>NC_137338.1:50811932-53211932 GCF_965287045.1 Carcharhinus amblyrhynchos
AGAGGTTCAGTCATTGAAGTTTAGTCAAAGAAGTTAAATGGCTAAATCCCACATGGCATCTGGTGGAATTTAAATTCAATAAATAAACCTGAAATTTTTTAAAAAGCCCCACCAGTGACCAAGCTGGCTGAGTCCTAAAGCACAGATGGTGAGGGAACCAACAAGTGGGAAAACATATTTGACATTCCACTCATCAATGCCTCTGTCCATGATGATAATGGTGGTGTAGCAGTAATGTCACTGACCTTGTGCAGACAAAGTCCAACCTTCACACTGAGGCTACTCTCCTGTTGTGTGGCATTACCATTGTGCTAAATAAATAGATTTCAAACAGATCTAGCAACTGAAAAGTGGGCATCCATGAGAAATAGTGGGCTACCAATCGCAGCAGAACCATATTCAATTGTACCACAATCTGTAAATTCATGATCCAGATGTTCCCTGCTTTACCATCAAGGTGATGGATCAAATCTGGTTCAGTGAAGGTTGCAGGAGGACATGCCATGAGTAGCACCAAGTACACCTAAACATGAGGTGCCAAATTGCTGAATCTACAACACAGGACTAATTGCACGCCAAAAACCAAGGCCAGCGTGTGAGAGGGCTAAACAATTCTGCAATAAGGAGATCAGATCTAAACTCTGCAGTCCTGCCACATTCAGTCATGAATGGTGGTGGCCAATTAAACAACTGACTGGAGAAGCCCAGCACATTAGTGCAAAAGGCAAGGCTGAAGCATTTGTGACTACCTTCAGTCAGATATGCCAATTGGATGATCCATCTCTGTCTTCTCTGGAGGTATTCAACCTCACAGATGGCAGTCTTCATCCAGTTTAATTCTTCCCACATGATATTAAGAAATGGCTGAAGGCACTGGATGGTACAAAGGAAGTAGCACTGAAGACTTTTGCTCCAGAACATGCTGCACCCTGAGCCAAGCTGTTCCAGTACTGTTACAATATTGGCATCCACCCTGCAATGTGAAATAATGCCGAGATATGTCCTGTACACAAAAAGCAGGACAAGTCTAACCCAGCCAGTCTAACTCTCGATCATCAGTAAAATGATGGAAAGTGTTATCAACAGTACAATCAAGAGGCACTTACTTAGCAATAATCTGTTTACTGATGCACTGTTTGGTTTCTGCCAGGGTCAATCAGCTCCTGACCTCATTATAGCCTTGGTTCAAACATGGACAAAAGAGCTGAGGTGCAGAGCTGAGATGTAAATGTCTGCCTTGACATCAATGCAGTATTTAACCGAGTGTGGTACCAAGGGGCCTCAACAGAACTGCATTAAATAAAAATTTTAAAAAAACCTTCACTGTCACAAAGGAAGATGGTTGCGGTGGTTTACGGTTTAGCATATCAATTCCAGGACATCTCTACAGGAATCCCTGAGTAGTAGCCTAGGCCCAACCATCTTCAGCTGCTTCATCAATGACCTTCCTTCTATCATGAGGACAGCAGTGAGGATGTCTGCTGGTGATTGCACGATGTTCAGCACCGCTCATGACAAATTGGATACTGAAGTTGTCTATGCCCATATGTAGCAAGACCTGGGAAATATCCTGACTTGGGCTGAGAAATGACAAGTAACACTCACATCATACAAGTTTCAGACGATGACCATCTCCAACAAGATAGAAACTAACCATCGTCCTTTGACATTCAATGGCTTTACCATTGCTGAATCTCCCACTATCAACATCCTGGGGGTTACCATTGACCAGAAACTGAACTGGACTAGCCATATAAATACTGTGGCTACCAGAGCAGGTCAGAGGCTGGGAATCCTACAGAGTGTAATTCCTCTTCTAACAGTCCAAAATCTCTCCACAAGGCACAAGTCAGGAGTATATTGAAATACCCTCCACTTGCATGGATGAGTGCAGCTCGAACAACACTCAAGAATTGGCAGCAGTGTGTACCATTTACAAAGTGCACTGCAAGAACTCACTAAGACTCATTAGACAGCACCTTTCAAGGCCATGATGGCTCCCATGTAGAAAGACAAGAGCGACAGACACATGTGAGCAGCACCACCTGGAAACACCCCTCCAAGCCATGCACCACCCTGACTTGGAAATATATCACCATTCCTTCACAGTCACTGGGTCAAAATCCTGGAATTCCCTCTCCAACAATATAGTGGGTGCAAGTACAAGGCATAAGCTGCAGCAGTTCAAGAAAGCAGCTCACCACTACCTTCTCAAGGGCAATTAGTGATGAGCAATAAAAGTTGGCCTAGTCAGCAATGCCTATACCCATTAGTGAATTTTTAAAAAGCTGGCAAAGCTAGCTAAAGATTTCACAAGATCGGCACAGCAACATTCCAGAAAGCTGCTTCAGGAAAGTTTGTAAAGCAACTCAGAAACCAAACACTCTTTCCTTCCAATATGGTAATTTGTCCAACTTTCAGCGGATGGAACCTGGGATGAGGTTATAAAGTATGATGAATCATTTCAAGGGTGATATTCAGCTGTAAGCAATAAATGCTGAGCTTGGCACAAACTAAGGAAGGTAAAACTGCAAGTGATTTACAGGCAATTTAAAGTGCAAGAGATTTGTAATGCATGGTACCCTCGGGCCTATCACTACTCTTCTGTAATGGGAAACAATATTTTGGTGAAAAATGATGTTTAATTTCAAAGTCAGGTAATAAAACTCAAAATTGTCAATCTGACCCATGAAGATGCAACGTAGCACATTGATATTGCTGGTGATTGTTAGCCCTGCTGGAGACAGCAGAACACTTTAATTGATAACAGTTGCAGTTATATGTGTCGTCGTTCAAGACATTTTGATAATCTTTTCACAAAGGATTTGAAAACGAAGTAGGTTTAAATTCTGTATCTTAAAGCACAGAGTATTGTAAGCTTTTAAAAGGAGAGTTTGAACAGATAGATTGTTAAGATGTATTTACTTAATTTTTTTGCATATGGACCATAAATGATAAGGAATTATGAGCTTGTTTCGGTAATCAGTGAACATCTTGTACTCATTTTTGGAAAGTCTTTGGTTTCATTTTGCAGCTGCGCACATTGAAAGATAAAATACAGAAACAGGAAGGTTGAAAGGACAGTCAGTTTTATTACAAAGTGATGAGAACTGCTGGCACATAGTTAGAAGGAACATTTTTAAGCTAAGATGACAAACTGATGTGAGATGGCATGTCAATTTTTACATAAGTATGCAAATGTATATTGTAACAACTATTCTAAGACATCTACGTTCGAGCTCCTTGCCCTAGAAAGCACCTTCTGTTATCCCATCTTGTTCATTCCCTAGTATGGTCCTTGTTTTCACTCTCTCAAGTCAAAGGGACACAAACCTGATCATCTCTTGTACAAAATTGCTTTAACCAGATCAATCTAGATCTCATTGAGTGTTATCAGACTATTCAGATTCCAAAATTAGGAATTTTGGGCAGCACAGTGTTTAGCACTGCAGTCTCACTGCGCCAGCGACCTGGATTTGATTCCTGGCTTGGGTCACTGTCTGTGCAGAGTCTATATACATTCTCCTTGACTCTGCGTGGGTTTCCTCTGGTTTCCTTCCACATTTCGAAAGATATTCTGGTTAGGTGCATTGGCCATACTAAATTCTCCTTCAGTGTACCTGAGTAAGCGCTGGAGTGTGGCGACGAGGGAATTTTTACAGTGGCTTCATTGCTGTGTTAATGTAAACCTACTTGCGACACTAATAAATAAATTTAAACTTAAAAAAAAGTTATATAAAACCCTAGTTAGGCCCCACTTAGAATACTGTGAGCAGGTATGGGCACCACAACTTAGGAAGGATGTTTTGGCCCTGAATGGAGTTCAAAAATGATACCTGGACTTCATGGGCTAAGTTACAGGAGAGATTAGACAAATTAGGTCTTTATTCTCTCAAATTCAGAAGGTTGAAGGGTGGTCTGATAGAAGTCTACACAATATTTACAAGGAATGACAGGGTGGATAAGGATAAATTGTTTTAACTAGTTGAAGACTCAAGAACCAGCGGTCATAATCTAAAAAATCAGGACCATGCTATTCTAGAAATATATGAAGAAACACTTCTACATACAGAGAGTGATGAAGGTTTGAAACTCTCTTCCTCAAACAGCAGTGGATGCTGGTTCAATTGTTAGGTTTACATCTGAGACAGACACATTTTATTGAGCAGTGATGTCAAGGGATATGGGCCTAGGGCAGCTACATGGAGTTAAGCCACAGATCAACCATGATCTTATTGAATAGCGGGCTCAAGGGGCTGAATGGTCTTTTCCCGATTCTATGTTCTTAACTCTGGGACTTATTTGTCACTTGGGGAATTGTGAGTGGCTATTCAGTTGCCTATGCTGCTTCCCGTTTTACCATAGCCATAAGTAACAATCACTTGGAAAGTGTGAATTACTAATTTGAATGTCTCTTGTTCAGCAAATAATAGTGAATGACACATATGGACTTTCAAAGGATGTTTGATAAGGTACCACTTCAGGGACTTGCCTGTAAAGTTGAAGCCCATGAAATGAAAGAGGAATTGACAACATGGATACAAAGTTGACTGACTGACAAGAAACAGAATGTGCGAACAGTTGTATTTTCGATTGGAAGAAGATATATAGTGGGATTTCCCACTGGGATCATTCTTTTTCTTGGTCTAAATTAATGACCTAGACTTCAACACACAGTGCATCATTTCAAAATGTGCAAGTGACCGTACACATCTGTCCCAAGTGCCAATCCACTCCATATTGAAAGCTATCCAAACATGATGGATCTTACTTTGGAAGGTCAGGTTGCTTCTTCTCCTGGGCCCTGCTCCCCATACTTGGATGTGGAGATGCCAGCGTTGGACTGAAGTAAACACAGTAAGAAGTCTCACAACACTAGGTTAAAGTCCAACAGGTTTATTTGGTAGTAAACGCCACTAGTGTTTACCCCATACTTGGAGGCAGGCATGCCTATTTCTCATCTAACAAGTCCCCAGACTGACTTTCTTGGCTTCTATCTGCCTCATTATGGAAGGTGAAGGTCTGTCTCTTTCGAGGTTGACGAGCAGCAAGGAAAAGGATAGAATCTGTGGAAAAATGTAGATGGAAATTGAATGGCAATTTCAATACTTAAAATTTAACCTGAGACTTAACTGAAGGAATCTTTTGCTACATGAGACTGAGTGTCAGACAAGCAATTTGGCAACACAGAGAAAGCAGGTTAAAGGCCAAGACTGATTGTGGAGAGATAAACTGGGTTTCGTCAGCATGTTATCACTTGCTATTGGATGGCAATGCTATCCAATGTTGTTATCATTTGGTGTGTAGATGTATTGGACAGAGCTCCTAAGGTAACACAGTGGGTGCATAAATCAAAAGCATTTCAGGAGAAAGTTTGGCTATTTTGGAGAAATAAGGATGAGACCAAGTGACAACATCCCTGCTGAGAAAATGGTGAAGGGTGTTGTTTGAGATGGAAATGCAATTGTATACTAAAGATCCTATCTGGCTTGCCACAGTCATGTGACCTCTGCCGTGAGACACCAACTGAGGAAAGCAATGTTACATTCAGTTCTAATAAAGACATTGTACGAGAAGCACTGTATTCTTTGAGCATGTGACAAGAATTTTACGTCCTTTTGAAAGAAAGATGCCATTACCTGAGATGATTGACCCATTTGCAATGTTAACTAGCATAAGGACCAGGAAGGAGAGATAGGTAATCGGCAGTTAAAAGGGCATGGAAGAAGTTTTGGATCTCCTTGATGAGATGAACTCAGTTTGGGTTTGACTGGGGAAGGGAGAAAAATAAGCGAGAGGGGCAGGGGAATTTTCACGAGGTGTAATTGGGTAAGGGGGCAGAGCAAGGGCGGCAGATGCAGCTGAGATTGTCTCACATTGAATGACAAAGAAACCTGTGAGTTGGACTGTCCAAAGCTCTTTCATTTTAACTCCATGGAAATATTTCACTCTGCTCGGGGAGGTCTCTGGTTTGTTTCCAACTACTGAGTCAGCTGATCTACAGCTAGGTTGACGAGCCTCAGAACTCCTGGTCCCAGAGATAGAAAAACATTAGTTGAGGTCCTGGGGGCTGCTCACTTGGATAGAAAATTGTGCAGGCCTGAAGTAAAGACAAACTGTGATATCCCCATAGGTAAATAGTCAACTGAGATTTTTCACCTGAAAAATGGAGGCACCATACCACAGGATGAGTCATCTCTCACTAAAAAGAGGAGAAAAATGTAGAATATAATTGGAGTGCAATGAAAAATGAACTGTTGGACTCATTGGTTATTGGATTTGAATTACTCATGAAATGAAAACTCATACATCATTCGTTTGCAAGATAATATCGAACCTAAGAATATTTGTCTTCAGAAAAAGGTTTGTTTTTTCAATGAACACGTTACATAATATTAAGGTTCTATCCAACTGCCTTTATCCACAGTTTAAACCAGTTGATAGATTTTGTAGTCAATTCAATATAGTGTTCCAGGTATGGATAAATTGGGTTTGTTAGTGTACCTGGAGAGAGATGATCAGTCTTTTTCCATTTAACATGTTGAAATGATTGTCATCCATCCATTAGTCATACATTGGGCTCTGGTTGCCAAGATAATGCCCACCCATCCTTCTCTGTGGATGCAATTCAGCAGAATTTGAAGTAAACATCTTGTATTCAAAGGGTTAGAGCAAAGCTGAAATATCAGGCAGGATTCCTCGGCCGTTGACACCAGTGGGATTCTCTGCAGTGAACAGTGAATTGGTCAATCTCTCCATCCTCTCTGGCAGCGGCAGCAGGGCATGAACGCTCAGAAAATTCCGGCCATCATATTTTACAAGGGAGGGAAAATTACATTTGCCATAGCATAATTCAGCAGCAGTTATCTTGACTGGTCGTTAAAAGTGCCAGCACATTATAAGGAAATACAATTTGAAGCATTAAGTTCAGAGAGAAGATATGTAACTGGTTTAGTGTCTTCTAAATCTGCATTTTTAAATTGGGATTCATGAGTTTGGAGATAGAAGGGCAGATGAAATAGAGTTGTTGGAGTTGATCAATATTACAATTTAAAATTAATTTAAATTAAGTGCTCTAGATAGTCTCCTCATTCACCACCTGTTTTCAATTTTGTCATCTCAATTTATCTTTCATCTGCTATCTCCACCATCAGAGAGAGGGAATCTTGTGGCATGCCAGATCTTCCTCTGTTTCGGAATCTTTGCTGAGTTTATATTATTTAATGTGCTGCAAAAATTGGCACCTATAACTACATTTGATAAATTCTGAGGTAAGCAAGATGGAAGCATGTTAGCAAGCTGAGTCTAGCTAAAACTTAGATTCAGTTAATAAACCAATATTAGATAAATTGGCTCAAATCGATTAAAAAAAAATTGTGTGAAAGCCAAATATCTCCCCTCTATGCACTCTCAAAGGCACAGAGAATGCTTTTGCTTAATCTCTCCGGGTTCTTAAGAGCGAAACCCACGACAATGTGAACTAAGTTAAAGAAGGGATAAAGAACTTGCATTTACAAAATGCTGTGCACAGTATCAGAATGTCCAAAGTGCTTTCTGACTAATTAATACTTTTGAAGTGAAGTCATTGTTGTAATGTAGGAAACACAGCAGCCAGTCTTTGCTCAACAAGATGTCACAAAGAACAATAAGGTCATGACCAGATCAATGGCCACTGGAACTCCACCTTCACCTGTGAGGATAAATAATCATTGACTTGAATTTACTGCTCTCCTTGGTGGCAAATTTGATAATGGGGCCATTTAATCAGACAGGAGGTTGGCAGGTGGGAAAGCCACTACGTTTCAGCCTCCACCCCATCTGCATGATTAGATGGCCTATGGCCAGACTCCCAGCCCTGCTGTCAACTGAGCTCATTAACTGGGCAAATGATGCTCATTTATGGTCCTAATCTCGCTGCCACTTGTACTAACCCAGAGGGAGACATGATCTTGCCATGCACGGAACACAACTAGCAAACCCATTCCTTTGCTCTGACTCCACTCCCTGGGATTCCCACCCCACAAACTCATTCTGACTAACACTCACCTGTGGCCTCGGTCCAGCAAGGATCCTGAACCTCAAATGGGTGTCATCCAGCAGTAGACATCACCTGTCTGTTAGAATTGCCATTCAGTAGTTACCAGCCTTTTAAACAAGAGGGAAGCTGGACTTCAATCTCACCAATCTATCTATCACAATCACATCTATCCATTACAGTAACAGTAAGAGTGACCACTACACTGTCTTTGTAAAGATGAAGTCCTGTCTTCACACTGAGGAGACCATCTATCCATGTAGCCTGGAACTACCACCAGTGCTAAATGGGATAGACTCAGACCAGATCTAGCAACTCAAAACTGGACATCCATCAGGTGCAGCAAAATTACATTTAACAATAATCTGTAACCTCATGGCCCATCATATCTCTCTACCATTACCATCACGCCAGAGTTCAGTTCAATGAAGAACTTAGGGACAATGTCTTTAACTGTTTGCAACTGCTGATTCTACTCAACTCCAAATCCTGTGCTTCCCCTTCCCAAGTGACAGTCTTCGGAAATTCAATCTCCCACAATATTCTCAGCCCTTAGGAAAGGCGTCTTGTAGATATAAGGGTTTTCTTTTGAATCTGATAGGACATCACCATCTGCAGAACAGGACAACACTTTATCAGCTGTCAACATTGCTAGGGAACAGTACATAGGTTGGTGGGTGACTGGACTGCAAGGGTAATAAAAACTTTTTAACATAATGTTTCAGAATCAAATGCTGAAGAAAATCAACCTTTGAACTCTGGGACTAAAAAAAAGCTCAGCACCTTAAGGAACTTGATGGATGCTGGGACAGAGTCACAGAAGAGGAATGATCTCAAACTCTTGAGAAGACTATCACAACTATGTCGTCAAATGCTATATCAAAGACTGAAAAGGCATTAGAGATCTGAGATTTTAATGAATTTAATGAAGGAAAAAACATACAACTTCCTTTAAGACTGTCAGGAAAATAAGAGGTGATTTCCCAATTATTGACTGGGAGGACTGTCTACTTTCTGGACCCTATGGTTCAAGCCACAGTTCCCTCTGTATGAGGTTGCTGTACTAAGGGTAATGAGAAGAATTTCAGTGAAAATGAAGATAAGACAGCCTCATCTTCTGCAATACAGGAACTTCCTGGAGACAATAGGAGACTAGGACTCCGAAGTTTCAGAAGCGCTAAAAATTTTGCCCCAGTTTCTGTGCTGACCTGAAGAGAAGACGACTTTCAGCTGTGACCAATGCAGAAGTGCCAATTGACTTTCACCCTAGGAAAGTACCAGCTCTTTAGCAGTGTGATTCTCTCTGGACTCTAACCTGGACTCAGTCAGAGCATTCTCAGTGAGCTGTTCTTCATGGACAACAGAAGGTAAGGTAAGCAGTAACTTGGTAGACTCAGTGGAACTAGGATCTGAATGCTGCTCAGCCACTAAAAGCACAGCTGATTCTTCTAAAGGACAACAGAGACTTCATAAGATGCATCAATCAACAGCAAAGATTAATTATTTTCTAGGATCTCAACCTCCGAGTGATCACTCTACTGCAATGAATTCTTCCTCGTCACTCTCTGAGAAGAGCTAATTCAGATCCAACAGGCAGGCTGTCATGGTGATTGTCACTGCCTGTTACAATGGTTTCTATATCCTCCACCTTTGGCCTTACTCTGTGATGAACTGGGAGATTCATAACCGGTCTGGGTCTAGTAGACGGTGAAAGAAGGAACTTATTGCTGATTATATAAACTCCCTTAGCTTCTGAAGGCTGAATTTTCACTGCTTCTAAATAAAAGGTTAAAGATTGTTGCTTGAAAAACAGAGTTGTTCAAATGATGAGCATAATTTGTTTCTTCAGAGACTCCTAGAAGTGTGCCAACATCACCACTCAATGAATCTGTATGTTCATCATGAAAAACATAAAGAGAATTGACAATCTGCTGTCCCTTGTTACTGAAAGGAATAATAATCCTGCCTTTGAATGGAAGGTCAGTGCAGCCTGCACCTTGTAATGATGTTTCTATAACCCCCACTGCTGGCCTCAGGGCAATCGAAAGGTGGGACAAGGACAGGGACTGCTCGCTTGATAAGGTCACCATTACCTCTTTCCATTGCTTCTCCTTCTACTGCCAACATTTCAAGTTACTTTCAAAGGCCTCTTCACTCTGTAATTCCTTCAATACCACCTACCATGTTCTGAGATTGGGTTGTTCTCTCTTGTACTCCAGACATGGGACTTAGTTCTTAGATAGCCTGTAGACATATTCTGGTATCTGCTTGGCATTTTTTTAGTATTAAATCTATACAGGTTACAGAGTAGACATGTTGCTCCTAGGGATGATTCCAACCTCTATCTTTTGACTAACATGATTGACTGATATCAGTTGTACATCATCATCTACATCATACATTAGCATATCCCATCTGTTAACTCTTTATATTACAAAAGGGAATGCACGACATCAAGGCAGCATTTGAGCTAATGTGGCATCAAGGTGCCCGAATAAAATAGAAGTCAATGGAAATCAGGGAGAAAACTCTCCAATAGTTGAAGCCATATCTAGCACAAAGGAAGATATTTGTTGTTGTTCAAGACCAAGAACATTGCTGTAGGAGTTCCTCAAGTATTTAGCTCAGTACAATCTGCTTCATCGTGACCTTTCCTCCGATGTAAGGTCAGAAGTGAAATATTCACATTCAGTACCATTCAGAACTCCTCAAGTAATGAAGCAGCCTGTGTAGCAAGAAGTGGACAACATTCAGGCTCAAGCTGAAAAGTGGCAAGTAACAGTCACCCTCACAAATGCTTGGCAGAATCCATTTCCAACGAGAGGGAATCTAATTATCTCCTCTTGACAGTCAGGAGCATTACTATTGTAGAGCTCTCAAAATGGCCACTTTTGCAGAATTGTACAGCATAAGTGACAAGAAATGTGTACAAATCCACATTTATCGCAGAAACCTCACAGCTTTGCTCATTTGTTATTTGGAAGAAATACTGTTTTATAACGGTATATCATATAACATACAATGAATTATTATCAGGTCTACAAAAATAATTGGAATTTTGTTTTTATTGCTTGGAATTCAATAATTGTTGGGAATTTAATCTCATAGCTGTCCATTTCTCGCTTAAAACTGTAAATCAATGGCCATGACTTTTCTAATATGTTTCTTTAGCTTTGCTTTTTATCTCTCAACTTAATAAAGCCCAGGATATTTTGTGAGATAGTCGACAGCCTGGCAATTAGGAGGCAGAAGTGTAAGATTTGGTATCATTGCAAGATTAGGGGGATGTGGAATATGGAGTCTGGTTAACTGAAATAGGAAGGCAGTGTGGAGATGGTCCCAGTTTTCACTTGAGGAAGCATAATGAATCTGGAACAGAGAGACCTAGCTGTGCTAGAACTGGAATTGCACAGGGTGATGTCCCGACATTTCTTCCACTGGAATAGTACTCCTGGAATCTGGGAATGTTGTGTACCAAGATCTGAGATATTTAAGAGAGACCTCTGGAACAGGGTGATGTCCCAAGATTTCTTTCATTGGAAGAGTACTCCCAGAATTTGGGAACATTGGGTACCAAAATCTTTAAGAGAGACCTCTGGCTCAGCCTGGATTCATAACATTTCTGAGTCTAAAATTTTGGAACCTGCTAAATAAAAAAAAAAGAGGTGCTGCAGTTACCTAATGCCCTATCACCGCTATGCTCACTGACCTCTAATGGTTACCAGTTAAGCAACATTTTCACCTTAAAATTTGTTTTCAATCCCTCTCTTTCTCTGTAATCTCCCCCAAACCCCATAATCCTCTGAGAAATTTGTGCTGCTTTTAATTTTGTCCTCTTGTGCATTCCCAATCGTAATCATTCCACCGTTGCTTGCCTTTCTCCCAGATGTCTTGGTCTTTGGAATTCTCCACTATTGTATTAGGGTGTTCGGGTCTGAAAAGGCTAATGGGTGTGACTGGAGAAAGAGTATACTCCTACATGAGAATGGTAGGAGAGTCTGGTAGGAGAAAACTCATGGTTTAATCTGAATAAAACCTGCATTCTTGTACATCTGTGAATTGTTGCCTTCATACGATACAACAGTTATCATTCAGAAATTGTTATGTCTCTGCCTGCAGTTGTTCCTGAGCCATCAAAATTAACATGCAACATTTCCTGACAGCCCTCCAGCTTTCTACCATACCTTCCTGCTTGTAGGACACTTTTTAAAACCTACCACTTTGTCCAAGCTTGTGGTCATTTGACTTAACATCTCTTCATAGCTTGGTGTCATCATTTGTTTTGTCATTCTCTGCAAACTTGGGGCATATCTTCTGTTTTAAGGGCATTAAATAAATATATTTTGTTGCTGTTGTTTACATCTTTGAGAACAAAAGATTAGCACAGTTGAATGAAAACAAAATATTGCAGATGGAAATCTGAAATCAAAATAGGAAATGCTGGAAATAATCAGCAGGTCAAGCGGCATCTGTGGGGAGAGAAACTGGGTTAACATTTCAGACTGATGACCTTTCATCAGAACTAGCACAGTTGACACGGTTTGATCAAGTCTTGCAAAGGACTTTAATGCAGCAAGCATATTATGTAAAACTAGTTTCAATTTGATATTTCATTATGTGTTCTTATTAATATTCAGGGCAGCATATCTCATTCTCATATTATAAAACTGCCTATTGAGACAATCATAAATTCTTGTATGAAATATTTTATGATGTTATTAAAACCTTTTTGCCTTCAGAAGAACGCAATAGGCTTGCACTGGACGTATGGGTGTATATGTTTAGGCTGAATAAAATTCACTTCAACTGCATTCGCAGACATTAAGCTCCTGAATTTTAGGTTTTACTAGGCTGGGCAGCAGCCTCTGCTGGTTACTTTAAATCTAACAACACTGTCTATCGTCATTAAAACTTGGATTCAGTGTTGTACCATGTAAAACTTGCTGTGTTGAAAGAATGTATTTTTGTTTTATTTTTATACATCATTTATCTTGATTCTGCAAAAGCATGACAAATATATTTTTTCAAACAAGTCACCATAAGGCTTCATCAAAATCTTTAATTATAGGAGTTGTAGGTGGGAGTCAAATAATAATTCACCAAATGCATATGTTGCGCAGAGGGCAGAAAAAGCATTCGTTTTCGTCACGATCTTCATGTGAATATGCTTTATATACTTGACACCAAGTTACTAGGCAACAGGATTAGTCAACAAGAATGTTTCATTTCTATTTACATAATGTGTGTATTTAAGGACAAATGTAATTTTTGTGGCTTGAAATGGGAGCAACACCAGAGTTAAGTAAGCACTGTGCGGTATTAATGCATTGGCACCAGTGAAATCCTTCATTCCCTGTTAACATAAGCAAGTCATCCCCTTTGCTAAAATGGACGTCCAAGAAATTTGTGACTTACATTGTCCAATACGTATCCAAACCTCATCACAGAAATCGATTTTCTACATAGTTAGTCACAGTTCACATTTCCCTCCATCACTACAGCTTATAGCAGCAACTTGTGTTAATAAAAATAATTCCCTTCATTGTTGACAGATCAGTTTCACATATTAGTCATATTCAGTAATGCTGAGTAAGATCAACAGGTCATTTTGACCCACTGCTGCAGTGATAAGTCTTTCAATGCTTATTTTTGCATTTTACACATTTCCCAACGTGCCTTGAAATCAGCAACTTAACTGAATTAAATTAATAAAATACCAGTTCAATAATACAGGTGTGATTTTGTTTCCTTTTGTGAAATTCTTATCTACTTTGGTTTTACAATTCCTGAGGTTCAAGGGGTTGATTGGAAGGTTCCAACCTGAGAAGTGGTCAGGAATTTGGGGTGAAATCTGGTTTATATCAGGTTTTTTGCCCTGTTGATGTTGGCCTTTCCTGTCGAAGTGGGCCATGGAAGGATCTTCTCCCTCTGTTGCTGAATTGCCCACCAACTCCACTGCAGAGGAGCTGGCAAATGAGTGCCCCGAGAAACAGCACCACAGGCTCAGATGTACTTTAATAAAAGTAATCAATCGCCAGGAAATGTGTGCAGCGACGGTGATTTCAGTGGGAGCCAAAGATTTTGGAGATGGGTCTCAAGATATGTCAGGCAGAATGGCTGTTGACCTTTCCATCTTCCAAAGACATGTCAATTCATATGCAATTGAAACAACAAAGGGTTGTGAAAGAAGCCCAGCCCAACAGTCAAACCAGCCTCCCATCCATTGATTCTGTCTACACTTCCTGCTGCCTCAGAAAAGCAGCCAGCATAATTAAGGACTCCATGTACCCAGACATTTTCTCTTGCACCACCTTCCGTCAGGAAAAAGATACAAAAGTCTGAGGTCACGTACCAACCCGACTCAAGAACAGCTTCTTCCCTGCTGCCATCAGGTTTTTGAATGGACCTACCTTTATATTACATTGATCTTTCTCTACACCCTAGCTATGCTTGTAACACTAGGTTCTGCACTGTCTCATTTCCTATGAATGATATGCTTTGTATAGCATGCAAGAAACAATACTTTTCCCTGTATACTAATACGTGTGACAATAATAAATCAAATGAAATCAAATCAAAAATGAAGCATCTCTTCAGGTCAATTTCAGTGCCTCAGTCACACAAATGATCCCATCACAGCAAGTTGTGACAGAATTCAATGCAGAGTGTAGCCCAATAAAAGAATGGTTTGTGTGGAGTGGTGGGTGGGCAGGAGGCTGAGAAATCCACTTCGCAAACCACATCTGCTTCCAATCTGCCCATTAGATGAATTGAAACTTTGAATATAATAGTGGGGTTGTAATCTTCATTAGGGCAAGAGGTTAGTGGATTCAGGAGATAAGTGGTTTCACACCTACCACCTGGATCCATACACCTGCCTGAGAAGCCTCTATGATCAGGCAACCCACCACCGACCTTCTCTCCGCACCCCCCAGGCATCTGATCCCACCACATGGCTTCTGAATTTTTCCACCCCTTCCCCCACCACATGCCCACTAATCCCATCCCCTTGGTCACCAGTTCCACACTGGTCTCCAACCCCTTGCACCACAAAGCTTCAGATGCTCTCCCTCTGGCCTCAAGCCACACAAAAAAGACCACAAACAGTTAGAATTGGTGAGCATTCTATTGGATGTGCCTTTGATGCTCCGCCAACATTCAGTGTTTGAAGTTACACGTGAGGAGTGACCATGTCAGCCAAACATTCGAAAACAACCTATGCCTGTGATGTTGAATGGAACCGTGGAGGACAGCAGTGGGAAGAAAGAAAGGAATAAATGCATTAACCATGATCAATTCTTCTCTTGCAGTAAAAGGCAACTCATTCACATGGAGTCCATGGACCAGCTTTAAACAGCCTCCATCTACAAAGCAGATTAGAATTAGATGCCATTTTATTGTCAGTCTGGACTATTTATTTAATCTTGGCAGAAAGAGCGACAGCATTGCCACATATTTATCTTTGTGACACTGGGTTGTCAAAGAGGCTAACCAATCAGGGCTCTTGCAACTGTCATCAGTGTTCGGGTGCAAACAAAAGAAGAAGAGTTGCTCTTATCTCAGCTCGAGAACCAGAGGACATTGATTGAAGGTGATTAGCAAAAGAAGCAACAGCGAGACGGAGAAAAGGAATTGGTTGGCATCTTGAATGCACTGCCTACAAGTGGTGATGGCAGATTTAATCATGATTTTCAAAAGGGTCTGAAGAGAGAAAATGGGGAAAGAGTAGGGTGGAGGGGGGCAGTGGCACTAGCTGAGAGAGCTTACCGAGTTAGCATAGAACCAACCAGCACAGCTGAATGGCTTCTATCAATGAACATTTTTCTAGATAAATAACCAGCCAACAATAGGTCTCAGTTCATGGGTAGAAGACATCCATTTTGATCAAGTTACCAAGAAGCTGCTGGCATTAGAGACACTATATGGGAAAGCACCAGGGAGTGGACGTTGTTTTCAGCCTATTTTCTAGCCTTGAAATGAGCTCCAGGCATTGAGTGCCCACCCCAAGCGGATGGCCTGAAACTGGCTCTTGAGACTCATTATCATCATGTGGATGAGCAGCAAGTGCTAGTCACAACTCCACAGCTCACCCATTTTATAAAGATGAATTTTGAACTGAGGCCTGAGGATAAATCCCAGGAGGTAGCTGCGTGGAAGAGGAAGTTGGGGATGAGGGTGGGGGAGGGCATGGTGCAGGCAATGAGATGGGGCAGGGTAGCAAGTCATTGACAACTGCAGTGCTGAAGGAGCACTTCTTAAAAATCTAAACTCAGCTTTTGATAGTGTCCATTGCTGAAGAATCCAGTTTAGACCCAACTCATGATCTGCTCAGCAATTTCCATTTTCTCAGAGAAGACCAAAAATAGCCTATTGGCAATTGTTTCTATTCCAAAGAGCTTAAATCTATTTTATATCCCTGCCAGGCATTCCGAATAAAATGTCCTGAGCTTCATATTGGATCAGTCATCATCCAGGCATCTTCTCAAAGCAAAGTGTTGGTCCCTGATATTGGCACCCTTTGTTTCCATTTATTGTTCATAAAGTAGATGTAACAAGGTCCAGTTTTGACCCCCGCCAGCCCGTCCCCAAGGAAACAGCCCCGTCAGTGGAGGAGGCAAGGAAACGGGAATAAAACAAAGAATGGCTTCTGAGCTGTGGCTGTGATCCATCTAAATAATAGATGGTATATTTATCAGTAAATAGAGCATAAAACAACAGTGGTATAAAATGGCTATTAATATTAACAGTGTTACATTAAATAGATCATAAATAGACAACATTCTGCTTATACAGCTGTGATCTATCCCCAGGCCCAAAACAATGGATCAGACAATGACTGTTTTTCTGAATTACATTTTGTAGTGTCATGGTTTTATACAACATATTACGGTGAGTGACTGTGCCCTAGTGTCAGTATTTACATCAGCTTGGTAAAATACTTTTGGATAATAAATCAATATTCTTCCACTTAATCCTTACAATGCATTTTATATTTTAATACTGTATCACTCTTCCCATTAACAAGATTGGTAGTTGCCACGAATGGATAGTATTTTTGGTCATAAATGTCTGTGTGAAAATGAAAAATATAAGTCTATTTATCACCCTAAAAATAACTGCAAGAACTTTTGGGTTTGCATTAAAGATGCCTTGAACCCAGTGGTGAGGTGATGTTTCAAAAATGACACTGCAGCAACTCACTTTAGTAGAGCCTTTCAAATGCTTGATCTCCATAGGAGCTTGAGTCTAAGAACAAGGGAAGACCATCCCCTGCAAATTCCCCTCAGAGCCACATAATATTCTAATTTGGGCACTTCCTTCATTGGTGCTGGGTTAACATATTGGAACTTGCCAACTAACAGCAATGTAAGAGTGCCTTCACCACATAGCTATCGGCCCAACACCACTTTTTCAAGGGAAAGTAAGAATGGCCAATGGAAACTGAGTTTCTTAGTGACACCTAGATCTCCAGAATATATTCAAACATGACAGGATTGAGTAAAAAAATGATAAATTAATTGAAACAGAGATTATAGCAGTTACAGAGCTAACTAGTCTTTTAACTTTAGATTAGTGAAGATAATCCTCAAATTTTCTGCAGCAGCCTATAATGTAAGCTGAAAAGTGATTGGGCCTGGTTGCTATGCCAAAAAAAGATCCATTTTACCTCCATTTTCCAACACAAAATAGATGCCAAGAGGAACAATTTCAATTTCTGTTGTCTTGTTGATCAAAATCACAGTTTCTAAAGAATAGCAGTTCAAAATACTATCGGTATGCATTATCCTCATGTTTACAGGCACAGTACAAATGAAAAGCATGTCATTTGTAAGTGAGGTGCCTAGCACCCAAACTGCATGATGATTTGACCCTAAATACAGGACTTGGGGATTCAAGAGTTGAGTTATTTACTGCAAAATACCCAGCCTCTGAAAAGTCTTGTAGTCACAGTATTTAGGCGGCTGATTCAGATCCAGTTAAGGTAAATCTGACAGTAAACCAACAGTGCAGCTGCCTCCATAAGCACCATGGTTTGATGTATGAACACGGTGAAGTGTTTATATTGTCGTTTTCTTCATTTATCTTGCCACTTTTTCTCTAATGGCTAACATTTCTACAACCATATGTGGCATAAACTCATGTCACACATGATTGCAAAAGCTGCCCGGCCGTCTGGCATACATCATGTACACAATTAAAATGCTGCAATATTACTTTCAGCCTCGAAGAGCTGTAAAGAAAGGGCGAATTAGTGATGCTTTTTCTTACAAAACCAACCATGGCTTGAGATTAATTACCTGCTTTTGTGCTCTATACACTCACTGTTTGAACAGATAGTTATATATAAAGATAAAATGATGATAAATACTTAATAAGGTGCTCAATGTTTCCGAGAACCCTGATCTGAAATACCAGTTTTTCTCTAATTGCAGTATCTCCTGGCCGAGCATTGCTCAATTTGAAGTTGAACACCTGGCAGTTCAGCTGCAAAAGCCGTGGTGCTAATTTACAAATAGTAATTAGTATGCATCTTTGTCATTTGTATTATTGCAACATGCTATTTAACTTTCCAAAATTTGTAAATTATCTACGTCAAAATTTATTAGTTCATCGATAGCGAAATTGTCAACTGTTATATGCTGCGTTAAATGATGCTTGCATAGCAGTTTCTGTATAAATGTCTGCTCCATTATGTTAGAGTAAGAGCAATTCTGGGAGGACCACAAGACATCCTTTTGCACAACCTCAAAACTACAGAATCTTTAACTCCTGCAGTTTTCTTTTCATCATATAGTCAACAGCCTTTTAAAATCCTAGATCTGTCTATATTTGCTTTGTGATTTACTAAGTCTGTTGTCCTGCACATTTCAACCTTTGGGCTTTTGATCTTTGACCTACAATTATCAACAAAATCTGTTTGACCTTTTGTATATGCCCTACATCCACTCAATGTGTATTGACAAGGCCATTAGTATACAACGAATTCAATAGATTTTTGTTCAGCAAAGGTATCAAGGGATGCATCGTTAAGGCTGGGCATCAAAATAAAGTACAGAACAGCCATGATTGTTTTAAAAAATAATTAATGGAATGTGAGAGTCACTGGCTAGACCAGCATTCATTGTCTATCTTTAGTTGTCCCAGGTGGAGTGTGGTATGTTTTCTTCTTCAACCATGGTCGGTCCTGAGGTGTTGGTACGTTCACAGTGCTGTTAGGGGGAGAGTTCCTAAAAACAAGAGAGCAAAGCTCCTTAAACAATAGAGCAGTCTTCAGAGGCTCAATGGTCTTCTCCTTCCTGTTCATATGCTTCTAATAGATTCACAAATTGTTTTATTCATTCATGGGATGTGAGCACTGTTGGCCAGTCCAGCATTTATGGTACATCCCTAGATACCTTTGAGAAGGTGGTGGTGAGCCACATTGTTGAACTATATGGGACATAATTTGCCCATACTGCTGTTCACAAGAGAGTTCCAGGGTTTTGGAACCAGTGACTGTAGAGAAGCAGTGATGCAGTTCCAAGTCAGGAAGTGTGTGACTTGGAGGGGAACTTGCAGGTGATCTTAAAAGACCACAATAATAATTATTGCAATTCATGAATATCTGATTAAAACTGTACTCTTTAATACTTTGTGAATTTATGAATTTATACATCATTTAAATTTTTGCAACCAGATGCATGTGGTTTGACTGTTCCTCTTGACTGTTGACTTGTAAGATCAGAAATTCAGCTTGCTATAAGAAGCCTCATTGTCATTGACAAGGACAGAGTGGAGGAAAGAATAACATGCCAATGCACCATCATTACTGAAAAATAGACTCCTTGTATTTCAGATTTAGTCCATTTTGTTAAAAGTTTAAATGTAGAATCTGTTGAACTTTGCTGCAAGAAATGCTAATGAAGGCCATGAATCACAGTGCCGACAATCCATGTGCTCCGCACAGCCCTTCATTTATTATATTGCCATTGGCCATCTGCCCAATGGAGCAGTTTATTTGTTTGGAGGGGAACAACTTCAATTTTGACTTCATTAAGTTTTATGCTATGATTTTTATCCATGGTATACCAGTATCACGGATGTATTGTGAATGACACCATCTCACCTGAGAACACCATCCAACAGTTACACGGCACATACTCTTGCAACTCGGCCAATTTTGTCTACCTAATACACTGCAGGAAAGGATGTCCCAAAGCATGGTACATTGGGGAAACCATGCAGACGCTACAACAACGGATGAATGAACATCGCTTGACAATCACCAGGCAAGACTGTTCCCTTCCTGTTGGGGAACACTTCAGCCATCGCAGGCATTCGGCCTCTGACCTTCAGATAAGCATTCTCCAAGGCAGCCTTCATAACACACGATAATGCAGAGTCACTGAGCAGAGACGGATAGCCAAGTTCCGCACACGAGGACGGCCTGATCTGGGATCTGGGGTTCATGTCGCACTATCTGTAACCCCCATGACTTGCCTGGGCTTGCAAAATCTCACTTACTGTCCTGTCTGGAGACAATACACATGTCTTGAACCCATGCCTAATGCAATCTCCACTCACATTGTCTGCATCTTTAAGACTTGAATACCAGGTTAGTTGTAAAGACTCGCATTCTAATCAGTATTCTGTAAACTGTGTGTGCCTTTTATATGCTCTGTTTGAGACCAGAACTCTCCACTCACCTGATGGAGCAGCAAACCGCGAAAGCTTGTGGGTTTACTATCAAATAAACTGCTTGGACTTTAACCTGGTCTTGTGAGACTTCTTACTGTCAGTATCACTGGCAAGGCTAGCATTTGTTGCCCAATCCTACTTTGCCTTGCAAGGAGGGTGGTGAGCCATCTTCTTGAACTGCTTCAGTCCATCTGGTGTAGGTACAGCCATGGTGCTATTAGGAAAGGATTTCCAGAATGTTGACCCAGCAACACTGAAAGAACTGTGATACAGTTCCAAATCAGGATGCTGTGTGGCTTGAAGTGGAACCTGCTGACGATGCTGTTCCCATGATTTGGGAAAATGTTTTACAGATCCATTGTAGAAAGCATCCTTTCCAGGTGTATCACAGCTTGGTGTGGCTCCTGCTCTGAACAAGACTGCAAGAAACAAAGGGTTGTGAACGTACCCAGTCCATCACGCAAACCAGCCTCCCATCCACTGAGTCCATCTACACTTCCCGCTGCCTTGGAAAAGCAGCCAGCATAATCAAGGACCCACGCACCCGGGACATTCTGTCTTCCACCTACTTCCATTGGGGAAAAGATACATAAGTCTGATATCATGTACTAACCAACTCGAGAACAGCTTCTTCCCTGTTGCCATCAGACTTTTGAATGGACCGACCATATATTAAGCTGATCTTTCTCTGCACCCTAGCTGTGACTGTAACACTATATTTTGCATCCTCTCCTTTCTTCTCTCCTACGTGCTCAATGAATGGTATGCTTTATGTAGCACACAGAAACAATACTTTCACTGCATCTCAATACATGTGACAATAATAAATTATGCAAGCAAAACTGAATGGGCAGCAAACAGCACAAAGGAGGATGCATAGGATCCTTGAATGAGGATTTTTGATTTGAAATATGATGTGAAAGATTTGATTTTGTTTGTATTAAGGAACAAAGGCTTCAATTTTCTCATTGTGTACACACAGGCCATTATACTAAAGTTAATTATTTTCTCTTTTTGAATAAACTAACAAAATACGCAGGTTTAACATAACATAAGAAATAGGAGCAGGAGTAGGCCATCTAGCCCCTCGAGCCTGCCCCGCCATTCAATAAGATCGTGGCTGATCTGAAGTGGAACAGTTCCACTTTCCTGCTTTCTCCCCATAACCCTTAATTCCCCTGTCTATCAGAAACCTATCTACCTGTGTCTTAAATATATTTAGCGAGGCAGCCTCCACCACTTCAACGGGCAGAGAATTCCAGAGATTCACCACCCTTTGAGTGAAGACGTTCCTCCTCAACTCCGTTCTAAACTGACCCCCCCCCCCCCCCCCCCCCCCCCATTTTGAGGCTGTGGCTTCTAGTCCTGGTTTATTAGGCATTGAGTTGGGGGGCGGGGGCAATGATTCCAGGCAGATGGCTGTGATATTCACACACACACACACACACACACACACACACAAACAGAGGGGAGGTTACTTGTAATGCCTGATTGGAGCTCAGATAAGTTGCAAATAAAGTACAACTGAACAAGTGATCAGAATCACCCTGCAATCATTGTGCTTTATGTACCTACCAACCTCTTTAATGGATATGACAGCATTATAAATAATTCTTAGTGATTCAACCCAGCTGCAGAGTGTGCATATTGGAGGAATGTCAGCTGCAGAATGACCTTATGTGCCTTTGGCATCCCTTCGATTACTGCAGTTAGCATTAGAAATGGACCATTACCCTCTGTGGACCAAGAGGACAACCGACCCATTAAGCAGAGGGTCCAGATGGGACTGAAGGCCACCCATGAATTTGCATAACTCACTACATTTCAAAACAATGTGCAAATTGACATTCAAAGAAAACAGGGAAGATAAGCAATGTTAGTCACTGTGAATTATGCCATACTGCTTCATATGGGTGCAGTGATCAGCTATTTATATTGCATGTTTTGGATGTGACTGTCAATTATCTGACACTGGTCAAAATGACTATCCAGAACACAGCCAACTTGCTTCACTAAGCCAGAATTAACCAATATCTTGATGCAAATTAAGCACAAAAGTAATATAACTGGTTTTAACTATTTCTGATCTGCAGAAATGGTAATTAAAACTGAAAATGGGGCTTACCACCACTGTCCATCATGAAAGCTCTGATTTGAACCTGCTCTTCTAAGCAAATGAGAGCAACAGCCACCAGAAACCAGTGGGGTCCTTACTTAAACATATGCATCAAACTCTGATGACAACATGAAAAGATTTTCTCTTTCTTTCTGCTATTCTTGTCTGAACAGGAGGAGCAAGAGCATTTACCCATGGCCAATAGAGGAATTCTGGTCCTCCCAATTCATGCCTCCCATCAGCCACTTTTGCTTCTCTTGAGTTTTAGGTGCAAGATCAGCAGAACCCATCTAGATAAGGTTTGAGTAGAAAAATCACAATAACATCAGCTGGTTTACTGTTGGCCTGAGTACCTCACTCCCACCAACCGCCTCAGAATTCCTGCATTGAGATAGGATCCAATCTAGTGTTTCTGTCTTACATGGGTTAACAAGTCTATCCACTATCTAGATACATGTAAATCACTAAAGTTCCATCTTCAACACATAGAGGTACTTTACATTTTTAGCAGACCTGGAAAGTTGTGCATCTTTTTCTTCTCTCCAAAATAGCAGTGCAGGTAATAAATAGGGCATAATTTTTACACCTCACCATTCCATAGGTGCAGTGGGAAAATAGTGCGTGAAGCTAGAAATCTCCTGGCGTGGAACGGTTTATGATCTTCCCGGACCCTTTCAAATGCTTCAAAATGCTTCATGTCAAGAAAGGGCACAAGGCTGATTGGCATATTTGAAGTAGCATTTAAATATGACAGCCCATTCAAATCCCAGTGCATGGAGTCTTCCAGGCTTTGGGCGTGGCTCCATAACAGCAATAACTATTAGTTTTCACTAGCGTAGATCTGGTGTGATGGTCAGACCAGGGGGCTTGAAGGTCATTGAAGCCACCCCCCGCCCCCCACCAAGTGATCCAGGGAATTGTTGGGCAGTGCTCACAGTTTCCCCAGTGGTGCCGATTAGACATCCTGGCAGTGTCCACCATGCACCCCATCAATGACCACCAGGCACTCCGGTGGCAGCAGTTGGGCACCTTTGGTGTGCCAGGAGCAGTGCCAGAGCGGTGGTGGACATGATGTGGGGGGTTAGCGAGGGTGGTTGTACAAAGGTGGATCATGAAGGCAGCCGGGTTGGCGGGGGGGGCACATTGGGGGTCTGACAAGGGCACCCGTCAGGAGTCCCCTGATGACCCAATGTGGGGAACCCATGTCAGGAAGGGTGGGGGAACGTGCAGGCAATGAGTGGGAGGTGCTGATGTTTGTGAGGGATGGGAATGGGGAGTCCCAGTGCACTGTGAAATTGGGGCACCTTTGTGAAAGACACACGAGCTCTCTTGCAGCCAGCTCATTGGCATGTTTATGTTCTGCTCCCTCAGTACCAGCACAAAACTCACCACTCTCCAAAAACGTAACTGAGTATTGAAAAATTGTGATGCAGAGTGTGCCCGAGAGATCAGTGAAATTCACCACATATTTCTCACTGTTATGACACTTAGAAATCTTTTGAGAAACTTCTCCCCATACTGTTTCTTTTTCTTTGTTCTGTTCATTCCTGGAATGTGAGTTTCGCTGGCTAGACCAACATTTATTGCCCATATTTAATTACCTTTGAGAAGGTAGTAGTGTGGTCCATTCTTGACCACTGCAGTCTGTGTGTTGTAGGCAATCCACAGTGCTGTTAGGAAGGGAATTCCTCAATTTTGACCAAGAGATAGTGAAGGAGCAGTGGTAGAGTTGCAAGTCAGAATGATGAGTGATTTTCAGGGAAACTTGCAGGTGGTGGTGTTTCCATACTTCCGCTGCCCTTGTTTTTCTGGGTAGTTGAGCATGAATTTCCTGCAGGGACTTCTACTGGCACTCGCCGTGGTGGATTGGGAAGCCCACTAGTGGCCTGCATAAACCTGAATAAAGGCCTGACCATAATCAGTCTCTTACACCTCATTCTCGATGACACAGCGTGAAAACACACCATGAAAACATGTTTAGAGCAATGTGGCATGCAGAAGTTGTGAATTACTTGAGAAATGCCTGGGGCTGCGTCCAAAGTTCAGGATGGAGGCCACCAGCGACCCGAACCCTAGAAAACTACAGCAGTGGCTGAGGGAGCACCCCAGCTTCAGTGTCACCGTGAAGGTCCATCTTGCAGTCTCAGTGAGTTCCTGGAGATCCATCTTATTTCTTCAATGGTGGGTCAATGTTGGACACCTTCTTAATATGGCATCCAAGTATGACCTTGGGACACGAGCAATCAAGCTCACCTCACCATGCATTATGGCTCGAAATCCCTGAATGAGGTTGGGGCAAGAAGATATGGTGTGGTTTCTTGTCTCACCCTGCAGCACAAAATGTTTCTGTCGCCGTCCCACTTTCCCATGCATCTGAGTCCCAGTTGGGAGAATTCAGCCCATAGTTATTATTCAACACTAATTAATTTACCTTATCTTTTAAGTAGACTGTCTGAGCCTTGTTTTTGCCTTTATACAGTAACATGTCACCAATTAAAACTCTGACTGGAATTCTTTTAATAAAGTTTACCGTTTTTACTGTCCATTTTACTGCATCTATATTAATAAAGTAAAACAAGCTTTTTAGGATTACCCTTTCATCCTTCAATCAGAATCTCAGTCAACTAGCTAAAATTAAAGGTTAATAGCACTCCACTGTAAATAGACTTCAAGATAATCCAGTGAACTATTTCCTTACGATCAAGGCAGTTTCTTCCCATCTATTTGCTTTTACCTATAGCTCAACGACAAGCACTTCCACCACAGTGACGTCTCTCTATGTTTTTGCACCCCAGACTTATGATGGACTCCTTGCTATTCTTTCATTGTACAGACTGTAATTTTCCAGTTTCCTCCCACAGTCTGAAAGACATGCTGGTTAGGTGCATTGGCCATGCTAAATTCTCCTTCAGTGTACCCAAGCAGGCCCCGGAGTGTGGTGACTAGGGGATCTTCACAGTAACTTCATTGCAGCATTAATGTAAGCCTACTTGTGACACTAGTAAATAAATAACATAAATACATTCCAGCTTGTCCAAAACATCCAGTTCACTTTTCTCCCCATTTCTGTCAACTGACACTATATTTTTTCTCAGAATAATTCATTTAAAATCTTTTACTTTGTCTTCAAATTCTCCCAGCTCTCTCATTGTGCATCTTCTTCCAGCCATAGATTCCTTCCTACATCCTTCAGCCCTGCAACTTTGAACTCCCACAACTGGGTAGCTGATTTATCAATCATGTCAGCTTCTCTCTTCCTCAATTCTTCCCCTACTCCATCCTCCTATCTGCTATTTCAGTGATACAATGTGTATAGGGTGATGCTTCTTATTAATATCTAGCCATGTAGAAGTTGACTGTGGTGATTATTTCTACTTCCACTGAGAGTTTTGTACTAATGTTGCTCCATAGCTAAAGGTCTGGATCCAGGTGCTGACACAAGCCCAAGATCATATCTCAGTCAAAGCCAAGTAAACCTTGTACACTTTCTCATTGAGGTCCAGGTAGCTAATGTAATAGCAATAATTGCACTGGATTGGTTTGTGTCAAGTCCCACAATCTACTTCCTATGCTCTCAATCGTCTTGGATAATAACAAAGGAATCCTGCTGTTATTATTCTTCCTCCTTTGATATATTTAGCAACAGCAAAATTTAAATAAAATCTGGACTGCAAAGTTCATCAAAGGGTTCATTTCTGGGCAATAATTCCAGCTCGACTGACCACTAAAATGTTTGGCCCCCTTCCACAGTATTGATGCCAGCTTTAAATAGGTGATTTAGTCAGGGCATGTTGCCCTGACAATACAAATCTTATCTTAGTGTATAAGAATTTGATGGGTATAGGTATAGTGAATGCAAGCAGGCTTTTTTCCACTGAGAAAAAAACCAGAGGGCACAGGTTAAGGGTGAAAGGAGAAAAGTTTAAAGGGAATATTAGGGTGGGCTTCTTCACACAGAGAGTGGTGGGAGTGTGGAATGAGCTGCCGGATAAAGTGGTAAATGCCGGGTCACTTTTAACATTTAAGAAAAACTTGGACTGGTTCATGGATGAGAGGGGTGTGGCCCAAGTGCAGGTCAGTGGGACTAGGCAAAGAATGGTTTGGCACAGACAAGAAGAGCCAAAAGGCCTGTTTCTGAGCTGTAATTTTCTATGGTTCTATGTTCATAACCTGCATTAACCTGGAAATGACACAGTGTGTGGCAAGGACCTTATCTAATTGTAAAAACATGTGGGAGGGTGATGTGATTCCTGAATGATTGGCATTTTCAAGTTAATTGCTACTTATTAACCACTCAGTAAACACAACTGTATTAACACTCTACTCTGTGTTAATCCACATGACAACATTTACATACATGACTAAATTTAGATCTATGAGAAAAAGTTCTAACGGCCAATCATTTGATGCAAATATCACAGAGTGAGTGAAACACTGAGAGCGAGATCAGACAAAAAAAATGCTTCACCTCTTCAAGCCCCTCATTAAAACATACCTCAATGACCAAGTTTTCAGTTTTATTGCCCATTTGGCTCATAAAACATAGAACAGTACAGCACAGTACAGGCCCTTTGGTCCTCAATGTTGTGCCAAGCTTGTCCGAAACCGAAATCAAGCTATCCCATTCCCTATCATTCTGGTGTGCTCCATGTGCCTATCCAATAATCATTTGAAAGTTCCGAAAATGCCCGACTCCACTATCACAGCAGAAAGTCCATTCCACACCCCAATCACACTCTGAGTAAAGAATCTACCTCGGACATCCCTCTTATATCTCCCACCATGAACCTTATAGTTATGCCCCCGAGTAACAGCTACATCCACCCAAGGAAATAGTCTGTCAACGTCCACCCTATCTACCCCCCTCATCATCTTATAAATATCCCTCTCATCATCATGTAAACCTCTATCAAGTCGCCTCTCATCCTCCTCCGCTCTAAAAGCCCTAGCTCCCTCAACCTTTCCTCATAAGATCTACCCTCCAAACCAGGCAGCATCTCCTCTGCACCCTCTCCAATGCTTCCACATTCTTCCCACAGTGAGGTGACCAGAACTGCTCACAATATTCCAAATGTGGTCTCACCAAGGTCCTGTATAGTTGCAGCATAACCACACAGCTCTTAAATTCAAACCCCCTGTTAATAAACGCTAACACGCTATAAGCTCTATCCACTTGAGTGGCAACCTTCAGAGATCTGTGGATATGAACCCCAAGATCTCTCTGTTCCTCCACCTTCCTCAGAACTCTGCCATTGACCGTGTAATCCACATTCAAATTTGTCCTACCAAAATGAATCAGATTTCATTTTTCAGATTACGCTTCTGTGAAGCAGCTTGGAATGTTTTCCTACCTTCCAGGCACTATATAAATGCAAGTTATTGGCATTGTTCATCAAACCAATAATGCTGACATAATACTTACTGAACATTGTGACTTTTCAGAAGGAAGTAGGGTGTGGATAAAATGACTGGGTTGTATAACTGGAATTTCACCAGGATCTCTTCCAAAATTTTACCTTAACTTTGGTGGAATTTTTACAACTCTCCAGATTTTCTGGCAATCTTTTGCTGAACCTGCTGTGTGATATTGGGGAAAGCAGCAAAAAGTTATTATACAATTTGTTTGCAGACTCCTTTTCAAAGAGCTCAATTGTCCTCAGCCTATTGACAGGGTACCTTATAAATGACTGCATTGTATGTGTTGTGAGAGATCATAGATTGAAGACTCAGCCCAGTCAGATCATTCCATGATCTGTCTAAGACACAAGAGAGTGCAGCAATACCTATTTATTCCATCCATAAAATAAGTTAGATTTTAAGGTTAACTTGCTCTGTACATAAACAAACTGAACTGCTCCGGCAGTGAACCTCTTCTCACTAGAGGAAAGTGTGAGCATGTCTGTGAAAGTCACCTGCCCTAGGCAAACACATCCTACTTGCCATTTTGCACTTGGATTGTTTCTCAATGGGAGCAGACATCAGGGATAAACCCATGAGTGGTGTCTGCTCCTACTTCATCAACTGGAAGGTGACAATTGTTGTCTGATATTTGTGTTAGCTGTGATTTAACTTATTTTGGGAACTGTATTTACTGTGTTATACTATATTATACTTCTGATGTCCTTAGAGGTTTATAAAATCATGAGGGCATAGATAAAATGAATAGCCCAGATCTTTGCCCCAAAATGGGTAGGAGAGTCCAAAACTAGAGGGCGTAGGTTTAAGATGAGGGGGGGGAAGATTTAAAAGGGACACGAAGGGCAACTTTTTCACACAAAGGGTGGTGCGTGTATGGAATGAGCTGCCAGAGGAGGTGGTAGAGGCGGATACAATTATAATATTTAAAAGACATTTGAATAGGTACATGGATAGGAAAGGGTTAGAGGGATATGGGCCAAATGCAAGCAAATGGGACCAGTTCAGTTTAGGAAACCCAATCAGCATAGCTGAATTGGGATGAAGGGCCTGCTTCCAAGCTGTATTTCTCTGACTCTTTATAACTCTGTGACTCCATACATTTTATAAATGTTACCACTTCACGTACCTCCCTTCTCGAAGTTGTAATTGTCATAAATGTAATTTCCTACAGTGTTAAGGAGCAAGGATACAAAGAAAGCAGCACTTGCTAACCCCTTCAGTCCCACTGGAAAAGTTGTGCTCAGCCTTTCATACACCTGTAGAAATAATTTGCTGTTCAACCCCATGAATCGATATTTTTTATAATGTCAAATTACAAAGGTTTGTTGAACGATTAAATCAATAGCTTTCTTAAAACATGTTTAAAAAAATTAGGATTTTTGGGCAGACTGATATTCCATGTCAAGTTAACACTCAGCTTTAGTGCATTTAGTTTGAAGTAATTAATGGACTTCACAGATCTAACTGAAGTTATTTAAGACAGGATCAATTGAGAATTGCCTGAGTGCAGTTAAGTGCAAGGTCAAAGCTTCTGATACAGCACTGTCTGCTTACTCTGTTGAGGAACTTTCTGGAAGTGCATATGTGATGACTCATTTACTGAAGATGTTGAAATAGTTCCAAATAATATTTTAAAACTTCATCATTGACTGGGAAATAAAATATTGCTCTGTTGGAAATCAGATAGTCCTCTGTCATTTCTGTGCTGGCTGAACATTTTTTGGTCATACCAGAATTGAAATAGTCAGATTCCATGTTATGTTATTGTCGACTTCTCAGTTTAGGTTTTGGAACCTTTTGGCATGGATTTGAGTCAACATGTTTGGAAACTAAACCCATTGCATATGCACACTTTAGGGGCTGGAAATACACATCCACAACACTATTTAAAACTATTTAAGAACTATTTCAAACGACTACTAAAACGTGTGTTTTGGGTTTTGTGCTGGCCTCCGTTAATGCATGACTCACTACAAAATTAATTTGTGCAGCAGCTTGCAGCACTAAGGAAGGAATGACCATTCAGCAATACTATTTAAACAGTTCCTCTACTACTTATTGATTACTTGTTTGCTTGTTTTTTGAAGTTGTTGGTTAACTTCTGGGCATTTATTGTTTTGGCTGTTTTATAATTCTGGAAAGTTAAGCTTAACTGCTGTGAAACAGATTTTACTGATGCTATAAAGCTGCCTTTGGGGGAAGTGGGGGAGGAGGAGTAGTTAAGAAGAAGGACAAGCACCAGAACGGCTGCTTTAGGAGGGAGGGAGGGAGGTGGAGAACACTGAACCATATAATCCCTACAGTGCATAAGGAGACTATTCGGTCCACCATGTTGGCAAAAAATCTCTGTATCCTACTCATGCCCTGCCCTATTCCCGTAACCAGTGCTTGCCACCGTTTGGCCCAGGAGGCCATATATTCAGTGGACCTTTTGTGAACACTTCTCCAACATAAACCTGTCAGCAAAATGCCTGAGGCATTTCCATTTCATCAAGGAAGCTGACATTAACCATATCACCTACTGCAGCCATGCCTCAAGCCTTGAAGCAGGACATGGACAGCAATGCCTTTAGCTATCAAAATCAGCATTGTTCCTAATGGTAACAAAATAGGCTTTTTCCAGGTGGCAGGAACTGGCACAAGCAACCTGTAATATAAAGGCAAAATGTTGCAGATGCTGGAATCTGAAACAAAAGCTGAAAATGCTGGAGAAACTCAGCAGATCTGACAGCATCTGTGGAAAGAGAAAAGAGCCAACGTTTTGAAGTTCTTTGGGTCATACTGAGATCGCGCCTTCCCATGCAGCCAGTGCATCTCATCTGTCATTCAGCTCTCAGTAGGAACAGAAGGAAGTCTCTGTTAACATTGACTCTCAAAACCAAGATGGCTGTCATCTGAGCAGTGGTGTTGGCGGTTGTAGAGATTCCATCATGGTTGACTCCACAGTTGGTTTCCTGAAGCTGACTATTCAGTCCACATTGGGCAGAAAGGTCCCCATATTCTGCACAAAGTCTTGCCAAAAGGTGGAGTTAGAATCTTGCATGTTTTGAAACACTGAGCAACCTGTCAGAGAACCAGCATTCAGGAAATAGGTCTGTGATAGTGTACAAATGAAGCAGTGGCCTGATGGGAAAAATGGTCAAGTATTTAGTATAAAGTAAGGACAGCAGACCAAGCCATTTCAAAATGCCAGACCCCTGTAAAGCTGACTGACTCTAAACAAAGAAATGACTACAACCAGTGAGGGCCAAATGCTTGGCCTCAGTCTATTTTGATAAGACTGACTTTGCACAGCCTGGGTGAGACATGATTAACACCAGGAAAGCCAGCCTTTACACAGATGACTCCATATACCGGGAGATAACATATGAGACATTAGATAAGGTCAGGAAGGAGGGAGCCACAGAATTTGTTTATTACAGAAAATAAGGCATAAAGGAGACACAGAACCAAGGTCGGGGATGAGGAAGTCACAGAATTTGTTTTGTTTGATGTACCACTGCTTGTATTACTAACATCATGTGTGCTGATAAAAAAAAGTATAATTATTGAATTGATCCTTGTTGTGGGCCCAGTCTTGGGATAGAATCAGCAGTTAGTGCAGACTGCTCTCTGTGTCCAAGATTCAGCCATATACTGCATGCAGTCTTGTGATAATAAAAACTAGTTGATTTTTAGAAAAGCAAACGTTGTTAATTATCACAACACAGGAAACAAGAAATTCTCCAGTACAACAATTAGCTCCATTAGCCTTCTATAGTAGCCTGGACTTTCGAATACAGGAGCTGAATCCTTCACAGCGCAACTTGCATGTGATCTTGTCCCCTGGTAGGCAAGTAGTATCCTGTCCTCCTGCTCTGCCCAGTAATTACCATTGGAGAGCCACTCTTGAGCGTAGTATCTAATGTAAGCATTAATCCAAATGTGTACTCGCCCAATATTTACATATGCATACTTGCAACAATCGTCACTTATCAGGATCTATACTTGAAGTCTCACGAATTTTACTTCTCTAACACAGGTGTTGAGGCCAAGTATAATGTTGGTTCCAAACCCATCACTTAAAACCCAGCCACTGACATAGAGTTAGAGCACTGACTGGGGATTAAACCTGAAGTTTTCCTTGTGCCTGATAATGTATTATTCATTGATACTGCATTGTCAGGAAAGCCCTTTTTGTCACTAGGATTTTAAGAAGTGTTTATAATTAGCTTAATTACCATATCACACAAGCATGATATGGATGTCTGTATCTATTGATGTGAGGGAGAGAACCTGATAAAACTTGTGTTGGAGATTTTTATGATAGCCTTTTCTTTTTAATATTTTACATGCTCCACTGAGTCAGCTGCTTTTGACATGGGACTCTCCCTATCAACTCAAATTACAGATTGATCCTGGTTTCTGACCTCAGCTTGTCTGCTAAGTAGGTCAGACAAGGCATCATCCAATGCTCCCATGATGATTCTGTTTCAGATGAGTGCATCTTTCAAACTGTCATCCTCTCAGTTCTCTGCAAGACTATATAGGTTATTTATGAATGCATCAACATTTGATGTTGGGTACATTTGTTACATTTAGCCTGCACCACAATGTCACTCTTTCTCAGATTGATGGATGTGTCAAGTGTGTTGATTACTTCACCATTACATGGCTTTCTCCTCATCAATGCCCTGAGGAAGAGGATATCATCTGTACAGTCACCCATTGCATATAATAGCATACTGACCTGCTTATTGCTTGACTTTGAAGCAATATCCAATGCAATATGATATCTGACAAATGGTTAACTAACAGAAAGCAAATAGTGGGGGAAAATGGGTGTTTTTCTGATTGGCGATCAGTGACTAGTGGTGTGCCTCAGGGATCAATGTTGGTACTGCAATTGTTTATGATTTACATAGATGATATGGAGTTGGGGACCAAGTGTAGTGTATCAAAATTTGCAGGTGACACTAAGATGGGTGGAAGAGCAAAGTGTGCAGAGGACGCTAAAAGTCTGCAAAGGGATAAGTGAGTGGGCGAGGGTCTGGCAGATGGAGTACAATGTTGGTAAATGTGAGGTAATCCGTTTTGGTAGGAATAACAGGAAAATGGACTATTATTTAAATGGTAAAAAATTGCAGCAGGCTGCTGTGCAGAGGGACCTGGGTGTCCTCGTGCAGGAATTTCAAGGAGTTGGGTTGCAGGTACAGCAGTAATTAAGAAGGTAAATGGAATTTTATCCTTCATTGCTAGAGGGATGGAGTTTAAATCAGCGAGATTATGTTGCAACTGTATAAGGTGCTGGTGAGGCCACACATGGAGTACTGTGTACAGTTTTGGTCTCCTTACTTGAGAAAGGATATACTAGCACTGGAGGGAGTGCAGAGGAGATTCACTAGGTTGATTCCAGAGTTGAGAGTGTTGGCTTATGAGGAAAGACTGAGTAGACTGGGGCTATACTCATTGGAATTCAGAAGAATGAGGGGAGGTCGTGTAGAAACATATAAGATTATGAAGGGAATAGATAAGATAGAAGCAGGGAAGTTGTCTCCACTGGCAGGTGAAACTAGAACTAAAGGGCATAGCCTCAAAATAAGGGGAAGCAGATTTAGGACTGCTAGATTTAGAAGGAACTTCTTCGCACAACGAGTTGTGAATCTGTGGAATTCCCTGCACAGTGAAGCAGTTGAGACTACCTCACTGTATGTTTTTAAGGCAAGGATAGATAAATTTTTGAACAGTAAAGGAATTAAGGGTTATAGCGGAACTTAGTCCACAAAAAGATCAGCCATGATCTTATTGAATGGTGGAGCAAGCTCGAGGAGCCAAATGGCTTATTCCTAGTTCTTATGTTCTTATTAAATCCCTGATGGCATTACAGCTATATTTCTGCTTGGTTATGATCTGCGACCTTCTTAAAGCTTTCAGGAAGTGGTAGAGACGTCATCATCACTATTTTTTATGTGCTGCTGCCATGTTCTTGATATTGTTAGTTTAATACAAAATATTTAATTAGTCTCCAGAGGTATATTGGAACACATCTTATTGGGTTACGTCTTGCACAAGGCTGTACAAGATACTAAATTATGCAATATTGCACCATTTCCCATGATGATGTACAGTACATGATGAGCGTATTAAACAATTAGAATTCCGCCTACTAACAGCTCAATATCCAATATAACACATTATGCTACAGAATCTATCTTAGTTACATTGAATCATAGTTTCCTTAGCACTGGATTTACCATCGAAACAAATGTGTACAATGTTTGATAGTCATAGGGTTTATTTCTGGTTGCAGACTTTTCAAAGAAGGCTAGGTAAGGCCTTTAAAGTCAACACCTAGGAAACCATGTGACTGTACTGTGCCTGCAAGTTAACCAACCACACAATATGGAAGTCAACATTACTTGAGGCAGCCAATTCCTACAGCCTCAAAAAAAGAGACATTTCAACAGGAGGCTTTCTGGATCTCCAAAAGCACCAAAGATTCCTTGTTTACCTGGGAACCAAAGCTGGGGCTGCCAATAGTTTGATCAATGTAACATTAAATTCAAATCAAGGTGAAAATTTGAGAACTAATGGAGTTTGAATGTGATTGCTGAAGATGCCTTAATAAAATCAATTTGTATTCTTTATTGGGACATAACTACTGTGCCAATATATCCCTCTGTGTGGATAAAATCATTGAACATGTCAAAGTAAGAAAAAGATAGCATTGATTTCAAATACATTACGTTTGAGGAAGGGCTTGCAATGCTTTTCCATATAAAGTTGTGGATGTGACAGTGACATGAAGCTTCAGACTTTGCTATCAGTACTAATATAGAGCGTTTAATAAATTTAACATGGACCTAAAATCTCTCTCTTCAATTCTCTTCCTGTTCAACAGGCATCTTTGCCAATCTCACATGTAGAGCCTTTTTCGGCTATGGTGGAGAGGTCAGCCCTGTTATTTATTGGATGAAGGGAGAGAAGTTTATTGAAGACCTTGATGATAACCATGCCAGAGAAAGCGACATAAGGTAATTTGAACTTTTATCATGTAACTGTAACTAAATGTTAATACATTGGATAATATTGAGCCCCCATAAACCAGTCACATGTCAAATTGGTGGTCATTGACAAGGTTAATATTTATTGCCCATCCTTGGTTATGCTGTTAAGAGTCAGCCACATTGTGACTGGCGTCAGATATTGACTAGGCTAGAAAAGGGCAGCAGATATCCTTCCCTAAAGGGCATTTGTGGATCATTGTGGGACAACCCGCAGAATATGGACTGCAGCGATTCAAGAAGGCAGCTCACCACCACCTTCTCAAGGGCAACTAGGGAATGGAAATAAATGCTGGCCAGCCAGCAATGCCCATCTTCCATGAATGAAGTAAAAAAAAAAGTTAGGTTTCTGACAACAATCTAACAACCCATGGCTGTTTTTGCTTTTTAGCTTCTTTTAAAAAATTGCCAATTTAAAAAAAATAAAGATTTCCCCAACTGTCACTGTGGGGTTTGAACTCACCTTCTCTGGGCATTTAGTTCAGGTCAATGGATTATGAATCCAATAACGCACACGATCATATTCAAATATTATTGCAATGGTTGCGTGAATAAGTCAATAATTTATAAAAAGCAACAAAGAGTTGCGTGGCATTTAATTTTTTGAAGCTTTTTGTTCTTTTTGGCTAGTGCAGATATGATGGGCTGAATGGCCTCTTTCTGTGCTGTAGCCTTTCTATGGTTTTATAATATGGAAAAAAAAAGCTCTACATGACCTGCAATTCCACCTTCAGAGCTTTGTGGATGAATATGTGAATGTATGGTATTGGCCTCATTCTGTTCATTTCATGAATTCAAAGCCAGGTAATGGGCTGATAAAAGTTTGATGGGATAAAAAGTTGCACGTATCCTCCCAATTTCTTTCACGTTATGTATTCTGCACTAAAACTTCAATTTTTAAATCAAAGGGGCTATAAACTTAATAAGGGGATGATGAAATGTTTTCAATTTTGTATCAGGTTTTTAAGGTACCTTTTAGGAATGTTTTAAGTTCGTTTTATAGGACACTGCACAGTGTAAGACGAATATGTAACTTTGATTTATTTTCCTGAAATCCCCTGTTAAGGGAAACTATTTTCCTGAAAAGTTTTAACTGTCAGGAGAGCTGTTTATTATTTCACCGTATGAACATTCTTAAATATTGATGTGGGGAGGGGAGGGGTTGGGGGGCACAGTTGAGTGCAATTTGGACAGATCAGTACAAAGAAGAGAAGGGTCTAACATGGTCAGTCTGAGTCCTTGGCAATTTTAAGTCCTGGTGCTCATCTATGTTCCTCCAGTCAGGCTTCGAGCTAAAATGCTGGAAGCAGATATTAGGGCAGCAGGAGGTCTGTAGCTGGCACAAAAGGAAGGCTCGCAGGGAGAGTAACAGGGATTATGCCTCAGAAACATCTTGCAGGGGGGTGGTTGAGTAAGGCCCTCCAAGAGAGAACTCTCACCTTAAATGGCCTCTTCTGGTTCTGGTTCCATGGCACAGTGGTTAATACTGCTGCCTTACAGCGCCAGGGACCCGGGTTCGATTCCCGGCTTGGGTCACTGCCTCTGTGGAATCTGTATGTTCTCCCTGTGTCCGTGTAGGTTTTCTCCAGGTGCTTTGGTTTCCTCCTACAGTCTGAAAGACATGCTGGTTAGGTGTATTGACCCAAACCGGCGCTGGAGTGTGGTGAATAGGGGAATTTTGCAGTAATTTCATTGCAGTGTTAATGTAAGTCTTAATTGTGACTAATAAATAAACTTTATTTTACTTTTACTGTCTTAAACTGACAGGGACGCAACTGTGCTCTGAAAACTTGTGCTACCAAATAAACCTATTGGACTTTAACCTTGTATTGTGAGATTTCTTACTGTGCCCACATCAGGCCAGAGTTAAAATTGCAGTTGGGGGGCAATCCATATTAGACTATGATTTGTGTCAGACCTTGCCAGTGGGTGCCTTTTCTACCTGCCCAGATGAGCAGCTTAAATTCAGGATCAATGGGAAGCAGACAAGCTAAATCACCAATTTTTAGCAAGGCTGAAATCATTCCCATATATCACTTCATTTACTTGACCTTCTTTCCACTGTTCTTTATACAATTCAAAATGATTGGTCATTACTCATCAATTAATCCACTGCAGATCTTTCATTTTCTCAAGAAACCCGCAAAGACCAAATATCCTCACGACATGGTAGCTTTTAGCACAAATACAAAAATGCATCTTTGCAGCTGTCAGAGGTTGAATATAAACACAGGCCTGACTAACTGAAATGCTGCAGAATCATTTGTTGGCTAAAGCATCATGATGGAGATTGATGCAGTAAATCTTAATGACTGTCACTATTGACACTGTCAGAGAAATACAGGAACATTTGGTAACAAGACAAATCACCACAATTGTACAAATACATAAGAAATATGGTTATTGTCACGAACGACTCAAATCCCACACATCAGTTCAGCTACAACAATGGGGCTCAGTTACAAGTAGTCTTTTCCAGATCTGTTTACACCAGAATCCATTTCATTTCTCAGATGTATGACTTTCATGCCCATAACATTGGCAAAATATGTGCCATGTAAAAGTGTTTGAAACATTTTGGAAATTGTGCAATGATTTGTGAGATTCAAAGCCTCTATAACAGTTCAAACTTAGCACTAAAGATGAAAAATCTAAGCATAAAAATCAGCAGGTTTACCACTGTCGATGTGAGCTATCAGGTTAATTGGTTATTTTCTTTCTTCATCGGACCAGAATTCTCAGGGAGCACCTCGGGGAGAAAGAAGTTTCCATTTCTCTGTTAATTGACTCTGTGCAGGATGGAGACTTGGGGAACTATTCTTGCTATGTGGAAAATGGGAATGGCCGCAGACAAGCAAGCATTCTTCTTCAGAAGAGAGGTAAAGATTTCCTCTGCCTCATCATTTTTTGGCTTTTGCTTTCCGAGGTCGTGTTAAGATAGTTGCCAAGCAGAAAAACCATGAAAATAAAATTCAGCGCAGTTAAAGATTCATGTACAGATAGTAAACTAATATGCTTAATTCAGGTCATGCCTGTCTAGCTGGTGGGGGATTTACAGAACTAATCCACATGGATAAAAAAGCTGACAATGCAATTGTTCATGAAATGAGGGATTAGAACTAAAAAGACAAATTACTGAAATTACTAAAACAAGGACTAGCAAATTTTCTTTTCTTTCAACCAAACCATTTGATCTTAGAGCGTCCCTCTTACTCTCACACCTGATTCAATTTACAGGTTTGAGGATGCTGGCATTTTGTTCAGATGTCTTAAAGCAACAATCAGACTCTTTCTAATACCCCCAAACTATCATAATTCTGTTTTTAATTTAACATTTTGAGTGACAAAGTAGTTTGCACTGCAGCCTCACAGCGCCAGAGATCCGGGTTCAATTCTGGCCTTGGGTGAGTGTGTGGAGTGTCTGAATAGGGTGCTCTGGTTTCTTCCCACAATCCAAAGATGTGCGGGCTATGTGGATTGGCCATGCTAAATTGTCCCTTAGTGTCCAAAGATGTATAGCCATGGTAAATGCATGGGGTTGCGGGGATAGGGGTTGGCTAGGATGCTCTTTCAGAGAGCCAGTGCAGACTTGATGGGCTCGATGGCCTCTTTCTGCACTGTAGGGATCCTATGGTTCTGTGGTTCTCTGGAGTCTAACATATCCTGCAAGATGAAACTCAAGCTGTTGTACTTTCTTAAAAGATGTGACAACAGAAAGAGTACATACATTGATTGTTATCTTCCAAAATTCCCTCAACTCTAGAAAGGTCTTAACAAATTGAAAAACTATGAGTGTAATGTCTCCAACGAAGAAAGAAAGGAGACAGAAAGCAGGAAACTAGAGGTCAGTTAGCCATACATCTGTCACTGAAAAATTATTGCAATCCATTATTAAGGATGTAATAGCAGAGCATTTAGACTATTATAATGCAATCAAGCAGAGTCAACATGGTTTAATGAAGAGGAAATGACAAATTATCAGAGTTATTTGAGGATGTAATAAGCCAAGTGAATAAAGGGCAACCTATAAATGAAACAAAATATTTCAATTTCCAAAAGGCCATTCAAAAGGAGCTACATAAAAGATGGCTGCACAAGATAAGAGTTCATGGTGTGAGTAAAACATTAGCTTGGATAGAGGATTGTATAACTAACAGAAAACAGAGAGATTGGATAAGTGGTTCATTTTCAGTTTGGTAACTCGTGAGATGGCACGAAGAGGTGCCTCAATCATCTATATTGAGGACTTGGATGAAGGGAAAGCATTGCAGCCAGTTTTTCTGGTAATACAGAGGCAGTTGAAAATGTTAGTTGTAAGGAAAATACAAAGAGCTGAATTTTCACCACAGAGGCACGAATAGAAGCCATGTTTGTTTTTGAGTTAGAAGCCCACCTCTAGGGAGAGTCCGATTAATGTTAAGATTTTTGAGGGGGTAAACCTTTCATTGGCGTGGAGATGGGTTCCCTGCCTAATTAAGGGTGGTAAGTGATGAGGTGGTCAATGACTAATAAGATGCCTTCCAACTTCATTGAGGTAACTGGCTGCAGAGTAAGGTAAGTAGGTGAGAGGGCACTTCTACAGGAAGCCACTTGTAAAAAAAAATACATTAACAGAAAGTGCAGTCTGGCCACCAATGTGGCAAAAAAAGTCATTCTACAATGTGTTTTTTTTTCTGTATCACCAACCCATGGAGGCAAAGAGTGTCTGTAGGCCTGCCTGGAGAGTTGACAGACTGCCCATCGGCAGGAAATTGATCGCTCCTTGTCCCATCGGGAAACTGGACATCAATTGAAATATACTAGTTAGTGTCCCAGGGCTGAATTTTCATGGAGTCAGGGGGACTTGGTGGAGAGATAAAAATTGTGGCTGGGACCTGATTCTGGATTCATGACTGTATTCCCAGTGCACCCAGTTTTCATCAATGTAGGTTAAGGCTATGGGTGGTGCAAGTTGCGAGCCCACACCTAGCATTCCCAACTGGGTTTGCTCATTTGCGAGAATAGGCATGTCCTATTCCTCTGCTATTTTCATGGAGTTGGCAAACTTTAAAATGATTCATGGTCCTTGGCACCTTATGTCACCATACCAAATTATTCCCCCTCTACCCACCCCCATAAACTCTCACACCCTCCATTCCAAGCTATGGTACTTCCATACCCATTCACCCATTATACAATGCCTGTGGTAATAATAGGGTGTGTGAAAAAGCTTTCAAAAAAAAGCAATTCATTCATTCTGAACTTTCTACTTCTTCAACTAATGGACTTTTTTGTCACTCGGATTGAGTCTGATGAGTTTCCACTGCTGCATCTCTCCCTTCCACTAGACCACCAGGCTAAACTTCTGCTAAAGTTCTTTCTTAATTCCCCTCATAGCATCTCCAAGGTCATCTTTTCCATGAAACTTACCTCCAGTTCCTCTTTCTACTAATCCCAATTTCTCTCCCTGGTCCTCATGTTAGCCAGTATTGTAAACAGTTATTTCTCACCAGGTCCTGTCCCTCTCTCCTTTAAATTTGCTGCAATCATCATTCTCCTCAACAGAGACCTTGATCCCATACCCTTGACAGCTGCCACATCAACTTAACACTGGGATCAGCATTGATTACTTTAAGGCTCTACTTTTGCCCTTTTATCAAGAGGAAGTCCTACCTGAGAGTGCTGCCAACTAATTAGATTGGCTGGCACCTTACTATTCCACAATAGCACCGGCTGGAAGTGATGGTCCCAGGTTTGAATTCCCTCTCTGATGTACCCCTGCCACAGCACTCAGTCACAAATGATATCCTATGTAACTGTGACAAAGGTAACTTCTCCTTCTCTCCTTCCTAATCTGTCTGCGAACTTTGACATGGTTGACCACACCATCATTCTCTGACACCTCTCCACTGCCGTGCAGTCAGATCAGACTGCTCTGATCTGCTTTCATTCTTATCTATCTAACCATAGTCAAAACATCATTTGCAATGGTTTTCTCCCCACTCCCACACAATTACCAGTGGTGTCCCCCAAGGATCTATCCTTGTCCCGTCCTATTTGTCATGTACGTGCTGCCTCTTGGTGACATTGTTCATTTTCACAGATACTGACAACACACTGTTCTACCTCCCCAACACCTCACTTGACTCCTCCGCTGTTACCAAATTAGCAGACTGCTTATTCCAACACTGAATACTGGATGAGCAGAAATTTCTCCAATAAATATTGGAAAAACTGAAGTATTGTTTTCAATTTCCAATCCAAACTCCTGATCCCTCACTACCACCTCCATCCCTATGCTTGACAATTGTCCAGGACTAAACCAGGACTGTTTACAATCATGGTGTCATATTGATCCCAATGAGAATGGTTGATAACATGTTTACACCCTCGCTAAGGTTGTCTAGCTCTGCAATGTTATCCATCTCAGATCTATTACTGCTGAAACCCCCATTCATACCTTTGTTAATTCTATCCCCTTGTCTATTCCAATGGACTCGTGGCTGGGCTCCCACTTTTCACCCTTGATATTCTTGAGGTCATCTAAAATTCTTATGCCCCATGTCTTAACCCTCACCAAGTCCAAATCACTGTCACTCATGTATTCACTGAATCAGGTTGTTTCCTAGACGAGCGATGTTTTGATTTTAAAATTCTCATCCTCATTTTCAAATCTGTCCAAGACCTCACCCCCTTTCTCTCTCTTCAGTCTGCTCTGGGTCCATAACCCCTTGAAATATTTGGACTCATCTAATTCTGGCCTGTGAAGCATCCCCAGTTTTAATTGCTCTACTATCAATGGTTGTGTCTTCAGCTACCAAGGCCCCAAAATCTGGAATTCTCTCCCTGTGCCTCTTCACCTCTCTACCTCTCTTCCCACCTTTAAGACACTCATTAAAACCTAACTCTCTGGCCAAGTCTTTGATTATCTGACCTCAAATCTCCCCATGTGGCTCAGAGTCATATTTTGTCTTGTAAGAATAATCTGAAACAACTTGGGACATTTTGTTATGCTGAGTATGCTACATAAATAAAAGTTGTTGTTAACACTGTTCCTTTTAATTTCCCATCAAAATAACAGTGGGAGATTGTGAGATCTCAACCTCTGCACATTGATTCTGCAACTCACAGCTTTGCAGCAGTTCATAACCAAACATCACACAAACTTACTTATGGTAATTAGACAATAATAATCTAATTGAAACATTCCAATGATGTCACAAATCACAAGAGAAAAGCTTGAGAGAGCTTCATTACCATATTCTGAACCCTGAAACTAAACCACAGGCTCCGTAATATATGTTCCTCACTGTTGTAGAATGCTGAGAGAGGTTCAGTGGTATATTTAACATTTAGCAATCTATTCTTCCATTGATTTTATTTTTAAAGAGTCTTTTTGCTCTGCTGTTATTAGGGATTTGTACGTAAGTGGAAGGCTGGTTGCCTAACTGTGCTAACGCAGTGTGTATCCCTGTGGAAGATGCACATTATCTAGTTGCGAGAACTCCAGCAATTTATTTTTCACAATCATAAGTACCTTGCAACCCAGGATGTTAATTTTTGTGCGCTTGAGATCAGCTCAGAGAGAAACCCTTTTGGGGCTGGCAAAAAATACTTGTGTCACATGGCAAATCTGCAGACGTTGGAAAGTCCATTAGTGTAATGGATTCACTCGACTAACATATTTTGATAGAGGAGAATAAAACACTTTTCTAATTCTGAAATGCTTATAACAGGTCTGATTAGACAATGCACCAATTCGGTCAGAATAATTTTTACCATTGTAGCAGCAATCATTGCACTCTCCTGAGAGAATTAATTATGTTATCAGGAGGATTCTATGTTAGCTGACTTTAAATGCTGCTCTGTGATGTGACTCCATGGCTGCCTTTCCAACTGTTCTGTTCTGCCACTTGTGTCTTCCCTGAAGGTTTGCTGCTCTCTAGTGTTGCTTCCAAGAAAAAAGAGTATATTGCTTTGCACCGTAAGTGCTGCCATTGCCCACATTGAGAATCTAAATGCAGTAATATGAGCCACAAATCTGTGCGCGCTCATTTTCAACATACACCTGCAGACTTTTCGAGTCTTCTAAATAACAAATTTTGGATCAATCACTTGTCTTCAAATTTTTTCGGGACTGTGGGCTTAAAAAAAGTTCAATCTTTTTTTCTGTGCATCACTCTGTGTTTCCTTTGAAAAGAACCCTTATTATGGAACCCTGAGGAATATAATTCCTGGTCAGTGGCTCAGCAGAGGTGTCAGAGAGAGTTGTGGCAAAGTATTTGAATTAGGGAAAGGAAAGACTTTTAGTGATCTTTGAAATTGGGCATTATTGTATTCAAATGGACATCCATCCATTTGTCTAATACATATTGAATTTAGTACGTATTGTATATTTGACTGAATACTCCTTCTGAGTGCCTATAGATTTGTTGCATCCGTAGATGGAACAGCGATGGATAACTTCAGTGTTAAAGGTGCGTGTCACACTGATGCAGAATTTGCTGGAGCAGGGAATGGCATGGAGAGGGTAACAGTGCATCCAGGGTTTTTGGAGAACAATGGGAAAAACACTGCATCTCCATAATCAACGTGGTTAAGGATTGGGAAAAAAAGGAAAGACTAAAGAAGATAAATTGGAATCAAGAGAAAGTTAAACAAAAATAGGGGTGAAGATGGGTTAAGTGCATTTTTCAATTCATTTTGAAAACTAAGAAGCAAATTCAAAACCTTTAGAGCGGAATTTTCCAGAATTCCAGGCTCTGACTGAAAATTGACATGCGGCTCTCCAGATGCACAGCCAAGTTTTCAAACCAGATTTTCTTTGGCACTTAATTCACAGAGAATCTAGGGTATAGTTTACACCATCACTCTGGCAAGGCAGGGCCTGAAAGTGTTGGAAAGGCTGGCTCCAAAGAAACTGGGGAATCATCGTTAATGGGTACCCCAATCATCCCAGGAAATATACTTCCCCCCAACTCCATGAACATGGAAAACCCTGCCTATAAGCATTGTGGGAACTGCCCCAAACCAGAGGTTTCTGGGGCTCATCTCCCTGCTCCCCTCAATAACACACAAGGACTGGGACAGCCTCGTTTTCCCCATAGGATCACCCCCACTACCCACAAACATATATAAGGGGAAACCACACCCATCCCACCATGGGATTCCCAGGTGGCCCACCCTTGAAACTGCCAACCTGGCACTACCCAGTCATGCCCTTCTCTCCCCATCCCCACCAGGGGCTATACTTACCTTGGCACCCTCAGCGGGTTCTCCTTGACTGATTCCTGTTTTTATATATCTAGTGCAAACCTCACCAGCGTAACTTCAGTGAGGGGGGATCCATGTAGCTAGGAAGCCCTTTAATAAGACTTACACTTCTTAAAATATACAGTTTCTGCCCTTTATGGGAAAGAACCTCATTATGCTACTGGCGTTTCATGACTCTTGTAGGAGTTTACGCCCACATTGCGCTCACGGCAAATGCAGGCACAAATTCTCTGCCCCCCATCCCCACCCCCCACCCCCCACACTGAGGCAATACTTATTCTGAGAGTTATTTTAAAGAGGGTATTTGCAAATGTGCAAGAGTGAGAGAGGAAAAGAACAATATATTGTAGGATACATCTAGCATAGATACTGTTTTATGTGTGAGCAATTTGTAAAGTACGGTACATTAAAATGAGGAAGGGGGAGAATAGATTCAGAGGGAAAATGAATGAGAGAGGGATTGGGATCAGGGAGACTGACTTTCTCCATTTCATATTACTTCAGTTTTCCAAAAGTAAAATTGAATTTTAAATTTGATTGTTTCCATCCGACAGTTAGAAAAAGTCAATATGAATACTGCACCTGTGAGATGGAGATTTGAATTTCTAACATCTATGAGACAGAAAGGCAGAAAGGGAAGGGGGAGAGAGAGAAAATTAATGGAGACAAATGTAATTTCTTTCCTCATTCTAATTTTATTGCTTTTTATGAGTTAACCGCAAACTAAAATTTGTTGAGGGAAAACCGAGAAGGGAGTGTAGATAATGAAAGACAAGGGAAAATCTGTTTGAGAGTGACAGAGCTTCTGGTATTACATCAAATGCCTTGAGAGTTTTGGGGGAGTAGGAAGAGTGAATAGAAGGTTAAGGATGAAATGAATGACAACAGCACAAGGAGAGCTGAGTGGATTAGTTGGTGGGAAGTTGAAAGATTAAGGGATGTGATAGGATGAGGGAGTAAGGAGAACCCTGAGTGACTGGAAGAGGGAGCTACTGAGGGCCACATTCTCCTGGCAAACTCCATGGGCGTGCCTGAAGTTGTGCAGGCGGGAGCGAATGTGAAACCTGCTCACATCCGATATTACACATTCACGGCCATCCAGCATGAAATGCACTCTGTGAAATGTTGAGTGGTGCTGGGAGGGAAGGAGGAGGACAGAATCATGCGAGTTGGTGCTTCCAGTGTGCTCCTTCAGAGGGATTGCCACTGTAGAGCTGCCTCAGGGAGCTGTAAACAATAAATATCAGTGGAAAAACTATGCCTTGTGCATATGAGCAGCACAATTCTATACAGACCTCAGTCTTCAGACATCTTGTTAATTTTATTTGCGTCCTGACTTTCATCCCACTTGGATCATGGTTACAGTGAAAACCTTGAGGCCACTTTGCCAGTAGGCCTGCCAGCTAACCATAAATGCAGACATGCCACATAAAATCCCAGTCAATTGCTGCATAATTCCCTTAATTTGGTTTCTTGATTGTGGGCGGATTTGCTTCCGACTCGCTTCTGTGCCCGCTAACCAAAATATTGCACGAGGGCACGATGACCTGGGTTCGTGCCTGACCCAGGAGCATGTACAATTGCACAAAAAAGATACTGGGTGTTCACCCACCTGAATAACATAAAATTCTGGTCATGCTAAATGCAGTTGGCAGCCATTGGTGCCGTCTTCCCTTACCATATGATTCCATGTCATCCCAAACCTCCCAACCTAAAGAATAAAACACAAACCAGAGAGACGCCGTCAAAGAGACAAGAAAAATAAAGAACTGAAAGGAAATGAGTTGCAGAGACAAGATGAGAGACAGATAGGAAACAGCATCACAAATACATCAGATCCAGGTGTGAGTGGCCATATTCTTTGTTCTGGCTGTGCAATACCACAAGTGTTTTGACTAGAATATTATTTAAAATATTATCTGTGGCACGCCCTATTGTAAACTGAAATGTAAACATTTCTTATGGGAATCCCAATGTTAAAGTATGTACTTGTTATCCTTAGCTGCAATGCTGCTAGATGCCATTCTGATGGGGACTGCACTGATAATATCTTCATTCATCTATAACAGAAGTCTGGCATAGAATTCCCCACTCTTTGCAAAACGTTGCTCAATTCCTTCCTCTGTGAATACAAACTGTAGTTTCAACCTCTGGTGAAATTGGTTCAACATTAAAGGAGAGTGCAAACGGTTTCAAAATATTCCAGTGCACTATTAAAAAAAGATCTTCCAGCACTTTGCTAATTTTTGTACATTACTGTCCCTGTTGTCTACTCATTATTCTGGGTTTTAACCCTCCTACTGAGCTGCTGCCGTTCTAGTTATAAGCAAAACTAATCTCAAAGTGACTTCATTGCTTTTCACCTGTATTGTTGCTTTGAACAAACCAGAGGCACCCAACCCAGGAAAACCACAAGTAGTTAATTAAAATATTACAGTGACCAACCAGATTCAGCACATAACTCAATATCATAATCCCATTAGAACTCCATGCATGTTCAAAATATTGGCTTTAAAATGACAGTGAACCATGGAAGTCATGATGGTTTATAAACCTCATTAAACCCCATGGCAGTGCACATTTGTTTAAATTTAACACTCTGATCTCTTCCTTTTATAGTACACCACATTTTATATCTACTATGCAACATATATGCTGTGCATTCTACTCCATTTCTCAAATTATTTATTGAACCTCAATTGCTTCCATATTTCCGTAGTAGTAACTTTACAACCATTCCCTCCTTATGAGCCTCTTAGTTCCACCCAAGAACGGATTATTGCCTACTTCCTTGTAGTTCATCTGGAATTACTGCAGCTGAACTCTTCAATATGTGCATCCCTCTGCACCCCACTGTCAGTCTTCCTATTTGCTGCTTTGAACCCCAGTGCATGTGAACCACACTTCTGTTTCATCTGCGATGGCATCTGAATCTACTCAGCAGTTCAACCCCACCAAATCTTCCCTCAATCATAAAGTCAGGATTGAAGCTGCTCAGTGCTGATTATACAGCTCCATTCACATCTCCCTTGGCAATGGAGCAGCTTACACCAGAATCTGGTCAATCCACACACTTGAGCTGATAAATGATAGGTAACACTATGCTCCCAACACAGCTCCAGTCAGATTGCAATAAAAGATCCAAGCAATTTCTCCCTTTGACAAGGTCTAGATTATCATCTTTAGCTCCTGTCATAAACTCCCTATTCTCCTCACTAACTATTCTGCTCCTCTGCCACACACCTTAGGACTGAACTAGACTGTTTACAAACTTGGTGCCTATTCAACTCTGAACAGAGGTGATTGAGAGGTTCTCCATCCTCTCCATCACAAAGATAACCTCCATAAAATTGGACACCTCAGCCCTTCAACTGTTGCAACCACTATTCATGTTTTTATCACTTCCAAACCCAATGACTCTAATATTGATTTTGCCTGCCTCCTATCATCCAGCAATCTCAAACTCCATTGCTGCCCACATCTGATCCTGCACCATTGGTTTAAGTTCATTCAGTGCCTCAAATGTAATATTTTCAACCGTATATTTAATTTCCTTCACTGCCTCTGTAATTTTTCCCACCTGCCCATTTCTCTTGCACAGGTTCCTTAAGCATCACCCTGCCATTATTGACTGTTGCTGTATGATCCTTTGTGGAATTTCTTCCTTGCACCTCTGTTCATTACCACCTTCGCCTTTCTCTAAGATCCCCACTAAAACCTACCTCTTTGTCATACCACCACATTTCCTGGTCCTTTGCTGTTCCTTTTGCAGAATCCTTCTACACAAAGAGGAATAAAATTCTTCAAACTGAGCCAAACCCTTATTATTTTCTAATGACAATTTAACAACATACTGAGAGAATATAACTTATAGTGTCCATGTTGAAGAAGAGAGGAGAGGACTTTAAGTACATAAAGTGTTTTTATTAAGTATCTAAGTATCTAATATATCTTCAAGCTCCTGAGTCATTTAGTCTCTGTTGGAGCTACTATTTTAGGGTTCTGCTCACACCTGGAGCATTTGGGATGATACATTTTGCTGAAGAGGCTGTTTGAATCCCTAAGTGGCTGCATTGATTTACACAGAGGTCAGAAATGCCTCTGTGGTGATCTGAATGCAGCTGAGCCAGAAAATTTTTAGCAGCAGCTGAGCACACAGCAGTGCTACTATGTTGGAAAGGCTCTCAAGTGCTAGCTGCCTGGATAATTGATTCTGTTCCAGTACGCAGATAGCCCCTTCCTAACATTGCCACTCCAACAGCAACAATCAGCCGCTGAAGTGAGTGGGGACCCGATGGTGACTGTCTCTGTGGGAAGTGTATTATATCAATAAAGTCAAGGTACCTAAAAGGAATGAGATGCTTCTTTCTAAAATGTGCACCTATTTTGTGTTGGAAATATTTCACGAGCCTTTAAAATGTGTCTCATGAAATCAGTGTAATGCAGTTCAGTTAGGAATTAATTTCTGGTTCAGCAAAATCATGCACCAATTCAAATTGCTGCTGATATCCTGAATTCCAGGATAGAATGCTGGACAATTCTTATTAGAACTTACTTTATTTGGCTGGTTTGATCTATTTACTATACTAGGCCAATTGTTGCACTTTTATGGGAATGGAAGTAAGAGTATAATGTGGAATCCATAACCGTATTTCTCCAGTTTCTCTTCAATTTCTCCAAGCTTATCATTGAGATCCACTTCTTAATGCCTGCATCCTATTCCAATTGTCCAACTTTCTTTCTGATGGGTGGCAGAGTGGTTAGCACTGCTATTTTGTAGATCCAGGATCCAGGGCCAATTCTAGCCTTGGGTGTCTGTCTGTGTGGTGTTGCACATTTTTCCCATGCCCGCGTAGGTTTCCTCCGGATGCTCCAGTCTCCTTCCACAATCCAAAGGTGCACAGGTTAGGTGGATGAATGGGGTAAATATGTGGGGTTATGGGGATTGGGCCTGAGTAAGCAGTTCTGTTGGAGAGTTGGTGTAGACTTGATGGGCCAAATGGTCTCCTTGTGTATTGTAGAGATTCTATGATACCTACTGAGATAGTCCTTCCAATTTTTGTCATCAATCCTCTACTCAGAAAAAAAGCCTTGATATCTCTGTCCTTGCAAACCACTTCTATTTCCCCTCCAAAGTCCTTGAATGTATTAATGCCTCATAAATCTGTGCCTGTGTTTCTTGGAACTTTACATTTGAATCCCTCCCATCAAGTTTTTGCCCCCACTGTAACACCAAAACATTGCCAAAGTCACAAATGACATGCACTGTGACTGTAACTGAGGTCAACATATTTCCCATCTTTCTTGACCTGCCTACAGCCTTTAACATGATACATCTTCCTCTGACATAATTTCATCTAATGAGGTGGGACTCAACTGGTTCCATTCTTAGCTATCCATTTACAGCCAGACAATCAGCAGCAATCTCTTCTCATTCCTGCACTATTACCTCTGTTGTCGGTACACAGTCTATCCTCAACCCCTTCCAATTTTTCATCAAAGTGGAATAAGAATGGCAGCATGGATATGAAGTTGGAAACTGAGGGTTACAGTGAACAGTTGAGCTTTGGACTGGAGGATAATGACAGAAGTATTCCCCAGGGACAGTACTAGAATTGTTACTCTTCTTCATGAAGGTTGACTTGGACTCGAATGTACAGGGTACAATTTCAAAATTTGCAGATGGTTCAAAACTTGGAAGTATAATGAACTGTGAGAGAATACTGACAGACTTCAAGATGACATGGAATGGATGAGCACAGCATGGATGAAATTTAATGCAATGAGATGTGAAGTGATATAGTTTGATTGTAAGAAAGTACAATTCTAAAGGAGATGCAGTAATGGAGGAACCTTGGGGAAATCTGCAAAAATCATTGAAGGGACAGAGTAAGTTGAGCAAGTGGTTAACAAGGCAATTTATAAGTAAAGGCATGGGATGGGATTTTACAATCCCCTGCCAATAGATTTGAAGTTGGGTTGGCATGATAAACCCAGCACCCTCTCTACTGCCTGCATGCCCAGCCTTATGCCAACCATGTCAAGCACCTAGCCCAACAAATTTCCCTGCATGGCCCATTGGGGGTCCTACCTTAACAGTCCTCCCTTGCCCATCAGAAACCCCTTTCCCAAGGTCTTCTTCTTCCATAGTCTCTCAAACCCCAGCCTCCTCATCCCTTCACAATCCTCCCCGTTACAGGGTCTATCAACTTGGCACTCAAAAAGTTCCCCCATACACATGTCCAAATCCTGATCCAACACCTCATGCCTCTGTCCTGAAGCGCTGGAGGTCTGCGGGACATTGGGTCTCCAACCATCCCACTCCCACCAGTCTATTAATGGCCAGTTGGCTGTTAAATGGCTGTGGTGCAGTTGGTATTTCCTTTGGTTGGGTCTCCCCGCTTCCTCCTCCTATTGCAGCGCTGCAGTGCCAACCCCTACCCCTCCTTTTTAGCGAAGAGGCTGGAGAATTTTCTGCCTTGTATAATTCAACTCATAGAGAAAAATAGCAAGGAAGTTATAATGAACCTTTATAAAACATTGCTGAAACTTCAACTGATTATTGTGTCCAATTCTGACAATTACAGTTTAGGAAGGATGTGAAGGTCTTAGAGAGAGTATGGAAAGATTGACATAAAATAGGTTTAGGGATGAGAAACTTCAGTTATGAAGGATAGATTGGAGAAGCTAGGGTTGCTTTCCTAAGGCAGAGAAGATTGAGAGAAGATTTGATTAAGGTATACAAAATCATGAGGGTCCTATCATGGAGATAGAGGAAAGTTTTCCCAATAACCAGAGGACAATAATTTAAGAATCAAAAGTGACATGAAGGCAAACCTTTCTACATTGAGAGTGGTTGAAATCTGAAATGCAGAGAGTGTGATGGGAACAGTTTCAATTGTGGCTTTTCAAAGGGAAATCAATAAAAGCATCCTATGGGCCTGCTTTTACCATTTTCATTCAAAGAGCTGAATCTGGGCACAATTTAGATCCGACTTGGAAACCTGTTCTCAGGCACTATCTTAGGCACTCAGCCTGAACAAAAAATTGTGTGTCTGAATTGCGCTGTGGGCAGAGCTTATCACGCCCGAAACGATCGGAGCTCTGAACTGCACATGCACAGTTAGAAAAAAAATTGAAAATCACGCCACTGTCACATCGCTCCCAGGCCACAAAAAGCAGATAAAGTGGCTCGGGAGTGATGGCTCCCACAGAAATCACCCCCACCCTACACCATAACTTTCCCCCTTATCCACCCACTCCCCCACTACCCAGACCGATTGCGACCCCCTGCCCCCTTTCCCCCCATTGATCACCTACAATGTGGCAGCGGACACCCCCCCCACCCCACCCCTGCCCAGCCAACCACCCCGACCAGAGATCTATCTGGCCTCCCTTCCCTTCTGCCCTGTCCCCAGAGAAAGTTTGGGGTCTCCCCCCTTCACCAGACATCCGGTCTCCACTCCCCCCTCTCCCCACCATCAGAAAACAATAGGGCCTCCCTCCTCCCACCCCCCCCCCCCCCCCCCCCCCCCCCCCCACATCAGACAATGACCTGCCCTCCTCCCTCGACTACCCCCCCAACCAGGCAACGATCTGGCCTCCCTCTTCCCCCATCCACCAGAAATACACCTGACCTGCCTCCTCCTCCCTCCTCCTCCATCCACCAAAGAATGAGCTGACCCATCTGCCTCCCCACACCACCGATCTGAGTTAGAGAACCATTGGAAGCTCTGAACTTACCCCTTCAGCAGATGGAGCGCCTGAAATAGACTTTTTGCCAAGCATGCCTGTTCTGTGCCAAATCTGGATGCGACAACACAATGGTAAAGGGGGAAATGCTGATAAAGTTGAGCGGGCATTTCATTAATTCAATTTAAATGCATGCAAATGCATTTGAATCGCCGTTGCGCCTGTTTTAAGCATGAATCAGATCACAGCCATTTTCAGGCCTTGGTAATATGGACATCTGCGGGTGAAGATTGCGATAATGGCCTCACACCCAACTTTACCATGTTTTTGCGCCCATTCGCGATGGTAAAATTGGGCCTAAGATGATAAATTTACAGGGTGAAGGGTATAGTTAAATGGCACTCCCAGTGAACCAGCAGGATTGGATTTTCATTCTGGATTGAACCATAGAACTCTACAGTGCAGAAAAAGGCCCTTCAGCCCATCGAGTCTGCACCGAATACAATCCCACCCAGGCCCTACCCCCATATATTATACCCACTAATCCCTCTAACCTATGCATCCCTGGACACTAAGGGGCAATTTCTTAGCATGGCCAATCAACCTAACCCGCACATCTTTGTTCTGTGGGAGGAAACTGGAGGAAACCCACGCAGAGAACATGCAAACTCCACACAGACAGTGTTAATGTTAGGTTGTTAAATCAGACATGCAGCACAAATCCTATAATGATAGTCCTCAGGTTTGTGTCAACAGGCAGTGAATTATCAAACACTAACTAAGTGGGGCAAGGGATCAAATTTGTTAGATGCAATAAACCAAAGATAAGGTGTGAGAAAATGGAACTGATATGTGAAATGATAAACAGACTTTGACAGGAAATGAGAGAAAGTACAAATCTAGGAATAAAACAGCACATAAGGCAAGATGCTACGAAAATAATAAAAGGACAAAACTACAGGCTCGGTATCTAAATACACAAAGCATTTAAATTGAAACAGATACAGGTGAATTGATAGCACAAATAGAAATGATTAAGTACAATCAGATATTCATTACAGAGTCACGGCTGGAGGATGGCACAAATTCGGACCTGAATATTGAAGAATATGTGACATTTACCTAGAACAAAAGGATAGGAAAAGGTGGAGGGGTGGCTCTGTTTATTAATGATGGTATTAGCACATTAGAGAAGGCTGAACTAGTTCAGGAAACTAGGATATAGGAGTGGTTTGGATTGAGATGAAAAATGGTAAAGGCAAGAAGTCACTTGTATAGTCACAGGTGTACAGGTTCCCTAAATGTAACAACACATTAGGATAGATATAGGATAAGAGATAATGGGAGATTATCAGAAAGGTATGGCAATTATCATTTAGACAGAAAAAAAAATCAGATGGGCAATGTGAGCATGGATGAGGAGTTCATAGAATGTTTTCAGGATAGTTTCTTAGAACAACACACACTGGAACCAACCAGAGAGCAGCTTTATCAAACCTGATGTTCTTCAATGAGATGGGATTAATTGATAACCTTAGTGAAAACAATCCTAGGCAGCAGTGATTATAATATGATTGGATTTTACATTCAGATTGAGGAAAAGAAATGTGTGTTGATGACTAGTATTTTATTCTTAAATAAAGGCAATTATGAGGACATGAAACCAAAGATAGCTGAAGTGAATTGACAACTGATTTTAAGGGGTAGGTCAATAGAGGTTCAGTAGCAAACAGTTAAATGGATATTTCAGAACACACAAAATAGCTACATTCCATTAGGAAAACAAAATCTCAAGGCATTTTGCATCAGTCTTCATTATAGAGGACACAAGTAACATCCCAGAAATAGTTTTAAATCAGGAAGTGGAGAGAGTGAGGAATTCAGGGAAGTTACTATCACCAGGGAAGTGGTACCAAGATAAATGTTGGGACTATGAGCTGACAAATCTTTAAGTCTGGATGGATTTTCACTCTAAGGTCTTAAAAGAATTGGCTAGTGAGGTAGTTGGTGCATTGGTTTAATTATCCAAATTTAATTATCCAAAATTCCCAAGGTACCCAAAGGGAAGTTTCTAGCCCATTGACAGCCCATCATAAATTTTGTTGGAGTTAATCACCAACTGAAGAAACAGCCACTCTCTGGAGTATGGAATCACGGATTGAGACAGTGCAGAAAATGGCCATTTGGCCCTTGTGCCTGAAGGAGCCTGCCACGCAAAGAACAAATTAAGCATATGGCAACATCATCCATCCTAAGTTCCATAATTTCCATCTTTCCATGAGCCCTGATAATCAAGTGCCTGCTTAAAGCAATCTTTCTCCTGACAACCAGCTAATCAAGGTGAATTGGGATTTCTTGATTATAACTACTATAATTTTAAAGTTCCATCAGATTGGAAAATAGCAAATTAATTCCTTCATTCAAAAATGGAGGGAGACAGAAAGCAGGAAACTACAGGCCAGTTAATTTGACATCTGTCCTAAGGAAAATGTTAGGAGCTAGATATTCTTAAAGATGTGATAACAGGACATTTGGAAAGAGTTAATGCTGTCAGGCAGAGTCAACATGGTCTTGTGAAAGCAAAATCAGTTTTACCCAATTTATTGGAGTTTTTTGAAGGAATCACATGTTGGAGATAAAGAGGAACCGATGGATATACTGTTCTTAGATTTCCAGAAGATATTTGATAAGGTATTGCATCAAAGGCTATTGTGGAAAACAAAAACTTGTGATATAGGGAGTAACATATTGGCATGAATCGAAGATTGGCTCCTGTTAGCTAGCCAGAGAGTTGGCATAAATAAGTCAATTTCTAGTTGGCAGGATGCAATGAGTGGTATGCCACAGGAATCAGTGCTGGCACTTCAAAGTTTTACAATTTATATAAATGACTTGGATGAAGGGACTGAAGGTGTGTTGCTAAATTTGCTGTTGACACAAAGATTGGTAGGAAAGTAAATTGTGAAGAGAACATAAGATGGCTACAAAGAGGCTGAGTGGTCTACACCTGTTCCTAATTCATATGTTCACACAACATTTTTTAGACAGCTTTGATAGTTCTTTGACAGCTTGACAGTTCCAATCAGTTTATATACTTTTTATACACAACCATGTCTACTTTTAACAATCCCAAAGATCTCCTTTCCTGAGCCAAGGGGAGTTTTACTTCCCCCAAATGGCAGCTGACCGTTCCCTAAAGTGTCCCATGACCATATCCAGAGGGTACATTACTTTTTTCAAAGGGTATCCAAATGAATCTCCGAAGTTCACACCTGGTCCTACCAGGTCTCATCTGCACTTACAAATTTCAGACGTGTATCTAACCAAAATCATTCGAGTGGAGGCAACATGCTGATTTGTATGGACAGCTGCCTCTATGAACCATGAATGTGTGACTTATCACCTACTCGCACTCCGCCCCACCCCACATCCCCCAACCCCACAAAATGACTGAGGCTGTGTTCAGAGGTGGAACTCCCAGTTTTGGATCTACTTCACCTCTTGATCCCTCCACTTTTACTAAATTATCAGGCTGTTTCTCTGAGGGGCAGCAGTTTCCTTTAACTAAATATTGGGAAAGTAGAAATCATTTTCTTCAGTCACTGCCACGAACCCTTTCCCCAACACTGATTGCAACTCTTTCCCTGGCATGTTTGAGAATGAACCAAACTGTTAATTTTTGTTCTATTTGATTTTGAGATGAGCTTCATGTACCTGCGACACCACTAAGACGACTATTTCCACCTCTGCAAAATTGTGTCTGCACTTGCATCAGCTTATCTGCTGCTGAAATCCTCATCCATGTCTTTGTTAGAAAACTGTTGCTTGTTTTCTAATTTTCACCAGGTTTTGCCCCTGATCTTGCTGACTTATTGATTCGATTTATTATTGTCATATGTACCGGGATACAGTGAAAAGTATTGTTTTGCATCCCAGCCATACATAGCTCGCAAAAAGTCCTGATTCCTAGCTAAGCCATTCCTTGGCCTTAAAATTCTCATCCTTTCAAATTCCTCCATGACATCACCTTTCCCCTATCTCAGAGCGTACAAAAATATCTGCACTCTCCCAATTCTGACCTCTTAAGCATTACCCATTTAAATCATTCCACCAATGGCGACTGTGCTTTATCTAAACTCTGGAATTCCCTTCCTAAATCCCCACTTCACTAGTGGTCTTTCCTCCTTTAAACCACTTATTGAAATCTACCTCTTTGACCATCTGCCCTAATATCTCCTTATGTGAGTTAGTGTGATATTTTAGTTTAATAATGCTATTGCAGCACCTTGGAACATTTTATTACATTAAACCCACTCTATCAATAGAAGTTTTTGTTGTATTTGTCAAAATATAATTTCCTATTTTCCTCAGATGTGGGAATGACAGTTGCTCAGTATTGAAAAAGTATATATTCTGTTAAAATTGCTTAATTCTGTAATCACTGAGAAGAAATTATTCAGTGTCCTGCAGCTACATTGAAAAAAATATTCACTGCTGTATGATTAAAGGTTAGTTCCTTCATGAAAGCAAATATGGTATTCATATGGAAGGTGATTATCTAATCTCTGTCACTGTTAAACAGGAGGTTCACAAGTCTGGAATAGGGGAGGTTGAAAATTGCAGTTACACCTGCATTTGTGGAGTTTCCAACCCACTGACAGCCCATCACAAATTTTGTTGGAGTTAATCACCAATTGAAGATACAGCCACCCATGGATTGAGACAGTGCAGAAAATGGCCATTTGGCCCTTGTGCCTGAAGGAGTCTGCCATGCAAAAAACAGATTTAGCATATGACAACATCATCTGTCCTAAATTCCATAATTTCCATCTTTCCATGAGCCCTGCTAATAAGGTGCACGCTTAAAGCAAGCACTCTCCTGACAACCAGCAAGTCAAGGTGAATTGGGGTTTCTTAAAGGTCAACTGCTTTAGTTTTAATTGTGCTGACAGTTTTCCATCGACTGCAGCAGAATAAAAAAATAGACCCTTTGGCTACAATTTCCCTGCATTTGCCACCTGTGCAGAATGTTGTTCTGAGGACAAATTAGGAAATATGGTCCTGATGTTGAAGAATGGGGTTCTCATTGCACATGATTTATTTGAAGAAGAAAAAGCAGAAGGGTCAGCAAGAGGAGGTTAAGGAAGCAAATCAGGAGGACAGGTTGGCTCAGTTCACCATTCCCAAGTCTTTCTCTATGAGTTACATTCAAGAGACTTTGATTCAGCCACAGAACTTTGGAAAAGCTCAGTTCACTGGTGCAGTCAGATCTTAAAGCTTTTCAATGGCACAGACAACTCTCACAGTGCTAGAAAAGGTCACAACAAGACAAATCTGTGTCCTGTGACTCATTTTACGCAACGACTGGAGATTTTTGCTAGATCAATTAATTCAATGTGCATAGTTCCATCAAGCAAGTTACAAATGACTTATCAAGACAGCACAGTATGACAGTGATCTTAAGCAGTTGAATGAGAGGGTTATCAACTCTTACAGGGTCACAGGATTCTCCAGGGATTTTCAATCAATTGATTACATTTGTGGCAACTTGTTCCCCAATTTGTATCAATTGAAAAGGTTTTCATTCTTTGAATTTGCAATTAATATGTGATTAGAGAGACCGATTCCTCCATGGTGGTGCACATTATGTTAGGAGCTGTCACTGATACTTTCATGCTCGCACTATTCAATATTTTTAAGAAGCGGGTTGATAGGTTTTTGATAGGCGAGGGGATTAAGGGTTATGGGGAGAGGGCGGGAAAGTGGAACTGAGCCACGACAGATCAGCCATGATCTTATTGAATGGCAGGGCAGGCTCGAAGGGCTAGATGGCCTACTCCTGCTCCTATTTCTTATGTTCTTATGTTCTTATGAGAGTGGGTGCCTAGTTAGCTATTGGCTGATAAAGAACATCTGTTCCTCCAATGGTTCATCACTTGGCTTCTTAGGGAGCCTCTGTCACAGTTCGGTGCAGCAATGAAGTATATTTTTGAACCAGAAATTACATTGAGGAAGCCATTAGAGTGCTAAGAGGCAGGTTCAGGTGCTTAGATACATCAACGGTTTCCTGCACTAAGTACCAAGGACAGTTATTTGATTTGTGGTAGCCAGCTGTGTCCTTCACAATTCCATTTTTGAAAAAAGCAAGCTGATAGAAATTCCAAAGAATGACGGAGGGATAAAGTCCCACAGATAATATAGTAGAGAAGAATTGTCAAATTCACTTACTATGGTGGGAACACTATGGGCCAGATTCTGCTGTAGAAATAATAGTGACGCTGGCAATATTAAATACTACATTCTTTTAATCTAATGTACCATTTAATATTTAGGTTAGATATGTTATATCTTACCTGCTTCAGTGTTTTATATTGTGTACTTTGCATCTTAGTGCATCAGAGTATTTATGTATCAGAGGATAAATTAATTTTATGCAGATTTTTAAAACAGTTTTAGTTTTTTGGAGCCCTGTTATTCATTTACTAATAAATGTCCTGTACTTCATGGTTGGAAGGTCACATGTAATGATAACAACTACATCGTGGATTTTACTACCTAACCAAACACATTTCAAAAGGTAGTGTCCTTGATAAACCAGAAATAATTTCCATGTAGGTTTAAAGGCTTCAGATTATGATGTGACTGGAGATAGCGACCAACACTTCTGAATCAATGCCTCCTATATCCGAAGCTGTGTCTGGTCAGTGAGCAGATCATTTCTTCACATAAAAATAATTACAAATATTACATGCAGACATTCATTCAAACACTTCATTTACTCTTCCCATCTCTGCTTGGCTGATTGTGGCTTATATGCTATCACCATTGATTTAATAATGTACTTTCTCTTAAGCAACTGTTGCTTAGTCAGGCTGCCAAACAATAAAAGGCAATGATTGGTTTATATGCTCTCTTACAATAGGATAAGTGATACCACTGAGGACCTGGCTGTTGCCTGGCAGGTGGAATGTGGCCACATTTATGTTGCGGGTAACATTTCCTGAGGCATTGAGCTGTTTGGGAATGACTCCAATCCATCACTTAAATGTATGGAACTTCTTCATTTTTGTTTAGTTTTGTAACAAGAGGGACCTTTTCTGCTTAAACTCAAGATCATGGCATTGACGAATGGTGATAATTTGTCCTTCTGAACACAGTGTTTGTTTGATGAACGATATGTTGCAGAATGATGGGAAGACTTGTCACTTCTCAGTGATAAGTAATCAAGATAGAGTTTCTGGAGTCCATAAACAATTTCTGCAGATTGTATCTGCTCCTTTCACACATGGGTAGCAATCAGCAGCTCAAGATCATCATACATTATTACATTTCAGGATGTCACTACCACTAAATGTCACTGCTATAATTTTACATGGTAAGCAATTTTATTGTTCATTGCCATTAAAAATAATTCGCTTAAACTCTATAAAGAGATGTTTTATTATAACAAAGTATCGAGAAAAAAATGGATTATCAACAGGGTTCCTCAAGAATCATAAAGGGACAACGTCATCAACACTTGTAAAAACATTTGTACAAATATAGAAAATCCATGAAGAGTCTACCTGTCCATTGCTATATAGTCAATCAATCAACATATTCACATCAAATCCTTCTGTTATTTTAATGGAAGCAATATTAATTGCTCAGATAATCATTTCACTTATTTGAAGATTTCAAGACTTCAAGGCTTTACATGAACAATTAAAAAGGAAAGATCAGGCTAGCAAATGCAAATTATTTCTTATGCTACCAGAAACTACTGCTGGCTTGATGGTAATTACTGTTTTGCTCTACCTCCGATGTTTCCAGGCAATTTCTGCTCTTAGTAACTGCAGTTCTTGATGAACATTTTTGGAGCCAACTATATTCTGCAAACCATTTGTCATTTTAAAATTCTGATTTACGTGTTACAGGAAGAGCTTTTTTGGTTAAGTCTAGTAATGTGTGCATTCCCAGGAAATAGTTTTGCCTGGTGCAATTCAAAAATTCGAATGCAGAACTCACTCGTAAATCATGTATTGTCCAGCTGCTTGCTGAGATTTTACCGAAGTTATCAGCTACCAGAGTGCTGCACATAATTTCCTTTGAATTGTAGAGCAATTGTCCTACTGTTTCTATCTCGAGGATCATCTACAGCCAATGAACACAGTAACATTATCAGTTAGCAGCAGGCCTTTCTGTTAATGATTGTTTTTAAGCAATGGTCATTGAATTCTTGATTCAGGTTTCCCCAAGGGGTTCATCAGAGCTCTGTGCTCCCATTGTTTTCAAGCACTCTTCCCTGAAGAAAGCAATCGAAATATTTTTATATTCGTAGAATTGGGCTATTCCAGTGATCTTGTGGCAAAAAAGGTTGATATTTCAATCCAGCTGAGTATTGATGATGGTTTATTTTTCAGTGCTTAATCAGATCAAATTGAATGGCCCAGATCTCCCAGCCACCAGATTGTTGGAGACCAGATGAAAGCCTCAAGATGCACATCAGGATATCCTGGAAGTCTTGCTGCATGGACTCCATGGGAATTGCTTTGAGAAGTTTGAACTTCTGAAGGGCAATTCCCCTGTTCCACCTCACCTATTAAAATGTCTCCGACTCTGATTTAGAATCAGAGAGTCTGATTTTACTTGCGCCCATTTTCAGGCACGAAAACTTGATAAGGTTGGGTGTGAAGCGGGTACCTCAATCTGCACCTGCATCCATGCCAGTTCCCCTTTACCAAGGCCCGAAAATGGCTGCAACCTGGACCACACCCGAAACGGGGACGACAGCCATTTAAATGCATTTGAATGCATTTAAATTGACTTAGTGGGCTGCACGCCGAACCTTACCAGCGCTTCTCCCTTTAATACTGCATTTGCCCATCTAGATTTGGCGTGAAAGAAACATGCCCTACAAAAGTCCAATTTGGTTGCTCAAGCTAATGAGGAGGTAAGTGCCAAGCATCTGACGCTCTCTGCTTGAGATCAGTGGGCGGTGAGGGGAAGGGAACGGCACACGGGGGTCTTCTACCTCTCTGTCTGAGATCAGTGACAGGGAAGGGAGGGGTTCCGCTGCCACTCTGCCTGAGATCAGTGGGGGGAATGGGGCCCGTGACCGGTCTAGGTGGCAGCGGGTGTGGGGGATAATCGGGTCAGTAATGTTGTGGGGATGGGGCAATGTCTGTGGGGGCCAGAGGGAGGCACTATCCGGCCTGGGAGGGATGTGGCAGGGGAGTTGCACTCCATCATTTCTTTTCTGTGCATGCTTGGGTGGAGGTGCCCATCAGAGCTGCAGGATTTCGGGTGCATGAAGCCCTGCCCACAGGCTTCTACAGCACAATTCAGACTCGCTGACATTTTTGCAGGCAGAATACATTTGGATGTGCCAGAGAACGAGTCTAAAAATCAGATCTGAAACACTCCCATTTCAAGTCTGCCCAGCACTTCGAATCAAAATGGTAAATTAGGGCCCAGAGATTTTAGACTGTTCCAATTTACTGGATAGTTATGCAGGAAATGTTAGATGGAAAAGCCATAGTTTAATTCTTGGGAAATTATACAATTGACTGCCAATTTCTCCCCATGACTTACCTCGACTCCCCTCCCCAACACCCCAGGCTCATCCCCAACCCAACTTGATCAGGTCCCTCCCACCTCCCCAACACTGCCCCTAACTCCCAACTCCCCTCCAACCAAACATAACTAGCCCTCAACCTGACAGGCCCTCCTGATCTGACATGACTGCCCCCCAACCCACCTCAATCTGCTACCATCCTACCCAGCTGCCATCCTACTCACTCACATGCCATTATTTACCCACTCACTCATACACAGACACACTGAAAAATTGTTCCAGCTTTGGAACCCAAAATCCATTTCCCAGCAGCAAAGTACGCTCTTGCAGTTACATTCTCGGGGTTTTAAAGGGCAGGTTGAAGAACAATATCAGGAGGCCCTTTTGCACGTGTTAGCATGTTATGCATGCTTGTTAGAAGGCCAAGGTGCCGGAATTAAGATCCCCCTCCAAACTAAGAAATTAGAGAAATTGTAAAGAAATTTCCATTCTATATCGTAGGGCTCTAAATCTTACCCAGATAGCTTAACATCTTGTGTCCAGAGGACTGGTCTCTGAATTGGGCTTTCCTCTGTTAATCCTGAACAAGATTCACAGCCCTACAGTACAGAAATATATTTTCAACACGCAAAGCACATGCAGTGAGATACAAAATGTAGTTAATTTACTAGTACCATTCCTTGGTACGAATTAGAGCTAGAATCTTACATCCTGGAGTATTTCATTAACCTGAGGCATTTGTTACATTCTTGCAGCTTGGAATAAACAGCCTACAGCAAAAAGAGCTGAGATGAAAAGAAACGGCAAACTAATTCCTAGATATTCTGATATTTCTTTTATCAGGGTGTATATATCTATTCGGACATCTAGGGCTTTGCAGTAAACATCCAGACATATTTCTATAGCAAGCTATTAAAAACATTTTTACTGTTTAACAAACACTATTTACAGGGTTGATTACTTTAGAGTTAGCATTCTGTTGGGCAATCATTTATTTTACCCACAAGTACAAAGCGTGAAAGCAACTTGTTTAAATTTCTCCGGGGTGATTGATTTAGGTAAGTGTATGTTAGGAGAAGAATGCAAATGCAATATTCATTAATGTTTGAGTAACTGTTTGATTGAACAGATATAATGTACCTGAACAACATTTTTGATTTGTATTTATACATAATAATTGCACTAAAATGATTTTAAAATTGTTCAATAGCATAAGATTATATAACCCAGACAATATTAACATTGCTGATTTACACGCAAAGGTGCAAAGACTGAATACTTGTGCATTGCTTACAAATAATTTAATTCGTTTCACTGTTAACCATACTTTATTTTAGAGATATAAATGTGTAAGACAAACGACTCCACATAGTTAGTGATCTTGAAGATTCAGCACAGAGTAGTCTGTGCTTAATGGTGCAATCTAATTGGACTTTAAAGGTGGTTTAATTGAGAATGGAAGTGCATCAGGTTCAGTGAGAGTCTAATTGAGATATTCTGCAATTATATTAGACTTGTATTGGGATGAGTTCTTTTAAATGTTAATCCATCTGTGTGTGAAACCATACTAAACCAGCTAATGGCACACGGCTGCCAAAACAGTGATGTTACATTAGCATAAATTGTTCTACGCCATGCTGTAGTGGGAGGGTGTATATTCATGTCAGCAGTTCTCCTCACTGTGAGTTTTTGACCTCAGCTGAAGTCAGCATCTGGAGGACTGGTATTTCTCCACAGGCCGGAGGGAAGATTGAAGGGATTTTCAGCCTGGTGTACTTTCTAATGACCAATTATAAACCAGCATTAATAGAGATCTGGGAAAGATTCTGAACATTCTCTTGCTAAGACATTTTTCTATTTTTTTAAATTTAAAATACAATGTAATTCAAAGTATATCATACTTAGTTCAGTATTTGAAAGTATGCTTGACCAAGCAGTTTCTATGCTTCAGTAGCTCATACAGACAGCTGGAAAGGTGACAAATGCTAAGTCAGGCTTCAGTTTATCGGTAGTGTACTTGCTTCTGGATCAGAAGATGGTGAGTTTAAAGGCTGCTCCAGAGGTTTGAACATGAACACCTTGACTGACACTCCAGTACAATATTGTAGGGCTACTTCATTACAAAGAACAAAGAACAATACAGCACAGGAATAGACCCTTTGGCCCTCCAAGCCTGCACCGTTCATGTGTTCCTGACTAGACATTCCTTTTGTATTCCTCTATTCCCAGTCTATTCATGTGGCTATCTAGATAAGTTTAAATGATCCTAGCATGTCTGCCTCAACCACCTTGCTTGGTAGTGCATTCCAGGCCCCACCACCCTCTGTGTAAAGAACGTCCCCTGCATATCTGTTTTGAATCTTGCCCCCCTTACCTTGAACTTGTGACCTCTTATGTTTGTCATTTCTGACCTGGGAAAAAGCTTCCAACTGTTCACCCTATCTATGCCCTTCATAATTTTATAAACTTCTATTAGGTCGCTCCTCAACCTCTATCTTTCCAGGGAGAAAAACCCTAGGTTACTCAATCCCACCACATAGCTAATACTCTCCATACCAGGTAACATCCTGCAAACCATTTCTGCACTCTCTCCAAAGCCTCCACGTCCTTCTGGTAGTGTGGCGACCAGAACTGGATGCAGTATTCCAAATGTGGCCTAACCAACGTTCTACATAACTGCAATTTTTGCCAAACATATGCCAACTTGTGTACTCCATGCTCTGTCCAATAAAGGCAAGCATGCCATATGCCTTCTTCACCACTTTTTCCACCTGTACTGCCACCTTTAAGGATCTGTGGACTTGCACACCCAGATCCCTTTATGTGTTTGTACTCCTGATGGTTCTGCCATTAATTGTGTAGCTCCCCGCTGCATTAGATCTACCAAAATGCATCACTTTGCATTTATTTGGATTAAATTTCATCTGCCATTTCCCTACCCAATTTCCAGCCTATCTATATTCTGCTGTAATCCCTGACAATGTTCATCGCTATCTGCAACTCCAGCAATCTTTGTGTCGTCTGCAAACTTACTAATCAGACCAGCTACATCTTCTTCCAAATCATTTATATATATCACAAACAGCAGAGGTCCCAGTACAGAGCCCTGTGGACCACTATTAGTCACAGATCCCCAATCAGAAAAAAACCCCTCCAGTGCTACCCCTCTGTCTTCTGTGGCCAAGCCATCTACCTACTTCACCTTTGATCCCGTGAGATTTAACCTTTTGCACCAGCCTGCCACAAGGGACCTTGTCAAATGTTTTACTAAAATCCATGTAGATGACATTCACGGACCTTCCCTCGTCAATCATTTTTATCACCTCCTCAAGAAACTCAACCAAATTTGTGAGACATTATCAGTGGTGCCATGAGTTAGATGAGAAATGAAAATAAACCCCACCCCATCTACCCTTTCAGGTGGGTGTAAAACATCCCATGGTATTATTTTGCATTATAGCAGGGAGTTCCTCCTTCTGTGTCCAAATCAGTATTTATCCCACGGCCAAGAGTCCTAAAACAAATTGACTAGCCATTAACCTGCTGCTGGGACTTTATTGTATGTAAATCGGTAGCCGAATTTCCAGCATTAGCACCGTAACTGCACTTCAAAAGTACTTCATCCGAGGTGACGTGCTTTGAACATCCTCATATTGTGAAAGGCGCTCTACAATGCAGTACTCAATCAGGAAAATGATGGGAAATGATATCATTCTTCCTCATGATTTTTGGGTGGAGACCAAAGACAAGATTTTCCCATCTATCCTCTGAGCTCCTAATAGTGCAGTGTACTTAGATATCTAGGAAAAGTAAAACAAGTGAGCATCCAATGAAATCACTATCACTACAAGTTATATGGTGAAAAGCCTGCAGGTATAACATCTACAAATATGTCACAGCCTTCTGTAAGAATTATAACTCACTCCATCCATAGTGCATACAATGAAACCTGCTAACGTTGATAAGACAGAAGTACTATTATTATTGTTTGTACACCTGTTGCTAAAAGTGTGCTTGAAATTGATAGCATCTAACACTCATTTATACATTGTAGGCACTCAATGGCACTATACTTTTTGATATCCAGAAAGTAATCCCTTTATACTGACTAAAGTGTCATTTTATACATTATAAATGTCCATATTACAATACCTATGTAACACTGGCAGTGATCAGTGAAGACATGTTTTAGAAATCAGCATCTGTAAGCAGCATTATGGCAGCTGTATATTCTGCAACATCAGCTCTTCATTATTTTACTCCTGAGGGTGATTACTGCAAAGTGTTGCTCTCCTCCAAGCGCCTTTAAGCTCCATTCGATGCACTTGCTGCAGGCATCTGCATTGTCAGTGGATGCATCCATTATCTTTTGCTGCATCTTGATAATTTCCCACCCCCTTCAACCAGCTATACAATATCCCAGGATATTGGAAAATGGTTAAAAAAAATTATTTAAAAAATGTAAGCCAATTCAGTGTTCAGGTGGGAAAATTCCTTTCTAATTTCCAAAACTGATCAAGCAAATTGCAGGAGACCACAGTGACTGGAAATCACATCTCTCAAAGCCCCACTAGCATTGTACAAATAGGGAAGGTCTTACCAAAGGAGAAGGAGGGGAAGAATCTGAAGGGTTCAGAGGGGGAATCGAGAGGAGTGGGCTGAGGCAACTGAAGGTCTGCTTGCAAATGATGGGGTAACAAAACGATGGTGATGCATGAGGAAGTCAGATTTGGAGGAATTGCGATTTAGGAAGAGAAAATGTTGGGGGGATTGTTGAAACGTCATGTGGCTTCCTTACTCAGCAAAAAAATGCAATAATCCACAAGACGAAAATGGTATTGGTGAAAATTTGATTCAAAGCTAAATGCAAATTTAGTAAATTTGCTATGGAAAGCTCCAAATTTGGACTTGCATCCAGAAAGATAACCACACGTAAGAGGACAATGTTTGCAGATCAATTGCACAACTCATTTGCAGATACTTCCTATTTTTCTGTATTTCTCATCCAGCTGGCCTTGTTTTCTTTCATTCCAGAACTGATGTACACTGTGGAACTTGCAGGTGGATTGGGGGCTATCCTTTTGCTGCTGGTCTGTCTGGTGACTGTGTACAAATGTTATAAGATAGATATCATGTTATTTTATCGCAATCATTTTGGAGCAGATGAACTAGATGGAGGTAAGGACTGATTTGTCAGAACCATATCACTCAAATGTCCGGATTCTTGTGACAGCATTCCTTGACACCTACATGATGGGACAAATGGAGTCATAGAGATATACAGCAAGGGACAGGCCCTTAGGCCCAACTCGTCCATGCCAACTGGGTTTCCTAAGCTAAACTAGTCCCATTTGCCTGCATTTGATCCTTATCCCTCCAAATCTTTCCTATCCATGTAACTGTCCTAATGTCTTTTAAATGTTGTAATTGTACCCGACTCTACCACCTCTTCTGGCAGCCCGTTCCATATACTTACCACCCTCTGTGTGAAAAAGTTGCCCCCTCGGGTCCCTGTCAAATCTTTAGACCTGTGCCCTCTAGTTTTGGACACCCTAACCCTGGGGAAAATGCCTTTGCTATTCACTGTATCTATGCCCCTTATAATTTCATAAACCTCTATAAGTTCACCCCTTATCCTCATACGCTCCAGGGAAAAAAGTCCCAGCCTGTCCTTATAATTCAAATCTTCCAGCAATCTTACAACATCCTTATAAATCTTTCTTGCGCCCTTTCCAGGTTAATAATATCCTTCCTATAGCAGACTGACCAGAATTGTACACTGTGCTCTTACCAATTTCTTGTACAGATGTAACATAAACGGTCTCCTTTCGTAAATTATTTGTCTGTCCACTGTTAAGTGTTACAATGGCAGCAAATAAATATTGCAATGCTTGCAATATAATGACACTTGAACAAATAAATGAGTGGGGATTTGGGCAGATGGAATGGTCACCTCGTCAACTTCACACTCATTTTGTGTGTGCGTATAAAATAATCCCAATGTATTTTAGGTTAAGTCTGTTATGAAATAGCAGAAAAGATTTGATTCTGCTGATTTGCTTCAGTCTTTCTTGTTTTGGATTTGATGCAAATATTACCAGAACTTAACAAGCCATTCAACAATGTAAATGCGTTTTGTCATCATAAGAACATAAGAACATAAGAAATAGGAGCAGGAGTAGGCCATCTAGCCCTTCGAGCCTGCCCCGCCATTCAATAAGATCATGGCTGATCTGTCGTGGCTCAGTTCCACTTTCCCGCCCTCTCCCCATAATCCTTAATCCCCTCTCTTATCAAGAACCCATCAACCCGCTTCTTAAAAATATTTAGCGAGGCAGCCTCCACCACTTCAACGGGCAGAGAATTCCAGAGATTCACCACCCTTTGAGTGAAGAAGTTCCTCCTCAACTCCGTTCTAAACCGCCTCCCCTTTATCTTGAGGCTGTGCCCCCTAATCCTACTGTCTTTTTTGAGCGGGAAGAGTCTCTCCACCTCTATCCTATCCATCCCATTCATCATCTTATACGTCTCAATGAGATCTCCCCTCATTCTTCTAAACTCTAACGAGTACAAGCCTAGTTTATTCAGCCTCTCCTCATAGCTCAATCCCCTCAACTCCGGTATCAGCCTAGTAAACCTCCTCTGCACTCCCTCCAGGGCCAAAATATCCTTGCGCAGGTGCGGCGCCCAAAACTGCACACAGTACTCCAGCTGCGGCCTCACCAATGCCCTATACAGCTGCAGCAAGACCTCCCTACTTTTATATTCAATCCCCCTCGCTATGAAGGCCAGCATCCCATTCGCCTTCCTGACCACCTGCTGCACCTGCAAGCTGGGTTTTTGCGACTCATGCACAAGGACCCCGAGGTCCCTCTGCACCGTCGCCTGCTGCAGTTTTTCGCCACGTAAGTAATAGTCCTTCCTACCATTCTTCCTACCAAAGTGGACCACCTCACACTTGCCAACATTAAATTCCATTTGCCATTTCCTGGCCCATTCGCCCAGCCTATCTAGATCCTTCTGCAGACTCTCCACACCCTCCGCACAATTTGCCTTTCCCCCAATCTTGGTGTCATCAGCAAATTTCGACACCCTGCACTCGGTTCCCTCCTCCAGATCATCTATATAAATCTATATCAATAACTACAATAAGTATTACATTTCTTTTGCCACCAATGTCTTTAAAATAATGGTTAAATTTGTGATGTTGAACAGCATTAAGGATATTAAATGGCATAAAATTCATCCTTTTGCGATCAAAGACAATTTTGACTTTGAACTGGTGCGTAAAATGCAGTCAGATAATTAATTTAAGCTTGCTTGTACTTTAGAAGACAGCATACCATCCTGCTTAAAACCCAAAAATTGCTCAGCTGCTTCTTTAGAGAAGTAATCAAAGCACAATGCATGTTGAGTCACAGCATGCAGTAAGCCAATAGTGCAATGCTTTACTGAATGTATGAACAGCAGTTGTCTCTGCTGATTATTTTCTTTGCATTAGATGAATTCATTTGTTGCAAATCCCTATATGTTCTTCATTGGACAGATCAGCTAAAAGAAATTAACCAGGGTATTTTGATTCACCCTGGCAGAAAAATATGACACAATCTCCATAATCAAGGTTATATAAGTTATTTCAAATGTATTAATTCACTGACCAATGAACTTTAAGGAACAATTAAAACAACGTGGCATTTGACATACAAGAATTCAATCCTGTCAACGTTTAGTGGCTGTCTTTTTTTTTAAATGCATTTTAACTATTTCAAATGGAATTGATTTCATTTAAATGTAGAACAGGAGGCATCAACAAGATATTATATAAAGTTGCATTTTCAATTAGTAGACAGAGTAACTTGTAAATTTAGTAAGCATTTTGAATTTTGACTTGCTTTTGGATTGAAGACACACTGAGTTACAAAAATGAAATGTGGGTGACAGCCTGTTTTAAGTCTCTCTCAAATTTTATTTCTGTTGATTTGACTTGCTAACATCCACTTTACATATTTGCACAAAGTCCTAAACTAGTCCATGGTCGACTCCATGAATGTAAACGTACACCCTTGCAAATACTTAAAAGTCAAAGGCTAAAGCACAGAAAGAAAGTTGAACGATTAAAGTGATTCTAAAAATAACGTTTCTGTGAAGTGAATGACGTTATCTGTGTTCCAGTTCAAATACGTTAACATTTCTCAACTCAATGCATTGATCTTTTTCACTACCTCTTTCACAGAAATAGCTGACTGTGATTTCTGTGTTAGAAGGAGGAGTTCCAGGGTTGTTGAATTTACTTATCAGTTCATTCTAATTAATGTTGTTTCTCTGTCATGAAAAGACAGTAAGTAACACAATGACAATGGAAAGTATTAAAGTCCATTCAGATAAAAAAAATGTAAATTATTTTTCAGAGAACAAAGATTACGATGCATACCTGTCATACACCAAAGTAGACCCTGACCAGTGGAGCCAAGAGACCACAGAGGAAGAACGTTTTGCTCTGGAGATCTTACCAGATGTGCTAGAGAAACATTATGGGTACAAACTGTTCATCCCTGATAGGGACTTGATTCCAACTGGAAGTAAGTACATTTTTTCTTGCCTTTTCTTTTCCTGATCCAGAAATTTGAATTAAATAAATTTGTGCAAAGAACCACATGTTTCTTTTGGTGAGCAAAAGGAGCAATTGTTTTAAATGCCAACTTGTCTCAGTGGGTAGTGCCCTCAGCACCAGAGACTTGAGCATAAAATCTAGGCTGACATTCCCTAGCTAGGGAATGCTGCACTGTCAGAGGTGATTGGATGCAGATGGGAAGCTAAGCTGAGAAGTCCCATAACATGGGATAATGCGTAAAAATAGCATTGAGGTAAATCATCAGCATGATCTAGTTAAACGGCCAAGCAGGCTCAAGGGGCTGAACGGCCTACTCCTGCTCCTATTTGTTATGTTCCTACTATCAATTATTGTTTGTAGACTCTTACTGTGTGCATATTGGCTGCTGTGTTTCCACTTCAAAACAATGACTGCACATCCAAAAGTGTTTAATTGGCTGTAGAATGCTTGGGGACAGTTTAAGGTTTTGAAAGGTGCTATATCAATGTATGTTCTTCCAAACATTGTACACATTTAATTCTGAGCAAATAAAATGACACTAATTGCATAAAAATTAAACCAACTATGAAAATCCGTGAGTAACCTCATGCTACTTTTGAGTTAAAATTAATCTTTCATTGAATGCTGGTGAAAGGAAATCCGTTTTATCTGTACATCTGTACAAAATACTTAAGCTCCAAATGTACTGTACTTGTGACAATTCCTTACCTGACCAAGGTTATCAGACTTTATTTAAATAATGGTACTGAACTCTGTACCTAATCCTTCCCACCATGCTGGTTGCAACTAAATATAGCTCAATTTTTTAAAAATAATACACTTGAAATGTTACCAAATCAATGAGTGACTACATTCCAGGTTGCAAATTTTCAAATTCAGAGTTTGTCTACAGCCAGAATCTCAGAATAATAGCTGCGGCTAGTCCCTGTCTTTGGAATCTATCAAAGCTGATCTTTGTGTTTCCCTTTTGTCCACAGACATATGGGAATTGGACATTTGCAGAATATAAGATACTTAAACGCAGCATCCTATCTTTAGGCACTAAAAATCATTCCATTTTTGATCAGGTGGCACTGCACTAAACTGTGGAATGTGAGAATTTTTGCTATTCCTATAGAGCCTTATGAAATGACTGTTCTTGATGCACTTCCATAAACAATCTTTAAAATAATGCACTGATCAATATGATGCTGCAATACATTTTTATTTTATATGTGTGTTCACAAATTTATTATTTCACAATACCTGTTGACTTATCATGTATGTTCTAATGTTTATATTTACCATTCTCCCCTCCACTTATAGTATGGGCTGAGTCGCAATCCCGTGCTACACAACACTCTTCGTGCCCCACTATAATCGGATGGGAGAACAGTAAGTACAAAGCTATCCAATAGTAAAGCCTATATGTCAAAATTTATCAAAACCACCTTTCGGAATAACTGTATTCTAGATTTTCTGGTTAGTATTATTTTAACTCAGCTGCTAAACTAATTAAGTAAATAGTTGCTTAGTAATACAGAACTGGAGTTGAAAAAAGAGACATGCCATTGAAGCTTTTCATTTTGCACTCATCATCATCATCATCATCAATTGTTCCCTGGTGCATTCTCGACAAAAAGCCTCAACCAATCAGAGTTCACCTTCCAATCAATCAGCATCCTTTTCTTATGCAATACAAATTGTTGCTCCCTTTGAAATTTGTATTCTTGTGTCTGTCCTGATGAGTGCAAGATGAAAATCTTTGGCGGCACTTCTCTTATTCAGCAAACTTTAAAATGATTCCAAGAATGTCTTAACAAGAATATATTTTGAATCATCAGTATGTTGATCAGACTGACAATTGGCAATCAGTTAGTCAAACTGTACCAGGCATTGCTAAGAAACTATTAAATACTTGTTAGCTGAGTTAATTCATATAAGAAGCAAGTCCTTAGTCACATTTCAAATTCCTTTAATGTGATTTTTTAGGAGTCAGGAAATGGCTAAACTAAAGGCAATTGGGAATGAGGTTCACTTCGCTATTAGAAAAGAATATACAATCTTATACCTGCATGATGTTATTTTCTGCATAAGTTTATCTCCATAATACCGCTAATTTCCACTCTTATCTCATTCTCATTTTCACTGAATGCTTACCTATACTTCTGTAACTCCAGGCTGAACTTCTTCAATGTCCATCTATTGAGCTCCATTCACTATTAACTCACCTGAAGCATTTTAAGACAGAGATGAAGATTCGGCGCACACCTTCCTATTTCCCCAGTGTTGTATTTCGGGGGTACGTCAAAAATGTGCTGGGGAATTCCTCTCAGAAGTTCCCGTGTTTGGAATTACCCAGCAATTGTCCAGAAGAGCTAACTTCCCCTGGACAGCTACGCTGGACTGGGAACCATCCAACAGAAGCATTTAAATCATTAATTCCAGATTGTTCTGCCAGTTTAACCCTGATAGTTACTCTGGAAGAGTTAGAAGGAAAAAAACTTCAAACTCCAGAGGAACTATTTGTGGAGTGCCCTGTACACAGCAAGACCACCCCTCCCCTCCCCCCTTCCCCCACCTTGTGCCTCGTGCCTCCCCATTTGGCCTCCAAAACCTGACCTATGCCCATCCTTCCCCCCACCTTTTGCCATCTTCCCTAGGATTTCACTCAGAGGGTGGTGAATCTCTGGAATTCTCTGCCCGTTGAAGTGGTGGAGGCTGCCTCGCTAAATATTTTTAAGAGGCGGGTTGATGGGTTTTTGATAAGCGAGGGGATTAAGGATTATGGGGAGAGGGCGGGAATGTGGAACTGAGCCACGACAGATCAGCCATGATCTTATTGAATGGCGGGGCAGGTTCGAAGGGCTAGATGGCCTACTCCTGCTCCTATTTCTTATGTTCTTATGATGCCCAATCCCTCACTGCCCTCAAAGCCTGGGACCTAATTGAACCCTGTGTCCGATTTTTGTGCGACTGTTTGCATCCACTATTATCTGACACGGTAAGAGGTGCCAATCAGATTGCTTGCTAACTCTTGGATTTACTTTCCACTGAGAGTCTAAGTCCAACTCTCAGCTTGTTTTATCCACCAGCAAGTACGTTATTGCTGCGAGATGGCCATTTTAAACCAACCAACTTTTGGTCAGGTGGGCTGGGGATGGTGAGGTGGTGGGAGGCAAACAGTACATCTCTGTATAAAATTCACCTCAATGAATAAAAAAATCTCTGAACCTAATGCTAAGAATATGTCAGTTTAGGTGAAGACATATTCATTTTTGAAATCACCTTTTCACATAACTCCTGGAAATGAAGTTTGTGGCACTGATTTTATTGGTTCTTCGAAGATCCCTGTAATTGAAATACTCCCACAATTAGACTACCTATGGTCCAAATGCTGAGTAAAAAGTCTGACAACACCAGGTTTCAGTCCAACTGATTTATTTGATAGTAAACTCACTAGCTTTCGGGTTAGCCCCTTCGTCAGGTGAATGGAGAGTTCTGGCCTCAGACAGAGCCAGCCTCAATGAGTCTGTATCCTTATCAGACACTTCTTTGGCTCCTGATTTTCTCCTCCTTTGTGGTGTACCATTTCTCTGTTTCTCTTGTAAATTTCCTACATTCAATAGGTCCACGAGGCTTCTAACTGATTTACAAACCTCCAGGAATTAGAATGTCAAGTGTGTGAGCATTTATTCCATTCATCCCTATTACCTGTTTCTGACTGCATTCCTGGGCTGCACTGAGAATCCAGTATCAATGTATCTCTGACAGACCCTTCTAAGGACAATCATAGGTTTATTTTGTGGTGAGTGAAGGTCCCCATTACTGAAGAATCCACTGATAATCAATTGCTGTTCCATTCTGGGTCTTTTATTCTGGAAAATAAAGGGTTAACTACAAAGGTCTGCCCAGTTGACCCAGGCTCTGGCTGTCCTTGGAACTGGAAGTCATATTGTGAGATGCCAGTGTCTTGAGAGGGTGAATTCCCACCCCCCGCTCCCGCCGACATGCAGGTCCAAAGCTATTACTTTTGTGAACCTGTCTCAAGATTCCTAGTTCAAATGGGTAGGTGTGAATTGTTCTGACTGCGCAACTGATGGTGCATTGGTGACTTGCGTTTTGATGTATTTATATTCCAGCAGAGCTAGTTTCAGCTTGAACGCTTTGAAAAAAAAGCACATTTAAAATGAACTACAGAGTTTACTACATCATTTTAATTGGTGTCCATTTCAGTTTCAACTCCTTCCCTTCCTTTCTTAGCTAAATGTGTTTTTCTTTCTGAAAATTAAACTAATTGCTTTTGGTCCCTGCAAGCCCCAATTTTCAAGATGTTGCTGCTAATAAGGGTTGAGAATTGCTCTAGAGAGATGAAGAGTAAATCAAAGAGAGATTTTCTCCACTCTTACATATTTCCCAGAGATTGTTTTCACAATGCTGTTGCTGGATCCCCAGTGGTGGATTGTTGCCAGCTCTTTTGATTTGGGACAGTCCTAAGTGTGTGGAAATCATGACAGGGAAAAGGAGGAGTCCTGTTGGCCAAAAGTAAAGGTAAGAATCAGAAGGAATAGGAGCAGGAGTAGGCCATTCCATCCATTTAGGTTGTTCTACCATTCAGTAAGATCATGGCTGATCCAAATGTGGTCTTAACTCCATTTTGCTGCCTGTCCATCTTTGACTCCCTTGTTGATCGAAGAAGTGTCTAATTCAGCCTTGAATACATTTAATGACCAGGCCTCCACTGCTCTCTGTGGAAGAGAATTTCAAAGACTAACAGCCCTCAGGGAAGAAATTCCTCCTCTTCTCAATCTTAAGTGAGAGGCCACTTACTTTTAAAATAGTTCTAGATTTTCCCATGAAATGGAAGGTCTTTTCAACATCTACCCTGCCAAGCCCCCTCAGAATCTTATATATGTTTCAATAAAATTGCATCTCATTTTTCTAATTCCTGTAATGATAGGCCCAAACTGTTCAATCTTTTCTTAGACAAAACACCCTTCATTCCAAGAATCAGCCCAGTAGGGGAACATTTTCTGAATTGCTTCCAGGGCATATGTTTCCTGCCTTAAGTAAGAAGTCCCACAACGCCAGGTTAAAGTGTTAGCAAGACTGTGTCTCTGTCTAAATATGCCATTATTTGTGAACCCACCTCTCCACTCACTGGATGAAGGAGCAGCTCTCTGAAAGCTCATAATTCCAAATAAACCTGATAGACTTTAACCTGGTGTTGTGAGACTTCTTACTATGCCCACCCCAGTCCAATGCCAGCATCCCCACATCACGCCTTAAATAAAGAGACCAAAATTGTATACAATCCTCCAGGTGCAGTCTCAGCAATGCCTAATCACAAGGCTTCCTTGCTTTTATATTCCATCCCTCCGTCAATAAAGGCTAACATTCCATTTGCATTCCCAACTATTTGCTCTACCTGACTGCTAACTTATTGTGATTCCAGTGCCATCTGCACTATTACTCTTCTCGTCTTCTTGCCAAATTGGACAACCTCATATTTTCATACATTATCCTCCATTTGCCAATCTTTTGCCAACTAATATAAGCTATAATCCCTTTGCAAGCTATTTGGATTGTCACAGTGTCTCTCGTCTAAGGAACAGTTTGGGCCTATTATCATAGGAATTAGAAGAATGAGATGCAATTTTATTGAAATTTTATTCTGAGGGGACTTGACGGAATAGATGTTGAAAGGACATTCCCTCTCATGGGAGAATCTGGAACTAGAGGATATATTTTAAAGTAAGTGGCCTCCCATTTAAAATTGAGAGGAGGAATTTCTTCCCTAAGGGTTGTTAATCTTGGAAATTCTCTTCCACAGAGAGCAGTGGAGGCCTGGTCATTAAATATATTCGAGGCTGAATTAGACACTTTTTCAATCCTCTGCAAACATGCTTTCTTACGTAGCTTAATTTCATCAGCAAATTTGGCCACAATACATTTGGTCCCTTCATCCAAGCCTTAGTTTAGCTTATAAACAGCGGAGGCCACAACTCAGATCTCTGTGGCACTAGTTAATTTGCCGACCTGAAAAATGACCCATTTATCCTGGCTCTCAGTTCCCTGTTAGTTAGCCAATCCTCTATCCATGCTAATATGAGAATTTGCCTTACAAACTATCTTTTGTAAATCCAAATTCACTGCATCTACTGGTCCCTCTTTCCCTACTCTGCTTCTTGCATCTTCAGAGAACTCTAATAAATTTGTCAACCATGATTTCCATTTCACAAAACCTTTTGACTCTGCCTGATTGTATTACAATTTTCTAAATGTGCTGCTACTACTTCATTAATAATGGATTCCAACATTTTCCCAATGACCAATTTCAGCTTACTGGCCTTTTTTTTTTCCTGCTTTCTGTCTCCCCTTTTCTTGAATAGTGGTGTTACATTTGCATATCTCCAATCTGCTGGGATCTTTCCAGGATCTGGAATTTTGGAAAATTACAACCAATGTGTCTGCTGGCTCTGCAGCCACTTCATTTGAAGTCTTAGGAAGCGAGCCATCATGGCCAGGAGAATTGTCAGTTTTTAGTCTCAATAGTTTTCCTGGTGTTTTTTTTCTCTAGTAATCAGGATTTTGTAAGTTCTTCCTTTCCTTTTGACCCTGCTTTTCTACTATTCTTGGGATGGTCCTTATGCCTTCTACTCTGAAGGCAGATACAAATTATTGGTTCAAAGTCTCTGCCATTTCTTCATTTCCCACTATAAAATACCCAGTCTCACCCACGAAGGGACCAACTTACTCAAATTTACTGTTCACTTTTTGATATACTAGGACAAGCTTTTACTGTCTGACTTTATGTGTATTGTTGCTTTTCCCTGATTGGCTGGGATATTCCAGTCCCAGCTGGTGAGTCTCGCCAGATCGGATGTGGCAAGTCATGCAGAACTCTACTGATGTTAGTGGGAATAGAAGATCCTGCTAGCGGGTGGGGCTGTTGCAGGAGAAATATTGACCAAGGCTTTGAGAAAAATGCGCATGTCCTTCTTTGAAACCTGTCACTGAGACCAAGGTTTTCACCATCTGACTTACTGGTCGCATTCTCTGATCTCGACAATGCCCATCCCGCTGCACGTGAGAACAGAGAATTTGGCATCCCAGCCAAAACTCCATTCACTGCAATGGCACCAGAGAATCCCAGCCAGGACGAGGTCAGAAGTTTTTGGCGAATGTCTCCTTGTGTGGCTTAGTGTCAAATTTTATTTGCTAATGCTTCTGTGAAGTTTGAATATGTTAAAAGCACTATATAAGTGCAAGTTGTTGTCATTGCATTGTATAATCAAATCTTTTCTGTCCGCTTGAAAGAATAGAATTCTCATCTGAGAGATCATTACAGTGCTCCACTAGTATGTCCACTTAAATTATGTGCTCAAGTCCCTGGAGTGGAATTTGAACCCCAAACCTTTTGATTCAGGCATGAGTGCTGCCATTCAACTAAGACTTACACATGGCATCATAACACTCACTAGAGTCGTGTTGCACACATGCCCTTCTCTATTTTAGTAGGTGCATATCAAACACTGTGTGGTACTTACTTGAGGCAGAGGTGCGAAGCATTGTCATTTAGATTTTTACTACATTTTAACCAGAAGCAACAAGGTCTGATGCTAATTCGGGGTCTTTTAAGCAAAAGGCCCTGCAAAATTATTTTGTGTTTTAATGTTTCTTTGCATCCAAGTAATCCTTACAATAGTTGTGCCTGCCCTCCACCAGGTTTCTCGCTATCACTACCTTGAGTTGTTGCCCCTTTTCGTCTACCCTGCTAGAAACCATGCTAATGGGTCCTCATCTGCATTTCTTGCCATGCTTGTCTTATCCCCACTTGCCAGCCTCTCATCATTGATCTCTCATCATTGATTCCTGTGGGGTTCAGGCCTGGTCTACTTAAATGAAACTTGGAGGATAAAATAGCCTAAGCTTCACATGCTGAGCCAGGAACGGGGGGAGGGGGAGGAGGAATGAGGGCATTTTGCCACATCCTCCAGCTGTCCCTATCCTTGTTGCTCCAAATTAAAATCAAGACTATTAACACTGCTTGATTTTTTTTTGGATACTGGCAGAAGCTTAGTGCTCCTTAAATTAGGGAATCAAGAGGGGGCAAACATCTGCAATAGAATAACCATGCAATGGTTCTAGATGGAGTGTGTTTGTTGCATTGAATGGTTTTGTGAATTTTTTTAAAAGTAAGTTTAACAAAATAAAATGTTGAAGTATATTAGTGGTTAGAAAAATGATGATTGTAACAAGGATAGATTTTTAATTCCAACTCCTGACAGAAAATTGTTGGGAGCGGATCAGCTGTCTGTAAAAGATGCCACCCGGTTTCCCTGCCTACTGAATTCAGTGGAAGGGGAAATGAGGCAGCCATTCCATTCCTACCAGTTTTCCACATGCCACTGAAAGTTCAAGTTTATCCTCATCCTGTGTTTCTCTGGCACAGTTGAATTTCAAAATAATCTTTCATTAATGTGAGTAATTGTCAGATTGCAGTTTGTTAACCCGTTATGTTCATTGGGGTGAGTGTATCTATTTCATTGCTAACTGACCTGAAGACCACTGTAATCAAAGCATGGGTGCATATTTAAAACAATGAAATCTTGATTCAGCAACAAGAGTGTGGGGGGAGTCACGCAAACTAAAATCTTGCAATAGGATGAATATTAAACTCATTTGTCTAGAACTCTGCAACATCGTCCACTATGGAATTGTAATGGGTGAGGGTCCAACAACGGAAATCTCTGTTGACCTCGGGCGGGAATTTCTAATCTTGCCCGAGCGAGGTCATAAAATCCCACCCAATGTGGTTTTCATCCAATTGCCACTCTCCTTTGGAGAGACTGCCATTCAATTCTTTTGAATCAAAGCCTGTAAGGATAACGGATATTTCCTCCAGCCAATAATTTGTATGAAAATGCATCCTTTATGAAATTTTAAACTGATACCAAGCAAAGGAAATCTTCCCTCGTTTTTCTTTGCAAGACTGCGGCACACAGTGACTGGAGGAAATCACCCTCAGTTAAAATAAAATCATAAGTATAATGTCATTATAATGTAAGCCAGTTTATATGAGCAAGGGTTCCTGCCATTTGTAAAAGGAACTGTCCTGCTTTACTTTCAGCTTATGTTGAAGATGTGGCACGATGCATTGATCAAAGCAAGAGACTAATTATCGTACTGACCCCGAACTATGTCATAAGGCGAGGCTGGAGTATCTTTGAACTGGAAACCAGACTGCGCAACATGTTAGTCACGGGTGAAATAAAAGTGATACTTATCGAATGCAGTGAACTTCGTGGAATTATAAACTATCAGGAGATTGAGGCCCTCAAACACACGATCAAGCTTCTTACAGTCATCAAATGGAATGGACCTAAATGCAACAAACTGGATTCCAAATTTTGGAAACGTTTACAGTATGAGATGCCCTTTAAGAGGATAGAGCCGATTTCTAATGAGCAGGTTTTGGATGCTAGCGAGCAGGGCCCATTTGGGGAACTGCAGACAGTGTCTGCCATCTCCATGGCGGCAGCAACCTCCACCGCTCTGGCCACCGCCCATCCGGACCTACGCTCTACCTTTCACAACACCTACCACACGCAGATGCGGCACAAGCATTATTACCGGAGCTACGAGTACGATGTACCTCCTACTAGCGGCGTCATGCCCTTTACCTCATTGGGTAATCAACACACATACTGCAACATCCCCATGACACTTATTAATGGGCAGAGGCCCAATAATAAAATAAACAAGGAGCAAACTCCAGATGAGGTTCACACAAACAGTGCAGTACTACCACTTCTGCCGAGGGAAACCAGTATGTCCAGTGTCATTTGGTAACAACTAGTGGGGTAGTTTTATCCCCTTCAGGTTACACAGTCTGGTGCCTGGGACCATGGCCTTGACTGCTGCTGTTATACAAAAAGAAAAATGAAAACACAGGGTCTTGTAGATAAATAATTTGTTTGTAACATCAGAGTCTTCCTGTTCTATTCTTGCCTGTCACTACTACATTTATGATTGTTTTCTATGTTCTATGTTATTAGAACTGATTTCAGAATTTTTAAAGGAACTGGCAAGCATATCCACGTCACATAGAGGAAAAAAAACATGCTTTTTCATGATTAATGTAGATGGAAATGGCTTGGTTTTGATATTTTATTGGGATGCTTTTTGCAAGATTGTGTGATTAAATGTGTGAGGATTTTTTTCCACTTTCCATTCCAGATAAAAGATAATATAAAGCCACAGTCTGTTTTCTGAAATGTGATTTGTTAAGGGCGTGTGCATTGTTACATTACATATTAAGTCGTAGGCATTATATATCAGAGACACTGATCTTGAAAGTGTATATTATAGGTGATGTTTCCACTTCAATACTGTATCAGTCAGGTCAGTCTGAGGTGCCCCTTCAAATTCACTGAGTGTTCTGATGATTATTGCTGATGACGAACTATTAAGTAGAAGTTTGAGGTGAAGTAGATATAGTCCTAGCTCAAACCATTGATGCTCACAAGATAATCATATTTTTCCTAATTAATAATAAATTCCTATCGTACTTTCAGATATATATCATGACTGGTGTTTAAAAAAAAAGACACCCGCTGACAAAATAGGTTCATAATGATGATTAACAGAAGACCCAGTATTACTGTTTAGGTGTCCAAAGTAAATTATGCCCTTATACAATGGTAAATTGTCTTCCACATATCTGAGAATATTGTGCAAAGAGATGTGGCACTTCTCACTGGAAAATGCACTTAACGGGGGATTTTTAACTTAATGTTGACGTCAGTGCACAATTCCCACAGTAATGATTTTTTTTTAAATAGAGGGGTTTTTTTTTGCTTAAATACTTTGCCTAAAAATGGTTAGGGCCATTTCTACCTCTACAACAATAAATGGTATTTCAGAAGAAAAAATCTTGAGTTTTTTTTGTGTTTTGACTGCAACTGAAAACATTAGTTTTCAAAAGTCAGATCACACCAAGCATTAGGGCAGCACATCTGTATATTTTGTCGTCAATTTTTCTTTTTTGTTATTTACTTGTGGGTCAATGTAATGGTGGTGTTTAATGCCTCAATTCACGTTATACATCACAGTTTGTTATATAGAGATCACAGACAACATCAGGCTTGCTTGTCCATATCTTAAAATTAAAACTATTATTTTCAAATGTTGTTGTCATCTTCATTCATTCCCCCTCGTGGTCATTTCAGATATGTCTCTGCCCGAAGCATTAAGTCATCGATATCAAGTTAGATCTTTTTAAATTGTTTTATAGAGGTTACTCTCAGAATCATTTCTTGTCCAAAAAAAAGCAATGTATTCTGTCACCATTTACTTCATTCTCTTTATGTCTTTACAAGCCTAAATACCAAAAAGCATGGTAGTCTTCTCTAGCAGCATGTTTTCCTTATAATCACATGGTAGTCTATGTTTTTTCACTGAAGCAGCATGCTTTCTTTATTATAGACAATCAGTAGCTCTTAATAATTCTTCCACTGCCACCACATTGTTAATCAGACATAGGGTGACCAGCATATTTGTAACAAAAGGAGAAAGGAATGGAAATGCATATGCTATACAATCCAGCAGGTTCCACAGATGAAAGGGACAGCATTCTTTGTTTTACTTTAGGATTTTAAAACAAAAACATTGAGAACACGACATTTGTTTAGCATAGCTAACTTGCCACAGAGGCAGATGTATTTTAAAAATAAAGCCATGCATTCGGCACTGTTTTCAATTGTATTTTGTTCCCCTCCCCCTGTTTTTATTTTAGTTCATTAATACCCCTTACATTTATGCAGCCTCTGAAGATTAAAAGAATGCCTTTCCTCCACAGTTCCTAATATTTCTGCACGCTCCTGACAGAGGTGTTTGAGACAATCTCAGCATGCCGAGCAGCTTACAAAACTCATCACACACATCGGTTGATAGATGATAGGTGCCGAATTCCGCCATGGCTCAAACCTTTGGATATTGAGGTGCCAGGTCAATGGCTTTCCTGCTGAATATGAGAATGTGTGAAAATGGTCAACAACAGGAGGGCTAATTTAGGTGAGTTGAAAAGAAAGATGGTACAGGTGGGTTAGAAACAAAGATCCGCAAGTAGTGAGTAATGGGAGGGCATCAAAGAAACGACAGATTAGATGCATTTCCACAAGGGGAAAGAAAGAGTATCCAAAGCTGGAGCTCCTTGGATGCCACAAGATATAAAGGTTACAAAGAAACAGAAAGAACGTTCAGGATAAATGTCAGATGCATAGTTCAGTAAAGAACCATGCTGAATCCACAAAGTATAGGAGATAACTGGAAAAGGAAATCAGATGGACAAAGAAGGTATGAGAGTAGATTATTGGGTAACATAAAGGGAAAATTATTTTATAAAGCTGGAAGCAGTCAAAACGGCAGTTCAAGGAAAGGTGGAACTGATTAAGGACTATAAAGCCAGATGACATGTGAGGTACTAAATAAGATGCGGAGATGCCAGCATTGGACTAGGGTGGACACAGTAAGAAGTCTCACAACACCAGGTTAAAGTCCAACAGATTTATTTGGAATCATGAGCTTTCAGAACGCTGCTCCTTCATCAGGCAAGCAGCGCTTTGAAAGCTTGCAATTCCAAATAAACCTGTTGGACTTTAACCTGGTGTTGTGAGACTTCTTACTGTACTAAGTAAGCATTCTGCCTCAATCGACACTGAAGTGGAGGATGTTATGCATGCCATAGTAAAGGAGGAAATAGCAGAGGAATTGAAGAGGCTAAAAATAGATAAAATGAAGGCGCTTAAAAGTCACAAAGGCTCAAAGTAAACCATTAACCAGATTGGTTGGGGCACATCTTCAATTGCTGAGGGAAGTAAACATGGAAATCGAGAAAGCTCTGGTCATAGTTTTACAATTCTCTTTAGATATGGAATGGTGTCAGAGTATTGGATGATTACAAAAGTTACAATCCAGTTCAAAAAAAGAAGGGTGGGATGAAGCTGCAAATTTTCAGCCAATAAGACTAACACAGTCCTGGGAAACCTTTAAAGACATTAACTAGGAGAAAGTTTATTAGTAATCAGAAATTTATGGGTTGGTAAATGGAAGCCAGCATAGATTTGTTAAAATAAGTTCTGTTCTATCATGGTTGAGTTTTTTTAGGAAGAAATAAAGTGGGTGGATCAGAGTTATGCAGTTGATGTTGTGTAGATGGATAACATACCTAATGGTAGACTTGTTAGAAAAAATGAAGCTCTCAAAAGTAAAGGGGCAGTGACTGCACTGATACAAAATTGGCTGAGGAACAGAAGACAATAATGGTGAACAATTGTTTTCTAGGCTGGAGGGAACTATGTGATCATGTTTTCCAGAGGTCAGTATTAGGTACTACTTTTTCTGAAATGTATTCATGATCTGGGTATATACAAGACATCATTTCAAAATTTACAGCTGAAATAGATTTGACAAAGCAAGAAACAATGAAGATAATAACAGACTTCATTGAAGATATAGAAGGACTGGTAAGAAACATGGCAAGTGAAATGAAACAGAAACAAGAGAAAAGAATATAAACTGAATAGTACAATTTTAAAGTAGGTCCAAGAACAGGGGAACGTGATGTAGGTGGCAGGATAAATTAAGGCAATAAATATGTAGATAAGACCATTAGCTTTATAAATTGAACCACAGGGATAAAAAGCAAGGAGATTATGCTAAATCTTTATAACTGATTTGTTAGACCGCAGCTGGAGCATTCTGTCCAATTCTGGGCATCACACCTTTGGAAGAATACCAAAGCCTTAGAGGAGGAAGCAGAGGAGAGTTAGGAGAGTAGTACTAGGAATGCAAGACTTCAGTCACATGGAAGAATTACAGAAACTAGGATAAAACCAGGAAGCACCTGAGCATTACCAGCATTTTCTGTGTTTTGTTTCAGATTTCCAACATCTGCAATATTTACTTTTGTCTCTGAAAATAAAGTGATTGTTTTCCTTGTATTAGAGAAATTTAAAGGGGGATTTAATCGAGTTGTTCAAAATCTTGAAGGATTTTGACAAGAGTAAATAAAGGGAAAGCAGTTTCAGTGGCAGAAAGATCATTGCCAGAGGACACAGACTTAAGGTCATTGGCATAAGAGTCAAGAAGTAAGATAAAGAATTGCAACAAGTTAATCCAGAATGCAGTGCCTGAAAGTGTGGTGGAAAAACAGATTCAATAATAACTTTCCCAAAGATAATTGGATGAACTTGAGAACTATTGCAAGGCTCTGGGGAAAGATCTGGGGAGTGCACTAATCAGATAGTCCTATCAGAGAGCCAGCAGAGGCACAATCAATTAAATGGCCTCCTTGTATGCTGCATCATTCTATGATTCTATGATAACTTGATGGAGAAAATGTTGAATTTTGAGAACAGTTTATTTTTGAGAGGAAAAGAGAGAAATACATTTAACCTTGGAAAATTAATAAATTTATCCTATTTTGTTATAGTATTAATGTAATATTAACTCTAACAATTTTTCCACTCTACCATCTTTAATTGTTTGTAATAATAACATCAATATCATATTAGTAAGTAATCAGTAGCTCTAGTTTGAGTATGTGTTCTTGAATCATTAAAGAAAATTAATAAAGAAATATATTGTACAGGTATGCCAAATGGATTTAATTTCATGATTTGATGATTTAGAAGCACTGCGTTTTTTCAAATTGAAATAGAAATATTACTGTAAAATCCAGTGTATAGAACATATTGTTGCAAAAGTAACATTCAAGATTTTCCTTCTACCTGAATGAAAAGTTAAGTCCCATTTAACTATCAGCTACATTGGGCGGGATTTTACAGCCTCGCTCAACCCGAGATCAGAAATTCCCGTCCAAGGTGAAAGGACATTTTCGTTATCCACTTCTCACCTGCTCCAATTTTATGGCAACAGGGCGGTAGAATTCCGGCGGTTGTGTTTGTGTCAAAGGAACATTGAATTGATGGATAAATTGCACTAAAGCTCAAATTTAAAGCTGGTTATGTGAAAATTATCGAGATTTAGCAAGTGGTATGAAACCAATCAAAGGAGGTAATTTCATGGCTAATGTTTTGGCATACAATATATTTCCGCCAGTTCATGGTCAGTCTTAAGCTTTATTTTTTAAAGTTTAGAGATCCCTGATAGTCCATAAAATGCCTTTAGATTTTTAATGTTAGTAAAGAGCACCAAGACAACCAGCATTTTACTGATGTATTAAAAATGCCAGTACCATTCAAACTATGGTGACTGGAGCTTTGTGCATATAGGGTTAAATATTGTGTATCATTTACCGTTATCAGTCCATGTCACTGTATAAAGCAGAAACTGGTTCAATATTAGCACATGCATTGTAACGGTAACATAAGTTACAACCTCAGTGTTGTGAATTATTAAAAGCCAGCATTAATATGTAATCTATACACAAGATTTTATGGTACATTCTATGCTGTTGGTTCAACATATTACACCTAGATACAAATATTAACCTAACATAAAACTGTTTAATCTATCAAGTCTACAAATGTCTAGGTGCTTAGATGTTAGTCAACAGCTATTAAAATAGTGTCAAAGTAGTATTAAAAATAGGATTTGACATATGTCTGCTAAACATTGCTGTTACAAATGATTTTCCACATAGCAGCAGAAACAAAAATTACGAAATGGGTCGCGGTTATTTTGCTTCCACCTATACTTGGTCATGTAACCAAACATTAAACTATTTAACTTAAGAAATAAAATTGCTAGGTGTGATCTGACCAAAAATATTTACTCTTGCATCAAATATACTTGCGCCTGACAGTTTTTGTTTAAATTAGGTACAAAGATCTTACACTTTGATTGAACAAAAGTCAATTGACCCAAATTCATCCATCCTTTTCATATTTCCAATGCAGTCTCAGTACAACCTTGTGGCATTTCATAGGAGATTGAGTAGCCAAGGTTTGGCCTCTTGTTTCTACCTAAAAAGCTAGCAGACTCAGTGTCAAACATTTTACCAGAAGTTTAATAGGTTGCAGCTAATACACACACAGGTGTTGAGTAATAGAAGGAAAAAGCAAAGATGACTTCTGAAATTATCACACATTCTGTATAGGATGACACACTTATTTACTCTAAAGCCGGAGTAATAATTTCTTCTTATTAATACACCTTATTCTTGATGAAATATTTGGCACATAAGCTACCCGACTTGTAGCAGATGTTCCACATTTTTACTTTCTGTACTCAATTTTATACAACCAAGAAACACCATTTATTAAATATGAATGCTGCACAGTTAGCAATAGAGTTGTGGATTTTGCAATGTTGATTGTACTTGCCTTAACTTTGCAGAAAAAGGAAACAGAAAAAAAGAGAAGTGTAGGCAAGTTCAGTACTGGATACTTTTCATAATTTGAGGAAAAATAAAGCCACAGCATATTCACAGGAGTCCTTGTAAACATGACATGAGCACATATTGCCCTGGGTTTGTTAAAGCACAAGGTGTACTTTGTCTAGAGTTAAAATACCTTTGGTGTAATTTTTGCTTTAGGTAAAAAAAAAATGTTGAATGTGAAAAAAAAATCTTTATTACTTGCATATGAATATTTTTGTATCTGAAGGAGGTTAAGCTACCTGCTTTATCACGTGTATCTTTCAGAGAAAATAAACAGGGTATGTGTTCAATTTGTAAATGCTTTCTTCTAGGATCACTCTTTAACTGGAAAATTGCAAGATAATAATTCAAACTTTTGTGAACTGAACAAACAATAAAATAGTATAGATAAAATATAGTTGATTATTCACCATCTTTATTTCTAATAGTAATAAATGGTTAACTGTTATTTAAGATTGCGGATTATTCTGAAATGATCAATGCTGTGTTCTATATTCTGCAGTTACAAATAAAACTTCCCAGCTTTGTTTCCATGAATCATTATTAAAATAAAACTTAGCTTCATCACAATCAAAAATAAATAAGTTTTTCTCATTTTCATCCTTCACCGTTGCCTTCGTGAACTGCTTCAAACATGCGAATCCTTCTAAACCTGCGATTAATTGTTCCTTCTGACTTGCCTTGGATGATGGGCTGCACAGAAGTGATGAGAAAAAAACAAAACTGAGAATATGCCAAGACATGTAATTCATTCCATTTTAATTTGATAAGAAATGGAACAGGAACTTTATCAATCTTTCTCATTTAACTTGGATACATCAAAAAGAGTCAGTTTACCACGGAGTTCATTGACATCCCTCCATTATGTTGCTGCACTGTAGACAGCAGACCCTCATGCTGTGTCAAGTACACTTCTCCTTGAATGAGAGCTGATTGAATAAAAGAATAACCACTGCCCAAGATGGTCTGAAGATAATTGTGACAAAGTAGTGAACTCACAGGTAAGACAGATGAAGGTTTATAAATATCTTGCTACTCAGAAATCTTGTGGATTGAAAACCAGAAGAGGGAAAAAATCATTTTGCTTTTATGTAGAATTATAGCAAAGAGAAAGACCATACAATCCAACCAGTCCATGCCACATTTGTGCTCCGTTTGAGTTTCCTCTCATCTATTCTCATACAACTTCATCAGCACAAACCCTATATTTTCTTTCTCCCTGGTATGCTTATCTGGATCCACCTTAAATGCATCTATCCTAATTGCTTTATGCTCTGTGGTAGTGAGTTCCATTCTCAGCACTCTGGGTAAAGAATTCCCTTCTGAGTTAGCTTTTTAAATCCTTAGTAACTATGTCACGTTACCCTTTCTCCCAGTGAAAACATTTTCTGTATCCACTTGGTCAAAACATTTTAAATTTATTTAGACATCATCTAGGTCATCCCTCAGCCTTTTCAAGAGAAAAAAACTAAAATTGATTATCCTTTCCTGCTGAAGTATAACCTTGCAGTTCTGACTTCAGTCTTGTCATTTTTTTTCACCTCTATATCCACTCCATCTATTCTATCATGTGGAAACCAGAACTATACACAATACTCTTAAGTGTGGTCTAGCCAAGGTTAGTTATAAATTTGACATCACCTCTCCACTTGTCAATTCTATCCTGTAGAAATAACCCCATGTTTGGTTTGCTCTTGCCATGGCCTTATTGTATTACATGGTACATTGTTGAAGACCTTCTGGAAACTAGATATATTGTGTATAGCATTTGAATATCAAAGCAGAAGTAAATGCAGACCTAAACACGGAAACATTATACACCTCTCCACTTTTCCAGTTCACTCTACCAACATGGTTTACTTTACACATCTATTGATTTGGGAATTTTAAACCAACACAATTATGTATTCATTTCTGTCAGAAATGTGAGGTAAAGAGTAACTTTAACATAACAACAACATATGATGTAATTATGTGTATTTCTTTAAAATCCCCCTCCCCAGCTGTCAGACATATTTATTATTATAGGCTCATTCTCCACATGGAACAGACTTGCTAGTTTGAATTTGTAGGTTTGTGAAGAAGCCAGTCACCAGACAGCAGCTACTGCACCTCATTGCCAAGGAGAATCTTATCGGTGGTCATCAAAAGCTCAGTGCCCTTTCCTATCCCAAGTACCTATGAGCAACTAAGCTAGGAATTTCAACATCACAGAACATTTATGAGAAAAAGGAGGAAAACACTATGTATTAAATTCCAAATTTTAGAATTATAAATCATGTTTTGTCTTGAATGAGCACGTTAAGATTTTCTTTATGAGGTTTGAAATTTTACACCATTCTGCAACCCGTAACAGCAATACGAGAATTGTGCAGAGAAGTGTCTTCAGAGCCAGGTGAAGCAGTCAGGAACTTTGCAGATGAACAGAGGGAGAGAAGTACTAGATGGATCAAAGCACAGAGGACAGGGGGGGGTCCTAGCTGGTACCATTCCAGATAGAGGATTGCAGGAATAAAGCCAGTTTTTGGAAGCAACAGCATTGCAAGAAAAGAAGCACCAGATCTCAACAATGCTGCCAAAATTCAAAATGCCAGTGGCAATTACCCATGTTCTTCAGTTTTATGTCAAGGAGACCTTTGAGATACCTGCAAAGGACATATCAGGAAATGGGCACTTAGTCATATATTTCCCTGTGAGAAGAACCCTGTAATGTCATACATTCCACAGGCATTAGCAAGAACTGGCAGTACACCAGCTGGAAGGCAGATGCAGCATGTTATTTTGCTTAAATTGGACATCCTTACATTCCTAAGGGTGTATTTGGAATCAAAGGGCTGTTAATATATCAGTCTGGAGAAGGTGGTAACTAGAGCTTGAAGACCATGCCAGGAGTTAGATTCGTAATCCAGCTTGGCACTGCAGTGCAGTGCTAGTCACAGTGCAACAAAATTCCAATATTAATCCATAGCCTCAGCTGCCCGATCAGGCAGATATTTAAAAATCCCAAAGTAATATTCAAAGAGGGGCATGCAGATGTCCAGGCTGATATTCCCATTTCAGCAAAAGCTCAATAAAAACTTTCATCATTATTTTATGTTTTTTTAAAATTTTCCCTCTATTGCTTTTTGCTTCCGATTGTATATTTAGTTTGGTTTAAACAACACACTGTGTGTGTAGGTGGGGGGGGAGGAATAAACCAGTGGTGAGAACCTTTTTGTGTAGAAAGGTATCAGGCACCCTCTCCCCATACTGTCATGACTGGAATCTTAATGAGAAGTCTCATAGCATCAGGCCGGCATCTCCACCTCATGGAACTTTAACATTTATAATGCACTCAAATCATCCAGATGATCCCAATACCAACAAAGAGGATACTTTGTTGCTATAATCATTTCATGTCTTATTAACTCTGAAGTACTTCCTCTTTTCTCCACAGCCATTAAGTCCAACCCTTTTTTTAACACTACACTTTTTTTTTCCAAGTCTCTGAGCCTTCCTAGAAAGCAGAAAGGCTTTCTCTCTTTAATTTTCCTCCCTTACTCTTCTTCACTCTTTGATCCTCTCTCCCCTTCATTCCTTCTCTCATTTTAATCTGAAATGATCATTTTGCTATTCCCACATGATCCACTATGATTTGTAGATCCTGGATGGTGAAAAAAGTCTTTTGCTCCACTAAACGTTACAGCTTGTGCACTAAAAAGTATATATAGATAACTTCAGTAATGGGAGTTGGGTGGAATGTGCTGAGTCTGAGAATAGCCCATGCTAATGTGGTGCTGAACTAAGCAAGCATGAATGAGAAGGAGACAAACACACAACACAAAGCAACAACAAAACACCAAAGCAGGAAATGCTGTCAGGAAAACAGCTGATTGTCAGTTCCAGTGGGTCATGCACCTAAGCATTCGGTGCAGCATAATTCCTGTGGGAAGAGAGAAATCTCATTCAAGTAAGCTGAATAGGATGAGGTTAGTGCTGCCAGCACCAGCCGAAATCTCTCTGATTTTGCCGCTGCCGCCAGCACTTTGGTTTTATTCTGGAGAATCACAACCTAGATTCCAGACATTAATTGAATTCAGGTTTCACCATCTGACATGGTGGGATTCAAACCCAGGACCTCAGAGCCTGGGTTCTGGGATTCTAGTCCGGCGACATCACCGCTACGTCACTGCCTCATCAGAAAGGACAAGGATGCCATTTAGCCAGACACAAAGGACCACTGCAGACAAAGGAGAGCTACAGCAGAGGAGAGAACAGTGAAGGCAATTTACAAGGGGCACAGGGGAATTTACTCACAGCCGGACCTGCGAGGGACACATTGTATTGAGGAGAGGATAAAGAGCGAACCATTCTCGAGACCTGCATTTATGGAATCACACAATGCCAACGTTGCAGAAAGAGGCTGTTCCATCAGGTTTGTACCAACCACAATCCCAACCAGGTCCTACTCCTGTAACCCCACACATTTACCCTGCTAATCCCCCTGACACGAGAGTCAATTTAGCATAGCCAATCCACCTGACCCACACATCTTTGATCTGTGGGAGAAAACCGGAGCACCCGGAAGAAACCCATGCAGGCACGGAAGAAAGTACAAATTCCACAAAGAGAGTGACCAGTGCCAGAATTGAAACTGGGTTCCTGGCACTGTGAGACTGTAGCACTAACCACTGTGCCACCATGCCGCCTCCCCCCGTGAGGGATTCACTGTACAGGCTGAGTTTGAAAAACAAACTGGAGTAACGTCACAAGAAAAGAAGTAATTTCATTGGCTGGTAAGTAAGTGCTAATTTGAAATACCTATTCTAAGTTGTTTTTAGATTGAAGGTAATAAGGAGAAATATCTTACAGTTCAAGGAGCTAAAAATTAGTTGACAATTTAAAAAAAAATTAGTTAAATAAGATAGGGATGGAGGGCCAGGCGATATGTTGTACCTGCATGATGTGGGAGCTGATGAACCCCTTTGCGGTTCCAAGTGAACACATCTGCAGTAAATGTTGGTTGCTCGAGGAACTCCGGCTCAAAGTTGATGAGCTCGAATCTGAGCTCCAGACACTGCAACATACCAGGGAATGGGAGAAGTCCTGGACACTGTTTTTCAGGAGACATTCACGCCCCTTAGATTAACTATCTTTACTTTGGCCAGTGGGCCTGGACAGGAGGATGTGACTATAAGTGAGGCAGGTAGAGGGATCCAGGAGTTAGGTTTGCAGGAGCTTCAGCCCTTGTCCAACAGGTTTGAGATTTTTGTTCTCTGTGTGGACAAGAGCGGGGCCTGTAGGGAGGATGAACATACCGACTACAGCACTGTGATACGGGGGCCATTCAAATGGGGAAAAAGAAGAGAAATGTAGTCATAATCAGGGATAGAATAGCTCGGAACAGAGACACTGATTTCTGTGACTAGGATCAAGAGTTCCGTAGATTGTGTCCCAACTGGTGTCAGGATTTAGGATATCTCATCTGGACTGCAGAGAATCTTGGAGTGGGAAGGTAAAGACCCAGTTGTTGTGATCCAAGTAGTACTAGTGACATAAGTAGAAGAAGGATAGAGGTCTGCTGAAGGAATACGAGTAGCAAGGGGCTAAATTTAAAAGCAGAAACAAAAAGGTAATAATCTCTGGATTACTACCTGAGCCACGAGCTAACTGGCACAGGGTCAATAAAATGCGTAGGAGAAATGTGCTTAAATTCATGGGACATTGGGGAAGGGGGGAGCTGCTCCGATGGGATAGTCTTCACCTGAGTCAATGCCAAGGCCAGAGTTCTGGCCAATCACATGACTAGGGCTGTAGGTAGGGCTTTAAACTAAGTAGTGGGGGAAAGGGTTCAGTTGTTTGGCAAATTAGAAAATCAAAATTAAAGACAAAGTTAGGAGTGCAGGTTAGTGATGAGGTGGATTGCTACCAGAAAATAAAAGGAAATCAAAATGACAAGGATAGCCTCAAAGGAGAGTTAATTGAATATATTAGAGGTTGTTTCTTAGAGCAATATGATGTGGAACCAAACAGAGAGCTGACTATTCTGGATTTGGTATTGTGTAATGAGCAGGTTTTAATTAATTACCTCATAGCTAAGGATCCTCTAGAGAAGTGTGATCATGGCATGTTAGAATTCAACATTCAGTTTGAGGGTCAGAAACAGGATTCTGACACTCGTATTCTGGAGTTAAATAAAATTAATTACACAGGCGTGAGCACAAACTTGGCCCTAGTGGAGTGGGCAGGAAGGCTAAAAAGTAGGAGAGTTAATGAGCAGAGCAGTTGTTGAAGGAGATAGCCAATTCAACCTAACTAAAATATATTCCAGAGGGAAGAAAGATTGTAAGGGTGGGAAGTAAAAACATCCATGGCTAAACAAGGAAATTAAAGACAACATAAGGCAAAAACTAAGGCGTATCACATTGCAAAGGCCAGTGGTAAGCTGAAAGATTGTGAAACTTTTAAAGATTAATAAATGGTTTCCAAAAAACAACGGTAAATTATGAAAAAAAAACTAGCTCAAAGTATATAAAAGCAAAAGCTTCTATAAGTATATAAAAGGGAAAAGAAGTAGCTAAAGTAAGTGTTGGTCACTTGGAGGGTGAAACTAGAAAGTTAAAAGTAAGGAACATGGAAAGGATGGAGTTGCAAAAAATGCCAATATAATGCCCTCATTCAAAAATGGAGGGAGCAAAAGGTAGGACTATAGATCAGTTAGTTTAACATCTGTTGTTGGGAAATTATTAGAATCCATTATTAAGGATATAATAACAGGCCATTTGGAAAGTCAAAACACAACCCACCACAGTCAGCATGGTTTCATTAAGGGTAAATCATGTTTGACTAATTTCGTAGAGTTCTTTGAAGATGTAACAAGGCAGCTGAATAATGGGGATCATGTAGAATGCGTTTGATAAGGTGCCAGTCAAAAGGTTAATACACAAGGTAAGATTGCATGGGACTAGAGGTAATTTATTAGTTTGGATAGAAGACTGGCTAACTGAGAGAAGTCATGATGTGGATGTGCCGGCATTGGACTGGGGTAAACACAGTAAAAAGTCTGACCACACCAGGATTTAGTCTAACCGATTTATTTGATAGGAAACTCACAAGCTTTCGAGGGGACTCCCTCTTCGTCAGGTGAATGGAGAGTTCTGGCCTCGGACAGAGCATATAAAGCACAGACAGTTTAGAGACTACTGGTTAGTAAAGATTCTCATTCTAATCAGTAATCTCTAAACTGTCTGTGCTTTATGTGCTCTGTCCGAGACCAGAACTCTCTATTCACCTGACGAAGAGGGAGTCCCCTCGAAAGCTTGTGAGTTTACTATCAAATAAATCGGTTGGACTAAAACCTGGTGTTGTCAGACTTTTAACTGAGAGAAGGCAGAGAATAGAAATAAATGATTTTTTTTCTGATTGGCAAGATGTAAATAGTGAGGTGCCACAGGGTTTTGTCCTCAGGCCCAACTATGTACAATCTATATTAATGACTTAGATATTAGTATATCTAATAGCTGGGATAGAAGGTACTATAGCTGAATTTGCAAATGATACTTAAATAGTAAGTTGCAGTGAAGAAATTAGAAATTTACAGTTGGATATGCATGTGTTAGGTGAATGGGTCAAAATGTGGCAGATGGAGTTTAACATGGTTAAGTGTGAGGTTATTCCTTTCAGTTAGGAAAATGGAACGACAATATATTAGCAAAATGGAAAGAGACTTTGGGTGCTTTCATGCAGAGGAATCTGGGTGTCCTCCTGCATGTGTCGCAGAAAACTGGTATTCAGATATAGCTGGTAATAATAAAAGCAAATGGAATTTTGGCGTTAATATCTAAGGAATAAAGTATAAAAGTAAGGAAGTATTGCTGTAACTATACAAGACATTGGTGAGACTGCATTTGAAATTCTATGCACCATTTTGGTCACCTTATTTGAGGAAGGATGTGGTGAGATTTGAGGCAATTCAGAGGAAGTTCACTAGATTGATTCCAGAGGTGAAGGGTTTGTCTTATGAAGGGAGGTTGAGCAGCCTCTAGAGTTTAGAAGAATGAGAGGAGATCTAAGTGAGGTATATAAGATGATAAAAGGTATTGACAAAATAGACATAGATCTTCCTTTTATGGGGCAAGCTAGAACAAGCAATCATAGTTTTTAGGATAAGGGGTAGAAGATTTAAAACAGAGATGAAGGTAAACTACTTCTCTCAAAGGTTGTGAATCTGTGGAATTCAATACCCCAGAGTATGATGGATGCCAGGACATTGAGTAAATTTAAGGAGGAGATAGACAGATTTTTGATGAATAATGGGTTAAAGAGTTATGGCGAACAGGCAGGAAAGTGGAGTTGAGGCTGAGACAAAATCAACCATAGTCATATTGAATGGCAGAGCAGGCTCAAGGGTTGAAATGCCTACTCTTGTTCTTAGTTCTTATTTTCTGATGTGTGTAAGACAACAGAACTGAAAGTCAAAGTCAGAGGTAGAGCAGGGATTGTGAATTGAGCAATTTTACTACTACTGCTTCAGTTTTGCCAGAGGCAACCAAACAGTTTAACTGGGTTTAGTCAAGGTAAGATTGCATGGGATTAGAGGTAATTTATTAGTTTGGAAAGAAGACTGGCTAACTGACAGAATAAAGTCTGACAACACCAGGTTTAAGTCCAACTGATTTATTTGACTTAAACCTGGTGTTGTCAGACTTTTTACTGTGTTTACCTCAGTCCAACGCTGGCACATCTACATCATAACTGACAGAAGGCAGAGAGATTGTATAAAGGGTTGTATAAAGGAGTATCTGGAGTATCTATGCCTTCAAGACTGTTTTAAATCTAACAGAGGTTCTGCAGATCATGCCATTCCAATGATGACCATCTTTAGGAACTTCCGATGGAATAAGACTGATGTGAATATGACATGAGGATTTAATCAATTGGGAAGGCAAATGAGAGATCCTTAAATACTGGAGCCTGGATTGGAAAACTTTGGTGGTGCCATACACAGGGAATGATGTAGGTGCTCATAGTTATGTAAGGTGTATCTTTGTTCTATACACCAAGTTAAATTTACTTTTCCATGAAGAATCACTTGCCTGTTAGCTCATATTTGTTCTGATTCATGGTAAAATAAGAGTTACAAAAAAGTTAAATCTTGTAGATAATTTCTTCATTTATGGATCATTTGGCAAATTTAGTTTACGGCTCCTCTGATTGGATCTTGATGGCACTGGCCATGCCATCTCACCCTACTCTGTGTTTCCAAGAAATGGTACAGTTCAATGACCACTCTCTAAATGAAGAACAGTATCTGAACACATTGATTTTGGCTTGTGTGCAGCTAGAAAAAGTCCTCCCCATAGACCCTAGCCGGGAACAGCCTCCTGCTGAAAGCCCTCCTTCTTCTGCCACTGTGAACAACTTGCCTTTGCTGCTGCTGCTGTCCATCTCTCTCTGATGTTGCAACCAAGGGAAACTGCAACCATAGCCTGCATGACTGGGGATAAGAGGTATAGCTGAAAGATATTGCCGTGACAGTCAATAACTTCCCAAAGTCCATTGCCATTCCTTGCAGACTTTTCCAATGTCTTTCAACAACCAGAACCAGAAAATTATAAGCAAGTAAACTCCAAATTAAATGGACCCCTTTAAATAGTATTGTTGGAAGGGCGTTCTTGTAAGTTTTTAAAAGAGGAAGTTAACTGTCTAGTCAGGCCCAAAATGGCAGGCTGCATGTCAAAGTAGCATTGCACACTGATTGACAACATGACCTGTCTGGTGTGCATACTTTCATTGAAAGTACCTATGACTTGAGCAATTACTCTCAACAACATACCGATGTGCATAGTCTGTGTTGCAAATTATGGAAGTGACTTCATCACCATATTGGGAGATTGTTTAGAAGGCTAATGCCCCAAAAGCAGTTCTACACCCCTAACTTTACAGGTCATAATATTCAACTCAAATTAACTTCAATTCATAGTTTGTTTATAGCTTGCAACAAGAATGTTATCTATGGAGACATTGCTAATTCAGATATAGCATCGCTTATCTTCTATTTGATTGTGTATGCATTAAAAAAATGCTATTTAAAGCTGGCATCTTTTCCACTTTGCTCAACGCTGTTCTTGGATTGCTAACTGCAAGTAAATCATTGAAAGAATTACTTCTTGTAATATATTTATTATCTTCTCCTTCATTTAATGTCCCTGACTAAAGTATATCATTGTGTGGTATTCTTTCTGATAACTGGCAAGTAACGTTTGTGCCACACAAATGTCAGACAATGACCATCACCATTAGGAGGCACTCTAAACACAGTCCCTTGTCAATCAATGGTGTTACCATCACTGAATCCCCTACTGTCAACATCCTTGGGGTTATCATTGACCAGAAACTCAACTGGACTCGTCACATAGACAATGTCTACAAGAGTAGGTCAGAGGCTAGGAATACTGTGGCGAATAACTCACTTTCTGTCTCCCCAAAGCCTTTCCATCATCTACAAGGCACAAGTCAGGAGTGTGATGGAACATTCTTTACTTGCCTGGATGGGTACAGCTCCAATAATACTCAGGAAGCTTGACACCATCGAGAACAAAGCAATCGGCTCATTGGCACCACATCCACAAACATCCAATTTCTCCACCACTGATACTCAGGAGCAACAATGTGCACAATCTACAAGATACACAACTGCAATTCACCAAAGATCATTAGACAGCACCTTCCGAACCCAGTTCCATCTAGGAGGACAAGGGCAGCAGATACATGGGACCACCATCACCTGCAAGTTCCCCCCCAAGCCACTCACGACCCTGACTTGGAAATATATCGCCGTTCCTTTGTGGTTGCTGGATCAAAATCCTAGAATTCCCTCCCTAATGGCATTGTTGGTTAACTCACAGTACATGGACTGCAGCAAATCACTAGGGCAGCTCACCACCACCTTCTCAAAGGCATCAGGGATGGACAATGCTGGCCAGCCAGTAATATTCATGTCCCACAAATTAATAAAAAAAATTTCCTAACCTAATTACTTGCCAGAGCTGTGCATTTATGGGACAAGATGGACAAACCATTATTTTCTCCTCCATGTGAGGTCAGGATATACCTAGGGCCATCTTTTAAAACTCAGCATGCAATGTAAGTATTAATGCCTGGTAGGGAAAGCAAATAGTTGTTTTGAGCATAACATTTTAAAATAATGTCAAAGTCACAATGTTAAATATAATTTACATTTTTTTATTGTTCTTACTCCTGATAACCTGATGTCAGTGGAAAGTATAATCCCTCACAGCCTCTAATGCTGCTTTGCCTCTACTTTTGCATCAACAACGAGATGTTCTCCTAAGTCAAGCTGCGCTGTATTATTTCACTGCGGCAATCTTAATTGTGTGTATTTTTAATTAATGACTTAAAATTCTTTTGCTACATTCATTTGGCAGTCTTCCAAAACAAAACCTTAAATCATACATCAAGTAAAAAAAATCTATTTCTAATAAGTGCAGCTGTTTCTGATTTATGGAGCCAAAGATTTATTTTAGTTCAGAATTAAAGCAACAAGCTTCCAGTTATCAGAAGTTGATTACAGCTATTGCTCAAATCCAGTTTGAGTATTTATTCTGCACGATGAGTAAGAATCAAGCTAATGGACCATAATTTGCTGTAGCAGGGCATCTAATATTATCTGCCATTAGCTAGGTTTGTCCTTGCACATTTAATATTTCAATTATATGTGTGGCAAGATGCTAAAAGTGAGAGCTGATAACAGCACAGGAAGGAAAACAAGCAAACAATCAGATTGAAGTACTGCAAAATTAGCAGTGCAAGGACTGAGAAGAAAGTACAAATTAGAATGGGAAAACGCTATATAAAACCCAATACATAAAGAGAAAAAGCAAGTGAAAGCAGGGCTTGATTAAGTGAGGGTGAACTTTACATTCTAAAAATCTCCACTAACAATTAAAACCTGAGGGAATGAGATTCCCCATTTGTAATGGTTTGCGTTCAGTGTTGGAGAAGTTGGCTGGCAGTAATTAAAAAATTCTCACATGCTTAAAAGTACTTAAAATGAAATAGACTTGCCTTAATTTACTGGAGTGAGTTGATTCTGCAGCTGATACAGCACCTTCATCCCATTTAATACTTTCCAATGGTGAGTCAGGCTGGGCTGCTGTTTTCACAAAAGTAATAGCAGAGGTCAGCAACTGGGAGAGCGACTTCTGGATATCCACATTTAACCATGCATCCAGCTCTTGCCTGAAGTTGCTACACCAATTGAGCATAAATATCAGTAAATGCCATTAGCCACACATTAATTAGATGGTATATTCTGGCTGATTAACTGTGCAGCATCCAATTTTTTTGTTCAAAAAGACATTTAATGAATGTTGTATGACAGCTTTATATATTTTTTGTGAGTGGGAAGCAAGATCGAGCAGTACGTTAGGTTCAATTGTCAACACACAGAAATGTTAAATGTTAGCAGAGAATCTAGGATATTGTCCCTCAGTTTTTTCCTCCACCTCTTTGTTATCTCACAACTCCAGTAGACAGGGACAGATAGTCTTTTCAATTTTCTTTCAATGCATGGATGCTTTCTTTAAGTATATTTGCCTTTTTTTTTGTGCAATGGTGCACACACAATAATTTAAAGGAGCCAACTTCTGCGCTGCCTGCAAGAGAATGTTTGGATTACTGGATGATCACCCTGTGGTCAGGAATGTTGACTGGCACTTCCATCTGCATTTGTTTGTATTTCTGGGCTCACATTAGCTTTGGATCTTGGAGCATTCCACAATAAGAGAAATAAGTGATGGTAAGGCTACCTACACAAACCTCTTTAAATCTTACGGGGAATTTTAACTAGCTGCTTAGCAGGTATGGAGCCGGCAAATAGTTGGAATGGAGTCCCACTCAGTTCCTGCCAGTCTCCAATTTTAATACTATTAGCTTTGATGAAGGATGAGGCTTCTTTTTGACTCAGACAAGATTCTCACGCGGTAAAGTTAATCCTGGTCCTATGACATTAAAAGGACCTCAATTACATTTTAACTGGGACTAAGTGGGATAGACTGTCACAGCTTCCTGACCTGACTGCTGTACTTTACCATCTGGTGGCAGGGACTTCAGGTGACTATAAGCTTTTCCTTGTGGAGCCAGGAGGAGCAGAAATATTCATCCAAGCCCAACAAGGGAAATAACATCTTCCCCACTCCAGAACTTGCCCCGGCAAGAACTTTCTCCCACTTACCTTCAAGTCTAACGGCTACATGGTTATCCCGCACCAGTTATCCTCTTCCTGTCTATTTGACAGCAAGTCGATCCAAAAATGTAAATACAAAAGGCCACCTGAAACCTAATTGGGGATAAAATTGAACACTGTACATTTCCATATTCCCTGGTGGGCTTATCTGAGGGTGTCCACACAATCCCCTTTACTAATGTTGTTCCACAATACACTGACAGTCTCTGGTTGCTGGACACTACTCACCAGGGCCAATCAGGTGCCTCCTTAAATTATGTCCCATCTCCATCCCACCCCTGAATATCTAACATTTCTGAAAATTATGTAATTTGTGATCCATGTTATGGAGTAAATCATTCATTAGCATACATTGCCACCACCATCAGGTGTCAAAATGAGCCAGCAGTGATAGCTAACTCAAACAAAAACAGAAAATGCTGGAAAATCTCAGCAGGTCTGATAGCATCTGTTTATGTTTTAGATTCCAGCATCCACAGTATTTTGTTTTTATTTTGTTATAGTGAAAGCCAAGTATTCATTTTCTGCTTGTTTTACACCTTTAAACTGACAAAATGGCATAGCAGAAATATACAGAGCAGCAGTTCATTTATATTGAGATGATCTCTGTGTAGGAAGACAAAAACACAATTTAGGGATTGTGGATTTCAATGATTGAAATCACTGAGAACTCATCTGTGATGTTGATTTGTACATGCTGACCAAAAGCTGTAACAGCACTTTCTTAAGCACCCTGCTGCAGGCAAGGTCAGCACAAAAAAAGTGGTTTTAGAGGATTCAGAGATGCATATGGATAATAACTGCTTATTTTGAGAGTAAGTACAATCTTTTGTGCCATCTGCAATCGTCAAAGTTAAATAGTTTATGCTGTCACAAACTCAAATTGTTGCCATTTATATAATTAAGAAGAAATTTATAACTTGAATTATACCAGGACACCGAACCGAGTAAACTTAAAACTCATTTGAAACATATAGCATTAATTTTACATTGAGTATTTAGAAGGAAATGAGCTATCTGTGCACTCTCAGCTCTGTTAGAAGTCTTCCTCAGAACAATTCATATGTTAATGTGAACTTTAAAGTTTATTAATAAGTGAAACAACCTGTACAGCTTCTGACAAAAGCTTCTTTCTCTGCTCATTACACCAGAATGAAATTTGCAAGGCTTTTATTAGCATCAGAAATATTGGGATAATTTCTACAGATACTGTTGAAGTCTTGTTGCTGGGTACAAAGTCGCTGTGACACATTTACAGGGTCCACAGCATCACTGGGTCGTGGTGGTGACCAGTGCTAAGACTCTAGTTTCAGGGAGGGGGCACCTCAATGGCAAAGCAGCTTTGAAAAACTGGTAGGTTTCCTGAGGAAGCTGAGGACCAGGCAGGAAGGCTCTGGTCATCAGGATGGGGTGGGTGGTGGATGAGCAGGAAGAGCACTGGAAGGACCATGGGCGCCACAACTATTCATAAAAGAAAAATCCTCCCTAGGGGGTTTAACCAGCCAGCGCCTGCATGCTACAACTGCAACACTGCACCCCGCATCCCCCCACCCCACCAACATACACACACGCACACACACACAACTGAAAATATCCAATTTGCCACCTGATGTGCAGCCAGGCCATCGTTTACTGCTACTGGCAATATAAGAACATAAGAACATAAGAAATAGGAGCAGGAGTAGGCCATCTAGCCCCTCGAGCCTGCCCCGCCATTCAATAAGATCATGGCTGATCTGTCGTGGCTCAGTTCCACATTCCCGCCCTCTCCCCATAACCCTTAATCCCCTCGCTTATCAAAAACCCATCAACCCGCGTCTTAAAAATATTTAGCGAGGCAGCCTCCACCACTTCAACGGGCAGAGAATTCCAGAGATTCACCACCCTTTGAGTGAAGAAGTTCCTCCTCAACTCCGTTCTAAACCGCCCCCCCTTTATCTTGAGGCTGTGCCCCCTAGTCCTACTATTCTTTCTGAGCGGGAAGAGTCTCTCCACCTCTATCCTATCCATCCCATTCATCATCTTATACGTCTCAATGAGATCTCCCCTCATGCTTCTGAACTCTAACAAGTACAAGCCCAGTTTATTCAGCCTCTCCTCATAGCTCAAGCCCCTCAACTCCAGCATCAGCCTAGTAAACCTCCTCTGCACTCCCTCCAAGGCCAAAATATCCTTGCGTAAGTACGGCGCCCAAAACTGCACACAGTACTCCAGCTGCAGCCTCACCAATGTCCTATACAGCCACAGCAAGACCTCCCTACTTTTATATTCAATCCCCCTCGCTATGAAGGCCAGCATCCCATTCACCTTCCTGACCACCTGCTGCACCTGCAGTCTGGGTTTTTGCGACTCATGCACAAGGACCCCGAGGTCCCTCTGCACCGTCGCCTGCTGCAGTTTTTCTCCACATAAGTAATAATCCTTCCTACCATTCTTCCTACCAAAGTGGACCACCTCGCACTTGCCAACATTAAATTCCATTTGCCATTTCCTGGCCCATTCGCCCAGCCTATCTAGATCCTTCTGCAGACTCTCCACACCCTCCGCACAATTTGCCGTTCCCCCAAGCTTGGTGTCATCAGCAAATTTCGACACCCTACACTCGGTTCCCTCCTCCAGATCATCTATATAAATGGTAAATAGCTGAGGCCTCAGCACCGACCCCTGGGGCACTCCACTAGTCACCAACCGCCAATCCGAATAGCACCCATTGACCCCCACTCTCTGCCTCCTATTTGACAACCAATCCTCTATCCACGCTAACACCCTACCCCCAACTCCATGTCCCCGGACCTTCTGCAATAACCTCTTGTGAGGCACCTTGTCAAACGCCTTCTGAAAATCAAGAAAGACCACATCCACCGGCTCTCCTCTATCCACCGCCCTAGACACATCCTCATAGAACTCCAATAAATTTGTCAGACACGACTTCCCTTTAATGAAACCGTGCTGTGTCTGCTCTATCAAACAATTCCCCTCAAGATGCCTCGCTATTTCCTCCTTGATGACGGATTCTAACATTTTACATGCCACGGTGGCAGCAGGAAATCAGGCAGGCTGACACAGAAGGTAAAGTCAGCACTGTGGCACAGTGGTTAACATTGCAGCTTCATTGCAGTTTGATAAGGTACCTCACAAGAGGTTGTTACAGAAGGTCAGGGGACATGGAGTTGGGGGTAGGGTGTTAGCGTGGATAGAGGATTGGTTGTCAAATAGGAGGCACAGAGTGGGGGCTAATGGGTGCTATTCAGATTGGCGGTTGGTGACTAGTGGAGTGCCCCAGGGATCGGTGCTGGGGCCTCAGCTATTTACCATTTATATAGATGATCTGGAGGAGGGGGCTGAGTGTAGGGTGTCGAAATTTGCTGATGACACAAAGATAAGTAGTACAGCAAATTGTGCGGAGGGTGTAGAAAGTCAGCTGAGGGACTTAGATAGGCTGAGCGAGTGGGCGAGGACCTGGCAGATGGAATACAATGTTGGCAAGTGTGAGGTTATCCACTTTGGTAGGAATAATAGTAGGAGGGACTACTACTTACAGGGCGAAAAGCTGCAGCATGCTACGGTGCAGAGGGACCTGGGGGTCCTTGTGCATGAGTTGCAAAAACCCAGCCTACAGATGCAGCCGGTGGTCAGGAAGGCAAATGGGATGCTGGCCTTCATAGTGAGGAGGATTGAATATAGAAGTAGGGAGGTCTTGCTGCAACTGTACAGGGCACTGGTGAGGCTGCAGCTGGAGTACTGTGTGCAGTTTTGGTCGCCGCACTTGCGCAAGGATATTTTGGCCTTGGAGGGAGTGCAGAGGACGTTCACTAGGCTGATACCGGAGTTGAGGGGGTTGAGCTATGAAAAGAGGCTGAATAGACTGGGCTTGTACTCGTTAGAGTTTAGAAGGATGAGGGGGGATCTTATTGAGATGTATAAGATGATGAAAGGGATAGATAGGGTGGAGGTGGAGAGGTTCTTCCCGCTCAGAAAGGACAGCAGGACTAGAGGGCACAGCCTCAAGATAAGGGGGGTGCGGTTTAGAACAGAGTTGAGGAGGAACTTCTTCACTCAAAGGGTGGTGAATCTCCGGAATTCTCTGCCCGTTGAAGTTGTGGAGGCTACCTCGCTAAATATATTTAAGACGCGGGTAGATAGGTTTTTGGTAGGCAAGGGGATTCTAAGTTATGGGGAGAAAGCAGGAATGTGGAACTGATCCACTTCAGAGTAAACAGAGGTAAGCTATTTCCTATAATAGTCACGTAGGACAAGGGGCCATGGACTTAAGGTGAGGGGGAAGTGGTACAACACAGATATTAGAGGGAGGTTTTTCACACAGAGGGTAGTGGGGGTATGGAATGCTCTGCCAAGTAAGGTGGTGGAGGCAAACACGCTAGAGTCCTTTAGGAGTAACTTAGACAGGCACATGACTGAGTTGGAGATGGGTGGATATAGGAGAACCTTTAAATAACGGTCATTAGCATTGGGGTGTCCCTAGAAATGTAAATGGGTATAGTATGATAATAATGTTTTTCTCTTTTCATTCACAGGTTTTAAGTCGGTCCACCTCGTGTCCAACGAGGGGCATACACGCGACGGGTCCTACTGGGGCTGCTCTTGGTTGTTCGAGATTGGCCTAGTGCTTCATGTCGTTAGTGTGTGCCTAAACTGGGCAAGATACTGGGCAAGACGACAGCTCAGTGACTATCGCTGATTGCTGTGCAGACACATGGATTTGGGCCGGTGTCTGTGGGAGTTTGCGCGTTCTCCCCGTGCTTGCGTGGGTTTTCTCCGGGTGCTCTGGTTTCCTCCCACACCCGAAAGATGTGCTGTTAGGCTGATTGGCAGGAATAAATTGTCCCTAAATCAGTTTTCCCTCAATCTGGATGGCCATAAAACATTAGATAGGGGTCATGGGTAGAGAGGTGGTGTTGAGATGGCAGCGTGGGCTCGCTGGGCCGGAGGGCCTGTTTCCCAGGCTGATTTTGTTCTTTGTTCTTTGTTCTTTATTCAGATCAGCCATGATCTTATTGAATGGCGGGGCAGGCTCGAAGGGCTAGATGGCCTACTCCTGCCCCTATTTCTTATGTTCTTATGTTCTTATGTTCACAGTGCCAGGGACCCAGGTTCAATTCCGGCCTTGGGTCATTGTCTATTTGGAGTTTGCATATTCTCCCTGTGTCTGCCTGGATTTCCTCCAGATGCTCCGCTTCCCTCCCACACTCCAAAGGTATGTGTGTTAGGTTGATTGGCCATAGTAAATTGTCAGGGGTATTAGCAGAGTAAATAGTGGGTTGTAGGGATAGAGGCTGGCTGGGATTGTTGTCAGTGCAGGCTCGATGGGCCACTGGCCTCCTTCTACACTGTAGGGATTCGATGAAACTTTCCCCTGCCATTACCAGTGGTTCACTCCCCCACCCGCCGCACCCACCAGCCCATTACCAATGGACCAGGAAAATTCGGCTCATTGTTTTGGGTTTATTCCGCGTTTGAAATGCATTTTATATGATGACCATAATGGGAGAATATGAGGCGTGCAATACATGCTTAGAATTTTTAAAAACTCACTAGGCTCTAATGACTAACAATGACTTTGAACAGACAAACAGTGATTGATTATAGAATATTCAGGAAGAGTGGCAACCTTTGTCTTTAATTAACAGGATAATAATTCTTGGTATCAGAGACCCAGATATAGGGCTCTTCAAAATAAAGGATTTTACTTGTGCTTTTATTGTGCCTGTGGAAAGTGCAGTGCCCAGCATCAACATTGAGAAACTTGAAACTAGTGTGAATGCAGCAAATGTAATATCAGCAGGAATATAGTATCTTTAATCTTTAGATTGCCTTAGTTTTTTTATGCCTGCCTTACAGTGAGGGCAGGCACTTCAGAGAAAGTGGAGAAGGAGGGATCAAGCTGTTGGCAACACAAAGCCCTCCTGCTCTCTCATCTGTAACAGTGCCAGCAATAGCAAGGCTAGAAAGAGGCGCACATTTGGAGTATAATATAGTCAGGAGTGGATGGAATGGACTAAAGGACCACATATCAGGCAGCACCTTTCCTTTGAGAACATTGAAATAGAGCCACTGAGGAAAGTGATGTCAGATTCTGTGTAAAAAGCTGAAAGGTCACTAAACGTCATGAAATGAGAGACATATGAATGTTTCTGTGCCCTGTGACATTTCTAACAAGCTAGACCAGTCGGTTAGATGTCCAGATCACGGCAATTATGGGTAAATAAAGCTGCAACTCCATAAAGTCTGATAGTTTAACCATAATATCCCCTTAGAAAACAGAGAGAAGTATTAAAGCATCCTGTAATTATTCCACATTGCAGCACATTTCAAATTCCGATGTGGTCATCAGGGCCTGACACAAAATCCGTGCAATTCATAAGCCACAATATCCAATATCTTTTAAGGTAATAGCTTCTTGTTTCAGAGCAAGATATATATATGGTCTATGGGCATCACAGTAGCACAGTGGTTAGCATTGCCACCTCACAGCTCCAGGAACCTGGATTCAAATCCTGGCTTGGGTCACTGTCTATGCGGAGTTTGTACGTTCTCCCTGTGTCTGCGTGTCTTTCTTCCGGGTGCTCGAGTTTCTTTCCATGGCCCAAAGATGTACGGGCTAGGCTGATTGGTCATGATAAATTGCTCCTTAGCATCCCACGATGCATAGATTAGAGAGATTAGTGATTAACGATATGGGGATAGGGCCTGGGTTGGATTGTAGTTGGTGCAGATTTGATGGGCCGAATGGCTCCTTTCTGCATTGTAGAATTCTATGAACTGTAAAATCATTTGACTCAAATGTTCTTGCTCTCAGTATGAAACCTTCAAACATTTAACATCCAGATACTACATCTCCCTCCTATATCTGTCAATACCTCGCACCCAACTCTCACTGCCTCTACATATTTACAGCTATTCAGCCAAGACAGGCACATTACCTAAACACAGTGTGACACAATCACAGAGCTTCTTCCCTTTCTTTTGCAAGACATTGTGGCAAATGAAAGGAAATAGAACAGAACCAGTGAGGGACAAGGACACCTTTCATCTCCTGAAGCCTATGGTGAAAATGATTTGCCACTTCATGAGGCCAGTTGCAGTTTGGATTTTACCAGTCTCCTGGGGATGGGCTGTGAGGAGTGGGAAGGCAAAGGCAGAGTTCTCATCATCATCCCACGGCCATGGCATTTTACCAGAAGCAAGAAAAGTGGAGGATGGTCCTTGCACCAGAAGCAAACTGAGCCTCTTAAATGGCTAATTAAGGACCTATTCCCACTGTGACTGGCATATTATCATGGAAGGATAACCTGGTAGCCCTCTGCTGTCTGAAGGAGGCCCTCATGATTAGAATTCTGTGGCCCACAGAGGCACAACCTCTCCACCACCACCCAAACCCAGGCACAAATGGCTCCTCTTGTACTTACCACCTTCCACTGCCTGTACCTATGTGACTGGCTGCAGCTTCTCCTAACTACTTTGTTTGCAGGTTCACATGGCACCCACTTTGCTAGACACAATCCTACCAGTGGCCATTGTTCATCAAGTAGGTTTTGATGGCCCAATACAACTGTTGCTTCCCTGCTGAGCACCAACATTAAGAAACATTTCTATTTAATTCCCTGATAGATGTACCTGAATCTTTAAACACTATGGTATGGATAATGACAATTCATTCATGCTGCTCTAACTCCAAAAATTTCAATTAAGGAGGAACACAAATTCAATTTCAATTTTAGTCAATTGTATTGTCACAACTAATAACGTCTTAGCTTCCGCTTTCAGAGGTTATCTCCTGAGTTGAGTCTTAATGTTTCTAACAATTGTACTCAATATTGATGAATGGACCGTGCACAGCAGGTTATGTTGCAAAGAATGAAACAACACTCCTCACCTTGAATTGCACTCTGACCTCTCTTGGGATTTCTGCGCTATTGCAGTAAAACTCAACATAAATTCAAGGAGCTGCATCTTGTCTTCCGATTAAGCTCTGCAGAATCTTCCAGATTCAGCACTGAGTTCATCAATTCAAACCATAACCTCAGGCCCATTTCTGTGGACACCAGGTGTTGATGATGATTCTGCTGCTTCCTGTTAACACCTCCTCAAGGGCTATCTTTTGTTCCTGACTGTTCCCATTACCATCTGCTTTTACCCTTGTCTCATACAAACATATAAATTAGGAGCAGGAGTAGGCCACCTCGCTCTCAAGCCTGCCCTGCCATTCATGAGACCATGGCTGACCTGATTGTAACCTCAACCCCACATTTCTGTTACCTCGATACTCTTTTTCCCCTCCCCCCGTGTTAATCAAGAACCTGTCTACATCTGCCTCAAAAACACTCAAAGACACTTCTGCCAGTGCCTTTTGAGGAAGAGAGTTCCAAAGATTCAGTAAGTACAAACCTAACCTGTCCATCCTTTCCCATATGACAGATTGCCCATTCCTGGTATTAGTCCAATAAACCTTCATTGGACTGATTTTAATGTATGTACATCTTTCCTTAAATAAGGAGGTCAACAAAATACACAGTAGTCCAGATGTGGTCGCACTTTTGAAGTCTAACCTTATCTTTGTGATCGATTCCCTTCATAATAAATGATAACATGCTATCAGCTTTCCTAATTTCTTGCTATACCTGTATGTGAGCTTTTTGTGATTCATGCACTGGGACTCCCAGATCCCTTGGAATTTCAAAGCTTTGCAATCCCTCACCATTTAGATAATATGTTTATTTCTGATTATTCCTGTCAAAATGGTCAATTTCCTATATGCCCACATTACACTCCATTTGACAGAGCTTTGTCCACTTATGTATTCTATCTATTCCGCATTGTAGGCTCGTTATGTCCTCCTTTCAGTTTACTTTCCTATTTATCTTTGTGTCATCAACAAGTATCACAACCACATTCTCCATCGCTCCATCCAAGACATTTATATGAATTGTAAGAAGCTGAGGACCCAGCAATGAACCCTGTGACACAGCACTCATCACATCCTACCAATTAGAAAAATATCCATTTATGTCAACTCTCTGATTCCTGTTGGCTAGACAATCTTCAAACAATGCCAATATGCTACCCCGCCACCATAAGCTTCTATTTTCCACAATAGCATTTGATGTGTGTAATGACATTAATCAAGTGGGTCAGTTCGAATATGAACTTTCTGATTAAAGGCCAAATTGATGGCCCCAATCAGGCAGCCTCTTGCTTTGTATTTAACCAGGAGTGTAAGTTCCTCTGAGACTCCTAGTATAGACTGGTCACTGAAAGTACCCTGTTCTCAGACTTGTAAATAAAAGAATTTTGATGAAGGGGTTTTTGCCTCCAAGGACTTATTACAATGTGGCATCTTATGAAATGCCTTCTGGAAATCTGTTCCCTCTTTATCCCCAGCACATATCACTCCTTCAAAGAAGTCCAATAAATTGGTTAAACATAATTTCCCTTTTATAGAACAATGTTGATTTTTTTCCTAAGTGCCCGGCTATGACATATTTAATAATAGCTCTAAATATTTTTCTTCAACAGGCTAACTGGTCTGTCATTTCCCGCTTTCGGTCTCCATAGCTTTTTCAATAAAGGAGTTACAATGGAACTTTCCCTGAATCTAGGCCTAGTACAGCCTGCTCTCTGGTACACAGGTGATGTTTTAAGAAACTATCCTGAAAGGATTCAATCAACTTCTCATCAATGCTAACTTTGATTTTTTCCAGTCTATATATAAATTAAAATCCCCCATGATTATTGCTGTATCTTTATGACTATCTCTCATTATCTCTTCCTTTATATTCTGTCCTAATGTGTAGTTACAATTAGGGGGCCTGTACATCTCACTGACAATTGACTTCTTGGGTGAGATTCTCCGGCGTCTCAGCTGCGTGTTTCCTGCTGGCAGGAGGTGGCGTGTTTCTTGCTAGCAGCAGGATTCTCTGGTCACGCCACTGTCAATGGGAATTCCCATTGATGTCACCCCATGTTAGCAGGGTGTGCTGCCAGTGAGACCAGAAAATCTGGCTGGCGTGAATGGCTGAAGAATCCCGTTCTTTATCATTTCTCGTCTCAACCTGAATCACTTCAATATCCTAGTTTCCTCAATTTAGGTCATCCCACTCCATTGTGTTTGTACCATCATTAATTAACAGAACTACCGTCCACATTTTTCTAACTTACTGTCCTCCTTAAATATCACAAACCCTTCGATATTCAGATCTCAATCTCTGTCATCCTGCAACCATATCCGTTATGACTGTCAGATTGTACTTATTTATTTCTATTTGCACTATCAGTTCATTTCCTTTGTTTTGAATGCTACAGGTGTTTAGATACTAAGCCTTTGTGGTTTTTTTATTCCTTTTATTAGTTTTGTAGCTTCTAGCCTTATCTGTTGTTTTATTCTGAGAGTTGTATTTTTTTTTCTATCATTGTCTGTTTATCACTTCCTATATTCGTTTGTACCTTTCCCTCTTGCCTTGTCTCTACTATTTGATTTACCATATCTTCCCAAACATGAACCCCCCCCACTGCTACTTAATTTCCCCTGCCTTTCAGCTTATCATTTATCCTACCTTTTGTTCTTTTCCCCCTTCACTCTCTTCCCTACCTTGGTAATTCCTAAAAACCTATTCTACCATTTTTTTAACTTTACTGGTCCCTTGATCTCGTTCAAGGTTTTAAATAGCAATTTCAATTCAGTGTTACTGATTCAGACATTTCAAGCCACAGGTATTAAAGTGCATGTTTTATCATATTTTTCATTTCACCAAAACCGTGGGTACCTGAGTGATCTTTGTGCTGCTCAAAAGCTTAAGCAATGCTCAGTTAACTCTTGATTAGCACATCAACATTGGGCTAACAATTTCAACCAATATGCTGTAAAATACACATTCTCAGGAAAACAGCAGAGCTTACAGTTATAGTGAAGCAATAGGCCAAGGATGCAACATCAAAGGATTTTGTGTTTAAAGTGAGACAGATCTGAACTGTTTGTTCATTTTTCGACTGACCTGAGGGAAGATTACTTAGTCATAATTTGTCAGGCTTAGGATGAAAGTGTAATAGATCTAAAGGCCAGTGACCGCATTGAGCACTAATGTTCTATACACTGTAAGCCTAGAGGAAAAGTATAAAGCCTTCTATCAGTTTCAGTACATTCTTGAATTAATTATTAGATTATTTTGGGTTTTTTTTTCAAAACTGTCAATAAAATGTATTTGTTATGATTCATAAAATGTTGTGTAAATTTTTCATGTTGTCAAAATCCAGTTAAACATTCAACACTGTGATGTGATTTTAAACTAACCCACCCAGCTTTAAACTGATGGGATTGGATTTTCTGCCAATTTTACGCCCTGTAAAAATTGTCACCTTACATTAAAGGCAGTAGAAAGTAAAATTATGTGGAGTATAACATGGCCGGCTAACCCAACCTGGCCAGTTTTCCATCGGTTGGATCGGATTAAAAGTTGCTTCATATTAAATCTAACAAAATGATATGGAATAATTTTCTGCCTCATTCCCGCTTTTGTTGCATTTGCTGCAATCTTCCCTCTTGAACCAACTAGTAGATGGGGCTGGAAGAACTCGACTGATCTGCAGAGTTCCCAAAAGCCAGTCTGGGGCTGCTGCCACTTTGGGTGCCCTTTCCCACAACCTAAGATCAGACCCATCCCAGAGTCCTACATGGCCAGCTGGACCACCTGACATTATGCTAGCCAAGAACAGGCAGGCTGTGCAGCAGTACCCCAGCACTTCTTTGATTTCATACTAGCCCTCAAAACAGACCAGGCCTCATGCAGGTCTCTTGGGCAGCCAGATGGTTTGGTTCATATCTGTGATGCATTAATGGTGAATGATGTCATATTAAAAAAGATACAGATGTAGCAAAAAAAGAAATCATTTTGTTAAAAGCTTAAGTATTTCCAAATGCTTATAAAGATTAGATGACATCTCACATGATTGGGGATAAAAGGAATCAACAATGGAAACATCACTGCAAAGTGGACATTAACTTGTAAGGGAGAAAAGTCTAGCTTTCAGTTGTGCTAAAGGATGAATTAGCAACAATCCTTAATAGCATCTCTAAAGGTATCCAGTGCTGAAGTATAGATTGGCAATGTAGCAAGTTGAAAGATGGCAAAAAGGGAGTTGAGAGGGAATAGGAACTGCACAACAACAACTACCAGCCTATTATTCTGAGATTAGGAACTAACAGCATTGATATAGCCATTGCTGAAATGCAGGAATTGTCTCATTACGATGCTCAAGCATCATGAGTGTGAGCATGGGTTTTTTTTATTCATTCATGACATGTGGGCATCGCTGGCATTGTCAGCATTTATTGTCCATCCTATTTGCCCCTGAAAATATATATTTTTTAAATTTGTGGGCATTGCTGGCTAGGTTCCATTTAGATGGTGAGCTGCCGATGTGAGCTGCTGCAATCTGCGTTCTAGGAACACGCACAGTGCTGCTAGGAAGGGAATTTCTTGAACTGTTGTAGTCCGTGCGGTGTCAAGTAAGATTTTGGCGCAGTAATGTTAAAGGAATGGCAATATACTTCCAATGTCAATAGACCAACGACTTGTTTTCCTTCCTGTGATTTTTATAGTTTTATATGTCGCTCCTGATCAGAAATGCCTTGCAGTTGTCTAAGGGTGCAATGTTTGAACGGCATTCTCAACTACAGTGATTTTCCACGCTTAGCAAGATCTTGCCAGTTAAAATCAAGCTGCGGCCAATATTCAACTGGTATGCAGCTGATTCATTTCATGCACTAAGTGGTGATAATGCAATGGTCAGTTATGCAATGAGCTGCTGTGTTTAGGGAATTATTGATTATTTCTATAAACAGTGAGGGCTTCATTGCTTTCAGCAGAAGTCAGTAATAGTAATGAAAGACTATATCTGCAATTTAATTTGATTTGATTTGATTTGATTTATTATTGTCACATGTATTAGCATACAGTGAAAAGTATTGTTTCTTGCTTGCTATACAGACAAAGCATTCCATACACAGAGAAGGAAAAGAATGAGTGCAGAATGTAGTATTACAGTCATAGCTACCGTGTAGGTAGGTCTATTCAAATGTTTGACGACAGCAGGGAAGAAGCCGTTCTTGAGTTGGTTGGTACGTGACCTCAGACTTCTGTATCTTTTTCCCAACAGAAGAAGGCGAAAGAGAGTAAATCTGTGGTGCGTGGAGTCCTTGATTTTGCTGGCTACTTTTCTGAGGCAGCGGGAAGTGTATAAAGTGTCAATGGGCGGGAGGCTGTTTAGAGTAATGGACTGGGCTACATTCACGACTCTTTGTATTTTTTTGTGGTCTGGGACAGAGCTGGAGCCACACCAAGCTGTGATACAACCAGAGAGAATTCTTTCTATGGTGCAGCTGTAAAAGCTGGTGAGAATCGTAGCGGACATGCCAAATTTACTTAGTCTCCTGAGGAAGTTGAGGCATTGGTGGGCTTTCTTAACTGAAGCATCAGCATGGAGGGACTAGGACAGGTTGTTGGTGATCTGGATACCTAAATACTTGAAGCTCTCTACCATTTCTAGACAGGGGCATGTTCTCCACTATGCTTCCTGAAATCAACGACTATCTTGTTTGTTGTGTTGACATTGAGGGAGAGATTATTGTTGCCACACCAGTTCAGCAGATTCTCTGTCTCTTTCCTATACACCTCTCATCATTGTTTGAGATCCAACCCACTACAGTGGTGTCATCAGCAAACTTAAAAAATCAAATTGGAGGGGAATTTGGCCACACAGTCATAGGTATACATGGGCTATAGTAAGGGGCTGAGGACACAGCCTTGTTGAGGGTGATTTTGGAGGAGGTATTGTTGCCTATTCTTACTGATTGGGGTCTGTGGGTTGGTTAGGAAGTTCAGGATCCAGTCACAGAGGGAGGAGGCAAGGCTCAGGCCACAGAGTTTGAAGATGAGTTTTATGGGAATAATAGTGTTGAATGCTAAGCTCTAGTCAATGGCATAGGTGTCCTTATTATCTAGGTGTTCCAGGGTTGAGTGCAGGGCCAGGGAGAAGGTGCCTGTTGTGGGCCTGTTGCGGTGGTAAGCAAACTGTAGTGGATCCAGATAGGCTGGGAGACTGGAATTGATTCATGCCATGACTAACCTTTTGAAGCATTTATAATGATAGATGTCAGAGCCACCAGATGATAGTCATTAAAGCATGCTGCCTGGATTTTTTTGGTACTGGGATGATGGTTGTCCTCTTGAAGCAGATAGGGACTTTAGATTGGTGTAAGAAGAGGTTAAAGATGTATCTGAATACTCCCTCCAGCTGGTCTGTTCAGGATCTAGGCCAGCTTCTTTCCATGGGTTGACCTTTGAAAAGACTGTTCTGACATCTGCAATGGTGACCTCAGATACAGGTTTGTCCGAGGCTTCTGGAATGGAGGACATGCTCTGGCCAATCACTTGCTCAAAATGCATTGTGCTCATCAGAGAGGGGTGCCGGTGATTTTACGTGCTTTCATCTTCCAGCCTGCTCTGTCTTGCGTACCTTACTATAGTCAGCAGGAGTCCATGTGGCTAGCCTGGGACTCCAGCCTGGTCCAGTACCGTCCTTTGGCATCTTTGATGAAACTTCTTTGATCTTATCTAGCTTTCTTGTATAGATTGGGGTTGCCTAACTTGAATGCCTTAGATCAGGACTTCAGCCAACAGTGGATATCCCTGTTCATCTGTGGTTTCCAGTTGGGAAACACATGGATTTGCTTCTTTGGCACACAGTCTTCTGCATACTGATGAATGAGGTAGGTTATTGTAGTGGCGTACTCATTCAGGCTGGGTCACAGAGCTTTTAAATACTGACCAGTCTACTAACTCAAAGCAGCCCCATAGGAGATCACCCATTGATCATAGATCAATGTCCTCAGGCCAACATTGCATGACTTTCTTTGATGGATTCTCCTGTTTCAGTTTTTGCTTGTAAGCTGGGAGCAGGAGCACAGCCTTGTAGTCTGATTTGCCCAAGTTGGATGGGTGATAGAGCGTTAGGCATGTTTGATATTTATCTAGCAATGGTCTAAGATATTTGGACCTTTGGTGGAACAAGAAACATGTTAGTGATATCTTGGTAGGACGCTCTTCAGCTTGGCCTGATTGAAGTCCCCAGCCACGATGAACAATGCCTCAGGAGATTTTGCCTCAAAGCTATTTGTAGTGGTGGCTATTTCGTCCAGCGCAGTCTTCACATCTGCGTGGGTAGGAAGTAAACGGCTGTCAGGATAACAGAGATGAATGTCTGCAGAAGGTAGTAGGAGCAGCATTTTAGGCCTGGGGAGCCTTCAACATGTCATTGATGAAGCCGAACATTCGCCAAGGCCGTCCCCACTCCCCCACATCTTGCCTTCAAACAACCACACAACCTCAAACAGACTATTGTCCACAGCAGACTACCCAGCCTTCAGGAGAATAGTGACCATGACACCACACAACCCTGCCACAGCAATCTCTGTAAGACATGCCGGATCATCGACACAGATGCCATCATCTCACATGAGAACACCACCCACCAGGTACACGGTACATACTCTTGCAACTCAGCCAACATTGTCTACCTGATACACTGCAGGAAAGGATGTCCCGAGGTATGGTACATTGGGGAGACCATGCAGATGCTAGAACAATGGATGAATGAACATCGCTCGACAATCACCAGGCAAGACTGTTCTCTTCCTGTTGGCGAGCACTTCAGCGGTCACGGGTATTCAGCCTCTGACCTTCGGGTAAGCATTCTCCAATGAGGCCTTCACGACACTTAGCAGCGCAGAGTCGCTGAGCAGAGAATGATAGCCAAGTTCCGCACACATGAGGACAGCCTCAACCGGGATTTTAGGTTCATGTCACACTATCTGTAACCCCCACAATTTGCCTGGACTTGCAAAATCTCACTAACTTTCCTATCTGGAAACAATACACATCCTTTTAACCAGTGCTTAACCCTCTCTCCACTCACATTGTCTGGACCTTTAAGACTTGATTAGCTGTAATTCCAATCATTATTCATGTAAATTGAATTTGTGTCTTTGTGATCAGAACTCCCGCCCAGCTGACAAAGGAATAGCGTTCCAAAAGCTTGTGGCATTTGCCATAAATAATCCTGTTGGACTTTAACCTGGTGTTGCGAGACTTCTCACTGTTTTTACCCCAGTCCAATGCCAGCATCTCCACATCATGAGCAGAAACTCACCAGTGTTACTACTTCTAGGCACCATGAGGTGTTGATTAGGAAACAGACCCCCACTTTGCCTAGCCTTGCTTGAGGCCACTGTACGGTCCATTCAGTGGACTGAGAAGCCCTCTGGTTGTAAGGCACAGTCCGGTGAAGCCGGAGTGAGCCACGTCTCTGTGAAACAGAGTGCACAGCAGTCCCTCAGTTCTCTTCATAAAAGGAGCCTGGCTTTAAGTTCATTCAGCCTCTTTTCTAGGGAGGGCAGCATGGTAGCACAGTGGTTAGTACTGCTGCTTCACAGCTCTAGGGACCTGGGTTCGATTCCCAGCTTGGGTCACTGTTTGTCTGGAGTTTGCACATTTTCCTCTTGTCTGCGTGGGTTTCCTCTGGGTACCCCGGTTTCCTCCCACCGTCCAAAGATGTGCAGGTTAGGTTGATTGGCTACGCTAAAATTGTCCCTTAGTGTCCTGGGATGTGTAGATTAGAGAGATTAGTGGGTAAATGTGTAGGGATATGGGGATTGGGATTGTGGTCGGTGCAGACTCGATACGCCAAAGGTCCTGTTTCTGCACTGTAGGGTTCTATGATTCTAGATTGGACATTTGCTCGGAGTAAGCTGGGGAGGGGGAGGGAGCCTTGGGACCGCATTGTTTGTATTGGACTGCAAGTTTTACTTTAGTACAGAGTCTGTGCATACAACTGTTCATTCTCCCAGCTACAGTCTGGTTACCGTATGTATGTGAATTGCAAGGGATTTCATTCCATCAACAGGCATTTAGGTCCAGCAGCCATTACAAGTTCTATACATTGAAAGATGGTTCCCGAGAGGCACTCACAATTGCTTCATTGTGAGGCAATGAGGTGTGGCCTATACATTAGAAGGTGAAGAACAATTGAAGACTGCCTCTTGGGAAATATTGGCAGTGCAGTACAATCTTGGCCTCTGATTCTGCTGTACAGAGTCACGTTGGTTATAAAACAAGCTGTTTTAAAACAAACGGCATAGATGCTTGGGGTATTTGTGTGCACAGCAACTTTACTTCACTCATTTGCACATTCTGTGTCTGTTGCCTATCTGGCATTCAATTGCTGCTATTGCTGCTGCTTAGATCCACACTTTGTGTGTCTGGGTCCATGTCTTCCTTCTCCTGCTCAGGACTGCAAAAGAATCCAAGCTATTTGCCTGAGTGCATGCAGCTCCAATAATTCTCGAAGCTCATTATTATCTGGGACAAAACTGCCTGTTTTATTGTTACCCCATCCACCATATTAAATGTTAATCCCCTGCGCTACCAGCACACTGTCTGCAATGTGCACCATCAATAAAATGCACTGCATCAATTCACCAAGTCTTCTTCAGTAATGCCTCCAAAGGCCACAATCTTTACCACCTAGAAGAACAAGGGCATGAGATGCAAAAATATTGTTATTCCTTCACTGTCGCTGGGTCAGAATCCTGGAACGACCTTCCTAACAGCACTGTGGCTGACCCTACACCACATGAACCCTGTGGTTTGAAAAGGTAGTTCTACACCCCTTCCTCAAGGGCAAGGCCATAAATGCTGACATTTCCACCAACATCCACATCACTTGAAAGAAATGACCTCTCAAAATGCATCAAGGTCTTTCAGTATTTCCTTTCAACAATGGAAATATTAAACCCTGCAGGCCAAGCAATTTCAGAAAGAAACAGCAACTCTACAGCTTCCACTTACAGTGCGAGCTTGTGCAGGCTGAGAGTAACGTGTGACCTGAGTATATTAGAATTGCAATAATGTAACATGTAATATGAATTATTATGATGTCTTGCACTATTGATTACAATGATGATGTATGTATAGCATTTACATCACGCCGGTAACTTTTAGATGAGTGTGGATGGCAGCTCCTCCCATAGGCCTAGTATCAATGAGGTTACTATTCACCTTCAGTCATTTATCTGTCTCTTTTGCCTCTCTTTATTTCATTCCTCTATGCTAATTTTTCCTGCAGACTGATCATTATCTGATGATTGTGCAGATGCATTATGTTTCAATTCTTTCAATGGTGGTTATAGTTTGAATGATCCTACTGCACCCTTTCTGAATAATACATTGTTCTTTTGCCACTGTATTTGGCCCCTATCACAAACTCTATTCCCTCAACACTGACTCCAAATGTCGCTCTGCAACTATCTGAGGTGAACCAGACTGTTTGCAACCTGGTGGCACGTTTGGCCCAGACATGGACTGTTGACCACACAATCCTCAACATCACCATGACAGCCTAATTCCACCTTCATATCTTCAACTTGATTGCACCTTTGCCTCAGCTCACTGGATGCTGAGTCCCTCATCCATGCCTTTGTCACCTATTCCAGTGCACTCTTGGCCAACCTCCCAGGGTTGGCCTCAGTAAATTGAAATAATCCAAGCTCTGTGCTACCCATGTTCTAACTTGAAGTGAGTCCCACTCACCCAGTACCACTGTGCTCACTTATTTACATTTCCCGGCCAACGAGAACAGAGAAATTGACACTCAGCCAAAACTCCACTCACAGCAGCGGCACCAGAGAATCTCAGTTGTGGGCAAGGTCAGAGAATTCTGAACATTGATTCCCAGTTAAGCAACATGACAATTTTTATTATTTTCATCCTTGTTTTTAAATGCCTCCAATGTCTCACTCCTCCTGTAATTTCCTCCAGTGTCCAAGATGCCCATGTTTCTCCGACCTGGTCCTCTTGGACATCCTTAATTTTAATTACTTCACAATTGGTGATTATATCTTCAGCTGCCAAAACTTATTTTCTGGAATTTCCCCTCTCAATCTTTTTGCCTCTCTTACTGTCTTCCCCCCTTTAACACACATCATAAAATCTCACTCTTTGACCAAATTTCTGACCACATTATGTGTTGTCATCAGATGTTGTTTGATAATGCTCCTGTGAAGCACCTTGGGGTGTTTTACTACTTTTAAGACATTATATAAATGCAAGTTGTTGTTATTGGTAAGTTACGAAGGACAGAACAGTAAATCTGACATGTAGGATTTTCTAGCCTTAAATCCGAGAGGGGAAAGGAGTGAGCATTCATGACCAGTGATGAATGCATCACATGCCTATTCAGGTGTGCATTTGAAAAGATTGACAATTTTGGAATGGTCACTCTTTTTATTAGCCAGAGGAACTGTATTCAATTAATAATAATCAAGTTTCAATGAACCATTGGTGTTGTGTTTCTATTAATATGCATTGGGACTTAAATTGGATACAAGTGCAATTTGTGCTCTTTTACCTGATTGCTGCATGCAGCCTGTACATTGTTTATTGGTTGTATGCATCATCAGGATGCCTGATCTTGTTAGTGGTTAATGCTACTTAAAGTTTAATAACCTCAATTGAGCTAACATGGCGAGCAAGTTCATGTTGAAGTGGCATATCTTCCCAGCAGCGTCACTGGGCTCTTCCGCTGCTCATTTCATTTCATTCCATCTTGCACTATCAATTGCTATCAATCAGTGCTTAACTCTACTATTCATCTGCTTTACCTCACCTTCACAATCAGACCCACTCTCCCTCCCTCTTCTCACAGCTTTTCCTGCTTTGTGTAACCTCTTCTCACATTCCTGGTCATTCTCAGTTCCAAGAGCAACGTTTACCAGGCCACTCTGTTCTGGAAGCAACCTATTCCAGCACAACCATTTCAATGAATAAGTTGTACTTCAACAAAAACTAAACCAATCCCTGTAGACTATTGAAATTTTACTCGAGTAATGCTCAAAAACATGTACAATTGCACCAATTATCAGAACAAATAATCCAGTAATTTACCAGCAAATGATCCCTTTAAGTCATACTGGTTGTGGGAGTTAATGATCCCTTTAGGTCATACTGGTTGTGGGAGGGAGGAGCATGTTTACCGTCACATTAAACTGTGCAAGGCTAAGCCAGGAGATTGATTAAGGTATAGTATTCAAAAATGGCAGCACTGGCGTTGCATACTGATTGATATTTTTTCTGCATGCTGCTGATGGTTTGTTCGACGAATGTACCCCTTTACCAAGGTGCTACCCGGCACATTCCCTGTTGGAAGCACTAATGTTTCTTAGATACTGGGTGGGATCTTCCAGCCACTCTCACCCCAAAACTTGGGTGGAAAATCACACCCAAGGTCAATGGAACTTTGCAATAGTCACATCCCCCTGTACCCCTCAACCTCCACCTGCTATGATTCCCGTGGCAAGCGGGAAGGAAAAATTCTGCCCCCACGCCACCCCCCCCCCCCATCACATTTTCCACAATTAGGAGGCTGCATAGTGATTAAAAAATGGTGCCACAGATCCCAATGTAATTCCCTTTATCTTTCGGAATTATTTGCCTGAGCACTTCCCATTAGAACATAAATTTTCCACTAAGTGATTAAACTTTTTCTGAGCATCTGAAGTACAGTATTTTTGCTTATTGCTAATTAATCAGTCTGAAGATGAGACACTTGTATAACTCTTAAGGCTAAGTACTTTATAAATCAACATTGTGGATTAGGTTAATATGGCAGGTTTCTCTAATCAAACAGAGCCTGGGGGATTCATATAGGAGACTGCAGAAATGACTTACTCTAAATGTTGTAAATGCAAGCTTTTATGTTTCATCTCTAAGACTCCAGATGCTACTGCTAACACATAACTACATGAATTCTTCAAAGACACCCACCCAAAGCCATCTGTGATTTTTAGCTGGCACTCTGGGATATCATATAATTTTTCTGAGAAAGATAGGTCAAAAATCTCTTTTAAAGATTTTCCACATATTACATAAATGTGACAATACTTTTTACAAGCATATTTTTTCCTCATACTTTAATATATATGTGACCCGACACAATCGGCATAAGCAGTTTACAATTTCTCTGAAAGAACATTTTGTGGGATTCTTTTGATTGTAATAAATGAGTGATATTAGATCAGCTGCCCAGTAAACATCCCTCCAAATTTTAATTTCCATTGACTTCAAATAGGATACATACAGCTGATTCAGTATTGCCTGTAAGACACTATCAGCCAAAGTTAATATTACTCCTGGTTACATTGTTCTACTTATGGTTTTATTGAATGCCTCCCAAAAAATGAAAGATTAGCAAAATGCACACACCCATTTACTTGTATTCTTCTCGGGTGTTTTTATAAATCATATTGTTGGATGCTCATCAGCTGTCAGACCGTCATTGCTAGGAGATGAAAATCTTTTCCAATGTGATGCTCCATCAAAGCACTGTCAGGTATAACATGGTATAGGTCATGAATAAATACAGTCTACTCCACTGACCACGCAAAGGACTACATTCTCCAATGTGCATAAAATTAAGCTTCTCTCATTCAATTTTCCCACTGAAGTTCAGTATCACAATTTATTTTCAGCTCAACACCAAGGAACGTTTATTATCATAAACATCCCTGCTACACTAATGTGATTTTTCTTCTTTCTCCCTCACCAGCTATTGTTCTGATGTCTGACTGAAATTGTCAATTTGGTCCCAAATTCTCGTTTCACACTCTCATCATAAACTAGGTCAAAACTGTCAAAAGTAATTTCCCATGAGAAATAGTGAGAAGAAACTTCCATCTTGGTTTGGATTCACACTGGAGTTTCAAAGTTGAAAAGTCAATAATCTGCTCCCCACATGCCACTTCAAAGAAGGTAAGAAAATTGGTATGTTGTGTATTTTTTAAATGTTTTTTAACCTTTTGTTTAAAGTTTATTAGTGTTACAAGTAGGCTTATATTAACACTGCAATGAAGTTACTGTGAAAATCTCCTAGTTGCCACACCCCGGCGTCTATTCAAGTACACTGAGGGAGAGTTTAGCATGGCCAATGCACTTAACCAGCGCGTCTTTCAAACTATGGGAGGAAACCAGAAGACTCAGAGGAATTTTATTCAGACAAAGGGAAAATGTGCTGATTGCACGCAGAGAGCAACCCAAGCTGAGAATCGAACCCACGTCCCTGGCACTATGAGGCAGCAGTGCTAATCACTGTGACCCCCAGTGATACAGTTGCATAAATATTATCTGTGGTTAACAAGTTTACAATTAAAAATGAAAACCTTGAAATCCCAAGGTTAAAAAGATGGGTTAAAATGGGCACATAGGTCCTGATTTTAATGTGAGGGTCAGACAGCAAGCTCTGAAGCAGCAGGAGGTGCAACCAGAAGCAAGGATGATGTCAGAGTCAGCCAGATTTAACAGTCAGTCTTCATTTCTCTAAGATTTTTGGTTTCGCTGATCCACTTCGTTGACCAAAAAGCACCCAGCCAGAGTGTTTCTATGGTGGACTTCAGGTCAAAAACAAACAGTGAAAATGATGAAAATGCTAATAACACCCAACATGTTAAAACATCCAAGAAGAGGAAAGAGTAAAATTAACATTTCTGGTCAATGACCTTTCAAAGTGTGCTGTAGAATCATAGAACCGTAGAAAAGCTACGGTGCAGAAATAGACCATTTAGCTGTTGATAGGTTATTGACCTGAAATGTGAATCCTAACTTACTCTGCCTGACATGCTGAGTGTTTTCAGCATTTTCTTCCTATGGGAGTTAGCCATGGACAATATTGTGCATCTATGTGTCTGGAAGGTGAGGGAAATGAAGGATGCACCCCACAACTATGTTGAAAAAGAGGAATCACTCTACCACCTGCTTTAATGAATGTCTCTCTTGTGGTTGACCGATCATGATGAAGTGTACTCTGCTGGGGAGCTTTCTTCTTTTACACTGTTCATTAATCACAGTTAAGTCATCATGTTGTGTGGTGTCGATTTTTTTTTTCAGTATTACTGGTTTCCCTGGTCAGGGTCTTTTTATCAGTGACCTGTTTTATTGCCCTACATTGTATTGGATTGTGACTCTCTCACAAGAATTTACTAGTTCTCAAACAGTTTTGGATGGCACTAATTATTTGTCTTTTACAATGTAACAAAAATATTGTATGGAAAGGAAAAATGATTGTTCTCATGGCCAATTTGTTTTCATAATATTTATGTGTTATATGATTCTTAATTAGTAAATGTTAGCTTAATTGTCATTATGATTTTTATGATTTTTAAAACTTCCTTAAATTTAGGCAAGTAATAATTTAAAAGATATCTTTATTAGTAAGGGGGTTTCATGCAGTAAAGGTATTTATTATTTCCTTACAAACTGACTCTTAAATTCCCATTAAAGTATTATCAGATAAGTTATTGAAGCCTATCCTTAAAACTTTTCAAACTTGCATAATTGTAATAAAATATAAGATTTTTGTTTGTCTTTGAATGGGTTGAACAATATATTTCAGGCTATTACAATGCAGTAGCTATGCGAGTTGTAATTTCCACTAACAAGATGCTATTGTATGTCCAAAAAAGACTTTCTACCTACCATACAATTGAGCAATATTGTGTACACATTTCAATGCCAGTATGATGCCGGCAATACAATGATTGAGTGATTCAAATCAAGCTGCATGTTCCTTTGGTTATTCACATTAGACAGGTGGCACTTGCAAAATCCAAAACAAAACATCTGCTGTTAAATGTGATTCTGCAATTGGGCAACACTTGCTGAACAGTCTTGATATACTATTAGCTACACTAACGACCAAATTAAGATAACCAGTTGAGCTTTAAGGCATCTCATTTATGCTTGCTGGAAGTGACATACATTAATATGCAGGGACCTGATCTCCGCAAACAAATGGGATATGTACAAGCCTCATGGCTTTTTTTGAATTACCTGGGAGCTTAGAGAACTTATAATACTCCATTTCAAAGTTTTAAAGTGCAGTATTAACCTAAACTGTTGTGCTCCCATCCTGGAGTGAAACTTGAACCTGCAAGGACAAAAACGATGGCTAACTCTTGACTTACAGACAAAGTTGGAGGCAATGATGTTCCTATGATATTGGTGCTTTCGTTCTTGTTGGTAGAGGTAGAAAGGAATGAGACCTTGATGAATTTCTGGAATACGTCCTCCAAAATTTTAAAGTTTATTTATTATTGTCACAAGTAGGCTGACAGTAACACTGCAATGAAGTTACTGTGAAAATCCCCTAGTTGCCACATTCCGGTGCCTGTTCAGGTACACTGAGGGAGAGTTTAGCATGGCCAATGCACCTAACCAGCACATCTTTTGGACTGTGGGAGGAAACTGAAGCATCTGGAGGAAACTCATGCAGACATGGGGAGAATGTGCAAACTCCACACAGATAGTGCCCATGCCAGGAATCGAACCTGGTCTTTCCATTACTCACTCCAAGACAATGCCTCAGTTAATCAGAGTCATTTTACCAAACAGTCAGCAATCCTTTCTTCTGTAGTATTAATTGTTGTGACCATTTGAAATTTGGCATTATTGTTTTTGTCCTGCTGAATGCAAGAGGAAAAGCTTTTACAACATATTTCCCTTTTTTGGCAATATTCAAGTTCTGTGCTGACAAGTGACTTTTATAATTGTTATTACAACATATGATGACCCAGATTTTGTTGCCAGAATAACAGCAATGTTGGTGGCATTACTTTTATCAATGAGTAAATTGGTCGGGTGAGGAAGGGAAACCCAACGGATTGCAAATTTTTTGCAGTAGAATTCAAGTTTGTAAAATTCTTGTATTTGTTTTTAGTCATCAAATACTTTACATACAATTTAATATGCAAATTTAAAGGACAAGATCTTTCAATAAGAATAAACAGTGAGGCTATTAACACTCACTGTTAATGAGGAGTAAGTGGGACAGCAACTAACAGTGACTGCAAGCACAGTTGAATATAAAAATCAGAAAGTTGCTGTCCTCTTAAAAAGAGATGTCCTGCTCTTCCACAAGCTTTGATTTATCAATACCTTACCAAGAGACTTGATATTTGCATACATGCTCCAGTATGAAGTTGTGAGACTCACTAAATGTCCATTCAAGTATAAATGAAATTTGAACAGCATGTTAAGTAATAATTACTGCCAATCAACCTCTCTGACACTGAAAATTTACTGTGATAAGTTTTCATTTCTTCAGATATTAATTATCATTGAAGATATAAAAATTCAAAAAGAATTTGACATTTTCTTTCTGCCACTTTTATCTCTCCCTTTTTATCACAGCATTCCTTCCCTCTCTTTATTTCACTTTCCATATGTGAGTCTTGCATTGAATTTAGGGGAGGCAGTGGCATAATGGTGTTGTCACTGGACTAGTAATTCAGAGACTCGGCAAGATCTTGGAACCTGGGTTCAAGTTAAGGCAGACAGTGAAATGTGAAGTCAATTAAAAAATCTGGAATTAAAAGTCTAATAATGACCACAAAACCATTGTCGATTGTTGCAAAAACCCATCTGGTTCACTAATGCCCTTTAGGGAAGAAAATCTGCCTTTCCTGGTCCACAGCAATGTAGTTGACTCTCAAAAATGCCCTCTGAAATGGAGGGCAGTAAGGGACAGACAATAAATCTGGCTCAGCCAGCGATGTTCACCTCCCATGAATGAATAAAAATAAATTCTAACTTACTTTTCTGGTTTAGGCTCTGCATTTTATAATTTGATTATTTGAAGATGCACACCATTCCTTTCTCTGTTTGTACAGGCTCAAGAGCCCATGTAGGGGGCCCACATTATTTTGCCTCTATACCACAAATTGCAATATGGAAGGCCACAGATGGACAAGTGTAAGTGAGATGAATTGTAAGCATCATTTGTTAACCACTGGCTGCAAAATCCAGGCCACGAAGTCAAGTGTCACTTCTGAATCACAAGTAATGGTTCAGGCTTTGCTGGAACAGGTTACCTCCTGGTACGCTCCATTAAGTACGTTCCATCAACCTTCAGCTCTGAACCAAATTCTCAACGAGGTTCTGGGATTGAGAAAGAATCAAGGGAATGATGGAGAAAGAAATATGTTGATTTGGAGTTGAATCAGGTAGAGAATGAGAAGTAAGGACTAAAAACAGAAAATGCCAGATAAATGCAACAGGTCTGTGTGGAGAGAAACAGAGCTAACATGATCCTTCTACAAAAATGTTTCTTTCTCTCCACAGATGCTGAGTTTAACCAGAATTTCCTGTTTTTATGTCAGATTTTCAGCATCAGCAGTGTTTTGCCTCTGTTTGAGAAATAAGGACAAATGGCGGTCAGGATATTCAATAGTGGTTATGGTGAGAGGACACAGTGGTTGGGCATACTTTGGTGGTTGGCAACGAGGTGGGGAAGGTTGGTGGGTGATGGTGTTTGGCTTGGGGAGCAGACAGATAGGTTTACTGGATAGGTCACTGTGCCTTTAGGAAACACTCCTACCTCTCCTAGCCCATTAACAGTGCTGTAAAGCCCTGATTTCATGCATTCAGTCCTTCCTGGTGCAAAGCACATGCCAGGTAGCCCATAGCCCAGAAAACATGATCAATATGATTTAAGATAGATTGACAAATGAATGTGCACAGCCTCAATATAATATTTAAATGACCAACCTGTTGTTGTTGAGTTAAATTCTTCTTTGGGGGTAAAACAGAATGGGAAATAAGAAGTTGGTCTGTTGTTTTGTATTCTGTCCCATTTTATTTAATAAATAGTAACAAATGATCTTTTCATTGAGAACTATCATTTGGACATTGGCCATCTCAATTTTTCTGCCCCTCCTCACCCCTTCCAACCTTTCTCCTTCCGAACTTTCCACCCTTTGCTCCCTCAGGTCCAACCCTGACATTATCAACAAACCTATTGACAAAGAAGGTGTTGTTGTCATCTGGCGTACTGACCTCTACCTTGCAGAAGATGAGTGCCAACTCTCTGATACTTCCTCCTACCTCCCCCTGGACCATGACCACACCACTGAACATCAGCTATTATCTCCAACAACATCACTGACCTCATTTCCTCCGGATGCCTTCCCTTCCCACAGCTTCCAACCTCATAGTTTCCCAACCCCAGACAGCCTGTTTCTAGCTACTTTCCAAAATCTACAAGAAGGACTGTCCCGGTAGGCCCATTGTGTCAGCATGTTCCTGCCTCACCGAACTTATTTCCTCTTACCTTGACTCCATCCTCACTCCCTGGTCCATTCCCTCCCCACCTACATCCAGGATTCCTCTGATGCACTGTATCACATTGAAGCTTCCAGTTCACAGGCCCTAACTGACTCCTACTCATCATGGATGTGCAATCTCTCCACACCTCCATCCTACACCAGGACAACCGGAGAGCTCTTCACTTCTTTCTTGAAAAGAGGCCTGAACATTTCCCATCCACCACCACTCTCCTCCACCTGGCTGAACTCATTCTATCTCTCAACAACTTCTCCTTTAACTCATCCCACTTTCTCCAAATCAAAGGAGAAGCATTGGGAACCCACATGGGTCGTATCTACATTTGTTTTTTTATGGGGTATGTGGAACATTCCTTGTTCCAGGCCTACCCAGGTCCCCTCCCACAGATCCTTTAGCGGTACATCGATGGCTATTTTGATGCTGCTTCATGCTCTCATCCAGACCTCAAAAAATTCATCAACTTCACTTCTAGTTTCCATCCCTCCATCGGCTTCACTCAGGCACTTCCCTTCCCTTCCTTGACCTTTCTGCCTCCATTTCTGGCAGTAAACTATCCACCAATATCCACCACAAGCCCACTGACTTCTACAGCTATCTGGACTCCAGCTCTTCACACCCCACATCCTGTAAGGACACCATCCTTTTCTCTCAGCTCCTTCGCCTCTGTCGCATTTGTTCCGATGATGCCACTTTCCAAAATGGTGCCTGTAATATGTGCTCCTTTCTCCTCAAACGTGGATTCCCACCCACAGTTGGCGACAGGGCCTGCAATAGCATGCAGTCCATCTCCTGTGCCATGATCCTCACCCTTTTCCCCTCCCTCTCAGAGTAAGGATAGAGTCCCCCTTGTTCTCACATTTCACCCCACCAGCTTCCACATGAAAAGCATAATCCTCTGCCATTTTTGCCAACTCCAGCATGATGCCACCACCAAACACATCTTCTCTTCACTCCCTCTGTCAGAATTCCACAGAGATGGTTCTCTATGGGATAACCTAATCCACTCCTCCACTATACCCAACATGGCACCTTCCCATGCAATCACAGAAGGTGTAACACCTGCCCCTTTACCCCTTCCACGCTTACCATCCAAGGTCCAAAACATTCATTCCAGGTAAAGCAGTGTTTCACATGCACCTTTTTCAGTTTGGTCTATTGCATTTGCTGCTCCCAGTGTGGTCTCCTCTATATCGGAATACGTAGGCTGGGTGATCGTTTTGCTGAGCACTTTCAGGACCCTGACCTTCCGGTTGCTTGCCATTTTAACACACAATCCTGCTCCCATGCCCACATGTCTGTCCTTAGCCTGCTGCAATGTTCTAGTGAAGCTTGACGCAAACTGGAGGAACAGCATCTCATCTTCCGGCTAGGCACATTACAGCCTTCTGGTCTCAACATCGAATTCAACAACTTCAGCTGATTAGCTCTATCCCACTTCAACCCTCTTTGTTTTCATTCTATTTTGTTTAATTTTTTTACTATTCTCTATCTTTTATTTCTTTATTGTCTTTCTTCATTGCTCTTCGTGCCCCCCCACCCCCACTCTTTACCCCTACTTCATCCTCCTTCCCACCTTTTCTCTCCTGCTTCCCCTTTTCTACATTCTACCTCTGTCCCATCTCCCCCTCCCCCAACATCTCCATCTGTCACAGCTTACAGCTTCCCTGCTGTTTGGCCATTCACGCCCTTTATTCTCTCTGTGGACAGCCATTAACAGTCTGTTCCCCTGCTTTCTATGGATATGACTCATTTTTCATTCTCTCATAAATTTCTCCCACTTTCGATGCCTTTTAGTTTTGACAAAAGATCATATGGACTCGAAACGTGAGCTCTTTTCTCTCCTTACAGAAGCTGCCAGACCTGCTGAGACTTTCCAGTGTTTTCTCTTTTGGTTTTGTTTAACAATGACTCCACAGAGTAAAATGAGTTGCCAGTTGACAACCATCCACTTTGTGCCAATACCTGAGACAAATTTACATCCCAAGACTCCCTGTCCAACCTCTGACTGCTACTGAGAATCTTAAAGCTGGGGAGCACATTACTGGACAAAGAATTTCAAATCAATGCTCCAATTTCAAACTCAAAAATGTCACTTTCACTTTGGAATTAAAAGGAGTACTTAATCTAAAAGAACGAAAACACACAGATGTACATAGATGTGAGCATTGCTGGCAGGCCAGTATTTAGTGCCATCCTGAATTGTCCATCAGCAGGTAGGTGGAGAACCACCTACAACTGACTGACTTGCCAGACCGTTCTGGGGCAGTTAAAGTCAATCACATTGTTTCAGGTCTGGAGGCCTGACCAGGTTAGGATGATAGATTTCCTTCCCTGAAGGACATTAATGCATCAGACGGGTTTTTATAAGAATCTGGTAATTCAAGATCAAGATTCAGTTCATGATAAAGAGACTGGTGTTTCGTTATTAAGTGAATTTAAATTGCCCACATGCAGTGGTGAGATTTAAATTCGTGGCCAGGATTTTCTGAATGGCAGTATTTGCCTTCCTGCCATCTGAGGAGTCACAGGAAGAAATCTGACAACACCAGCTTAAGTCCAACCGATTTATTTGATAGTAAACTCACAAGCTTTCGGGGTTTCTCCCTTCGTCAGGTGAATGGAGAGCTCTGGCCTCGGACAGAGAATATAACAGCACAGACATTCTCCATTCACCTGACGAAGGGAGAAACTCCGAAAGCTTTTGAGTTTACTATCAAATAAATCGGTTGGACTTAACCTGGTGTTGTCAGATTTCTTACTGTGTTTACCCCAGTCCAACGCTGGCATCTCCACATCTGAGGAGTCAACAGCGAATACATTGAAGCCAATGCAGGTTGTCCCACAGCTATTTATCCCTCTGTTACCATTAATTAACCAGAGATGGAAATTCCATGCCTCACTTGGGTGGAAGTACTGCCTCAATCCGATTGGCTGGTAGCTTTTTAGTCTCAGCAGCGCCACAGGTTGCAGTGGACAGGACTGAGATTGCAAGTCCAGGATGAGGTAAGTTTCGGAGAGGTCAGGGCAGGATGGGGAGGTCGGATTTGGGGGCTGGGCAGAGAGGGCTGAAGGAGTTGGTGGAGAGGCCTGGAAGGGAGGAAGCACCTGCAGGGGCCAGACATTTTCGAGGCACAGCACCCGGTGTTAAAAGCAGGCTGTGGATGCAAGTTCCCCCCCCCCTCATCCCCGCTCCGCTCCTCGCCCAAGGTCTGAGCATGGTCACTCTTCAGACTTCCTCCTTGCCCCTGAACACCTCTTGTCAGCTTGAAAATTGAGACTGGGTGGGAAATAGTCATTATGCGATCTTTAATGAGCCATTGAAAAGCCTCTATTGGGGTAAGGGTGGGGGGAGAATGTGGCAGCATCGGTCTTACCCACCCCACTGTAACATTGCAGAAGGTTGGAGTGGGCAAGAACCCAATGGGAAGCCATCCAAACAATTCTTCAGTGACCCCCTGTTTGCAAATGTAAAATTCTGCCCCATGTGTCCAAAACATTTGACTAGACCTCTGGATTGCTATAGTAACATTGCCACCAAGCTTACCATCCAATGTTAACAACGTGCATATTCCTGGCTAACTCTCCATATACATTTTAGCATATTCACAGGCCAGCTAATATACAACATCCATATTGCATTTGTTTTGGTTTTGCTGCTTTTGGGCAATCCTTTCCCATTGCTTTTGCCCCTCTCCCTGCTCTGAAAATATAGTGCTCATTATGGTTGTTATTATGAATGCTTTGATAGGGTGTTCACTGGGGATGTACCTTAAAAGAATGCAGGAAAATCTACACAGGAGAAATTTCCTATTGATTCCAATTTCTCTGCCAACATTCTGGGTTCACTGCAGCATCGACAGAGGGCTGGACAAAGGTCAATGGCTGTTTCCTTGATGTAAATGTAAGGTTTGTGATACATGTAAACCAGAATGAGGAAAAATAATTATTTTAAAAGATGCTGAAAAACAGGATTGTCTGAATTTATAACTTTTACTGCAGTGATATATGTGTGTTTGAAAGGTGTATGCTGCCCTCTGCAGGATTTAAAGCAGGTTTAAAATATATTTCCCAAATTGATCATTAGCGTCTGTTATTGTGGCCCCCCTCTTTCCCCTAGGTTTATTTTATTGTGGAGGGAATAGGTAGTTTGTAAGTAGATTGGGAAGTTCATCAAAATGATATTATACAAAGCATTGCTTGGAGAAAACTGACGAAGGAAACAATTTTCTTTCATTTGCGCTAAAATGAAGATGATACCGATGTGGGTTTTGTGTAACTGTCGTGAGATTTGAGCTGAGAATTTATCATTCAAGAGGATAAAGATGATTTGGTTAATGCTGCTAATGTGCAAGCCTCATTGGAATGCCAGTGAAATTAGCAGAGATTAGTAAGACTGTGGAGAATGGTTTCAGACGGCTGGATAGCTACATTCCACTCAGAAAATCCAAGCTGGAGGAAACCTTGGTGATCAAAAACATGACAATAACAATCATGAAAGCGGTTTGTCCTCGGTGAGGTGTAATTTGAATGGTCCATTCATGGAAGCTTCTGCAAACAAGCCTTTGCTGTTATATAATAAACTAGTCTTGCAGTGCCATCCATCCTCATACCCTATCAGCTGGGTACAGTTAGACATAGACTGCGTGTTGGAACTTACATAAAGACAAGCCAAACAAAACGTTTTTTTTTTGTGAAACAAACATTTTTTATCTGTATATTGGACCATCTGAAAATTGTGCAATTCCCAAGTCAAGTGTTGACATGAAGAGTGGTCACTGTCGATTGCACCATTTGACAAATGCGTTGTATTAAACAGGATTTTAAACTTCTGAATTTTGAATTTTAAACATTTTAAACACATAAATTCTGACTTTTAAACAAGTGCAACACTTAATTTCTCAACAGTTCAGATAAAACCGTGAATTTGATGAGGATGCTGGAATAGGAAGGGTTGGATGCTGAAGGAAACAGCAAGATTTTAATAGAAACACTTCCAGGGTGAAAATAAAGGCCGAGCAGGGGAAGATAGAGGAGTGGTGGGGGACTTTGAAAACATGAGGAAATGTGCAAGAAGGCATGAGAAAGAGGAAGGGGATCAGAAGAGGAAGGGGAAAGAGGGAAGTGACCAATAGGGGGAATGAGTCAAAGGAGCAGGTGGAGAAAGAAAATGAAGGGGAAGAAAAAGGATGGTTGACAATTAGGGAGAAGGGGAAAAAAAAAGATGAGGGTGAAAAGAGAATAAGGGGAGGAAATTAGTGCAGAAGAGAGGGTGGGAAGCAGCAAATGGGAGAAGAGAAACTGAGGAGGGGGAAGAAATGGAGCAAGGCAAGAAAGAGAATAGGCTGAGAATTTGAAGGAAAGGAGAAAAGAATGAGAATATGAGAGCATATGAGGTTAGCAAATAAATAAAGATTAGAGTTGTTCTGTTGAACATTAAATAAAATTTGGAACTGGTTTGGGAAAAATGAAAGATCAGGGTGATCAGGGAGCTGATCAACAGGGATGGGAAGATGCAGCACCAACAATCACTCTAGTTAGAACAGGGACACGGAGAGCAGCAAGGTACAGACTTCTTAAAAAATTTATCTGTGGGACATGGGTATCGCTGACTGGCCAGCATTTATTGCCCATCCCTAGTTGCCTGAGGGCAGTTGAGAATCAACCACATTGCTGTGGCTCTGGAGCCACATGTAATCCAGACCAGGTAAGGACAGCAGATTTCATTCCCTAAAGGACATGAGTGAACCAGATGGGTTTTTCTGACAATTGATAATGGTTTTGTGGTCATCAGTAGATTCTTAATTCCAAATATTTTTTATTGAACTTAAGTTCCACCAGCTGTCATGGCGAGATTTAAACCTGGATCGTCAAAATGTTAGCTGAGTTTCTGGATTGATAATCTAGTGATAATACCACGAGGCTGTCACCTAGTGGAAGACCACTTTGTGGTCAGGCACATAAAACACTTCACGAAGCAAAAGCTTTCAGTCTTGTTGAGCACAGAGAACAAGGTCTCTGACAGCTAGAGGGAGTGGTGGACAGATCCGAGAGGCAGATGAGTGGAAAGTGGACAGACAAGCTAGGTTGGCATAATGACAAGAAATCAAGACAGCATCAGCAGGCAAAATGACTCAGCAGCCATTTGACATACGCTGGGAGGAAAGGAGGAGCAGCTGGAGCAACAACAAGATTGACACTAAACAGAAGGGACTGGCAAGCTCAGAACTCACATAACCCAACAAATTGGAGTGGCATAAACACTAAAACACAATCTCCATGGGCTCCAAGGTAAGGGCACTGGAAACGTCTTTAGTTGCCTTCAGCATTTCTGTCATTTCCTGAAAGTACATTGCTGCAACACCACCCCTCTGGTGAATGTTAAATAATGCAACTAGTATTTAGTGATGGTGTCGTCTGCCAAATTGACTATGAGTAATTGAAAGTCACATAATGTTGGGTGGTATAATATTATGCTCAAAGTACTATTACATGTACAATACTTTGGAACACTCGTTGTTTTTAGTTTATAAAACTTGAATAAATGGAAAGTGAAGAAAGAGTGAATCATAAAAACATTATTATCAGCATAACCACAGCCAGCTAGAAAAACACTGAAAAACATTTAAAGTAACAATAACTTCATGGCCATCAATAGGACGATGTGACTGGAAGTGTCCAGGCTTAGAAGCAATCAAAATACAAATCCCTGTGATGGCTTCCTTAACTGAAATTGAACATGTCCACACATTGTTTTTCCGAGAAATCAAATTAACTCATCCTTCAGCTATAAATCGTTCCACCTTGGGATTCATGCTCATCTGACTCAGCTTATCCCCATCATTGAGAAACCCACGCTCTTACTCCCGAGTGATCAATGACATCGATTCAATTAAAGACATAACAAAATAAAAAGAAAATAGCAAAAGAGATGTTGACATGGTTTTCAAATCCAGATTTATTCAATTCAGTAGTATTGCATCCATCTTTTAGGCACTAAGTAAGCACCTCAGGTGGGTAGGGAGCATATTAAGGCAGTGCACTGACCACCATTTTGGTATAGGTGGAACTATAGGCACCAGCACCCAGAATTGAAAGAGGCCTTAGACTGCTTATATTCAAATGGTCAATTTGAATATTGGTCAATATTGGTCAATTGGTCAATGGGTGTTCAAATGGTCAGTGGGTAGGCATATGGATAACATTGGAATAGTTTAGGTCAGAGGGTCATTAGATTGGTTCCACTAATTCTATAATATATGTAGAATAATATATATAATGTTTTAGTCACCTTGTGCAAAATTAACTTGCATTAAAAGAAGCCTTTACCGGGCTGGATGTGTGCATGAATACTATGTCTATATTCAGTTCAACTGATGACATTAAAGGGAACAATATAGTCCTCTATCAAAAAGGTGTTTTTTTTTAATTTTTCAACCCCTTGGTTGGTTGCAACCAAATTGAGTTGAAAAAGGATCCTTTCCCTTGTGGATACCTTTTTCCCAGCCCAATATTTCTGTTTTAAAAGGAACTAATTTAACCAAGATTTCTTGAGTTAAAGAAAGAGTGATTTTATTATTTTTATTTTTATTTAGTCACAAGTAGGCTTACATTAGCACTGCAATGAAGTTACTGTGAAAATCCCCCAGTTGCCACATCCCGGTGCCTTTTCAGGTACACTGAGAGAGAATTTAGCATGGCCAATGCACCTAACCAGCATGTCTTTTGGACTGAGAAGAAAACTGAAGCACCCTGAGGAAACCCACGAGACACAGGGAGAATATGTAGACTCCGCCCAGAGAGTGACCCAAGCCAGGAATTAAACCTGGGTCCCTGATGCTGTGAGACAGCAGTGCTAACCACTTTGCCATTGCAAAAGGAAGAAAAATTATGAAGCGCGTGCATATATATTCACACAGGTTAGAAATGAGAATTGAGTCCAAAAATAAGTAAGTAAGAAAAGATACAAATCAGCCTTCGAATTGTCTGTGAACACCAAATGGTGAAATATTGTGGCCATTGTGAGTCATGATTCCAGTAGTGCTGCCTTCAGGTGACTAGTTGGTTTCAAGGTTCTAGTGTTCTGCAGTTTAGCTGAGAGGCTGCCCTGCTTCCTTTTCAGCCGTGCTTTGCCTGACTTAGCTTGCTTCAGCAATCAGAGAGAGAGTTACATGCAAAATCTTTGCAAGGGTCTGCTGCTGCATATCTTGCCTCCTGTGCCACACAATGACACACCTAGCACTAGTCAACACTGACCAAGTTTCTCAGCTGACTTTTATCCCAGTCTTTGTAATTTCCTGGAAATTAGCAATGCCAGCTGTGTTCCACAGCCCTTTTTAGCTCCTAAGCCAATTTAGTGCCAACTGATACCAACCCATGCTCCCCACCCATCATCCTTTGCCCTTTCACTTACCGTGCCAAATCATTCAGTATCCATTATGGGCATCAGGATTCATGCAGAGATGGAATTCCATAAAATAAACTGTGAAATGGCAGGCACCCTGCTGTGATAATGGAACATTGTGAAATCAGTCATGCAACATGAAACCAGAAATGGAAATATTCAGGTGTATGTTAACAGAGTGAAATAGCAAGCTATCAATTTTTAACACCCCAGACACATTTTCATAGATTTAAAGGGCTGCTCCTTTGACAGGTACTTCTGACAGTTTTGACAATTGACTTTGACAGGTCTATTGACAGTTCCAATGAACTTGACAGTAATGACTTTACGTACTTTCTATGCACACTTTTGCCTACTCTAAACAAATCAAAGTGGCACCTGACTTCCCCTAAAAGTGTCCCAGAATCTGATCCAAAAGAATACCTCAGCTATCCAAATAAATCCACAAAGTTCAAACTTGCTCTTAACTTCTCTAATCTTTACTCTTGGGCTTCATATTCCTGGTCTACTACAATTCTACTTCACTAGCTGATGATTTAACTGGCTTCCATAAATTGTATATGCGCAAGACGCCATGCTGCCCCCAAAAGAATGGGAATTATCACCTTTGGGGACAAAACATTTCAGCCATTTCCACTATTTTCATCATGATAGAGAGCCTCTCATGGTGAAAATCTGGGCTTTAAAATAGGTTGACACCTCAGGAGGGCACTGAGTAAGCTCTGGCCCTCTGGCCAACATTCACCTCTCATACTATTCCACCAAAACAGATTATCTGGTCAGTTATCCGACTGTTGCCTTTGGGGCCTTGGTGTAAACAATTTTACTGCCACGTTTTCCAGCAGTGATTGTACTTCAGTAGATCTTTATTAGCTATGAAGTGTTTAGGGACATGACAAAGACATGAAAGGCACTATATGTAGGCAAGTTCATCGCATGCTTAAATATTTAATCCTGGTTTTCAAATGTTACCCAATAACGATCTCCAGATTGTATTTATTTATGCATGTTCCTACCCTTAGTACTATGTGGCAAATCATTTAGGATGTTACAACTGGGGTCTTCCTCAGTTTCACATTGCATTCTCATTAGTCTGTCAGATTCAGTTATCTGCTCTAATAGTCTCTCGCATTGCTTATGCATTCCTGTGTAATGATGTGTTAAATTCTGATGAATAATCTTGATATCCGTTTCCATTGTAAGTATGCTGCGGGCTACTGCTCCTAAATGAGATATTGACAAATCTTTTATACAGGACCTCTTGGGATTAATGTCCGTGGTTATTGGCTGTAAATGTGACGCAAACATTTCTTTTGTACAAGATCTCTTGAGGTTGTATTCATTTCACTGATTCCAGATCCTAGATGTAGCATTATAGTTATTGTGCGCAATTTGTAATCCTAGTGGCACAGATCATCTAACTAGATGACTGGTTAATTAGTCAGGAGCATTGAAGAAACAACAGCTGTGATTTTATACAGCGGAGTTTTAAAACCCATTCACTGCAGTTGTTTTGAATTTCAATTGTTCTTTCTGTGCTTCTCTTGCAAATCTGTCAACACCAGTCAAATGTTAAGTGTGGCAATCATGATTAGCATGCATGTTGCAGATTGCAAGCCCCTTTAAAGTTGCACTTATATTTAAGAGAGACATATGTCAAAGTAGGTTACAATTTTCAAACAGGATGACCAATTATCTCTGCTAATGAATGATGCTTGATCCATGCTTGTCCCAGTGCTGATACGACGGATGTCCTGTTGAAGTGTAGAATTGCCATCAGCGTAGCGTGAGTTTTGTTGCCCTGTTGCCAGCAGTGACACAGTGAGAAGAATAAGATTGTCAGGAACAGAACTCAAGGCAAGTTAAATATTTTAAATTATCAAAAGCAAAAGAGTAGGATGCAGAGGGGCAATGCAAGCCAAGGTGGGGTTATGCAAGGGAGGTGGAATACAGTAATTCAGCTTTAAGATTCCAGCATCAGATTTCCTCAATTGGCCTAAGTTAACATGCCTTATAGTGGCATAAATTCCCCAGATCCTAGAGTGTAAATGTCAGACTGCAGGATTTATAGGACCTGATCCACTTCTTCAGAGCAGAATTCCAGAAGACAAGGATCTCTGTCCCCCACCCCACTGCCCCTCTAAAGAGGCCCCAAATCTAATTCATTTCATTGAGCCAGGAATCATTCACCACATCCGGCAAGTGGCTGGTGGGATGCCTACTACCAAGAGGGCTCCTGCCAGTGTGAGCAGGTAAATCCTAATGCTACTGTATCAGGGGCACTATTGCAGAACTAGAAAAGATGGCAAGGGACTGTACTGGTGTTGAAATTAATGCTGGGTTCATCAAGGCTGTCAGTAAAGTCCTCAGATGAGATTTAAGCCTTCAACATATAAGTGCGAGTGTGAATTTGGAAGGAGAAGTTGCATCTACAAGTTCCCTCAATCCATTCACTTAGACTAACACCATTATCACAGCTCTTCATTACCAAGCACTAGATTCTACACAGTGTTGTCAGGCAGCTCCAGTAAGTTAAGTGGATGCAAGGGGCATTTGATGAGAACCATGATGGGGAGGAGGAAGGCCCCATCGTCAGGACTCGTGGTCATTTCTCCTAATCATGAGCTAATCGTGAATTCAATCCATGAGATCAGTTTGTCCGAAAGCTATAATTCAAAGGACTGCAATGCAGTCAGGTCATGGGCACTTTATACTCTCCGTTACTGTCAATGAAATTTAGAGTGGAAATAAAATGTGGTATAAAGTTGGGCGGGATTTTCTGTGTCGCTACGGATGTGAAAATGGAGTCAAAGCTGTCAGCCCCAAGGTCCTTCTGATTCAACACGCCTGCCAGAAACTTAGGTTTCTAAAGGGTCCGCGACTTACAAAATAATAGAAATCCCTCCACGTAAAGCCCCCACCTGCACCATCGCAGGGCTCCCTCCATGGACTTGAACCAGCCTCTCCCACCCCACAGGAATCTCCCACCATGGAACTCCCTTCCCACCCCCAACTACAGAATTCCCCCTCCCCTACCACAAAACCCGCCCACGTCTGTAGAACAACCACCTCCTCCATAGCAGCATCTCCACCAGCCCGGCCCCCCCCCCCCACCCCCCACTGTTGCCTCCCCCACCCATCAGGGAGCCCCCTTCATGGATGTGGAACCCATTGAAACATCCATCTGTGCAATACTCCTCTCCCTCCCACCACAGAACACCCCTGTGCCACTGTACCCCCTCCATCCCACTGAGTGGCATTCAGCACAACAAGAATGGTGCAGCACTATGGAAGACTGGCTCTGTGTGTTGCACTTACCTCAAAGTCTCATATTATGCACATCATTCTTTTTCAAACAACTTTGAGGCTGACATGATTTCCCATTGGGTATGACATGAGATTGGAAGGCCTGATGAAATTTTGCTTTTTCATTGAGCGTTCATGAGACGCAAATGAATGTAAATTCTGTTCACGCCATCAAAGCATCGGGAGAACCAACCTGCCATTAACCCGCCATTGGGAGAACTGGAAACTGTTTGTGAAACCAGTGTGTTCCTGACTTTTTGGCTCCCGTGGGATTCTCCACTCCTGCCTGCTAACAAACCCACTGCAGGCAGGATGGGAAAATTCTGCCCATAATCCCTTCCTCAGTTATTGTTTCCGGTCAAATTTCTATCACCCCAGAAAGGATTGGTATTGGTAATAGATTAAAATTAGCTTTGGCTGGAATGTCACAAGTAATCCCAAAAGTAAAGCATTCTGAATGTTTCATTCTAAAGACTCTATTCACATCGAACCAAAATCAATTGAAGCAATTGGGTTACTTTCCAGTGTTTCAACACTTAAAAACAACCTCCCCGATGGGTTCTAAATTTAATTTGAACCTGGACTCCACAGGGGATCATGATGAGCAATTAAACCAAGTACATTGCTTTTGATGCACACAGCAGCCAACATCATGTCACCAGCCAATTTAACTGACTGCAGCATACAGCCCAGTGCTAAATTTGCTGTTGAATTGCTGCATGCCTCAACAGGGATCCGAAGTTTGTTCAAGCTGGGGTGGGGATGTGCCCAGGCCACGTGGAAAGGCTGTTTGTCAATCACTGGCTGAGAGTTCGAATGATGTTCTTCGTGTCTGTGCTCAACAGAGACTTCCCACAATGATCACCACAGCCCTGCTTCTTTCTCCCAATCCCCTGACCTCACAAACACAGCCCCATCATTGTGGCCTGCCTGATTGGCCCTGATGAAACTGCTTCACTGTTGATCGTCACTGGGGATTGGCGAGTTTTTGCGATTCATGCACAAGGACCCCCAGGTCCCTCTGCACAGTAGCATGTTGTAATTTTTCACTATTTAAATAATAGTCCATTTTACTATTATTCCTTCCAAAGTGGATAACCTCACATTTGCCAACGTCATACTCCATCTGCCAGGTCCTCACCCACTCACTCAGCCTATCCAAATCTCTCTGTAGACTTCCTGTGTCCTCCACGCAATTTGCTTTCCCTCTCATCTTGGAAATATTATTTTCCCAAATATTTGACTGTCAGGTTTTTAGTTCCTACGATTATAATTTTAACATTATCTTCCAAAGGAAATTCCTCTAATTCTGTGCAATGTTCAGATGAAAACAAGATGAAAGAAAGGATCCAAGGCTGCTCCAGAGGCAGATTAGCTGCACCCCACGTTGCCTATGCAAATCACATTCATAAGCAGAATGTGAGCGAAGAGTTGCCAATACAAACTTCTTTTCACTATAGTTGATTTCCCAGATTTAGTAATCTCCTTGAATCTTATTTCCAACCAAGTTCCATCGCAGGGACAATTCTTCCAAGTTCACCACATGACTCTGAACATTTGAGCACCTGGCTCATAGCTACAGGGACATCAACAATCCAGTTACAGATCATAAATGTATTATACAGCCCACTAATTGCTCACTAGGACACTGTAGTTTAATTTCCTTTCCCATAGATAATTAGGCAGCACAAAGAAGATGCTACATTATTTTCAGTTTGCAAGATTCTCCCAAGTCCACCTTCCCCCCCAGTACTCACCCCCCAACCAGAGATCCATCTAAACCCACCCCCTCCCCCTTCTCTGGCGGACGCCAGCGGAAGGCCAGGAAGGTGCTGCAGGCTCTCGAGGGACTGCAGGTTAGAAGGATGGTGGAGGGAGACCAGTGATTGAGGTAGGTTGGGGGTGTGATCTGCTGAGAGGGGCCTGCCTCTCAGGGGATCCGATCACGGGGGTGGGGATTTGCCAGGGGTCCCTACCTCTCGGGGGGGTCCGATCGCAGGGGGGTGTCTGCCAGGGGGCCTGCCTCCCAGGGGGTTCTGATCCGGGCTGGGGGGGGTGCTCTGCCAGGGTGGTTGGGGGGAGTGGTCTGCGAAGGATGGTCGAAGAGGATGGGCTTCAGAGGTTCCCCTGCAGAATAGAAATCGGCTTTGGATTTTTATTCTGCAGGTTGCTTACAGCACGGATCTGGAACGGACCAGAAGACGGTAAAGTGGGATTTGGTGGGGGAGTTGTGCACACGGTTCATTAAGTCGATTTAAATGTATGCTAATGCATTTCAATTGTCGGGCCGCCCAATTTGGGCATGGACCGGACCCGCGCCTGAATCGGGTGTTGGTAAAGTTGCGATCTGCTTGGATTTGGGTACAGTTCGTGTTAAAGGCCCGATGCCCAAATTTACCGTGATTTCGCACCTGAAAATGGGTGTGAATTTTTGGTAAAATTGGGCCCACGGCGTAAACAAAAAACCTTCTCGTAATTCTTTCTCTGGAATAATACAATATTCAGCTCCAGAATGGCAACTTGTTTCTTAGAGCTAAACCTTGTGAACTTCTGTGATCAGCTTGGTTAAACAGGAGAACAGATTTATATTCATAGACTTCAATTTGAAATTCCGTAGGGACGTATACTGGAAGGAAGTAATTCCATTTCCTTTTCTATTATTCACAATAATATGTGTACATAGTCATGTTGAAGGCTCAAATCCATCTTTATTAAAAATAATATTGTACTTATAATATTGCTATTGTTTGCTTGGCCTCAGATTAACTGCAAATGTTGTGTTTTCCCATAGCTAAATATTTGTTTATTCTCAGTGTTTACATATTTATCATGAAAAAGATATATGTAAAACCGAATTTTTGCCTCACTTATTGAAATGTGCTAAAGTTTGAATGCCTAAAAACATATATTTTTTAAATTTTTCCTCATGATGTGAGCATTGTTGGTTGGACTGCATTTATTCCTTATCTCTAATTGCCCTGGATGCTAATGGTGAGACTTCCCCCGAACTACTGCAGTCCTTGTGGTGATGGCGTTTCCAGTGTAGTGTTTTAGATAGGGAACAACAGCTTATTGGCTGAATGGCAGTAAAGGGTTAGTGATGTATGTTCAAGTAAGAATGGGATGTAGCTTTAAAAAGAAAAACTTGCATTTCTATAGCACCCATTGAAGTCTATGAATATAAATCTATTCTCCTGTTTAACCAAGCTGATCACAGATGTTCACAAGGTTCAGCTCTAAGAAACAATTTGCCATTCTGAAGCTGAACATTGTATTGTTCCAGAGAAAGAATTAAGGGAAGGGTTTTTGTTTACACTGTGTGTCTCTTACACTGTGTATCTCTTGCCAATGCAAGATGGCGGCTCATAGTCATCTACATATGCACTTCCCTAAGCACTTCCTGACCACTAGACTTCCCTAAGCACTTACACTCAGTGAAATATTTTTGAACCATAGCCATATTCTAGTCTGGGAAAACTGGCAGCACATAACAAACTCCCACAGACAGCAACATGATACTCATTTTGATGTTGGCTGAGGGTTAAACATTGGTCAGGGCACCAGAGATAATTTGTCTTTGAAATAAAGATTTATTTCTTTACATTCACTTGAATGCAGGGCCTCACATCCAAAAGATGACACCTGTAACAGTCCACCACAGTGCTGCACTGAGGTGTCATCTAAACTGTTGTGTTCCAATCCTGGAGTGAATCTTGAATCTGCAACCAACACAGGGATGCAACCAAACCATGGCTAACACTTCACTTACAAGTGAAGTTGTAGGTGATAATGTTCCTATGATATTGGTGCTTCTGTTCTTGTTAGTGGAGATGGAAAGGAATGAAACTTTGGTGAATTTCTGGAATACATCCTCCAAAGTTTTAAAGTTTATTTACTAGTGTCACGAGCAGGCTTACGTTAACACTGCAATGAAGTAATTGCGAACATCCCCTAGTTCCCTCACTCAGGCGCCTGTTCAGATACACTGAGGGAAAATTTAGCATGGCCAATGCACCTAACCAGCACGTCTTTCAGACTGTGGGAGCAAACTAGGGCACCCAGAGGAAACCCATGCAGACATAAGAACATAAGAAATAGGAGCAGGAGTAGGCCATCTAGCCCCTCGAGCCTGCCCCGCCATTCACTAAGATCATGGCTGATCTGTCGTGGCTCAGTTCCACATTCCCACCCTCTCCCCATAACCCTTAATCCCCTCGCTTATCAAAAACCTATCAACCCGCGTCTGAAAAATATTTAGCGAGGCAGCCTCCACCACTTCAACGGGCAGAGAATTCCAGAGATTCACCACCCTTTGAGTGAAGAAGTTCCTCCTCAACTCCATTCTAAACTGCCCCCCCTTTATCTTGAGGCTCTGCCCCCTAGTCCTACTGTCCTTTCTGAGCGGGAAGAGTCTCTCCACCTCTATCCTATCCATCCGATTCATCATCTTATATGTCTCAATGAGATCTCCCCTCATTCTTCTAAACTCTAATGAGTATAAGCCTAGTTTATTCAGCCTCTCCTCATAGCTCAACCCCCTCAACTCTGGTATCAGCCTAGTAAACCTCCTCTGCACTCCCTCCAAGGCCAAAATATCCTTGCATAAGTGCGGCAACCAAAACTGCACACAGTTCTCCAGCTGCGGCCTCACCAGTGCCCTATACAGCCGCAGCAAGACCTCCCTACTTTTATATTCAATCCCCCTCGCTATGAAGGCCAGCATCCCATTTGCCTTCCTGACCACCTGCTGCACCTGCAGGCTGGGTTTTTGCAACTCATGCACAAGGACCCCGAGGTCCCTCTGCACCGTCGCCTGCTGCAGTTTTTTGCCACGTAAGTAATAGTCCTTCCTACCATGATTCCTACCAAAGTGGACCACCTCGCACTTGCCAACATTAAATTCCATTTGCCAGTTCCTGGCCCATTCGCCCAGCCTATTTAGATCCTTCTGCAGACTCTCCACACCCTCCGCGCAATTTGCCGTTCCCCCAATCTTGGTGTCATCAACAAATTTCGACACCATACACTCGGTTCCCTCCTCCAGATCATCTATATAAATGGTAAATAGCTGAGGCCCCAGCACCAACCCCTGGGGCACTCCACTAGTCACCAACCGCCAATCCGAATAGCACCCATTAACCCCCACTCTGTGCCTCCTATTTGACAACCAATCCTCTATCCACGCTAACACCCTACCCCCAACTCCATGCCCCCTTACCTTCTGCAATAACCTCTTGTGAGGTACCTTGTCAAACGCCTTCTGAAAATCAAGAAAGACCACATCCACCGGCTCTCCTCTATCCACCGCCCTAGACACATCCTCATAGAACTCCAATAAATTTGTCAGACACGACTTCCCCTTAACGAAACCGTGCTGCGTCTGCTCTATCAAGCAATTCCCCTCAAGATGCCTCGCTATTTCCTCCTTGATGACGGATTCTAACATTTTTCCTACAACAGACGTTAAACTAACCGGCCTATAATTCCCCGCCTTTTGCCTGCCACCCTTCTTAAACAATGGCGTAACATTAGCCGCTTTCCAATCTTCCGGCACTTCCCCGGAATCCAGCGACGTTTGGAAAATAACCACCAAGGCATCCACTATCACCTCTGCCATTTCTTTCAGAACCCTCGGATGCATTCCAGCTGGTCCTGGGGACTTGTCCACAATCAGTCCCTCCAGTCTGTCGAGCACCGCCTCACTAGTAACATATAGGGAGAATGTGCAGATTCCGCACAGACAGTGACCCAAGGTGGGAATCCCAGGTCCCTGGCACCGTGAAGCAGCAATGCTAACCACTGATGCCACTATGCTATCCCTCAAGTGGTGCATGCTGCAATAGTCACCATTATTAGTAGATCTATGAACAAGAAATAAAATGGCATGGCATGCAACTTTACAGAATTTCTTCTGAGCTACAGATTTCTCAGAGTGACTCTTTCCACAGTTCATATGAAAAATGAATATTAAGTTTAGGACTTGAGCCTAACATTACATTACTGAAAACAAGGACATATGTATTCTCTGATCCATCTCCATGCATTCCACAAAAACGCAGTTAAGGGTATCACAGGACACTGTAAACAAACAATACAATATATAACATGAAATATTGAAGCACTATTAGAAACTGCAGTATCAACCTACCTAAACTTCCAAAGCAAAATTTTAGTCAATGATGGATTAATGCCAGAAAATAGATTCTTTAAAACAATTTAAAGATTTTGAAACTGACTCTGATTATATTAAGAACCTTTTTGTGCTTATGAAAAGCTCCTCTTAGCTTTTCAAATTAGGTGTTGTATAGAGAGCTCTAGTATGGTAATCAGTCATGAATCTGAAATGAGAATTGGAATTTATTATGTCCAATGGAATAATCCTGTAAGTAACTGAAATTCTTCACAGAATCCCTACAGTGCAGAAGGAGACCATTCGGCCAATCAAGTCTGTACCGACCACAATCCCACCCAGGCCCTATCCCAAAAAATCCTACTTATTTACCTTGCTAACTCCCTGATACTAAGGGACAATTTAGCATAGCCAATCAACCTAACCCGCATATCTTTGGAGTGTGGGAGGAAACTGGAGCATCCGCGGCCAAACCCACACAGACACAGAGAGAATGTGTAAGCTCCACACAGTGATCCAAGCCAGGAATCAAACCTGGGTCCCTGGCTCTGTGAGACAGCAATGCTAACCACTGTGCCATCATGCTGCCCATTCTTGCTGACTTGTCTGGAGTTGGAAAGAAAATGGGTCCTTTGGTTTCTCTCAGTCTGGCAGCTGTTTTATCTGATACCTTTTGTTGAATCTCTAAATGAGCATTATCGCCCCTCTTCAGAAAATATATATATACTAGGGATATGAACATTGCTGATATTTATTACCCATCCTAATTTCCCTTGAATTGATGGTGGTGGGTCTTCTTAAAAAACTGCAGTCTATGTTGTTAGAATGTAACCAATGATAACAGTGGATCTGTTGTAGTGTGACCAATGGTAACAAGCTATAAGGGTCAGCTGACCCAATAAACTATATAACCAATGACAAAATGATGTGGTGCTCAGCTGACCAGCTGACTCAGTATAAATAAGAACACGGTGGCATTGTTAAAAGAGCTTGAAATGGCTCTGGGGAGAGGTTGCAAGTGTTGGAGTAATAATGTTTCTTTATTAAGCCTTTTTCTTTGATTTATGAGTTGGACTAAGTTTGGTTTCATTTTATTGCCTATAACTGAAGAGTTCCTTCAGCTTGATGAACGTAGGTGACCTACAAAATGTATGAAACTGTCCTTCCCCAATAGAATGGTTCAAACGAAGGAGTGAACATCTTTAAATATTTTGTGAAGCTTGACAGAACTTTTAAGGTGAGACTTTCTAGTTGTGCTTGCCCCAAGACCAGAAAAGCCTGCCCAAAGTCAATGGACTTTGCATAGTCTGTGCCCACCTCCACCACCCCCCCCCCGCCCCCCCCCACGCCCACTATGATTCCTGTTGTATTGGAGGGAGGGGGTGACTTCACCAATGGAACTCTTATTAGTTGACCATGGAGTGGCCCTAGCTTTACCTCTGATGAGCCAACTGCATAGAGAACCAAGAGGGATCCACTTTTCTTTAAACATTTAAGGGGCATGTGAGTGGGACAGGAAAATTCAGTCCTTAATCTCCTTGAAATACAGAATGGCTTAAAACTGACTGAATTTGCAAGCAGGTCAATTTGCACACAATTATGTTGACAAATTTGTAAAAGAGGGGGCTTTAGCATTCTTCTCTCTGTTATACCACTTCTTGAGTTGCTATCCACTTACTGATTACTTTCCTATTTTTAGATTTTATAAAGCAAAGCATTTGTGGAAATTACTTAGTAAAATGGTGATCAAAAGTACATAAAACTGATTTAAAATATACAGATTTGCTAGAGTAATCTTCAACTGAATTTTTTTTCACTTGAAACATTCATATTTTCTCTAGCGAGCAACCCTATTCTTCTGTGAGCTGTGTGATAAAGCAAACTTGACTAACCAGACCCTGAGGGAAATTTGATTATGGCTGTGGTGAGCTTCTAACATCACTGAAAATAAAATGCTGTTTTTTTTTCTTCAAGGAACAGAAGGATTGTTTCCTCCAAATTCAAACAGATCATGTCATGCTAACATTTCCATTCTGTGTATAGACTGGGTGGACATTAAACATTCAAAACAAGGAAACTGTTAACGATCTTCAACAGTCCTGAACAAAATTCCCTCAGGACATTGTTTGGCATGAGACATAAACCTGTAGGCAATGTTACTAAATAATCGAAGACTTCTGATTATCACCGTTCAATAGGCTTCCACATAGCAAAAGAAAGGAATATTTTGAACAAAATATTTAATCCATAATGTTTCATTCCAACTAAATGAAACAACATATATCCAAGGGGCATCACAAAGAGTTAACCACTTTAGGGTTTTCTATAAGTATTTTGTATTGGAGGGAGGGGATGACTTCACCAATGGATATCATGTTAGTTGATCATGGATTGACCCTGGCTTTACCTCTGATGTGTCAACTACATAGAGAATGGAGCTGTATTCATTTTTAAATTCAGATACATGTGGGTTCAGACACAGTGAAATGAGTTACATGTTAATGTATCACCTGTCCATTGATATAATTCTTGTGTGTTCAGTGATAAACTGATCATTATTTGCACAGTTCACTGGGGTAGTATGTTCTAAACTCATTTTGAATCTTCTAAACTGCACATACTTTCATGTCTTAATACCAAGTTTATCTCTCAGGGTAGTGAAAAAGCAAACTATTGCAGATCTGGGAATTTTGAAGCAAAAAGTTACAGTTCTCACTCAATCTTCCTGCCCCTCACTGGTGATGTCATCAGGTTCACCCCTATAATCACCCCACATGACCTCCCCTTGATGCCCCTTTCATCACACTGCCTTTCATGATCTCCATTTCATCATCCTCCCTGCCTTAAGAGCCCCTCATGATCCTTCCCTTTGTGACCCCCACCTTCATGCCCCTCTCTGTGATCCCCTCATGACCCATTCATGATCTCCCCCTTCATCATCTCCCTTAAGGCACCCCCCCCCCCCCGCCCCCACTTCATTACCACCTTTTTGCCCCATCCCATAAGGTCCCACCCCCTTGACACTGCCCAGCACGATCCAGATTCTGTTCGGCAGTGGTGGCTGGGAGAATTTTGCACTGGTGCTAAACACACTAAGTATCAAGCTGATATTCATTAACTGTATATGTTTCACTTTCTCAGGCCTTATTTTCAATCAATTGACAATACTTGAAACCAGTGGAAATAAGAATTATGAGAGACATAAAATACTTGTCAGCATGCGCTCATTGACCATTTATCTCACTTGCTGTCTGTAACACAAAGTAAGATGGTAGTAGCTGTTGGAGATCAATTATCTCAGTGTTGAGATATCGCTGCATGAGTTACTCAGGATGGTGTCCTGGGCTCAAGCATCTTCACCTGTTTCATCAATGACCTTCCTTCTATCATAAGATCAGAAGCAGAGATGACTGAACAATATTCTGCATGAAGGGTCCTCATAGCTCAAAATATTAGCTCTGTTCTTTCTCCACAGATACTGTCAAGATCTACTGAGATTTTCCAGCATTTTTTTGTTTCTGTTTCAGATTCCAGCAGCTGCAATAATTTGCTTTCATAATACTCAGCAACTTTTGCAACTCCTCAGATATTGAACTAGTTTGTGTCCATATGCATCAAGACCTGGACTCCATTCAGGCTTAGGCTGAAAAGTAACTAGTAACAGTTGCACCACACAGTGCCAGGCAATGACCATCTCCAACAAAAGAGAATCTAACCGCCTCTCCTTGACATTCAATGAAATTACCATAGCTGAATAACTCATTATCAACATAATTGAGATTATCATTGATCAGAAACCGAACTGGATCAGCCATGTATGGTGTCGAAATTTGCTGATGACACCAAGATTGGTGGAACGACAAATTGCACGGAGGGTGTGGAGAGTCTGCAGAAGGATCTAGATAGGCTGGGTGAATGGGCCAGGAACTGGCAAATGGAATTTAATGTTGGCAAGTGCGAGGTGGTCCACTTTGGTAGGAATAATGGTAGGAAGGATTATTACTTACGTGGCAAAAAACTGCAGCAGGCGATGGTGCAGAGGGACCTCGGGGTCCTTGTGCATGAGTCGCAAAAACCCAGCCTGCAGGTGCAGCAGGTGGTCAGGAAGGTGAATGGGATGCTGGCCTTCATAGCGAGGGGGATTGAATATAAAAGTAGGGAGGTCTTGCTGCAGCTGTATAGGGCATTGGTGAGGCCGCAGCTGGAGTACTGTGTGCAGTTTTGGTCGCCGTACTTACGCAAGGATATTTTGGCCTTGGAGGGAGTGCAGAGGAGGTTTACTAGGCTGATGCTGGAGTTGAGGGGGTTGAGCTATGAGGAGAGGCTGAATAAACTAGGCTCGTACTCGTTAGAGTTTAGAAGAATGAGGGGAGATCTCATTGAGATGTATAAGATGATGAATGGGATGGATAGGATAGAGGTGGAGAGACTCTTCCCGCTCAGAAAGGACAGTAGGACTAGGGGGCACAGCCTCAAGATAAAGGGGGGGCGGTTTAGAACGGAGTTGAGGAAGAACTTCTTCACTCAAAGGGTGGTGAATCTCTGGAATTCTCTGCCCGTTGAAGTGGTGGAGGCTGCCTCGCTAAATATTTTTAAGAAGCGGGTTGATGGGTTTTTGATAAGAGAGGGGATTAAGGGTTATGGGGAGAGGGCGGGAATGTGGAACTGAGCCATGACAGATCAGCCATGATCTTATTGAATGGCGGGGCAGGCTCGAAGGGCTAGATGGCCTACTCCTGCTCCTAGTTCTTATGTTCTTATGTTCTTATATAAATGCCATGCTGCAAGAGCAGGTCAGAAATTAGAAATTCTGCAGAGAATAACTGACCTCCTGACTCCCCAGAGCCTGTCCACCATCTCCAAGGCACAAATCAGGGGTATGATGGAATACTCTCCATTTCCCTGGATGAGCCCAGCTCCAATAACACTCAAAAACCTCAACACCAGTCAGGACAAAGCAACTACTTGGCACTCCATGAATCACCCTAAACATTCACTCCCTTAACCACTGGTGCATAATAGCAGCACTTTGCATCATCTATGAGATGCACTGCAACAAATAATTAAGGCTCCTTAGCCTGTGCCTTCCAAACCCACAAACCCACAACCTCTACCACCTGGAAGGACAAGGGCAGCAGATGCATGGGAAGATCACCATCTGCAAGTTTCTTTCCAAGTCACTGACCGTAGTGTCTTGGAAATTTAAATGCCATTCTTTCACTGTCACTGGGTCAAAATCCTAGAACTCATTCCCGAATAGCACTGAGTGTCCCTACATCACACGTACCACAGTGGTTCAAGAAGACAACTCACCAGCATCTTCTCAACAGTATTTAGGGATGGGCAATAGTCTGGCTTAACTAGCAACACCACATCACATAAACAAATATTAAAAAACCACCTGGGGCAGGATTTTCTGGCCAGGCTCACACCAAAACTGGAAAATCCCACCCGAGGTCAACAGACCTTTGCATGGTTCCCCGATCCCTGCCCCGCCCCCACCACCCACCATGAATCCCATGGTGGGTGGGAAGGGAAATTCCCATCATGATGTGTTTTTTTTTCTGGCTGTTCTATTTCTACAATAAATACAAGCATGTTCTTCAGCACTCGAAGAAAGCTAGGCCGTGATGGAGAAAGGATAATCTGGTAGGGTTAGATGATGGAAGGTAGAAGAGGACTTCTGCAGAACATGAACACCAGCATTGACATTTTGGGTGGAACAGTTTGTTCCTGTGCTGTAAATCTGATGTAACTGATAGTCTATTAAGTATCTTGGACATCTTAAGAACATGAAATACAATAGATAAATGCAAGTTTTCTTTTTTTCTCGGTTTATGATAAAAATGAATCAGGCAGCCGGATCAAAACTTTCTTATCCACAATCAGCTATACATTATCCTCAACATAATAATGCTGTATTTTATTATTAAGATCGAAAAGTGAAAGGTCAAGGTCAAGATGCAATGTGTTGGCTATCAAAATGACTAGATAATGGTTACAGCAGATGAAGAGTTTGGTAAATAATGTCACAAAGCATTAAATATTCCCAAATGGAAACAAGAAAAATAACACGTTTTACTGGAAGATTAAGCAAGTTTACGTGAGCTCAGTCAACCTTAATAATATTGCATTTATTCATGAGAGATCATATTAAATTCAAGATTAGCAAATACCATGTATTTTACAAAAATACTGTCTGCAAAAGCACAAATAACTTAAATAGACTATTTTACATCATATTCATACACAGCAACATCAGTATTTACTATGTAGCTTGAGCCTTGCTATGGGCACACAGCATATCCAGCAACTTGTCCTCTATATTTATATTACCCATGGGTCTGAAAAAAAGTTCAACAATGACGCTTGCACTAATGGATCGAAGCATGGAAAGTGCAATAATCAGGTTGAAAAAGCGAGTCTGGTCTCGTGTATAAATTGTGTTCACATATTCGTTGAGAGCTTGCCGTGCCTCTTGCTGAAGACTCTGAATGTACTCTACACAGTGCAGTCCTGGGAGCTCTACAAAAAAAAAGTGCAATATTTTAACACCATGTAGAGAAATATGCAATCCACATTAATAAATCACATGAAACCTGGAACAGACCACAACTTTAATTAGAACTACTTTAAAAAATTTCATTGCACAGCTTGTTACAACTGGGTGATCACAAACTAAAACAAAACAAATAATATGTGCAATTTGTCGAGATTAGTTTGTATTTGATCTTGTCATACAGTATTAGCATATTTTAAATACAAAGCTAGGCTATAATCAGTTAGGTGCAGATGCTGAAGTACAAAGAGGTAAGAGGGGATTTTATAGTCTTTCAAAAACGTGATAAGTGCTGACGGAATGAATAGGGAATTACCATTTCTTTCGATTGATGAATCAGTAGTGGCAGTCTAAGAATTTAATTTAAACTTGTCACTAAAACAGGGAAAGGAGAGTTGAGGAGAAATTTCCTTACAGAGACAGTTGTTGGAGCACGAATTGTTTTGCCAGAGGAAACCTGTGACACAGAGACCATTGCATCTTTTCAAGGGAAAAGTGGATCAATTTTGGAGGTTGAAGGAAGTACAAAATTATGACACCTAGCAGGACAGAGGATCCAGCTCCAGCAAGGAGCCATCACAGAAATGGCAGGCTGAATGGTCTCCTTCTGTGTCTTAAACCCTTTTGTCGGGAGTAGGGCATAAGCTGGAGACAATGAGGCCTTAGTGCAAAGAGGAACAAACCCTAACTGGGAATTTAGTGCAGGTTATAATCTCTAGTATGTTTTTCTCAATATATAATCTAAATTAACAGTCAGTCTCTGATTTTGAACTTTAATATTGCAAGCCTGTTAAAAAACAGCTTAGTTTAATAGAAATTACCTGGCAGTGACAGTTATCTGTTAATCAGTTGAAAATGGTTGACTGAATAGGCATTAATTACTGTAGCAGGAAGCTGGTTTGAAGTTGCTATTCTTTAATATCCTTCTTTCAGCCTCCTGCAGCTGATGAGGGTCCAAGTAGTGAATGGCAAGCTTTACCGCTATAAATGAGGGCAGTACTGGGAAAATGCAGGGGAGTATTGAATTAAATTTACAGCTTAACCAGTAAAACTACTTAACATAGCTATAGTTAAATGCAATACAATAAAGATGGCATGGCAGGTGATGTGTTGCAGCTGTAGCGTGAGGGATGTAGACACCAGCGTGATTCATGGCAACCACATCTGCAGTAAGTGTCTGCAGCCCAAGAAACTGTATCTCAGAGTTGATGCGCTGAAGTCCAAGCTTTGGACACTACAATGCATTTGGGAAGGGGAATGTTACCAGTGTACTTTGTTCCAGGAGACAGTCACAGCCCTTAGATCAGATACTTCTGATTTGGTCCATGGTGAGGGATAGGAGGGTATGACTGTGGGTAAGGCAGGCATGGGGACCCAGAAGGTATTGATGGAAGAGCCTCAGCACTTCTAATTGTGCAACTTGTTTGATGTGCTTGCAGCTATGACTGTAACACTACATTCTGCACTCTCTCCTTGCCTTCTCTATGAATAGGATACTTTGTCTGTACAGTGCATAAGAAATAATACTTTTCGCTGTATACCAATATGTGACAATAATAAATCAAATCAAATTAAAGAGAGCAGGGCCTGCAGGGTGGATGATTAAACTGACCATGGCACCATGGTGCAGGGAGCCATTCAGGGATAGGGGGTTGGAAATAAAAAGGAATTTAGTTGTAGTAGGAGACAGTATAGTTAGAGCGATTATATTGTTCTCTGGAGATGAGAGCATGAATCCAGAAGGCTGTTTGGCTTGTCTGGTGCCAGAGTTAAAAACATCTCCTTAGCACTGGAAATTGGGGTGGAAAAGGAAAAATATAGTTGTTGTCATCTATTAGGGGAAGCAACAACATCAATAGGATTAAGAAGGACATTCTACTCAGGCAGTATGAGCAGCTATGGGCTCAATTAAATAGCAAAAGCATAAAGTTCCTAATTTCTGGAGCTACAATCAAATTGGCATATGGTAAATAAGATCAGAGAGTTGAATGCATGGCTCAAGGAGTGATGTGACAGAAATGAGTTTCAATTCATTGGGCACTGGCACCAGTACTTGTTGTATTGACAAGATGGTCTTCACCTGAATTGTGCTGGGACCAATGTCCTAGCAAGTTCCCTCGTGAGGGTTGTAGAGAGGTTTTTAAACTAATTAATAGGGTGGGGAAGGTTCACATATTAGGAAATTTAGAAAGTTAAAGAGAGCACACGGTAATAGTACGTGGTAGTAATATGGGTAATAGTAACCAAAGTGTAACAGGAAGGGACAGTGCTCACAAGCACAAGAGTACATCAGAAAATGTGGTCAGAGTAGGGACAACAGCTTTAAGCTAAGAGAGAAGAAGGAGGGTTCAGGTGAAGCAAGATTCAGAAATCCAAAGGTAAAAAGTTGAGGATATAGGAAAATATGTATGGGTATATGGGGCAGGAAGGGACAGAGAGATTAATGGTAATAATGCATAAAAAGGTACAATAAGATAAATAAACTAGAGGCACAAATATAGATAAATGGTTTAGATCAAACCACCAAGGACACAGCAGGGTGATAGTGTTTCGCACATCTGTGTCAAAGCGCCAAGGAGCAAGATTCAATTCAAAACTTGGGTGATTGTCTGTGTGGAGTTTGCACGCTCTTTGTGTCTGTGTGGTTTTCTTCTGGATGTTTCGATTTCCTCTCACATTCCAAAGATATACAGATTAGGTGAATTGGCCATGCCAAATTTCCCCTCAGTTTTCGTGCCCATGGTAAAATCAAGGGATTATGGAGATAGGGCAGGGGAGTGGGCCAGGTAGAATACTCTTTTGGGGAGTTGGTATGGACTTGATGGGCCGAATGGCCTCCTTCTGCACTGTAGGGATTCTTTGATTCTCTGAATAAAGAGATACGTTTAAAAGGTGACCAAGGTTGGGAAATAAATATTCCAAGAAACCCCACATTTTGAAAAGACAGGCAGAATAGGAACGACTGAAGAGGAACCCTAAAAATAAAACGTGACATTAGGACATTCGTGAGATAAGATCTTGGTTCAGAAAATTAGTAAGTAGAATCAGTATGCATGGAGATTAGGAATAGCAACTGTCAGAGAATGCTGGTCAGAGTAGTTTATAGATTCCCTAGCAGTAGTTATACCATTGGATAGAGCATTAAACAAGATATTATTGAAACTTGGACCAAAAGCATTGCAATAGTTTTTATATAGACTTCATGTAGACTGGGTCAATCAAATTGGAAAAGGTGATCTGGCAGATCAGTTTGTAGAATGTTTTTGTGAAATTTGATATTGAAAGAACTAGGGATAGATCTAATATTCTGCAATTAGACAGGGTTAATTAGTAATGTCTTGTAAAAGATCTATTAGGAAATAATGATCACTAATACAATTGAATTTCATATGAAGTTTGAAAATGACATGTTCCAATCACAAACAGGAAGTTTCAACTTAAAGAAGGCCACTTACATTAGTATGAGAGCAGACCTGGCTAATCTTTTGTTTGGGTAAATAGACTAAAAGGCATGGTGGTAAATAAAGAATGGGAAAGATTTAAGGAAACATTTCAAAATGTTCAACAAAAACACATTCCACAAAAAACAGAAACACAGCGAGAAAGATCTATGGTTCACTAAGGAGCCTATGGATAATTTTAGATTAAAAGAAAAGGCTTATAATACTGCAAAGAATAGTAATAAGTCTGATGTTTTTAGAAACCAGCAAAGGGCCACTGAAGAGTTGGTAAAAGGGGAAAAAAATAGAATGCAGGAGTAAATTTGCCAAGAATATGTCATTAAAGCTTTTACAAGTATATGAAAAGAGTAGCTAAAGTAAATGTTGATCCCTTAGAAACAGAGACATGAGAAATGATCACAGTAACTAGGAAATGGCAGGGAAAAGGAGCAAATTATTGTGTCTGCCCTCACAGTTGAATGATGTGGATATGCCAGCGTTGGACTGGGGTAAACACAGTAAAAAGTCTGACAATACCAGGTTTCAGTCCAACCGATTTATTTGATCGTAAAATCACTAGCTTTCGGGTTAGCCCCTTCGTCAGGTGACTGGAGAGTTCTGGCCTCAGACAGAGCATATAATGCACAGACAGTTTACAGATTACTGATTAGAATCTGCAGGTTAGGTGTAAAGATTCGCATTCTAATCAGTAATCTGTAAACTGTCTGTGCATTATATGCTCTGTCTGAGGCCAGAACTCTCCAGTCACCTGACGAAGGGGCTAACCCGAAAGCTAGTCATTTTACTATCAAATAAATCGGTTGGACTGAAACCTGGTGCTGTCAGACTTTTTACTCACAGTTGAAAACACATGTTACTGAGATTGTAACCTGGGGCAAGTAAGTGTGAGGAAATTAAAGTAATTAATATCAGCAGAGAAACATTTCTGGAGAAACTCAAAGGACTAAAATCTGATCTCCCCAGGATCTAATGAGCCATAGTCTAAGGTTCTAAAAGAGTTAGCTGTAGAAATAATGGGCACACTGGCTATGATTTTCCAAAATCTCCTCAATTCAATTCAATTTTCCAGCAGATTGGAATTTAGCAAATATAACATCGCTATTCAAGAATGGAAGGATTGAGAAAACAAGGAAATACAGACCAGTTAGCCTGGCATCAGATACCAGGAAAATGCTGGAATGTATTATTAAATAAGTTTTAGCAATGCACTTGAAAAGCATTGTATGGTAACTACAAGTCATCGGGGTTTTACAAAAGGGAAATCCTGCTTGACAAATATGAGAGTTCTTTTTGAGGATGTTGCTATTAGGGTAGATAAAGGGGAATCAATAAGAACATAAGAAATAGGAGCAGAAGTAGGCCATCTAGCCCCTCGAGCCTGCCCCGCCATTCAATAAGATCATGGCTGATCTGTCGTGGCTCAGTTCCACATTCCCGCCCTCTCCCCATAACCCTTAATCCCCTTGCCTATCAAAAACCTATCAACCCGCGTCTTAAAAATATTGAGCGAGGCAGCCTCCACCACTTCAACAGGCAGAGAATTCCAGAGATTCACCACTCTTTGAGTGAAGAAGTTCCTCCTCAACTCCGTTCTAAACCCCCCCCCCCTTTATCTTGAGGCTGTGCTCTCTAGTCCTACTGTCCTTTCTGAGCGGGAAGAGCCTCTCCACCTCTATCCTATCCATCCCATTCAATATCTTGTATGTCTCAATGAGATCTCCCCTCATTCTTCTAAACTCTAACGAGTACAAGCCTAGTTTATTCAGCTAGTGTAGTATAAGTGTAGTATACTTTGATTTCCAAAGTTTCCTAAAGAGAGCTGGTTTGACTTGTACAAGGAATGCAAACAAATTAGCTAGTAGGCACTGCAAACAAATAGGAAAACAAATTATTGGCCTTTCTTGCATTGGGTTTGGAGCTCAAGAATAAAGAAGTCTTGTTACAGTTATACAGGGCTTTGGTGAGGTCACTCCTGGTCACAATACCTGTGTGCAATTTTGGTCTCCATATTTACGGAAGAGTATACCTGCACTGGAAACATTAGAACAAAGGTTCAGCAGGTCATCCCTGGAATGAGGGAGTTGTCCTATGATCAGAGGCTGAATAAATTGGGCCTATATTCTCAGCAGTTTAGAAGAATGAGAGGTGATCACATTGAACATTCAATTATGGATGGGATTCTCTGGCTGCACTCACCCCAAAACTGGAGAATCCCGCCTGAGGTCAATGGACCTTTGCATGTACTGCTTCCCCCCTCCCCCCCACCTGCTACGGTTCCAGTGGCAGGTGGGAAGTGAGAAGTCCTCCCTCTGAAGTGGGTTGACAAGGTACCTACTGAGATGTTGTTTCCCCTGGCTGGGAAATCTAGAACAAGGAGCGAATAAGTGTGAGGAAATTAAACAAAGGGCGAATAAGTGAACACTAGAACAGTTTCAGGATCGGCCAATAACTTAGGACTGAGATGTGGTGAAATTTCTTCACTCAAATGATTGTGAATCTTTGGAATTTTCTATCACAGATACACCTTCATTGAATACTATCTTCTCTTACTTCTGTTTCTTATGTTCTGGTCTTAACATGGAACTGACTAAATTGGTAAATTTTGTTAAGGCTACAAGGCCAACCTATTGTAAAAGGCACAGCCTAGCATAAATTAGAAACTAACTAGTAGATCAATTTTCAAATTGTTGGCAACTCTTCATACATCCCTGGCTCTTCTCCAAAATCACAGGAAAATCCTGATTTTTTTTTATATAAATATGTCAAACATTTGCATGGATGGTAAAGCATGATCACAACTGTGAACATGAAATAGTCTTCCAACTAGATACAATATCAGTTAAACCAAGGGGCCAGTGGTAATCTTTAAAATACAACATGTCCCTATTGTAGTTCAGTCAAAAACTCTGCAAGAAGGCTCAAATATTAATGAATAATAATAAACGATGAGTTAACAGAGGGGCAAGTGCAATGTCAAGATCTTGTTACATCTCTGCATTTGGTAACTAATTTTTAGTTTTACAGAACTGCATCACTTCTTATACTTTTAAGTACCAAATCACACTGGCCTCTCACATCGTGTGTAATTTATTTTCAGCTCAGTACTTGTACACTTCACAAAGGAAATTATTTACTTTTTTTGCTACTCTTTTCTGAATGTAAAACAGAGATGACGCATGATTATTCTGTGGGTTCCACTATCATTGTATTCATATTTCTAATGATACTTTCCATGGAGGAATAATTTCTAGATTTGCAGATGATACCAAATCAAAGGGTGCAGTGAGGAAGGATGCAGAAGCAAAAAGAATATACAGTTAGGTGACAAATGTAGTACAATACAGAAAAATGTGAAATAGTGGAATTTAAGAAAAGGAAAATGAAAATAAGTATACCATTGGAGATGTTGGGAGTTCAGTAGAAAAGGCCATAAAAGTTCTGGGTTTTATTCATAGGCATTGAATATCAAGAAAAGGAAGTGATACTGAATTTGAAAACGACATTAGTTGGTATAAAGTCAGAGTACTTCATGCCTTATATAAAAGATATTAGAAGCACAGAAAGAGTTTAACAAAAACTCAACGGAGTGATGCCAAGGATGAGAAATTATTGTTGAGGTGAAAGGCTTGGAAAATTGTGTCCTTTTCTCCTGGATGAACGAACATTAAGGAAGTATTTAACTGAGATTTTGCAAACAATGAAAGGATAAGGAGTGGCAAACTGGAAATAGGGAGGGCCTGTTCTAAAGCTTATTACAGGAAGAATGGGGGAACGGTTAAAAGAGACATTTTTCACACAGAGGATTAATACTTCATGGAGTAGCTTGCCACAAGTGTCTATTGACCCAGACATCATGATATCATTTAAAAAAGGAACTGGATAATCATTGGGATATAAAAGGATCTAGTGAAAGCTCAAAGAAGTGAAGTTAGAGCTGGGACCTCACACAATGGCTTCTTTGTGTGTGATACGTTCTCTGATTCTGTGCAATGTGATCAATCCCGTCTGCTCAAATCCTATTCAGAGTATATGTCCCAAGTAACTTTTCTTCAAAATTCTTTTGTGGTGAGCAGCTTGTTCAGTTCTTTTGTGTGCAGGCCCTTTATTGGTCCTGCGCAGCCCTGATGAAAGGAGCTGACTTGTGCTTGGTCTGCATGCTAACTTCAGGGTTGCTACGTACACCCCTCCCATGGCCCCCCACCTTTGTCTTAACTACCCTCATTGACTGTCTTCTTGCAGAATGCTGATCCCGTTTGCAGCCCAACCTTGGGAAAATTCCCTGTGGCGGGAGTGAATTAGGGGGCTCTCCCACCAAAGCACTCCCCTATCTTTCCAGTCCAGTCACCTGAAACGTCTCTACAGGACAGGGAAAATCTAGCCCATTTTGTCCAAATCAAGATGATACGTGACTTGGAGAGGAACTTGAGGAGACAACATTCCGATGTCATTGCTGCTCTTTTATTCTCAGTGGTACAAGTCATCGGCGAAGGAAGTCCTGACAAAGTAATTTTGATGAGGTACCAGAACGCATCCGATGGATAAATACTGCAGCCAAAGGGAATATATACAGGGCCATCGATTAAGCAGTTTTCTGGAGGGACTGTTGCTTGGGCTGCATCCTTCCCAGTATTCCATCAAACTGCTGACTTGATCCACTATAACTAGGTGAGTAGTCTTTGAGGAATCAACAGGTGAGCTGCTCATCACACTAGTGATGTAGTTGGTGCTTTATTCAAAACAGTGATTAAACAAATTCTCCCATGAAAGAACGAGTGATTCATTCACTGCCATCTTCCAATGGCTATGTCTGGCCAGCCAGATCAAAATCAAACATATAGTGATGTTACGGAGAGCAATGGTGAGATTAGGATTGGCTGTGTGTTCCAGATAAGCAACGAGAGTAGTTAAGACCCTAATTCAGAGTGATTTTGCAGCATCACCAGAATTTTCCAACCACTGAAGTTCCCACCCAACCCCACCCCCTACTGGATGTGAAGGCCTCCCACTAAGTTCCATGACAGTCCAGGTGGATCAAGATTCCTCTCCATTTCCTGCCAGGAGTCCTCAGTGCAGGCCTGCTGTGTTAGCCAGTGAGGATATCTCCATGTTAAGACTTCACAATGAAAATCTATGAAATGCAGTTTCTGATTATGTAAAGCAACATTAAATTTTGGGGTAGGATATTCTTAAATTTGGAAGTACCTAGTATTTAAGGCTATATTCACACTGTACTTACTGCAGCTACTAATCTGAGACCCTGTATCAGTTCCTGCCAGCTTCAAGGGCTCTAGAAATCATTATTCAGCCTGAGAGCTTTCCTATTGTCATATTTCTGGTGAATGCAGACACATTACCGGAGTCTCAAATGTTTAAATTTGAAATCCTGTGAGAAAAGCTCTGTACATTTGAAAACTGAGGGCAGAAGAGTCTGCACCATTGAATTTTTTTTTATATTTAATTCTGGAGAGTAAGTGTTAATGGATATGTGAGCCTGTTTTAAACAAGCTTTAAACTTCAGTTTTACCTTCAGTTGTAGTATTATAATATTCACATCTGTGAGTGAGAAGGCTGTGGATTCAATGCCCACACCAGACATTTGCGCATTTAATCTGAGACTGGGTGCAATACTGAAAGAGCCCTGTTGGAGGTGTTGTTCTCCTAATGTGATATTAAACTGAGCTTTCGCAGCTGAATGCGAAGGAAACCACTAGTCTCATTGGAGAAGAGGACAGATACCCTAGCTCAATTTTAATCTCATTAAAATTTTAATCCCTGGTTTTTTTCATGTTTGTGGGATCTTACCATTTACATTGACTACTGTGTCTGCCTCAATTGTGAAGATGAGAAAGCAAAATGCAAAGTCTTTTTCGCTTGTCTTTTTGAAATAGCTCTGGACCAGAGTTACCCCACACTTTGTCCATTCCTAAATGATGTGAGGCTGCTTACTGGGGTGAAGGTGGGGCAGAGAGGTGGAAACAGGATCTCAGCCCACCCCACTGTCTCTGAAATGGGGGTAAACATAATCAGGGCCATTCAGTATAAATGTATGATATATTTATAATACGTAGCCACATATATAAATATTGTGGCTACAAAATCAGGTCAGAGATTGGGAATTCGTAAATCACCTGGTTCCCCAAAGCCTGTCCACCACCTACAAGGCACAAGTCGGGGTGTAATAAAATACTCTCCATTTGCTTGGGTGAGGCCAGCTCCAAGAACCCTCAAGAAGCTCGACACCATCCAGGACAATGATTGGTACAATTTCCACAAACATTCACTCTCTCCATCACTGACAGTAGCAGCAATGTGTACCATCTATAAGATACAGTGCAGGAACTCATCAAGGCTCTTAGACACCATCCATTACCACCATCTATTAGAACAAAGGCAACAGATACTTTGGATCATCACAGCCTGCAAGTTCCCCTCCAAGTCACTCACCATCTTGACTTGGAAATATATCACCGTTCATTCACTGGATCAAAATCTTGAACGCCCTTCCTAACAGCACTCCTGGTGTACCTACACCTCAGGGACTGCAGTGGTTCAAGTGGCTCACCACCTTCTGAAGGACAACTAGGAATGGGCACTAAATACCGGTGATATCCACATCCCGGAAATGAATTTAAAAATAGAAACAGAATGTGTTTTCTGATGCTGTGAAAATTACACGATAAAAGCGCCCTTAAAGTTTCTTCAGAAAATATTTACACCACTGACGAAGTATCTGGGTAAAATGGAAAAGCAAGCGATAAATAAATTGGCAATGAAAGTTATTTACATCTGCGAGTACCTTGAAACTTTTCCGAGGCTAAACATTCGAGTGTATCTGAGAATATACCGACCTGGATTAAACAGCAGAATCCCTTTCAGATAGGCATACTCCTTGGGGCTAATATCCAGGCTCCAGCACTTCAGGAGAAACCTCTGAATGGTCTGGATCTCTGCCGCTGAAGGCGGCTGTTGATGTCCTGACTCTTCCTGGACATTCGGGGGCCCGTTGGTCAAAATCGTGTGTAAAATACTGGGTTCGGAGGTCTCCATCGTTTCGAAGTCGACTTTGTCCTGTGCCAGTCCCAGCACCAGGAGGGGCGCCCAGCACCTTCTCAGCAGAGTGAGCTGGTCAGCCCAGGGCAATGCCTGGAAGCAGGGCACATTCTTAATAAATGTCAGCGTCTTGGCCAGGACCACGGAGGCAGCAGCACAGCTGATGTGAGGGCATTTCAGCACCATTTTCCGCCTGGATTTACAGGGGCAGCCCTGCCCCGGCACTCTGGGGGCTGCTGCGGGGATCTGCTGCTCCTGCGGCAGTTCCTGGCCATCGTTTTTCAGCAGCTTGTACAGGATGCTGCTCAGCCCCCTGTCGCTCTTACATTGACACATGTCCGCGCAGCCTGAAGACATGACTGGTAGCCACTGCCACACTCACTCAAAACAAGAAGCTCCCGGCGCTGCCTGCTCATTTATAAAGCTCCAAACTCAGGTCCCACCCCCTGCCAGAGGCAGCAGCGGCAGAGGGCGCCAGCTCACCAGAGCAATACAGCTTGAACACTGCAATGTCCTCTATATACCTGCCTACACCCACTGGGATCAGACTCTCCTCCCAATCTGTAACTACACCCACTGGGATCAGACTCTCCTCCCTACACCTAACTATACCCACTGGGATCAGACTCTCCTCCCAATCTGTAACTACACCCACTGGGATCAGACTGTCCTCCCTACACCTAACTATACCCACTGGGATCAGACTGTCCTCCAACCTCTAACTACACACACTTGGATGAGACTGTCCATCCTACACTTAACTACACCTTCTGAAAGTAGACTGTCCTCCACACACCTAGCTCCACCCACTAGGATCAGACCGTCCTCCCTACACCTAACTACACCCAGTAGGATCAGACTACCCTCCCTACATCTAACTGCACCTACTGGGATTAGATGGTCCTTTCTATGCCCATTCATACCTACTAAAATCCTACTTTCTTGTGTGTATTTCGCTCAAATAGTATTTTGCACCTACTGACCTGCGCATTCCTCACCACACTGATGGTGATCAGGCTACTCTCTGTACAGCTTGTCCTGTGTATTCTTCCCTGTGCTTTTTTTGAATCTTGCTCTTAAAGTAAAGGGGGCACAGGAACGTCATGACCCATTTTCAGGCACCTAATTGATCTGCTCTGCACAAGGCCACCCAATTTCAGGAAGATACTCCAAAACCATGTTAGACTCCTCACTGATGTATTCAAGGACTCTAATATTTATTTTGGCCAGCTGTCAGACACACAATTGGATATATTTTAAATGCCTTTGATTTGTGGGATTTGGCTCTGCAGAAAAGGTCCTCTTTGCCTCTGTTCTCTATCTGAAAATAAATGACAATGAGTTCCTGTCTCTAATATTTCATCATGAACACAGGTTTTTTGATTTATCAGTTCTCTGCTGATGTGTTTATTCCCTATTCTAATCTGAAGCCACTGTTATGCTGCCCCACCCTCTTTTCAAGTAATTACTTTTTTTCTGAAGAATTTATGATCCCCATCTTAACAACACCTGGAGTTCCACATAAGAAACACCATCGTGTGGAGTTATAGAGCCATTTATGGCAGAGAATGAGACCTTTTAGCCCATTGAATTGATGCTGGCTTACTTGAAGCAATTTGCTCAGTTTCACTTCCACATTCAATCACTGTAGACCAGCAGGTTTATTCCTTCAAGAACCCATTCAATTTCCTTTTGAAATCATTGGTTCTGCTTCCACCACCTCGTGGGCAGCAGCTTCCAGTTATTACTATTCGCAGTATAAATAAAATGTTCTTCCTTACTTTCCCTCTGCATCACTTGCCAAAATCTTCAAATCTGTCTTCCCTAGGCTTTCAGCTAATGAGAAGAGATTTTCCTTTACTACATTATCCAAACTTGACATAATTTTGTACACTTCTACTAAACTTCCCCTCAACCTTGGTTTGCTCCAAAGGGAACAATCCTCGCCTTTCTAAATTAATCTTGTACAGCTAAATCCCCCATTCCTGGAACTATTCAAGTAAATCTCCTCTACACCCTCTCAGTGACCTCATCTATTTTCTAAAGTGTGGTGATCAGAACTGGACACAATCAGGGCCTAACCAGGGCTTTATAAATGTTCAGCAAAGTTTCCCTGCTGTTTTACTCAGTGTCTTTATCTGTGACGCCCAAGATCACATATGATTTGCTAACCATTCTCTCAACATGTCCTGCCATCTTCAAAGGTTGATACGCCCCAAATTCCCTCTGTCCCTGCACTCTCTTTAGAACTCTGCCATTAAATCCATGTTTCCTTTCCCTATCCCTTCTGTTAAAATGTATAACCTCACATTTCTATGTATTAAATTCCATCGGTCACATGTCTGCCTATTGTGCTAGCCTACTTATGTCATGTTTCTCGCAATTTGCATTATCCTCATTGTCTGCTGCTCCTTCAACGTTGGTATTTACAGTAAATTTGAAATTCTGCTCTATACTCCAAGATCCAAGCAAAACATCCATCGTTCCTAGTACTGACCCATACAGTGTGCCACTTATAAAAAATTTATTAGTGTCACACTGCAGTGAATTTACTGTGAAAATCCCCTAGTCACTACACTGAGGGAGAATTTAGCATGGGCAATGCACTCAACCAATATGTCTTTCAAACTGTGGGAGGAAACCGGAGCACTGAGAGGAAAGCCACAGGGAGAAGGTGCAGACTCCACACAGACAGTGACCCAAGCCAGGAGTCAAACCTAGATCCCTGGTGCTGTGAGGCAGCAGCGCTAACCATTGTGTCACTGTGCCTCCCCAACTACTGTGCTAACATGTTGCCCCACTGTTTACCATCCTCCAGTTTCAACAATATCTATTGACTGGCATTTCCCTTCTTAAGTCTTTTTTTTTTATCCAGTTGACCCTGACTCTCATATTCCAAGATATTACAGAATGATTCATGGACAAGTAGGAGACATTTTCCATTCTCCTGGCGACAAGCAACAGCACCAGAACAGATCAACTTTGTCAAATTTGACTATTGAGTTCATCTATAAATCAATAATGAAATCAAAAAAAAATTGATTAAGTTTTTGAAACATTCAGAGATATGAAAAGTGCTGTATAAATACGAAGTTTTTTTGTCATCAATGCTTTGTTAACTAAAAGCAAATGCAGAATTTTTTTTAAATTTCCCATAATATTGCTTGTATCTTCCAATTTCAATATTATTTCTTCCATTAAATATAGTTACATTTCACTCTCTTTCTCTCCCCCTTTTTATTTGCTTCTAGATTTTCTGTAGGTGCACAGAAATGATAATCTCCCAAAGCCAAATACTTTTCATCGAATCACAGAATCCCTACAGTGCAGAAAAAAGCCATTTGGCCCATCAAGTCTGTATGACCCCAATCCCATCCAGGCCCTATTCCTGCAACCCCCACATATTTACCCTGTTCGTCCCCTGACACTAGGGTCAATTTAGCCTAACCTGCACATCTTTGGATTGTGGGCAGAAACTGGAGTACCCAGAGGAAACCCACACAGATACAGGGAGAATTTGCAAATTCCACAGACAGTGATCCGAGGTCGGAATTGAACGCGGGTCCCTAGTGCTGTGAGGCAGCAGTGCTAACGACTGTGCCATTGTTCCTTTGTTTACAGACCCCGACAACTAAATTACTGCTATTATTATAATAATAAAGCTAATCGGAATTCAGCTTAAATTCTGTAATTTGAAGACTTTATCACATTGTTTTTACATGTCCTGACTTTTTCACAATCTATCTTCTTCCTGTGGGTTACTCGCCTTTATCCTCTCTTTTATTCCGACGATTCTCACTTCATTTTTATATTTTTTCAACTTATTTTAACTATAGTTCCATTTTTTCATTATCTCCTAAGAAGCATTCCATTTTTCTCTAGTGTTTCCCATTTCAGCATTTTTTCAAATTTATTCATTGCTTTATACACTCATGATTACACTTCTATGATGTTCACCCAATTATTACTTCCTGTGCCTTAAAAATAATTTTGCAGTTATATTGGTAGTATTGATCAGTGCATACATATGCCCCTGTCTATAAATCTTCCACCCTGTCAAGCATAACATTAAAGTTTTACTTTAATTTTGTCCCCCTTTGTGAATTCGATTTTTGCTTTTCAGAAATAATGGGTCTGGTTCTGACAGGCATGTTTTTTTGGGTGTCAAGATGGAAGAATGGCGCGTCGCCCATTTCATGGGATTCATATACGTGTTCCTGATGTGTGTACATCTCCCATAGCTGGAGAACAGGCGCAGTTGAGATCACAGTGGAAACCAGCCAGAAGAGAGGTAAATAATTTAAATTTCTTCAATGTGTTTTAAATGTGATTATCGGTCCTGGGACTGAATTCCCCAGGCTCAATAGCCTCCCCGACCTCACCAGGAGTATTTCACTCCAGTGGGGTTTAGAGTAGCTCCCCACTTGTGGGGAATTAACGGGAGACTCTGCCAGAGTGAAGGGGGACAATGGGGCCCTCCAAGGGATCGGGCGGCAGCAGGGGTGGTTTCCCCCTTGCCATGGGCATCCTGGCAGTGTCAGCCTGTGCCTCCAGCACTGCCTATGGGGCAAAGTGCTCATTCATGCCCAGGGGGCTTGGCACTGCCCATTGGGTATCAGGCAGGGGTCATGGGCTAGGGGGCAGAGCCAGGAGGCAGGGCCACGGCAGGGGGGAGCAGAGCCTACCATGGACAGGACCTAGGGGGTGACTGATGGAGATGGGGGCCACTCTGCATTGCATCGGTTGGGGCAAGAGGGAGACCAGCAATCAGGGCAGGCTGTGTGTAGTGGGTCTGTCGAGGGTGGGAGTGGGGGTTGAGGGGGGGTTGGTGATCTGCCTTCCGGGGATTGGTCTGCCAGGTTAGTTCTGCGTCTAGGGAGGGGACAGTAGGGGTGGTCAGCCGAGATGGGGGCATCACCACTTGTGGGGGTGGGGGGCTGAAGATTGGGGTGCGGAGTGCCCCGGGATGGGAGGGTGGTCGGGGCTTGACCGGGAATGTTTGTGGGGCCCACACTCAGGCCTTGGGGGGTGGGGGGGGAGTGGAAGGACAGCACTGTGGGGGTCCCGGACTGGCCAGTCATCAAGCTGGCCAGCAAATGGGGAGACTGACAGATTGGGGCCACTGCGCATGCACAGAACCGTGGAACCGTCAGACTCCAGCGTGGCTAGGCCCCGCACCCCGCGCTTTTAATGATATTCACGATTGTGACGTCTGCATTGCACTGTGTGGAGATTCAAGTCTGAAGTTGAGCTGAAGAAACAGACATGATGTATACCAGTTTTCCCGCTAATTCAGCACTTTTGGGAGACTCGCTCCCAATGTATTCCTTTCGTTGAAAATGCGAGTCATTACATTTTATATAATTATTACCCATCCTTTCATTGATGCTGTGGTGATTGCCCCTTTAAGGATCAATCTGCAGAGTAAGGCTTACATGACCCAGGGAACTAATCAGGGAGCAGGGTGGAGGATCACTTTGGTCGGTGTAGGTTTCTGTACTCAGAGTCATCTTGGGAACTGACTGCAGCCATGAGGTCACAAGCCTCTGCATAGTTTTAACCTGTAAACAAATGAGTTGTGTTTTCCCTAAACTGGTGAATAAGCATTTTTACAGATGTCCTTTTATGTGTTCAAAGAATTCCTCTTGGCATGACCACCTCCTGATCTGCTGATCTCTAGCAATTTACAATTATTAGTATATCCTGTAGCTTTCCACATTACCAATCCATTAATGAAACTGGCTGAAACTGAAAAGGATAAAATTAAATTCAATATTAAAGAGATGAAAGTTATTTCAGTTAAGTTTTCATTTTATTTCCCAAAGATTTTTCGCTTTATTTCCCACAGAAGCAAGTCCTTGAACCCAAGAAAAAAAAAGCCACAGGTCTTACTTGTCATCAAAGAAAGATTTTTGTTTAGCCAACGACACCTTTCTATTCATAGATTCTCAAACTCCTCTTTCGTGTATTCTCGACAAATCAGTGCTGACTTAGAATAGGTCACCATCTTCCCATGATCTTTTCAGGGTTTTCAAAGCATTTAACTCAATACCATGTCCTGTTGCCAAGGTGAAATGTTGGCTTCTGTGTATGTCTTTATTTGCAACCAATACATTGCACACTTACACAGTTAAGGCATTTAGCTGCAGAGTTCAAACATACCTGCACCAAAGAACATTTTCATTCTGTGCAAGGATTAATGTTTTCTTTTTATCTACTGTGATGCTTTTTGGTTGAAATCCATTCCTAACTAAATTTGTGTGAAATATTTATTTTTTTGTGCAACAATCTAGCACTCAAGATACAGTTGGGAGACTCACATTGCTTAGAATATATATTCATAAATTTTGAATTTCATTACACCTTGATGTTTGCTATTGAGTGGATTATTTTACCTTCAGGTGTTCAGACAAAATCCTTGAGCCCTTCTATGTGAGAGATTCTGATTAACTGCGCGTGGATGTGAACAGTTTATACATTCTTTTAGAAAAAGTTATGTCTTCACATAATAACTTTCAGGGTGGCAAGTCATCCCAAACATCCAACAGAAATATATCTGAAGTGAAATCAGTATTAAAATCTAGAAAAACATGTGTGCAGCAAGATCCCGCAGCAAGATCCCACAGCAATGAAATAAATGGCTGTATGGCTTTAGGCATTACTGGAGGGAAAATTGTTGACTTAAGTACCTGGGCAACTACACAGTTCCTTTTCAAATAGTGCAGGGGAGACTTTATATCCACCTGAGAGGGTCAATCATCTGGCAAAGGCATCTGTCAATACTATACAGAAACAGCGTCTCCAGCATTACCGCACACTGTAAATACTATACAGAAACAGCATTTCCAGCACTGCTGCACACAGTCAGTGATATAAAAAACAGCATCTCCAGCATTACCGCACGCTGTAAGTACTACACAGAAACAGCATTCCCAGCACTGCCGCACACTGTCAGTGATATAAAAAACAGCATCTCCAGCACTGCTGCACACTGTCAGTGCTATACAGAGTCATGATGTGGGTATGCCGGCGTTGGACTGGGGTAATCACAGTAATCTCCAGCACTGCCGCACACTGTAAGTACTACACAGAAACAGCATTTCCAGCGCTGCCACAGACTGTCAGTGATATAAAAAGCAGCATCTCCAGCACTGCCACACACTGTCGGCGCTGTACAGAAACGGCATCTCCAGCACTGCCGCACACTGTCGGCGCTGTACAGAAACGGCATCTCCAGCACTGCCGCACACTGTCGGCGCTGTACAGAAACGGCATCTCCAGCACTGCCGCACACAGTCGGCGCTGTACAGAAACGGCATCTCCAGCACTGCCGCACACTGTCGGCGCTGTACAGAAACGGCATCTCCAGCACTGCCGCACACTGTCGGCGCTGTACAGAAACGGCATCTCCAGCACTGCCGCACACTGTCGGCGCTGTACAGAAACGGCATCTCCAGCACTGCCGCACACTGTCGGCGCTGTACAGAAACAGCGGCCGCGATTCTCCCAAAAGCATCGAATTTACAGGAAAACTTTTCGAGATCCTGGCTGTTTTGTCAGTTCAGCTTCTCACCCATATCTCCACACTCTGTGCATTGCAGAGGTCATGAATATCATTAAAAACCTGGCGGGTGGTGGAGCCTATTTGTGCCGGAGTCTGGCAGTTCTGGAACTCTGTGCATATGCAGTGGCCCTGACCTGTCAGACTCTCCGTTTGCTGTCCAGCCCAGGACACCCAAAGTGCTGTACCTCCAGCCCGCTCCACAGCCTGATCATGGCCCCATAACAATTTCCAGGGCAGCACTGACTCCCCCCCGCCCCCCCAGTCCTGGAGCATCCCGTGTACAGCCCACCCCACAGCAGTGGCGATCCCTCCACGCCAGCAGACTCCCCTGGGGTCAAACACCCCCCTCCCAGAAGACAACCCACCCAGCCTACCCCAATCACTGCCCTCCCTCCATCCCAGACTGATCCCTATGCAGAGTGGCAGCAGGACCCTCACCCCCACCGATCACCTGTAGGCCCTTCCCACAGTAGGCCCTGCCCCCATGGCACTGCCAAGAAGTGCCAAGAAGCCTCCTGGGCATGGGCACTTTGCCCCTTAGGCAGTGCCAGGACTCACAGACTGGCACTGCCAGGGTGCCCATGCCCAGGGGGCACCCCCCCCCCCCCCACTGCCCAACCTTCGAGGGCCCCGATTGCCAGTTTCCCCCTTTACCAAGGTCTGAAAGTGGCCGCGATCAGGACTGTGCCTGAAACTGGTGTGACGGCTATTTAAATGCATTTGAATGCATCTGAATTGACTTAATTGGCTGCACGCCCGACCTTACCTCTACTCCCCTCTTTACCACCGTGTTCGCCCATCTGGAATTGTTGCGAAACAGACATGCCCCATAGAAGTCTGATTCGGGTGTTTCAGTTAGTGAGGAGGAACTGCATAGCTCTCTGCTTGAGATCAGTGAGGAGGGGAGAGGAGGGTGGGTCTGCTGCCACTCTGCCTGAGATCAGTGGAGGAGAAGGGAGCATCCGCTGCCACTTTGTCTGAAGTCGGTTGGGGGTAAGGGGGGGAGGAGGGGGGTCATGATCGGTCTGGGTAATGGGCAGGTGGGGGGATAAGGGGGTCAGTAATGTTGTGGGGATAGGGCAATGTATGTGGGGGCCAGAGGGAGGTACTATCTGGCCTAGTAGAGATGTGGCAGAGGATCAGCGTGCTATCATTTTTTCCTGCACGTGACCCACAATTGGAGGCGCTGATCGGGTTTGCAGGGTTTCAGGCACGCTAAGTCTCACCCACAGACGTCAGCACTGCGATTCAGAATCGTTGATATTTTTTCAGGCAGAGTGCATTTGGGGGAGCCTGAGAATGGGTCTAAATGTCGGATCTGAAACACTTCCAGTTTCAAGCCTGCCCAACACTTAGAATCAAAATGGTAAAATAGGGCCCAGCATCTCCAACAATGCAACCCAGTGTCAGTACTGCACAGAAACAGCATCTCCAGCAGTGTAGCACCCTGTCAGTACTGCACAGTAGTGGTATTTCCAACAGTGTGACACACTGCAGAAATGCCAGCTTAAGTTATCTGCACAAATCTCTGGAGTGAGACTAGAATTTATAACCTGTTGGTTTAGGGAAAAGACTGAAAGCACTTAGCCAAAACTTATACTCTAAATTGAATCTAAAAGTGAAAAGGTCCGATTAGGGTGAAACATGGAGAATGATGATTTTTGCTGCCATGATATTTAGTCTAAATATTTCTTCGGATAGTAGTGATTTTTTTAAATGTGAAAATGTTTAGGAGCTTGAAGTGTCAGAAGCTGGGTATTACCTCAGCTCTGGCTCCCCAAAGTCTTTCCACCACTGACAGGGCTTAGGTCATGACTGGGATTGAATATTCTTAATTTGTTTGGATGACAGCAGCTCCAACAAGACTCAAAAAGTTTGATACCATCCAGGACAAAGCTACCTGCTTCATTGGCAGCCCATTCACCATCTTAAACATTCATTCTGTCTACTACTGGTACACTGTGTCTGTAGTGTGTGCCATCTACAAGATACACCACAGCAATTCACCAATGCTCCTTCAAGAGTCTTTCCCAAACCCTCTGAGAAGGTCAAAGGCAGCAGCTGCATGGGAACATCACCAAGTTCCACTCCAAGCCACACACCATCATGACTTAGAAAAACATTACCATCCCTTCATCATCAGCTAAACAAAGGAACTTCTGACATACATATGAACATACAAGTTCAGAGCCATTTGGTCCCTCAGGCCTGCTTTGCCATTCAATAAGATCTTGGCCAATCTCAGCTTCACATTTCCCCCTACCCTGATAACCTCTCACCCACCCCACAACACTGGGAATACTTCCATGACATGCCATAGAGCCTACATCCAATGATTAAACAATAAAAAATAAAATTCTGCCTTCAAAATAGAGCTTTCCTGCTAATTTGTGCAAGAGCAAGCATAAAATACGGTTTCATTTGCAGTAACTGAGGAAGATTTCCTTAGGGATTGGAGAAATGTCAGTTTAGTTCATTTTGGATATGTGTTTGTTAGGTATGTCACAATGTCTAGTTATCTGAAAATATTTGTGACCTGCAAACTTTGCTGGTACCCTGTTTCATGTCCAGCCTATCATGTTAACTGAGGTTATTTTGAACAGTCATCATTGTAACAGAGACTCAGGCAGGCATCCATCACATTTAACCTTCAGGTCAATCTTGTCCTTTCCTCCGGTTCAGATATAGGACATGTTTTAAACACCAAAATAGCTTATCAAAAGCACATGACCTAGTTGGTCATTCAGTTCCTTAAATAATACGCTGTATTTCTCCACCGACAATTTATATGTGCGGCTTAAGTGGATCTCAGGACACACTTTAAGGCACTGTGGGACAAGATGTGGCATCTCTGTCACAAATGTGCAAATTAATATCATAGATGTAGAAGCCAGGCACATAAAGATAAAAAGAAAAACAAAATACAGTCTATAGGCAGCATGGTGGCATAGTGGTTAGCATTGCTGCCTCAAAGTGCCAGGGACCCAATTCTGGGTTCAATTCTGGCCTTGGGTGAATTTTTGTGTGAGTCTGCACATTCTCCTGTGTCTGAGTGAATTTCCTCCGGGTGCTCCAGTTTCCTCCCACTGTCAAAGATGTGTAGGTTAGGCTGATTGGCCATGCCAAATTGCCTCTTAGTTTCAAGGGGATTAGCAAGGTAACCACGCAGGGTTAAGAGGATAGGGCTTGGTATGGATTGTTGTTGGTGTGAGTTTGATGGGCCAAATGCTCCTGCACTGTGGTGTTCTATTGTTCCTGTTTATCCACCCTGCTTGTTACATCCTCAAAGAACTCCAATAAATTTATCAAACATGATTTCCCTTTCGCAAACCAGTGTTGGCCAGAATTTTCCGGCCACTCTCACTGGCACGACCTTCCAGTTCCACTGACAGCTTGCTGTGGGTTCTCCAGCGGCAGCGTGGGGGGTACTGTACCTACAATGGAAAACCCTGTTGACAACAGTGGGACTAGGAGATCCCACAGTCGGCCAATAGCAGGCTGCCTCCATCACTGCGAGACATGCTGTGGGGGCACGGAGAATCCCGCTGGTCAGCTTTCCCTGATTGTATTATGATTTTCTAGATATCCTGGTCTTACCTCCTTAATAATGGATTCCAGCATTTTCCCAGTGACAGGCCTATTGTTTCCTGCTTTTGTCTCTATCCTTTCTTGAATAGTGGTGTTACATTTACAGCATAATTGGTGTCACAAATTACCCAAATATCCTAGAACCTAAAGGATTTTGGAAAATTACAGCTAACACATCCACTATATCTGCAGCCACTTCTTTCAAGGCCCTAGGATGCAGGCCACCAAGTCCAGAGTACTTGTCAGCTTTAGTTCCGCTAGTTTTCGTAATACCTTTTTCTCCAGTGATTGTGATTCTTTTAAGTTCTTCCTCCCTTTTGCATTTTCATTTTCTACCAATCTTCAGGTGTATATTCTACTGTGAAAACAGATCGAAATATTTGTTCAGGCTCCTGTCATTTCCTTGTTCCCCTTTATTAATTCTCCAGATTTACCCTCTAAGAGTCCAACAGCTACTTTTTTTCAATTTACTTCCAAAAACTTTTACCATGGCACAAAATGTTCTATGCCACTACGCAGAAGCGTTTCATTTTCTATTTTCCCTGGGTTGTGTGGAGCACAGCTCTGTAGTCAGGTAAGTTATTTACTTTATGAATTAAGCCTATTTTATTTTACAGCTGCACTGCATACAGCAGAATTCACAGTGAAGCTGCAGCATCTGGAGCTATAAATATTATTTAATGTCACTTGAAATCCACAGGCGAAAATTCGAAGTTTATTTGACTCATCTCAAAACAAAATCAATGATACTAAGATGATCTTTAGGAAATCTTGAACACAAAATGCCAACATCAGTTGTATTTTTTAATTCTTGACCAAGGTCCAGGAGCTGGAGTGGCTCAGATCAAACAGCAGACTGGTGCCTGCAAAAAATAATCGCATTTTTAATAAGGACATTACAAACACAAATTTTCACATGATGTATTATACATCATGTAAACTAAAATAATTCATAAAGTAAATAACTCACCCGAATACGGAGCTGTGCATTTAACCCAGGGAAAGTAGAAAGTGAAATGCTTCTGCATAGTGGCATGATCTTTAGTAATTGCATACTTAACGTTACTATGCTGCTTTATTCTTTTTTTTTAGATTGGAGTCAGGTTAAATTTCAAGTGTTAAAAAGAGGTCGCATTGGAAAAAATTGAAACACTGCACCAAAGGAAACACTCCTGGGCTGGATACTCCCTTGACCATAAACCCTGAGGGAAAGTAATCAAGTGATTGCTTAGTATTTCTGAACATTTTTTTGAAGCTATCTGGAGTTTATTTAAATACTTAAAGTCGTGGATGCTCCCAATGGCTCATTTTGAATATTTAAATTTGAAATGTGCATGAATGTAAACTTGTGTATATGTCGGGCTCTGTCTAGGCTGAACACTTTCCATCTAAGCCAGGTACAACAGGCAGTGGTGGACTGCTGCTTTTCCATAGTGGTGGGGTGTGGATTTTCCATTCTCACACCTAACTGATCCATTGTTGCCCCAATCTTGATTCTTCATGTACTGGAAGCAAAGATATGTTTTTAAATTAATCATAATAAATTAGTAAGATCAGTCAGTGGATAAAAAGTAGCTCGAGGGGGTTTAGATCTTTTGATCGATGAGGCAAATGCCTACAGTCCTCTATTCTAGCTTATATCTCTGCTCTTTCACCACTGGTGTTGTTGTATCCCTCTTGCACTGCACCATTGGTAGCACTGCATCCATTCATAATGGCTGAGAACACTGGAACACATTTCCTAGGCCCTCCATCTTGCCATATTATTTTTCCACTTATAACATGCTCTGTGACTACCTTTACAGTAACTTCACTAACCTCCCTAACCAAACTGCTATATTTGTTCCAGTTTCGCATTTGCGTGAACACTCTGCAATATTTCAGTACTTCAGAGGTGCTGTATGAATACAAATTAATATAATTCAACATCAATTCAAAATCAAGCTTTGGTCTCCAGAGTCATTTGACTCATAGTCAGTACAATAAGCAATGGTAGACTGCTGATTTTCTGAATGGTTACATCTTCATTTGTAGGATTCCCTGCTTTTTCTGTTAAAAGTTGTCAGCTTTCCAAACTGGATGAACTGAAAGATGGAATTCCTAGCTTTTTAGCCTTTTACATTCTAAAAGGACAGAAATTCAACATGATGGGAGTAAAAGCAGGAAATTAAGGAAGAACCTATTTCCACTGGACAGGTAATGGTTGCTGGCTTCCAGTGAAACTTCTAACTTCCCAGTTTTCGCCCTGAAGACATTTATACGGCAAGTGCCTGATGATATCCTGTGTTCCTCTAGAAATCCTTCTAGTTGCACATCCTGTTGCAATAAATTCATCTGTATGATGTGGACATATTTGTCAAGCTGGGTAATTTGTGACACCAATTATGCTGTATTCAAATGGCAAAAGATCCCAGAAGTACTGAATGCTATTTAGATATGGGGTCTAATATAGGGAAAGCATTGGTGAAGAGAATTTGGGGCTTTCAGATATTTGTCAAACCTGACCTACCTTGCCCACTGCACTTCCATTGGCATTATTGTATCAATGTATTATTGTATCAGTCGTATCCTACATATAAAGCCTTATTTCCAGTTGTCATGTTCCTGCTACTTCTGTTAACTTTTTCCAGTTATGAAGCTGAATAATGACATTAAAAATGGAAGTTGCCAATGTAAACCTGTAATGCAGCATTTGCACACTCTCATGAGTGGTGATGTTGCAATGCCTCTGTTTGATGTTTATTCCTTCAGAGCTGCCAAGATTGCCATAAATTTTGCTAACTAAATGAACATAGAATGTGTAATTTTAAAATGAGGACTGAATTACATCTACACATCTTTGTCCAATTGCCCCAACCCCTATACCTGCTTCAACCAAAACCTTTACTTGGTCTGCATTGCCCATACAAAAAGCCATGGATAACTGACTGGAACATATGTTTTCTGTTATTGAAAAAATATGACATTTAGCAGATGTTAACATTTATACTCCAACTACTTTCATATTTGAAGACTGGAATTGTACTTGTTATACTAAGTGCAGTATAGATTTTTTTCCTGAACGGGATAGTTTAGAGAGGAATAGAGAGAGGGAAAGTTTGAACTCGTGGCTGAGGGGATGGTGCAGGAGGGAGGGGTTCAGGTACTTGAGCAATTGGGGCTCATTCTGGGGAAGGTGGGACCTCTATAAGAGTGATGGTCTACACCTGAACCAGAGGGGAATCAATATCCTGGGGGGTAAATTTGCAAAGGCTATGCAGGGAGGTTTAAACTGATTCGGAGGAGGGGTGGGATCGTGAGTAGAGGGGGTGAAAGTGAGGGGGGCATAGTTGGGGAATGCAAGGCACGGCATAGTGGGGGTGGGGCGGAGCAGGGTTTGAAATGCGTGTACTTTAATGCGAGGAGTATTCGCAATAAAGTGGATGAACTTGCAGCGTGGATCAGTACCTGGGACTTTGATGTTGTGGCCATTTCAGAGACATGGATAGAGCAGGGTCAGGAATGGTTGTTGCAGGTTCCGGGGTACAAATGCTTTAGTCGGAGTAGAGAAGAAGGTAGAAGGGGGGGTGGGGTAGCATTGCTAGTCAAGGACTGTATCACAGTGTCGGAGAGGAAGTTTGATGAGGACTTGTCAGTTGAGGTAGTATGGGCGGAGATTAGAAATAGGAGAGGAGAGGTCACCCTGTTGGGAGTCTTTTATAGACCTCCTAAAAGTTCTAGAGAGGTTGAGGAAAGGATTGCGGAGTCAATCCTGGTTAGGAGTGAAAGTAATAGGGTAATTGTTATGGGGGACTTTAACTTTACGAATATTGATTGGAATTGCTATAGTTCTAGCTCGTTAGAGGGGTCAGTGTTTGTACAAAGCGTGCAGGAAGGTTTTTTGACTCAGTATGTAGATAGGCCAACTAGAGGTGAGGCTATATTGGATTTGGTGCTGGGAAATGAGCCAGACCAGGTGCTAGACTTGGAAGTTGGTGTGCATTTTGGTGATAGTGACCATAATTCGGTTACGTTCACCTTAGTGATGGGAAGGGATAGGCATGAACCTCGGGTCAGTAGTTTTAGCTGGGGTAAGGGTAATTATGAGGCTATTAGGAGTGAATTAGGAAGCATAGATTGGACTAGGAGATTACAGGGACTGGGAACGTCCGAAATGTGGAGTTTTTTCAAGGAGCAGCTACTGCGAGTCCTTGATAGGTATGTCCCTGTCAGGCATGGAGGAATTGGTAGATCTAGGGAACCGTGGTGCACTAAAAGAGTTGAGTCGATGGTTAAAAAGAAAAAGGAGGCTTATGTTCGGATAAGATTTGAGGGCTCAGGTAGTGCACTAGAAAGCTTTAGATTGGCTAGGAGGGAGTTGAAGAGGGAGTTAAGAAGGGCTAAAAGAGGACATGAGAAGATCTTGGCTGATAGGATTAAGGAGAATCCTAAGGCATTCTATAGGTATGTCAGGAACAGAAGGTTGGTCAGGGCAAGATTAGGGCCAGTTACAGACAGCAGAGGGAAGTTGTGTGTGGAACCGGAGGAGATTGGAGAAGCATTGAACCAATATTTCTCTTCGGTTTTCACGCAGGGGGACATGAATATAGCTGAGGAGGACACTGGGTTGCAGGGGTGTAAAATAGACAGTATTACGGTTGATAAGGGGGATGTGCTGGATATTCTTGAGGGGCTGAAAATAGATAAGTCCCCTGGTCCGGATGGGATGTACCCTAGGATTCTCTGGGAGGCTAGAGAGGTGATTGCAGAGCCTCTGGCTCTGATCTTCAGGTCGTCGTTGGCCTCTGGTATAGTACCGGAAGATTGGAGGATAGCGAATGTTGTCCCATTGTTTAAGAAGGGGAACAGAGACTTTGCTGGGAATTATAGACCGGTGAGTCTTACTTCTGTTGTGGGCAAGGTTTTAGAAAAAATTATTAGGGATAGGATTTATAGTTATTTGGAGTGTAATGAATTGATTAGAAATAGTCAGCATGGTTTTGTAGCGGGTAGGTCGTGCCTTACTAACCTTATTGAGTTTTTTGAGAAGGTGACCAAAGAGGTGGATGGGGGCAAGGCAGTTGACGTGGTATATATGGATTTTAGTAAGGCGTTCGATAAGGTTCACTGTGGTAGGCTTCTGCAGAAAATGCAGATGTATGGGATTGTGGGTAATCTAAGAAGTTGGATCAGGAATTGGCTATCAGATAGGAGACAGAGGGTGGTGGTTGATGGTAAATATTCATCATGGAGTTCGGTTATGAGTGGTGTGCCTCAGGGATCTGTTTTGGGGCCACTGTTGTTTGTAATCTTTATTAATGATCTGGATGAGGGTGTAGTTGGGTGGATTAGTAAATTTGCTGATGACACCAAAGTCGGAGGTGTGGTAGATTGTGAGGAAGGGTGTCATAGTCTGCAGGGAGACTTAGATAGGTTGCAGAGCTGGGCCGAGAGGTGGCGGATGGAATTTAATGCGGAGAAGTGTGAGGTAATTCACTTTGGTAGGAGCAACAGATGTGTCGAGTATAGGGCTAACGGGAGGACTTTGAATAGTGTGGATGAACAGAGGGATCTAGGTGTATGTGTACATAGATCCCTGAAAGTTGGGAATCAAGTAGATAAGGTTGTTAAGAAGGCGTACGGTGTCTTGGCGTTTATTGGTAGGGGGATTGAATTTAGGAGTCGCAGCGTCATGTTGCAACTGTACACTACTCTGGTGCGGCCGCACTTGGAGTACTGTGTGCAGTTCTGGTCCCCACATTACAAGAAGGATGTGGAGGCTTTGGAGAGGGTGCAGAGGAGGTTTACCAGGATGTTGCCTGGTATGGAGGGGAGGTCCTATGAGGAGAGACTGAGGGATTTAGGGTTGTTTTCGTTGGAAAGAAGGCGGCTAAGAGAGGATCTTATTGAAACATATAAGATGATTAGAGGTTTAGATAGGGTGGATAGTGATAGCCTTTTTCCTCGGATGGAGAAAGCTAGCACGAGGGGGCATGGCTTTAAATTAAGGGGGGGTAGCTACAGGACGGATGTCAGGGGTAGGTTCTTTACCCAGCGGGTGGTGAGGGATTGGAATGCCCTGCCTGCTGCAGTTGTAAATGCGCCTAGTTTGGGGGCGTTTAAGAGATCTGTGGATAGGTTTATGGACGAAAAGGGATTGGTATAGGCTAGTGGGTCATTGTTTTTGTAACTGGTCGGCGCAACATCGTGGGCCGAAGGGCCTGTTCTGCGCTGTAATGTTCTATGTTCTATGTTCTATGAACTATTTATAGAGTAGCAGTTATTGAATGCAGTCAATAAGCAACAACTGAAACACTATATTCTACATCCTATCCTTTCCTTCACCCCTATGTACTCTATGAATAGTATGTTTTGTCTGTAATAGTTTGCAGGAAACAATACTTTTCACTGTATCCCAATACATGTGACAATAATAAATCAGTCCAATTCAATGAACATAAAAACACACAATATAGGAGCAGGAACAGGAACAGGTTAATTGGCCCTTCAAGCCTCCTCCACCAATCAACAGGATCACGGCTGATCTTCCAACTCTGTTCTAACACTCTGCCGTATCTCCACATAATATAATCCATTATCATAGCAAACAATAAATCCCAACATTAGGTTGACATTTGATTTGTTATTTTAGTTTATCATTAAAGAAAAAATCTGCATTTATATAGAACTTTTCATGTAATCAGACCAACCAAAGCACCTTATAAACAGTGAAGTACTTTTGAATTATAGTCACTATTTCAACATCAGAATTGTGACCACAAATTTATATAGAGCAAGGTGTCACAAACAGCAATGTGATAATCACCAGATCATAGTAATATTGGTTGAAGAATAGCAAGGACACCAAGGAAAGCTCACCTTCTTGCTTCAAAAAGTCCTCTGGGAGTTTTTATGCACCTCTAGGAAGGCAAGTGGTGCCTTGACTTCACTCAAATCAAAGGCTGATAGGTGGCACGATGGTGCTGTGTTTTGGAGCATCATCAATTAGGCCCATGAAGTGAGAGGAAGCAAATTTGATTCTTCACATGCTTCTCAATCTGAGCTGTGTGGTCATTATGCTGAGCAGACATTATGATATTTCTTGCAAGGAGGAAAATATACCAGTTGTGGTTATCCTGTTTGGCTGGTACTTTGTTTCCCTTGTATACGCAATTAAAGAGGGCATTGGCAAAACCTGAAGAGCAGACCACCCTTTTGTCAGCAGGGAAGTATGTATAGGAACACTGAAGAAATGCAGGAGACGCACATGAATGCTAACAGCTATTTTGCCTCAAGTAGATAATGATGGACAAAAAGTTGTTATGGCGTTATTATTTCCCTGAAGAATTATTTTAAATAGGCCTTCGGGGCAGATGGAAATGAGGAGGCAAAGTACGGTATGTTAAGTCAGACTGCATGTTTAACCTCCTTGACTATCTAGGCAGAGAAGGGAAAGTGCAGAAAGATAACAGCATAGTATTGCATTAAACTAAAGAACCAGACAACATCTGTCAACGTTATGACTTGCAATAGATTATTTGGACAGTATTTTCAGTAAAAGGCAAAGAATTTGTTCCAGATAAAATACTGCCTTTTGGTTCTTTTATTGAGTGCTTCCTCTAGTAAATTAAAGTACCTCTGCTTTGTGTCACCTAACAGTGCTAATAGCAACTCTGATTCACAGTGTGGTTATACTTAAAACACTCTCAAGCGCTCATTTATAAGATATGGTGATAGGTCATTTATGCATATTATTTAAGATAAAGATGAGTGAGACGTGCTAATGAAATCCAACACATTTTTTGAATTCTGGTGAATTCTATAGAGGCATAGAATAGAATCACTGAATTCCCACAGTGCAGAAAGAGGCCATTTGGCCCAACAAGTCTACAACGAATTTCTGACAGAGTATTCCGCCCAAGCCCATCCCAGTGGCCCCACATATTTGCCCCACTAATCCCCCTGACCTATTTATCTTGGAACACTAAGAGGCTAACCTGCACACTGTGGCAGAAAACTGGGGCACCTGGAGGAAACCCACGCAGACATGGGAAGAATGTGCAAACTCGACACAGACAATCACCCAAAGCCAGAATTAAACCTGGGTCCTGGGGCTGTGAGGCAGCTGTGCTCACCACAGCGCCATCATGCCATGCTTAAATTTATAAACCACAAAACAATTACTTTCATAATTAACTATCTTTATAACTCATCTGGTGTTTCTCAACTCATCAAACACTTCCACTCTTGTTTTTGTCCATGTTGTATATTGTTTTGCTGCATATTATATATGGTGACTGGATGAGAAATTCACATGCCACCCATTAGGAAACATATAGGTATCTGAAGTAATTTTCTGCCTTCTTTTGTTATCCTCCAAATCATTACATTCTAGCTCAGAGGGCAATGAGACAAGAGGTTGACAGCAGTGCTGTTATTCCTCTATAGCGCCATCACAGGACAAACTAGGATCAGTCTGATTGATGGTCACTTTCATTTTTGGCTGATGGTTAAACTGAGTGATTGTAAATTCATTTTCGATTGTACATCTCATTTAATTTTCTTTAAATGTGCTATTTTGTGAAACCAATCACGGAACAGGCTATTTTAGATCTGGTAATGAGTAATAATGATGTGGAGATGCTGGCATTGGACTGGGGTAAACACAGTAAGAAGTCTCAGCACCAGGTTAAAATCCAACAGGTTTATTTGATAGCAAAAGCCACTAGCTTTCGGAGCGCTGCCCCTTTGTCAGGTAAGTTACCTGATGAAGGAGCAGTGCTCCGGAAGCTAGTGGTTTTTGCTACCAGATAAACCTGTTGGATTTTAACCTGGTGTTGTGAAACTTCTTACAAAAAGTAATAAAACAAGATTGATTAATTACCTCAGAATAAACTGTCCTCGAGGTAAGAGTGATTGTTACATGAGCAATGGGGGTCTAAATCTGGTGTTTTGAAACTGATTAAAGTGGTTAAAGTGGAGACTGAGTTGACTTAAGTGGACTGGGAAAATAGGTTAAAATCAAGATGATAGAAAAGCAGTGGCAGACCTTTAAGAAGATATTTCTTAACTCTCAAAAAAGATACTGAGAAGAAAACATCCTTGGAGAGGAATGCACCATTCATGGCTAATTAAGGAAATTAAATTGAAAGAGTAGGCATACATTGTCACCAACATTATTGGTAGGGTAGAAAATTGGGAAAATTTTAGAAAACAGCAAAAGATGAGTAAACGAAAATGAAGAAGGACAAATTTGAGCATTAAGAAGTCTGGCAAGAAAAATAAAACAGAGTAAGTGATTCTACAAGTGTATAAAAAGGAAAAGAGTAGCTAAGGCGAGTGTCGGTCCCTTAGAACATAAGACTGGGGAATTAATGACCAGAAACAGGAAAATGACAGAGACATCATCACCAACATTAACCAACTCTTGCTGTAAATGTCCTGGAAATTAGATAATTGGTTTGACTTATTATTGTCACATGTATTGGTATACAGTGAAAAGTATTATTTCTTGCGCACTATACAAATAAAGCATACCATACACAGAGAAGGAAAGGAGAGGGTGAAGAATATAATGTTGCAGTCATAGCTAAGGTGTAGAGAAAGATCAACTTAATACAAGGTAGGTCCATTCAAAAGTCTGATGGTAGCAGGGAAAAAGTTTTTCTTAAGTTGGTTGGTATGTGACCTCAGACTTTTGTTCCTTTTTCCCAATGGAAGAAGATGGAAGAGTCCTTGATTATACTGGCTGTTTTTTCAAGTGTAGACAAAGTCAATGGATGGAAGGCTGGTTTGAGTGATAGACTGGGCTTCGTTTACAACCCTTTGTAGTTTCTGTGGTCTTGGGACAAAGTAGGTGCTATACCAGTCCTCTAACAATCACAACCATCTTCATTCTTGCTCAGCATGACTTCAAGGAGAAACAACTGAGCTCTCTCAACCTATCCTCATAAGGCATGCCACCCAATCCAGGCAACATCCTTGTAAAACTATTCTGCACCCTTTCTGTGGCTTCCACATCCTTTCTGTAATGAGGCGAGTAGATCTGAGCACACTACTCTAACTGGGGTCTGACCAGGGTCTTGTACAGCTGCAGCATTATCTCCGATTCCTAAACTCAATTCCTTGATTGATGAATGCCAGTACACAATACGCCTTCTTAACCACATCCTCTACCTGCGAAGCTGCTTTGAGCGTCCTATGAACCCAGACCCCAAGATCCTTCTGATCTTCCACACTGCCATGAATCTTATCCTTAATATTATAATCCTAATTATTGAGGTCATCCTATTTGACCTGCCAAAATGAATCACCACACACCTATCTGGGTTGAAGTCCATCTGCTATTCTCCGCCCAGTCTTGCATCCTATCAATATCTCGCTGCAACTTCTGACATCTCTCCACACTATCCACAACACCTCCAACCTTTGTGTCATCAGCAAACTTACCAACCCATTCCTCCAGTTCCTCATCCAGGTCATTTATAAAAATCACAAAGAGCAAGTGTCCCAGAACAGATCCCTGGTGCACTCTACTGGTGACCGACCTCCATGCAGAAAAAAAACCATCTACAACCACTCTTTGCCTTCTGTGGGCAAGCCAGTTCTGAATCCACAAAGCAATGTCCCCTTGGATCCCATGTCCCCTCACTTTCTCAATAAGCCTTGCGTGGGGCACCTTATCAAACGCCTTGCTGAAGTCCACATAAACTACATCTACTGCTCTTCTTTCGTCAATGTGTTCAGACACAGTCTCAAAAAATTCAATCAGGTATTTATGCCAGAAAGAATTAGGCTGGTACTTCAGTGCATAATATGGGGAGTACAGCATTGTCAGAGGTGTTATTGTTCAGATAAGACATTGAATCACGGACCCTCTGCCCTTCCCCTCTCTTTGTGATGGATGAGACACCCTGTTGGATTAAACATGATTTTTGGAATAAGTGTTTATCTGTACATGAAACCACCTACCATTTCAGGGAAATACAGAAAATCCTATCTCACTACTTAAAGAAGAAGAGGGGAATTCTTAGGATGTTCTGGCCAACACTTATCCCTGAACAGATGTTGTCAAAAAACAGATTATTTGCTTGTATTTTTCTCATTATTTCTTATGGGACCTTGTGTGTAAATTGACTATTGAATTTATTGCCATAACACCAACAACTGTGATTCAAAAGTGAAAAAAAAATTGAATGTCCTTAGATTATTAAGAGTTGGAAAATGCTTAAGCCTAGTAACGTGCCTGGAGTGATTTGTGGTGATTATCCATTTTAAGATAACAAGCCAGGCTAAGTGTCACCTGGCTTGGGGGACCAATTGTGATGAAGAATGAGTAATCACCCCAGGGAGCAAAGTCCTCTCTTAGACAGAAGACATGTAGGTGACTAGGGCAGCAGTGTGGGTTGCTGTACTGTTTTTCTCATTATGAAATATCCCTGTGCTTTGAATGAAGTCTGTAAAAATGCATCATTACTGTGCCACAGGGTTGAAAGTTGAAACAAAAACAGAAAATGCTGGAAAATCTCAGCAGATTTGACAGCATCTGTGGAGAGAATAAAGCCAATGCTTCATGTCTGGAAGACCCTTCGTCAGATCTAAGAGCAAAGGAAATCAAAAGAGATTTATACTATGAGTGTGGGGGGCTGTAATTGGACGAAGGGAATGTGAATGATGATGAAGAAACCGAGAAAGGTCCATGAAATGATCAGAATGTGTAAATGGCAGAACAAGGTACAGACTGTTAAGGGACTGCCTGAGAAATGTGGCAGTTGCCTTGAAGAGGAGTCTGTACCTCTGTTCTGCCATTCACACATTCAAAAGCTTGGTCAAAAAATGTTAACGTATGTTTCAAAGGAAGAGGGAGAAATGGAGAGGGTCAAAGAATCCTTTTTCTCCTCCAAACCCCCAAGATGATTTTGAAATTCTGTTTTATATTCTGGCAAAGTGTCAACCTTACTCTGGGAATGCTGAAACACCACTTGTTCATTGAAATTCTGCAAATGAGTTCCTTCATCAAACTTTTTCCACTTAAAGTGAGTCTTAGCCCTGGGTCAGCTGCTTGTCAAGATGGGTACATTTATTTGGAAGTGATCTGGCCAGCATTAAAGGCTCATTTTCCACCAATTAGACAACCTGCATTGGGCATTTCATACAATTATGAGAGACCCAATTTCATTCAATTTTGTACAAGAGGCTAGTTCCATACATCTAAAGTTCCAGCACCCCTGGGTGCTAATCAAGCCGTACTAAGGGCAGCTTGAGAAAATGTAAATCTCTTTGGGATTTTGATTGTATTCTTCAACTTGAGGAGGAAAACCAATGCATAAGTACAGATTATTTTCAGGTACGAAGATCTCTCAAAGGGCTACATGCACTCTCATTGTTAGCTGAGGAATTGAAAATATAGGCCACAATTTTCCAGCTGCGTCAAACCTGGCACAGATTGCAGGATCAGAGAATTGCGGATTTGGGATTTAGCACGTTCAGCTCCGATGTGAAACCCCTTTGCAATCTTCCCAGTCACTGCGCCCAGATATAGGGCCGATTTTACCATCAAGCTGCGCCCATTTTCAGGCGCAAAAACTTGATAGAGTCAGGCATGAGGCAAGCAGTGTGACCTGTGACCACCTCTGCACCTATTCCCCCTTTACCAAGTGCCTAAAATGGCCACAATCAGGACCGCGCCCAAAACGAGCACGACTGTAATTTAAATTGGGGGATATGGACAGTGACTGTTGATGTGCTGGGGCAAACAGTGTTCCATAATCCCTACATATGTTCCTCTCCATCTTACTTCCCTCCCACCCTTCAGAGTGACAACATGGCTTTTTCAATGCAACCAATAGATTTTGTTGTCCTTTTGGTTGCTGCTGGAGCTGAGGAGGAGGAGTAGGAGGGAGAACTACAGGCACAGGAGGCTCGGGCCTTAACACTTCCAGGACCAGAGAGAGAGTCAACCACAAGAGGCAGGAGGTGGCCGCCATTCACCCGGGGGGTGGGGCAGGGGTCGGGGGTCGGTGGGGGATAGGATTAGGAGGGAGCAGAGACCCCAGCAATTCTGTGCACAAGTGCTCTTTGCGCAGATGTCATACACCGTGTGCCGCTGATGTCTCCAACTCCAAAAAGGAAACTGTGAACACTTGTGCAACCTATTGCAGGACCTAGCACCTAGAGGTGGGGGGGTTTGTGGGAGTGCGCACCCACTCTCAGTGGCTGTCAAATTGATGGCCACTCTAAACTTCTACGTGACTAGTTCTTTCCAGACTCCCAGCGGAGGTGTCTGTGGCATCCCCCAATCTGCTGTGTACACCTGTGTGAGGCAGGTCACTGAAGCCTGTATGCCCAGGCTGGCCAGATCATCAACTTCAACCTGGACCAAGTGCAGCAGGAAGCCCGGGCTGCAGTGTTCACAGCCATTGCGGGGCTGCCTAATGTGCAGGGGGCCATCGACTGCTCCGGTGTTGCCCGTAAGGCCTTCCTACAGAATCCACAATGATTTGTAAATAGGAAAGGATTCCACTCCCTGAATGTTCAGCTAGTGTGAACATAGAACATTACAGCGCACTACAGGCCCTTTGGCCCTCGATGTTGCGCTGACCAGTGGAACCAATCTAATGACCCTCTAACCTAAACTATTCCAATGTTATCCATATGCCTGTCCACTGACATTTGAATGCCCTTAAAGTTGGCGAGTCCACAACTGCTGCAGGCAGGGCATTCCACGCCCTTACTACCCTCTGAGTAAAGAACCTACCTCTGACATCCATCCTATAATTATCACCCCTCAATTTAAAGCTATGTCCCCTCACGTTAGCCATCACCATCCGAGGAAAATGGCTCTCACTGTCCACCCTATCTAATCTGATCATCTTGTGTGCGTTCATAGCATGACAATCAGACACATCTACACCAGACATCCAGGCAGTGTGCATGCTAACTTCATTGTCAGCTCAGACATCCAGGAGGCATTCGAGGAGGAGCCCAGGCTGTGAGGCTGACTGCTGGGTCATATGGGTTACCAGCATCGGACATGGCTTGTGTCTGAAGCCTGTGACTGAGGCGGAGACCTGCTATAATGGGGCCCATGTAGCCACCCGCGCAATAGTGGAGAGGTGCACTGGGATCCTAAAGATACGATTCCGGTGCCTGGAATGATCTGGCAGGACCCTCCACTGGAGCCCAGTGATCTGTTGCTGCATAGTGGTCAGGTGCTGTGCCTTGCAAACCTGGCTCTACAGAGAGGTGACCTCTTGGAGGACGTGAAGGCTGACCAGCCGGCTGTTACTGAGGAGGATGACCAGCAGGAAGAGGAGAAATAGGAGGAGGAAAAGCTTGCTGAGAAACACCAACCATGTGTTGGAGGGTTGGCAGCCCAAAAGAGGCATGCGAGAGCAGCAAGGGAGGTCCTGATAACCAGGCGATTCACTCCTAGGGGTTAGTGTCTGTGGACTCCATTCACCCCCCAAATTCCTTCTATATCATGCATATTGTCATACCAGAGTGGTGGGCCTGGGTACTTGGTGTTGGTGAGTTTTTTTGTCAGGCAGGAGGATGATGACGACTTGCGAAGTATCATTATGATGATGTCCAGGTCCAAACCAGTCTGGCTCCTACCTGAGCTCCACATGCACACTGGCACCTGTGCCCATGTCTGTTTAGTGGGTAAGGGATCTGAAACCCCCATACAGAGCCCTGGGGTGTGTGGGATGGGGGACGAGAGCCAATCGCTCATGGGTCTGGGGAACCAATGGCTTCCTTTTCTCTGTAACACAGCATTGAGGGGCCTCTCCAACTGACATCAACATGAAGTATCGCTCCGGCGATTATCAATGGAAGAGGATCCATAATCGGGACATATTAGTTGCAGATGGGTGGTAAAAAAGCATTTATTTACAATAAAAGTGTTTATATAAGATGTTCTAACATAAAAATTTGTGAATAGAAAATGTTAAATATCTTTCCAACTAATGTAGCCCTTCACCCGTGCCATCTCAGTACAACTACAACTTCCTAACCTTACGTGGCCTCCCACTACCTCTCAGTGACTCCCCAAAACGTACCCTGGAGATGGATGGAGCCAACTGCCTACTATGTCCCATGAGCATGGCCAACCTCCTCTGGAGGCCCTGGATCTTGAAGGCCCTGGCCAGGTGACTGGGATGTTTCCATGACACTATCTTCATCCCGCTGCCCCTGAGATGCACCCGTGTCAGGAAGGAGGGAGTCAGAAGGTGTAGCCACAGCCACAGTCTCTTGGTTGGAATGTCCTGGTGTGGGCTCTAGCCCTTTCTCCCCACTTTGGGCCCCTAGGTCACTCCATGGCATCATCTAGAACTGCCAGTCCTGCAGGACCACCTGAGTCCTATCCATGGTGGTTGAGCCCTCTGCTGTGGCCACTTGAGTTGGGGTCTACCTCTCAATGACAACAGCAAGTGCCCTCTGACATCGGGCCACACTCTGCCACCCCTCAGCCGTGACCTTGCTGCCGTTGAGAACGTGTCTCAGTGCTGTCCTACTGGGTCTCCTACAGGCTTTCAAGTCTCTCAGCCATGGGCCGCAAAATCTCGAGAATCCTGTTCAGTTTCTCAGCTGTGGCCTGCTGTGACTCGGCCAATGCTTGGAGCCTGCCACTCATGGTGAGGATCCCCTGCCCTAGGCTTTCCACTGCAGATGCCACCCTTGCAGTGTTGGCCTGGGAAAAATGCAAGATTGGCAATAGCTGGTCCATCTGAAAGCTTTTGGACTCCTCCCAATAGCCTCGCAGTCGGTCCAGTGTGGCCGTCAGCCCCTCCTGCATTCCATGGCTCCGTTGCTGCATCTCCAGCAGCTGAGGGAGAAGTGATCCCAGAGGCCCAGCATGTAGCCTGGCGCAAGATAAGTCCTCTCCTCCAGCAGGCTCCTGTGTGCCAGAGGCCTCGGATGGTCCCTCCTCCACCCGATGTACATCTGATGTGTCGTGCTCATCAGAGAGTGACCCAGAAGCTCAACACTAACTGGAGCCACCGACATGGCAGCATCTGGGATGGTGAGTTGTGAGGTGGCAGCTGAAACCAAAAAAGTGCCACTCTTGGGGGTCCTTTCACCCACATCCTCCGAGGACTCGTCTGAGCTGTCTGGATCAGCAAGGGCGGGAGCTGTAGGCCCCACATTTGGCCCTTATCCCGCTAATCCTTTCCCATCCATGTATTTATCCAAATGCTTTGTACTTTTGCTTTTGAAACCGCCTCAACCACTTTCTCTAGCAGCTCATTCCATGTACACACATGAATGAATGAAGAAGTTGCCCCTCAGGTTCCTTTTCTTTCCCCTCTCACCTTAAACCTATGTCCTCTAGTTTTCAATTCTCTTTCCCTTGGAAAAAGACTGTTTATCCTCTCGATACCTCTCATGACTTTATGCACTTCAGTAAAGTCACCCCTCGTTCTCCTATATGGCCCCAGCTATGGTCCAGAAGGTCCCGGGACCCGTCCCTGCAACACAGGACATAAGGTTAAATGCAAGGAGGGAGAGGAATCCGGGATGCCAAACGCGTGATTCACATTTCTCCATTGAACATAGAACAAAGCTCCAAGTGAATTACATCACAGGAACAGGCCCTTTGGCCCTTCAAGCCTGTAGCGACCAGGATGCCCATCTGATTTGTAACCTCTACCCTTCCGGGGACCATATGCCTCTATTCCCATCCCATTCACATAGCTGTGGAGATGCCCCTTAAACATCACTATCGTATCTGCACCCATGACCTCCACCAGCAATGAGTTCCAGGCACCCACTACCCTCTCTGTGCAAATAAACATGCCTTGTACCTCTCCTTTAAACCTTGCCCCTCTCACCTGAAACTCATGGCCCCGAGAGGTTGCCTCAAAGTGATTGAAGGAATGACAGGTACTCACGTTTTGACAGCAGCCTGACCACGCTGTCACTGACAGCCCGCATCTCCCCTTCCCTGGAGAGCTCCAGCGCCCGCTCCTCAAAGGGGGTGAGGACCTGGAGGTCTGGCTCACCACCCTCTGCCTTTGCCCTCTCAAGGGTGTTGTGCTTGGTCGTCTTCTGTGGAGACAGAAGGAGCCATGAAAGAAATGGCGGCACGATTCCTGCAGCGTATCAGGTGGTGGCCCTTAGAGGACAAGCATAGTGGGGCTCATTGGGGGGAGAGGAAGGAGATGCTTGGGGGTCAGGAGCAGGAAGCATGTAGGGTGCTGGGGATGGGAAGATCTGGGGGAGATGTGGGGGAAGATTGAAAATGGGATTCAGCACTCACCCTTACTATACGGATGAAGTCATTGACTTTTTCCAGCACTGTTTCCCAGTTCAGGGGGGGCCAGTGCCCCTGGCACTGACTGAGGTGGCGACTGCCTCCCAGGCTGCATTTCCATCAACCCCCCCTTGGTCTGCATCCTCCTGGGGGGAAGAGGGTGTCCCATCTTGACTCTGCTGCATCCAACAGCCTCCCCAGATCCCCTCAGGAAATCGGGGGGCTGTTCGTGTGCACATTTTGTGCAGGAATGCCTGCCAGCCTGTCCATTCTGCCCCTCGTTAGGGCAGATCAGCTGCAGGCAGTTTGGCAGAGCATTCCAGCAAGTTCCACACAGTTCACTTGTAAGCAGTGAGGGGACGGCAAGTGAGAACTTGCAGGTATGCTGATGGGGAGGAGAGCTGGTGGATCAATGCCTCAATGACTGGGGACAGGGGAGAGAGAGGGACGTATCACACATCCATCAGAGTCCCGAGGAGAAGGGGGTCTTGTGTAGGAGGGTCTGAGGTGGGGGTGAAGCAGATCACCCTGCCTGATATCTGTTGGGTGGAGCGTGGATCTCTCTGGATGAGTGAGCGGGAAGTGGGGGGTCTGCTGCCACTCTGCCTGAGATCTTTGGGAGAAGTGGGGGAGGGGCGTGATTGGTCTGGGTGACGGGTGGGTGGGGGGATAAGGAGGTCAGTAATGTTGTGGGAGTGGGGCAATGTCTGTGGGGGGCCAAGGGGTGGTATTATCCGGCCTGGGCACGATGTGATAGGGAGCAGCATTCTATCATTTTTTTGGTACGCATGTGCAGTTGGGGCACCAATCAGAGCTGCAGGGTTTTGGATGCAATAAGCCCCACCCACAGGCTTGTGCAGCGCAATTCAGAATCACTGATTCTTTTTCAGGCAGTAGGGAGCAACGGAAAATGGGTCTAAAAATCAGATCTGAAACACTCCCAGATTCAAGTCCCAGAACGTAGAAGCAAAATGATAAAATCGGGCACATAGTTTCATTCCCGCCGTTAGATTGACATAACTAAATAAGCACTCAAATATGCCTAAGATAAAATGCAAAATAGTGCAGATGCTGGAATCCAAAACAAAAACATAAAAGTGCTGGAAAATCTCAGCAGGCCTGACACCATCTGTGGAGAGAGAGTAGAGCCAACGTTTCGAGTCTAGATGACCTCTCATCAGAGCTTTAAATATACCTAGTCTGTTTGAGGGCAGATTCTCCCTATTCCCAGGATTCTCCAACCTCAGGCATAGCAGGAACCCAGCGAGAATCACTACTGATCGCCACAAACAGAGAGCAGGCGTGATGACCATGCCAAGGGGTGCTCAGAGGCCACTGAAGCCCTTGAGTGGTTGGGGACATGACTGTGTAGTGTCCATCTGGCAGTCAACTGGAGGTGCCACATTGGCACCACAAATGGGCAGTGCCAGGGTGCCAGGGCAGTACCAAGAAGATGAGGCATGAAGGGGTCATGAAGAGGGCAGGAAGGGTGCCATAAAGAGAGAACATCAAGGGGTGGAGCCTGAGGGAAGGTATGATAGGGGTTATGAAGGGAGGGGGTCATGATGGATGGGCATGAATGGAATACATTATGAAGGTCCCATTGCATTGATGCCAATGATCTATGTTGGGGAGGGGGATGGAGAATTTATCTTTCCTTCAAAGGTGGGGGGGGGTCCCGATGTCCATGGGAGGAGGGAAGGAGGGTCTTCAAGTTCACCCAGAGATTGGGGCACCCTTTAAAAATGGCACCTGATCTCCATGAAGCTGGGCTTGCCACCCTGTATCATTCCACATCTCTCTGAACTGGTGCAAAAACTCACCCCTCTTTCAAAAATTAAATAATTTTTCTCACCCAAGATGACAGCCATTTTTTGGAGAAAAGTCTGCCCATAGATGTCACCTATCAGACCTATGGACATTTCATACATCTCCTGTTTTCAATTCCTCCATTTCAACAGTGAGCTGATTGTACCCACACAACATGCAGCAGGCTCGTCTACACCTTCAAGAATACCACCGCTCTACCTACACCCTGGAAGGTTACAACAGCCATATTTTTCATGCTATAGGCTCCTTCTAAGCATCAGGAGTCATCTACAAAATCGGCCACTCTGTCGCACACATGAATCACGCAAGTCACGGTGCTTCCCACAGAAAAAGTCTTCATCACTTTCCAGGGAGATAGAACCTAGTAACTTGAAAGAAAACAGAACCTTTTTTTTTAAATGCTAGAGTTTTCACAACTGACGAGTAACTCAGAATACCCATGCACTGTTTATGAATGATTAGGATGCAGATGTACACGTGTTATTACTTGCTCATCCCGTTGACCTTGTTATTTATCCCACCAGAGAAAATTGCATTTTGATTGTCTTCTGCTGTTTGCCCATGGCTATATGGGTGGGAATGTGAGAATGGAAAATCACAATGTATGTGCAATGTAAAATGGTGCTATCAGTTAAGGAGAAGTTACTTTGTGAAGCTGATGCTCAGCTGGGTATGAATAGGAAGGCAATGGTCCTTTAGTTTTTGTGTTCCTGAATCAGTTAGTTTGCAATATTTAACAGTTTTATATTGAATAACTTTTTATTGCATCTGTGCTTGCTGCTCTTTCCTACAGTCAAGAAAAGGTGATTCCTCTTCACCTTGCTTGCACTATATTCAACAGAGAGCTTCCTCTAATCTAAAGGTAACAAAAATATACTGATTGGCACTGCTTGTCACCACTAAGTGCGCTACTGATAAGAGACTGATTGTTCTTGACTTTTACTGCATTGCTACTGTTACTTGTAGCCTTGACAGTTCTATAACCCATCTGCTGTTTAGAAATTATGTATTAGCAGAAAAGATTCAGGGATAACACTGGAAGACAATAGCATTATAATTCAATAACCTTCTCACGGAGTGACAAATAGGACTCTTCAATCCGCGCATTATTGTTGTCAGCGGAAAGTATAAGCACTGTATGTTAATGAAAACAGGCTGCAAATGTAGTCTACTTACCTTGTTTGTCTTTTGAAGGTGTTTTTATGATGAATTAATAATACACTCAAGGTCACACTCATACGCTAGTTAGAAGGTCAGCCTAATACCAAATGGTAAATAAACTGAATAAGGATAAAATGCTGGATCACAATCTTTACTGCAACAGGTGCTGATTCAGTTTACATGCAAAACCGCACCTCTTTTGCACACTTACTGTGCTATTCATATTGGATGCCATTTTGGCTAGAGTGTTACTATGAACAGTAGGAGTGTCGCAAATATGCAAGGAAGGCAAATAATGCCCATCAATCAGCTTGCAATAGTGACTTACCTGTAGGAGTGAAATTTCCAACACCAATGCTCCATTTAATGGTGTCCCTTAAACATGCATAGGTAAAAACGTGTTCAGCGGCAGGAAGCTATTATTTCAAGTGATCATCAGCTCCTTTCAGATTAGCTGCTGATTGATCAATAATGGTTTTAGCTAGTCTATCGATCTACTGAGTTTTCTATTGCAATTTAAAGTAAGTGAAGTCTGCAAGGACTGATGTTGTATGTTGTGAAGCATTTTTTCTTATGTCAAGAACTCTGCTCAGACTACTTGCTCATTGACATGAGTGCAGTAGTTTCTAACCTCCTTGGTCTACAACGTGAGCAGAGACAACATAAAAAGGAAAAGAGTAAAGTGAATGTTGGTTCTCCACAGAGTGAGTCTGGGGCACTAATAATGAAAATTGAGGAACTGGCAAAAAAATTGAATAGATATTTTGCATGTCTTCACTGCAAAGGATACAAGTATATCCTGAAATTAAGAGGTAAATGGAAGGGAGGAATGTAAATCAATTACAATTATCAGGGAAAAGGTCTTGTAAAAATTATGAGAACCAGAAGTTTTTTTTTTAAGTGTATTTATTAGTATCACAAGTAGACTTGCATTAACACTGCAATGAAATTACTGTAAAAAATCATTGTGCTGTACTTAGATTTCCAGGTGCCACATCAAAGGTTACTACATAAAATAAGAGTTCATGGTGTAGGAGGTAACATATCAGGATGGATAGAGAATTGGTTAACTAACAGGAAATAGAGGGTAGGCATAAATGGGTTATTTTTGGGGTGGCAAGATGTAACAAGTGGAGTGCAATGGGAATCAATGCTGGGGTCTCAATTACTTATGATCTCAATCAATGACTTGGATGATGAGATCAAATGTATGGTTGCTAAACTTGCTGATGACACAAAGATAGATAAGAAAATAAGTTGTGAAGAGGATATAAAGAATTTACAAAGCAACATAGATTGGTTAAGTGAATAGGGGTGGGGGGAAAGGAAGATAAAGTATGAAGTAGAAAAATGTGAACTTGTCCACTTTGGCAGAAGAATTAAAAAGCAGCATGCGGTTTAAATGGAGAGCAATGCAGAACCCTGAGGTAATAAGGGATCTGGGTGTCCTGACACAAAAAGTTAGTGTGCAGGTGCAGCAAGTGGTTGGGAAGGCAAATGGAATGTTGTTGTCCATTGCAAGGGGAATGGAATAGGAATGAAAGTAGGAATGTTTTGCTACAGCTGTGTAGGGTATTGTTAAGGTCACGTCAAGTGTACTGTGTACAGTTCTGGTTTAATTCTTAAGGAAGGACATAATTGCATTAGGAGCAGTTCAGAAAAGGTTCATTCAGCTGATTTCTGGTATGAAAGGATTATCCTGAGGAAGGATTGACAGGTTGGGCCTGTATCCATTGGAGTTTAGAAGATTGACTGACATTCTTATTGAGACAGATAAGATCCTGAAGGGACATTACAGAGTGGATACTGAAAGTATATTTACTTATGAGGAAAAGATGAGAATTAGAGAACACAGTCTAAAAACAAAAGGCCTCCAATTTAAGGTCGAGAAGAGAATTATTTCTCTCGGTGGGTCACAAGTCTTTGGAACTTTCTTCTCCAAAGAATGGTGGTGGCAGGGCCATTGAGTATTTTTAAGGCTGGATTAGATACGTTTTTGATTGATAAGGGAGCCAAAGGGCATTGGGGTGGTGGGTAGGAAGGAAAATGGAGTTGAGGCTACAGTCAAATAAGCCTAGGTATACTTAAATGATGGAGGGGCCAGATGGCATACTCCTGCCCCTCATCTGTATGTTTGTAAGTACAGGTGACAAGCTTCTTGCAGAGAGAGGAGAAAAGGGAAAAGGACGCTCAATAGGAGGCCATACCCACCAAAGGTCTTCAGGGAGCAATTCTATTACTTCAGTATGTGTGACATCTGCATTTTAAGAATGGGGTGCTTAATGAAACCTGCCATTTCTTGCAAACAGATCTTCAGCCACAGCCTATGGTGAGGCGAGTGATGCCAATGGCTGCGAAAGTGACCATGGCCATGAACTTCTTCACATTTGCATACTTCCTGGCTTGCCCTGGCAACAATTCCAAAAGCTCCAAATTTACTGTCAACTGTATAAGGGAGGTGACTGACACATTTCATGACACAAGAGGGATGAAATGTTGCATACACATGACTACAATCTTTGCCAAGAGCAGGCACAGATCCTGGCCACAGCTCAAAGCAAGTTCCAATTAGAAGTAGAAAACAGCAATTGCTGAGAGTGATCCTGCCTTTCAGGATAAGTCTTTAACAGATGTGAGTGAGACTTTTCTTCTAGCCCACTCCAGACTTCGAGCACTCCTTTTGATATGGCATGGTGTCCCCATCTTTGGATCACCCCATCTGTGGAATTTGGAACAGGATCAGAATGAGTTAAATGTGACTGGAAGTTGAAATCCTTTAGCAATGGGTTATTTTACTCTGTTACTTTTGTGTACCAACAAGTATTGCCTCTTTCAGAATAAGTGCATCTATCTAGGTATAGAATCACATAGTCAAATAGCACAGAAGGAGGTCATTCTTTGAAAGGGTTATCCAATTCATTTCAGCCCTTTACAGGTATATCTAATTTCCTTAAACCTCTCTCTAAAAATCTTGTGTATGCTCACATTTTCTGTGCAGCTAACTACTCCTGTTCTCTCATTCTTTAGGTCAGCATTTATTCTTGAAATTGCCTATTTTAACGTGGCCTTCCCAGCAGGAACAAGATGAGTTTGAGTCAGACGCCTCCTTTACACATACTAGTACACAACTGGTTAACTTCAATTGGATATAAAACACATACTCCACACGGACCCAACCTATTCCCAGGTTAGGTTAAAATTAGGCTTACAGCTCCTATGCGAACCATTAATTTAAGAAAATAGATGCATTCATTTGTGTGCTTAATTGCAGCTTTTTGCAATGACATGTAAAGAAAGCAAATAAAGCTGTTGTGTTAATCTTCTTACATTATCCAAAGTTTTATTGCAATGGTAAAACTGACCATGTATAGTTCTTTAGTTTGCCAGTTTTGACAGAAATGCCTTGAAAAGACTACAAGTCTACTTTCATGTATTCCAAACTGAAATACATTCCAACAGCGCATCAACCTTGAACTGAATCAGTGCGCAGTGTCCAAAATACTCCTAAATAATGATTAAATTTCAGAATGACAGGTTCTGTTTGACAATCTGTCCTCCTCATACAACTGAATTTTGTCACTGCACATTGTAGCAATAAATACAGCCAGCTGCTGAATCACAGGTGCCATTGCCTCATTTCACTGACATTAATTGTACGTATTGTTTGAAGGACAGACTGACTTTGAATTATACTGTCAATTATGGGTAGGTTATTTATAAGATGAGTTACCTTATTTATTACATATTCTCAGTGAAGCAAGGGCAGAAGTTGGATGGACCAGATGCTAGCTTTAATGTGTGAATACTTGTGATCATCTGATGAGATGGCTATGACCCACAGCTTGCCATCTTGAGGAAATCAAAGTAGGAATGCCAGCTGAAGTTATCCATTAACCCATGATGCTATATAGTTTTCTGTTATATTGTCATATTTCAGCTACACTCTTCAATTAGCTCCATGGAGTAGTTCAGGGAGATGTGTGCCCATAGCATGTTCAAAGATGAGTGTGTAGGATTTCCTGTAGCCAAGGGAGGAGTTTCTCTATAATTGTGATGAAAGTGATGTGGATCTTACTTCAATTGCTTGATCTCAGCTGTAAGTGTACATGTCACTTTTTTCAAGGTGCACAAAAATCTTTCAGTTTCTCTTGGCCAATGGGGTGTAATCTTTTGATAAGTGAAGTCTAAATCATTGCAAATTTACTGAATTTATCTCAGTTCAATATGAGGCCACTATCACTTTTTGCCATGATGTAACTAATTCTACGATTGGTAAGCTGCTGTAATCATCTGTGACAATAAGCAAATTTTCACCAGACTGCAAGTCTGTAAAATCAACACTAACCTCAATCCATGGCCCTGAAGGTAGCTCAGACAGCTTGAGAGGATTATGGAGATTTGTTGTTGTTTGACATTGCTAACATTGATTGATTTTGTGTTCAGTTGATTCCTGGCAACTATACCTTTTTCCCAAGGAGTTGTTTGGTTTTGACAACTTTCTGGTGATCTCTATTTGCTATATCAAAAACACATTGCCACAATGAGTGCGAAATGATAATGCTGTTGTAACCCAAGATCAGAGGTGGTTGTAACAGTGAGCCCATTTTGAATACGATGAAGACTTTGTCATGTGTAAGTTATCTTGTTCGTAGATGCTCTTTCAGTCGCGTCTTTTCAGTTTCATCATTCCATGGTCATCATACACAGTTGTAATGCCCTCATTTTGTTTTGTTGCCATTTTGATGTCAACTAGCTTTTGTAACCTTGGCACCATGTTTAAGCAAACATCGGTAAGTCATCATTCAGCAATCCTTTCCTCACAATAGTTAGCATCAGATGTCTCAAAAGTCCACTTGGTTGAACCTGCTTGGCTAAGACTCAACATAGACCTGTAGACCTGTATGTTGTTGCCAATGCAACATGTGGGAGGTCTTGGAGGCTCTTGGCCTGCCAGACATCCACACCTGTGCTCGGTGTGTGGAGTTGCAGGCCCTACGAAACCAGGTTAAGGAGCTGCAAATGCAGCTCGAGGACCTTCGGCTAGTTAGGGAGAGTGAGGAGGTTATAGAAAGGAGCTACCAGCAGGTAGTCACACCAGGGCAACGGGATGAGGGCACTTGGGTTACCATTAGGAAGGGGAAAACACGGGTAATGGAGAGCACTCCGGTGGATGTCCCCCTTCAAAATAAGTACTCCGGCCTGAGTACTACTGGGGGGGACAGCTCATCTGAGGGAGGAAGCGATGGCCAGCTCTCTGGAGCTGAGCCAGTGAGCCAAAAAATCAAAAAGGGAAGCAGAAAGGTAGTATTAATAGGGGACTCCACAGTGAGGGGCGCGGACAGGCGTTTTTGTGGACGTAGAAGGGAGTCGCGGATGGTGGTTTGTCTCCCTGGGGCTGGGATCCGGGATGTCTCTGGGCGGGTCCCAGACATCCTGAAAGGGGAGGGTGAGGAACCGGAGGTAGTAGTACATATAGGTACTACTGATGTAGGTAAGAAGAGGGAGGCACTCGTGAAAAAGGACTATAGGGAACTGGGTAGGCAGCTGAGGAAGAGAAGAGCAAAGGTAGTAATCTCAGGATTGCTGCCTGTGCCAAGGGAGAATGAGGGAAGAAATGAAATGAGGTGGAGGGTGAATGCGTGGCTGAGGGACTGGTGTAGAGGGCAGGGATTTCGGTTCCTAGATCACTGGGACCTCTTTAGGGGTAGGTGGGACCTCTATAGTAGGGACGGGTGGCACTTAAATACCAGGGGGACTAGTATCTTGGCGGGAAGACTGGCTAAGGCTACCGGGGGGACTTTAAACTAGAAAGGATGGAGGGAGGGAACTGTGATGGGGAAACTGGGACGGAGGAGGTTCGCTCCCAGGTAGGGGAGGACCGCAGGCAGTATGGGAGGGAGGTTAGACAGGTGGTGGAGATGGGAAATGCCCAGACTGAGGGGCTGAAGTGTATATATTTTAATGCAAGGAGTATAGTGAATAAGGTAGATGAGCTTAGGGCGTGGATAGCTGTTTGGGATTGTGATGTGGTGGCCATTACGGAGACTTGGATGTCTCAGGGACAGGACTGGGTACTTCAGGTGCCAGGCTTCAGGTGCTTCAGGAAGGACAGGGAGGGTGGCAGAAGGGGTGGTGGCGTGGCACTGTTGATCAGGGATAGTGTCATGGCTACAGAGAAAGAGGATGTCGTGGAGGGATTGTCTACAGAATCTCTGTGGGTGGAAGTTAGGAACAGCAAAGGGTCAAAAACTTTGCTGGGTGTAATCTATAGGCCGCCCAATAGTGACAGGGAAGTTGAAGTGCAAATAGGGAAACAGATTCTGGAGAGATGTTTTAATAACAGAGTTGTCGTGATGGGAGACTTCAATTTCCCAAACATCGACTGGAATATCCCTAGGGTAAGGGGTATAGATGGGGAGGAGTTTGTTAGGTGTGTTCAGGAGGGTTTCCTGACGCAGTATGTGGACAAGCCTACGAGGGGAGAGGCTGTACTTGACCTGGTACTGGCGAATGAACCAGGGCAGGTGATGGATCTTTCGGTAGGAGAGCATCTTGGATATGGTGACCATAATTCTATCTCCTTCACAATTGCGTTGGAACGAGATAGGATCAGGCAGGCTAGGAAGGTGTTTGTCTGGGGTAAGGGGAGATACGAAGAAGTCAGGAAGTTACTTGGACAAATAAACTGGAAGGAGGCGTTCTTAGGGAAAAGTACTGAAGGAAGGTGGCAGATATTCAAGGAATGTGTGTCTGGAGCTCTGAATGACAACGTTCCGATGAGACGAGGGGGTTTTGGTGGGTCGAGGGAACCGTGGTGCACAAAGGATGTGTTGAACCTAGTCAGGAAGAAAAGGAAGGTGTACAAGAGGTTCAGGGAATTAGGAGATGTTAAAGATCTTGAGGAGTATAAGGACTGTAGGAGGGAACTTAAAAGGGAAATTAGGAGAGCCAGAAGGGGTCATGAGAAGACCTTGGCGGGTAAGATTAAGGAGAATCCCAAGGCCTTCTATAAATATGTGAAAGGTAAAAGGATAAGAAGAGAAGGGATAGGACCTATAAAAGGTGAGGGGGGAAAGGTTTGTGTGGAACCAGAAGAAATGGCGGAGGTGCTTAACGAGTACTTCACCTCAGTATTCACGGTGGAAGCCGATCTGGAAGATTTTGTTATGGATTTGCAGCAGATGGAAAGGATTGAGTACGTGAATATTAAGGAGGAGGATGTGTTGGAACTTTTGAATTCTATCAAGGTAGATAAGTCGCCGGGACCAGATGGGATGTACCCCAGGATACTGTGGGAGGCGAGGGAAGAGATTGCAGAGCCCCTGGTGATGATCTTTGCGTCGTCAATGGAGACGGGAGAGGTTCCAGAGGATTGGAGGATTGCAGATGTAGTTCCTATTTTTAAGAAAGGGAACAGAGATAGCCCGGGAAATTACCGACCGGTGAGTCTGACCTCAGTGGTTGGTAAGCTGATGGAGAGGCTTCTGAGGGACAAGATTTACGAACAGTTGGAGAGGTTTGACGTGATCAGGAATAGTCAGCATGGATTTGTCAAGGGCAGGTCGTGCCTTACAAGCCTAGTTGAGTTCTTCGATAATGTGACTGAACACATTGACGAAGGAAGTGCCGTGGACGTAGTGTACATGGACTTCAGCAAGGCGTTTGATAAGGTCCCCCATGCAAGACTTCTTGAGAAGGTGAGAGGGCATGGGATCCAAGGGCCTTTGGCCTTGTGGATCCAGAACTGGCTTGCCTGCAGAAGGCAGAGAGTGGTTGTGGATGGGGCTTTTTCTGAATGGAGGTCAGTCACCAGCGGAGTGCCTCAAGGATCTGTTCTGGGACCCTTGTTGTTTGTGATTTTCATAAATGACCTGGATGAGGAAGTGGAGGGATGGGTAAGTAAGTTCGCTGATGACACGAAGGTCGGTGGTGTTGTGGATGATCTGGAAGGATGGCAAAAGTTGCAGCAGGACATAGATAGGATGCAGGACTGGGCGGAGAAGTGGCAGATGGACTTCAACGCGGATAAATGTGTAGTCGTCCATTTTGGCAGAACCAACGGGATGAACGAGTACACTATCAAGGGCAGAAGTCTGAGTAGTGTTGAGGAGCAGAAGGATCTTGGGGTCCGGGTCCACAGGACTCTTAAATCGGCCTCGCAGGTGGAGGAGGTGGTCAAGAAGGCGTATGGTGTACTGGCCTTCATTAATCGAGGGATTGAGTTTAGGAGTCGGGAGGTAATGCTGGAACTTTATAAGACCCTTGTCAGGCCTCATTTGGAGTATTGTGTGCAGTTCTGGTCGCCTCACTATAGGAAAGATGTAGAAGCTATTGAAAGGGTGCAGAGGAGATTTACAAGGATGTTGCCTGGACTGGGAGGCATGCCTTATGAAGTTAGGTTGAGGGAGCTGGGACTCTTTTCCCTGGAGAGACGAAGGTTGAGAGGCGACCCGATAGAAGTTTACAAAATGTTGAGAGGAATAGATAGGGTGGACTCTCAGAGGCTATTTCCCCGGTTTGAAATGGTCGCTACGAGAGGACACAGATTTAAGGTGCGGGGAGGGAGGTTCAGAAGTGATGTTAGGGGTAAGTTTTTCACTCAGAGGGTGGTGAGTGAATGGAATCGGCTGCCGTCAGTGGTGGTGGAGGCGAACTCGCTGGGGTCTTTTAAAAGATTTCTGGATGAGTATATGGGGTTTAATGAGATTGAGGGTTATAGATAGGTCTGTAGGTTGGTAGGTGATGATGTGATCGGCGCAACTTGTGGGCCGAAGGGCCTGTTTGTGCTGTAGTGTTCTATGTTCTATGTTCTATGTTCTATGCAACTCCTACTCTTGTATTTGAATATCCAACACTATTTGATCAGGTGGTTTGCTGTGTGGAATATTGAACAGGCTCATTACTGATCTCTAAGTGGTTATGACTTTGAATTCACTTCCACACAAATAGGAAAGAAAAGTAAGATACCCTATATAATTGAGAGTGTTTCTCCCTCTGTTTTTGAATAATATTGTTCAATGAGTGTTCATGATCAACTTGCTAGCGCATCAATTAATGAATTTCCTGCCTTGTCCTTTTGCAAGAGACACCAAAGGCAACCAGGCTTGCATCCATAACCAGCTGGGTGGTTTTCTGAGTAAAATAGGTATTTGTGCAACTTATTGACAACTACTGTTTGATCTGGTGTATAGCCTGTGACGAAGTCCAATCCCGCTTCATGGTCTCTTTTTTCAGATCATGTGGAGGGGCAGATGGCATAGTAAGGTAAGGAGGGAAGGAAGCAACTACAGTACATGATGAGCCCTGACTGACATTGGATTTCCTGCATGTTTGTTGAATCTGCAACTTTTGCAGTAGCTTCAACATTTCCATGGATCAGGTGATACTCCTCTACCCCTAAACACATGCTTGAAAGGAATTGATTCTGCTTTCTGTGAACAAGCACTGTCTTTGTTCAAGGTGAAGTAATATTTTCTAAGTTATTACAGACATGCATCCAGGAAAGACTCAAGTTCACTTTCAGTGCAAGCATAAATGTGAATGTCATTACTGATATTCGGTATGCTTTCAAATCCTTGAATTAGAGAATGAATAACGGGCTGAAATATCTCAGCTGCTGAATTGACTTCAGAGTTGAGCCTCTTGTATTGAAAAATTCTGATGTGAGAGCAGAATAGTATAAGATACTTTGACTTTTCTGCAGCTTAATTTGATAGTATCATGATTTGAGGTCAAGCATAGCCATGTGCTTACCACCATGTACTTTCTCTATAATGTCATCAATTATCTGTGTCAACTGTTTTACTCATTGTGTAACTTGCTTTTGTGACTGCATATCAGTGCAGATTGTAAAATAGGCCTCAGTTTTGGGTTTCTTGACAACTTGCTTGGGTGAGACCCAAGGCGTTGCCTCATTCACAACTTTCTCAATAATGTCAAGGTCAGATAGACACTAAAGTTTCTTCACTCTCAGTTCCTGACATGAAATGGCATTCATCATCATTGATGCTTTACTGGTGGCACATTGGGGTCCACACGCAACTGTCATGTAACACCTATCAATTTGCTGATACCAGTGAAGTAATCAGTATACAATTCAAGAAAATTGTTGGCATGATTGTGACTCCACCATGTGCAGATCTGTCGCTGTGTGAGAGCTGATAAACATGTCACATTCTCCAGATATGACATAAAATGCAACCTACATCCTAGTACCATTGAAGTTCTAAAAGTCCAAAGAATTTTCAATGGTTTGTCATTGTTGTAAGGGCAAATATTCACATTACCTGGTTGGCAGAGAATGGGACAATCCTGAAGTTTCTCAAATATTTTGGGTAGGATACCACAAGTACTTAGGAAGGCCAATGGAATTTTGGCCTTTATTGAGAGTATGAAGTAGGGAAGTCTTGCTACAGCTGTACAGGGCATTGGTGATAACGCACCTGAAGTACTGTGTATAATTTTATTCTTTATACAATGGAAGGAACATACTTGCATTGGGAAGAAGAGGTTGCTTTCTAAGGAAAAATTGAACAGGTTAAGACTATAGTCATTGGAGTTTAGAAGAATGAGAGGTGAATTTAGTGAAACACTTAAGATTCTGAACTCATAATCTTAAGTATATGGTAAAGCTACCAACTGAGTTGCAAAGATGTCTTAACTTAGTATGTTTACAGAGCTCCCCCATCAACTAAATATCTGGTTCACATGAATAAATACCGCAAGTCCTGAGTAATGTATTGGAGTTCCTCTTTAATCCCATCTTTTCACAGGTGCATTGTTTCATCAGTATTAGACTTTTGAAGGAAATGTCATGAATATATTTTAACAGATTCAGTACTGTTGTGTTAGAACTGCCAGTTCTTGTCATTAGCTCTGCATGAGATGTTGGAATTTTTGTAATTGCAATACACAATTCATTTTATACCAGGATGAATACGAGCAGAAAGTGTACTTTGGAAGTGATAAGAATTATCAGAAACTATGGCAAAATAGTATCAGAGAAAGTCACTGTATAAACATCATTAAATGGAATAGGATCCACATTCCATAGTATCTTTTCATGTCAGAATGGATCTTGTTAATCCTGGTTTCAAGGTTTTTTCAATGTGAGCACTTGAATCAATGTCAAGCAATAGGCTTGGTTAAAACCTTGAGAAAGCAGTTGAATGAATTTTGTCTCTGATTCCTGAAATATCAGATTGGTAACAATATACACGTCCTCCACAACTGCGTTGATTCATTTTGTTTAACCAATGCCGATTTTAACTACACACAATTACAAAGATACAAAATGCAGTTAATTGAAGGTAATAAAGCTTCTATCCTTGACAAAATAGCATTAGTTTGATATCTAATGTTTTGCTCAAGTATAAACATCCCAAATTATTGGATGGAGGAGAAAAGGAACAATCATTAGACCTTTTTCAGAGTTGGCTGGTGGGGTTGCAGAAATGAGTCTGAAAAGATTTGTTTAAAATGGAGGGGATATGGAGGGGCTTTAGGGAAGGTGTTCCAGAGCATAACCTCAATAAACCAGCAGTCAGTCAAAAAGACTCCTTTCCATTCATTGCTTGTTTCATATCAGGCACTAGCATTTACCCAACCTCGATTTCATTCTTTCTTGATGGTCCTTTGCAGCAAAACAGAGCAATGGAAAGGGATCTGAAGAAAACTGATGAGAAGAAAGAAGAAAGCAATATATTCCTAGTGAACTATGATGATGAGGAGGATCAGGCTGATCACAATCAGACCACACAAATATCCATGAATCAACATCCAGCCCCATATTTTATACTTGTAGCCCCTCATTTTAAACTCCCATTCACCAGTTCAAATATTTAACTGTGGAAAGATGTGATTAGTATACACTATAAGTACTACTAAGTGATCCGAGTAACATGAAGGGGCTGGAGGAGAAAAAAGTGGTTGAGGCTATACCACTTCCTCATTGGAGGCTAACGTGTGCGTGGCTGCATATGTACTATGCAGCTTCCTCCAACATTAAATGCCATGTGCACACCCCACAAAAACTTTAAAGGTATCACACATTGCAAAGACTGGTATTGCACAACAACATTTTAAAGAGAACATTAATGGAATTTAGACTTATTTACAAGCCGTTCTCATATGTACCTTCAGAACACATTCTACAGTAGTTATTGGGGCAGGCACTAACTAAATCAAAAGTGTTTGGATTATCTGCTTAAAGATTGAGCTTTTATAAATACATGCATAATGCTACTGTTGCCAATGTGTTCAAATCATAGCAATCCATTATGAAAGCAGTTTCCAGCAGGTCAGCATTCTTTGACTAAACAATTTAATATAAACTATGGACTGCACACGGAATGGCTAGAAATGAACTTGGAGGATAAGTGAGGGTAAGGTGCAGGAAATTCTATGTTGTGCGATAACTCATCAATTGTCTGCATTTTATTCATGCCCTAAACCTATTTTCTGATTTTTATAGTAATAATGGAGGTTTTATGGATGATTGGAACAGAGCTGATTAATTCTCATCATGTGACAATTTAGATTACATTGATCTAAATTCCTGTGATTTCACATTCCCACAATTTGGTGGTAATAACCTGATTGTTACTTTGATGTCTGGATTTTTGCTTAAATGCTTAAACTGGCAGACTTTCCAAATGGAGCAGTGGTCTTTTTAACTTTGAAGATACTTTCTTTTCAGTGTTTGTGCCAGCACTGCTACTGCAGCATACTGGCCGACTGGTCAATAATTAAGAAGAAAATGAGGATGAATACAAAAGGTCCAAGAAGGAGGAAGACATATAAAATGCAATAATACATGATCAGGGCAATTTATGTACTGTCCCAGCTGCAATTACCTGGACCTCACATGGGTCAGTGCTTCAGTTCCATAAACAGAGAAGCAGTCATTAAGCAGTGTCATTTAGATGAAGTAGATATATTGATCCATTAGCATTGCACTGAAGTGATAAATATGCTCAGTTTTTTTTGCAACCCTTGCAGTGTATTTTTCAACTCTTTGTTTTGTATGTGGATATAGTCTAATCATCAGAAGTCAAAGTGAAGACAGTGAGAAAGAGGAGCCAGCTAATACACATTGTATTGCCCTCTGGGACTGATGCAGCCCACCAAGAGATGGCTCTATGGCAGGGCTGGATTTCAGGATTTGGACTTTAAACTTGTAGAGGTGCATGAGTGCAGTTCACTGCCTTTTTGACAATTGACAATACCAGGACAAATAAAGAGGAGACAAATATCATACAAAATGTTATCTATTCCAGACAACCAGGGACTGAGGTTAGGATAATCAACACTTGTGTTAATCATGATTGACTCTGGTGCCAGTGTAATTACTTTTAATGAAAGCTCTTAAAAGCCCCTGAAATATGTTCTACTACAAATGGTGAATGTGCAAATAATGCCCTATAAACCACAAAAGCTGGACCTGTTGGAGGAAGCTTGCCAAAACTGTTAAGCAAATGCAAAACTCACATGAGTTTTACAGGACTGTCCACTGATATATGTGGCAGCATAGATATGGTTACAATATTTTAGTTCTGAGTTCTGACTCATGCTTAAAGCATTGTGAAAGGGATGAGGCCTTGAAAAATTGTCAGTCCTACAACAGACTACAGCAGAATGGGAATGTTCAACACAATGAATTCTGATTCAAATTGATCTTGCAAGGAGTGTTGACTGCCAGCTGAATTAACTAAATAACTATTTATTAACTGGAATAACCATATGCAAAGAGTAAGAAACGTACTTCTGATTACGTGGGCTGTCGGTGCCTGGGAGAGTTCGCACCTAGACCCAGGATTCACACCTTTTGGCTTGAGCGGCCAGAGGGGTCACATGACCCTCCAAAGCCTCATTCCTTATAGGAGCTTGTTATTACTTCATACCTCCTTTAAATCTTTTATTAAAACATACCAACAAAGTTAAAGCATTTACAATACAATACCGTAAATTAATTCTTTAACACAATCCATTATAAAGTCAGTCTGTCAAGGGATTGCTTCTCCTTCTGGGAATGATGCACCTCAGAAAGAGGTGCCTCCACAGCAGGGCTGGATTTCAGCAATTGTTTTGTAAAAGAGCATCAGTGCAGATCACCAAAATGGTCTAACCATTTTGAATGTGTATCCACTATAAGCAGGAACATTGTACATTGTAGCCAAAAATGGACCTACAAAGTTAACATGGAGTCTCACCCCTGGCCGTCTTGGCCACTCCGAAGGGTGAAATGGGGCTGCTGACCATAATTTTTGTTGTATCTGGCATTGATCAGAATGTTTACGCATCCTTTTTATGTCTGCATTTAATTCAAATCACCACACATAGCTGCAATCCCACATTTTCATCTTGGACATCATTGGGTACACGCTGTGTAGTTCCTCCAATAAAAGTTTCCTGCCAGGCATAGGGTCAATCACCTTCACTCCCTATCTTTGTAGCTCAACTCATTCTCCCTTGTTTGAAAAGGTTTTAGTTGTTCAAACATTTTATCGTAACACCAGCCATAAAGAATTATATGCTTAACTTTGGGCAATATTGAATCCTTCTGGGTCCAGTATTTGATCTGTTGCAATGCCACAGGCAGTGTGTCAAGGAAATTCAAGACAAGGATCATTTCTAGTGGCTCGGGCAGGAGTGGTGTACTTTCTGGTAGTGGGAGACTCCTCAAGGCATCTGTATGTGATGTGTGTGTGTCTGGTCTGTATGGGAAGATATATTCATAACTGGCCAACAATAAAACCCAGTGCTGTATCCTTGCAGACGCTACTGGAGGGATGGCTTTATCTTCTCTAAATATGCCTAGTAAGCGTTATGATCAGTAATTACAGTGAAATACTATCCATAAACATATTTTGGAATTTCTTTATCACAAAGATGACAGGCAACTCCTTTTTCTGATCTGTGAGTATGCCTCTTTGCATCAGTCCTTGAAGCATGGCCAATTGGTATTTCTAACCCATCCTTCACTTTATGCGACAAAACAGCTCCAATTCCAGAAGGAGATGAATCACAAGTGAGCATGATTTCTTTTAAAGGGTTGAAATGAACTAAAAGGCAGGACAAAGAAGTTAAGCTCTTTATCAACTTATAAGTTTGGGCACAGCAGGCTGTTAACAGAATTACCCTCTGCTTCTCCTCTCACAATCCCCACCACTCCCCTATTTTGTTTGCTTTGAAGAACTGTTGCAGGCATTCAAAGTATTGAACCCAATCCTCTGAAGCAGGGTCAAATGGCTTAAGCTTTCTGAATAGAAGCATTATGACAGCTCAGTGGCTGCTGAAGAAGCGTGCTTCCAAAGACTCGTACATGAGATTTGCTCAGCTGTTCTCTGTGGCAAATGGAAAGTGTTCCGTTGGGCCTTGTTGTCAAATGTAATGGATGGGATTCTCCCAAGAAACTTCTATGTGCTGAATTTGCATATAAACTGGAGTAAATCCCACTGCTCTTTTCAGCGGAATTTTCAAAATGAATCTCCCACTCTGTGCATCACAGAATACCCAACCGTGAATCACGCTAAAAAGCTGGAGGCATGGCCTATTCACAGTAAGAAGTCTCACAACACATTTAACCTGATGTTGTGAGACTTCTTACTGTGTTTACCCTAGTCCAACGCCGGCATCTCCACATCATGATTGGCATGGCCTATTCCCATTGAAGAGGCTGGCAGCATAGCACTGAGCAGGTCACTGCACAGGCACGATCTGTCAATGTGCAGTGACCCACACTGCCAGCCTTCCGATTGCTGGCCAGCTCAATCACTGGCCAGCACAACAACCCCTCATCGCTGACCAAGCGATCCCCCACCCGCCCAACCGCTGGCCTCCCAGACATGTCCGAGCCAGCCCTAATTCTCCCCCTGCCCCCTTGGCCCAGCCCACATCAATACCCCCCAACCTTGGCAGCCTCCATCTTCCGAGCTCCTGATTTCCCTCCCCACCGGCAGCCCCTCTAGCCTGTCCCCTCTGGCCCCACACCCCAGACACAGCCTGATGCTCGATGGACAGTGCCAAGGTGCCCCCTGGGCACTGCCACTTTTCCCCTTGGGCAGTGCCGGGGCAAAGCTGGCACTGCCAGACTGGCTGTGCCCAAAGGACACCCCACTTTATCCTAGCCTCTTGGGGGCCTCAGTTAATGAACAAGCCTGATTTCAATCTTGCAATCCATTGAGATGAAGGAGAGCCACTCACGCGGCCCACTCACTAAAGCAGGTTGCCTATCACGTTACACTCTGAGGCAATAATGGCCCAGACATTAAAACCAACAATTTTAACAGAAACGTACAGTACCTTGGATTCCCATTAAGATTGAAGATGCCTCATTTAGCAGTCATTACAAAGCTCAAACATTTCATGAAAACTGTCGCTAGTACATTAAAACTATCTCCACTACATTGATCAAAGGATAAATATATTTGTAAGTGGGAACTCTAAGTGCTCCTTTGCAACAAGAGAATAATATCCCATGAAACAACAAGCAAATCGATTGTCATGGGAAAATTTAATAGGAACTTCTCAATCACACTTTCAATTCTTCCAACAGGAATCCAAACGCTAAATGGGCCAGGAAAATGTGGCCAAAGTCCTGAGCCCAGCTCAAACCTGATAAAAGCTGTCTTGCTTTGCCTTGTGGCAACCAGTTGATGAACTAAGGTCAATATCACTATATTGGGGTGGCGCAGGGTTCAATTCCCAGCTTGGGTCGCTGTCTAGGTGGAGTTCGCACATTCTCCCAAGCCTGTATGTGTTTCCTCCGGTGATCCGGTTTCCTCCATAGTCCAAAGATGTGCAGGTTAGGTGGATTGGCCAGGCTAAATTGACCCTTAGTGTCAGGGGGACTAGCTAGGGGAAATGCATAGGGTTGTGGGAATGGGCCCTGGGTGGGATTGTGGTCGGTGTAGACCATTGGGCCGAATGGCCTCTTTCTGCACTGTAGGATTCTATGGTGTATTCAAGTTTAAGCAGTCTGAAGTAATGTTGATTTTCATAAGGCAGCATTCATTTTATAATGTTATTTGCTTCATAAATTTTGTTTTCCTTTTTCGTATGCTAATAAAAAGAAATAGCTGGCCAGACAGAGGTCTTTCACCAATGGGATCTGGGTTCCAGTAAAGGCCAGACTTAGGCCAGAATATTATGAATAAGACTCATGTGTGTCCGACCTGAAAGCACATAAAATTATGTGAGAAGACATCAGGCGCACATCTTTTGTGATGATATCACGTCTTGATGTCATCACAAAAGTACTCATATTCTGGCAATATTTGGCAAATCAAGGATAGTTTTTTTTACAGATTATCTTACTCATGCAGGAGAGGGTGCAATTCTGACTCATATTGTTGGGGTAAAGTAATCTGTATCTAACTGAACTTTTCCCCACTTAAGAATAAATGGGCACTTGGAGATTAACATGCAAAATGCCCATTACCCATCTTTAACACTCCTCAGAGAAGAAAAGGGACCTTTGATCTATTCATTATTTTATATCTAGCACTGGTGCTATCTGATTAGAGTGAGTGAAGAAAACCAAACATGCCAACTTGTGTCAGTTAAGTTTGTTTGACTTGTTTTAGGCATTAGATTTTGATTCTTTTAAATGCTTATATTTGGAATTCCATCTTGCCTTTGGACGCATCCGATACAACTGCCAGAGAAAATGGGATGAAGATCTCAGTATCTCTGGGTTTTCTCCTCATTGAGTGGAGAAGGCCAGGAAACTTTAGTGATGGGCCATGAGCAGATCCTTAATCTGATATCCCTACTCCAAAGCAGCATATCTATAAGAGCTCTCAAATTTACTTAAAACATTCTGCCAGGCTCAACAAAATTGCTCTTCGCTGAGAGCAGGACATAGATTTCAGTTTGTGCCTTGTAAAGATTTCTAAAAGGGACAAAGAAAGGTTATTCTTGGCCTTCCCTGTTCAGTCAAAGCAGCAATGATTCAGAACAACATTCTGTGCAACTATTATGATGCCACCATTGATGTACTTTTACAGCTGTGGTCACCCATCTTGACCATTCGACAACAATTTGAGACAGGATCTACATCCATAGTTGCAGGTGGTATGAGTCCTGCTCCAGCAACCTTACAATAGTGCAGAGGATATCCCCAAATTTTGGCCCTTCTGCCCTGAGTTTTTATTCACTCCAATGAGTAACAGTGACAGCCAGCTGGCTGGGATCTTGGCCATGGCAGGTGCTGATGAGACTGCTGGAGCTGACCACATGCTGCCTTAAGTGCTTGTCGCTGTAGCTGGAAGTGAGTCAGAATGCGATAGGTTTTGTTTAAATTGAAAGCTGGAAATAAATTTTGTTTTGATTTTTGATTTGATTTATTATTGTCGCATGTGCTAGTAAACAGTGAAACTCGTTGTTTCTTGCGTGCTACACAGACAAAGCATACTGTTCATAGGTAAGGAAACGAGAGAGTGCAGAGTGTAATATTAGAGTCATAGCTAAACAGCAGAGAAAGATCAACTTAATGCAAGGTAGGTCCATTCACAAACCTGACAGCGGCAGGGAAGAAGCTGTTCTTATGTCGGTTGGTATGTGACCTCAGACTTTTGTATCTTTTTCCTGATGGAAGAAAGTGGAAGAGAGAATGTCTGGGGTGCGGAAGGTTCGTAATTACGCTGGCTGCTTTGCCAAGGTAGTGGGAAGTGTAGGCAGAGTCAATGGATGGGAGGCTGGTTTGTGTGATGGATTGGGCTACTTTTGTAGCTTTTTGCCGTTTTGGACAGAGCAGGAGCCATATCAAGCTGTGGTACAATCAGAAAGAATGCTTTCTATGATGCATCTGTAAAAGTTGGTGAGCTGACATGCCAAATTTTATTAGTTATCTGAGAAAGCCTTGATGGGCTTTCTTAACTATACTTTCGGCATGGACGGACCAGGACTGGTTTTTGGTGATCTGGACGCTTAAAAACTTGAAGCCTTCATCTCTTTCTACTTTGTCCCCATTGATGTAGTAAAAAGTCTGACAACACCAGGTTTTAGTCCAACCTATTTATTTGATAATATACTCACTAGCTTTCGGGGTTACCCCCTTCGTCAGGTGAATGGAGAGTTCTGGCCTCAGACAGAGCATATAAAGCACAGACAGTTTAGAGATTACTGATTAAAATGCGAATCCTTACACCTAACCTGCTGTTCAAGACCTGAAGTGGCTGATAATGTGAGTGGAAGGAGCACTGATCACAGTTTAAAGAGATGTGTATTGTCTCCAGACAGTACAGTAAGTGAGGTTTTGCAAACCCAGGCAAGTCATGGGGGTTACAGATAGTGCGACATGAACCCAAGATCTTGGGTTCATGTCGCACTATCTGTAACCCCCATGACTTGCCTGGGTTTGCAAAACCTCACTTACTGTACTGTCTGGAGACAATACACATCTCTTTAAACTGTGATCAGTGCTCCTTCCACTCACATTATCAGCCACTTCAGGTCTTGAACAGCAGGTTAGGTGTAAGGATTCGCATTTTAATCAGTAATCTCTAAACTGTCTGTGCTTTATATGCTCTGTCTGAGGCCAGAACTCTCCATTCACCTGACGAAGGGGGTAACCCCGAAAGCTAGTGAGTATATTATCAAATAAATAGGTTGGACTAAAACCTGGTGTTGTCAGACTTTTTACTGTGTTTACGCCAGTCCAACGCCGGCATACCCACATCATGACTCCCATTGATGTAGACAGGGGCATGTTCTCCAGTACGTTTCCTGACGTCAATGACAATCTCCTTTGTTTCATTGACGTTGAGGGAGAGACTACCAGTTCACCAAATTCTCTATCTCTTTCCTGTACTCCGTCTCATCATTGTTTGAGATCCAACCCACTACAATGGTGTCGTCAGCAAACTTGAAAATCAAGTTGGAGGGGAATTTGGCAACACAATCATAGGTATATAAGGAGTAAAGTAAGGGGCAGAGAACACAGCCTTGTGTAAAACTACTTTTTCAAAATGTTTAGTTTCCTTAAAATGTCTTGAGGCTGAGTTCATTGGTGTGTTTATGATGGGAGCTCTGAGGCAGTAAATTAGCAGATGAAACAACTGTTCGAGTAACGGCTACCTCACCAACAGGAATAATGGAGTGCTGCCAGGCTTAGATTTATCGTTAATGTAACTAAACGTTGCCTTTGCAAACAGTCTGGTTTATGAATCAGTTAGCTTTCCTGGCTTTGATTTTCTTAAATTTATTCTTTTATTTATATAACTCGGGTTCTTCTTTTCCCTGTGTTTGTTTAATTGATTGTTTCTTTGTTCTGTGATGCAGTCTCTTGGGTTTCAACTCAATTGTTTCAGAAGTAATAGCTTTATAAAGAAATAAAAGCAGATATAAATGCACAGCACTAACATCCACTTACAGTTAATGAAAAATGTCAAAAATTCAACTGGACCTTGTTCGGATCAGCAAACATTTTGACAATAATTTCAATCATGTATTTGTTGCAATTCTGAATTTTCCAATTTGTAGCTAGCGCACTCCTCCACACCTTTGTCACCTCCAGACTCAGCTATTCCAAAACCCTCCTAGCAAGCCTTCTAACTCTCTATCTTCTGTAAACTTCTGCTTTCTAAAAGTTCTGCTTCCTGTATCCTATTTATATTACCTGCTCACCCATCACTTTATTAGCCCCAAGTCCTTATTTTGACTTGTCTTTTATGTACCCTCTTCCCTTAATCCCACACTGGCAACTCTACCTTCACCCATTTAGCCCCGTGGTCTAAAACTTTCCTGCTAATCCCAATGCAAAATACAAAAAAAACACAATCCCAAATACAAAATCCCAAAACCCATCACTTTGACCAAGGTTCATTCCTAACATCTCCTTTTCTCAATATCTATTTTTGTACTTTATGTGTCTGTGAAGTGGCTTAGAATGGTATAAATGCAAGCCATTTTTGCATTTTGAACAATTAAGCATGCACTACTATTAATTTGTTCCTTTAACTTAATTTCAACTTAAAGCAAAATAGGAGTAATGCATTTTCTGCAATTCAGCCAAAACTGAATATTTATTTATAACCAGTATAAGTTCCTTCAAGGTTTTGGGAATGCCAACGTAGTGAATTAAGGCGCGTTCTTTCACTTTTGGAACTTGGGTATGTATAAATTTTGAGATGAAAAGTCTTCTCTCCCTGCCAGCTGTAAGAACTTGGTCAGTCTATGCCAGTTTCCATTCAACAGAAGTCCTTAGCCCAAATCAGAAATTAATATGACACCAAACTGGTTCTGAATTCACAGTCTCAGTCTTGGATGTTCTTTCAGAGATTTGCTGCAGATTTGATGGACCGAATGTCTCCTTCTGCACTATCAGGTTTCTATGGATAAGTTACCTTATTTAATTGCACTCCATAGCTTAGATAATTCCTGCAAACTCTTCCATTGTTGTAACCCTGGTTACATAAGACATAACTTGTCTTATGTAACCTGTGTCTGTGGGAGTTTGCGCATTCTCCCTGTGGTTGCGTGGGTTTCCTCCGGGCGCTCCGGTTTCCTCCCACACCCCAAAGATGTGCTCTTAGGCTGATTGGTTTTACCAAATTGACACTATTCTCCCCTGAATCTGGCTAAGTTAGGGGTTCCATTCGTAGACATGCAGGGTGGAATAGGTGTAGGGTGATGCGGCGGCGCAGGCTCGTTGGGCCAAAGGGCCTGTTTCCCGTGCTGGATTGTTCTTTGTTCTTTGTTCTATAACCACAGTGTGACAGAATAAATTCTCTGGCTGCTATGTATAGTTTGCAGTCTTAAGTGCATTCATAAAGATATTTTCTGGTCAGTATTTCTAATGAAATCGTGAACCTGTTTTTTAAAACTATTTATAATTTCAGGAACACAGCTGATCAAAGAAAATCTCCAAGATTTATATCACTGCTCATGACAAGCCAGACAGTTGCTGTAAGGGATTCCCTACATATTTTCCCCAGTAATTAAAGCCTTAAGATGAGTTTTGTGTCAAGTAGTGGCCTCCTCCGTTGATACATGGTTTTCTAGTGAGAGTCTGTTTAGTTCTCAGGCACTTGGGCTGTTTGGTTCTTGGGCATTCCTGGTTTTTCTACTAACACTGATACGATTTAGTTTTATGAAACCAGTTCATTTAAAATGGAATTTGTGAAGTATTCAAAAGTTGCTTAATTTATTCCCCAGTGCATTTTCTGAAACTGCATTTCTTTTCTCTTGTTATTGCCAACAAATTTCTGTAAACATGGAAATTATGTCATATTACTGGAAGGTCAAGGATAATTGTGCTACAAATCAACGATATTTAGTATTTTTAGATAAAATATTGGCAAGAGGTAGGTTTCCAACATTTACACACGGATTGTATTTGTCTGACCCTGGCTGTCTGTTATTTTGAAGCAACAGGTCAACTGACCTGGAAAAGCCTGAATGGCAAGTATTGTGGAACTGCCTGTCCAAGGCCATTATCTTTAATGTAACTGAATGTACGCCAGGTCCCAGCAGTAGATAATATATCAGTAACAGAATTACAATAATCAGTGTTAAAGCTGGCTGCACTTTCTGATTTACCAATTAGAAGGAAGCAACCTGAATATTAGCCAAATATCTCTCTCAGCAAAACCTGTGGCTGAAAGTATATTTAAGAAGCACTATGGCTTTCACCATGAAGGAAGTGGCCTTGCTTTCAGATTATGCATTATTTAATTTAATCTTTTCTCCTTCAGTCAGCAGTTTGGAGAATGTCATAGTACACAAAGGACATCATATTGAGTGATAAAATACATTTAAAATGGTAGCTTGCACATTGGGATTGGGCTTGCTCTTTGGTAACAGTCCAAAGCAGACAATAGCGAATCAACTATTCAATTTACACTGACCTGATCTTTTCATATATGTTCCATAAATAAAATTGGGAGGAGTATAAAACAAACTGCTGATTACCTCATTGCACATTTTATTTGTCTGCCCAGTTTTGCCTCTGCAGAGTGTTGATAACCTGTTCATCACTGGCAGTGTAGCCTAGTCCTGGATTTAATTTCAAAAGACCAGGGATCGTACCTATAAGACCATTCTGCTCTCTAAAGTTCAGTTAAAGGCCTGAAATATTTACATTTATCCATTAAACAATTGGAGGAGTGATTTTAAATTGAGGATATTTAATACCTGAGTCCAGTAGACAATATGACATACATTGTTACAACTTATCTGTAATTGCTCAACCTGTTTGCACTTAAACTTTTACCATGCCAAGCTGCATCATTGGTAATAAGTTCAGGCAACAAGCTTAGGAGTACACTATATTACAAAGGGTATTATTGACAGTACAGCAACACACAACTTTGCATGAAAATAGTGATAATAATTGTTCATGAAAGAACATTAACTTAATTCTGGTAAAACAAACTCATGCATGTCACTTAACTAAAATGAAATCAAAAGGCAGCAGTAAGCAAATCTCAGTGGGGTAGAAATTAGATTTGGATGATAGTCTGAAACTGATGGCATCACATCGGCTTCTAGCTGTACATGCCGTGACCAATATTCAGGTCTCTTTCAGCCAAGATACAAAAGTTTGAGGTCACATACTAATCGGCTCAAGAACAGCTTCTTCTCGTCAGCCCTTTGAGTTGACCTACCTTGCATTAAGTTGATTTTTCTCTACACTCTAGTTATGACTGTAACACTACATTCTATGCTCTCTTGTTTCCTTCTCTATGAGCGGTATGCTCTGTCAGTATGGTGCACAAGAAAAAATACTTTTCATTGTATGCAAATACACATGACAATAATAAATCAAATCAAATCAAATCAAATCAACTGAAGTGAGCATCAGGCAAGAAGTAACAGGCAGCAGATACTATATAGTCTCTTCCAGACTCCCACCCAAGACCAATTTTATCCCAGTCACTACCAGTAGTTCTTCATGCAGTGATATAACTAACATTAGAAAGCTGTTCTACCTCAGTATTAAAAATGTGGCTAAGAAAACCTGTTGATAAATGACTTCATTATTTTCAGTTATTAAAGGTAAAAATAGCTGACCTGTATTGCATATTTCCTTTAATAATATCTCCTTTTGCACTTGATACTCAAGTAAGTGGAATTCTCAAATCAATAATGGCATTTAATGGAGAGGCCTCCTGCAGCTCATGTCCAAGATTCAGGAAGAAAATGGACTTATTTGCAGAACTTGAAAGCAATTACAGGGCAGAAGAATTTTAGTCTCTTCTGATTTGTCTTTAAATACCCTGGCAGTGGGTATATTGGCCTCACAGTGGATTAACCTTTTTGTCAAAGCTCTTTGCCTAACGACCTGGCTTAACAAAACAGCTGATGATGAATAAGTCTGGGATGTAGTCAAGTGACAACATGAATGGGCTTGTCTGTGGTGCTTTCAAAGTTAAATAGTCTGCCACAATTATCGCAGAAGCACACTGGGAAAATGAGCACTTTGGCCTGGTAGGAGAGGGGTGGCAGGGTGGCAGAGTCATGAGCACTGCTGCCCACAGCACCAGGGACCTGGGTTTAATTCGTACATTCTCCCTGTGTCTGAGTGGGTTGCCTCCGGGTGCTCTGGTTTCCTCTCACACACCAAAGATGTGCGGGTTAGGTTGATTGGCCATGCTAAATTGACCCTAGCGTCAGGGGGATTAGCAGGGTTAATGTGTGGGGTTGCAGGGATAGGGTCTGGGTGGGATTATGATTGGTACAGACTTGATGGGCTGAATGGCCTCCTTCTGTGCTGTAGGGAATCTGTGACACTGTCAAGTGGAAAATGAAAGTTTTTCTAGGTCTGAATCTGGTTATTTCTTCTTTTAAATATTCTAAATAGAGAACGACAAAATAAATTTTACGCGTACTTATAAGTTATCTTTTCTGAACTATTATATTTAATTGTTTCTCTTGGCTGATATATCAATGAAACACCTATCCAACTAATTTCTTGCTGACTGTCTATGGTCAGATACTATGGGCAGACTTATTAATGCAACCAAACATGCTGTTCTCTGAAAGATGGATTTGACAGAAAAGCACTATTTATTTTCCTTCGCTATCATTCCACACAGACTAAAGACAATCGCTTCTTGTCACACATGAAGTAAATTGCACCAAGTACGGGATTCACCAGGCAAGAGTGAATCAGCTGAATATTGATTCTGTAGGATTAGATGGATAAAATTGGAGTAGAATTTCACATGACATTTTATTTTTGAGCGCTGATAAAGTGTGTAAAGGCCTCTCCTTGCTGGGAACAGGGAGGTATGTGGATATACTGTGCTTATCTAGTGAGACTTTATTTCATTCCTTTGATGAATCTGGAGCTAATTGCAGAGGCATCAGACTCTGTCATTCTCAAGTAAAAGTGCTTTTGAAAACATAACTAGCAATAAACTAACAGTTTTTCCAATATGTATCCATGGTTTTTACGAATTGAAAAGTATAAACTCATCAATGATTACTGAAATTAATATACTTGCCCTGCCCTATTAGCATCATTTTTTGTGCTGAATTCCTAGACTCCATTGATTTACCCAATCTCAGATGGGACAGCAATTGGGCTGTTGTTATTGGCTGAGGAAAAGGGCAAACCAGGCAGGATCGTGCTTCCTATCCAATAATGCTTTAAAGTACATATGTGTTAACATTGTGCAAAAATGGGTTTTGTTCCAGCCAGGGGAAGAGAGATAAACTTAGACTTATGATTCCTTCCCTTCTGCTGTAATCAGAATGGTTTATTTTTGAAAAAGTAGATACTTATGTTCTAAACCCCCATCAGTGTGTGAAGGCTAGGTCATTGGTACTAGCAGCAGACTTTTGTGGATTCAAACAAAGAGCACTATCCATTCACACACTCAGCCCAGAAGATCTATCTGCTACATCCGCCACACACTCAAGAAAGATACAAGTAAAGAAGGTAGTGCATTTCTACAAATATAAACCAAAAGAAAAGTTAACAATTGACATGTTTTTCTGAGTCCAGGAAGGAAGGAAGCTTTCCAGTCCTATAGCCAATGCACAGACCTGGAGACATTGGCCAGGATTCTCAAGTCTCTCCATGGTGGGACCCATTGTGAGCAAGAATGGAAAATTTGGTATTCCAGCCAAAACTCCATTCACTTTCAGTAGCACCAGAATACCCAGGCCGCAAACAAGGATGAAGATTTCAGCCACTGTGTTGGAGGACCTTCCAGTACCACTGAAGGTCACCTTTATGCTAAGATGCTGGGGATGGGACGCCTGTGATGGAACAGACGAACCACAAAAAATGCATTAAGTATCGGCAAGATTGGAAGATCCTGCCAGAGGCTAATGGCAGATCACCTTCGTTGCACATGCTGCAGAGGGGTTGGAAAATCATACCTATTGACTCAGTGTTTTGCAGTAAACTTCAAATAATGGCAGGCGTGCATAAAGGATTGTTGTCTCAGCATGTCCATTCACAGGGAGAATACCACCCAGTATGATTCAGTTCAGAACTTTCCAGAAACTTGAGTCTGTGTTGAAGTCACTAAGGTCACCTGTCTCCCTTGGGAACCATCTTAACAGTTCATCAGTGTCTATTTTTAAATAAATAAAGGCAGTTCCAGAAGCTTCTGTTTGAGTACAATCCACAAGTTTTAAGTTATGAATATGATGTTCCTTTTACTGAACATGATAGTTTATTGCTAATTTTGATGCATATCATCTTCCTAAATTTTCAATGCCATAGTCCTGGCTCAAAGTCTTTTTCTCAGAGTGGCTGGAACTGAGATCAGCCCACCCAATTCACAACATTCACAATGTTCCCATTCTGAAAATGAATGTATCCTCATAAAATAAACACTGTTGTCTCGTTAAATTGGTTTGCAATCTCTTTCACTCTCAAAACCCTGGTCTGAGATGTTTATCCAATTTGAATCTGATCTGTACTTTGTTTATGGTAGTTCTAAAGACATTTTCTAACTCTTACCCCTTTACCGGTTCAGTTTTGGAACAAAGGAATGGAGTTGTAATTTAGCTTCTTAAACCTATCCAGTCATTCGATCAGTTTGTGGCTGATCAGCAACCTGACTAAACCCGATTCTAGTCCTGTCTATTTGCCCCACTCCTCATAACCATTACATTTGCTTTTCTAAATGTTAATGTTTCTTTGTACAGATTCTCATTTTAAACTCCATCTTCTTGTATCATTGTTATCAAAGTATTCCTCGACTTTTACCTGCTCTTTGATCTCCTTGTGATCAAATACATCAATTCTGTCAAGAATTGTAAATGATTTTTCGAACTGATTAATGCCAGGAATGTGGAGACATTGGCCAGGATTCTCCAGTCTCTCCACGGTGAGATCCATTGTGAGCACGAATGGAAAAGTGGAGCTGCTGAAACTCCACTGACTTTCAGCAGCACCAGAATACTTGGTGCAGTTTCATCTCAATCAGAATGATATGCAATATGTTTTCACTCATGTTTACAACTTACGGGCACTTTATTTTGAACATTTGCACATCATGACTTTGTCTTGATGAACAATGCTTTCTTTGTAGAAGTTGAATGAGCTGTAAATTGGAATTTAAAGGTATAAAATGGCGACACCCTGTGGTTGTGGAGAGACTTTCACTGGTATTACTATTTGCTAAAATTTTCATAGCCAATATTTCCAATTTCTGGCTGTGTTGCACACATTATGCCCCAGTTTGTGTAGGGGAGCAGATCCTTTGTGGAGTTCCATTCTGCTTTCTTCTGTTGAATCACCATTCCATAAGCTTTTCCAAAGTTGTAAAAAAATGGACAGAAGAAATTCCCAGTTGTTTCTGGCAGGAGTTGTAACATAAGCTTTGTGGTAGGACTGTGTTGGCTGTGTTGGTGGGGTTTCCGAGGTGGCCAGGTACTGCTGAAACTTCAGACAATACAAGGCTCATGAAGCCAGTGTCTCTGTTTAAAGATGTAATTTTAATTAATCAGCAGCTGCTGGGAGAAATTATCAGTCAGGGAAGTTTTGAGATAGAGCAGCTAGATCTCTCCACTGAATTCTGATGTATACAATTCAAAATCAATTATATGTTTTCTTATCAATTACTGCCACCTTTCATTAGCTTTGAATTAATAATCTTTAATACACACAAATCAACAATGATACCCATCATATGCCTTAGCGAACTGCATCTTACCCTCTGGCATAATTGCATTTCATTAGTCTTTAGAATCCAGAAGCTAACTCCTGTCCTGGCTGATCCCATTTCCCGTATTGCCTGGTATCTTCAGACAGTCGCCCAAAATTCAAATGAACGTTCCCATGGGGCCCCTTCTATGTTACTGACAAACCAGATTAACACATAACTCCATGTCTGGGCACGTATTCATTTTGTCTGGACAGTGAATAAACCCTTTTCATGAAATATGATTAAGTGTTCTAAATGTTCTCTCAATCGAAACTTTACTGATAAATCTTGCATATTCTTAATATCTAAACATTCTCTTACAATATGGCTTTGCCCTAATGTCTTTTATCATGATGTGTTGCAGCAAATTGCTCTTGGCTAAAGTGAACAATATACATTAGAAAATACATTAATGCATTCAAAATATCAGCATATGTGTTTTAAAACCATTATCACTTATTGCGCCTTATATGTTTAAACTGCTTTGTTGTTAGCTCATAACCCTTTTTTAAAAATCATTTAACATAATGCTGGTAATTCTGTTAGTGCCTTAATGCTTAATGGTTTAAAAATCTTACTAACCTGTGAGGGTTCTCTCTCTTAGAGGCTGGATAAAATCTTTTCCCAGTGCTCTAGTGTGTATTTCATTTTGTGCTCTTTAAACATGTAATTAATGGGCATCAGGATTTCTGTATGTTGAACGATATGTAGAGGTAAGTTGAAGGGTGCTAATACAAAGATTCAGTGGACAATTTCGTGACTATTTCTGTACCAGTTTGCTTCATTTTTCTTTACTTTTTATTCTGCTGCTACTCAATAGCCTTTGCAACAATAGTTTTGTTTGCTAAATCAGACAGCTCTATCATTGGCACCACTGGATTTCTCATTATATTTGGGATTTAGAAGAAGAGCAAAAAGGGGACCATTAGGGAAATGCCAGCCTGGTCAGGCTGCACCAGATGCATTTTGTACCTAGCCACTTTGCCCTTAAACCTGTATCCACAAAGTTATGCATACCACATGTTAGGATAACATTAGTGTGTGCAGAGATTCTAATTCTCAAAGTGCTGCATAATGTGTGTAACACAGCCAGAAATTGGAATTATTAGTTATGAAAACTTTAGTAAATAGTGACACCAGTGTAAGTCTCTCTACAACCATAAGCTCACAGAAGCTAATCAAATGACATATATACAAAACATGTGATTTCTTAACCATAATACTGCATGCTTCAATCACAATATGACATCCTTTCAGTTGTACTGCCTAAATGAAGGCATATCAGGGTATCTCAAAGGCAGGTCTAACTAGCTTTTGGTTGTGTTGACATGAGGCAGTGAACTATCTGCGTAGTTCCTTTTCAGCTGTCTTCACGGATTGCAAGTTAGCAACAAGGCAAAGCTGTGCTATTTGCTGCAAGGATATCTCTAGTGCTCTAGCTTGTCGCCCATCTCTTTCCAGGTGTGGTGGGAACATGTGGGAATGCTACACCAGAATGGCACATCTCCTCACACAGTATCACTGATGTTTCAGCAGCTGTCAAATAGGCTGTCCCGTCATTAGCTAACGGATACATGGTTGTGTTATTGTGTGTTATTGCCAGTTACTTCTTGGCTCTCTTTTCCTTCAGCCAGAACATAGGATGATAACAAGATGAAACATCTTTTGAGCCTTCCCTAAGATTAGAAGGACATATGTCCCCATATTATTAACTTTAACTCTCATCACATTCAGCTATTCACGATCTCTCAGGTCCATCTCTGAACTATCTCCCTCAGCTATCCAAATCTGCACTCGTAGCTGTGAATGATTATGCAAATTGTCTGACCCCTGAAATTGAGTATTAATGGTAAACAAGAGCACAAGAATTGGGAGCAGCCACACTGCTGGAAACAACTACAAAAAGCACCAACACTTGTTGAATTATGTAGCAGCAGTTTTGCAGAGACACTTGTACCAACAGTGAAAAGAAATCAACCGGTAAGAAACCTGTAAGCAGTGGGTGATCCCTTTGGACAACCCTGACAGGGTGGGGTGCCCTTCCTGCTGCCAAACATGTGTCCAGCTGTGTGGGATTAAAGAGGTGATGTACACTGGAACATTTGGTTTTAAAATAGCACAGCTGACAGCGAATCAGAATTGCACAATGATTGGCATCATGATCCATTTGCTCTGCATACTTCCTGTAGACATTCACAGTACGTTAATGTCCTTACCAAAATGATACCCAGTGTGACTCACTCCACAGATGTTCTTGTGCCACAAAATGCATTTTGAAGCTCTAAGAGCACACGTAGTGCTGCAAAATTAGGTGCTCATGCAAGCAATTTCTTGTCCCAGTGTCTGCAGGATAAGGAAGTGATCCAAATTTCGGCAGCTCCCTCAGTAAGGGTGCGGTTGGTGGCAAGCTGGCTGCAGAATGATGATGAAGACGGGGCAAAGTTGATCTATTTCCTCTCTGTTTCTTGTAAATTCTCAAAATTACACTCCAACAGCTTGTCCTCCCAGAGCCAAGGTTGTTAGTCATACAACTAAACATGATTCTTCACCTTTTACTTAATAAGGAGGAGGTTTACATGAAGAGGTAAGCCTCCACTGAACATAGATCTGCCACACCTGACCTATTCTCTCATGGCATCAAGACACCAGCAAAAAGATACCCATCATGAGGAATTAATGCATCAGAAAGATTATCACTGAGTGAAGTACCGAGCAGTAGCAAGAATGAGGATCCATGGATAGAATTTCCCCAGATGAGGCAGCGGATTCTGAATCTCCATTTTGCTTCCTGTTTCTCTGCAGAAAACTTTGGAATTTGTTCTCCCTGAATCTATTTACACAAGGTCCCAAGGTATCTCAGCAGGTACATATGTACTTGGTAGTGAATGACACATGCTGCTGGTGAGGGAGCTAAGTTTCTTGCTCACATATGTTGATAAATCATGATGTGGATGTGCCGGCGTTGGACTGGGGTAAACACAGTAAAAAGTCTGACAACACCAGGTTTTAGTCCAACCGATTTATTTGATAGTAAACGCACAAGCTTTCGGGTTAGTCCCTTCGTCAGATGAAAAGGGACTAACCCGAAAGCTTGTGCGTTTACTATCAAATAAATCGGTTGGACTAAAACCTGGTGTTGTCAGACTTTTTACTTGATAAATCATCCCAGGAGATTCCTTCGTATAGACACAAAAATAATGGTGCTTGCATTAAGTATCTGAATTCACAGTATCAACAGCGGTACATTGATGCTATGTTGTCAATGCTGTTGGTCGCCATATATGGTCAGCAAAGACTGATGAGTCACTTAGAAAGGGAAACAAGAAAATGTTGAACAGGGCACTTCCTTGTACTGCCGCCAAGCTGCCAGTTTCACACACCAGTAACCCAGCCAATAATTTCTGCCAAAAAAAGTTCCTGTGCTATGAGGATATTATAATATCTTCAGGTACAATGCATAATGAATTCACTCCCTTGGGAAGGTGTGTTATGCAAGGTTAATAATTGGACTGAAACTATGCTGTGGAAATTACCTATTAGAGATGACTGGAAAAAGCTAAGATGTTTGAAGATTGTTTTTCTGCCCAAGCAAGTGCAATGGTGGGATATAGTAGTGCTATTTAGTAGCCAATTAATTTTGTGCTCCAGAACTGATTGCAGATGGCAATAACCAATGTAACTCAGAGCCAAAGCCCTGCGCCATTTTGCTACAATGAGTGAGTGAAGATGTCACTGTCTCTCTGAAGAGTGTCAGTGAGACTCATTGAGCTTGTTTCCTTAAATATTCCTTCATCGACTTTACATGTGTGAGCTCCAGATATCGACCTGACATTCCTTACCAATACTAGAATCATAGAATCCCTACAGTGCAAAAGGAGGCCATTCAGCCCATCAAGCCCACATCGCCTCTCTAACAGAGCGTCTTAACCAGGTCTACCCTCAGTCCTATTCCTGTAACCCCAAAATTTACCTCGTTAATCCCCATAACCTACACATTTTGGGATGTATGGGTTAGGGGGATTAAGGTTGCATTTAAAAGTAGTTTTAAACAGGTATATCCTTTTGGTTACTGTTGAAGGGATAGCATGTCAGGAGGAGATACTAGCAGTAGCCAGGCCTGTGACACCACAGCTGGTTCTTCTTTGGGAAAGGGTTGGACAAAGAGCAAGCGAGCAGTAGTAACAACGGACTCGCTAGTTAGAGACACAGGCAGGCGTTTCTGTGGCTGCAATCGAGACTCCACAATGGCGTGTTGCCTCCTTGGTGTCAGAGTCAAGGAAGTCTCTGAGGATTGCAGGACATTCTTAAGGGAGAGGGTGAGCAGCCGGAGGTCTTTGTACATATTGGTACCAACAACATTAGGTAGGAAAAGGGATGAGACCCTGAAATGTGAATATAGAGAGTTAGGCAGAAGGCTAACGTGCAGAACCTCAAAGGTAATTCCAGGACTATGACTGCCGCCACGTACTAATGGGAGTAGGAAAAGGAGGATTAGGCAGATGAATGCTTGGCTTGAGAGTTAGTGCAGGGAACGGGGATTTAGACTTTTGAATCATTGGGATCTTTTCTGGGGAAGGGCTGATCTATTCAAGAGGAATGGGTTACATTTGAACTGGAGGGGGACTAACATCCTGGCGGGGAGATTTGCTACAGCCACTCAGGCGGGTTTGAACTAGTTTCATAGGGGGGGTAGGATCCAAAGCGGTAGGGAGATAGAAGAGAAGTTTGAGGGCAGCACGAAAGTTAAAGAGAGCACATTAATTAGTAAAGGCAATGTCAGTAATCCTAGTACCAGACAGAAACATTAGGATTCCAAGCAGAGAAATGTGTGTTGATGGATAAATGAAAGAACCTTAAATGAGCTACAGTCACAGACATCTGTCTACTCATACACCAGATTCCTCTTTGTGTAACTGGTCCACGGCATCACCATTTGTGTCTTCCTTATCCCCCAGTATTTTCTTGATTGCTAATACATAGCAGGGCACAATACTGTATGGTGTGCCAAGAATATGCCATAGAATCCTCTAATCTACCTAGGTAGCTGAAATTTGCTTTGAGCCTTTCTATTTCTCTCTCAATTAATATATCAATGGTCCCTCGCTGTTAACTTTATTATATCTATTTTCTGCTACAAAGATGGTTCTGTACTGTGGTGTATGAATCATGGGAGACTTGCCTTTCATTTTATAAATTAGCACTTGGACCACCTGAGTATAGATTCATCATATCAACTGCTTGGCATTCAAATGAAGGAAATGATACCTTGAATCATAAACTAGTGAAAGGTTTCTATGAAATCCCCTTCAGCTGATGAAATGACAATGAACACCAGTCAGCCACATGCAATGTGACAAGTGCTGTCATAGAACTTAGAAACTGGAAAGATCCTATTCCTATCAGCATATAGTTAACTTTTCTATTATTCCTCCGGATAGTGGAAAACTCATGACTTCATGAATCAAACTTGATGAAGAGAGGTGAGTGGGTGTGTGTTTGTGAGAGACAGAAGTGAGTGAGTCATAGAGCAATACAGCACAGAAACAGGACCATCAGCCCAACCGGTCCAACAATGGTGTCCTCCCAGCTAGTTCCAATTGCCCACATTTGGCCTCTATCCCTTTAATCCTTTCCCATCCATGTACTTATCAAAATGTTTTTTAAATGTTGCTATTGAACTGCCTCAGTCATTTTCTCTGGCAGCTCATTCCATATACACACACCCTCTGCATGAAGAAGTTGACCCTCAGGTCCCTTTTAAATCTTTCCCCTCTTACCTTAAACCTTTGGCCTCCAGTTTTCAATTGCCTTCAGATGGGAAAAAGACTATCCTATCTATGCCCCTTATGATTGTATATCCCTGAATAAGGTCATCACTCATTCTCCTACGTTCCAAGGAATAAAGACCTAGCCTGGCCAAACAAGCCCACAAGTCCTGACAACACTCTCCTATATCTCCTCTGCACTTTTTCCAGTTTGTTAATGTCTTTCCAATAATGGGGTGACCAAAACTGTATGCAATACTCCAAGTATGGCCTCACCAATGACTTATACAACTAAACGTAATGTCCCAAATCCTATAATCAGTGCCCTGACTGTTGACAGCCAGTGTGTTAAACGCCTTCTTCATCACTCTGTCTACCTGTGACACTGCTTTCAAGGAACTATGTACTTGTATTCCTAGGTCCCTCTATTCCTCTACACTCCCATGGCCTTAAGCATTTACTGTATAAGTCCTAACTGGTTTGACTTTCCAAAATGCAACACCTCACATTTATCTGTATTGAAAACCATCTGCCAATCCTCAGCCCGTTTGCCCAATTGATTAAGATCCCTCTGTAATTTTTGATAACTTTCTTAGCTATCAATGACATCTCCTAAATTAGTATCATCTGCAAACTTACTAACTATACCTTGTACATTCACATCCAAATCATTTATATAAATGACAAACAACAAAGGTCCCAACACTGACCCCAGAGGCACATCACTAGCCACAGGCCTCCAGACCAAGAAACAACCTTCAATCATCACCCTCTGCTTCCTACCAATCCAATTTGCTAGTTCTCACTGGATCCCATGCGACCTAACCTTTCAGACTAGCTTGCCATGAGGGACTTTGTCAAAGGCCTTGCTAAAGTCCACATAAACATCTACTGCCCTCCCTCATCCATTCTCTTGGTTACCCCTTTGAAAAACAAAAGAAGGTCGTCTGACATGTCTTCTCACACACAGAGTCATGCTGACCTTTCCTAATTGAGCCTTGACTATCCAAATGTTGGTAGATCCTGTATTTCAGAATTCCCTCCAGTAATTTACCCACCACTGATGCCTGGCTCGTCGGCCTGTAATTTCCAGGCTTGTGTTTGCCACCTTACTTAAACAATGGAACAACATTAGCCACCCACCATTCTTCTGGAACTTAGCTAATGTAAAGAGATGAAGCAAATATCTTTGCAAGGGCCTCTGCAATTTCTTCCCTAGCCCTTCCTAGTCTATGTGATGGACAGAGGTGAGTGAGTGTGCATGTGTGAGAGATATAGACCTGAGTAAGTTATGAATCAGAGAGACATAGGTGAATGATATTTTGTGTGCGAGAGAGAGTTAACTGTATGGGAGTGGTATGTGAATGAGAGGGAGTTAAGTGCGAGTGAGAAAATTGAGAGTGTGAGAGAGTTGAGTTTGCAAGTGAGAGAAATAGTTGAGGGTATGAGAGAGAGATGATTGTGTGTGAGGGAGATAGATGAATGAGTGAGTGAGTGAGAGATAAGATTCTAATATAAGATTATGAAAGGAATAGATAAGATACAATCAGGGAAGTTGTTTCCACTGGCAGGTGGAACTACAACTAGGGGGCATGGCCTCAAAATAAGGGGAAGCAGATTTAGGACTGAGTTGAGGAGGAACTTCTTCACACAAAGGGTTGTGAATCTGTGGATTTCCCTGCCTGGTGAAGGCTACCTCATTGAATGTTTTTAAGGCAAGGATAGATAAAATTTTGAACAGTAAAGGAATTAAGGGTTGTGGTGAGCGGGCAAGTAAGTGAAGCTGAATCCACAAAAAGATCAGCCATGATCTTACTGAATGGCGGAGCAGACTCGAGGGGCCAGATGGCCTACTCCTGCTCCTAGTTCTTATGAGTGTATAGGTGAGAGAGAGAACTTTGTATGTGAGAGCAGTGAACGTATAAGTGAGAGAGTGGTTTGTGTGTGTGTGAGAGAGAGAGGTAGTGTATAAGTGAGAGAGAGGTTTGTATGTGAGAAAGAGAGCGGTGAGTGTATAAGTAAGTGAGAGGTATGTGTGTGAGAGGGAGAGGTGAGTCTATGGCGGGACAAAGGTGGGTGTGTGAAAGAGAGAGGTGAGTGTATGGATGAGAGAGAAGCGTGTGTGAGAGATAGAGGTGAGTGTATGGGTGAGAGAGTTGAGTATATGTGTGAGAGAGAGGTGACTGTGCGTGTGTGTGTGCGCATGCATGTGTGAGTATCCAGTATGAGAATCTAGCTTCCAGCAGCACTCTTCTCACTAAAAATAACCAAACGGTAAGACTTAAGCATTTTTTAAAAAAATAGGATAACTTTTTAATTATAATAAACATATACACATAAGAAATAGAAAATGCGTCCATGAATTAGGTTTTTGTACATTTGTACCTAGTGTGTGAAAGCAAACATTTTGATGGTTTAATCTTCACCACGATGAGAATGTTTCTCAATCGTTCCATCTGTTGGGAAGTCAAATGTTCCATAGCTGGAAATATTGGAATACTCAGCTTTAATATATAGGTAGAGTCATTTTGACTTACATATGTTCATGTTTTTGCTAAAACATCAATGTTACATGGATTATCTTTATTGAAATTGAGAGCACATGTGTTGTGCTGCTCCTTATTTCCCTTTAGCCACACCCATGCTTCTGTGAACTGTAACAAAAACTGATGTTAAAGATGTCCGACAGATGTTTCCTGCTGATTGTAACAGAGCCAGGGCATTTATAATGTTTCAGTCCCAGCACTTCTCCTCTGTGGTCGATGAACTGCAACTAAATAGAAACTTAAGTTTCCCCCTGGTATGCCTAAGGCCAGAGGCAGGTGTTGCTCTTTCTGTTAATTAGAAGGCAGAAGCTCAAGTAGAAGGCGGACTTGAAACCAATGATGATATGAGATAGATGCCATTTTTTCCATGGTCTAGATAAGATTCCAATGTTTTAATCATGGATAACATTTCTTAAAACCTGGTTTTGCTGAACCTTCCTGAAATATGTATCTTTCTGACTGCCCCTTTCTTTTTCCATCTCTCTTTTTCTCACTCTCATTCTCTGTTTGTTTGTCTTCCATTTTAGTACCTTCCTCTTTCTGTATCCCTGCCATATACATTCTCTTAATATTCTCTGTATGTCTTTTTTGGAGAGTTCTTTCTCCCTTTCTTTTTCTCTCTCTCTCTCTCTCTCTAGCTTTCTCTATCGCTATCGTCATGTACACTTCCTTTCCTTTCTGGTTGTCTTTATAAATAAGATAGTTGATCAAACTCTAAAGTAGCAGTAAAAATGAGAGTTTATAAAGACAAAAGAAGACTACAAAAAAGTTAAATACAACATTGAAACATGAGAATGAATGACTGAACACTAGCACTGAAATACTTTTCAGAACATAGTAAATAAAAATAAGAATAGCAAATGGTTGATATGAGTAAGTAATAGTGACCTCAATGGTGGCAGCTCTAAAAATGGAAAATTAATAATATGAATGATATTTTAAGATGTATTTCTTGCAATCATGTAAAACCCTAGTATATAGATGCATCATTGTATCTTCATGACATGAACTATTATGCTTTTCCCCTAGCTGTCCTTGTAAGGGAATTCAGGGGGTCCATAATGAATTGAATGAGGGAAAACAAAGAGGGAATTACTACATTCTAGATCCACAATAGGCCTCCAGTCATTACCAGTAAGTTTGGTAGCCACGAAGGGGCCCAAACAAGACAGAATCTCGCTGAAATCAAATTTCCTCAGATCTCTTCAAGATTGGAAAGTATAGGGGAGTTGACTCCATGGTGACACAGTGGCACGGTGGTACAGTGGTTATCACTCCTGTCTCATAGCACTAGGCACCCTGGTTAAATTCCCGGCTGGGGTCACTCTGTGTGGAGTCTGCACATTCTTCCCATGTCTGCATGAGTTTTGTCCGAGTGCTCAGGTTTCCTCCCACAGTCCAAAAGGTGTGCTGGTTAGGTGCATTGGCCATGCTAAGTTCTCCCTCAGTGTGCCCGAACAAATGCTGAAGTATGGCACAAAGGGATTCTCACAGTAACTTCAGTGCAGTGTTAATGTAAGCCTACTTGTGACTAATTAATAAATTTTACTTTACTTGACTTACTTCACTTGAGTCCTAGTGATAATGCTGGTGTTATAGCTGCTCTCCTGAAGTCTGACAATCTTGCTGCAACATGATAAAAAATCATTCATATCACTAATTGGAGGAGGCAATTTGTGCAACTCCATTCATCTCTTTCCCACCAGAGTAAACATTCTTCAGCCACAGAAAGAGATGTGCCATAAAACATTCATGTAGCATGCAAATAAACACATTACCCAATTCTGAGAGTGCCACAATTTCATCTGGAGCTTGAATTTTTGGGCTTCTAGTTTCTTCACTCTCTGTCGCAGGGCTGCCCTCTCTTACTTTAATATCCTGGTCACCTTGGACTGGGGGTGCCAACTGAAATGGGAAGGACTCAGCCATTTGAGGCAATTGGGAACTTCTCCTTCTCTGATTTGTAGTCCACCAATACACTGCTTGATGCAATCCATCACATCAGGTACATCCTACACTCCTCGTGGAAAGATAAATCAAAGCTGTTGATGTCCCAATTTGCTGGATGTTATGGCCAAGGAAACTGATGTAGGCAACGTTATAAACAGATGAGATGTAAAAAGTTGTGTAATCTGCTAAATTAGCTGTTAAAGTAAAGAAAGTACATTGTACAAATGATTTATTTGGCTGTTAAGTTAGGGCTGTTCAGAGAAGGTGTAGAGTCACATTATTGTGAGTCTATTTCTTAAATTAGAGTTGTTCTATCTGGAAACAAAAAACAACCTAGTAACAAAGATCGGGCAGCCATGAGATCCTGTGAGCCATTAGCAGCAGCAGAATTGTACTCACCCACAGTCTGTAACCTCATAGCCCAGAGCACCCCCGACTCTACCATTACCACCAAGCCAGGGAATCAACCTGGCTTCAATGAAAATGCAGAAGGGCAAACCAGGTGCAATACCAATCACATCTAAAAATGAGGTGACAACCTGGGGAAGCTACATCACAGAGTACTGAAGTGCCAAACAGCATAAGCAGCAAGTGATGGACAGAGCTAAACAACTCCACAATCAACAGATTAGATCTAAGCTGTGCAGTTTGCCGTGGACAGGAGGAAACAAGGATAGGAATTACTGCATTCTAGATCCACAATAGACTTCTAGTCATTACCAGTAAGTTTGGTGGCCATGAAGAGGCCCAATCAAGAGAGAATCTCGCTGAAATTGAATCAGATTCTGTATCTGATAGGTATGTGCCTCCAACTCAGCTCTCTCTCACAGCAACCATGCACTCTTCATGGCCTGCTTGCCTTGGTCAATCAGTGAACTGATTTTAAGAGCTTCTGTCAATCAGAACGTAAGAAATAGGAGCAGGAGTAGGCCATCTAGCCCTTCGAGCCTGCCCCACCATTCAATAACATCATGGCTGATCTGAAGTGGCTCAGTTCCACTTTCCCGCTTTCTCCCCATAACCCTTAATTCCCTTGCCTACCAAAAACCTATCTACCCGTGTCTTAAATATATTCAACAAGGTAGCCTCCACCATTTCAATGGGCAGAGAATTCCAGAGATGCACCACCCTTTGAGTGAAGAAGTTCCTCCTCAACTTCGCTCTAAACTGCCCCCCCACTTATTTTGAGGCTGTGCCCTCTAGTCCTGTTTTCCTTTCTAAGCGAAAAGAATCTCTCTACCTCTACCCTATCTAGTCCCTTCATTATCTTATATGTCTCTATAAGATCACCCCTCAGCCTTCTAAACTCTAACGAGTACAGGCCCAGTCTATTCAATCTCTCTTCATAAGCTAACCACCTCATCTCCGGTATTAGCCTGGTGAACCTCCTCTGCACTCCCTCCAAGGCCAATATATCCTTTTGCAAATGCGGAGACCAAAACTGCACACAGTACTCCAGCTGCGGCCTCACCAGTATCCTGTATAGTTGCAGCAAGACCTCCCTGCTTTTATACTCTATCCCCCTCACTATAAAGGCCAACATTCCATTTGCCTTCTTGATCACCTGCTGCACCTGCAGACTGGGTTTTTGTGATTCGTGCACAAGGACCCCCAGGTCCCTCTGCACTGTAGCACACTGCAGCTTTTCACCCTTTAAATAATAAACCCTCCTACTATTATTTCTACGAAAGTGGATAACCCCTCATTTGCTGACATTACACTCCATCTGCCAGGTCCTCGCCCACTCACTCAGCCTACCCAGATCTCTCTGAAGACTTTCCGCGCCCTCTACACAATTTGCTTTTCCATTCATCTTCATGTCATCAGCAAATTTTGTTACCCTACATTCAGCCCCCTCCTCCAGATCGTCCATGTAAATGGTAAACAGTTGAGGCCCCAGCAATCAGGGAGCAATGGGACAGGGCTCCTTGTTTTATGCAAGGACAAGGGATTGCCTGCTAAACATGGAGACAGCCAATGGAAGTTTTGCTGTGGGGAAACACATTTGGTTTTTGTAATGGAAGGGGCTTTATTTTGCTCTTGTTGTGGTGGACTCATCTATCTGGAAATCAAAGCGGGACCCTGAATGGCTTCAGGTGAGTGCAGGACCATTGCTCTTATTATTAGTCTTCTGCCTCAGTGTTTGTTTTTTAACCAAGGAGGAACACTGTGAATTTATTAATGTTCGAGGGAACTTGGGAGGTAGTTGAAGGAAGTAGTGATGATATGCAACAAAAACAGAAAGTGCTGCAAGTGCATTGCAGATCTGGCAATATTTGTGGAGAGGCCAGTGCTGCCAGACCTGCTGTGTGTTTCCAGCACTTCCTGTTTTTATTTTGGATTTCAAGCATGAACAGTACTTTGCTTTTACTTTTGTGATTATGTGCACACTTGAGGCATCAACAAAATACAATTGCAGGAACTTTGGCAAGAAAGAGGGTGAAATGCCTGGGGACTGGAGAAGGGCAGATGTTACTCCTCAGGGAGAAAAGAAACAAAACGGTACAGATTCACATTGTGTGTTGTAAAGCAATGCATCGCTGTATGATTAGTCATATGATGTGCTGTAACATCAGCAGAGCCATTCACGGGATTTTATTCCTCTTCCATGTTGGAATTCAATCAGGCAACTTCTTGTAAATAAATCTGCACTGAGGTAGTGCAAAACCCACAGTGTGTTATCTTGACGTCTTTTGTCTTCTGAGTACTATTGGTCAAAACAGCTAATATATAACAAAATAAAAGATTGGCATTGAGAAGGATTTGCAGAAGGGTTTTCAACAAAAGCCCTGTTTCAAATAAAATTGGTGACCAAGGAGGTTTTCCGGAAAGATCTTCATTGAAAATCTAGTTTTTAATGATAAAATTAGTGGCAAGGGAGATGATACTGACAAACGGATATGTTTCCGACCGGAATCTGGGGTTTTCTTTTCAACCAGAGCCTCATCACTGAGAAGAAAAGAAAAATCCAGTGCCTCGATTCTTAAATTAGTCGAGGAAAACCATCAATTCAGTGGGAAAATATTGATAAAACAATAGAAAACCATGAGCAGACTGAAAGAAAGCGTTGACTTACCATTTTGAAGCTGGGTGAAAGTCTAGGCTGTGGGGATGTGGTGGGCTGCTGCTGCAGAGATCCTCACTAAAGGGAGAGAGTCTCTGTACTCTTAAAGGGGAACCACCACAAAATATGATGTGGGGATGCCAGTGTTGAACTGGGATGGGCAAGGTGAAAGGTCACACGACACCATGTTATAGTCCAACAGGTTTATCTGAAATCACAAGCTTTTGAAGCTTTGCTCCTTCATCAGGTGATGTGAAGAGATGCGTGCGGGCACAAAATATATAGGCAGAGAGACAATAGCACAACACTCACAGGTAATGAAGAATTAAGTATAGACAGTGAAATGCAGTGTAACCTCTACAGAACAGGTCTACTACTGTCTTTAGTTCTATGTTTCTATGTACCCACATGAACTTATAAAATAAATGAGAAAATCGATTGAAGAAGGAATGATGTAGAATCAAGGGGAAAATGATGACCAGCAGGTTGTTTGCACTTTCCTGCTGTATGGGTTCTCTAGTCAGTGCTACAGTGCAGAATACAATCAGATTTAATGAATAGATCCCAGGAAAGCAATATATTGGGTTGTCAAATGCCCAATAGATGTTTGTGAGCTTCAGACTAAGATAGATAATGGATGGATGAAGGACATATTTAGTGTATAGGTAGAGGGAAGGGTAAATAAAGATATGAAGGGACCAAGTGCTTTTGTGAGCTCACCCCATTTTCCACTGCCTTGGGGATTTCTCCCCCATTTTATGTGCTGCCTTCAGATAATTAACTAGTGGCTCTAATCGGCAGACAGTAAATTTTGTATTGGATCTCCCTGACTTTAGATGACAGATGACTGCCTAATTCCAGAAAGTCACCAACGTCTCAAAGACCACTAGCTGAAAGGAATTACTCAAAGGCCTCAGAATAGTACATGTGGTGACTATTCTACAGTTTGCAACGTTTAAGTGAGATACTCCTAGAGACTTATTTCAATCACTAAGTTCTCCTTGTGCAACTTTCTTTCCTCTTCCTGCAAAAATCAAACACCTTGATGAGGTAAAGAACTGTAACATTTTGGCACATTCCTTTGTCAGCTGGGTACAAAAGCCACAACATTTAGTACATTCTTCCTAATAAATCTTCCCAAAATGCAGCTATGTGGGACCTTGTTTGGAATCATTCATGTTTATGGTTAATGAATCATTCATTAGAAACTTAGCTGCACTTAGAATAAAGTGTTCAATTTTGGTCGCCACACTACCAGAACGATATGGAGGCATTGGAGAGGGTACAGAAAAGATTTACCAGGATACTGGCTGGCATAGCATTAGCTATGAGGAGACATTGGAGAAACTTGGTTTGTTCTCACTGGAACGATGGAGGTTGAAGGGCGAGATAAGATTATGAGGGGACATGGGTAGAGTGGATAGTCAGAAGCTCTCTCCCACGGTAGAAGTCAATTACTCGGGGACATAGGTTTAAGATGCGAGGGCAGTGTTTAATGGAGATGTACAAGGCACCTTTTTTACACAGAAGGTGGGTGCTTAGAATTTGCTGCCGGGGGAGGTATTGAAAGTAGATACAGTAGTGACTTTTAAAGGGAATCTTGACAAATACCTGAATAAGAAGGGAATAGAAGGATATGGTCCCCAGAAGGGTAGGGTGTTTTAGTTCAGTCAGGCAGCATGGTTGGCGCAGGCTTGGAGGGCTGAAGGGCCTGTGCTGTAATTTTCTCTGTTCTTTATTATTTGTTTTCTCTTTGAGATATGCAATTGGTGAGTGAAACAAAATTGAAAGGGTGGAGGTGAATTATCTCATGAACGGTGCAGAAGTTACTTCTCCCAGCATTATTTGCCACCCTGGATGGATATATTTGTTCACCATTGATTAAAGGATTTTGTTATACTATGTTTAGCCAAAAGAGTGGAGAACAAAATTACCAGGAGAATTACTGAGGCATGGCAAAGTATCAGCTTGGGTAAAGTGGTTAAGGGTGGGGTGGAGGGGGGTTGGCAGGGAGGGGGTGAGTCCCACAACATCATGCTGATGGTGTGGCCTCAGCAACTCTGTTTTTTAAAAGTTTGGGGCGCTTAGACATGGAAACACCAGCCCACCATAGAACTCCCCTGTCCCCCCATGGAATACCCCCTCCATTCCACTTCACCATGGAACTCCTTCAGTACCACCCACCTGTGGAAGACCCCCTGGCATGGCAGTGCCAGGGGACAATGCCAAGGTGTTGCCTCAGCATGACCCTCTCCCACTGGGTACTGTACTCATCTATGCACCTTTGTTGGGTTTTGTTAGCCAGATGGGGGATCTGTTATGATTCTCACTGGTGTTCCCTCACACCGACATGAATGGACAATTTAACGTGAGGGGAACCATCTGGCATGAAGGCCTGATAATGATATGTATAATGTACTCAAATGGGGATCCTGACTTGTCGGGGGGTGGGGGAGGGGAGGTGGGGAGAGGTGGGCAGGGCCAATCAGTTGGGGAAATCCTGCCAGCGTAAAAGCAGTTTTGGGATTGCTGCAATATTCTCCATCTCCTCCACCACTTCCAAAAATGGGAGTGTGAAATCCCACCATAGAAATTCTAAGTGAAAGCCAAATGTGAATGTCTTGGTGCCCAAGAAGTTGCAGGTTTGGCTGGAATAGATCTTAATGTTAATGGGGAAGATATGGCAGGTGGATACTACACAAAATGGGGTGGTCTTTACTCATCACAATACAAGCCTGAAATCATGCAAAAAAGTAATTGTCTTGTTATACTTGCAAATCAATGAGCAACAAAGAATTTGAGATTCCAGGGTCATTATCCAATGGCGGGGGGTTGGTTTACAGCAGTGTTAAAGAAGCTCAAAGCAAATCAAGGGACAGCACGGTGGCACAATGGTTAGCACTGCTGCCTCACAGTGTCAGGGACCTAGATTTGATTCCCGTCTTGGGTCATTGTCTGCGCGGAGTCTGCATGTTCTCCCCGTATCTGCATGGATTTCCTCCAGGTGCTCCGGTTTCCTCCCACTGTCCAAAGGATAGAGTCATAGAGGTTTACAGCATGGAAACAAGCCCTTCAGCCCAACTTGTCCATGTCCAACCTTTCTTTTTTAAAACCCCTCAGCTAATCCCAATTGCTCTCTATACCCATCATACCCATGTAACTATCTAAGTGCTTTTTAAAAGACAAAATTGTACCTGCCTCTACTACTACCTCTGCCAGCTTGTTCCTGATATTCACCACCCTCTGTGTGGAAAAATTGTCTCTCTAGACACTTTGAATCTTTCCCCTCTCACCTTAAACCTATGCCCTCTAGTTTTAGACTCCCCTACCTTTGGGAAAAGATATTAACTATCTAGCTGATCTGTGCCCCTCATTATTTTATAGCCTTCTAAAAGATCACTCCTCAGCCTCCTACATGCTGGTTAGGTGCATTGGCCGTGCTAAATTCTTCCTCAGTGTACCCAAACAGGTGCCAGAGTGTGGCGACAAAGGAATTTTCACAGTCACTTCATTGCAGTGTTAATGTAAGCCTACTAATTAGTAACACTAATAAATAAACTTTAAATCAGCAGCCGACCTTTTACTAGACCAGCTTTTATTTTGCATTAATTTGAAAATAATGCCGAGATTGTTATTTCAAACTGAGTAAAAATGAAAGTGAAAAAGGGAAACAAATCTCCAAAAAGAGTATTAATGATTGTTCTGTAAAGTTCAGTGGCAAGAATGTGCAAGTTTCAAACTGAGAAGTCCAAGAATAGTGTGAATTCGAACAACTGAAAACTTCTTCTGCTTGCCTCAACATGATGGGGGTGATTCTCCTATATAACCCACTAATCTTTTGGCAGGTTCGGTTGGAAAATGTGCGCTTCTGCCGATTTGCAGGATTTACGCATGCATCCCCAAAGCATGTGTTTCTCCCACCTCTGGAAATCAGGTGCGGTCAGGGCCACACAGGAAACTGGTTGGAAAACCGGATAAATCATTCCAAAGCATTTTTAATGTTATTTGCATGTGATTATTGGGCCTGGGACTGAATTCTCTGGGCCCACTAGCATCTCCCACTCCCATCAGTGCAATTTCACTCCAGCGAGGTATAGAGTAGCTCCCCACTTTCAGGGAACTAGCAAGTGACCCTACTGGGGTGAAGGAGGGGCAATCAGGCCCGTCTAGGGGGTCAGGCGGCAGAGAGGTGCCCCCTGAGCATGTGCCCCCTGGCAGTGCCAGCCTGTGACCCCGGCACTTCCCAAGAAGCAAAGTGCCCATGCTCAAGGCACAGGCAGTCCCAGGGGCGTGGGCCTGGGGTGGGGGGTGGGGGGGGGGGGTGGTGGGTAGTGGTCCTGCTGCCATTCTGCCATTTTAATCCAGTGGAGACTGAAGGGAGGTCAGCAGTTGGCAGGCTGGGGGAAGTCTGCCAGGGGATCTGCCTCCTGTGGGGTGGGGGTTCTGCAGGAGTGGGAGGGGAAATGCCTCCTGTGAGGGAAGAGTCTGCTGGGGTGGGGGAGGTTGGAGATCGGGGTGCTCCGGAATGGGAGGGGTTTTGGGCTGACCTGGAAATGCTTGTGGGAGCCGCAATCAGTCCATGAGGATATCGGGAGAGGCAGAACTGTGGGGGTTCCGGGCTGGCAATGATTGAACTGCTTGGACCCCAGGCTGGCCAGACATTGAGCTGCAGGGGTCCCAGGCTGGCCAGGCATTGAGCTGCAGGGGTCCCAGGCTGGCCAGGCATTGAGCTGCAGGGGTCCCAGGCTGGCCAGGCATTGAGCTGCAGGGGTCCCAGGCTGGCCAGGCATTGAGCTGCAGGGGTCCCAGGCTGGCCAGACATTGAGCTGCAGGGGTCCCAGGCTGGCCAGGCATTGAGCTGCAGGGGTCCCAGGCTGGCCAGACATTGAGCTGCGGGGGCCCCGGGCTGACTAGACATTGAGCTGCGGGGATCCCGGGTTGGCCAGCGATGGAGCTGTCCAGCAAACTGCAATCTGACAGCTCAGAGCCAGTGCGCATGTGCAGACTTCTGGAATTGTCAGACTCTGGTGTGAATAGACTCCGCCCCTGAGCTTTAAATGATATTCACGATTGTGACATCTGCAGTGCACAGAATGGGGAGATTCGGGTCTGGATTCCCACTGAAAGAAACAATCATGATTTACACCACATTTCCCATGAATTCAGCACTTAAGAGTTTTTTTTGGGAGAATCTGTCACCCATTCAAAACAAGATTACTGATTGAAATTCAGTTCAGAAAGGTGAACTGAATTATCCCTTCCTTGCAAACATTAATTCTAAGCCTTGTTTCTTATACCATGTAGTTAAGGAAAGCTTTTCGAAAGAAGTGCTGAAATTAAATATCCTTATTTCAGTTACAGAATCACTGTAGAATTCACACAGCATAACACAAAACAGAAAAAATAAACATTTAAATGTAGAATTTAGCGAATCAATAAAAAAAATGTCTTTTAATGTGAAACATGAAATAGGATTCAAACATAACAGAAATATCTTAACAGCAAACCATCCAAATCCAAAGCAAAGTATTATATTAACAGCACAATTTAACAGATATGCATGGTTACAAGCTTCAAACTGTTGTAGTATACAGTCAATTGCCATCAAAAAGCAGTTTTCATTTTTTAAATCATGATTCAAAAATATTTAAAATATACTATGATTGAGACAATATTTTGAATTTTTAGGAAATCAGATTTTAGCAGAGACTGTTACCATATTTACACTTTGGCTTTTGAAACAGGTAGTAACATTTTACTTATCGTAAAAAGAAGAATGCGTTCGAACAAGAGCTTCTCAGTGTAACTTGAAAGATTTTAATAGAACATTAGAACATAGTGTGAAGAAGTAATTTCTAGGACAAGTGAGATACCTGAGGAATTACAAACCTAATTTTTATTCTTTCTAGGAGACACCCTTGCTTCAGATTGCAAATTTGTGCCAATGTAAGGGGTAACTTTCTGGAATTTAAAGTTACATTAACATTGCAATGAAGTTACTGTGAAATTCCCCGAGTCGCCAAAGTCCGGTACCTGTTTGGGTCAATATACCTAATCAGCACGTCTTTCAGAATGTGGGAGGAAACTGGAGCACCTGGAGGAAACCCACACAGATGAAGGAAGAACATACAAACTCCACACAGACCTGTCCTTGTCCCTTTTCTTATGCCTCAGTGTCAAATTTTATTTGACAACACTCCTGGAAATTATCTTGGGCATTTTAAGGGTGACAGAAATCCAAGTTATTGGTAATAAAGCTTTCAAACAATTTTCAGGAACCAGGAAACAACAATCAGAATTCAAACCATTATCGCACCCTAATAACTCATACCCATTCTGCTCCCTGTTCAGTCATGGGCATAGCGACAAGTGGCAAATTTAACGCATAGCTTTAATAATTTAAAAATTAGATAACCTCATTTTGGAGCAACTTTTTCGTTCAAGCTGATATCTGTAAATTTGGTGTACTGAGTTCATTTGATTGTATTTCACTCGCAAGTCGCAGTAAGCAGCTGATTACCATGTCTTTCGCCTTTGTGGTTTCCATTTTCTGCTCTCGTGATATCATCAAGCTAATTTGGTCAACATTACTCATTACAAACTCTGATTCCATGATTTTTGTTGGTGATGCACTGCTTGCCATGCTGTCCATCATGTACTGCTTGTACAGTTCTAAAACTTTCTGTTCAAGATAGTCATTAAGCAATGAATTGGTAAGTGGCTGAGAGTGCTGGATGATGCTCTTGTCTCTGGCGCTGCAACTTTGCCAACAGGAAGCGTCACTGTTGACTAGCTTATTTGGGAACTCTGCTGACAGTTTAGGGGATTCCATTGGGAGTGAAATTTCTGATGAATACAGGAATGGGACCATATTTGCTTCATAACTGCTCAGAGATGTCAGCCCAGATGTTTCTGAATTTATTGGCAGCACCTGATCGCCAGCGATCTGTAGGTCATTGTAGTTATCACAAATACTTCTGCAACACGAGGGAACCAAATAGGTTTCCTTGTTCACACTGGAGCTCCCTGGAATATCGACAACAAGGGACTTCTGCCTTGTGATTGGTGTCACCTCTGGGACCTGTAGCAAAGGTGTATTAATTTTTGCCTGTGCACTTGATCGAAAAGATCTGCCAATGGATTTACACCTTTGAAGAAGAGACAGAGCGCCATTATGTATATTAGAGTGAGTGAAGTTACTGACAGGAGTCAGCTCTTGAACCATGTCATCCTCTGAATTGTTTTGTTGCTTGTACTCACTCCTTTTTATTCTGTCTTCACTTTGATTTTCATTCCAGTAAGGAATTCCACAGATGAAACCTTCACTTAGCATCCCTATTGAGACACAATTAAAAGAAGTAAAACACAGATAAAATGTGAATGGACTATTGCAAGCTGAAAACTAAGTTTGCCACAAAGCAATGCTATAAAGGGAAAGTAAATGCTCGGAATTTGAAATCAAAACAAGATCTTAAAGGAAGTGAAAACGTTGTTGGGGAACTAAGTATCTTTCCATTTTATAAATGAGGAGAGCTGGCAAGTCAGCTATATCAGTATAGAGGGAATATGAGCGGGATGTCCCCCCACCCCATATTGTGGAGGCCATTCGTCATTGGCCACCGGCAGGATCTTCTGGAACTGCCAATGTTTACAGTATTCTGTGTGTCTCATCCAGAGAACCCACCCGTGGGAAGGGCTGGAAAAACCCATCTTACATAAGGAAAGCCTTTTCACAACATTGGGATACACCAAAGTGCTTTCCAGCTCATGAAATCCCTTTCCTTGGAGTGCAGTCATTTGAAATCTAACAAATGCAGCAGTCAATTTGCATACAGGCAAGGTCCTAAAACAGCAATGTGATAGTGTATAAATAATCTGTCTTTAGGCGTTTGGTTGAGAAATAAGTGTTGGCCAGGATTCACTGTTTTACTTCAAAACGTTAGCATGGGATCTTGCACTTATCTCATTGAAAAGATGGCACCCCCAAGCATACAGAACTGCCTTAGCATTGCACTGAATTTTTTTCCCATAACTCTGGGGTTTAAAGATAGTGAATTGCTTGTCCAGGCCACTTGCCGAAATACTCAGAAAAACATCCAATAAACTCCCCCAAGTGGGCCCAATGTACTGCTTAACAGTAAGCTTCAAGGAGAACCCTGGAACAGTCCCTGCAGATTGGATGGTAGCTAAAGTCACTCCACTATTCAAAAAGGGAGTAGAGAGAAAACAAGGAGTTATAGACAAGTAAGCTTAACATCGATAGTGGGGAAAATTCTTGAATCCATTATCAAGGAATTTATAGCAGAGCATTTAGAAAGCAGTGGCAGGATCAGACAGAGTCAACATGGATTTATGAAGGGGAAATCATACTTGACAAATCTGTTGGAATTCTTTGAAGATGTAACTAGTTGACAAGTGGGAGCCAGTCAATGTGGTATATTTGGGCTTTCAGAAAGCGTTTGACTGAGTCCCGCGTAAGAAATTATCGTGCAAGATTAAAATGCATGGGATCAGGGCAAGTGTATTGGATGGATAGAAAACTGGATGACAGAGAGGAAACAAAGAGTAGGAATTAATGGGTGCTTTTCAAATTGGCAGGCAATAACTATGGGGTGCCAGTGGGATCGATGCTGGGACCCCAGCTAATCACAATGTATACTAATGATTTGGATGAGGGAACAAAATGTAACATCTGAAAGTTTGTAGATGATACCAAGTTGGGTGGGAGTGTGAACTGTGACAAGGATACAGAGATCCTTCAGAATGATTGGGCAGCTTGGGTGAGTGGGCAAATCAACGGCAGATGCAGTATAATTTAGATAAATGTGAGGTTATCCACTTTGGAAACAAAAACAAGAAAGAAGATCTGAATGGCTGTAAATTAGGAGAGGGGAGTGTGCAGTGGGACATGGGCACCCTTGTGCACCAGTCACTGAAAGTAAGCATGCAGATGCAGCAGGCAATAAAGTGTTGGCCCTCATTGCGAGAGGGTTCAAGAACAGGAGCAGGGATGTTTTGTTGTGATTCTACAAGATCTTGGTGAGATCACACCTAGAGAATTGTGTGCAGTTTTGGTCTCCTTTTCTCAGGAAGGATGTTCTTGCTCTTGAGGGAGTGCAGCGAAGGTTTACCAGGCTGATTCCGGGAATGGCGGAACTGACAAATAAGGAGAGATTGAGTAGGTTAGGATTGTTTTCACCGGAGATCAGATGAATGAGGGGAGATCTCATAGAGACTTACAAAATTCTAACAGGACTAGACAGGGTAGATGCAGGGAAGATATTCCCGATGGTGGGGGAGTACAGAACAATGGGTCACAGTCTGAGGATTCAGGGTAGACCATTTAGGATGGAGGTGAGGAAATATTTCTTCACTCAAAGAATAGTGAGCCTGTGGAATTCATTATCACAGAAAGTAGTTGATGCCAAAACACTGAATGTATTCAAGTGGCAGCTGGACATAGCAGTTGGGAGAGTGGGATCAAAGGCTATAGGGAAAAAGCAAGATTAGGCTATTGAATTGGATGAATAACCATGGCTGTAATGAGTGACGGAGCAGGCTCAAAGGGCTAAATGACCTCCTCCTGCTCCTATTATCTGTGTTTCTATGTTTCAATGTAAGAAGCAGGTCACAGGTTTGATACCTGTCTATGCCTCGTTGGCTGATTTCAAATGGTATTGCAGTATGGTTCTTGCAATTGCTCCAGGTCAGACAGCAAAAAAAAGGAAAAAAACTGTGGATGCTGGAATCTGAAACAAAAACAGAACACATTGGAAAATCTCAGCAGGTCTGATAGCATCTGTGGAGAGAGAATAGAGTCAATGTTTTGAGTCTGGATGACCTTGCATCAGAGCTAAAAAGAAAGATGACCCGGATTACTATCCTGTGATCTCTGTTGGAATCAGAATGCTGGATGAGAACAGAATCTGGTTTGTTTATGATAGCCTCCATGTTTGAATGGCCTGACAATATTTATGACCTCAATTGATACCTGATGGATGGATGGGGACTTGAAGAGTTGCCAAGGTTTGTGACACTATCACCAAGTACCAGGACAGTATTTCCAGCAGCAGAGGAGATAGAATATAAAACAGAAATATAAAACTGCGTATTCACTACACTAGTTTATTTTTTTCATTTCTAAATTGCTGTCAATTTATCCTCATCATTTGGATTATGCAGAACTATTGAGGTTATAGAGTGACTGAGAGGAATTGGCTCTGGGTTTGAGGCATTCGTGGAAGTTTTGCTAATGAAAAGCAAACAACAAGAAAGAGATGGGAATTCTGCAGTTTCTCCGGAGTAAACCATGACAGCCTTTTTGTTCTAGTGGAGGCTTTTGTCCTTCTTGAGCACAGCTGAACTGCAGTGTAATAGATTTAACACCCCAGTCAAACTCCCCACATACTCCTGTCCCATAGGTATAAATAAGGGACAAGAAGCTTTGATTATCACATTTAATGTCTTACTCAGTAGGAACTGAGCCTCCTAAACTCTAGTACCAATTGGTATGTAAGGAAAGAGGTCTTCTGGCACAGTAGTGTCATTACTTCTGGACTAAAAGCTCAGAGTTCAAGTCCAACACCAACGGACTTGTTGGCCATGGAATAAGTGTTCATAATGCAATTCAACAGGATGATAATCAATTCAGGAATCCTTCTCTGGACTATTTCCCAAAGAGAAAATATGTGTGAAGATATCATTTAAAAAAGGATGTGGGAATATGTATGTCCACAAAAACTTGAGCAAGATATCTTCATAACTATCATTTTCGTACAAAGATAATGGATGGGATTTTCTCAAAAAAATTTTGAAGTGCAAGATAAGTCATGGTAATTTACTGCACTTTGTACAATACAGAGGTCATAATATGAATCTTGTCAATAGGGGTTTGGAATCTTTGCACACTGTGAGACCAGCTGCTGAGTTCTAGGGATCCTATTGCACAGGCACCCTCATCTCCCAATATATTGTGTACACAGTATATGGGGAGGTCTATCAGCTCTCGCCTCCCTGATCATAGCCCCGGCCGATCATTCCTGAGGGTGATTGTGCCCCCTTCCCCATCCATGGTGCAACCCCATCCCCTCAGGCCATGCCCATTTGGCACTGCCCAATGTGCACTGGCAGGTTGCCAGGCTGGCAGTGGCATGGGCACTGCCCGGCCATCCCTCCGACTACCCAGGGGGCTTCAATGGCCTCTAATCCCATTGGCGAGTCCATCACATCTGCCCCCATATTGCATCCCAGACTTGTTGATGGTATATTAAGCATGGCATTAATATTCAAATCAGCCTTGTGTCTTTCCCAAGCATAATGCTGATTTCACTGGCAGAACAAGGCCAGAAAGATCACAAGAGCACCAACCCGATTTTTTTGCCTCTTGTCCTACCTTACTGGCTTGCCACACCAATCAGCCTGCATGGCAAGTCCGTAAGATCCCACCCAACATTTTTCAATTACTTCCTTGGCATGTGCCTCCTCTGTTAAGAACATAAGAACATAAGAACATAAGAAATAGGAGCAGGAGTAGGCCATCTGGCCCTTCGAGCCTGCCCCGCCATTCAATAAGATCATGGCTGATCTGTCGTGGCTCAGTTCCACTTTCCCGCCCTCTCCCCATAACCCTTAATCCCCTCTCTTATCAAAAACCCATCAACCCGCGTCTTAAAAATATTTAGCGAGGCAGCCTCCACCACTTCAACGGGCAGAGAATTCCAGAGATTCACCACCCTTTGAGTGAAGAAGTTCCTCCTCAACTCCGTTCTGAACTGCCCCCCCTTTATCTTGAGGCTGTGCCCCCTAGTCCTACTGTCTTTTTTGAGCGGGAAGAGTCTTTCCACCTCTATCCTATCCATCCCATTCATCATCTTATACGTCTCAATGAGATCTCCCCTCATTCTTCTAAACTCTAACGAGTACAAGCCTAGTTTATTCAGCCTCTCCTCATAGCTCAACCCCCTCAACTCCGGTATCAGCCTAGTAAACCTCCTCTGCACTCCCTCCAAGGCCAAAATATCCTTGCGCAGGTGCGGCGCCCAAAACTGCACACAGTACTCCAGCTGCGGCCTCACCAATGCCCTATACAGCTGCAGCAAGACCTCCCTACTTTTATATTCAATCCCCCTCGCTATGAAGGCCAGCATCCCATTCGCCTTCCTGACCACCTGCTGCACCTGCAGGCTGGGTTTTTGCGACTCATGCACAAGGACCCCGAGGTCCCTCTGCACTGTCGCCTGCTGCAGTTTTTCGCCACGTAAGTAATAGTCCTTCCTACCATTCTTCCTACCAAAGTGGACCACCTCACACTTGCCAACATTAAATTCCATTTGCCATTTCCTGGCCCATTCGCCCAGCCTATCTAGATCCTTCTGCAGACTCTCCACACCCTCCGCACAATTTGCCTTTCCCCCAATCTTGGTGTCATCAGCAAATTTCGACACCCTACACTCGGTTCCCTCCTCCAGATCATCTATATAAATGGTAAATAGCTGAGGCCCCAGCACCGACCCCTGGGGCACTCCACTAGTCACCAACCGCCAATCCGAATAGCACCCATTGACCCCCACTCTCTGCCTCCTATTTGACAACCAATCCTCTATCCACGCTAACACCCTACCCCCAACTCCATGTCCTCTGACCTTCTGCAGTAACCTCTTGTGAGGTACCTTATCAAACGCCTTCTGAAAATCCAGAAAGACCACATCCACCGGCTCTCCTCTATCCACCGCCCTAGACACATCCTCATAGAACTCCACTAAATTTGTCAGACACGACTTCCCTTTAATGAAACCGTGTTGCGTCTGCTCTATCAAGCAATTCCCTTCAAGATGCCTCGCAATTTCCTCCTTAATGACGGATTCTAACATTTTACCTACCACAGACGTTAAACTAACCGGCCTGTAATTCCCCGCCTTTTGCCTGGCACCCTTCTTAAACAACGGCGTAACATTAGCCGTTTTCCAATCCTCCGGCACTTCCCCGGAATCCAGCGACGTCTGGAAAATAACCACCAAGGCATCCACTATCACCTCCGCCATTTCTTTCAGAACCCTCGGATGCATTCCATCCGGTCCTGGGGACTTGTCCACAATCAGCCCCTCCAGTCTGTCGCGCACCACCTCTCTAGTAACAGTAATGTCATTAAGACCCTCCAGTCCTACCACCTTTCCATCGCTAACACCCGGCAAATTATTCACGTCCTCCTCCGTGAAGACAGAAACAAAAAAGTTATTCAAGACCTTAGCCATATCCCCATCCCCTACCACTAGGTCCCCTTTCTCATCCGCTAAGGGACCAACGTTCACCCTAGCCAGCCTCTTCCTTTTTATATATTTATAAAAACTCTTGCTATCCTTTTTTATATTAAGTGCTAGCCCAGCTTCATAGCTTCTTCTACCCTCCTTTATCAACTTTTTTGTCAATCTTTGTTGACATTTAAACCTTTCCCAATCCTCTTCTCGCCCACTGCTCTTAGCTACTCTAAATTCCTCCGCTTTTAATTTAACACTTTCCTTCACCTCCTTCGTTATCCACGGCTTATTACCTCTCTTCCTACTGTCCTTTTTGACCATCGGAATAAATTTCTGCTGAGCACCAAGAAAGATCTCCTTAAAGATCCTCCACTGCTCCTCAGCAGACCTACCTTCCAACGCACTCCCCCAGTCCACATTCGCCAATTCTTCTCTCATCCTACCATACTCCCCTCTATTCAAACAAAGGACACGTGTCCGGGAACCCACTTTCTCCTCCTCCATCTGCAACAGAAACTCCACCATACAATGATCACTCTCTCCAAGAGGATCCTTCACCTCAAGGTCCCTAATTCTACCCGCCTCTGTTACATATGGTTGACCATAGGAAATCAACATAATAAATGGAAAAATGATAAAAGCATAAAGATAAGCTTTATTCTAATGCCAATATTTTCTCCAGCTGTTGTCATGTTCCAACTTTTATGTAATGATTTAATTAATGGTGTAATTATGGTGAAGGATCCAGAAGCCTGCCTGATACTGGTCAGACTAGCCAATGAGGTTTCTCAGTAGTGGAATGAATGGCAATCATATTATCCAGGACTAAAAGTGACTTCAATTTTTCCTGGTGCAGATTATTGGAATCCTACATGCTGAGACACAAAAGCATTCCTCATTTAATTCAAAGTAAAACTCATCTCGATGATAAGCTTATATTCGCATGGAGGAAACTACAATTATTTTGCACACTTTTCTTTACTAGTTAATTGAAAAAGAAAATAGTACACTTATATATAAACTTACAATAATTCTCAGAAATGTCACTAAACCAAGGGGGAAGGGGGTCCGTTTCTATTCTGCCTGTGAACAGTGAGGACGAATAGGGGGGTTCACAGCCACTCTGCCTGAGATCAGTGAGGGGGAAGGGAGGGTCCATTGCCATTCTGCCTGAGATCAGTGTGAGGGAGGGGGGGCCTGTGATTGGTCTGGGTTGCAGAGGGATTGGGGGAATAAGGAAGTCAATAATGTTGTGGGGGTGGGGGGATGTCTGTAGGGGCCAGGAGGAGGCATTATCTGACCCGGGAGCAATGTGGCAGGGGAGCTGTATTATATCATATTTTTCTGCGCATGCATAGTCGGAGGCATCCAGCAGAGCTGCAGGATTTTAGGTGCGTTAAGCCCTGCCCATAGGCTTGTACAGCACAATCTGGAATTGCTGTTATTTTTTCAGTTAGAGTACATATGGGGGCATTTGAGAAAGTTGGATCTGAAATACTCCCAGCTTCAAGTCTGCCCAGAACTTTGAATCAAAATGGTAAAATAGGGCCCAGTGACTTAGATTATACAAATATATGTGGGCGCTATTTTGCAAAATCAAGTCCTAGAACATCTATAAGATTAATGTCCAGCTTTCTGTTTTGATGTTGGTGATTGAAAGATGAATGAAGACATTTGAAGACATTATGCTTTTTCTGTGAAATGTACCACAATGTTTTACATCTACTTGGATAAGTTGATGTTAAACTCAAAAGTTAGCATGGCTCCAGTTGGATAGCACTCCAGTTAAGCATGTTTTCGTCAATATATTATAAAGGATAAGACAAGAATGTCTATTTAAGTCATTGAAAGAGGTCTGAAAACCAAGGCTTCTAATGTAGAAACCGATGCTACTAAATACAAAGAACAAAGAACAACCTAGCGCGGGAAACAGGCCCTTCGGCCCAACGAGCCCACGTCGCCATCTTAACAAAGCATTTTCCTACACCTACCTTGCCCCGTGTGTAAGCTAATGGTACCCCTATTGTAACCAGATTCAGGGGAGAATTTGTTACACCAATCAGCCTAAAAGCACATCTTTGGGGTGTGGGAGGAAACCGGAGCGCCCGGAGGAAACCCACACAACCACAGGGAGAATGCGCAAACTCCCACAGACACAGGCCCAAATCCATGTATCTGCACAGCTAGCAGTGATAGTCACTGTGCTGTTGTGGTGCCCGTCTGCTGGTCCAGTTTTAAGCACACACAACGACATGAAGTACTAGGCCACTCTCGAAACATCCAAGAGCAGCCTACGCACGACCCACCGTGTGCATACCCCTCGTTAGACAACAAGGTGGACCGACACCTGTGGATTAAAAGAGACAAAACATTAACATGTAGTATTACATTTCCAGCATCGTCCCGAGGCTCTGACCCTTTTTAAAACTGTCGCCTACAGCCCTCCATCCCTGTTTCACTTATGTGCCTAAGTAAACCTTAAACAATTCCAGCGTGCCTGCCTCAACCATCTTACATGGTAGCGCATTCCATACCCCCATGACCCTCTGTGTGAAAAACCTCCCTCTAGTATCCATATTATACTTCTCCCCCCTCACCCTTAGCTCGTGACCCTCTGTGATATTTGTCTCCAATCTAGGGAAAAGCCTGCCACTGTTTACTCCATCTATACAAAGAACAATGAACAAAAGCAGCCTGGGAAACAGGCCCTTCGGCCCAACGAGCCTGCGCTGCCATCCCAACACCACCAGTCCCCCCCTCCACCCATGACCCTTGTCTAATGTTTTATGGCCATCCACATTGAGGGAAACTAATTTAGGGACAATTTATTACTGCCAATCAGCCGAACAGCACATCTTTGGGGTGTGAGAGGAAGCCGGGGCACCCGGAGAAAACCCATGCAACCACAGGGAGAATGCGCAAACTCCCACAGACACCGGCCCAAATCCATGTGTCTGCACAGCAATCAGTGATAGTCACTGAGCTGTCGTCTTGACCAAACCTTTCATTATTTTATACACCTCTATCAGATCCCCCCTTAATCTCCATCTTTCTAAGGAGAAAAGCCCCAGTTTACCCAATCTTTCCTCATATCCCAGTCCTTCCATAGGCAGCATCCTGGTAAATATCCTCTGCACTGTCTCCAGGGTCTCCACGTCCTTCCAGTAGTAAGGTGACCAGAACTGGACGCAGTACTCCAAACGCAGCCTAACCAACGTTCTGTACAACTGTAGCATTAGACGCCAGCTCTTATACTCTATACCCCTTCCTATAAAGGCTAGCATTCCATAAGCTTTCTTTGCAACCTTCTCCACCTGGGTTGCCACCTTCAGAGACTTGTGCACTTGCACTCCCAAGTCCCTCTGCATTTCTATGCTCTTAATTGGTCTACCTTTTATCATGTAACTCCTCCCTGCATTATTCCTTCCAAAATGCATCACCTCGCATTTGTCAGGATTAAATTCCATCTGCCATCTATCTGCCCAATATACCAACCTATCTATATTCTGCTGTGTCACCTGACAGTCCTCCTCAGTATCTGCCAATCCTGCCATCTTGGTGTCGTCTGCAAATTTGCTGATCACACCACGTATGCCCTCTTCCAAGTCGTTTATATATATTACGAAGAGAAGAGGTCCCAGTACTGAGCCCTGCGGCACACCACTGGTGACAGACCTCCAGCTTGAAAAGGACCCTTCCACTACGACTCTCTGTCTCCTGTTGCCCCGCCAGTTTGCAATCCATCTAGATACCTGTCCCTGTATCCCATGTGCCTTAACCTTTTCTACCAGCCTACTGTGAGGGACTTTGTCAAACGCCTTACTGAAATCCATATAGATGACATCAACGGCTCGCCCATCGTCAACCGTTTTTGTCACCTCCTCAAAAAATTCTAACAGATTCGTAAGGCAAGACCTCCCCTGAACAAAGCCATGTTGCATATCCCTAATCAGATTGCAACACTCCAAATACTTATACATCCTATCCCTAACAATTTTCTCCAACAATTTTCCTACCACCGATGTCAAATTCACCGGCCTATAATTACCAGGGTTATCCCTACTACCTTTTTTAAACAGCGGCACAACATTAGCTACCCTCCAATCCTCTGGAACCTCACCTGTGTCCAAAGAAGAGACAAAGATTTGCGTCAGAGGCCCAGCAATTTCATCTTTCACCTCCCTAAGCAGCCTGGGATAAATACCATCAGGCCCCGGAGCTTTATCCGTTTTTATGCTACCTAAAAACCCTCCATCGTAATGAATATCTCCTTCAAATGATCTACAGCTCCCTCCAAGACATTACAAGACACCAAACCCCTCTCCTTTGTGAATACCGATGCAAAGTATTCATCCAGGATCTTCCCCATTCCCTCAGACTCGATGCATAGCTCCCCTCCTTTGTCCCTAAGAGGACCTGACCTATTTTCCCTCTAACCACCCTCTTGTTCCCAATATAAGAGTAAAATGCCTTTGGATTTTCCTTAATCCTATCAGCCAAAGCCATTTCATGCCCCCTTTTCGCCCTTCTAACTCCCCTTTTAAGCTCCCTCCTGCTCTCTCTATATTCCTCCAGTGCTCTCTCCGTTCCCAGTTGTTTAGACCTAACATATGCCGCTCTCTTCTTCCTGACCAAGTCCTCAATATCCCCTGTGATCCACGGCTCTCTGATCCTGCCTTTCCCATCCTTCCTCTTTACCGGCACATGTCTTTCCTGCAACATTATCATTTTGCCCTTGAAAGCCTCCCACTTGCCAACCGTGGACTTGCCAGCTAACAACCCCTCCCAATCAGTGTCCTTCAGCTCCTTCCTAATCCGGCTATAGCTCGCCTTTCCCCAGTTCAGCACCCTCCCCTTTGGACGGCACTCATCCCTTTCCATTTTTATCCTAAAGTAGACAGACTTGTGGTCACTGTTAGCCACATGTTCACCTACTGCAACCTCACCCACCTGACCCGGCTCATTACCCAAAACTAAATCCAGTAAAGCCCCCTCCCTAGTCGGGCTAGTTACGTACTGCTCCAAGGAACCTTCCAGCACACATTTTACAAATTCCTCCCAGCTCTAGGCACCTTCCAATCCACTCCAGGAAGATTAAAGTCACCCACTACAACCACCCTATTCTTTCTACACCTATCTAAAATGTCTCTACAAATGCTTTCCTCCACTGCCCTTGGGCTGTTGGGTGGCCTATAGTACACCCCTAGCATAGTAATCTCTCCCTTCCTATTCCTTAACTCCACCCACAGCGACTCAATCCCTAACTCCTCCATTTTGTCCTCCCTCTGCACCGTTGTGATGTGTTTCTTAACTAACAACGCCACCCCACCACCTCTCTTCAACCCTCCTCTGTCACACCTAAAACACTTGTACCCAGGAATATTCAGCTGCCAGTCCTGCCCTTCCTTTAACCACGTCTCCATCACTGCCACCACATCTAAATTCCTCACAAACAACAAGGCCCTAAGCTCATCCGTTTTACCCATTACACGCCTCGCATTAAAACAGGTGCAATCCAATCCTCCGGGCCCACTCGGATCCTCATTTCCCCTGATAATTTTCCTTTCAACCAAACCTACCCTGTCACCCAGCTCGCTCCCGATCTCAGTGCCTAATGAGCTATCAAGTCTCATCCCCACCCCCCCTCCTTATTAGTTTAAGAACATAAGAAATAGGAGCATGAGTAGGCCATCCAGCCCTTCGAGCCTGCCCCGCCATTCAATAAGATCATGGCTGATCTGAAGTGGCTCAGTCCCACTTTCCCACTTTCTCCCCATAACCCTTAATCCCCTTGCCTACCAAAAACCTATCTACCCGCGTCTTAAATATATTTAGCGAGGTAGCCTCCACCTCTTCAATGGGCAGAGAATTCCAGAGATTCACCACCCTTTGAGTGAAGAAGTTCCTCCTTAACTCTGTTCTAAACTGCACCCCCCTTTATCTTGAGGCTGTGCCCTCTAGTCCTGCTGTCCTTTCTGAGCGGGAAGAACCTCTCTACCTCTACCCTATCCATCCCTTTCATTATCTTATACGTCTCTATAAGATCCCGCCTCATCCTTCTAAACTCTAACGAGTACAAGCCTAGTCTATTCAGTCTCTCTTCATAGCTCAACCCCCTCAACTCCGGTATCAGCCTAGTAAACCTCCTCTGCACTCCCTCCAAGGCCAAAATATCCCTGCCGAAACACTCCAGCTAACCTCCCAGCTAAGATATTTGTCCCCCTCCCATTCAAATGTTCCCCATCCCTCCTGTACAGGTGCCCTTCTCTCACAAATACTTCCCAGTGATCGACAAAAATAAAGCCCTCTACCTGGCACCAATCCCTCAGCCATGCATTCAGCTGCATGATCTCATTATTCCTAGCCCTGCTGTTACTAGGCAGTAGTCCAGAGAATGCCACCCTGGAGGCCCTGCTCTTCAGCTTGGCCCCCAACTCCCTAAATTGCATACGTACATCCCCCTACTCTGCCTTCCTACATCCTTCTCTCCTATGTGTATAATTACTTCAGACTGGGTCCCCTCACCCTTCAAAATTCCCTCTATCCTCTCCGATACGTCCCGTACCCCTGCTCCAGGGAGGCAGACCACCATCCTGGAGTCACACTTTTGCCCACAGAACCGCCTATCAATTCCTTTGACCCTCCCATCCCCCACCACTATCTCATTGCCAGCCCCCTTCCTTCCCTCTGAGTCATTCTGGCCCTCCTGACATGAATCAACTTACAACGGGACCTCTTTTTAGGGCATTGATTGTGAGTTCCTCAGTGAACAATGAAGACTAGTTCATTGAAGAAATAAATTAGTCAAGCATAACCTGCCTTGTTTATATCTATCTTGGCTAAGGTAACAGCACAAGAATGATCTTCCATCAAGAAAAGCAGGCACTATGACCCAGTTCTTTGCAATAGGAAAATGTCAGGCCTGGTTTCAGTAATTGGCCTCATCTCAGTCACATTTTTTTTGCCATTTTTAGTTCCTCCCTGTGCTTCTCCCTATCTGTGTCATGAAGAAGTCCACTCTATCAATAATACTGATAGACTGTTCATTAGAGGAACTGCAATTTCAAAACTTACTGTCGTGACACTGCAATTAAAATCTCTTAAACAGACATTAACTTTCTTGAAAGATCTGTTTGTCTATCTATTTTCATTCGTTCACAAACAAATCGACGAATTTGATAAATTGCGGCAAAGGAATTCCGATGTCACAAGATTACAAATGACACAAAGTTCTGGCTCTGCAACTAAAAGCAAAATTGTGAAACACTTTGTTCAGGAAGGTAGTTCCTATTTAAGAGATTGCAATCTTGTCATTTAAGGAATTGACAAAAATATGCTCATGAACTTCAACAACAACCACAACTAGACATTACTGCTTCATAGTGCCAAGGACCCAGATTCAATTCCGGACTTGGGTCACTGTCTGTGTAGAGTTTGCACATTCTCCTCTTGTCTGCGTGGTTTTCCTCTGGGTTGCTCTAGTTTCCTCCCACAGTCCAAAGATGTGCTGGTTAGGCGCATTGGCCATGCTAAATTCTCCCTCAGTGTACCCAAACAGGTGCCAGAGTGCAATAACCAGAGGATTGTCACAGTAACTTTGCAGTGTTAATGTAAGCCTACTTGTGACTAATAACTAAGCTTAACTTACTGCCTTTAAGATAATGAAATGTTCCAAGGCACTTCACAAGAGTATTGTAAAACAAATAAAACAAAACAGAGCCACACCAAAAGCTTGATGAAAGAAAGAGGTAGATTTTGAGTGTCTTAAAGGAGGAAAGTGAAGTCGAGATCTTGAAGTGTAAGAAGAGTTTTCCAAGGAAAGGGGCTGAGGTAATTGATTGGCCATTATTGGTGGAGCATTTAAAATTGGAATAGAGTAGATATGGAGTGCTGGCTGAGTATATTGCTGAGGTAGGAAAGGGTAAAGCCATGGAGGGGTTTGAAAACAAGAATGAGAACTTTAAAATCAAGGTTTTGCTTGACAAGGAACCAGTATACAGATCACTGAGCATAGCGTGGTGGGGGAACAGGACTGGCGGCGAGTTAAGACATAGGCAGCAGAGCTTTGGATGACATGGGACTTACGAAGGGCAGAAATATGGGAGACCAGCCATTAATGTGCTGGAATGGTTGAGACTGTCAAATAACAAAAGCCCGAACCAAGGATTTCACCAGCAGCTGAGCTGAGACCGGGGCAAAGTTGGGCAATGTTATGGATGCAGTAATCGGCAGTCTTTAGTAATGACACAAATGTAAGATCAGAAGCTCATCTTAAGATAAAACGTGACACCAAAGTTAAAAACAGACTTGCAAAATATCACACTGTTAAAAGGGATGGAATCAGTAACTAAGGAATAAAGTCCGGAGTAGAGACCAAGAACAAAGGCTTCAGTATTTGCAATGTTTAATTGGGGAAACCTCTGCTCATTCAGTACTGGGTGTCAGATATGCAGTCTGATAATTTACAAATGTATTTGTAGGCTGTGCAACTAGAAGTGAAATGCTGCCACAAGTAGGCTCTAAAAGAATGCTATTATTTATGATCTGTAAGATAGTCATGAATCTATATATTTTATAATAGTCGGTTCTAAAATTATCTTAGAAAACTTAAAATTACAATAAGTGATAAAGGCAAAACTTAACAAATTAACAGTGTTGTAATGTGTAGCACATTGCAAATTATATAAAGGTCAGTGGCACACAAATGCCACACATACTCCACATCACAATCTTAATCTGACCAAAAGGCTAGTAGCTTTTGACAATGACATTTTCCCTTTCGTGAATTGTAACATTGAAGTCCCCCAGCTCGATCCCAGCCAAAAAGTGACACTCTTGATGCAATGGGAAGGATGTGGAATCAGAGTCATTTCTATCTGAATGAGAACAACGCTGTCACTGCTCCATAGCTAAAGTGAAAAACACATTCCCTCCACTAAAATCCTCTCCTAAATAATGAATACTATAAACCGCCATACAACTAATTTGTAACAAATTTATGTTTCTTATTATCTCAAAATATATCTACTTTCCCCAACGCTTGTAATTTAACAGGGTGCAGCTTGTGGCATGGCTTTAGAGGACAGAATCCTTTAGTAAGCAAGCTTAGTAGTTGCCTAAAGTGCAGAAGAACAGAAATTGCTGTTGCAAATTGCTATTTTACCAACTATACAAGGCTCATTTACATAGAAAATATCAGATATTACTCTGTACTTGATCATTTTTGCTCCATAATTATTGTCACATTCCCATCCAAAGTCTAAAATAGTCTGGCTTGTTTAATGTCTTTGAACTTTTCTGTTATTTAGAAATATCACCAAAACACAAAGTTAAATAGAATTTTGCTAAATGGCCTAAGTTTGATAAAATAAAACAAAATGCTTACCTTCAGTTGCAGTACAAAAATTTCATTCATTATACTCTGCACAAGAGAGGGAAACTCCTCAATTAGAGGAAGTTGAAAGCCTGATTATCTTTATGTAACAGATCAAGGAGGAAGTCATCAGTAGCGTCAACTGATGTATGTTTTCTTTACGCAACACCATAAGGAGAAAATAGTGAATGTAAATATTTATTTTAAAGTTGGTATAATGGTCAGTAATATTAGATGGCTAATACAACTACACAAAAAATAATCTGACATGTTTGGATTGCCTAAAAATGGTTTGAAGAACTTTTCCATACTATAGGGCAATTTTCCTGGATACTTAAGCACTAAAGAGTCTCTAAGATTGCCAAAGTCGGCTCTTAAGTTGCAATATTGATTTAATCTCCCTTTAGTTCGAGGCACCATCTTAATAAAGGAATTAAAGCAAGCACTAGGGACAGATGCTCAGAGGATCATTAGCAGATTGAGTGAAATGCATGTAGGTGCTCAATAAAGAGGCTGCATGGCATTGTAATGAGGAGTAAGTCAATGAATGACCTCTTCGAACAGAAACCATCTGAATAGGAGTAAACAAGTTGTTGAAGATTTTCAGCACTGCTGAAAGTTTTCAATATTCACCTATTGCTGGAGATCAACTGTCTACACTGCATTTGAAAAAGGGCTTTCAAGACATATCAGGAGATTTCCCAGCACATTTTGTCAATATGTTGCCAATACAATCAATATTTTTTCCAGAAATTCTCTTAGGGCTTCAGCTGAGTGTTGTATGACTATCTTATTGGACACACTGGGCAAGGGACTGCACAGGAGGGAACAGCACAGAGTAGAAATGTTGTTATAGTTGGGGGTACAGTCAGGCATTTCATAACTGTCATCATGGTCCTGTAATATGTGTCACTTGCCTGGTGCAAGATTTACATGATGGAGAGGATCTAGAATATTCTGCAGTGGGAAGGGAGAGAACCAGAGGCTGTGGTGTACGTAGAGAGAACTGGTGTTGATGTCCTAGGGTTAAGTTATCAGGAAAAAGGGAAGAAGTTAAAAAGTAGGACCTTGAATGTCACAATCTCTGTATTACTCCCAGTGCCATGTGCTAGCAAGAATAAAAATTGGAAGATGAGGCTCTGTGATTTGAGGCATGGGAGGGCTTCAGATTCCTGGGAAATTGGGACAAATTCTGGGAATGGAAGCACCTATTAAAGTTTATTATTTTCTTTTTATTGGGCCCACAAGTAGGCTTACACTCACACCGCAATGAAGTTACTGTGAAAATCCCCTGGTCACCGCACTCCGACACCAGTTCAGTTAAATTGAGGGAGAATTTAGAATGACTAATGTACCTAACCAGCGCGTCTTTTGCACTATGGGAGGAACTGGAGCATCCAAAGGAAATCCATGCAGACACAGGGAGAATGTGCAGGTTCCACACAGACAGTGAACCCAAGCCGGGAATCAAACTCAGGTCTCTAGGGCTGAGAGGCAGCAGCGCTAACCACTGTGCCATGAAAAAAGTATGGGTTGCACCTCAACAGGATTTGGGAGAGTATAAATTAAATCATCTGTGAGTAGGCACCAGCATATAGAAGCAAAATAGAGGAATAAGGGCATTAAGTGAGAGTGTTTCACAGTGCTAGAGAAGAAATAAAACCATGTTGGACAGGAGCAGAATAAGAAGAATACAAAGATAAGTTTGCAATGCGTGTGTTTAAACGCAAAAGAGGTGAATAAAGTTGGTGAGCTACAAACACAAACAGCTTCATGGAAATATGATGGAGTGGCAATAATAAAAATGTGGCTCAAAGTTGTCTGAACACCTAATATTCAAGGATACAAAATGGTCCGGAAAGATATGGAAGAAAACAAAAGGGAGGTTGGGTGGCAATACTGATTAGATAGGGCACGGGTGTGTTAGAAAAAGATTATGTCCTTGATGGGGCAAAGACAGAATTCTTTGCTTAGAATTCAGAAGGAAAAAAGATATGATCATGGTACTAGGGTGCTGGGCTCAAATAAGCCCAGAGAGGTTCCACTGCCTTAGAGTGTTTGAGCAGCTAGCGACTGATTAGAAAAGCAGAACCTCAGCCATGAACAGTATGGAATAAGGTAAATAAGACTGGGAAATTAAACATGTGGCTCAAAGATTGGTGTTGAAAATATAGGTTTCAATTCATGGAGTTGCATAGTGACATCACTGTAAAAGCATTCCAGAGACAAAGAACAAAGAATAAAGAAAATTATTGCACAGGAACAGGTCTTTTGGCCCTCCAAGTCTGCACCGACCATGCTGCCCAACTTAACTAAAACCCCCTGCACTTCCGGGAACGATATCCCTTTATTCCTATCTCATTCATGTACTTGTCAAGATGCCTCTGAAAAGTCACCACCGCATCCGCTTCCATTACCTCCCCCAGCAATGATTTCCAGGCACCCACCACTCTCTGTGTAAAAAATCTACCTTGTGCATCTCTTTTAAAACTTGCCCCTCACACCTTAACCTATGCCCCCTAGTCATTGACTCTTCCATCCTGGGAAAAAGCTTCTGACTATCCAGTCTGTCCATGCCTCTAATAATCTTTTAGACTTCTATCAGGTCTCCCCTCAACTTCCGTCACTCCAATAAGAACAAACCAAGTTTCCCCAACCTCTCCTCAAGCTAATGCCCTCAATGCCAGGCAACATTCTTTTAAAACTTTTCTGTACTCTGTCCAAAGCCTCCACATCCTTCTGGTAGTGTGGCGACCAGAATTGAACACTATATTCAAAGTGTGGCCTCACTAAGGTTCTATAAAGCGTCAACATGACTTGCCAATTTTTAAACTCATACCCCGGCTGATGAAGACAAGCATGCTGTCTGCCTTCTTGACTACCTTCTCCATCTGCATTGCCACTTTCAGTGACCTGTGCACCTGTACACCCAGATCCCTTTGTCTATCAATACTCATAAGGGTTCTGCCATTTACTGTATATTTCCGATCTGTATTAGACCTTCCAAAGTGCATTATCTCACATTTGCCCGGATTAAACTCCATTTGCCATCTCTCCACCCAAGTCTCCAACTGATCTATATCCTGCTGTACCCTCATCGTTAGCCGCAAATCCACCAACTTTGTGTCATCCGCAAACTTACTAATCAATCCAGTTACATTTTCCTCCAAATCATTTATATATATATTACAAACAGCAAAGGTCCCAGCACTGATCCCTGAGGAAAACCACTTGTCACAGCCCTCCATTCAGAAACGCACCTTCCACTGCTACCCTCTGTCTTTTTTAACCGAGCCGGTTTTGTATCCACCTTGCCAGCTCACCTCTGATTCCATGCAACTTCACCTTCAGCACCAGTCTGCCATGAAGGATCTTGTCAAAGGCCTTACTGAAATCCATGTAGACTCATCCACTTCCCTACCCTCATCAATCATCTTCATCACTTCCTCGAAAAACTCACTAAAGTTTGTGAAACACGTCCTCCCCTTCACAAAACCATGTTGCCTCTCACTAATACGTCCACTTATTTCCAAGTGGGAATAAATCCTGTCTCGAAAAATCCTCTCCAATAATTTCCCTAGCACTGATGTAAGGCTCACCGGCCTATAATGGCTCACCTGGATTATTCTTGCTACCCTTCTTAAACAAAGGAACAACATTGTTATTCTCCAATCCTCTGGGACCTCCCCTGTAGCCAGTGAGGATACACAAATTTCTCTCAAGGCCTCAGCAATTTCCTTTCTTGCCTCTCTCTGTATTCCAGAGTATTTCCCATCAGGCCCTGGAGACTTGTCTACCTTGATGTTTCTCAAGAATCTCAATATCTCCTCCTTTCTGATCTCAACATGAATCAAACTATCTACACATCCTTTCCCAGACTCATTATCCACCAAGTCCTTCTCTTTGGTGAATACTGATGCAAAGTACTCATTTAATACCTTACCCGTTTCCTCTGGCTCCCCACATAAATTCCCTCCCTTGTGCTTGAGTGGGCCAACCTTCTCCCTGGCTACTCCCTTGCTCTTTACAAATGTATAAAAAGCCTTGGGATTTTCCTTAATCCTGCTGGCCAATGCTTTTTCATGGCCCCTTTTAACTCTTCTTACTCCTTGCCTAAGTTTCTTTCAAATTTCCTTGTATTCCACACTTGCTTCATGTGTTCCCAGCGTTCTAACTTTGACAAATGCTTCCTTTATCTCTTTAACTAGGCTCACAATATCTCATGTTATCCAAGGTTCCCAAAACTTACCATACTTATCATTCATCCCTACAGGAATGTGCCGGTCCTGAATCCCTATCACTTACACTTGAAAGCCTCCCAAATGCAGATGTTGATTTGCCCTTAAACATCTGCCCCCAATCTACATTCTTCAGTTCCTGCCTAATATTGTTATAATTAGCCTTCCCCCAATTTAGCATCTTAACTTGATATCTTACTTACCTTTATCCATCAGTACCTTATATCTTACTGAATTGCGGTCACTGTTCCCGAACTGCTGCCCTCCTGAAACATTGACCACCTGGCCAGGCTCATTCCCTGATGTGGCCCCTTTCCTACTTGGACTATCTACATACTGTTTCAGGAAGCCCTCCTGCATGCTCCTTACACACTCAGAGCATTGCACAGACCCAGTGCAATACTCTGGGTACTCAGGTTCAAACCCCACCATAGTAGATGGTGATATTTGAATCAAATAATTTAAAGACTAACAAGACTATGAAACCTTCAGATTCATAATGATAAATGTACTGTTATCATTCCTCCTGTGCTGTTTTCACAGCTTCTATATTCTTACTATATGCCTCCTTCTGGAGACAGTTTCTCATCATAGCAGCTAGTATGATGGCTTCCAAATCTGGCTTCTTTTTCAACTGCCATTTCCACCATGTTTTCTGCTCAATATCAGGGGCATTTGAATCATAACCTTTTTCTATCTTTATTTTAGTAATTTTCCATGCTCTACAGTACTGCTTGTATCAAACTATCATCTGAACCACATACAGACATTTATATTTTTACCAGCCATCATCATCGCGCGGCATTTGTCCCCCTCACTGGGGACCTCAGGTGCCGAGCTGACTGTCACACACTTGTGCAGCTCCTATCCCTTGATGCACTCTACACTTAAGTCTCTCCCCAGAGATTTCTAGCGCTTAGCTGACCATCACACCTTTATGCGGTCCCTAACCAGTGACACACTCTTGGCTCTTCATTCCACTAGCAGGACAATCCAAGAATCTGTCCTTGGTCCTCTGTATTAAGTGCAATAGAACTTCTAATGTCTTTGTCCACCATGTGGCATTTTGTTCCATTCCCAGGCTGATCCAAGAGTCCGTCCTTGATACTATGGTTAAGCTCAATTTCTTTTCACAGTCATACTGTATTTGCACTCCGGCCCTGGTCCAAATTGTTCAGCTTACAGTTTGATTGATAACTTACAGCTAGGTTGATAGGCCTTGCTAAATTGCCCCTTAGTGCTAGGGGGAGATTAGTAGGATAAATAGATGTGATTAAGGGGATGGAGCCTGGGTGGGATTGTGGTTGGTGCAGACTTGATGGGCCAAATGGCCTCTTTCTGAGCTATGGGGATTCTATGATTGTATGATTCCGGCAGCCTAATGCGTAACACCTCTAACTACCGAGTGGTAATCAAAATATACACGTCCACTCTAGGCACGTCTTGCCGCCAGATTCCTATGACCAACCCTGCCAACTATGCTCGTTGAAGTGGGGGTTTTCTGTCAGAGGCTATTGAGTATTGCGTTGAACCCAGCTAAGTACAAAGAATTGTGAAAGACAGTATGCTGGTTAAAGACATTTGCAATGCAATAACAAAACGGTTATACGTTTTCGAAAATTCATTTCTCCTACTTACCCTGTCATCCTAACTGAATGCTTCAGTACACATAATTTACCTTGGCCAAATATTTCCTACCTTCTAACAGAATTAGGAATTCATTGTCTATAGGACCTGGAAGTTCATACCCACCGTTACTAAGCAACCTCATTTACATAAATCTTTAAAGTTCAATTGTTGTTTTTTCACTGTAAACCACAAAGTTGAAAAGGCGATGTTCACACTGTTGCGCTCTGCCTCATTATGAATAGGAATTGAATACATTATATATTTTGTGAATACTTACATTAATTTTCTAAAGTACGAGAATTTGCACACTCTCCATGACTTTTTTCTGATAACATAACTGTATTTTGTGGCAATTGTTCCCAAAGAATGTGGCCTATCTGGTTTAACTTTTTTCCCATTATGCTCCAGGGCAGTTTGCATTTGGCCAAGGTGCACAATACATTCAAAAATACTTGTTTAAATTAAAATACATGTTTAATTTCTATAACAGTAGTCATGTGTGAGTCTATGCAAGTAGTACCTTCGTATAAAATAAGTATAAGAAGTCTCACAACACCAAATTAAAGTCCAACAGGTTTATTTGTTATCACAAACTCCTTCATCAGGTGAGTGATTTCTTACTATCAGTTGTGAGAATTCTTACTGTGCCCACCCCAGTCCATGGCACAAAATAAGTATAATGTATTTTGTGGTCCTTATTCTAAGTTAATTTGCCCTGTTTAGTAATCTTATTAGTTTAGTTTTTAAATCTTGGGTTTTCTGAATCTCCCTAACAGATGGTATAACTCGCTGGATTATGAGAAAGCACCAGCACTTTCAGAGGCAGAAAAGGGCCACACCAGCATGCACCATGGATAGTCAGGATTGCACATCTCACAATCTTACTGTCATCATGCTATAATACCCAATGCAGCTAGGCAGTCAGTGCATGAACTGTGACATAGTGCCCAACTTAGAGTCAATTGTTAGCCCCCTCCAGACCCCACCCCACCCAGGATGTCTGTCCCGCCTTCTGTCTCTGAGTGACTTACAGCCAGCCCATTTGGCTGGCAAGTTTCAATCGTACAGACCTACAGGCCATTGGCAATGGCATGTGGCAAGTTGAGCTCTGTGCTCTGGTGTTCATGTAGAGAATAAGGGTGGCTATGAGAAAATTCTCATTGAGGAACTCTTGCAGTATAAAATCTGAGTGCACCTCCCTGGATGTATGGTATAAAATAGCTTCCAGAAACGATGTGCAGTTCAGACATAAGATAAAGTAAAATAACTTTCTAAGTTTTATACGATTAGACACAACAGGTTCTCATTATAGGGAGCACTGCAAAGCTCATGTAGTGTGAAGAGTTGTGTTATTACCTGACAAGCTCCTTTATCGGAGGCCTCAGCTACCAGACTTGGTGCCTTCAATTGTTCGTAGGGCCTGAAATGGAATGTCAACAATAAACCAGCCTTTCAGTCAGACAGGTAGCAGAGTAACCAGTGTGAAATTAGTGGGATTTGAACTTGACCTGATCTGAAATCCTCAAAGGTGTTTCAGCAGACAGAGAGAAGACTCTGCCCCAACTAGGCAGCAACCAGAGGATCTCCAGAACAGCCAATGTCCCCCCAAGCCCCTGCACCCTTGAAGGCTTTCAACCCTACACCATGGCAGTGGCTAATTTGCCCTTTTGCACCCTGGAGGTTGATGCTAATCAGTACTCACCTCCTTATTCGCCCTCACAATCCATGGCACCGGATCCACACTTTGTGTGCCAGCGATGATTTGCACTCATGTGATTTCCTACTGGGGAAGTGGAAATGTTCCAGGGGTGGCGATGATCGTGTGCCAAACTCGCTAATGAAATCGAAATCAAATCAATTGTATGCTAATTAGCCTCACACCCAGTTTGCACCATTAGAAAGGGACCAGGACAATTGCAAAACGTTTGGCAGCAGGCGTAAAACCCATCTTTAAGCCCACATACAATTTTCCCAGATGGACGCATTCTGCACAGGCATTGCAAGGCTGGAAAATCATGGCCATTGATATATTGTCGCAAACCGAAAATATGATGTGCTATAACAAAAATTACATCCTAATCCTAAAGGTCAAACAACCATTTCACGTTACAACTGGAGTCTTAGCCTTGCGTGCAGTCTCAAAGGATTAAAAATAGAGTTAGATTATGATGTGAAACTAATGTCTGTCTTTGTAACACCAGAAATTTGAGACTGTGGCTGCATTTTGAGAACAGAAACAGATTCTTGTAATTGCACCTGCACAGCAGTGTAACAACTTGGGCTATTTTCAGAACTGGAAATTTTAATTTTATTTCAGTAAATGTCATAGAAAGCAAGAATCAGCAACAGGAAAATAAATGAAAGCAGAACCATTTGTTAATTCAACCTGTAAATGGAAAATGAAATAGGATTGAGCTTTTAAGGCTATCTTAATCTAAGAAGATGAAACTCCTGTGAAGGAAGTGAAAATAGTAATGGGTATGATTTGCAGTGGTAATGGCAAACTGTCGGTGTTTGTCACTCCTCCCACTGAAATAAATACCTTTATTGAACAAGTCACCTCAGAAACCAGATTTCAGTCCTAACATTAAGAAGGTCAGTTAAAAAACATTGCCATATCAATAGAAAATTCTGGAGAGACTTAGACTTAGAAACACATTTATACCAACACATTTTCTAGATGTAGATGATGCCTGAGCGTATAATGTGATGGGTACTGTGCACACACACTGTTTGTGCAGAATTGCATCACCCGTCATGTTGTTGTGGCAGAAATGGAGTGCAGATATCTAAGTTTCTAGAGGAGATAACAGATTTAGGGTGGGGGAAGATCAAAGAGAGATTTGAACACATGGTTGAAAATGTTTAAATTGGTACATTGCTCAACCAGCTTTCAGTGTAGGTTAATGAGCAGAGGGATCTTGTGGGATGCTGAAATGGAGCAATCTTGAAGGTAGTCAATGCCCAATCTACATGCAGTCCTTAAGGAGACTTTTCTGCATGAGACTGCCATCAAAAGGCTAAATGTTTTAAATAAAACTTAACCTCGTTCATGTCTATGTTATTCCCAGGCTTGTGACTCCAACACATGCCTCTCATCTTCCACCTTCAATAATTTAAACTCATCTAAAACTCTGCTGCCCAGATTCTATCGCGCACCAAAATCCACTGCTCACTAACCTATACTGACACCTGGTTGAGCAATGTTCCAATTTAAATATTTTCATCCACATGTTCAAATCTCTCCATGATCTTCCACTAGCGTAACTGGGCTACTCTCTTAGGCCTATAAACGTAAATATATCTGTATTCCTCCATTTCTAGTATCTGGAGCATCTCCAATTTTAATCACTCCATCAATTAACTATACTTTAGCTATCAGGGCCCAATGCTCTGGAATTCCTTCCTTATCCTCTCTGCCTCTTAACCTCTGCTTCAATAGAATTCCTACAGTGCAAAAGAAGGCCATACGACCCATCAAGTCTGCACAGACTCTCCAAAAGGAAATCTTACCCAAGCCCATCCCCATGCCCTGCCCTACCCCCGTAGCCCCATGCATTTACATAAGAACATAAGAAATAGGAGCAGGAGTAGGCCATCTAGCCCTTCGAGCCTGCCCCGCCATTCAATAAGATCATGGCTGATCTGTCGTGGCTCAGTTCCACATTCCCACCCTCTCCCCATAACCCTTAATCCCCTCTCTTATCAAAAACTCATCAACCCACGTCTTAAAAATATTTAGCGAGGTAGCCTCCACCACTTCAACAGGCAGAGAATTCCAGAGATTCACCATCCTTTGAGTGAAGAAGTTCCTCCTCAACTCCGTTCTAAACCACCCCCCCTTTATCTTGAGGCTGTGCCCCCTAGTCCTACTGTCCTTTCTGAGCGGGAAGAGTCTTTCCACCTCTATCCTATCCATCCCATTCATCATCTTATACGTCTCAATGAGATCTCCCCTCATTCTTCTAAACTCTAACGAGTAGAAGCCTAGTTTATTCAGCCTCTCCTCATAGCTCAACCCCCTCAACTCCGGCATTTACCATGGCTAATCCACCTAACCTGCACATCTTTAATTGTGGGAGGAAACAGAAGCATCCTGAGGAAACCCACAGACACAGGGAGAATATGCAAACTCCACGCAGACAGTTACCCAAGGCTGGAACTGAACCCGAGTCCCTGGCACTCTAAGGCAGCAGTGCTGACCACCATTAGCGATAACCACTATTAAATGCAGTCGGAGCATCACTGAGGTGTGAGACTCCCCAGCTGCAATGATTCATGAACTACCACTGAATCCAAGGGGAACTTCATCTGCCAACTAACCAGGGAATTATAAAATTAAAATTGATGGAACAGAACAAGAAGTAAAGTTGCTCCATCTTAAAGTTTCCCTTTAGCCTATTCCTGTCAGATGGATTTTTTTTATATTCCATTTGTCTTATACTTGCATAAACAATATGACATAAATTTAGTAATATTTCATTATGGCGCAGATGACCAGGGTGTAGAGCTTGTTGGTTGCCCCTGATTGGTACTAGGTAATCTGATGGTGCTAGAGGAAAATAAGATAGATCCAGAATTAAATATAACACTCGCACAGTTCTTTCTTTAATATATTGGAGACAATATGGTTTTGAAACATCACAATGGGATATGCATTCAAAGAATGATATGCACCTGTAAAAACAGAGGGCAAGAACAAGGGGACTTTTAGATGATAGATTACAGCAAATTTAATACCATTCCAGTACTGCATAAACAATCAGTAGCCATATGATAAAGAAAATCCTCCTAAGAGTTTATGAGCAAAAAGATTGCAATCGTTTCAACTATAAATATATTCTTCTTTAAGAAGGTCCTTAACAATTATCTCTTTAATGAAGTTTTTGGTCATCTGCCCTAATCTCTTTATGTGTCTAATGTTGTTTTATAATGCTTCTTTGAAACATCTTGTGGCATTTTACTTTGAAAGTATGTATAAATACATTAAAAGCTGTATAAATTCAAGTGATTATTGCTGTTGAAGAAAACAGCCTGTTATTGAAAAAAAATGTCTGTTTGGAACAAACAGGCAATGCAAGAGCTAGCTATTTAAATATTTGGCCAAAAAGCTGCCTGGAAGTGTTCAACAGCTGTACACAATTTGTTGAGCTTATTTAAATGCCATCTGAGGCCCAAAATCTTTGTACCTTGAGCCTAGTTGCTCCGAGTTTGTATTGCAGGCTGGTACTATGCAAATTCATCCTCCCAGCATCTGTAAATTAGCAACTATGCTGTAAAATTGGCCAACATGGAACATTTGAGCTGACTCTACACCAGAGCAAGAGTAGGCTATTCAGTCAATTAAACCTGTTCCACCATTCAGTAGGATCATAACTGACTGTAGCCTCAGCATCACTTTCCTGCCTGTCCCCTATTACCCTTGACTCCCTTGTATATGAAAAATCTATCTAACTCAGCCTTGAAGATGTTCATTGATCTAGCTTCCACTGCGTTCTGGGAAAGAAAATTCCAAAGATTAATTGGCCCTCTGAGAGAAGAAATTTCTCCTTATCTCAGTTTTAAATGGGAGATCCTTTGTTTCAAATTCCCCAACCAAAGAAAACATTTCTCAACCTCTGCACTCTCAAGCTCCCCATGCTGCATAAGTGTTTATAACAATGCCAAATGCCGGCAGCATCATTGCTAAAAAAGATGGTGAAATATTCTGGAAAATGAAACTTTCCCTTTAACCAGCTAGAGCTCGTGTAAAGCTAAAATAACTGCTTACAAAATGTTACCAGACATTATTTTGAACAATTAGGTTTATTCGATATCGAAGATGACCATTTTTCTTCCCCTTTTACATGCCACAACTTACTAATGAAAAGAAATACATGTATCAACATTTCAGAGTTCTTGCAATTGTGACTTGAATTCTTGTAAAAGTGTGCCAATATTAAGAATGTCATTAAGTTGTTGTCGAGCTGTCAAAGATCTGATGGTCTTTGCTCACAGCAATATAACTGAAATAGGACTGTATTAGGGATACTCTAAAGAAGAAAAATATCTTTTAAACTTGTGCAATACTTCTGTTTATTCATTAGATAGGTACAGACGAAGTAAGTTGTTGGCTTTACATTACTGCATCTGTACATTAAAACTATACGCAAGCTGGAATCGAGACCAGACACAATTATTGATCAAGTTCACTCATCAAACCCTTCACCTTAACCCTTCATATGTTTATCATCCACTTCATGACATACAGTAAATGACGGCCAAATTTAACTCATTTGCAGCAGTCAGTTAATAATAGAATTTGCACTACCAACCACCTCTCAGGGTTTGCACATGCTACTATGGCACAAATAATATCATCAGTGTGAATGATGATTGAAAGCCTCTACCTAGCTATAGTGTGACAGTACTGTGCCTTTAAGAAATGTAACTCAACCCTGTTCTTTTGCAGGATCTGTTGTAGCAGTTTTCATGCACTGAGAGGTGTAGTGTCTTCCAGCGTACTATATTCTAGCATATGTTGTTGCAGTAGTCTAATTGTTTCTAAATGCTAGAATGTTGTTTTTAATCTGAACTAATGCTGTCCTGCTGTTTTCCCCTGGGATTTTCAGAGTGCAGCTTCACTGGGATGATTTGAAGGGATGATCATGTGATGGGGAAGCAGGCCTTTTCACAGAATATTCAAGCTTAGAAGTTGATTTTGGAATCGAGAGAGCAGTATTTTTATTTTCCCCTCTCTGAAGTTGGAGACTGGTTTCTGCCAGGGATTTTTGGAGATTCTGCTGTATGGGAGTTGCTGCTCTGGAAGCTTTAAAGGGAGAGGTATTCTTTAATATCTCTGGAGCCTGGAGACTGAAAACTGTCAGATCCTGAGTTTGCTTTTCTGAGGTTTTGCTATTCTGAGGATGTTTCCTTCTCTGAAAAATCTTGTAGTTGATAAAAGTTGTGCTAATTCTTGTTGTTACATTCTAACAATGTTCTTAAATAAACTTGGTTTGATAAAAGCTTTCTAGAAGGTCACTTGAATCATACCTGCAGTAAAACACCATATGCTCACCCTAATGCCAAATTCCAAAGTAAAACTTTGGAACTTCAATAAACCACTTAGAGATTCTGGCTTGAGTCTTAACAATGATGTGGAAATGCTAACGTTGGACTGGGGTAAGTACAGTAAGAAGTCTTCTTACTTGGGTCTTAACAACAGTGCGAATCAAAAAGTGCAATGAACATCTTAAAACTATGTACAGTAGCTGAAAGATTGTATGCAGTCCTGTTTTTAATTCCATAAATCCACATCATTAAGAATTTAACTCTTTCTTGCCTTTTATCAAAGGAATGGAACAAGGGATGAAAGGTTATTAACCTCAGAATCATCGTTATCAGAACTTAACCAACAAGTACACAATTATATTGACAGCATCAGTTAACAAAATAAAACAAGAGGCTACAAATGCAGTTTAGTTATGCCAAAACTATAAGTACTTGAAGATTATAAATTTACCATGGAGTTCATGCCTGAGCTTACTATAAATTGATGGCATTATTTTAATTTTAGATTCCTTACATAATTGACAAGTTCTTAGGATTACAGAGTTGATTTGAATGAAGTCTTCATCTTTGTAGCAGCAAAAGTCTCCAGAAGTTGTACAATATTATACATATAAGCTAGCACAGATGAAATGAGATACTGCTTCATTTGACATGTGCATAGATTTGTACAAAGAACAGAATGCTGGCAAAAACACTTTTGAGCTTCTGATATATGTATTTGCATGCTCATAGTTGCCAAGAGAGTAAGTCAGTGGGAAAATATTTCTAATATTTCCCTATTTCAAACTTCAATCAAGTTGGTATCCTACCTTTAAGATAGTGATGATTCAAATTCAGATATTAATGCAGAGTTGGAAATTATGATGTCTGAAAATGACACAGCACACATAAAACTCTGCTTTGGTTTGGATAAAATTTCAATGGTTGCTATTTGAACAAAATAGTTATCTGGTTAGCAAAGGAATTTTGTCTAATACAGGCTTGTCCAACTCAAGGCCTGTGGGCTGAGTTGTACCTGCCGCCACCCCTGTCTCCCCACCCCCCCACCCCCACCCCCACCCCCACCCCCACCCCCCACCTTCTGCAAATGCAGAGAAAAAACAGCCTGTGTTTGAGCAAGCAGCAAATAGTGGGAAGATAAATACCAGGGCCCAGAAGGTGATGCAGCTGAGTGGTGGGGCACACATAAACCAGAGCAGGTCCCAGACAAACCCAACTAATACACGAGGCAGCTGTAGGAAGGCCCAGGCAAGCCTGAGTGGGGCCCAGCACTGTCTGAGTGAGTGACTAATGTTACAATCCCAGTTGATGTTCCTACTGGATGGGAAAATCCCAAAATGGAACTCCACATCAAAAGACCGTAACTATTATTGTTTTTTTAGAAAGCACGGATGAACAGAATCACAGGGCTACCAATTAGCTTTTAAACAAAAAAAAAGAGAAAAGTTTGACTATCATGCAATACCTCTTCATTCCTACTTATTTTCACAAATGTATGCAGATATAAAGATTAACACACCACAAAATATATCTTATGCTCTAAATTTCTCAGTAAACACACAGCCCCTTTATCCCACAGGCTGACCAAGCTCAGACACACTCCACTCTGAAACCAAGTGAATTTCTGTGGATTTCTCCTCAAATCTCTCCAGATGATTCTTACATCATAAGCTAATGTTTCTCGTTGGACTCCAGCTTCCACATGAGTGAGTCCAAACTCCACTCTCAAGATGATGAGCTTTAGGATCTTCTTTTAAACAATGCTTTCCCTCCTCTGTTCCCAACAAGGATTCCCTTCCAAGTTTTAAAACTTTCCTTTCTGTATTCCTTTGTCTTGAATGCTAAACAGGTGCTAATTTAGTCGTTAATTACTTCATAATTCCTTCATGAATTGCTTCACAGGCTGTGATAAATTATCATAAACCTTGGCATCACTTTAGAAATCGTTGGCTTCTCACGAACCAACTTCTTCTCAACTCTATCTCTGACTTCAATGAAGTGACATTTTCCAATTTCTGTTTGTTTCTTTGGCTTCAAACTCCTTGGAAGGTCTCTTTTTATTCTCTATTTTCCATAGCTAACTATTCTTTAGTTTCTGGTGTGCTTTTTTGGAAGTCTACTTTTTTTGCAGCTTCCTTGTCCTCCCTCTGTTTCTGGCAATGCCAGGAGCTATTCTCTCTCGAGCTTCCTAGCTCCATCTACTATGAATTCAGTTAAAGTGGAATTACATGGTCTGTCTCTCTTAAAAAGACTCTCTGTTGCTAAGCAACATCTCACTCTTTCCCCAAGCTCCTATTTACCCATCCTGTCATAAACTTTCAGTACACCATGAATACTGTTCGAACAAAAATCAAAACTGCTTACTTGTGCCTTTGTTTAACATGAATCAATGAGAATTGTACTCTCTCCTATACAAAAACATTCAATTAAATCCACTTAAATCCATACCTTATTTCTAATATTTAACAATACAATTATAGACCACTTAAAACTACCTCTGCTTGCTGACACTGAAGACAATGTGAGAGGGTTTGCGGGAGGGGGGAAATAAGAGAATACGAATGGGGAGAGAGTTTGAGAGGGAAGAGGCTGCGGGGGCAGAGTGTGAGAGGGCGGAGAGATAGTGTGAGGAGGAGGGAGAGACTGTGGGGGAGAGAGTGTGTGGGGGCATAAGAAAAGAGGGTGTGAGGGGAGATTGGACGGGGAGTGAGATGGAGGAGGAGAATATGTGAGGGAGGAGAGGGTGAGGGAGAGAGTATGAGAAGGAGAGGGTAGAATAGGTTACAAGGGAGAGAGTAAGAGACATTGTGTGAGTGGGAGAGGGAGGGAGATGGAGGGAGAGTGTGGGACCGAGGTGAGAGTGAGGAATAGAGACAATGTGAGGGGGAAAGGAAGAGAAAGATTGTAAGGGAGCAAGGAAGAGAGTATAAAGGAGAAAGGTTGTGTGAGGGGGAGAGGAAGGAGAGAGATTGTGAGGGGGAAGATGAAAAGAGAGAGAGCATGAGTGGGAAAGAGAGAGTGTGAGGGACAAAGGGCACACATATGTGTGAAGTGGAGAGGAAGGGAGAGATTGAGAAGATGAGGGACAGAGAAATTGTGAGGGGAAGAGGGAGATAGAGTGTGTGACGGGGAAAGAGAGTGTGAGGTACAAAGGGCAGACATATGTTTGAAGTGGAGGGGAAGGGAGAGACTGAGGAGATGCGGGACAGAAAAATTGTGAGGGGGAGAGAAAAAGTGTGAGGGGAAGAGAGAGAGAAAAAGTGAGAATGGGAGAGAAAAGCAGTATGAGCTGAGAGAGGGAGAGAGAGAGTATCGGGGAGAGAGAGGAAGAGAGAAACTGTTGGGGGAGGGAAAGAGAGAGAAGAGACAGTATCAGAGGAATGTGGGAGTGTAGGGGCCAAAGTATGCATAAGTCTGGCTCACTCCCAGTATCAAGGTTCCTCTTCACCCTTACCCCCACACACCGACATGCACTCTCATCCCAGCCACGCAGACTGGGAGTGAGCCATATACACACACACACACACACACATACACACACACACACACTCTAATGATCATCTTTATTGATTTTTTTTTGCTTAGCAGTTATTTTCAAACCTCAGTTTCTTTAAAAATTCATGTTTAAAATTGTAACAACCATTTTTCTTTCTGAATTTTGATCATTGGTCCCTTGCATTTGAAAAAATTTCGAAATGTGCCCCATGAGGAAAGGTTGGACAAACCTAGTCCAACGAATGAAACAACTTGTCAGAGAAAACAGTTCATTCAATGAATTTTACCCTTTGAAAGACACAGTACATACTGTCAATTTCATGTTAAACAAGCTTTGCAAACTATATAAACTACGCACAATAACCCCATTACTGAGCTCCTGCAATAAAATGGAGGGTAGTTGAATTCTTGACTTCACTGTGCCGTCAGTATCCTGGCAGAGAGGATCGGCCACTTCTTACAGAATGCACTTATTTTCATTCCATGGATCACTTGCTCATTATAGAACCCACTCAATTTTCATTCCACAAACCAGCTGTTCTGCCAAATTATCAACTATGTTGCAAAGGGAAAAAATTATCCAGGGAAGTTCATTAATTTGTGCTGCTGTTTCTTGATTCCATAAAATAGTGAGGGCATAGATCAGCTAGATAGTCAATATTTTTTCCCAAAGGTAGGGCAGTCTAAAACTAGAGGGCATAAGTTTAAAGTGAGAGGGGTGGGATATAAAAAGGGTCCAGACAGAGAGACACTTTTTTCCCACAGAGGGTGGTGAGTGTCTGGAACAAGCTGCCAGAGGTAGTAGTAGAGGCGGGTACAATTTTGTCTTTTAAAAATCATTTAGACATTTACATGGGTAAAATGGGTATATAGGGATATGGGCCAAAGGCAGATAATTGGGACTAGCTTAGTGGTTAAAAAGGGGGCGGCAAGAACAAGTTGGGCCGAAGGGCCTGTTTCCATTGTGTAAACCTCTATGGCTCAATGATTGGCCAATACTGTCATGATGTGGAGATGCCGGCGTTGGACTAGGGTATACACGGTAAGAAGTCTGACAACACAGTAATAAGTCCAACTGATTTATTTGATAGTAACTCACAAGCTTTCAGAGTTTGTCCCTTTGTCAGGTGAATGGAGAGTTCTGGCCTCAGACAGAGCATATAACAGCACCGACACTTTACAGATTACTGATTAGAATTGTAAAGACTCATATTCTAATCAGTAATCTGTAAACTGTCGGTGCTGTTATATGCTTGTCTGAGGCCAGAACTTTCCATTCACCTGACAAAGGGACAAATCCCGAAAGCTTGTGAGTTTACTATCAAATAAATTGGTTGGACTTAAACCTGGTGTTGCCAGACTTCTTACTGTCAATACTGTCATCACAGGGCAACTAGAACAAACCAAATTCTAACAGAAGTTAAAAAAGTGTGAACAAAAATAATTAACATAACTTCAAATTCCTTTTTTATTGTTCTTATGATCTGATAAAAACAAAATGCAAAAATTTAAAACAAAACTAATTAAATATAATAATTATCTTTTGGGATAGAGAGAGAGTTCCTGATATCTAGAGCCTTTTGAAAGAAAAAGTATTATGATTTCACTCCTGTTGAACTAGGACTTCCCCACTGGGGGATATAATCCCAGGTCACTTTTTGAATGGCTCTGCAGCAGAACCGTCCCTTGGGAGTTCTCCTGGTTGGTCACTGTAACAGCAGCAGAAGGTGTGCAGAAAACCATGCTTACATGGATACTTAAAATTGTGACCAAATGTCAGGTGAAGTTGTGGCATGATGTGGGGATGCCAGAGTTGGACTGGGGTAAACACAGTAAGAAGTCTCACAACATCAGGTTAAAGTCCAACATGTTTATTTGGTAGTAAACGCCACTAGCTTTCGGGGTTTGCCCCTTCGTCTGGTGAGTGGGAGTTCTGATCACAAACAGAACATAGAAAGACAGTTTACAGAATACTGATTAGAGTGTGAGTCTTTACAGCTAATCAAGTCTTAAAGGTGCAGATAACGTGAGTGGAGAGAGCATTATGATGTGTATTGTCTCCAGACAGGACAGTAAGTGAGATGTTGCAAGTTCAGGCAAGTCATGGGGGTTACAGATAGTGCAACATGAACCCAAGAGCCCAGTTGAGGCCGTCCTCATGTGTGCGGAACTTGGCTATCAGTTTCTGCTCAGTGACTCTGCACTGTTGTATGTCGTGTAGGCTGCCTTGGAGAACGTTTACTCGAAGGTCAGATGCCGAATGCCCGTGACCACTGAAGTGTTCACCAATAGGAAGGGTCACGTTGTCTACCTGCAGGAAAGGGTGTCCTGAGGCATGGTACACTGGGGAGATCATGCAGATGTTACGGCAACAGATGAATGAACACTGCTCGACAATCACCAGGCAAGACTGTTCTCTTCCTGATGATAGCCTAGTGGTATTATCACTAGACTATTAATCCAGAAATTCAGCTAATGTTCTGGGGACCCGGGTTCAAATCCCACCATGGCAGATGGTAGAATTTGAATTCAATATTCTGGTGAACCAACTGAGCAGCCAAGGCTGCTCCAGAATCACATCTTCAGCAATCCTACTGTCTGTTCTATGTGATAGTGTAAGTAGTGTAAGCATCACCAAGGGTGATGCGCTGTATTCATGAGCCAGCATTTAAGTAGTTAGCCTGTTTCTCACAGCAACCGTCTCCATCCTATGAAGATTACAGGCTCCTGAGAGTGACTTGAGGATGTAGGGCCATGTCAACTCCCAGAGAACCGTGCAGCATTTGCTTTTGATGGTCACACACTAACTGCACGTTGATGGAATGGAGACCCTTGCAGTTGATGCCGGGGCTATTGCTAGGGGGCCTGCGTAGCCACATGGGTACAGTGTATTTCTCCCTGCATTCTTGGGAACACAGAGATAGCCATGAAGCCAGTGAATCTGTGAGCCTGCTATCCCCGACCAGAGCAAAGTTTACATAATATGTGGCCCTCCTGCAAAGGGCATTGGTCATGGCCTGAATGTAATGATGTGCTACTGACAGTGAAATGCTGCACAGATCCCCAGTTGACCTGTGGAAAGACCCAGACACAAAGAAATTGAGTGCTATCATCAACTTCAGGGCCACTGGCTGGAGGAAGCCTCCAAACTCATGTGGCATCAGGTCTTCTTGAAGCATGTGGTGTATATAGCAGACCAAATCACTGGACAATCGCATTTTTGCCCTGCACTTCTTCATTAATTTGTGGAGACTCCTGGGCGATGGACCCTCAGTGTTCCCAGTTGTCTTCGCTGGCAACTCTGTTCCTCAGACTCCTGTTGGTGCTCATTCTTCCCTAGCCTTGTCCCACATGCATTGCCTTCTGCAGACACCTTTTCCCTCCTTCGACTCCCTCGAATGAGGATTCATGTGAAAGCTCCCTGGATCACTGGATACATTCTCACTTTTGCTCCCTTTTAAAAAAGATATATTGAAGACCAGAATGATAAAAGGGTAATTAAATCAAAGATATGAAAGAGAGATGTATGGGGAGGACATTGGGCAGCTAAGCTTTGGCACTTTAGATTGCATTGTTCCTCATGCTACATTATCCCTGGACTCTGGCACACACAGAGAGGTTAGCAGCATTCCATTCCACCGATGATACATCTGGAGCCCTGTAGGGGGTAAGAACTTGTGAATTACATCATTGAAGTAACATGGCTCTGGGCTTCACTTATTGTCTTGGCCTAACTATGAGTTTTTCTTTGCTCATGGTGAATGAATGGAATCTATTTGGCCACTGATTGGCATTAATTACTCACTCGTGACTCCCCTTCACTGATGGCATGGCAGAATTGATGCAGCTATACTCTCTTCACTATAGCCTACATTCTCCAAGATTGCATTGCTGTCTTCCACTAGGTAGCTTTTCCAAATTTGACATGAAGCTAATGACTTGACCCCATTCCTTTAAAAATGCAACATTAGAAACTTGACTTGCTTTGGCTTCCTGAACAACAGGCTCTGAGTTCTGTGTAAATGATCTGGACCCCATCCACTGGCATGGAACCAAAAAGTGAGTATGCATTCCAGTGGCCAGTTTAGTGGTCCTTCCACACTTCATCACACCCCTCCCAGACAGAACTTATGATCGTGGATGACACCATTTTTTTTTTCAGTGTTGAGATGGTGGTGCTTCACTTGTATTACAAGATGGAGTATGACTCTCCCTTCCTAACTGTCCACGTGCTTCTGATTTACCAAAAAACTCACCATGTGCAGGTAGAAATGTCACCTGTTATTCTCCAGCCTCATCCACTAATACCGGATTCTGTCATTGTGTAATGGACATTAACACACTGCCCCCCAACCCCATCACCTATGAGGCACCCAGGCCTCATGAGGACCTGTGTCCATTCCATCTGGAGGCTGTGCGCACTGTCACTAATGGGGATTCCCTCCCAAACCCACTTGAGAGATTCGTATCCCCTCTCCCACCCCCCTTGTATTGTTTCTCTATCTACAAGCTGCAGGTGTCCCTTGTCACCATCACCATAACCTCTGCAGCCCAGTACAGAGCCTGCAACATCAGGGACATCGACTATAGGACAGCCCTGCACACCAAGCTCTGCATTTTTCCTTTGAAGCACACAGCCCTTGCCCTTCCCTGCAGCTGGGGTACACCATGCACCCAATGATTTCTCCTGCTGCATGCCCACTGCTCTTCTGCATGTCTCCTTTCTCTGACTTCAGACTAACATCCACATAGCCTTAGATTGCCATATATCTATGATTCCTTTCTATTTCACTGCACTCTCTTACTCCTGTCTGCCAGTGTCTGAATTTAAACAGAAGCCTTGACATAGTTCTTGCGGGCGGTAAAATTCCAGCCAATGTTCCACCTTAGAGACACCCACCACAAAATCTGCAGCCGGCGTGCATCCCCTTCCAGTAAAACATATGCTATTGCATGTTATCTCTTAGACCGGTGTTTTTCAAAGTGGAGATCGCAAACCACGGGTACGTGCCGAGATGTTGAAAAATGGATCACCTGACCTTGTTTTCCATTCTTTCTCTGGGTAAATTCTTTCTGCAGTACAGTGCATGACCACATGAGGCAAGAATAAATCAGTCAGTGGGTCCTCTATGTGCGTTTGGTGCCAATTCACTTGATGCTAATTTTCTTTCCCTTTCTAGTAAGTCGATTGTAGTCATGGATCATTTTGTTACACGAAAGAGAGGGCCAGAGGTAAGCAGTAAGTGAACGTGGCTTGCGTCACGAAGGACAGCCATTTGGTAAAAATGGGTCATCAGGAAAAAAGTTTGAAAAACACTGCCCCAGGCCCATTTGATTGTCTGTAATTCATGCAGCCTTGTCAGGGTCCAGCTTCCCTCCCCTCAGTCTTCCAGTGTTCACCCTCTTCATCCACCTCCTTGTGCTTATGCCTGGCACTATGAGCCTTTGCCTTTCACTCTCTTCTTGCACATTCCTTTTAGTGTTTGCCCTTTCCCCACCCCCGTGCACACGCATACACACACATGCACGCAGCACACAACACACACATCCCACACATACATACACACCATGCGCACACACACAGCTGCAATGGCTGCATATGTCCCTCAGCACAATGTTGGCCAGACAGACCAGGGGAAAGAGACCCCTGTTCTCCAACCCCAGGTGCGGTATTCATCCAACTCGGTAACACAGGAGCATCAATGGATCCAGCAGCACAGTGCTGTCCATGAAGACCAGCTCAGCGTGGAGATGGAGGGCAGAAATCAGTCTGGCCCAGCACATCAGGAGCAGCGAGCACTATGGCAGAAAGGCTTTGTTTCACTCACCTCGAAATCACTAGCAAACTGAGGGCTGTCTTGTGCGCACCACTCTTTATCAATCTGGTTTCAGACCGATATAACACAATGCTGGTATGATGGCAGTTTGGAAGGCTTGACAGGATATCTGTGAACAACCGTTTTATTGAACATTCATGAGATTCAAACTGCATTCACAGCACCTGTCAGCGAGAAGATCACCTGACCATTAACCTGCCATTGGAAGAATTGCAATATGATTTTACATTGGTGGGTTCTGATTTTTTGGCGGTCGTTAGGTCCCCTGCTCCAAACCTGCCTTGGACCGGACGGGAGAATCCTGCCCATGGTTTCTGAGCTAGGCAGAACTATTGAGAAGGTGAAAGAAACAAACTTACAAATTAAGGAATCTTTTATGAATTTTTTTTAATATTAACTCCAGCTTCTGTTCAGTAGTTTACATGAAATCATCCACTACCTTTCCATGATTCGAATATCTGTTACTTCCCTTGCTAGCTCCATCTTTCTTTTTCTTCTCCTTTAATCAGCACTCCTGAGTAATTTTTCAGTCTTGTTTCCTGTATTTTTACAACAAACAGTGAATGAGGTATGATATATGAAAAAGTAAAGATAATTAATCAATGGAAGGTAATTGAGCCACATGATTTATACTACAGGAATAAGAGTTTAGGACGAAAAAAACATCCTCCTGATGGGGCGGCACAGTGGTTAGTACTGCTGCCTCAGAGCACCAGGTCCAATTCCAGCCTCAGGTCACTGCAGAGTTTGCATGTTCTCCCCATGCCTGAGTGAGCTTCCTCCAGGTGCTGCGGTTTCCACCCACAGTCCAAAAATTTGTGGATTAGGTTGATCGGCCATGCTAAACTGACCCTAGCATCAGGGGAGATTAGCAGGGTATATATGTTATATGTGGGGTTACAGGAATAGAGCCTGGGTGGGATTGTGTTTGGTGTAGATGTGATAGGCTGAGTGGCCTCCTTCTGCACTGTCAGAATTTTATGATTCAATGTACCATATCACACATATTATCACATAGCAGCACATATAATCTCAAAAGATATTTGAAATAAATTGCAACCAAGGGCAAACATGCGCTTTGCTATTTTGGACAATAGACTTCCATATTACCTTATTGAAACATATAAGATGATTAGAGGTTTAGATAGGGTGGACAGTGATAGCCTTTTTCCTCGGATGGAGAAAGCTAGCACGAGGGGGCATAGCTTTAAATTAAGGGGGGGTAGTTATAGGACGGATGTCAGAGGTAGGTTCTTTACCCAGAGGGTGGTGAGGGATTGGAATGCCCTGCCTGCTGCAGTTGTAAATGCGCCTAGTTTGGGGGCGTTTAAGAGATCCGTGGATAGGTTTATGGATGGAAGGGGATTGGTTTAGGTTAGAGGGTCATTGCTTTTTAATTGGTCGGTGCAACATCGTGGGCCGAAGGGCCTGTTCTGCGCTGTAATGTTCTATGTTCTATATAGTGCAAAAATACTGTGCTTCCATACAGTGCAAAATCCATATTGTCCATATAGTGCATCCATATAGTGCAAAATCGTGAGTATGCTTGAAAATCCTGTGTGATGAGTGTACCATCTTGTGCCACTGGAGGGAAGCACCAGATTGAATCCAGTGACATCAGACAGCTTCTGTTAACAAAGAAAACTATTGGCCCAGATTTTGATGTAGAAAAACAATAAGAGTAACAGCAATCTCTCCATTATTGCAAAGTAAATCCCATGTATTCAACCCTTAGTTTGTTTAAATTCTCCTTGTAATATAACCCTTGGATTCCAAGGTGAATTTATACTGCATTCCTGCCATTATGTCCTTCTGAAGATACTGTACTCAGAACTCTCACATAATCCAGGCCTATGTCTCAACACGCACCATGTTCCATGCATTCACGCTTGTGTCTCAATTCACACCTTGTCCAGCATTCACACATGCATGGGTAAATGCAGAAATTAGGATATTTCTATACAAGTTGCCCTACTCCATCCATCACAAGATTTGATCCAACAGTATCTCACAGGCAGACTTGACATTCACATATGTGTAACGGCATGAGGTTGGGCTACTTTTCCACAAATGCAGTCTCCTCTGTTTTGGAGAGAAGAAATGCAGATTGGCTGACCGCTTTGTGGAACACCCCCACTCAGTCCGCAATATTGATGGATTAAGTGAATGGGAAAAATTATAGCAAATTGATTTAAATATAGGAAGATTTGAGGTCATTCACTTTCGACCAAAAAAGCATTGAACCAAATGGCAAAATCTTGAAAGCGAGGGCGTGCAAAGGGACTGAGGAGTCCAAGCATAAAGATCATTAGATTGTCATGAACTGGTACAGAAAGCAAATAAAAAGGCTAATGGAATTTTGCCCTTTAATACCTGGAGGACTGGAATATAAAGGGGTAGAAGTCATGCTTCAACTATACAAAGCTTTGATTAGACAACAACAAATAATTGTACGGTGCCTTAATGTCATAGAGCATCCCAAAGTGCTTCATAGGAGCATTGTAATACAAAATATGACTGTCAGTCACCTAAGTTGATATTAGGTCAGACGACCAAAAGCTAGGTCAAAGAATTAGGTTCTAATGAGCGTCTTAAAGGAGGAAAATGAGGTAGAGAGACAGAGGAGTGTGGGAAATTACAGAGCTTACAGTCTTTGTTGAAGGACTAATCGTGAAACAATTAAAATTGGGATGCTCAAGAATTAGATGAGGGCAGACATTGCGGTAAGGCTGAGAAAGATTACAAAGGTGGCAGGAGGTGGGTGGGTTGAGGGATTTGTAAACAAGGATGAGAATTTTAAAATCAAGACATCGCTTGAATGAGAACCAATGTAAGTCAGTTAGCCCACATGTGATAGGGGAATAGAAAGAGTGACAGAACATGACATGAGTTGAGCCTGGATTATGTGAACAGTTCTGGGCACTGTTGACCAGAAAATGAACTGAACCAGCCATAACAATACTGTGGCAACAAGAGTAGATTAGAGGCTGAGAATTCTGTGGTAACTTACCTCCACTCTCCCCAGTGTTCACCATCTTGAAGGCAGAAGTCAGGATTGTGCCAGAATATTCTCCACTTGCTTGAATGAGTGTGATTCCAACAACACTCAAGAGACTGCACACCATCCAATGCAAAATAGCCCACTTAATCAGGACCACCATCTGAAAGATTCACTCCCTCCATCATGAACCCATAGAGGCATGTGCATCATATGCAAGATGCACTGCAGCATCTTGCCAGTCCCCTTCCAAATCTGCGATCTCTGCCACAAAAAAGTATAATGGCAGCAGATTCATGGAAATACCATCATCTTCAAGTTCCATTTAGCCATACATCCTGACTTGGTACCATATCACCACTGTATCATTTTTGCTGATTTAAAATCTTGGGATGCCCTTCCCAACGTCACAGTGGGTGTACCAACACCAGATGGACTGCAATGGACCAAGGAGTTGGCTCACCACCACCTTCTTGAGGGCAATTAAGGATGGGCAACAAATGTTCACACCCATGAATGAATTTCTAAAATGTTCAGTTAAACATTTGCAAATCTGGCACAGGTCAGTTGATGGTATTCCTTCCATTTCCCACACAGTTTTGTTGAATATCTTTTTGTACTTCAGAAAAAAGAAAAGTAACTTATAATTATATATTACAGTGGCACTGTGGTTAGCACTGCCGCCTCACACCACCGGGGACCTGGGTTCAATTCCTGGCTCATTGTCTGTGCGGAGTCTTCATGTTGTCCTCGTGTCTGCATGAGTTTCCTCTGGATGCTCCAGTTTGCTTCCATGGTCTGAAAGACGTGCTGCTTAGGTGCATTGGGCATGCTAAAAATTCTCCCCCAATGTATCCTAACAGGAGTGTGGTGACTCTGGGATTTTCACAGTAACTTCATCTCAGTATTAATGTGGGCCTATTTGTGACACTAATAAAATATCCTTTCATGATCTTGGGATATCCTAAAGGGCACCACAACCAATAATCTACCTTTAAACTGAAATCAACACTTGTAATGTCGGGATACATGCCAGTCTATATGTGCACAGCTAGATCCCACAAACAATAGTGAGTTAAGTTAATCTGGATTTATTTTAGAGTGGGATGGTGGCTGAAAGATAAGTAGTGACCTGGACCGAAGGGGAGATCATCTTCAAACAGTACCATAGGATCTTTCTTTCTTTTTGGAGAGCAACCTATTTAAGTTTTGTCTGAAAGATGGGTCTGAAACTGCCCCTGAAATGAAAAATAGGTGAATGCTTGTTGATCAAAACAAATGATAAGGGTGACAAGGTCGCATTGTGCTGCCTCACAACGCCAGGGACCCACGTTTGATTCCCAGCGTGGGTCACTATCTGTGCAGAGTCTGCATGTTTTCCCCATGTCTGTATGGATTTGCTCCAGCTGTTCTAATTCCCTCCCACAAGTCCGAAAGACATGCTGGTTAGGTGCTTGGCCATGCTGAAAAAAATTTCTCTTTCAGTAGGCCTGAACAGGTGCCGGAATGCGGCAACTCGGGTATTTTCACAGTAACTTCATTGCAGTGTTAATGTAAGCCTACTTGTGACACTAATAAATAAATTTAAATGATCTGCAAAATAACGTTGTGATCAACATTTTAGAAGAAGTGACTGCTGATGCCAAGCACATCCAATACCCAACCAGAGGAATTAATGTGACAACAGTGGACCTCCAGTCCACGTTGATTGTCCACATTTCATTTGAACAAATAGCTGCATTAATTTAAGGTTTGGAGCTTAGGCATGATTTTTTACACAGATAAAACGGGTACAATAAAATGGTTTTTGGATTACATTGTCTTAATAATGAACAAATCTGGAAATGCATTAGAATACACTGAAAATAACACAATGTTTGCATAATGGCTTTTCTAAATAAGAAAAGCATCGATTCACTGGAATTTCAAGCATACATTGCTGAATTGTGAAAAAGCAAAACTAAATTACATTTCAGTTATCTGAACGTTGTGTACACATCTGAAAAGGTTACAGTTAAGTACAAATATTGGAAAACTTCTTACCTTCAATAATTTGTTTGTACCAGGAGGTCCAGTTCAATGCTGAGCGTTTGTCACTCAAACTGTATAACAAGTTTCCTATTAGCTGGAACATTGCCAAATTCCTGCCGATCAAACTGAGCAAAAAACTCTTTGATTGGCTGTGTGCTACTCTGGATTGGGTTACAGGGGAGCGGTTGTGGCCTGGCCATGACCAAAGCAAGATTCAAGATGTCTTGTTGCCCTAGTTGCACATTAACTGATTAAATTTTAGCAACTTTGTGGACAAAAGTCTAAACATTTACAAACAACTAATGAGGCACATTGCAATAAAAGCAAATTACTGCAGAATCTGAAAAAAACTGAAAAAACTCTGTGGGTCTGATAACATCTGCGGAGAGAGGACAGTTAACGTTTCAAGTCTGGATCAGACTTTTCCCGTGTTACCAAGTGGCCAATGGCTTGAGCAACTAGGTCCAACATGGAATTGGACAATCCAAATTGAACAGGAATGGTATAGCCTCCACAGCCAGGCTTGATGGGAATTCGAACAGATCAAATTTCAACAAAGACACAGGTCAGTGGTGAGCAAGGACAAGCCTGGACTTGTCCTGGAGATGGGAATCAGAGGTGCCGAGCCCTGACCACATAAGGAAAGTATTTGTGTATTCTCCAGTTTTGGCCAAATTCTCTGACACCTTGGAATCCCACCATTATCTTTTATGGCGAGGTGCTATGCACACCCTGTGCATGTGATGCTAGACACCATGGAGGCCCTAGCGTTCACCATATCTAGAATTGGTAATTCCGTTGGGTGCTGTGACCCCTGCCCAGTGGCCTCATTGGCTGGAAGCCAGAGAATCTTCCTGAAGGGTGCAAAGAAGGGAAACAAGAAACCTGGAGGCCATCCCCAGTGAAGACTAGACTCAACCCCCAGTGAAGACTTGATTTGACCCTGAGTGAAGGCTCGACTTGACCCCCAACAAAGACTCAACCTATAGCAAAGACCAAGCAGAGGCCCAATGATGATGGAAGAGGTATCCAAGACCAACCTTCATGAAGAGTTTGAGAGATGACAGAGCTCAGCGAACCCGATCTGGCAGATCATCAATTAACACAAGTATTATCAGAAATCTCAGACAGATAGCATAAAGTATTAAGTTTTTGTGGGAATTGAGGGTTCGTTTTGTATAGAGTCTATATGATAATGATTTGTTAATAAAATTGAGTTAAACTGTGAATCAACTCTTTTCTTTTGTTCATCTCATCACTAAGAGCACTTGGATAGACGAGTTTTAGTATAAATTTGTCACAGTGTCTAACATTATAGACAACACCTGCATTTTCTGTTTTTATTTGAGGCACATTGCAAGATGTCTGCTCCAGGAAAATCAGACCTGTGATTTCTTAGTGACTTCCAAATGACTCTATAGTGGCAAGATATAACATCAACAAGTAATGCATTGCCTGGCCTGCTTTGAAGTATGTGATTTGTGAGAATATTAATTACAGAATATCATTGACAGATGATATTCCTTAAGAGGAATTTCTCTTATTTGATTTTATCTGTAGAGGGTTGCTTGCTGGTTTCCAAAGCACAATTTACTAAATATGGCTGCTGAGTAGATTTTAGCCTGGCAAGCTTACATTATGTGGAGATGCCAGCGTTGGACTGAGATAAGCACAATAAGAAGTCTCCTAACACCAGATTAAAGTTCGAGGAGCAACAATCTGAATGCTTGTGCTGCCAAATAAACCTGTTGGACTTTAACCTGGTGTTGTGAGATTTCTTACTAAGCCTACATTAAGCAGGCCCACAAATGGGAACTGACACAGCAAGCATCCATTCTAAAAGCAGTTTGCTTATTATGTTTGAGCCTATTGTCTTCTCTGCTGTGGTTCTCTTAGCTGCGAGGATGACTTAATCAGCTGCCAAAAACTCTGGAGCATCATAATTGTAACATCCTGTCCTGCACCATGCCTACATCATCTTCAATACGCACACTTGAAATATATGTCTTATTACTGAACTGATATTTCAGTTGTAGAAATATGATACAAAATTGGCAACAGTAGTGGAACAGTGGTTTCACGAGTTAAGGGAGGCTATGCAACACATTTGATTGACATTCACTGCATGTATTTTAAATTGGGTTATTTCCTTGCAGTTAAATTTCCACAAGCTTAATGACAAATTCACATAGGTTAAATCTCACATAGATTAATTTTCTGCTTCAGTTGCAATTGGTGATTCAGAGACAAATTGTGCTCACAATTGTTTCTATTTTACAAAGTGTTTTATTTTCCTTGAGTTTCTACATAAACTCATTTACATGGAAGTGAAGTAAGAGTGACTCCCATGATATCAAGGCCATACTTGACTGACTGTGGCATCAAGGAGTCCCAATAATACTGGGGGAAACTCTTTGCTGGTTGGAATCATGATATGGAGATGCCAGCATTGGACTGGGGTAAACACCAGAGACCAGAACTCGCCACTCACCTGACGAAGGGGCAAACCCCGAAAGCTTGTGGGTTTACTATCAAATAAGTCGGTTGGACATTAACCTGGTGTTGTAAGACTTCTTACTGGGTTGGAATCATGACAAACAGGATCTGGACAATAAGCAGGCTTGGACGGCAAGTGGCAAGTAGCATTAGTGCCACATAAATACCAAAGATGGTTACAAATACATTACAAATATTGTAAGAAACAGGAGTTGGCCATTCAGCATTTCAAGCCTGCTTCATGACTGATTTGACTATAGCCTTAACTTCACGTTCTTACCTGATGCCCATTATCTTGGTCTCCCTTGTAGATCAAAACCCTGTTTTACTTATTTTTGAATATATTCAATGATCCAGCCTCCACCGCTCTCTTGGAAATAAATTCCAAAGACTATAACGACCCTCTGAGAGAAGAAATCCTTCCTCATCTGCACAACCAATGTACATCAGCAGCAGTGTGTACCATCTACAAGATGCACTGCAGGTACTCACCAAGGCTCCTTAGACAGCACATTCCAGATCTAAAAGGGCAAGGACAGCAGATGTATGGGGACCTAGAAGTTCCCCTCCAACATTCTCATCATTTTGATGTGCAATCTTCCTGTTTTTAAACTGTGCCTCATGGTTCTAGGTTCCCTCAGGAAAGGAATAATCCTTTCAGTATCCGCAAGGTGATTGGTGACCAAAGCATTTTAAGGAGCATCTTAAAAGAACAGAGAGAGTTTTTAGGGGAGAATTTCAGACCCTGGGACCAAGGTATAGGAGGCATGGAGGTGCCAATTGAGGAAGGGAAGAAAACTGGGTATACATAAGTAGCCAGTATTGGAGGAGCAAAGATCTCAGAGGGTTAGAGGAAGTTACAGAGATAGAGAAGGTGGGAGCCATGGAGGAATCTAAAAATAGTGAGGAACGGTTTAAAGTTGAGTCTTTGCCAGTCTGGAAGCAAATATAGGATTGTGAGTCTGGGGAATGGGGAAGCGAGTGAATGTGGCTTGGTGCAAGTTAGGATATGGGTAACAAAGAAAAGCATTGCAATGTTTCATATCTTTTTGGATAGCAACTTTCAATCAGTTATATAGACATCTTTTGTCCTTTATTGTCCCATTACCACCCTCTTTGTTTCAACTCCTCCAAAGTTTTATAATTCTAATCACACGTGTCATCCACCCTTTCACAGAAGTTCCCTCTTGTTATTTTTCCACCTTCTTCCATTTCACTCGCGTAAAGCCTTATGCATTCTAACATGTCCCAGTTCTAATGAAAGGTTTTGGACTTAATGCGTTTCATTGTATCCCAATACAAGTGACAATGAATCAATCAAACCCCCTCCCCCCCCACCCCAACGCTGAAATCATCCCGATGTCCATGTGCACCACCTAAATAGACTCCAGAATGAATATTCTGGAAAATATTATTATCAAGTCTGCTTTCACAACTCTTTCAAGCAGTGTTTTCCAGATTGCAGCAACTCACTGTGTTTAAAAAATGTTCCCTTTGTCACATCTGGCTCTTTTACTATTCACATGAAAAATGTAAAAAATACAGGAGAATCCTGTTCTGAGATTATGTATCAATTGACTCAAGAACAGCTTCATCCCTGCTGTCATCTGACTTTTGAATGGACCGATCACGTATTAAGTTGAAACAAAAAACGGAAAATGCTGGAAAGGCCTCACAGCATCTGTGGAGAGAGAATAGAGCGATCGTTGAGTCTGGAAGATCCTTTGCCAGATTCCAGCATTCACAGTATTTTGCCTTTACCTATATATTAAGTTGATTTTTTTCTACACTGTAGCTATGACCAACACTATACTGAGTAAGAAGTCTCACAACACCAGGTTAAAGTCCAACAGGTTTATTTGGTAGCAAACACCACTGGCTTTCGGGGCTCTGCCCCTTCATCAGGTGAGTGGGGAGTTCTGATCACAAACAGGGCATATAAAGTCACATACACAGTTTACAGAATACTGATTAGAATGTGAGTCTTTACAGTTAATCAAGTCTTAAAAGTGCAGACAATGTGAGTGGAGATTGCATTAAGCACAGGTTAAAGAAATGTGTATTGTCTCCAGACAGGTCAGTAAGTGAGATTTTGTAAGCCCAGGCAAGTCATGGGGGCTGCAAATAGTGTGACATGAACCCAAGGTCCCAGTTGAGGCCATCCTCACGTGCAGAACTTGGCTATCAATCTATGCTCAGCGCCTATGCACTGTCATGTGTGGTGAAGGCCGCTTTGGAGAAAGTTTACCCGAAGATCAGAGACTGAATGCCTGTGACCGCTGAAGTGTTCGCCAACAGGGAGAGAACAGTCTTGCCTGGTGATTATCGAGCGGTGTTCATTCATCCGTTGTTGTAGCGTCTGCATGGTCTCTCCAAAGCCTCTGATCTTCAGGTAAACGTTCTCCAAGGCAGCCTTCATGACATGTAACAGCGCAGAGTCACTGAGCAGAGACTGATAACCAAGTTCTACACACATGTGAACAGCCTCAACCAGGATCTTGGGTTCATGTCACACTATTTGTAACCCCCACGACTTGCCTGAGCTTGCAAAATCTCACTTACTGTCCTGTCTGAAGACAATACACATCTCTTTAACCTGTGCTTAATGCAATCTCCACTCACATTGTCTGTACCTTTAAGACCTGATTAGCTGTAAAGCCTCGCATTCTGATCAGTATTCTGTAAACTGTGTATGTGACTTTATATGCCCTGTTTGTGATCAGAACGCCCACTCGAGTGGTGAAGGGGCAGGCCCCTGAAAGCTAGTGGCTTTTGCTACCAAATAAACTTGTTGGACTTTAACCTCGTGTTGTGAGACTTCTGTGTTTACCGCAGTCCAATGCCGGCATCTCCACATCATATAATCTGCAGCCTCTCCTTTCTTTCTCCCCTATGTACTCTATGAACAGTATGTTTTGTATATATAGTGTACAATATTTTTCAATGTATCCCAATACATGTGATAATAATAAATTAAATCAAATTTGTCAACACGGACTGGGTGGAAATTTCTGTTCATCCGGTAAGGGATCAGGACGGAGGACGGGCCTTTCGCAGTCAGCCTGGAAGCCCGGCCCACGAAACCTCCTCTGCTGCTTTTCACTGCGGCGGGTAGTTGGCACCGCTCCAGCTCGCAGCCCGCTGGTAAAGACCCATTCACTTTCCTGCCACCTCTCCGCCTCCCACGCGCTGGGGAAGAGTCGGGGGCGGGGGGACGGGGCAACTCCTCCGCCTTGCCATCGGCTGCCTGCTGACGCCGCCTTTGCTGGTTGAATGGTTCCGCGCCGTTGCCGAGGCGACGGGGCGCACTTCCCCCAAGAGGCGGGGCCGGCGCCACTGCCTATGCTGCGGAGGGGGCCGGGGCGGCGGCCCTGCCGAGATGATGGAGGGGGCGGGGCCGGCGTCACTGCCGTGGCGATGGAGAGGGCGGGAAAGGCGCCGTTGCCAGGGTGATGGAGGGGGCGGGGCCGGCGCCATTTCCGGGGTGACGGAGGGGGCGGCGCCGGCGCCAGCGCCAGCGCCATTGCCGGAGTGATGGAGGGGGCGGGGCCGCCGAGCTGTGAGCTGGGACAATGGCAGCGGCGGCGTGACAAAGCGGTCGCTCTGGAGACGGGGTCAGCGCCTGATCCACTTGGTTGCTGCGGAGACGATCGGGGTTTTTTCTTCAGGCGCCGCTTTCAACCTCATTGACCACCAGCATGGCAACGGGACCTCTGGTTGGTGCTATCGATCAGGGGACCAGCTCTTCTCGGTTCCTAGTGAGTACACCGCTCTTAAAAATCAATCCTTGTCAGCCCGGATGAACCAGGGGAGGCGATCAACCCTTCCTCCCACCTGCCATTGAGAAACTTATACAGGGTGACCCCAGAGAGGGTTTATCCCCGTCCAAATACGCACAAACCTAACCTTTCATTGACCGTCAGCTGCTCTAGCAGGGAGGCTGTGAGCTAAATCATTCCATATTGTAGACTATCAATTTCTCTGCTGTTGTAAGGAACATTGTAAGAAGTCTGACAACACCAGGTTTAAGTCCTTATTATTTATTTGGTAGTAAACTCACAAGCTTTTGAGGTTTCCCTCTTTGTCAGGTGAATGGAGAGTTCTGGCCTCAGACAGAGCATATGAAGCACAGACAGTTCAGAGATTACTGATTAGAATGCGAATCTTTACACCTAACCTGCTGTTCAAGTCTTAAAGTGGCTAACAATGTGAGTGGAAGGGGTGCTGATCACAGTTTAAAGAGATGTGTATTGTCTCCAGACAGTACAGTAAGTGAGGTTTTGCAAACCCAGGCAAGTCGTGGGGGTTACAGATAGTGCGACATGAACCCAAGATCCCTGTTGAGACCGTCCTCATGTGTGCGGAACTTGGCTATCAGTCTCTGCTCAGCGACTCTTCGCTGTCGTGTGTCGTGAAGATCGCCTTGGAGAATACTTACCCAAAGGTCAGGGGCCGAATGCCCGTGACCACTGAAGTGTTCGCCAACAGGAAGGGAACAGTCTTGTCTGGTGATTGTCGAGCGATGTTCATTCATCCGTTGTCGTAGCATCTGCATGGTCTCCCCAAGGTACCATGCTTCAGGACATCCTTTCTTGCAACGTTATTAAGTAGACAACGTTGGCCGAGTTGCAAGAGTATGTACTGTGTACCTGGTGGATGGTATTCTCACGTGTGATGATGTCGTCCGTGTCGATGATCCGGCATGCCTTGCAGAGGTTGTTGTGGCAGGGTTGTGTGGTATTGTGGTCACTGTTCTCCTGAAGGCTGGGTAGTTTGCTGCGAACAATGGTCTGTTTGAGGTTGTGCGGTTGTCTGAAGGCAAGAAGTGAGGGTGTGGGGATGGCCCTGGTGAGATGTTCGTCTTCATCAATGATATGTTGAAGACCCTGGAGAAGATGTCGTAGCTTCTCCGCTCCGGGGAAGTACAGGACAACGAATGGTACTCTGTCCACCGTGTCCCGTGTTTGTCTTCTGAGGAGTTCGGTACAGTTTTTCGCTGTGGCACATTGCAACTGTTGATCGATGAGTTGAGCGCCATATCCTGTTCTTATGAAGGCATCCTTCAGTGTCTGGAGGGGTCTGTCACAATCCTCCTCATCTGAGCAAATCCTGTGTATACGGAGGGCTTGTCCATACGGGATGGCTTCTTTAACGTGTTTAGGGTGGAAGCTGGAGAAGTAGAGCATTGTGAGATTGTGGGCTTGTGGTACAGTGAGGTGCTGAGGTGACCGTCCTTGCTGGACATGCGTGTGTCTAAGAATGCAACCGATTCTGGAGAATAGTCCATGGTGAGTCTGATGGTGGGGTGGAACTTGTTGATATCATCATATAGTTGTTTCTGTGATTGTTCACCATGAGTCTAAAGGAAGAAAATGTCATTGATGTATCTAGTGTATAGCATCAGTTGAAGAAGTCTTGTTCGAACCTGTGCATGAAGATGTTGGCAAATCGAGGTGCGAATTTGGTCCCCAAGGTTGTTCCATGTATCTGGATGAAAAACTGGTTTTTGAAGGTGAAGACATTGTGGTCCGATGCGCCACAGTGGAAAACCGCACCAACCTCCTCAGAAGACAAACACGGGACATGGTGGACAGAGTATCTTTCGTCGTCCAGTACTTCCCCGGAGCGGAGAAATTACGACATCTTCTCCAGAGTCCTCAACATATCATTGATGAAGACGAACATCTCACCAGAGCCATCCCCACACCCCCACTTCTTACCTTCAGACAACCGCACAACCTCAAACAGACCATTGTTCGCAGCAAACTACCCAGCCTTCAGGAGAACAGTGACCACAATACCACAGAACCCTGCCACAGCAACCTCTGCAAGACATGCCGGATCATCGACACGGATGACATCATCACACATGAGAATACCATCCACCAGGTACACGGTACATACTCTTGCAACTCAGCCAACGTTGCCTACCTAATACGTTGCAAGAAAGGATGTCCCAAAGCATGGTACATTGGGGGGGGACCACGCAGATGCTACGACAATGGATGAATGAACATCGCTCGACAATCACCAGGCAAGACTGTTCCCTTCCTGTTGGTGAACACTTCAGTGGTTACGGGCATTCGGCCTCTGACCTTCGGGTAAGCATTCTCCAAGGCGGTCTTCACGACACACGATAGCGCAGAGTCGCTGAGCAGAGACTGATAGCCAAGTTCCGCACACATGAGGACGGTCTCAAAAGGGATCTTGGGTTCATGTCGCACTATCTGTAACTCCCATGACTTACCTGGGTTTGCAAAACCTCACTTACTGTACACATCTCTTTAACCTGTGCTCAGTGCTCCTTCCACTCACATTGTTAGCCACTTTAAGACTTGAATAGCAGGTTAGGTGTAAAGATTCGCATTCTAATCGGTAATCTGTAAACTGTCTGTGCTGTTATATGCTCTGTCTGAGGCCAGAACTCTCCATTTACCTGACGAAGAGGGAAACCTCGAAAGCTTGTGAGTTTACTATCAAATAAATCGGTTGGACTTAAACCTGGTGTAGTCAGACTTCTTACTGCGTTTACCCCAGCCCAATGCCGGCATCCCCACATCGTAAGGAACATTCCTAGGAACCATAATAAGTCCTCCACATGTCCTTTATTTCTCCCAAAAGTGAAGCTACTCTGCAGGACTGCTCCAATTTCATTGCTGCTCCAACTCTGCAGGGCTCCCAATTGAAATGGATGTCCTGTCCCATCCTGGGTGCAAGACGCCCCACGTGTTCTGGGGAGAGATTATTTGTTGTATTTTGGCTGACATTATTAACACGCCTCTCTTGACAAGGGGCTGGGGTGGTTGTCATGTATTTTGTCGCTGTGGCATGTATGCAGAATAAGTGTTGCTGTGATTTTAATTAAAACCATTTGCCTGAACAGTAACAGATTTGATGAGCCAGAGGGCCAACAAGTACATCGTCAGCGATGAAAGCTGTGAAAGGTGCATGTTGTTGAGTGCTGATGTATTGAGAATTGTTCCCAGGACTTTCTGTCCCAGTGTGGCAAGACAATTGTTTATTGTGTGCACCATTATTTTCCACTGCGGTTGATGTTGCTTATCGTGTTAGAAACCTTTATTTCAACTTTAAAAGTTTTTTTTTATTTAACTAAACCTGCAAAGGGTTGCATACGTTCTGTAAAATCTGTGAAGTCTGCCAGAATCGGGACAGGAAGTCTCCCAAAACTGAAACATTTTACCATTTATTGAAGCAATTATACAGTCCCGAACTTCACCAGGTCTTTGTAAAATGTACAATCCTGGGCGTTTAGAAAATTTGGCTTCACTCAAAATGTAACCCCGAGGCTGAATTCAGGTCCCACTTTGACAATTAAGAATTTGAATTCAGTTTACAAATCTGGAATGAAAAGCTGCCATCACTAAAAGTGACCACAATGCTGTTGAATTGCAGTAAGAATTAGTTCACTAAAGCATTTGGAAAAGAAAACCTGTTCTCCTTACTCACTCTGACCTATATGATGTTGTACTGCTATCACGTATCATTACTTTCCGAAGTAGCCTAGCTGGGCACCCTGTTGAATTAGACTGAGGAAATAGGGATTCAAAGTAAAGGCTGGCTTGACATTGACGCTGCATTGGTCTTTATTGAATTGGATTTTCACCAAATCAAGATGACTCAGGAACCCTTTAAAACAGCAGCTAGGATCTGATTCTGGGATTTCGGATCCTATTTCCAGTCTTTTTAATTTTCAGGACTGTCTTCTGAGGATTTAGGTTGCAAGCCCGTACCCTGCACTGCCCACCTAGCTGACTGCATTCCGGAGAAAGTCATGCCCTAGTCCTCTGCAAATTCCATGCAGCCAGCCATATTTTCAGAGATGTCTATCATATTTTATGAGGGATCTTTTAAAAGTACTCCAGAAAGACTCCTCATGCCGTCCATGCCAAGTTATGCTCCTCCTCCTCCACTCGACTTGTACCCCCATAACCCCTTTTCAAAGCTCTGGCATTTCCATGCCCATTGATCCAATATACACTGTATTGAACCAATTAACAGTGTTCTGACAATAGGATGTGCTTTTAGAAAAAGCTTTAAAGGAATAGCCATTCATTCCTAACTTTGTGCTATGTTAGAAAAGTAATCTTACCATAAGACAATAAAACTGTCAATCTTGGAGATCCTTTGAAGTTTCAATAGCTGCAACTGCAAGAATTTGAAAGCTGTTAACCTTCTGTAAATTAACATTGTGAAATTGACAGCAGAGATCAGAGAACCAGGACTGTCAAAAACAAAGTTTCTCTAGTGCTTTCTCTTGGGTGTTTTTGTACTCTAATGGATTTTTGGGTTCTCAGTCAAGAATACATAATGAGGCTTGCTTGAGAATCTGCACCTGAGCCCCAGAGACAACATTGCATGATAGGTCTGTTCTCTTCTGTCAGTGCACAATGTTTCTATGCACAAGGTTAAGAGAGGTTGGCAGATGGAGTACAATGTTAGCAAGTGTGAGGTTATCCACTTTGGCAGGAATAATAGTAGGAGCGATTACTATTTAAAGGGCGAAAAGCTGCAGCATGCTACGGTGCAGAGGGACCTGGGGGTCCTTGTGCATGAGTTGCAAAAACCCAGTCTGCAGGTGCAGCAGGTGATCAAGAAGGCAAATGGGATGCTGGCCTTTATAGCGAGGGGGATAGAATATGAAAACAGGGAGGTCTTGCTGCAACTGTACAGGGCATTGGTGAGGCCGCAGCTGGAGTACTGTGTGCAGTTTTGGTTGCCGCACTTGCGCAAGGATATTTTGGCCTTGGAGGGAGTGCAGAGGAGGTTCACTAGGCTGATACTGGAGATGAGGGGGTTGGACTATGAAGAGAGACTAAATAGACTGGGTCTGTACTCGTTGGAGTTAAGAAGGATGAGGGGGGATCTTATAGAGACATCTAAGATAATGAAGGGGATGTATAGGGTAGGGGTAGAGAGATTCTTCCCGCTCAGAAAGGACAACAGGACTAGAGGGCACAGCCTCAAGATAAGGGGAGGGGGGGTGCAGTTTAGATCAGAGTTGAGGAGGAACTTCTTCACTCAAAGGGTGGTGAATCTCTGGAATTCTCTGCCTGTTGAAGTGGTGGAGGCTACCTCGCGAAATATATTTAAGACACGGGTAGATAGGTTTATGGAGAGAAAGCGGGAAAGTGGAACTGATCCACTTCAGATCAGCCATGATCTTATTGAATGGCGGGGCAGGCTCAAAGGGCCAGATGGCCTACTCCTGCTCCTACTTCTTATGTTCTTATGAGATCAAATGCTTGCAATTTCAGCTATTGAAATTATAAAGGTTCTGGACCTTTATTACCCTGTAGTATTTTCAGAAGGCGTTTGACAAGGTACCTCACAAGAGATTATTGCAGAAGGTAACGGGGCATGGAGTTGGGGGTAGGGTGTTAGCGTGGATAGAGGATTGGTTGTCAAATAGGAGGCAGAGAGTGGGGGTTAATGGGTGCTATTCGGATTGGCGATTGGTGACTAGTGGAGTGCCCCAGGGGTCGGTGCTGGGGCCTCAACTATTTACCATTTATATAGATGATCTGGAGGAGGGAACCGAGTGTATGGTGTCGAAATTTGCTGATGACACCAAGATTGGTGGAACGGCAAATTGCGCGGAGGGTGTGGAGAGTCTGCAGAAGGATCTAGATAGGCTGGGCGAATGGGCCAGGAACTGGCAAATGGAATTTAATGTTGGCAAGTGCGAGGTGGTCCACTTTGGTAGGAATAATGGTAGGAAGGACTATTACTTACGTGGCGAAAAACTGCAGCAGGCGACAGTGCAGAGGGACCTCGGGGTCCTTGTGCATGAGTCGCAAAAACCCAGCCTGCAGGTGCAGCAGGTGGTCAGGAAGGCGAATGGGATGCTGGCCTTCATAGCGAGGGAGATTGAATATAAAAGTAGGAAGGTCTTGCTGCAGCTGTATAGGGCATTGGTGAGGCCGCAGCTGGAGTACTGTGTGCAGTTTTGGTCGCCGTGCTTATGCAAGGATATTTTGGCCTTGGAGGGAGTGCAGAGGAGGTTTACTAGGCTGATACCGGAGTTGAGGGGGTTGAGCTATGAGGAGAGGCTGAATAAACTAGGCTTGTACTCGTTAGAGTTTAGAAGAATGAGGGGAGATCTCATTGAGACATATAAGATGATGAATGGGATGGATAGGATAGAGGTGGAGAGACTCTTCCCGCTCAGAAAGGACAGTAGGACTAGGGGGCACAGCCTTAAGATAAAGGGGGGTGCAGTTTAGAACGGAGTTGAGGAGGAACTTCTTCACTCAAAGGGTGGTGAATCTCTGGAATTCTCTGCCCGTTGAAGTGGTGGAGGCTGCCTCGCTAAATATTTTTAAGACGCGGGTTGATGGGTTTTTGATAAGCGAGGGGATTAAGGGTTATGGGGAGAGGGCGGGAATGTGGAACTGAGCCACGACAGATCAGCCATGATCTTATTGAATGGCGGGGCAGGCTCGAAGGGCTAGATGGCCTACTCCTGCTCCTATTTCTTATGTTCTTATGTTCTAAAAAGGAGATTTTTTTCAACTGTATGGAGAGCTATGAATGACTTTTATGAAGCTTTTTTTGCACATCCTATTGTCATTATAGGGTTCACTGACCCCAAGTGCACCGATGCGCATGGAAGTCCCTAAGCTTGGCATGGAGGGCATGAGGGGCCATGGGAGTGGGATGGTGATGAGCATAGCTTGACTTGAACAATCAAAGCATATAGGCGGAAGAGCATATTTTAGCGTGAGAGGTTGGTAGGGGAATGAGGTGTAATGGATGGAACAGGAGGAGTGTGTAGGGGAATGAGGACTGTATCTGTTTTTATTTTATCTTAAACGAAGCCCTAAGTCACTGAAATGGGCCATTTAAACAGCCTGCCTCGGCACCCTGTAAGCCCTGTGGTTATCTCTGACCTTTTCCCTGGGTTAGTTAACCCAACTGTAGCCTCACGCCTGCCCCTCTCCCACAATGGAAACCCCATCCTTGTAGCCGTATTCCCCTGTGGAACTTTCCCAACTCCTCCTACCTTCATCCAGGATGAAAATCCAGGCTGTTGTCTTCTAGTTCTTCAATGTCATTTTAGCCTGACGTTTAAATCCATTCATGACCTTGCCTCGTAATTGTCTTTGTAATGTCCTCCAGCTCACAAACCTTCCCCGTCCTCACAAACTTTCCCAACCCTTACCACAATAAATGCTTGCTTCTCCTGACTTTGGCTATGAGCCTCACTCTCTTTATCCTACCATTCAGCACTCTGTAGGCCTCACGTTGTGGAATTCCGTAGTGTCTTGATATTTTTTCCTGGGATAGAAATGGCATTGGGTAAATGCGGCTGTTTGCACTGGAGTCCAAGAATAAGCACAAGTGAACAACAGGCTGAAAGAGAAAGCAACAAACCAAAAAAATTATTTTGCAGAAAAAGTAGTGGGGGACGTGACTAAAAAAAAAATGAAGGATCATAGAGGAGCCAGATACAGGCACAATTAGAATCACTGGGGGCTTAAGAACTGATGGGGGGATGCAGAGGGGGAGTGGCGGAGGTGCAGGGGAGGAGAGGTGAAAGGGCAGATTCACTGGGACACAAAAATATTGTACAAAAGGGAACTTGAACACAGATTGTAATTGCAGTGTATTGTTTTATGATGCCAATATTAGTAGATGGAGTGCATCTTTATCAGGTATGTGTGTAGTTTACCTAATTATCAGGTTTTAGTGGGGGCATGGGGAAGATAGCACCATAAAGATTAAACGATATTGGAATGAATCACAGATAATCATACATTAATTGTAAAGCTTGAAACAAGGAAGCCATAAGTTTTAAGAAGGAAGCAGTGCCTTTGTATACAGGATTTCAATATTTTGTCAAATCATAGATTCCCTACAGTACAAAAGGAGGCCATTCGGTCCATCGAGTCTGCACCGACCACAATCCCACCCAGGCACTACCCGCATATATTTTACCTACTAATCCCTCTAACCTACACTTCTCAGGACACTAAGGGGCAATTTTAGCACGGCCAATCAACCTAACCCGCACATTTTTGGACTGTGGGAGGAAACCGGAGCACCTGGAGGAAACCCACGCAGACACGAGGAGAATGTGCAAACTCCACACAGACAGTGACCCGAGCCGGGAATCGAACCCAGGTCTCTGGAGCTGTGCAGCAGCAGTGCTAACCACTGTGTTACTGTGCCGCCCATGTCGATAATGTTATGGAGCAACGTCAGCAAAAGTTTCAAATGGGTTCATAGTACATTTGCTGATGGTTAGTGTGAGCCAGCAGGAAACTGGCACCATTGCATTCCATTTCAGAGCTGTGCAACAGATTTCAATATTTCTTGTAATGAACTTGATCACTTAAAATACTAGGTTTTTTTCCCATTTTTTTTTACCTGTGTTTCTTTGAGCTTTTATTGTCATTCAAAAATATGTTTTAGCATCACTGTTATCCTCGGGGAGGATTAGTGCATATCTCGTAACAGTACATCACACATGGTCCAGGTGCAGTTCAGTGGGACTAGGCAGAAAAATGGTTCGGCACAGCCACGAAGGGCCAAAAGGCCTGTTTCTGTGCTGTAATGTTCTATGGTTCTATGAAGCAAAACATTTGGCTTGTGCAGCTACAGTTTAAAATAATTATAGAAAAAGACAAAGTACAATCAAGTGTAAAAATACTCAACAGAAGAAGGTCTAACTTCATTGAAAGCTAGAACTTCCTGGATGGCGAAAGTTATGAAGGTTAAAATCAAACATTAAAATCAAGGCTGACAGTCCAATGCAGTACTGAGGGAGTAAGTACTGCACTGACAGAGGTGCTGTCTTTCACATCCTATATTAAACCAAGGCCCCCTCTGCCCACTCTGAATGTTAAAGATCTTGTGACACTATTTTGAAGAAGATTAGATGTTTGGGACAATATTTATTTCTCATTTAAATTAAAAAGATTATCATGTCATTATGACATTGCTGATTGTGGGAGCTTGCAGATTGGCAGCTGCGTTTCCTTCACGACAGTAGTGACTGCACTTCAAAAATACTTCATTAGCCGTTCTGATCATCATGAAAATTGTTATACAAGTGTAAATTTTCTTTCTTTTCCGAAGAGACTGGGAAAGGTTTATGACAATTGTAATAGTGGAGAGCCAAGCTAAATGTTAAAAAGTACAGAGAGAGCCTAAAGAAGGTAATAAGAGAAGCAAAGAGGGAGCCCAAGAATAGATTAGCTGCTAGTATACTTTTTGAAACAGGTAAGTAGTGAAAAGGGAAGTCAAAGAAGTGATTAGGGGCCAAAATGAGATCTTATGGAGGCAGAGGTCATAGTTGAGGTGTACTAACTTAGTACTCTAGATCTGTCATCAAAAGAGAAAAGGCTTCTGCCACTCTAGCATTAATAATAATTAGTAATGATACTGGCTAAGATAGAAATAGATAAAGAAGAAGTGCTTAAAAAGGTTGGCAATCTGTAAAGTAAGAAAGTTACCGAATCCAGATGGGATGCATTCTAGGTTATCAAAAGAAGGAAAGGTGGAAATTGTGGGGATTCTAGATGCAATCTTCAAGTCACCTTGGAGTTGTTGCTAAAGAACTGCAGGATTGCAAACATTAAACTTCTGTTTAAAATAAAGTAGAGGGATAAACTTGGTAGCGTAATATGCTACTAATTTTTTTTTAGCAAGATCGTGCACATGCTGTAACTTATGGAGATAGCTTGGGAGCAACCTGTGTGGTATTTTCATAATTATTGCGGAGTCGCACGCACATGCAACTTAGGCCAGCAATGTTTCACCTAAAAGTTTAATCAGCAATTAATCTACATAAGTCAGTACTCATTTGTTGAAACTAAATCACGTTTGACTAAATTCTTTGAAGAGGTAGAGATTGGGCATGAGGAAACTCTATTGATTAGATTAAATTTTTTTGAAGAGGTGGGGAGGGTGTACCAGGATAACTGCGTTGACTTTCACATGAGATACATGAAAAAATGTTTTTTCGGCCAAATGTTGTTACGTTGACTTGTACACAAAATCGAATTTTCGACAAAATCAGCTTTTACGTGATCACATAAAATACCTGAAACTCAAAAATATAGTAAACGTTGAAGCAGATAGTAGTCAGCAAGAGCTGTGAAGACTCCTTCAGTGGCAGTTAATTAGGCAGACATATGGCAGGTGAAAATTAATACACAAGTGTGATATGGTACATTTTGGTAATAAAAATAAGAAAAGGCAATATAAACAAAGACATAGGGTCTTGTGATGGACACAAATCTCTGAAGGTGGCAGGACAAGTTAAGAAGGACGATTAAAAGCATATCGATTTCTTGTTTTTATTACTAGTGGAATAAAGTATAGCAAACATTTATAAAACACTGGTTTGGTCCCAGCTGCAGTATTATGTTGAATTCTGAACACCACATTTGAAGAAGAATGTCAAGACTTTAGAGAGAGTGCAATTTGTGGTACAAAATGGTACTTGGATGAAGGATCTCAGTTAGGTAGAGAGGCTGGGGAAACTCGGTGTGCTGTCCTTTAGGACAGAGAGGTAAGAGGAGGTTTGATGGAGCTGTTTAAAATCATAATTTTTTTTAGGAAAAACTATTTGTTTACAGTTGCAGATGGTCAGTAGCCAAAATATTAAGAACCACCCCTGTATTGGAAGCTAGCATGGTGATTGGAAAATCAGATAGTGTTACAGTTTTATGAAAGAAAATTGTGTTTGGTAAATGTTAAAATTATTCTAGCAGATTAGTTGAGTGGCACAGTATATTTGGATGTTCGGAGGGTGCAGTGGATAATAAAAGCAAAATACTGCAGATGCTGGAATTTTCCACATATCCATCCTTGGCCTATTGCAACGTTCCAGTGAAAGCCCAACTCAAACTGGAGAAACAGCACCTCATCTCCTGAATAGGCTCCGCGTTTGAACGTTGAGTTGAACAATTTCAGAGCATGAATTCACTTCTCCAGCTCCACTCCAGTTTCATTTCTTTTATTATATTTCTCTTTATTATTAATCCATTTTTATTACTTATTTTTGATAGTAATTTCTTCCATCATTTCATTTGTCCACTTCTAAATCTTAGTAGAAATAAACATCATAGTCTGAGGATCAGAGATTGGCCATTTAGGACTGAAAAGTCATGCAGTTTCTTACTTGTGCATATTGAAGCTCTGAATTTCTATGCTTGGCATCGACTAGGTTGAAGGAATACCACTTAATTTCGACCTCCTCCACAAAATTCAATCCCTCCACCCCCAATGGCACCTGTGTATCCCATCTACAAGCTGTGCTATAGGAACTGACCAAGATTCCTAAGGCAGCACCTTCCAAACTAATGACCACTACTATCTAGAAGGACAAGAGCAGCTGACACCTGAGAACACCATCACCTGGACATTCCCTCCAAGTCACTCACCATCCTGATTGGAAATATATTAGCATTTCTTCACTGTCGCTGGGTCAGAATCCTGGAATTCTAATAGCACAGTGGGTGTACCTATACCTCTGAGATTGCAGCAGCTTAAGAAGGCAGCTCATCCCTACCTTCTTGAGGGCAACTAGAGATGAGCAATAAATGGTTGTCTAGCCAGTGATAACCACATCCTGCTAAAAAAAAATGGAATTGATGTGAAAATTCATCTGTGGTTTTATTGGATAGTGGAGCAGTATTCCCCTGTACCTAATACTTACAAATTAACATGAATAGTAAAAGAGCCAGAGATGACAAACAAAACATTCTTTAAACACAGTAAGTTGCTGTATTCTGGAAAGCACTGTCTGAAAGAGTTGTTAAAACAAACTTCATAATAACATTTGCCAAAATATTCATTGTGGAGTCTGTTTGGTAGTGGGCATGGATGTGGGAACAATTTCCGTGTGTGTTGGCGGGAGAGGCGGTGGGCGGAGGGTGTGTGTGGGTGGACATGGGGTGGGTGGCAGATAGCTGACCATGAACAGCTCACCTAAGTATGCATCACGAGGAGCCCATCAGTCTTTGAGGGGGAGGCAGACAGGAAGTTGTCATCCCTGCCATTACCTCATAGGGTTGACCTCCAAGTCACTCACCATCCTGATTGGATTTCAAGGGCACCTGGATCACCTGCACTATCCCTTCTTTTCATCCTTGGTCATCCTCCACACAACTTGTCCTACCATGACCTGGTCAGAAGCATAGGCTGGCATTTACTGACACACTTCACAGAGGATAATGCAGTGTCAACTCACCATTTATCATGGAAGAAGTATCTCTCTCAGTGCATGCCACTCATGTGCAGTCATAAAAGTGAGCATTCTAATTCTCACTGGCAGGGTACTTCATTTGGATTGGGGAACCTAATTCTGGTGGGCTGCTCTTCTAATGAGTATGCATAACATACTAATACATTTTCGTCAGGAAGCTCAATCTGCCTTTAAATTCCCAAGAACACAATTGCTGAAGTCCATCTCACCACCAGGAAACCTGTTTTTGATTTCACATTAGCTTATGGTCCCCTGCCTGCCAAGCAGGCAAGATTGGGAAATTCCATTCAGTTTTACAATTATCATGGAGACCAATAGCTTTTTAAAAGAAATCCATTCTTCCAGTTAGTAGCTGAAAGAATGACTCAACACAATTTTCCTTTTTAATACTTTTACTGTGACAAGCAAACTACGAGCAGTATTGTCTAAACATTGTGTGGGAAACTGATTCTTTTAAACTACCAAACAACTTCCTTCATTTACTTTATTAGAACCAAAAATATATTTTACATTGCCCCTTAGGTAGACATTCAGTTCTCCCCAAAGTGACTCTTGGCTTCTGTGTTCTTTTCTTTTCCAACCTGGTAACCTTTAACCTCAGAACTGTCTTTCATGTTGAGGTGTTTCCCTGTAGATTTTCCTGCTAGCACAGGACGCTCTCACTCCAGGATCCTGCAAGATTGTCTAAATCCACGAGTTTTCAGGGATATGTTAGAAACCCTTCCATCCTCAAAGCTAATTTCCATGGCAGCGTGAATCACATGGGCTTTCTATCCAGGTAGTTACTGATAAGCTATTCTTTAGGTATGTTGCATGTGTCTTTATTATAGAGAACACAAGTAACATCTAGAAATAGCTGTAAATTGGGAAGTGAAAGGGCGAGAGGAACTCTCGAAAGTTATAATCACCAGGGAAATTACAATCCCAGGGATGTATTATTGGAAAAATTGTTGGAGCTCTGAACTTACAAATCCCCTGGTCTGGATGGACTTCACTATAACGTCTTGAAAGATGTGGCTGTTGAGATAGTTGGTGCATTGGTTTTAATTTTCCAAAATTCCTTAGATTCTACAAAGGTGCCATCAGATTGGAAGAAAACAAAGTAACTCTTTTGGTTAAAAAGGGAAAAGATTCAGGAAACTACAGGCCAGTTAGGCTAATATCTGTCATAGGGAAAATGTTAGTAGCCATTATTAAAGATGTTATAGCATGGCATTTGGAAGAATTCAAGGCAATTAGGCAGAGTCAATATGGTTTTGTGGAAGGAAATCATATTTAACCAATTTATTAGTGTTCTTTGAAGGAGTCATATTTGCTGTGGATAAAGGGGAAAATGGGATGTGTTGTACTTAAATTCCCAGAAGGCATTTTGTAAGGTGCCACATCAAAGCTTATTGCGTAAAATAAAAGCTCACGATGTAACAATAATATTTTGGCACAGGTGGAAGACTGGCTAACTAACAGGAACAGAGTTGGCATAAATGGGTCTTTTTCTGTTGGGCAGGATGTGCCATAGGGACCAGTGTTGGGGCCATGACCTTTTAGAAAACAGATGACAGTGATAGGGAGCAAAGTAAATTATGAAGAGCACATAAGCAGGCTACAATAGGACATAGATAAGTTAAGTGAGTGGGCAAAAATTTGTGTAATGTGGACAAATGAAAATAGTCTATTATGGCAGGAAACAAAGCTTCTTATCTAAATGGTGAGAGATTGCAAAATTCTGAGGTGCAGAGGGATCTGGATGTCCTAGTTCAGGATTCACAAAAGGTGCAAGTACAACAAGTAATTCAGAAAGTTAATAGAATATTATAAGTTGGTGTGAGGGGAATTGATTGAAAAAGCAGGGAGGTTGTACAAGGCATTAGTGAGACCACATAGTCATAGTGTCATAAAGCAATAGAGCATGGAAACGGGCCCGTCAGCCCAACTAGTCCACGCCGACCGTGGTGTCCTCCCAGCTAGTCCCAATTGCCCATGTTTGGTCCATAGTCCTTTAATCCTTTCCCATCCATGTACTTATCCAAATGTTTTTTCAATGTTACTATTGAACCTGCCTCAACATCTGGAATACTGTATTGTGTACAGTATCAGTCTTCTTATTTCAGGAAAGTGGTAAATGTGTTAGAAGCAGTTCAGAGAAGATTTACTAGCTAATACCAGGAATGGAAGGAAGATGCAATATGTTCACAATTGGAGGCAATGGCAATAACTTCTGTGTTTACAAAGTGATAGCTAGTCTCCAACATCTTGGGAAGGTGTTCAGAATGTCAGTTGGTAAGCCGTTATGCTTTAAACTGCCCACTTATTTCCAAGATGGAATAAAATTTGGGTCTTATGAGGAAAGATTGGAGAGGTTATATTAGTATCCACTAGAATTTAGAAGAGTAAGATCAGAACCTTTACAATCCTCTGAGGTGTTGTCAGTGTGGATGTGGAGAGGGTGTTTCTCTTGTATGAGAATCTAGAACAAGTGGTCACTGTTTAAAAATAAGGGATAGCTCATTTTAAGACGGTGAAGATTTCTTTTCTCTGAAGGTCGTGAGTCTCGAACTCTCTTCCTCAGAACACAGTGGAAGCAGAGTCATTGAATATCTATAAGGCCAAGCTAGTTAGATTCTTAATTAACAAGGGGCTCATAGAATCTGTAGTACTGAAGGAGGCAATTTGGCCCATTGAGCCTGCACCAATAACAATCCCACCCAGGTCCTATCCCTGTAACTCCATATATTCACTCTCCAAATTCCCTTGGCATTAACTGGCAATTTAGCATGGCCAACCAACCTAACCCACACATCTTTGGACTGTGGGAGGAAACCCACACAGGCACTGGCAGAATGTCTGTGTGGAGCTTGCACAGCCGTCTGAGGTTGAAATTGAACCCGGGTACTTGGCACTGTGAGGCAGGAGTGCTAACTACGGTGCCGCCCAACAAAAGGTTACTGGGGGCTGGCAGGAATGTGAAATTGGACTGCAATTTCAATCAGCCATGATATTATTGAATGGTGAAGCAGGCTTGAAGGGCTGAATGGCCTAATTCGTATTTTCATATAAGACCCAAATTCTATTCCGTCTTGGAAGTAAGTGGGCAGTTTAAATCTTAACGGCTTACAACCTGACGTTCTAAACACCTTCCCAAGATGTTGGAGACGAGCTATCGCTTTGTAAACACAGAAGTTATTGCCATTGCCTCCAATTGTGAACATATTGCATCTTCCTTCCAACAAAACAGCCAGGCCCTCACTTTAACCTTTAACAGCCACAGCAACCCGGCCTGTTGTTAAGGAGACGTCAAGAAAGGTCAGATGGTTCTCATTTTTATCCTAAAGACCAAGGGTGAAATTTACCGAATTTCCTTTGTCCAAGTATCAACTCGGATGGGAAAAGGAGAGGGTAGCCAGTTGACTGCACTGCTTTCTCCTTTGTATTTTTAATCATTTGACTAAAACAAATCCAAGGAATGGGTCCCTCGACATCATATTAGCAATCAGAATCTGTCCCGCTAGCAACCTTGGCTCTTAAAAGATTGCCACCTCCCCCAGGTTCATCTCGTGGGGAACCTGTTGTGATTTGTGTCAACTAACGTGAATGGACAATTTAGTGTCAGGGGTGGGGTGGGATGTGGGTGGGCGGTGGTGGCTATCAGGCATAAATCCTGATGTGCATAGTTAAATAGGTGCAAATATGGATCTTACCTTTTAAAGTCAGGATTTTCGTTACGTCAGTGACAGGGCAATTGAGTGGAGAAATCCCGCTGGCATAACAGCTTTTTGAGGACTCCTGTTTGAGTTACTACCACCATTTCCATGTCCCAGAAATGAGGAAGGAAAACCCCGACTTTTCATAGTCCTGGAATATAAAGATCTTATAAATCTCATATTTGTAACAATAGTCAGAAGAAAATGGAATTAAATAAATATAGGACCAAGAGTAAAAAGCAGGGAAATGGGATTAATTAGAAAGCTCCACCAATGAGCTGACGAATGCACAGTGAGTCAAAAGGCTGCCTTTTGTGCTATCCCATTCTATAATTCAGTGACACCTCCCTCTGTTTATTAACATCGCTTTAACAATGAACATCTTCATGTAAAAGGGATTTAAATATTTCTTTAGGCAACTCTGATGTACAAAAATCTCAATAAGTGAGATCATGGGTGCGATATTCAGGATTTATTTGCTGCTAAATCTCATAAGAGGACCATAATGGGACCTCCTCCCCACCCCCTGCCCCAGCAATATAATCACTTAAGGTATAAGAACATAAGAAATAGGAGCAGGAGTAGACCATCTAGCCCCTCGAGCCTGCCCCGCCGTTCAATAAGATCATGGCTGATCAGATAGTGGTTCAGTTCCACTTACCCGCCTGCTCTCTATAACCCTTAATTCTCTTATTGGTCAAAAATCTACTTACCTTTGACTTAAACACATTTAACGAGGTAGCCTCCACTGCTTCAAAGGGCAGAGAATTCCAAAGATTCACTACCCTCTGGGAGAAGAAATTGCTCCTCAACTCTGTTCTAAATTGACTCTGCCCTCTAGTTCATGTTTCCATTCTAATCTCTCTGTTTCTACCCTGTCTAGCCCCTTCATTATCTTATATGTCTTTATAAGATCTCCCCTCAGCCTTCTAAAGTCCAATGAGTACAGGTCCAGTCTACTCAATCTCTCCTCATAAGCTAACCTCCTCATCTCCTGAATCAACCTGGTGAACCTTCTCTGCATTCCCTCCAAAGCTAATATATCGTTTCTCAAATAAGGGGATCAAAATTGCACACAGTACTCTAGGTGCAGCCTCACCAGTACCTTGTACAATTGCAGCAAGATCTCCCTGCTTTTATACTCCATCCCTCTCGCGATAAAGGCCAACGTTCCATTTGCCTTCTTGATCACCTGCTGCACCTGCAAACTGAGTTTTTGTGATTCATGCACACGGACCCCCAGGTCCCTCTGCACAGTAGCATGTTGTAATTTTTCACCATTTAAATAATAGTCCATTTTACTATTATTCCTTCCAAAATGGATAATCTCACACTTGCCAATATTATACTCCATCTGCCAGATCCTTGCCCACTCACTCAGCCTATCCAAATCTCTCTGCAGACTTTCTGTGTCCTCCACGTATGAACCTGATTTGCATGAAATTAACTTGATTTTAATATCATTATACAGCTTAACCCTGTTGCTTCCAGGAGTGTTGAATGCTCCAGTGTGATGTCACACTGGCGGGGATGCTGTAAATTTTGTAAAATGAAAACCAATTGTGATGACTAATGCTGGAAGCATAAAGGTAAAGATAGCCCCATGGTGGTGAGGTATGTGTCCGCTGCATCCTGTCAATGGCAGGTTGGCAGTGTGAGGTTGTCTATGCCGAGATGGGGCTCCTGTATAGCCCTATTGAGGAGGTAATGTATGGGATGTGCCCGATGAATGATGCAGGGAAGAGGGCATGTGCGTGCTTTGGGGAATGGAAATGCCCTGATGTCACTGGACATGGGGGCCGTGGCAGGTCACCCTGCTGCTTGCCTGGCCGAAGATGAAGATGCCCTGCTCTTTCAGTGGTTGGGAGGGTTGTTCGTCACCCAATGTTTATGGGGGTAAGGGGAGGAAGAGTTGTTACTTTGAGATTGGGGTGCCTTGATCTCTGAATCCCAGCTTAGCCAGTGTAATATATCAGCCATTCTTTCAGTTCTTTTCAGTGAATTATTCTGAAATATGGATGCTTTTATATTAAGGCCCTACGTAATTTGTAATCCACCCATTTCAGTCAGATTCTGGGATGTGCAAGGCAGTAGGATAATCCACTTGCAAAATCCTAGCCGTGGTGTTGGACATTTGAGTTAATGATCTCTAGTGAATGCCAACTGGATAAATATCAAAGTTGGTATTATGTAATTGAAGGAAAGTTGGCGTGAAATTAGTTTTGCTGTTACAAGTTAACATTTTCATTTATACTGCTGAATCTCCAAGTATTGTGAAGCAAATACGCTATTGCTACATGAGGATAAGGATGTTAATGATGCATTTGGAATAGTCATTCATTAACATCTGAAATGGACTTCCACCTTGTTGCCGGGTAATGTGTGGTGTGTGTTTGTGTATGTGTTGTGTAGTGTGAGAGGGGAGCTGAGGGATTGGGTTGAGCAGGGGGAGTGGCAGTGGTGTGGGCCTCTCCTGTCACAGACGGGAGTCCTGTTCCACTGGAATGTATATCAAATCAAAGAGTCTGGGGTAAAGGTCGTCGTTGGTTGGAGGAAACCCTTTGTTACCTGGTGGTGTGCCTTCCATTTTACTATGTTGTTTTCAGGAGTCCTAATACAGACAGCAACGACAGTTGTCACAAATACATCCATTGTTTATAAAAACGCAAACTTTTAGGTGATAACACAACAATTAGTGTTTCTAGACTTTTACCAGATTATGCTTTGTGGTTTTTCTGTATACTTCCTCTGTGCACACAAGATAAGGAGCAGAATAGAATGTGGGCTGCTTGTACTAACTGGAAGGGCTATGCTAGTCTGAAGTTGGATAACCATGTGTGCCTGTACAGGAGAGGAAATTAAGGAGTGTTTTCTTCAAATGTTCAGCTCCCACCAGAGTAGAGATTGACACTTTAGCTCAACAGTGAGGATATGCCACATTGGGCCAGATTTTACCATTCTGCTAAGTGCCGGATCTGGACGTAAAACGGATCCAAGCGCGGAATCCTTGTTCTAGCGCTCCCATGCGCTTTTTGACAGCTCTGATCCGGTCCGCACTGTGGGGTGGCGCTTAGCGCTGCCAGAACGATCAGAGCTCTGAACTGTGCATGCGCAGTTTGAAACAAACTGAAACAGCACGCCTGGGCGCAAAAGACAAAACAGAGAGAGCCGTGGGGGGAGAGAGAGAGAGATTGGGGGAGGATGAGGTAGCTCCCTGGCACACCACCTCCCCCCTCGGCAGGCCTCCCCTTGGCAAAGCACACCCCCAACCTACTACCTGGATTGCTACTCTCCCTCCACCATCCTTCTGACCTGCACTTGTTGATGTGGAGATGTCGGCATTGGACTGGGGTAAACACAGTAAGAAGCCTCACAACACACTTTAACCTGGTGTTGTGAGACTACTTACTGCACTCATTGGAGAGCCTGCAGCACCTTCGTGGCCTGCTGGCATCTGCCGGAAAGGGGAACGGGCTCAGATCGGTCTCTGGTTGGGGGGTGGGGGAGGGGGGGTTGGTGGTGGAGGGTGGAAAGAGGATGGACTTGGGAGAATCTCCACCAGCCAGAGATCCATTTGAGCCCACCCCCTCCCCAACCAGAGATCCATCTGAGCCTGACCCCCTTCCAGCAGAAGGCCAGGAAGGTGCTGCAGGCTGTCCATCGAGTGTAGTAAGAAGTCTCACAACTCCAGGTTAAAGTCCAACAGGACTTTCCAACAGGACTTTAACCTGGTGTTGTGAGACTTATTACTGTGTTCACCCCAGTCCAAAGCAGCAATTGAGGTAGGTTGGGGGTGTGCTCTACCGAGGGAGGGCCCTACTTCTGGGGGGGTGCTGCCTCCTGAGTGGTGGGGGGGGGGGGGGGGGGGGGTTCTGACCGTGCTGCGGGGGGGGGGGGTGGATTGCAGGGGGGTGTGCTCTGCCGAGGGGGTCCTGCCTTCCAGGGTGTCCGATCGCGGGGAGGGTGCCTGCCTCCCAAGGGGTTCGGATTATGGGGAGGCAGGTCTGCCAGGGTGGTTAGCGGTGGCGGGGGGGAGTGGTCTGCAAAGGGTGTGAGGATGGGCTTCGGAGGTTCCCCTGTAGAATAGGAATCCACTTCAGATTTTTATTCTGCAGGTTGGTAACAGCGCAGATCCGAAATGGATTCGAAGACGGTACAGTGGGATTTGGCGGTAGAGTTGGGCACCTGGTTCATTAAGTTGATTTAAATGCATGCTAATGCATTTAAATCGTCGGGCCGCTCGATTGAGGTGTAGTCCGGATCCACGCCCAAATCGGGTGTCAGTAAAAACGCGATCTGTTCGGTTTTGGGTGCAGATCGTGTTACAGGCCCGACGCCTGAATTTACCATGATTTGGGCGCGAATGTTTGATAAAATCAGGCCCATTATTGTCATCTTGAAGATGAGACGTGGTTGAACTGAACACAAAATATCCGTTGGCATAATACAAAGATGAAATATGGATGCTTTTGTATTAAGGCCTTACATAAGGCCCTGGTGTTCTAATCAACATTCCTCCCTCAAATAAATGACTGCTTACAATATTAATTTTATTTGCTGTTTTGGGGACTTTTACAGTGTTCAAATTGGCTGCAATATTTGCCTGCATAATATTAAATCCACTTGAGAAGTAATTCACTGATTTTTGACGTGCTTTGAGACCTTTTGAAGATACGGTAAATCAGTATATTTAAAAAGATTTCCATCTCTTAAGAATTACTGTCAGGAAGGAGCTGTCCCAATTCAAATTAACTTTCATAGGGGCAGTAACTTCAAACCTATCTGATCTTTCACTACTGGCTATCTGCATATATTTTCCCATCCTTTGAGTGCAAAAACTTAATCTTTTCTTAATCTGAATAATTTCGGATAATGTATGGACTGGTAAAGTGGCTATCTGCTTTTATTCATGTTTTACTGTCAGAGTTCGTTTTTGTTATTGAATCATTGTTTATACATTAAAATAGCTTTAAAATAAAATTTTAACTATAGATTAAATACACCTATTGAGCCAAGACAAGAGTAAAGAGGGTGTGGCTATGAGTGAGGCAAGTAAAGGGATCCAAAAAGTAGGGTTGCAGGAGATAAGCCCTTGTCCTTGTCCAACAGGTTTTAGATTCTTGCTCCTTGTGTGGATGAGAATGTGACTGTAGGGAAGATGAGCAAACTGACCACGGCAAGCCGTTCATGTGGTTGGAGAGAAATGTAGTCACCATCAGGGATATAGTTAGGAATATAGACATGGTTCTCCAACCAGGATCAAGAGTCATTTTGGTTGTATTGCCTCCTGATGCCTGGTGTTCAAGATATCTCATCCGGTGCTCCTTCCCAGCTACAGACTAGAGAGGCTAGCTGTCAGTCAAGCAGGCTTTCAGCACCCAGTTCCAAGCAAGTTGTTAGCCATTGCTAGGGCAGCAGGGAGTCAGAAATTCGAGTGATAAGTGGTAAATAAAACATCAGGGGATTCTAATTACACTGAGGTGGGAGAATGCCCGATCATGGGGGCAGAAACACCTTTTCTTGAGCAAGCAGTGCTGTTACATCCAGCCAATTTTGTATTCCTCCAGCTGCTAGTTTTCTTGATTAATGAATAATACCTTGGACATATAGAAATGTAATATGATATAAGTATTTTAATTGTCAGCCTGCCTGTAGGTACCAGATTAGCTGCCTTATGTCGACCTTCCTTTCCCCAACCCATTACAACCGGAAGTGTGGGTTGGAGTCAGTGTTACGTTCATAGCTGGTGCTACTACTGGACTGTCCGATCCCAGAGCAGAACCCCGATTTGAAAAGTCGTAACTTCTATTTTTTTGTTTAGAGACGTGGGTGAACAGACTCAAAGGACTGCCGGTTAACTTCTGGCAAAAGAATAAAATATTTATTAAACAAGAAAAGATTAACTATAATACTCTATTCTTTCACCCCAGCTATACCTTTTCAGGTATATACAGATTTATAAGGATTATGCAAGTTATAAAATATATTTATTTTCTAATGTTCTCAGTATGTATGCTGTCCATATAAAGCAATAGGTGAAATGTGGTTAATCACACCACATCTTGAAACCAAGTTACAGATGCCATCCAAACAACTTCTGTGGAGTTCTCACCTTAGCTGCTTATGACATAGTCTCTCTGGAACTCTGGCTCCCACATAAGGGTTTCCAAATTCCACTTTCAAAGAACACAAAATCTTCTCCGATACAAGGCTTTCTCTCAGATGCCATCTCCAAGGATCCACGTCCAAAATTTCAATCTCCTTTTAGTATTCCTCTGCCCAGGATTGCCACATGCATTCAAGCTTTTGCACAATTTTCAGGTATCCACTTACACCAACAGAATTCCCCTACTTCACGGGTGATAACAAGATGTCACCAACCTCAGGATTACTTAAGATGTGTCGTGGTACCCCAGGACAACAACTAACTCTAGCCAATCGAAACAGAGTCTGAGCCTTGATCCTCCAAGCAGTAGACGTTATTCTCCAGTACAAGACAATAAAGCCGGGATGTCCGGAACAATCCAACAAACCATTCGCTTACAGTCTTTTTATGCTCACTGCAGCTCCATATCCCGAGATCCCTTATCTCATCCTTGCGGTTGACCTCTTTTAGCCACTATTGTTTCTGGGCCTGCCATTTATCTACCTTGTTTGACATTGGTCACTAATTAACGCATCATTTACTTCTTGAAACCATTGTAGTCACAACCTTTGTCCTTATCCAAACAGTTCTGCTTATACAACAATCGTGGTTTAGCTGACTCAGGCCGAATAGTAAAGAAAACATATTAATTCTTTCTTAATCATATTATGAGTTGGGTAACTGGACAATACCCATTGTTCCTCAAGGTAGTTACTGTTTACATTCATTAATTATAAGTGATTACTATACTGATTACATTAGGTAACATACATTAATTATATTGGTTATATTTGATTAACATGCTGATCTCATCACATTTCAACGTACAAGTTTTAATTACAAGTTTCAGTTGATGAGAGTAAATTCTCTCACATATGTCAGACTTCTCACCTGCTGATGTCTCCAGGTCTGCACCTTGCAGCTCTGTTTTTTGACTAGGAGACTCGCTATCCTGACTTCACTGAACTAAATCTTTTTCTAGATTTTTATTCTTTATTCCTTTAATTTCCTGGCACACTCATTCCCTGATTTCTGGTTATTCTTAGCTACTGGGACTTGTTGTCTTCATCCTAGTTTTGTCCTGCCTGTACTAGTAATTTCTGTGAGAGCTACTTTCTCTCTGATGCCTGCTTTCAACCGACGTTGAATAGTTATCTTTTTATTGAGGACCTCTGCTAACCAACAAGTTTTTTTTTTAAAAGCCTGTAATTCTTTTGAAGTTGCAAGCCTTTAATAGTATTGCAGGCAAAGCTTAAAGTGAAAATAAATTATTGATATGCAGGCACATTCCTTTAACATAAGGCTAAACTAATGTTTTAACCCATTCTCATGCACACATAACTAAAGCACAAATTAAGCTTAAATTTGTACATTATTCCTAACACAATGGTTTATCTTTCTTAAGTCAAATTTCCCAGTTCCATGACTCTGAATGCTAAGTTGAGGATTCTGCTGTCCTTTATCTGGAACTTTGACTATGTTCCAGAAGCTACACATATTCACACACGGAGCCTTGTCCTTTATAAACAGAAAGAGTATTTCTGCACATAGGGTGGGATTCTCTGGCCTCCCCATCACATGTTTCTTGACGGCAGGAGGCAATGTGTCATTTGGTGGCCAGTAAACGGCCGGAGTATCTCAGACAGTATTCTTTTTTATCTAAATAAAGGTCGAAGGACAGCCATTCCCTGGTTCATACCCCATGGCAGTGCCTTGACCAATGAGAATCATGCCTGATTTGAATTTAAACAAAGCTTGGTAGTTAAATGTTGCCTGGTACGTTGTCCATGGCTGTGCCACTTACAATCAAAGTCTTCGTGCCAACCAATGAGCACATCTTCTTATGCAATATAAATTGTTATTCCCTTTAGACTTAGTATTCTTATAAATCTGTCCTAGTGAGTGCAAGATGGAAAGCTTCAATAGCTTGACTTTTTTCAACACTACTCAAGTTCTGTGTTACCAAGCAGCTAATTACAAATAAGTTTCAATATGTAACTTATTTTGACATATTTAGATTGTGATGCATCATTTTGCTATTTTTCATTGATGGTGCTCTGACAAATTTATTTAATTACTTTTGCGATCTTTCGGTACTTTGAAGAAACTGACAAGATTTAACATCCACTTAACAGGTCTTTAATCCAAAGACATCAGAAATCGTCGTTCAGCACCAAGTGGAAATCTTACAGAAACTTCCACAAGCAGGGTAAGAGCTTCAGTTGTACTTTATGGTTTTCTCCCTTTTTTTCTTGCTGATAGAACTTCCTGTGTGCTTGCTTTGAAAACTCATTTTGGTGAATATAATGCATCTTATGTCTTTACTAAATACAATATTAGACAACTCCATCAATTTTACAGCATACCAGTAAAGACTCCATGTGACTTCCTGACCTAAGATGCTTTAGTGCCAACACTTCCAAACTTCACTACTATTTTATAATTAAAGGTTTTAAATTTTCTAGGTAGTCAATAGCAACTGCATAAAATGTCACTTCTATAATTTACCAAGTTTCAACAATGATCAATTAAACCTGCTAGAAGATGTTCCTTTGAATGCACTCATCTTTCTCTGTGCCTGTTTTGAATGCATCAGATTGATGGTATGCATTATACTTAGCCTAGTAGCTTCTATTTATACACATTAGATCATTTTAAATTTTTGTTTAGTATAGGTAATGATGATGGAAATCTTAAATAAAAACAAACTGCTGCAAAAGCTCAGCAGGCCCACCAGCGTCTATGGAGTGAGAAGCAGGGTTAGTGTTTTGGGATGAATATGATTTTTCTTTGACACTGTTGGAGATGTCTCATTTGTGCAGCCCTTCCAACCCTCCAGTCTTAACACAGCAAGACAAGCAATGGATTCCTTAGTTCAAAACACCAGTTTTTGTTTTGCTACCAGTGGCAAATCAATCTGTGGGAAATGATCAAATTAGGCACTTCAACCCTGACTTTTTCAAATCTTTGTTTTTATCAGATGTTATGGTAGCTATTTTTATTAACTGCAAAATGCATTGACTTTTTTGCATTGAACAGTTTGGCCCTAGTATTCTTAATAATAGTGGATCTACATCCTTCTGGTTTCAAAAATTGTACGGAACGCTTGAGGGTGCCACTTAATGTAAAAAATTCAAAGTGGTGAATGAATGGGAAAATGAGTGCAGGGGGGTGGGAAAGGGGGTTAAGAGGAGGAATGGGGGAAAGAGAGAGTGGGGGGAAGGAGGAGGGGAAGGGAAGGAGTGTGGGGAGGAGGGGGAGGGGGTGGAGGGTGGAGAAACCAGCTGCTGAGCTTTAGGGGCGCCATTGCACAGACACCCCAATCTGGGAGACCTCTTGCTGTCCCACCTCCTATCCACTCACCCAGTACACAGCAGGACCTCCCATATGCTGACACCCATTATCCACCGCACGGACACGATCGCCCCACGTGCCCCCTCCAACCCCCCCACAATCACCACCATCTGCAGAATTTTCGTCCCAGCCCTGCAGAATTGCCCCTTCTCATCCCAGCCCTGCAGAATTGCCCCCTCTCATCCCGGCCCTGCAGAGTTGACCCCTTCCCATCCTGGCCCTGCAGAGTTGCCCCTTCTCATCTTCATCATAGCTCCACCCTCCACTGGCTCTATCCCCACTCAGGCTCCACCCCCTTGGCACTGCCTCTGGCAGTTGTGTTGCCTGATGGGCAGTTCTGGGGTGCCCTGTGGGCACTGCCCCATGAGCATTGCCCACCTCTGTACCCAACCACCCGGGGTCTTCAGTGGACTCTGACGCCCCTGGTGAAACCATCACATCTGGCCTCCACTGGTGCAGACTATCTGTGATTCTCACTGGGGGCACCTTGACTGATGAGTTGATTAAGGTAAGTGAGCTTGGATAATAGCACCAGGACTCATTAGTAACCTGTTAAGCAGTAACAGGCACGACTTTGATTTTTCACCTCTTGCTTGATGTTACACTTTACCTTTTTGAAAATCTGGTGGGACGAGGTCGGAAGATCATACCCTTAATATTTGCAATAATTTACATATGATTGATATAATTCCTCTGGCTGGAAAGTCTGATATAAGGGATCATACTGTCAGCAGTATAAGGGAAGGCCATTTAAGACAGAGATCAGAAAAAATTTCTCTTCTGTGAATGTTTAGAATTCTGTACCCCAGAGACTTACGTGTGCTCAGTCATTGAGTATGTTCAAGACTGAAATGCAGAGGTTATTAATCACCAATGGAATCAAGGGACTATCAGGATAGGGCAAGAGAGTGGATTTGAGATAGAAAAGCAGTTGTAATTTTGTTGAATGGTGGGTGGGTCAGGCTTGATCGGTTGGTTAACTCACTCCTGCTCCTATTCCAACATTCTTCAGTTTTCGGTTTAGCATCTCATCAGATTTGGGGTAATGATTCAGGAGTTCTTTCTATTATTAGATGGGACAAGATCCAATGCATAAAAATTATTTTCTTGGAAAAATTGCGTAAGTAGCTCGTCTTTGAATATGAGTATTTTGCTGAAGAGCACCAATCAGCACCACCCTTCTTGTTTCTGGAGCTGATTCATGCTGTGTGACACATACTTATGTACTTAAAGACAGCTGATAATGGTCTGGAGGCAGAACAGTCTGCCTTTTTCCTGGAACTGAATGTTATGAACAAGTGCCTTCCTCCTGTTCTCTGATCCAGTGTTCTCAAACATTCAAGCAGCCTTAATGATTCTGTTACGACACTCTTTCTCAACAGCCATGCATGATTTTCCAATCGTACTTCTATTTGGCCTGAGTGTTACTGGAATATATATTCAAATTGTGACAATTTCAAGTTAGATAATTTAAAGGTGTGTGCATATTCAGTGAGAAATAGCTTGCAGGCGGAACCAAATATGATGGGAAATTGTGCCTCTATGTGGCATATTTCTTTTAATATATATATAAATGTGGTGTGATGTACTTGAGATGGTGTTGCAGATGTTTTGATTTGGGTAGTGCTCTGACATCAAATCTTGACTACGTGTGCAAAATTAAAAAGGCACAACCTACTTTTGCAAAGAGCCTATTGAAGCTGATTTAAGCTACTCCAGCTGGGTATATTGAGGAGGACTGGGAATCTAAGTACAAGTTGCAAAGTGTAAAACTAGATTAAATGCTGGATGGTGCATCTCTATGGCATTCATCTCCAGAACAAGTTTTTGGCACATTTCTTTTTGTTCAGGGGGGACATGGACATCGCTAGCTAGCCAATATTTATTGCCCATCCCTAGATGCCCTTGAGAAGGTTGTGGTCAACAGCCTTCTTGAAATGCTGCAGTTCATGTGCTGTGGGCTGACCCAACTGCTGTTACTTTGGGAATTCCAGGACTTTGACCAGCGAAGAAATGGCGATATATGTTTCCAAGTCACGATGGTGAGTGGTTTGGAGGGAAACTTGCAGGTGGTGGTGTTCCCATGTATCTGTTGTCCTTGCCCTTCTATATCGTAGTGGTCGTGGGTTTGGAAGGTCTAAGGATCTTTGGTGAATTTCGGTATATATCTTGTAGATAGTACACATTGCTGCTACTGAGGAGGGAGTGGATTTTTTTTTGTGGATGTAGCATCAGTCAAGTCGGTTGCTTTATCCTGGATGGTGTCAAGCTTCTTCAGTGTTGTTGGAGCTGCATGCATCTAGGCAAGTGGGGAGTATGCCATCACGCTCCTGACTTGAGCCTTATTGGCCGTGGACGGGCTTTGGAAAGTCAGGAAATGAGTTACTCGCCACAGTATTCCTAGCCTCTGATGTTCAGTCAGTGAGGATTCACTGCAAGGATTTTTGAAGGTGGCAGTCTGAATTCCACATTGAAGCCAAGATAAGATGACAACACATTGTTTAAAACTTGTTTATTAGTGTCACAAGTAGGCTTACATGAAACTGCAATGAAGTTACTGTGAAAATCATCTAGTCGCCACACTCCAGTGCCTGTTCAGGTACACTGAGGGAGAACTTAGCACGGTCAATGCACCTAACCAAGCACACCTTTTGGACTGTGGAAGGAAACCCGATCACCCAGAGGAAACCCAGGCAGACATAGAAAGAACGTGCAGACTCCGCACAGACAGTGACCCAAGCCAGGAACTGAACCCGCTCCCTCATGCTGTGAAGCAACAGTGCTAACCACTGTGCCACAATGTTGTAAGAAGTCTCACAACACCAGGTTCAAGTCCAATAGATTTATTTGGTAGCATAAGCCACTTGCTTTTGGAGCACTGCTCCTTCATTAGGTAAGTGAAAGTTCTGTTCCCAAATGGGGCATAGAAAGACACAAACTCAATTTACAAAATGATGGTTGGAATGCGAGTCTTTATAGGCAATAAGTCTTAAAGGTACAGACAATGTGAGTGGAGAGAGGATTAAGCACATTAAAGAGATATGTACTGTCTCCAGCCAGGACAGTTAGTGAGATGTTGCAAGCCCAGGCAAGTCATGGGGGTTACAGATATTGTGACATGAACCCAAGACCCCAGTTGAGGCTGTCCTCGTGTGTGGAACTTGGCTGTCAGTCTCTGCTCAGTGACTATGCGCTGTCGTGTGTCATGAAGTCTGCCTTGGAGAACGCTTACCCAAAGATCAGAGGCCGAATGCCTGTGACCGTGCCTGACTGATAACACAATGTTGTCCCATAAAAGTTAGATGGGGTCAGTTGAAGGGAGTGTATCATGCAAACAATGTTATTTCCTGAAACTTGCTTTTCCTTTTGGGGGTCAGTAAGTAATTGGCAAGTCTTTTTTCCCCTTCGTCTCCTCCTAAGGCTTTATTTTTCTGTGGTATTTCATGCATCCCCGGATATCCTGGTTCTTTCTCATATGATTGTATATATTCTTTAATTAAAATATTTTATGCTTTGTTCTATAGATGGGCAGAAGAGGATCCCAAAGAAATTTTGCAGTCTGTTTTTGAGTGTATTGAGAAGGCATGTGATAAATTGAAGCAACGCAAGATTGATGCTTCCACTGCTATTAAAGGTATTTAGTTTTTAAATATTTGTGATTATAAAAATAGTTCATAACCTCCTGGCTCCCCCAAAGTTGAATTTGGGAAATACCCCAAAGATGCACTGGGGAATCCCTCTGGAAGTTCTCAAGTAAGGCTTTATGCGTCAATTGTCCAGAAATGCTAACTTCCCCTGGATAACCGTGCTGTGCTGGGAATCATCTAACAAAGCAATTCAAATCATTAACGTTGGATGATTCTGCCAATGTTACACTAATAGTTACTAAAACTACTTCTAGCTTCACTGTAACTGTTATAAAAATCCAGACTGGTCCCCACATGTGAGATCCCCAACACTCTTGCGCATCCAACTCTCAAGGGTTCAAACAGCGCAATGTTACCCTTCAACCTGGTACATATTTATTGCAAGTTAATAACAAACCTTGTAGCTTTCATTGCTTGCTATGACTATTCTAGCAGGGTATGCCAAAACTTGCAATTGAAACACATTGGTAAAGTGACCTCTTAAGCTGCTTCTTGTAATGCAGGATTAGTTGCTACTACAGAGGATGGCTGCGTATTGGACAGATGTGTGTCACTGTATGTGCTCCTTTAACTTAGAACACTTTAAATTTGCTTTTCTGTTTGATGGACAATAATTTGATTCACAATACAAAATGCCTAATCCAAAGTAGCTCCAGTGATTACAGACTCCAGTTCAAGGACGCTTAAAGGTTATGATATAGTAGCCATTGACAGAGAAAAGGGTATGATTAGGAGATAAATACTCCAGGCTGGAGGATCATTGGAAAGGAAATCAATCTTGGGAAAAGGGGACGCTGAGCAATATTAATTTTTTTAATGTACAGTAGTGCCAAAGATTGGATTGCAGCTAGGGTGATCCAGCAATGACAGACTGCTTTAACTGAATTAATGTGAAAATTTGGTGGGGCATATGTACAAACACGTTGGGTATAATTTTTCCAGCCCACTGTGCCACTTGAGCATGAGTTTCCCGGCCCGCTACACTGCTCAAATTGCACAGCGGGCTGGGAAATGTCACCAGGTGGCCAAAAATGAAATTCAGTCGCGATCTTTCTGGGCCTTGTTTTTCAATGGCATGAGGCTGATTACAATATGCAAATTGATTTGCATCTATTTAGCAAGTCCAGGATGCAATCAGCAAGGCTTGCTAATGTTTCTGGCTCTGTTGGTGAAGGGTATCACCAGTGGTGATTATGTATGGTCCCCAACAATGGGGACCAGGCATCATGGCATTGCTGGTGGGACCAGAGGCCATTGAAGCCCCCCCCCCCCCATCCCCTGGTCAGGGCAGGAGGAGTGCCTCTTGGGCCATGCCAGCCTGGCACTGTGGCATTGCCCACTGAGCACCCTGACACTACCAGCCTGGCATATTGACAGTGCCCACCAGGCAATGCCAAGGGGGCAAGGCTTGATGGGGATGAGGCCAGACCCGGAGGGAGGATGATGGAAGGGAGGGAGGGAAGGCGGGAACTCTGCAGCAGTCAGGGTTGGTGTTCAAGGCCATCGCCTAGGAGGCCAGAGACCGGGGTGGGGAAGCGCATGTCAACCGATCAACAGGATTGATTTCCCATCCCTCCCACCCCTTTTATAATGTGGTCAGTGTGTGTGGGAAAACAGTGAGCAACCACCTGACCTATTTTACATGCTGTCTGGATTGCAACTCAAACCCACAGTTTTCTGACTCAGATGCAAGAGTGCCACCAACTATTACTACTGTAATGATCATTAAAGAAATGTCATATTTGTTAAGTGAATAATTTTGCTCTGTTTTCATAATGGAGTATTAGCAGTGCAAGGAAATTTTACAAGTAAGTAGAGTGTTAAAACTTAGTGGACTTAATCTAAAAAAGAAAATGGGAATGGAGAAAATGAAGGGACTTAAGATCGATGACTGTGTTATCAGACAACAAATTTTATGAAATTGGGCACACAAAATGGACGCAGACTAAAGTTACACAGCCTCTCCACTAAAAATCACAAAGTAACAGACACTGATCAGTAGGCAAGAGCATGCTTTTAGAATGCAAATGAGAGCTAGCACGTAATGGAAGCTGGACAGGATGGCACCTACAGGAACTAAATCTGCACCCCATCAAAATCAGCACTTCTAAAACAGTCAAATAACCCATGGAGACACCTAAAATTAGCATAGTTAAGGAAACATTCCTGGCCCCTCAGAACCTCTTTTGAGATCAATGACACACCTATGGTTCAAACCCCGGAGATTCTAGACCATTAATAACCAATCAGACAAAAACGATTAACACACACCTAAAACAATTGCTCCAACACTCAAACATCGAGACAGGATGGCTGAAGTCAAATACTGTAAATAAGGGATTAGCATTTGAATCGCGTACTACACCGAAGTTCAGGTATAACTGTAGCCCATTGCGGGGGAGTCTTTAGTGTGCTTTTGGGACAGTCCGATTGTATGTCCTGACTGCACCTCCGTCGACGTAAAAGAAAATAAAGATGTGCCGCTATTGAACTACACCCTGAGTCCGTAGTGGTCGTTTCGCCCACTCGCGCTAACGACTGTCTAGTATTTCATTGTTTCCACCCCAGCGTATTAAAATAGGAAGGTGGATTTGTTAATTATAATTCCCCAAAGCCCTGTCAATTCAAAATGGTGCTCTATGGAAAATTGCAAATGTCAGTCCATTTATTTAAGAAAGTTAAGACGGTATAATTAGATGGCTGCAAACCTGTTATTTTAACATCAGTTATGGGAAGATAACTAAAATATATCGTCATTGCCGTAGTGATTGAGCACTTGGATAAATAAGCATTGATGAAAGTGAACCATCATGGATTTGTAAAAAGGGTAGATAATTTATAACTGAATTTGTTTAGGTCATTGACATAAGGTGGTGTCCATGCTCTTCATCTCTATATGATCTTTTCAATATGCATTTGATAAGGTTCTGCATAAGATTCATTTCAGAAAATAATATTACACTATGACTAATAAACATGACATATGCTAAGGATAATGTAATAAAGAAGATCAGACAGATAGGCTTATAGTTCCCAACGCTGTCCATTACTGGGGATTTTCCTAGGTCTGTTGTAGACTTGTCACTACCCTGTACTCTTTCCTCATCATGTTTTTCCAATGTTTCTAGAAATTGTTAACATATGTGTAAATGCAGAGAATAGATGAAACATTGTAGTGTGCTTGGCAATTAGCTAGGAGTTAAAAGAAAGAAATGAGGAATAAAGGAAATGTCATCTGGCATGATGTTATAAGATATGTCAGCTTCCCACCACATGTTAATACATGTCTACAACATATGTTAATGACTTGGACAAAGGAATAGGGTGCTGTAGAGCCAACGTTTCAGGTTGGCTAAATTGTGTAGATTTGTTAAATAATTTAGATTGAATAAGGGAATAGGCAAAGATATGGCAGGCAGGATTTGACATGGGCAAAAATGGAGATATCCACTTTGGAACCAAGAAAGACAAATGAAAATATTTTCTTAAATGGTAACAGGCTAGAAGCTCTACACAATTGCTAAAGCTTATGCACATGTACAAAATTAATAAAAATGGCTAATAAAATGTTGGCCTTTAGCTCAGGAATTTGAAATATGAACGAAGAAGTGATGCTTCCTTTGCACAAGATGTTGGTCCAGACTTCATCTGAGGTACTACATTCAAGTTTTTTGGCAGCAAAACTCAAAAACTTTGGAAGGGTGCAGCACAGATCCACCAGATTGATATCTGGGCAAAAATGTTTAACTTATGAGAAAAGACACCACAATTTTTGTTTGTATTCCATCTAGTTCAGTAGATTGAGGGATGATCGATTAGAGGTCTTTAGTTTACAAACAAGTCAATGAAGACACACACAACCTTTTCATGCACCCTCGCTGCCTGAGAGTTCAGTCAAGTGGCAATCAGTTCAATCAAAACATTCAATAGGGAATTTTATCTAAAAAAGAAAGTAAATGGACATGGGGAGAAGATGGGGGACAGGCACCAGGTGCATTGTTCTTTCAGAAGCTGCCACAGACATAATGGACCAAATTGACTCTGTGCTGCAACACTTCTGTAATTCTGAGAATTTTTTTGTCAGGTTAAGATAACAATGAATATAAAGGCAAATGTATGCAGATGAGCTGTAGATCAGCCATGTCCTAACTGCACGGTAGAACATATTGCTCTTCCTATGAATGGTATAGACCAATGCCTGAATTGCGCTTGTATGTGTGAAAACTAAATTAGTTTAGATTGCATACGTGGCTACGCTGCCTTGGAAGATGCAGAAGGTTGAGGACAGTGATGTTCTTGCTGACACTGGCAATGTTATTGTGATATCTCAGGTTGGCTGTAGCTCTCCTTGCTTTTCAAAAGATGTGAAATATTGGATTAAGTGGAATTGAGTTAGCAAACCATACTGAGAAACAACTCATTGCATGCCCATTTCCAGTAAATACAAAGAGCAGCAAAATCATTGCCACCTAAAGTGGATCTCACCTAAAGAGCTAATGTACATTGTGTGTTATCCTATAAGGTTTGCTGCTATTTACATGTCCATTCCTTCTAACTGGAAATTGCCCTTGTATATTACGATATTTTAAGTAAGAAATTTGTAGTGATCATTTTGAAATATGTTTAAGATTCCTATTTTTCTTGAGTGAAAAATTAGCATTTTAAATTTGTTCAATTCTAGCAATTGGAGTTAGCAATCAGAGAGAAACAACAATTGTGTGGGATAAAAAGACGGGGCAACCACTCTACAATGCAATCTGTAAGTTTTCTTTATTTGTTTACTTTATCATTAAATGATAGGTTACTAAAATGGAGGTTGTTGTAATTTTAGAAATGGTAGGTTTCACAGGAATACTATCTGATTTTTAGAAACATCCACACCTTATTACTTTCCACCAATCTCTAAATGTCCACTTAACAGAGCCTGCACACATCTGTTTGTTTAAATTAGTTAACCCAGCAATTTATGGCAGAGTCGACGCCAGTGTCTGCAAACTGGCAGAGGTCCTGCTTTTTAGTTCTGACATTGTCCTTGTAATTTTTTACTACTTTTTGTGTGGCTTCTCAGGACAGTACTTCATCATAAAATGTTCCCTGCATTAAAGATTAACTTATTTTGTTTGTACAACCTTGACAAATGTCACAGATTTAGCGGTTGCTGATGTGATCTGCTATTTCCTGCTGTTAGGAAATGCTTGAAACACATTGTGACCCTCCTTTCTCTTGCCTTTGAAAAGATCAGTCAAATGAACAAATTAAATAAAACTGTGCATGAAATATGAAGACTTTTTTTTAATTACAAGTTTATGTTGCACTTTATTGGATATATATCTATCCAAGAAAGTGCAACGTGATTCAATTTACAATTGAATTAACTGCAGTTGGTAATGTGTGAATGAAGATTGTTTCAATTGTTAGTGTCAACTCAATTTTCATTTTTCAAGCTTGATAACTTACACTAAGCCATTTCCACCAATGTTATTTTGCACAAATTAGCTTAAAAGAAATGGATGGGTAGACCAAAAAATCTTGGTCATAATTCTTTGTAATTGCCTTTATTTTTCTGCTGGTGGTGATTTTTTAAACATTTTTTTTTAAATGTTACTGTTCATTGTGTATATTGGGACTGGCATATGGAAACTTGGATCTCACCAATTTGATATCATGCATTGATGCTCCGTGGTAATGAGCCATAACATTACATAAAGGGAAAAATAATTAATTACTCTTATTTTACCCAGTGAATTAAATTTCACAGTCTAGATGTTTTTTCCTATTATAGAGCTGAGTACAAAGTAGCCTATGGATGGTGCGGTGACACAGCATTTCTGTCTAAGATTTAGCTTGGTATTGGCATTTTGAATTCTAATTTAGTACATAAGAACAGCAACACCTTGCATTTATAAAGCAGTTTTAACCTGGGTACAATGTCCAAGGTGTTTCATAGGAGCATTATCACACAATTAGACACCAAGCCAGATAAGGAGAAATTAGATGAGATGATTAAAAATTTGGTCAAAGTTGTATGTTTAAAGGAGAGTTGAGAGCGAGAGAAAGGGTTAGTGAGGCAGAGGTGCTTAGGGGAGGGAATTTTCAGAGTTTAAAAGTCGAGGCAGCAGCAAGAAGAGATGATCCAACGTGAAACCTGTAAGTACGTTGCAATCCATTGATGTTAGGGGGATCTGCATTACATTTAACGTCATCTTCAGATTTGCGAGATAAAGACAGGTGTTGCCTGGACTTTGTAGTTGGAATATGGGTGCAGTGCCATCAAATCAGAGTTCATATGAATTTGCATCACATTTTACTGATCTATGTACTTACTATCAGCAGTTATTACTCACACATGCATTCTGCACATTTCTCATTGGGCATGTGCACACATCTCTGACCCCATTTCTGACGTTCAGTTGACCAGATGTGACTAAAACAAAGATGGGCACTACACAGTCCTCAAAAAGCTTTTGATACTTTTGTTATTTGAAAATATGGAACTTTAGATACAATATAGCTACGTTACTTGAAAAATAAATATATATACATATTCACGTTTTGATCTTGTACCAATTTGGAATAAGCTGCAATTTCTTTTGTCAAATTAATTGAAATTTTTGCTACTTCAGAGGGGTGGTGGCGGCAATAAACATCTTAAATACCTAAGTGCTTAAGTGCAACTAAATGATAGTGCTATATAATCTACTTTTTCGAAGTTAGGCATTTGTTTTAAGTATTTTATTTCAGTTCATGACCTTTTTTGATGATTCATTTGAAGTAACAAGCAATGATGCCATCGGGTTGTTAATAATTGAGCAGGTATATGCTTTCAGTCTAAAGTGATTCGGTATGCAGGAGTGCAGTTTTATTTACTAAAATAATTTGCTCCCAAAGATACAATCATAGTACTATTAAACTGTTGCATTAATTGCCTAATTTCCCTTTGCTTTTCTTAATGGCATTTTTTTTCTCATTAGTGTGGCTTGATCTCAGGACACAGTCAACTGTAGAAAAGCTAATCGACAATGCACCAAACAAAGACAAAAATGTTATTCAGGTGAACGATATCTCAGCGACTCCAATTTTGGCTTTGTATTAGCTTGCCTAAGAAGTTTTTTTCACAGAATATCCTTTCTTAAGTTGCCCAAATTTTGTACATATTGTATTTATGAAGATAATATTTTTAATGAATGAATAGGCAATTATTCACAAAGTTTGCACTTGGGAATAAACTTTACATTTTAGTAGTAATGATTGTTGACGCAGAAGTACTTTCACAACCGCATAAGGATTCTCGGGGAATCTAAATATCAGAAATTGCTGTTTAGGTCACAATTTGTATCTTTCCAACTAAAAGTGCTCCCAAAGCATGGTATTAATAGTATTAAAAATATTTCTCATAATTATCCCCAAACAAGACAATTGCAGATATGATGCACTGTGTTTTTATTTGCAGACTTAACAATGAATAGGTATACAAAACCTGTATCAAAACAATATAATTTTGCATAACTAAATTTTTGGCTTGTTTCTGATTTTTCTTTTCCTTTTAGGACAAAACTGGCCTTCCAATTAGCACCTATTTCAGTGCTGTGAAACTGCGGTGGCTTCTGGATAATGTGGAGAAAGTTAGGAAAGCTGTAGCACATGGCCGGGCAATGTTTGGAACAGTTGATTCTTGGTTGATATGGGTAAAGCTACCAATGTTTTTCGAGTAACCTCTTTCAGGAAGATACGCTGATCATTTAGCTACATTTTTAGAAATGCTTGTATATTGGTTTGGTGCATAGACCATAAATGATATTAGAAAAGAGAATAATATAATTGAGAATGAGCAAAGTGTGCTTAAATTATGGCCTTTATTTGAGATTTGTATGCATGGGCATTGGATTTTAATTCTTGATGCATTACAATACCAGTTTTGGAATATCTAATATGTTAATGCCACGGAGATGCGCTAAAATTAATTGCAGTGTTCATGAATATGAATTGCTATAAAAATTAATTTATTTCAGAAATGGTACTTTTTCTCAATCTTTGAGAAATCACCTTATCTGTCACAATATTATGAAAATGTTTCTTTCCAACTTTTTCGTTTAATCCAATCCCCTCAATAGCTTCCAACTAAAGAAGCAAGAAATAGAAAAATGGATTAGGAGAGTTTTTACAAGTATGTTTAAAAGAAAAGGATAATAAAAGGAAATGATATGGGAGAAATTATAATGTGGAATGAGGAAATGGCAGAGACATTAAGCAAATATTTTGTGTCTCACTTCACAGTAGAAGACACTGAGAACATAACAGAAATTGTGGAGAGTCAAGGATGTAGTTTAGAGTGGGAGCTTAAAGCAATGTGGGCATTGCTGGCTAGGCCCACATTTATTGCCCATCTCTAATTGCCGTTGAGAAGGTGGTGGTGAGCTGTCTTCTTGAACTGCTGCAGTCCATGTGGTGTAGGTACACCACATTGTAATTAAGAAGAGCGTTCCAGAATTTTGAGCCAGCAACAGTGAAGGACCAGCGATCTGTTTTTAAGTCAGAATGGAGAGTGACTTGGAGGGAACATCCAATTTATGGGGCTCCCATGTGCATGCTGCTCTTGCCCTTCTAGATGGCCTAAGACATTAAAAATAAAATACTGTAGAAGTTAATGGTGCTTAAAAACTGATAAATCCCTGGATCTGATAACCTACACGAGGATTTTAAAAGATGGATGTATTTGGTTGATTTCTTGCAGAATTCCTGAGATTATGAATAAGTCTCTGTGGATTGAAAGATACAAAATTAACACTCCTTCTCAGGAAAGCTATCAGCCAGTTAGCCTGACAGTGGTAGGAAAAATGATAGAATCTGCTAGTAATTACCTTAGAGGGGATACAATGTAAATTCACCACATTAATTCCTGCAATGATTCCTATGAGAGAGATTGAGTAGAATCTGAGTACATGTGCAGGCATTTAGAAAAATGAGAAGTGTTCTCACTAAAATATACAGTTCTTTGAGGGTAGATTCTCTTTTGGCTGCAGAGTCTAGAACTAAGGATCATAGTCATTGAAGACTGATAAGAAGAGAAATTTCTTCACTCAGAATGTTGTGGATCGTGGAATTCTATACCCAAGACAATGCTCTGTTAATGAATATGTTCAAGACTGAGGTTGATAGACTTTAGGCACTAAGAGAATTCAGAGCAGGAAAGTGGAGTTGATGTAGAAATTCAGCCCAGATCTGTTGAATGATGGAATAGGTTCATTGGGGCCATCAGGCCTACTCCTTTTATTTCTAATGTCAAGTTCTGTCACTTCATGGTGCTCTAAACTGCTATGAGAATTCTCCATTTTTTTTCATATTCATTCATGGGATTTGGGTGTCGCGGGGCCAGCATTTATTGCCCATCTCTAATTGCCCTTGTACTGAGTTGTCTGGTAGGCCAGTTCATTACATGTTTGTGGATCTGGAGTCACATGTAGCCCAAACCAGGTAAGGGTGGCAGATTTTCTTCCCCAAAGGGCATTAGTGAACCAGATGGGTTTTTACCACAATGTACAATGGTTTCATGGTCATCATTAGACTTTTATTGAATTCCAGATTTTTAATGAATTTAAATTTTGCCATCTGCCATAGTGGGATTCAAACCTGGGTCCCCAGAGCACTACTCTGGATCTCTGAATTACTAGTCCAGTGACAATGGCATTGTGCCACTGCCTGTACTATATAGTGTAACACCATCTTGGTCAAAATATTTATTTTGACATTTGAAATGCAGTTTATTGTGGAGGTGCTGCCGTTGAACTGGGGTAGGCACAATAAGAAGCCTGACAATACCAGGTTAAAAGTCCAACAGGTTTATTTGGTAGCAAGAACTTTCGGAGCGCTGCTCCTTCAGGTAAGCGAAGAGTTTGGTTCACAAACAGGGCATACATAGACATAACTCGATTACAAGATGATGGTTGAAATGCGAGTCTTAACAGGTAATCAAATCTTTACAAGTGCAGACAATGCAAATGGAGTGAGGGTTAAGCACAGGTTAAAGAGCTGTGAGTTATCTCAAGCCAGGGCAATAAGTAAGATTTTGCAAGCCCAGGCAAGTGGTGGGGGTTACAGGTAGTGTGATATGAACCCAAGATCCTGGTTGAGGCCAGTTTCGTGAATGCAGAACTTGGACTCGGTTCTGCTTGATGATTCTGTGTTGTCGTGTTATTGGAAGGCCGCCTTGGAGAATGCTTACCAGAAGATCAGAGGCTGAATGCCCTTGACTGCTGAAGTGTTCCCCCGCAACATTATCAAGTGGTGTTCATTCATCCATTGTCGTAGCATCTGCATGGTCTTGCCGATGTCCCATGCCTCAGGACATCATTTCCTGCAGCGTTTCAGATAGGCAATGTTGGCTGAGTCGCAAGCGTACATACCGTGTAGCTGGTGGATGGTGTTCTCACGTGAGATGATGACATCCTTGTTAGTGATCTGGCACATCTTTCAGAGGTTGCTGTGGCAGGGTTGTGTAGTGTCATGGTCACTGTTCTCCTGAAGGCTGCGTAGTTTGCTACGAACAATGGTCTGTTTGCGTGGTTGTTTGAAGGCAAGTTGTGAGGATGTGATGACCTTGATGACATAAAGATTAACCTCTCGTCAAGGCCATCCCACGCATCTGCCCTGCTAAAACTTGCATTCCAACCATTATGTTGTAATTGAGTCTGTGTCCATATATGCCTTTTTGTGAACCAAACTCTCCACTCACTTGATGAAGGGGCAGCACTCTGAAAGTTCATGCTGCCAAATAAACCTGTTGGACTTCAACCTGGTGTTGTGAGACTTCTTACTATAAATGGAGTAATAAATGCTCCAAATAAATCCCTGCTCCCTGAATAAATTTTATTCAAATTTTTAATCTTGAAGCGTGTAACAGTACAAAAACCACCAGACAAAAGTGTCCTTTTGGAACTTTGTTTTTAGAGAGAAGACATAGGTAAATGGTTCTATCAAAGTATGTGTTGTGAAAAGTTCTGTTACAAAATGTTGGACTGTTCACTCTGATGACTATCATTTGGCTTGCAATAAAGTGTAAATATTTGTTCTTTCATCTGCTTCGATAATGAAAGGTGCTCTCTGTGGCTTTAGTGTTTAACAGGTGCACAGGAGAATGGTGTTCACTGTACAGATGTGACGAATGCTAGCAGAACTATGCTGTTCAACATTCACACATTGAACTGGGATCCTGATCTCTGTCAGTAAGTCATATCTCGTGAAACATTACCATTATTTCAAGGAGTTATCACCATCATGATTAGAGTACAGAAAAAACTAACCAGGCATTTTGGTTTTGTATATACTCGGTACTTTTAAAGTTGATGTCCAGAATTCTCTGACCTCGTCCACAGCTGGGATTCTCTGGTCCTGATGCAGTGAATAGGGTTTTGGCTGAGCATCAGATACTCAGTTCTTGCTGACAGCAGTAGCAGGCTGTGCTACTGAAGACTCTGAATACACTAAGAGCTCCTTGAAATGCACTAAGGACCACTTGAAGTGAAGGCCAAAAGTGCTAGGCAGTGTGCCAATGGATATGGTTACAACTTAGTCAGAATATCCACATGTCCTTTGACATAGGGAATGCTAGAGGCATGTATAAAGAGAGCAAAAAGGCAACAGATCCACCAGCAATGAAAACTGCCCCATTGAAAACAAAGGTAGAGGAGATCATCACTGGCTACAATAGATGGGTGGAATGATCTTGAGTTGTGCTCTTGAGAGAATATTGTCACTGAGGAAGCTCTAAACACAGACAGCTTACCTGTCATGGCTGGAGATTGAAGAGATGGAAGAGATTATCAAATCTATTGACATGCTTGTCATGGAAAAAGCTTCAGGTTGCTCATATTATGCTGCCATTCCTCCTGCAGCAGCTGCATGAACCTCTCTGCCTCTGCTGAACAGAGGGAGGACTGCCCAAGGATATGTGTGATGCAAATATTGTCCTTCTTCAAGAGCAAGGGTGACTACAGTCATTGTAATAACTGTCAGGACATCTCCCTGATGAGCATTGTGAAGAAACTATTTGCCCATGTTGTCAGAGTTTGTCAGACTTCAGATCATGGCTGAACACGTTTACCTTGAATCCCAGTGCAGTTTCAGAACTGGAAGATCTACAGTTGACATGATCTTCTGCATTCAACGTAAAGAGAAATGCCACAAACAAAGGAGACAGTACGTATTGCCTTCATCGGTCTCAACAAAGTGTCTGAGCCACAGCAGGAGATGCTTAAAACTAAGTTGATTCGCTATGATGCAAACTGTTGCCTTATGAGATGGTGCCATTTACAGCAGCTGATGTAATCAAACATTTCTTGGCTGGACTGATGAACATGGCACAAAAGCACTAAACCGGCACAAAAGCACTAAACCATCACAAAAATCACAAGGCAAGGTGAGAGTGAGTGACTGTAACTAGTGCATAGAAACATCTAGACTTCTGCTAAAGGTCGAGTCCAGTGGGTGATAGTTGTATTGGTTTGGGTCACTGACTTGCCGCAAGAAAGGTTGGTCAGGCTCATGTTGGCTCACGTTAGGGTCCATTCAAAAAAAGCTAGGTTTTTTGGATGTATTTGTTTTTTCAGATGTTTGGATAAAGTGTATTCAACTGCAGTTTGTTTATAATACTTAAGTCTCCACCTTAAACTAACTGGAACCTCCCAAACGTTTATTTCACTCTGTGAAGCTCAGTGCATTTAATTTGCTGGTTTGCTGTCAGTGCTGTCTGATAATACTTGAATGCAATTGGTTGCTTACACTTTTTGTTGGTGTTGCTATTGCTAGATGTCTGAAGATCCCCAAGACTTGATACTAGATTCAAACTTCTGCTGTAAAATGGGAAATCCACACCACAGAGATTTCTAGCTCTTAATGGGCAGCTTTTTCAAATATCCTTTTCACTTTCTTCTGTGTGCGTCGATTTGGATTTCCAACTTATTTTGTTTCTTTGAAAGTAATTTGCTGTGCCTGATGCCTTAGGGGTTTTCTGAGGAATGTGATAATGTTCTATTTGCAAGTGTTTAATTCATTTCTTGAATATTACTTTTGTACTGTAATTGATCCATGGGAAGAATGTAACTGATTTAGTCATTATTTGGCAAACATTGCTTATTGGTCCCTGATAATCACTTGAGTGTAACAAGGAATGATATCATGTTGATAAGTGATTTAATTGCACAGTTCCAGTTGAAATTTTTTGTGCTGCAAAAAAAACCTTCAAAATGTTTGTGGTCCTACACTACTTCTCAAAATGCTGTAGTATAATGACCATTGTTCTATAGGACCAATTTTTCGATTGATTCTTTGTAAGTTCAGAAATTCATAAAGATTTATGGATATTGCTACTTCAGTAGTGTATTTTTGAACATTATGTTTTAAAGAGTGAGTAGAGATATCCACAGAGGATTTGTATTACCCTTAAAGGTCAGCATTTGGAAACTTCTTAGTGTGCTCCTATGTTGTATTCCAAGCATCAGATAATTAAATGGGTCTTTGCGTTTGCTGGTTTATAATTGCTTTATTTGCTATTCTAGATTCTTTGACGTTCCAATGAATATTCTCCCAGAAGTGAGAAGCTCATCAGAAATTTATGGATTAATGGTAAGCCAATTCAAGTTATTTGTACATTAGTAGTGTTATTGATGGTAACATAAACCCCTGATTCATTGTGCACTGACCTGATGGAGGAACTTGAGACTCTGAAAGCTAGTGCTGCCAAATAAACCTATTGGACTTTAACCTGGTGTTGTGAAACTTTTTACTGTCCTTATCCCTGTCCAACTCTGGCATCTCCACATCATATATCCATTCAAACAGATGAAATGATTGACTGACTGTTGAAAGGTCTTTGCCATCAGTTCACAGCTAGGGAATCAAGAGAAGGTGACTGGAGGGGTGAGAGGGAGTTGTGGAGACCAATGAGGGTTGGGCAACGGAGGCTCAGGAGATCAACATGGAATGAGTATGAGATTGGAGGTCTGGGGCATGAGTTTGGAGGTTTCATAGAGGGTGGGTGATTAATTGTTGGGGAGTTGGTGAGACAGGTTTGCTGGATCCATCAGCTAAGTGGAAAGATACTTAGCTCCTGGAACCAGCAGTCCTCTCTTACTAGATTTCCAAAGAGTAGGAAAATCTGGTCAGCCAGAATTAACTTGGCAATCATGGAACAATTTGAATATTTCCCTTCTTTCCTTTTTTTTGTCTTTCTTTCATGGAGATTTTAACACAATACCCACAATCTGCATTTTCCCACAGGCTGAGGAGTTGAACTCCACTGTGCGTCTTTTGTCCCTGACAGATTCCCATGCTCGCCCTCGCGCACACGCTTTCTCTGTCTCCCTTGCACATGCAAGCTCTCTCTGTCTCCCCCCTCTTGCGCGCGCACGCTCTCTCTGTCTCCCCCTCGCGCGTGCGCACGCTCTCTCTGTCTCCCCCCTCTTGCGCGCGCACGCTCTCTCTGTCTCCCCCCCTTGTGCGCGCACGCTCTCTCTGTCTCCCCCCCTCTTCCGCGCGCACGCACTCTCTGTCTCTCTCCCTCTCTTCTGCGCGTGCGCCCACCCTCTCTCTCTCCCGCTCCTTGCTCTCGCGCGCGCTGTCCCCCTTGCGCGCGCGCGCGCTCTTGCTCTCCCGCTCTTTTTCCCACATGCACGCGCACTCTCTCGCTCCCTCCCCACGCCTGCGTGCTCGCTCCCTCCCTCCCTCCCCCCCCCCCCCGCGCGCGCTCGCTCCCTCCCTCCCCCCCACCCCCGTGCTCGCTCGCTCCCTCCCCCCCACCCCCGGCGCACGCCCGCTCCCTCCCTCCCTCCACCCCCGCGCGCGCTCCCTGTCCCTCCCGCCCTCCCCCCCCCCCCCCCCCCCCCCGCGCGCCCTGGCTCTCGCTCCCTCTCCCGCATGCTCAAGAAACTTGATGAGTTCCTATAGTGTATCTTGTGAATGGTGATCATAGCTGCTAATGTCCATCACTGGTGGAAAGATTGAATGTTTGTGGAATGAATATCAATAAGGTAGGCTGCTCTGTCCTGGATATTGTTGAAGTTGCACTCATCTATTATACTCCTGAATTGTACTTTGTAGATGATGAGAGTCCATGAACTCATTTTTTTTCCTTTTCCATCTTTTCCTTATCACTCTGTCTCTTTCTCTCTCTCAGAATGTTGTATATTTAATTTCCACCTCAAATACTTGGGCACAAAATCAGGATTGGTGGTATTGAGGATTTGCTGCACTGTCAAAGGAGCTGCTTTTTGCATGAAATGTTAAACTAAGGCTCTATATATCCCCCCAAATGGATGTAAAAGTTTCCATAGCTGTGTTCTGATGAAAGGCCATCAATCTGAAATGTTAACTTTATTTCTGCTACCTGACCTGTTGAGTTTTTCCTGCACTGTTAGATTTTATATTAGATTTCCAGCGTCCCTCCACTTTGTATCACGTGGTAGTATTCTGGTGTCCTACCGAGTCCTCCCACCAACAACTCAAAAACAGAGTTGATGTAGACAAATAAGGTGCTGACATTTTCTACATTACAAGCATGATAACACTTCAAAGTACCTTAATTGGTTTGTGAAGTGCTTTGGGAAGTACCAAGACAGTGAAATGGATTTCCTGCTGAGTGCTCACTTCCCCTGGTGTTCCTCATCTAATCTGGATTGCCACGGTTGCTGGTCTCCGACAAATTAAGAGATTTCCATGAGGCTATTTGGCATGCATCACAGCAGGATGATACAGGAGAGATTGGATGTATGAATGGAGCTCCCAGCCCTGTGGAGAGACCTAAACCTCAGCTTCAGCATCCCAACAGAGTGCTCACTAATGATCCAATGTGACGGTGAAAATACATGACTTAATGCATTTAATTGGTAATTGGGAAATCCATGATTTGGCACAACTTCTTGTCAGGTGCTAAGGTTAAAATCAAGGCTTTTATCTATTTGGTTTAATACGTCTGTTTGAAAAATAACGTGTAATTTATGGTGAGAATTATTACTAGTTAATGAAATTTTATAGTTTAGCTGTTTGTTAGAAATACAACCGATCTAATCTTATAACTCAGGACAATCAGTAATATATTTTGACACTGAATTCACCAAATAGAACCACAAATGTCTGAGAGTAGAATCTACATTTTTCAGCATAATTATAAAGAAAAGAATCAGAAGGAAAATTACGAGAGGGCTCTCATACTTTATAATTATAACATAGAGATGATGTATGTATATTAAAATATAGCAAGACCTGGACAGTATCCAGGCCTGGTTGACAGTTAACATTCGCGCCACACAAATGCCAAGCAATGAAAAGCTCCCTCTCCAAACAGGGAGAATCTAACCATTATCCCTTGACATTTAAAGGCATTCCAATTGCATAATCCCCCACAGCCTGGACGTGCACTCAGATCCTGCGCAGATCAGCTGGCGGAGGTATTCACAGACATCTTCAAGCTCTCTTTACAATCTAACGTCTCTATTAACTTCAAGAAGATGATCATCATTCTGGTATCTAAGAAAAAGCAAGCAGTTTGTCTTAATGATTATCGCTGGTGGTTCTGACATCCATCATTATGAAGTGCTTCGAAAGGTTAGACATGGCACAGATCAATTCCAGCCTCCCAGACTCCCTGGATCCCCTACAGTTTGCCCACCACCGCAACAGGTTCACAGCCGACACCATTTCCTTGGCCCTGCACTCAACCCTGGGACACCTAAGATAACAAGGACCCCTGTGTCAGACTCCTATTTATTGACTACAGTTCAGCCTTCAGCACTATTATTCCCATGAAACTCATCTCCAAACTCCATGGCCTGGGCCTCAGCACCTTCCTCTGCGACTGGACTCTGAACTTCCTAACTCAGAGTCCACAATCAATAAGGCAACAACACCTCCTCCACAATCATCCTCAACACTGGTGCCCCACAAAGCTATATTCTCAGCCCCCTCCTCTACTCCTTGTACACCTATGACTGTGTGGATAAATTCCCCTCCAATTCAATTTTCAAGTTTGCTCCTGGCACCACTGTAGTGGGTTTGATCTCAAACAATGATGAAACAGAGTACAGGAATGAGATAGAGAATCTGGTGAACTGGTGCAGCAACAATAATCTCTCCCTCAATGTCAACAAAACAAAGGAGATTGTCATTGACTTCAGGAGGCATAAAGGAGAACATGCTCCTGTCTATATTAATGGGGACGAAGTAGAAAGGGTCAAGAGCTTCAAGTTTTTAGGTGTCCAGATCATCAACAACCTGTCTTGGTCCCCCCATGTTGACACTATAGTTAAGAAAGCCCACCAATGCCTCTGCTTTCTCAGAAGACTAAGGAAATTTGGCATGTCAGCTACAACTCTCACCAACGTTTACAAGTGCACCATAGAAAGCATTCTTTCTGGTTGCAAAACAGCTTGGGATAGCTCCTGCTCTGTCCAAGACCTCAAGGAATTAGAAAAGGTCATGAATGTAGCCCAATCCATCATGCAAACCAGCCTCCCATCCATTGACTTTGTCTACACTTCCCGCTGCCTCGGCAAAGCAGCCAGCATAATTAAGGATCCCGTGCACCCCGGATATTCTCTCTTCCACCCTCTTCCATTGAGAAAAAGATACAAAAGTCTGAGGTCGTCACGTGCCAACCAACTCAAGAACAGCTTCTTCCCTGCTGCTGTCAGACTTTTGAATGGACTTACCTTGCATTAAGTTGATCTTTCTCTACACCCCAGCTATGAGTGTAACACTACATTCGGCACTCTATCATTTCCTTCTCAATGAATGGCATGTTTTGTCTATATAGTGCGCAAGAAACAACATTTTTCGCTGTATGTTAATACATGTGAAAGTAATAAATCAAATCAAGTCAACATTCTGGGGATTACCATGACTAGAAACTGAACTGGATCAGCCATATAAATACTGTCATTACAAGAGCAGGTCAGAGGTTAAGAAGCTGCAGCAATTGACTCATTTCCTGATTCCCTAAAGCCTGTCCACTGGATACAAAGCTCATGTTAAGAGTGTGATTGATTACTCTCCTTGCCTGCATGAGTGCAGCTCTAAAAACACTCAAGAAGCTTGACATAATTCACGACAAAGCAGCCAGCTTGATTTGCACTCCATTCACCAAAAACATTCATTACATCTACCACCGGCGCACAATAGCAGCACTATATACCATTTACAAGATGCACGGTGGGAACTCACCATTCCAAAATCAGGACTTCACCCACCCTAGAAGGACAGCAGACACATGGAAAACAACTATTGGAAGTTCCTCTCCAAGCCACTCATCATCCTGGCTTAGAAATATATTGCTATTCTTTCAATGTTGCTGGGTCAAAATCCTGGGGCATCCTCTCTAACAACACAGTGGGTGTATCTACACTGCAGCAGTTCAAGAAGGCAGCTCACCACTCTTAAGAGAATTGGGAATGAGCAATAAATACTAGCCCAGCCAACAATGTCACATTCTACAAATGAGTTTAAAAAAATACAGGGTATTGAAAAATGATCAAGAGAATTGGTTTTAAATACAAATTCCTGACTTTTTTTTAAATACAGAAATGATTTGAAATGTCAGCTATCACTAACAACACATTTTTTTTCTATTTTTAATAGAAATGTGGAACACTAGCTAACGTGCCAATTTCTGGTGTAAGTATGTTTTGTTTACGAATGTATGTTCTTCTGTATAGCTGCAGCACAATTTACAGTTTTGGTTTCTAATATTCTAGGCGTGAAGCCTAACATTTCACTTGAGTTTTTAATTATTTTCTTTATTGTTGATATTTTAATGATTTGCATACCAAGGCCTTCAAGTCGCTCCACTGCTTCTAACTTTCAGCCATTGTGAAAGTACGATGTTCTAATAGTTTTAAGGCAAATTTGAATAGCCTCATACTGGTCGACACCAAAATCCATTTGCCACAGTTTGGCATGTTCACTTAGTCTACTAATATCCTCTTTTTTTTTTGTTTCCATGTTGACAGTTTAGTGTATTTTTTAATTTTTTCATGGGATGTTGATATTGTTGGTGAGGCCAACTTTTATTGCCCAACCCTGATTGCCCTTGAAAAGGCAATGATGAGCTGCCTTTTTCATCTGGTGCAGCTCCAGCCAGAGGACAATTAAGAAAAGAGTTCCTGGATTTTGATCCAGTGACAGCAAAGAAATGGTGATATAGTTCCAAGTAAGGATGGTATTCGACTTGGCAGAGAGCTTCCAGGTGGTGATTTTCCCATGCCTCTGCGGTCCATGCCCTTCAAGATAGCAATGGTCATCATTTGGAAGTTTCTGTTAAAAGAGGCTTGGTGAGATGCTGCGGTACATCTTGAATATGGTATCACTGCTGCAGCTGAATGTTGATGTTGGAGGGAGTGTATGTTTAACGTAATGGATGGAGTACTGATCAGGCTGGCTGCTTTATCCTGGATGCTGTTGAACTTCTTGCATTCTGTTGGAGTTGCACTCATCCAGGCAAGTGGAGCATTTCCATTACACTTTTTACATTTGTAGATGGTGCAAATCATGTGGGAAGTCAGGAGGTGAGTTATTTGTTGCAGAATTCCTGATCTGCTCATGGAGCCACAGTGTTTACATGCTGGTCCAGTTCAATAGGAACTTTCACGATGTTGGTGATGAGGTTTCAGCAGTGGTAATGTCATTGGATGTCACCTGAAAGTGGTTTTAATCTCTTTTATTGGAGATGGTCATTGTACTGATGCTTAATGCAACATGGTGGTCATTCACCATCCTGACTTGGAAATGTATCATTGTTTCTTCCACTGTTGTAGGCTCAAAATCCTGGAATTCCTTCCCTAACAGTACAGTAGGTGTATCTACACCATGGGAACTGCAGTGATTCAATGAGGCAGCTCACCACCACCTTCTGAAGGGCAATTTGGGATGGATAATAAATGCTGACCTAGTTAGTGCCATCCATATCCTGTAAATGAATAAAATAAAATTGAATTCCCCCACCCAGAGTACGTTCTGTGCTATTGCTAACCTCAGTTCTACTCCCAAGTGGTGCTAAACATTAAGGAGTACTGAGTCATCAGCTAAGAAAGGGTGGTTGGTGGAAATCAACAGGAGATTTTCTCACCCATGTTTGACCTGATGCCATGATATTTCTTGGGACCTGGAGTCAATGTTGAGGACTCCCTGTATAACACACTGTCTACTATACTGTATATCCTTCTGCCTGGACCTCTGGTGGCTTTGTCCTGCCAGTGGTGCTGAAGGCCATGTCTCAAACTTTGGCTGTAAAGTATGATTTGGTGTGGATGACTTGTCAGACTGTTGCTTGACTAATCTGTGGGACAGCTCTTCCAATTTTTGACACGAGTCAACAGGACTGAGTGTGCCGTTATCATTTCTGGTGCCTATCCCATCATCTAAATCATTAATAAATATAATGAATAGTTGGGGCTTCAATCAGAGTCATTCAGGTCACCTCTAGTCTCATCCTATCAACTTGAGTATCTGCCAGTTATCTCTCCTCTCTATCTCCAGCTATTCAGTCAGTTTCCTACTCAGGCCAATACTTTGCTCACAATTCCAAATGCTTTAACTTGAGCTAGCTGTCTCTTATGAGAGTTTTTGTTGAATGTTATCTAGAAGTCCTGTAGAAATAAGATCATAGACATTCCCCTGTCTAGTATTTCAGTCACCTCTTCAAAAAACTTTCTTGTTTGTCAGGCATGATCTATTCTTTACAACTCCAAGTTGTTTGTCCATCACCAAGAGGATTCCAGGTTGTTGCTTTGATCAGGTGAAAATTTTCAAGGTGTTCAGTCACTTTATTCTTAATTATAGACTCAAGTAATTTGCCAACAGCAGGTGCTATAATAGAAACTATACAAAGCCCTAGTCAGACCACACCTGGAGTGATGTGTTCAGTTCTGTGTGTGTACCTTAAGGAGAATATATATCTATGTTGGTCTTAGAGGAAGTACAGTGTAGATTCACCCAGAATTATGCCTGGATCATATGGTGCAATTTTTAAAAAAAATTGTTATATTCCCTGACATCTAAAAGGTTAAGTGGTGGTGATTTGATTTGACATTTTGCAGATATTAATGATCGAGGGAAACTCTGGTTGGCAAGTCTATGACTGGTGGACATAGCCTAAAAGATTAGAGTCAGACCTTTCACTCAAAGGAAGGTAGAAGCTTGGAATTCTAAAAACCTGTATTTGATGCATGGTCAATTGTTAATTCTACATTCAAAGCTGATAGATGTCTGTTAACCAGAAGTGTTAAGGATAATGAAGCAAAGACATGTAGATAAATTTAGGTCACAAATTAGCCATGATTTCGGTGAATCGCAGTATTAATTTGAATGGCTGATTGACCTATTCAATTTCCATGTTCCTGTATCTTACTGTTGCCCCATTCTTCATTATGTAGTTCTATTAATTCTGCTCTATGTGTATATGCCCAAATGACAAAACTTACAAATGTATTTAGAGAACCTAACTTGCAGAAGAAAGCCAATTATAATAACACAGGGGTGGCTGAACTGCTATCAAGTTGTAGCTTAATTTCAAACTTGAGAAAAGTCTATGAACTACTGCCATAATTTGCCCCTCAATTTGATTTAACCACTTGAAACAATATTTTCTACTTGCGAAGCAACACTACTCAGAGAACATAACTGCAGTTACCATTTGTATGCTACCTTTACCAGTGTTTAGGTGACCAGTCTGCTGCCTTGGTTGGACAAATGTGCTTTCAGCCGGGACAATCAAAAAATACGTAAGTTGTACTCTTTTGCAATTCAACACAGGTCCACTAGTGATGGACAAATGTGCTTTTAGCCGGGACAATCAAAAAATACGTAAGTTGTACTCTTTTGCAATTCAATACAGGTCCACTAGTGATGGATAATGTTTGAATGGCTTTTAATAGAAGATGCATTCTTTGCTCCAGCTGTCTTTTGTTAAGTAATGGTAGAATATGTACAATTACAGGAAAGGTGTCTTTGTATTTGACTAGAACCTGTTACAGTTGGGTGGCTCACATTGCCATTAGCTATAAGTTTTCTGCATCCTTCAGCTCAGATTTTTTGATGGTGTGACTTGCTGGTATTGCAGGCTAATATTGGCAAAGGCATTGCGGGCCTCAGTGAACATTGGTTCCATCAATGTATCTCCTTAACCAATGAGAATTTAGGATTAAGACATCGTTGCGTCCGGAAAGTCTGTTTTAACTCTTATACGGTGACAAATAACTTTGAGTAGACGTCTTATTAGTACAAACAATATTTATTTAAACCCACACAATCAATAATCACCCACCCGACCAACAATAAGTTATCTTACAGAAAATACTAGAATTCAAGTCCATTACAAGACCTTGACTTTGCGTGACTGGCAAGTACCCAAGCAGATATTGGTCTTTTTCTGTGCACTGGTCTTGGTAGTCGTCTGTGTAGCCTGGTCCATTGGGCTGGTCTGGCATTCTGGCTCTGGTCTTTCTTCCTTCCTTCTCGGGTGTGGTGGCTCTTCGCTTGCTGGTGATGTTCACCATTGTTGTAGCTCGTTCGTGGGGTCAGAGAGAGAGAGAGATTCCTGGTTGCGCAGCACCCTTTCTACCCCATTTGGTTTCACGCCCCTTTTTGGCCATTGCCACTCAATTGATCAGGACTTGATCCCCCTGATCAATAAGAGTCCAATCAGGTGCTGCCACACTGATCTCTGGGTGTGTCCCTAACGGCCATGTCTGTAGGTGCTGGAGGCACATAGGTCACATACCTCCCTCCTAAATAAGGGTTCACGGTGCCCTTATGTCTTTTACACAACACAGTGTGACCAGAAAGTCTCTTTCATCCTGGAGATGAAATAAGCCAGTGTGACAATAAGTCCCTTTCATCCTGGAGGTGACCCATATCCTGTTTATTCACTCGTCAGGGTTGCAGCCTGTTTGTCTCTGTCTTTAAACTGCAGCCTGTCGGTTTAGTTTCTTGCCCAATTGTCCCAGAGTGCTTTACAAAACGCCATTTTAGATGGCCCATTTGGCTACAGCATGAATGATAGAAAAATTTTTTCAATTCATTTTATTGGGATGTGGGTTTCAATGGCTAAACCAGCATTTATTGTCCATCTCTAATTGCAGAAGGAGGTGACTATTACTGCAGACCTCGTTGTTATAAGGGACAGACTTTCAGGATTTTGATTCAATGACAGTGATGGAACAGCAATATGGTTCTAATCTGGTTAGTGTATGGCCAGGAGGACAACTTGTAGATGATTATGTTCCCATGCATTTGCTGTCCTTGTCCTTCTAGGTGGTAGAAGTCACCGAATTGGAAGGTGCTGTCGACGGCGACTTGGCAAATTGCTGCAGTGTATCTTGTATATGGGGCACACTGCTTGCCAATGTGCATTGATGTTGGAGGAAATCAATATTTAAGTTAATGGATCAAGGAGGCTTTATCCTGTCTGATATTGAACTTCGTGCATGTTGTTAGGGGTATGCCATCCAAGCAAGTGGAAAGTTTTCCACCAGACTCCTGGCATTATAGATCATGGACAGGTTTTGTGGAGTCAGGAGGTGAGTTACCCCTGCAGAATTTCTGGCTTATGACCAGCTGTTGTGGACACAATATGTATCTGGCTGGTTCAGTTCAGTTTTTGGCCAGTGGTAAGCTCCAAAATATTGATTCTGGGGATTTCAGCAATGGTAATGCCATCTAAAGAGAGATGACTAGATTCTCTTCAGTTGGAGATAGCCATTGCCAGGCACTTGTGTGGCATAAATGTTATTTGCCACTTCTTAACCCAAGCCTGAATGTTCTTCAGGTCTTGCTGCAAATTAAAAAAAAAACCTACTGAATGACAGAAAAAGGAAGAAAATTTGGATTGACTGACAGAAAAAGAGACAAAAAAAGAAAAGTAAGAATTTTTTCAAACTCGAGCAACAATTCACTATACACAGGATATTGACAAGTTTGTATTGTTCCCTTTCTCAGCCTAAGAAAACTTCAATTGCATTAACAATTAACATGCTGTTGCTTATAAATCAAACATGCGATATTTAAAAACAAAAATCAAAAAATCTTATACCATCCAATTATTACAATTGCCCATGTGGCCTGATGTGAATATTTAGCTAGAATCCTACTTGAGTTGCTTACACTGTTATATTACAGCCCTCACTTTCTGTGGTAAAGTTAATGGACAATTAACATGTCGATCGACCAAGTTCTTAAAAATAACTAGGAGGCCGAGAAACTGTGCAAAGCAAAGCAGTTCGGGACCATAAATCCATTAACTAGTTCTGGAAATTTAGGATGTGCCTCTTAGTCTCCTAAAGTTCGTGGACAAGTTCTACAGTAACAATATTATTAACAGGCTGTTATTTTTTCTAGCAAGATCCAGCCCAATATTTCTGTATTATGCATTTAATCTTTTAATCTCAGTGATCAGTTTTCATTCACATTGGTTATGTACCTTTTTAACTTTTAGTTTATTCTGTTTAGAATCCTGTTTTTTCTCCTTTTCTCAGTGGCTTTTTCTACTTTCATTGTCTTCCAAGGATATTGCAAAAGTTCTTATTGCCCAGTTTCAGTGTTGTCTTGAAATGTATATTCAGTCACTTAGTCACCGTCCTGCATTTCCAAGATACAGCCATGAAAGTGTCTCATCCACTTTACTACATACTGCTATTGCAGAGTTGCTCATAAAACAAACATGCAATTTTTAAAAACAAAAATCAAAAAGTCTAATACCATCCCACTATTACAGTTGTCCATGTGGTCTGATGTGAATGTTTAACTGGAACCCGACTTGATTATGAAAGCGTGTGCGCAGAAATTGTACTCTTCTCTCTCGCTGATTATCATTTGACTTTTTGGCATGCACAAAAAATACCAAGTCCCCTTGCTAGAGTTGCCACTTTTTGAATGAGATATTAAAGTGGGGCCTTCAAGTTGATGTAAGTGATCCAATGGCACATTGAAAAAAGAGCAGAGTGTTCTGTTGCTATCAAAATAAAAAGTGGTTAATGATTATATTATGCTATATCAATAAGTTGACACAGTTGATTCCTTTGGACTAATTTATTTCACTTTGCATAAGTCTTTCCTTTTTTTTGCCTTTTAGATATGGAACAGGTTGCTTCCTTCTGAGTAACATAGGCACCAAGGTTAGTCTGCCTCTGTTTTAATGTCTTGGATTTGAGCAGATTAAAGCACATTTTCCTATGTAAACATGACAGTTTGAAGAAAATGTTGAACCACTAAAAGCTGATGTATACAGCTTGTAATTCACTCTTCCGTAACCATACATTTCCTTGCCATGTATTCCTTGCATTTCTTTGCAAATTCCAACATTTTTATTTTACTAGTTTTTACAATTAAACTAATGAGCTTGTTCTTCACAGCCTGTGATATCTAAACATGGCCTTCTGACAACATTAGCTTATAAAATGGGCACGAAGAACCCCGCAATATATGCACTAGAGGCAAGTTACGTTTTTATTAAGCATTATGATTATAGAGCTCTGCTTTACCTTTTTTACATGCGTAGCATTATGTAGAACTTGCAGCACAGAAACAGGTCATTCGGCTCAAGTGGTCCATGTCAGCGTTAATCTTCCAAATAATCTCTTATCCCTTGCCATTTAACCCAATCTGCAGAACTGTCTGTTCCTTTTTCCTTGTGTTTACTTGGCTTTCCTTAAATGCATGTGTGCAATTTGCCTCAACTGCTCTTCGTAATGCTGTATTCTGCCTTCAAGTCACTCTCTGGGGGGAAAATGTTTTTCTAAACACTTTATTGGATTTATTAGCAACATTGTTTGCTGTGGTCCCATATGTGGAAGCATCGTCTCAGCATTTGCCCTTTCGAACCCATTCATACTCTTAAAATGGTATCATGCCACTATCAGCCTTTTTCCAAAAGAAGAAAGCCCTGAGACAGAACAGTTCCTCATTTCATTGGCCCCATTAATGAAACATGTGAATCCAAACACCACAACTTGGACCATGACGATTCCAATGGTGGGATTCCCTCTAAAATGATGGTACCATGAGCTATAAGCCTTCCTTAGATTTAAATCTTCAGCGAATTTCTGACAGCACCTCTTTTCACATTGCCCTACCTACCTCAGTGATGTCCACTGCTGTCAGTGGGGCTGCATCCACCCTGTGCTGTGGCACCTCTGATTAGGACCTCTAGCTTTGGAAACGCATGCAGCATTTTTAACATGATGGCAAATACAGAGGTAGATTTTTAATTGTCATCTCCTATTGGCACACCTCTAATTCAATTGCTTTATCAAACAGAGTTCCAGAAATTTTTTGATGCTGTCCCTAGTAAAATTGTCCAATGTGGAGGGTAATGCCACCCTCCATTAGGTTTGATAAAGCAATTGAATAAAAATTAAATATCAAGATTCATAATATTACATTTAAGAATGACATACTGGATTGAATTGACAGGTCTTAGAGTATTTTCAGGCATGGGGCAATTTCCAGGCTCTAACCCCACATAATGTGGAGGGTAATGCCACCCTCCATTAGGTTTGGACAGGGCCCACATCACCTTTGTGAGCTCTGTTCTCTCTCCACAAATGCTGTCAGGCCTGTTGAAAGTTTCTGGCTTTTTTTTTGTTCCAGTAGCAAGCAGTGTTGCATGGGCCAATTTCACAGTCTTGTAAGGCACTAGCAGCCCACTACCTAATTTCTAGGTTACTCCATGCATCCATAGAGTTCATGTAGCATGATCATTATTTATTAGTCTGGCTATTTCCTTTCTGTTTTTCAACATTGCATTCAATACTGTGTCAAATACCATGGGGGCAATTCTCCCAAAAATATTCTGAGGGCAGGATTTTACAGCCTCGTTTGGGCGAGACCAGAAATTCCCACTCGAGGTCAATGGAGATTTCTGTTGTCAGATCCTCGCCCGCTCTGATTCTGTGGCGGGCAAGGCAGCTGAGTTCCAGCCAAAGTGTCAAATTGGTTGAAAACTGGAGTAAATCATGCTGGTTTTTACAGTGGGAGTTTAGAAAAAAATCTCCCATAGTCTGTGTACTGCTAAGTGCTTCAGTGTAAATCCCATTAAAAATCAGGGGGTGGGGCCTAGCCCATTGAAAAGGCCAGCAGCATAGCACGGAGCAGGCCACTACTCATGCAGTGATCTGTCAACGCCGCGATCAGTGCATGCGCAGTCGCCCCTGTCTGCCAGCCTCCCGATTGTTGGATAGTTCGATCACTGGCCCCCCCAGACATGCCCGGGCCCAACCTTGACAGCCCCGCCCTCCATTGCCAATTTAACCCCACTCCACTCGCAGTCCCAATATCTCCACCCATCAACGGACCCCTCGCCCTGATGGCCAACCTCGATCACTGATTGCAAAGTGAAGCGGGAACTCCCAGTCCCAGCGATCATGCCCCAGAAGGCCTGTCCCCATGGCACTGTCCCATGCCTGATGGGCAATGCTAAGGTGCCCGCTGGGCATTGGCATCTTGCTGCTTGAGTGGTGCTAGGGGGCCCAGGCTGGCACTGCCAAGGTGTCACTGCCCAGGGGCACCCCCTGCCACCCAACTCTCTGGTGGGCCCTGATTGCCCCACTCTCCCTTCATCCCGGTGCAGTCGGGCTGCCAGCTCCCCACAAGTGGGGAGCTATAGTAATTCCTGCTGGAGTGGAATACTCCTGGCGGGGGTGGAGCAAAGGCCAGCGGGCCCAGAGCTTTCAGTCCCAGGCCCGCTAATGCCATTTCAATTATATTTAAATGGAAAGCTGCATATATTATGCAGCTCCGCAAGGGCACAGGAAATCCAGTGCTAGGAGACATGCCCAGGTGTCCACCACGGATCGTGCTAATCCGGTGCCACTTTAATCTTTTGGCCTGCTGCGCTAAAAAAATCAGTGCAATTGGATGGGAGAATCGCCCCCAGTATGGCTGAACTTAATGTAAAATGTGTACTCTTTGGAATATACGGTTTTAAGTGCATTTGGCTATCATGTCCTTGGATTGAGTAGAAGGCTCACCTGCTGTAAAAATGCATGCAAGAAAATAATTCTAGTTCTTGCATCTAATCCTGAGGATAATGATCTTTACTCAGTGGTATCCTGCTGTCATTGAATATTAAATTGAATAAACAGTACACATTAGCCAGATTAAAAAAAAACTGAAAGATAAGAAAAAAAAAATTCTTCACAAAAACAAGCTGTCTTGCAAGGTGGCAAGTTATTCTCTTTATCAGCGTGGCAAAGTAACTCTCACTTTCCTGTTTGGTGTACTTAAGACGTGTGCATATGAACAAAATTAAAATTTTGAGTTACGTTTTTATGAGATCAATTGCTGAAATGTAAAGAGTGAGATTACATCCCATAAATGCACAGCTCCTCCACTGTCAGTCACTTTGTTTTGTGTTTCTTTAGGGATCAGTTGCCATTGGTGGTGCTGTGGTACGCTGGCTTCGAGATAACCTCCATATTATTAACACAACAGACGAAGTTGGCAAGTACTCTTTGTTTTCATTTATAAGCTCAGGAAACATACTGTAAATTGACAGGAAAAAATGAAATAAATTCAGGTTAGTGTGCACCGCTGCGACCTGTGCTCATTCTATAAAAGACTAATGGGATTATTGTACTCAAACTCTAGACTTAATTACCAATGGCTTAAAGGCTTCAAATTGTAGACCCAGGAGCAACCTAAGGAGAACGTACAAATGTGCAAAAGAAAATCTTTACACTCACCTAGCTGGTCTCTGTATCTAGTAAGCATCCATCATGTGCACTCCCCCACCCTAAATTTTGCTTCAGATATGCATCCAACTCAAGTTAGCAAATTTAAGAAAGTCAACCCCTCAGTGCCTTTTCTACAATGTTTTCTACTGATTGTTTAAATCTAAGTGGTCTTTTACATTCTTTAATGTTTAAGTTTATAGAATCTGTGAATTATTGGGGATGATTTTCCCCTGATACTTTAGGAACTAACCAGCTGCTGAAATGGCCAAGTTGAGGCCTCAAACTGCAAATCCCGTTTAGTGCAAGATGCCGTCTTGGTAACAGAGTTGAAACATGCACTCGCAGCAACCGCCCAGAGGATCATTGATAAACTATTTGATACACTGCCTGAGGGCATTCATTAAAGAAGCTGTTACGCTCTGTTGGTGGGTAGCAATTCAATTAGTCACAAACCACAGAATTGTTACAGTGCAAAAGGATTCGATCCAGCATGTCTGCATTCGTTCTCTGAATGAGCAGTAGACTTCGTGACATTTTCCCTACTCTCTGTAACCCTGTACATTTTTCACAAGCAATCTAATTCTCCTTTGAATGTCTTGATTGCACCTGCCTCCACCACACTATCAGGCAATGCATTCCATACCTTAACCATGTACTACGTGAAAATGTTTTGCCTCATATCGCTTTTGGTTCTTTTGCAAATTTCTTTAATCTGTGCGTTCTCATTCTCATCATTTCACAAATGAGAATAGTTTCTCCTTATCTAGTCTGTACACACTCCTTCATGATTTGTGTTCTCTCAGCCTTCTGTTCTCCAAGAAAAAAAAGTTTTAACTTCTGCAATCTATCTTCACATGTGAAGTTTCTCATCCCTGGAATCTGGACGCAATACTCCAACTGAATCTGAGCCAGTATCTTATACAAGTTCAACATTACTTCCTTGCAATTGTACTCGATGCCCCTATTTATAAAGCCTTGAATACTGTTTTGTTTGTTAACTGTGCTCTCAACCTGTCTGGCTATTGAAAACCATCAGCAACTGTGGTGCACATTCCATGTTTTAATCGTGGCATGTCCATGTATAATATCCGACTACCTGGTGAACTGGAGCGGGAGATGACAAAAGGTTAAAATAAACAGTAGTAAAACATTAAATTAAGAAAATCAGGAGGGCTAAAAGAAGGTTGCTTTGGCAGTCAAGGTGAAGGATAATCCTAAGAGCTTCTACAGGTATATTAAGAGCAAAAGGATTGGTCCTCTTGAAAATCAGAGTGGTCAGCTATGTATGGAACCATAAGAAAGGGGGGAGATATTAAATGTGTTTTTTGCATCCTTATTTACTAAGGAAACTGGCATGGAGTCTACGGAAATAAGGCAAACAAGTAGGGAGGTCATGGAACCTATATAGATTAAAGGGGAGGAGGTGCTTGCTGTCTTGAGGCAAATCAGAGTAGATAAATACCCAGGACCAGACAGGGTATTCCCTTGGACCTTGAAGGAGACTAGTGTTGAAATTGCAGGGGTCCTGGCAGATATATTTAAAATGTTGGTATCCACGGGTGAGGTGCTGGATGATTAGAGGATAGCTCATGTTGTTCCGTTGTTTAAAAAAGGCTGAAAAAGTAATCTGGGAAATTATAGGCTGGTAAGTTTGACGTCAATAGTAGGTAAATTATTGGAAGGAGTACTAAGAGATAGGATCTACAAATACTTGGATGGACAGGGACTTATTAGGGAGAGTCAACATGGCTTTGTGCGTGGTAGGTCATGTTTAACCAATCTATTAGAGTTTTTCGAGGAGGTTACCAGGAAAGTGGATGAAGAGAAGGCAGTGGATGTGGTCTGCATGGACTTCAGTAAGGCCTTTGAAAAGGTCCCGCATGGGAGGTTAGTTAGGAAGGTTCAGTCACTAGGTATACATGGAGAGGTAGTAAATTGGATTAGACATTGGCTCAATGGAAGAAGGCAGAGAGTGGTAGTGGAGGATTGCTTCTCTGAGTGGAGGACTGCGACTAGTCGTGTGCCACAGGGATCAGTGCTGGATCCATTGTTGTTTGTCATCTATATAAAATATCCATTATCTGGATGATAATGTGGTAAATTGGATCAGCAAATTTGCTGATGATACAAAGATTGGAGGAGTAGTGGACAGTGAGGAAGATTTTCGTTGAGGAAGCAGGAGGTACCAATACCTTGGACCATTTATAGGCTTCAAATTTTCACCAATCCAAAATTGGACATTCTTTATTGCCTGCTTGTTGAAAGATAGCATTCCGCAGATCCAAATCCTCCACTTCCTTGACAGCCCTGAGATTTCCCCAATTGGTTGTATCTAAATCTGTACAGCTGAATTGAAATGACGCCAAAACCATCGAATCTTTATTACTTTTAAAATGAAATAATTTCTTAACAACTACAATTAGGATTACCGTTTCGAATTTTGGTAGGGCTAAGCCAACATCTCTATTTCTTGGCATATAATAGACCATCAGCAATATGATTGGGCAGATGTAAGATCTCTTCTGTCATGTTTCTAATAGTATTATCCAATGCAATGAGTCTATTCTGTGAAGTTTCTTTTAAAATGAAATGATAATAAAACCAGGGAATAAAATATGTCTTTAAATTTTAAAATTTCTGTGATAGTTTGAGCAGACTGCCTTTCAAATTAACAATCCATGTTTTCAATAGGTTGTCCCATAACATATCTTTCAACCCTAGCTAAGGGTCAAACCTAGCACCTAAATGTTTTTTAAGTTTTGTAAGTTTAGATTGGAGTCAATGGTCCTCCAAGGTTTAATATTGTCTAGAAGAAAACTTCTGTTTTTGGTTTCTAAATAGAAATGCACTGTCGTCTTTAGATTAATTGTCAATCCAGTTTCCACACAACTTCTCGAGAATTTGTAAATTCTTTTGCATACCTTTATAAGAATTGCTTACATAAGAACATAAGAAATAGGAGAAGGAGTAGGCTATCTAGCCCTTCAAGCCTGGCCCGCCACTCAACAAGATCATGGCTGATCTGTCGTGTCTCAGCTCCACATTCCCGCCCTCTCCCCATAACCCTTAATCCCCTTGCCTATCAAAAACCTATCAACCCACGTCTTAAATATATTTAGCGAGGCAGCCTCCACCACTTCAACGGGCAGAGAATTCCAGAGATTCACCACCCTTTGATTGAAGAAGTTCCTCCTCAACTCCGTTCTAAACCGCCCCCTCTTTATCTTGAGGCTGTGCCCTCTAGTCCTACTGTCCTTTCTGAGCGGGAAGAGTCTCTCCACCTCTATCCTATCCATCCCATTCATCATCTTATATGTCTCAATGAGGTCTCCCCTCATTCTTCTAAACTCTAACGAGTACATGCCTAGTTTATTCAGCCTCTCCTCATAGTTCAACCCCCTCAACTCCGGTATCAGCCTAGTAAACCTCCTCTGCACTCCCTCCAAGGGCAAAATATCCTTGCGTAAGTGGGGTGACCAAGACTGCACACAGTACTCCAGCTGCGGCCTCACCAGTGCCCTGTACAGTTGCAGCAAGACCTCCCTACTTCTATATTCAATCCCCCTCGCTATGAAGGCCAGCATCCCATTCGCCTTCCTGACCACCTGCTGCACCTGCAGGCTGGGTTTTGCGACTCATGCACAAGGACCCCGAGGTCCCTCTGCACCGTCGCATGCTGCAGTTTTTTGCCATGTAAGTAATAGTCCTTCCTACCATTATTCCTACCAAAGTGGACAACTTCACACTCGCCAACATTAAATTCCATTTGCCAGTTCCTGGCCCATTCGCCCAGCCTATCTAGATCCTTCTGCAGACTTTCCACACCCTCCGCACAATTTGCCGTTCCACCAATCTTGGTGTCATCAGCAAATTTTGACACCATACACTCGGTTCCCTCCTCCAGATCATCTATATAAATGGTAAATAGCTGAGGCCCCAGCACCGACCCCTGGGGCACTCCACTAGTCACCAACCGCCAATCCGAATAGCACCCATTGACCCCCACTCTCTGCCTCCTATTTGACAGCCAATCCCCTATCCACGCTAACACCCTACCCCCGACTCCATGCCCCCATTGCTTACTATAGCAACATCATCAGCGAACACCAAAGAAGTAGTTATTATTTTATTATCTCCATTAATAATAGGATAACCGATTCTCCTTGCATCTGAAATACTAATTAACGTATCCATTACTATATTAAAAAGCCTAGGAGATAATGAGTCACCTTATTTGGCCTCTCTTTTAATTGGAATTGGATTAAACTTCCCAACTTTAAGTAAAGGTTTCAGTATAGAGAGTTTCAATTAGATCCACCATTTGTTTAGAAATCCCTATTCATTCTGAGACTTTTTCAAATCAGTGGATGCTCCATGGAATCGAAAGCTTCGGCCAAATTGATGAATACAACAGTTAAATTTGATTCATTTAATTTTACTCCTTTATGCAAGTTATTTAGAATAGCAATATTTTCAGAACAACCAGACTTTCCTTTCACAAAACCTCTCAACTAGTATTTAATTTTACCGATTTTTCAAGTCTACTGCTAATAATTTTGGTAAAAATTCTCAATCATCCATCCTATTGTTATCGGCCTCCAGTTGTCAATATTTGGTTGCAATTTTTCATCATCAGATTTTGGGCTCAATACTGTTCTACCTGCTTTAATCTTATTGGGAATGATTCCCGAAGCTAACCTGGCATTAAAAATTTTAATGAAACACCCCAATCTTTTGCTCATACTTCTAAATAACTTAACTATTCTAACTGCCTCTGAGCCAAGGGCTGTATCTTTTTTGCACTTTTTCAATGTAGTGAAAACTTCCTCCTCTGTAATTGGATCCAGAAGATTCTTAAATCCCATTTTTGTTTAGAATGCTTAAATTTGCTAATATCCACCCTAAAATTATTTTTGTCCAATTTTCCTGAAATGTAATTCTCTAACTCTTTAATTTTTATGGGGCACAAGTTGCTTTGAGGGTCACACATTAGTTGTAAAGCCTCTTTTAAATTTATACATTCTGTTGAACTTCTTTATAATGACTTTTTTGTTCAGCTCGCTAATCAAAGCCTTGTTACTTTTCCTACCTCTAATATCCAGCTTATTTAGTCCCTTATCAGTTCTTGAACTCTGTTTGGCTGTATCCTTAAATTTGTGTTGTATAAATTTTTCAACCAGATGACCAGTCATCTCCTCGATCTCAGTTTTTTTTAGCCCTCTTTTATCGTTTTTAATTAATTCTAAAATCCTATCTGCATAATCATTAAGGTTAACTAGGTCATTAATATTTTCTTTAGCTCCTCTGTAATTCCCTTCTGGAATTGCTTGAGACACCATCAACATCCACTATAACATCTTCATCTTCGTCCTGAGCAATTGCTGCATCCAAACTAACACCTCCATCACTGTCGTCAGTGTCTTCAACACTAGTTTCCCCACACAAATTAAATTTCTCTTTTTCCTTTAGTTTCCACTTAAGGTCGCTTACAGTACATTTTTTACATCAGAAATCTGTTTATTAGTTTTGGTGATTAATTCTTTTGCAATTATGTTAATATTTCTATAGTTTTTATACTTAAGCTGAGAGATAAAGCTTCTCTGTTTCCTCACTAGTCCAACTGAATTAATTTTATTAATGATTACATTACTAAAATATTTCCTACTAGCTATCCTCTGCTTATTTTTTTCCACTTAATGGATTTTAGAATTCTGTTGACTTAAACCCCTAGCTGTTTTATCACACATTAAACATTTAAAATTTAGCTCTTCGTTTTCCAATACTTCTGTTGTATTCTCATGCTTAGGATAGTGACATGCAATGGAGTGGAATTCACCTTCTTTATTACGTTTAGAATAAATAGCTATTAATCTATCTTGTTTATGGATTAACCTATTATGTTTCCTAAGTTGCACAATTGAGTTATAAACTGTCACAAAAAGAACAGTTATATCTAATTTTTAGCGATATCCTTTTTCCTCTCTCATAGTTTACTTAGAATTATTAAAATTACCTTAATTCAATGGTTTGAACGTCAACCCGATTTCCATGCTACCTTCTGTGGGACAGAAAGCTATCACATTGAACTTCATCTGTTTCGTGTACACCCATTCCAGCAATTATATTATGGTGTTTTGAAGTTCAATACTATCCTTCTCATAGTTCACAATGCTTCCAAATTTTGTTTCGTTTGCATATTTTATAAATGTACCCTATACGTTTGTCCTAACAGTGACCAGCTGGACAAGTTAGTGTTGAGAATTTTAAGTGCTACTGAAAGCTTTCTTTTTTTTTTACCACTGAATACTTTAGAGAGGCATCGAGATAATTTCTGGCATGTTTTGACAAGATGTCACCAATGCTATTTCTCTCAGGAATTCATCTACAAAGTATTAATATTGTACTACTTAATATTATTGGACATCTTATAGTCATTGTCAGGAAAAAGGAAATGTTTAGTCATGGGCACCTTGCCTCTTGACCTATGAAGAATAGAAGGAGGAAGTGAGGTTGGGTAAAGCAGCCACAACTGCTAAGGAGGACTCAGCAGAAGCCTTAACCACACAGCTTCTTCAGAGAGAGCACTAATCCTACATTCATATGATCCAAGACCAGTTTGTGATTTGGCTGTGCTTTACCTGAAAGATCTGTGGCCTCATGAAGTTGAAACTCTGACCTTGCCAACAAGCTATCATGATGCTTTTATAATGAGACAATTTTCTGTACCACAATTGTTTCAGCCCTAGCACAAGGTACATGATTCAATATGAGGTGACGAGGAATACCCTCTGATGCTCTCTCCTGATGTTTGTCCCCTGAGAATATAGTCTGTTTTGATATCACAGTTAACTAATGGGGAAACACTTATAAACCTGAGGCTAAAATGAGATTTTTACAAATTAATTTGCGGAACGTTTCCATTGTATTCTAGGCCAACATTTATTGCCTGTCTTTAGTTGCCCTTGATCAGGTGTTTTCTTAAACTGCTGCAGTGACAAAATAGTGTGTTGTTTTGTCTCAGTTTTTGCACTAAACTACAGCAGACTAGTTGTTTGTCATTTTCCAAGGATGGAATATTTCGGGATTTTGTTGAGTGAGAAAGGAACAGCTTTTCCAAATTTTCCCACCTTGCACACACCTATCAATAGACTTTCAATGGGCTTGGCTTGTCTGTAAAGATTACTAGTTTTTGGTCTTAATATCCAGTACAGTGCCCTTTACAGGAGATTCATGGGCAGTGCCGGGGTGCCAAGCTGGCAATGCTCAAGAGCACTCCCCTGCAGGAGAGACTATTTTGAAGTAACTGTGACTTATTACGCTGTTTAAAAATCCACACACACTAAAATAACAAGCCTTAACAAATTTCTTGAGTTTAGTGGGGATTTAGATGTGAAAATTGCAACTTCATATGTTTTATTTGTTTCAATTGAGAATTTCTCTGTGAGATATAAGTTTAGCCAAGTTGTTATTTTGACTGCAAAACCCAGGCCAACTGAGCTGAATGCCTAAGGCCTATTCTCAAAATTTATGTTCTATATTTCAAGATCACACCACATTGGACAAGTCAAATTTGTGCTGCTGTAGAGGAATATGCACAATTGTCATATTTTCTTCACCTTTTCGTAACTATTATAGTTCAGGTCAGAAACTCTAAAGTGTTTTATGGAGCTGCCGGATCATTTGCATCTTGAATCTGGCTAGGATAAGCATGATAGGTTTCACTTCAAGTATGATTCAAATGACCCATTTGGGAGCTTTTATCAAAGTTTATTTAAGAATGTAGTTAACATATATAGAAAGAAAATTAGCAGGAACTCATCAATTACAAAGAAGAAACGAAACAGCCACAATAATGTATAACTATTAACAAATATATCTCATGTTCCAATCAAACCAATCCCATGGGCAAAAGACTAATGCAAACCCTAGTTTGCAAACCCTAATGCACACATGATACTGGGCTTGAGGCCTTTGGATGGAGTCTGCAGTTCCCTGGATAGATTCAATATAGAAGTCAGAAGAGCTTCCCAAAACACCAGGGACTCTAGGCAGGCCACTAATAGCCAATTCCATCACCCCGCCCCCCAACCCCCGCTTCTGAAAGGCAAGACCTTGCTTTCAGCTAATCAGCAGAATTTCAAACACCAGAGAGAGACTTTTCAGCATGATGCTCCTTCTAAAACTAAAGCTCAAATTGAAAAGGAAAGAACTCCTGTCACTTGACCTGCCAACAAGGTTTTCTCCTGACAATTCTGAGTAATAGACATCCCAGTAAACATAAACAAACCCCCGTTTAAGCAGCAATAAAAATACTGTTGTAGACAGCACAGCATCATAGACAAAAACAAGACTGATAAAGTTTGCTTACAACTGCAGAGTACGTGATTTTAAAAAACACTTCTTAAAGGTACACTAACATCACATAAATGCCACATAACTAATAAACTCACTTCTCCTTCAACACAAAACCTGGTTAAATTGGCTCCTCTTAAAACATAAATATGTTTTGACTGGGGAAAGGTATCCACAAGGGAAGGGATCCTTTTCTAAATTAATCTTGTTGCATAAAGGATAGAACCCAGTTCATCCTTCCTCACCCAGGAACACAACAATTTTAGGGCATCTCATCCGGAATCATAACAAATTAGAAGGCCTTTACCTCCAGACCAGTCCTAACAACAATGATACTGACATCTGGGAGACGCTCACTGTCACCGTAACATCTGGGGGTTGACTGTTCATATGAACACTGAAAGAGGGAAGCCAAAATGGAAAGCTCGTCAGCTGAGGAGAGGGCCCAATAGAGGCCAGTGAATCCTGCACCTTACCAGCTCACTGTCTTCCTCTGCAGCAAATGTGGCAGAGACTGCCTTGCCAGATTGGGGCCCATGAGTCTGAGTAGGCTATGCTCAACACAAAGTTGATTACCACAGTGCAAACCATTGTGTTACAAGATGAAAGGCTGCCAACTGAAAATTAGGTCTTTAAGTTGCTTGCTTCAGCTTGATAATTTTTGAGGGAGAGGGGTGTTTTCCATGAGGGTATAAAGTAAAATAGGTGTTAAAATACTCCAGAAGTTATGGTTATCAAGCTTTACCATTGCCTTCCAATAGACAGTAATTAGTAAACCTTTTTTTGATTGCTAAATTGGATTATTTTTGATTAGCAAATCATATTTTTGATTTTGGCAAATGTGATTTATTCTTTTGTATTTTTCAGAGAAGCTTGCTGCTTCAGTGGGTTCCTCTTATGGTTGCTATTTCGTTCCAGCCTTCTCAGGGTTATATGCACCATATTGGGATACTACTGCAAGAGGGTAAGAGCTTAACTTTTACACCTGTAACAAATATAGCTGGTTATTGATTTCAGTATACAACAGCAGTATTAACATTGTAAAACCGCTGACTGGTTCTGTGCAACCTATTCTGCCATGGTATGGTTGTACTAAGCAAGTTTTAGTTGCTGATCCTGCATTTCCACATTATTTTAAATTGTTTTTCTGCATCGTTAATAAGTACTCTTTTTTAAATACTGAAATTATATTTTCAAATTGGAGGTCCATGTCATTTTGATTCACAGATTAAATCTGAGTAGCATGATTATTATGTTAAAGCTGTAACTAATTGTTTCACTAATTTAAGTAGTGTGAAATATTTTTCATCAACTTTAGAAGTGTCAAAATGAGCAGGTAATAAATGTCTTGCTTACTAAAAGCTGGTTTTGAAGCATGTACAATGTCTATGGCATCTATGTTTTTTCACCACCAAGGGGCAACATTTATACCTTGGCTTTTTGTACGGTGCCCTTGGTAATCTCCTTGAATAAAGAAGTCGAAAATACCTGAGTTACACTACATTGGGAACGCTGGAGCAAGAGTAGGCCTTTGAGCCCGCTCAAAAAATTATACTTCGGCCTTAAATAAACTCAATGACCCAACCTCCAATCTTTCTGGGGAAGAGTATTCCGCAGTCTAATGAACCTTGGAGGTAAAGGAGTTCTCCTCATCTCCATCTTGCCATGGGTAGCCATGTCCCTCTCTAATGGGGTCACCTTTATGCACCTGGGGGGAATCCTCACCTCAGATTTGCATCTGGGTGAACCAGTTGTAAACTTTGGCAAAGTTTGTAATGAGGGTGGCTAATGATATTTAGATTTATTAAAATATCTTAAAATCAGTTTCACACACATTGGGCCCGATTTTACCATTGCAGGCGCGAAAACGTGGTAGAGTCAGACACGAGGCCATTAATGCGATCCACGCAGATGCCCACTTTATCAAGGCCCGAAAATGGCCGCCATCCAATCCATGCCCAAAATGGGCGCAACGGCGATTTGCATGCATTTAAATTGAATTAATGAACTGCCCACCCAGCATTTCCCCCTTTGCCATCACGTTCGCGCATCCAGATTTGGTGCGAAGCAGATCTGCTCAATGAAGGTCTGTTTCGGGCGCTCCAGCTTCTGAAAAGATAAGTTTGGAGCTTCCAGCAGCTCTCTGACTTAGATCGGCGACGGGGGAAAGAAGAAAAGATCATTCTCTGGATGGGTGGAGGGGGGACTGGGAGAAGGGAGGCCAGATCATTCCCTGGTTGCAATTGGTGTCTGGCTGTGGAGGGATGGGTGAGGAGGGCAGAGGGAGACCAGATTGTTGTCTGATGGCAGGGTGGGGGACGAGGGAGGGCGGGGGAATCTGCTGCCACTCTGTGGGCAATCGATAGTGGCAAAGGGGGGCAGAGAGTCACGATTGATCTGGGTAGCAGGAGGGTGAGTGGATAAGGGGAACAGTTATGTTGTGGGGGCAGGGCGATGTCTGCAGGGGCCATCCTCCTGCTTTTCACTCCTGGGCCACTTTTTGCGGCCCGAGAGCGATGTGACAACAGCACAATTTTCAAATTTTTTTACCTCATTGCATATGCGCAGTTCAAAGCTCCAATCGTTTCAGGCACGATAAGCCCCACCCACAGCACGATTCAGATCAACAATTTTCTTTTCAAGCTAAGTGTGTATGAGGGCGCCTGAGAACAGATTTCCAATCCAGATCGGAATCGCGCCTGGATTCAGCACTTAGAATGAAAATGGTAAAATCAGCCCACTATGAACGTGAACCTGATTGCATCATGGGGGAGGGGTGACGAAAATTGGAGATCACGACCTTCACAATTTTGCCATAACTTGAGCTACCTCTGCCATTCCTACGCACGGAGCAAGTGACCGCTTGCCTTTTCTAATTCTTATATCAACCAAAAATGTTAGATGCTCTTCCAAGCCAAGGTACCCCCACTATTGCCATCCTTATTTAAAGAACAACTCATACCAACTTTTCCTAGCTTTCTGTCTTCCTAAAATGTCAGCAGTTTTCAATATTCACATCCCAGCCTTAGTCACCTTGCAACTATGGGTGGAATTCTAAGAACATAAGAAATAGGAGCAGGAGTAGGCCATCCAGCCCTTCGAGCCTGCTCCGCCATTCAATAAGATCATGGCTGATCTGTCGCTGCTCAGTTCCACTTTCCTGCCCTCTCCCCATAACCCTTAATCCCCTCTCCTATCAAAAACCCATCAACCCGCGTCTTAAAAATATTTAGCGAGGCAGCCTCCACCACTTCAACGGGCAGAGAATTCCAGAGATTCACCACCCTTTGAGTGAAGAAGTTCCTCCTCAACTCCGTTCTAAACCACCCCCCTTTTATCTTGAGGCTGTGCCCCCTAGTCCTATTGTCTTTTTTGAGCGGGAAGAGTCTTTCCACCTCTATCCTATCCATCCCATTCATCATCTTATACGTCTCAATGAGATCTCCTCTCATTCTTCTAAACTCTAACGAGTACAAGCCTCCGTGAAGACAGAAACAAAAAAGTTATTCAATACCTTAGCCATATCCCCATCCCCTACCACTAGGTCCCCTTTCTCATCCTCTAAAGGACCAACATTCACCCTAGCCAGCCTCTTCCTTTTTATATATTTATAAAAACTCTTGCTATCCTTTTTTATATTAAGCGCTAGCCCAGCTTCATAGTTTCTCCTACCCTTCCTTATCAACTTCTTTGTCAATCTTTGTTGACATTTAAACCTCTCCCAATCCTCTTCTCACCCACTACTCTTAGCTACTCTAAATTCCTCCGCTTTTAGTTTAACACTTTCCTTCACCTCCTTCGTTATCCACGGCTTATTACCTCTCCTCCTACTATCCTTTTTGACCATTCTCCCAGGCCTCTGCTGGCATATTTGATAGCAACACAGTGGGACAGTATGTTGCCTCCTTATAAGAAAATTAAAAGCGAGCTAAATCACACGACCACCACAAAAATGCTATTCAAGTACAGTAATATTAAACTTTAAATCTCATGAATCCCTGGAGGTTTAATCCCCAGCATGATTTGCTGGGGGTACAGAGTGTTACGATTCAGATCAGAAACTCCAAAGTGTTTTACGTAGCATGCCTCAATCAGAATTTTTTGCATCTTGAATTTGGCCAAGATAAATGTAATATATTTCAGCTTGGGTATGATTCTGATGGCTCACTCGGGAGCTTTTATCAAACAAGGATTATTTAAGAATTTAGTGGATGATTCTCGCAAAAAAATTCCAAGTGTCAAATTCACATAAAAACTGGAATAAAGCACACTTCTTTTTTCGGTGGGAGTTTAAAAATGAATTTCCCACACTCTGTGCACTGCAGGCTGCCTCAGCATAAATCAGGTTGAAATGCTGTGGGCAGGGCCTATCCCCACAGAAGAGGGCAGCAGCACAGTGGTGAGCGGGCCACTGCGCATTCGCCAATCTTGATGCTGACAGATCGGTGCATGCACAGTGGTCCCTGTCTGCCAGGCTCCCGATTGCTAGCCATCCCCATGTCTCCTGCATCATAGGCCCTCTCCCCCCCCTCACAGCCTGATCACCAGCTCCCCCCTGGATGTGTACGGGCCAGCTGCGACTCTGGTCGGTCCCTCCCCCCTCCCCCCACTCCAGCCCTAAACCCCACAGCAGGTTGATCCCCCACACCCTGATGGCCAGTCCCAATCGCTGGCCACCCTTCCCCCATCAATCCCAACTGCAAAGTGGCAGTGGGGACCCACCCCCATCAGGCCTGCCCCCTGGGCATTGGCCGTTTGCTACTTGGGGGGGCCTCGATTGCATCCCTTTCATTCCAGTGGAGTTGGGCTGCCAGCTCATTGTGAGTGGGAGCCACTGTAAGCCGTGCTGTAGTGGAATACTCCTGGTGGTGGTGGTGTATTAGAGGCTAAGGGGCCTGGAGACCTCAGTCCCAGACCTGCTAATTATATTTAAATCAAGCTAACGCAGCGGGAAATCCAGCACAGGGAAATGTGCTCAGGGTCAGCGCCCAGCCCAAATTACACAGATCGGTCGATGCTGCGCTAGAAGATCAACGCAGAAGGATGGGAGGATTGCCTCCAGTAGTTAACATGTATGGAAACCCCATTTAAACCACTGAAGGAGCAATGAAAGGGCTACTATAGACAACTCAGTAACACTGAGAAAAAAAAATTGAAAAAGTTTGCCTACAACTGCAGAGAACATGATTTTTTTTAAATCTCCTAAAGGTACACTAATGTCATACCTTCCCCTGTTAAGAACAAAATGAACAATCAACATTGAAAGATTGTTTAATATTTCCAGCCCTTTCGGTTTCACACTACTACTAGTACTCAACAATAAATATACATTCATTTGACAAAATCAAAACATAGAAACATAACAATAATATAATCCATTCTAGTCCTTGTCTTCCGCTGGCAAACATGCCTTCTTCTATTTATCACATCTGTGACAAACTGCTTCATCTCCGAAACTCTCCTTCGGTCTTTAATCCTGCGTTGATTCCAAATTCAAATTCACCTCTGTTATTACGATGATAAATTAGGTCTGGAAATGTCCTCAGAGAACCAGGCAGGATCAGCAGGATCGCAACTTACATCTGTGTAGTCAGGCCATTCAGAAAGGTCATTTTATCTCTGTTCCCTTCCTTGTTCGTTGGCCTTAGCTCCTCCTCTGCTAAACAATTTGACTCCTTTGTCTGCTCTTGAATTGCGTCATCACTTTCCGCATACTGTTTGGTAAAGACACAAAGCAGTTTGTCTTTCTAGGTGTTAGAATCAATTTCGATCATGATTTCAAATATCACTTTGACAGTTAAGCTACTGAAAAAAACCCACTAAGTTATTCGAATACCGGCTGTGTACAGTATGATTTCACTAGGCATCCACATTTCTGCACACTGTACAGAATCATTATCCCAGTAGCTCAATTTAGATTATGTTACAATTTTGACAAACAGTCTGATTCCTTGTTGTTGTCCTTTCTGTTGATCCACGTTAGTCCGACACATCCACTCTTCAATCTCCGTTTTGAGATTGCACATAATTGTTGATTCATCCACACTCCTTTTGCATAGATGATGAGCTGTCTCTAACAGTCCTGTTCAGTTTCTTTATTCACATTATTGACCATTAACTGGTTCTCGTTCTCCAGCTCCACCAGTTTTCTGTGATTGATCAAAACTTTTGGCTGCTGCCCCTCAGACTGAGTTAACATCAGCTTTTCTATCTGAACCTGTGCCAACTTGAAAAGGTCATGTTGACAAGGATGTTGTTAATTTGAAACAGCATTTTCCACATCTACATCATGTAGATTCTAGTACTTCCCAACGTATTCCCACATATTTGTCATGTGATATTAATAACTCTTTCAGGTCAATTCAATTTTCCTCTGGAAGGTAACTTAGTAATTTATGCCAGTTTTTAATAATGTCTTTGTTATCCAATTTAGTTTGAGGAACAGTGGAAGTTGATGGGCGACCTGATGGAGGTTTACAAAATTATGAGTGGCATGGATAGAATAGATAGCAAGATGCGCTTTCCTAGGGTAGAAAAGTCAAGTAAGCGACATAGGTTTAAGGTGCATGGGGAAAAATTTAGAGGAGATGTGCAAGGCAAATTTTTTACACAGAGGGTGATCAATGTCTGGAATGCACTGCCTGGGAGCAGGTACAATAACGGCACTTAAGGGGCATCTAGATAAATACATAAATAGGATGGGAATAAAAGAATATGGACTCCATAAGTGCATACAGTTTTAATTTAGATGGGCTTCATGATTGGTGCAGGTTTGGAGGGCCAAAGGGCCTGTTCCTGAATTGTACTTGTTCTTTGAATGTCAAACTGGATTCAGTTCTTCTCTGAGTTATAACCATGAAAACCTCCTCCTTTTGCTCTCCTTCCTGATCAAAACACCATTTAAGCATATTCACATGACACACTGAGTTTTCCTTCTATCTGGGATTCTAATCAAATAATTCATCTCATTCAATTTGATAAGGCCCATTAAGCCTTGCTTTCAAAGGTTCACCTACCACTGGTAAAGACTTTATCCCCACTGGCAAAACTATGAGTTTTTGATTTCTTATCCGTTTCCTGTTTCATCACATGCTGTCATAATACTGTTATGAGAGGAGATTCACCAAGATGTTGCCTGGGATGGAGTAACATTAAGTTACAAAGAGTAAGATTAAGTTATAAAGGGAAGTTGGATAGTTTTAATTGGAACAGAAAAGATGGGGGGCACTGAGGAGGGCAGGGGGCTACCTGATTGAGGTATGCAAGATGAGGGTGGATAGGGAGCAGCTGTTCCCCTTAGTTAAAATGTCAGTCATGAGGGGACATAAGAGGGGCAGGAAGTTTAGGAAGATGTGAGGAAAGCCTTTTTTTACCCAGAGTGCGGTGACAGTCTGGAATGCGCTGCTTGGGAAGATGGTACAGGCAGGTTGCCTCGCATCTTTTAAAAAGCACCTGGATGAGCACTTGGCACATCATAACATTCAAGGCTATGGGCCAAGTACTGGTAAATGGGATTAGGTAGATAGGTCAGAAGCTTCTCAGGTGTTGGCACAGGCTCGATGATGAAGGGTCTCTACTGCACTATATAATTCTGTGATGAATTGGTTTTCTGATCTGCTTTCTGTTCCTGTACATATTCTTAATTTATCTTTCTTCCCCTCCTGCTCGGGATGCAATATTTTAGATATATTTAGTTATGAATTGCTCTATAGAAATGCACAACTTTAGATTCTGTTGATAAAACAGCTCATTGTAGCCAAACTGCAGTTTTATTGTGACTATATGTACAAGTGACCTTGCGTGTAGAGCTGAAAATTATTCACCATTTCAAAAGATGTTGATTCATTTGGGAAACGGGCTCCATTGTAAGTAATATTAAATGTTACTAAATAAAGCCATTGAATAATTATTTCTTCTCAAACCTGGGATAATTAAATCTTTTGTACTATGCAAATCATGTCTGTGCAAATTTACTTAAAATGATTTTCCACTCATTTGTTCTGCAGAATAATATGTGGCCTTACCCAGTATACAAAAAGAAATCATATTGCATTTGCTGCACTCGAAGCTGTTGCCTTTCAAACCCGTGAGGTAAGCTAATGCTTTATTTTGTTGGGTGTCCCTAAGCTGCAGTTTAAAATTCTTTGTAGAAATTGCCCTGGCAGAACCAAGCTGAGCATTGGTGCGAGGTCACTGGTAACTGAGGGTTTGATAACGCTGTTGATAGCTCCATCCATCAACTTGCCAGTTGTTGAGTGTAGATTGATGGGATATGTTACAAATGTGAGGTTTTGTAAGATTGTCATGATTTGGGAGAGCGTCTTTAGTTTTGGTAAAATGGAGGAATGAAGGGGTTGTGTAACCTGTTCTTAATTCTACTGGCTGGAATGCTAAAGATTAAAGGTTGGTGGGGGATGGTGAGCAAGTTGTTCCAGTGAGAAGAAGATGCAAGGTAACCTATAAACAAATAGCAAAACCTCTGTGCCAATGATGAATAAACTGAATGGAATCTTGGGCTCTTACTGGTGGTGAGTTTGGAGGGGGAAAGATATCTACTTAGGCGGGGTGGTGGAATAGTGGAACGCTGTCATCATTCCACCTCAGCCAGAATTTCTTGTCCTGCTGTCAATTGAGAATCTTAATTAGCCAATTAATGTCCACTTAAGGGCCTCCTCCCACTGTCACTCTAATTAACCCAGCTCCAGGCAGGCCATGCAGCATGCATGACAGGTAATGTTGCAGCCAACCTCTCACTGGCAGGGGAAAGGGAATGCATGGGTCAGGTTAGTCCCTTGATTAATGGTGCTCAGTGCCTACTCAAGGAAATATACATCTGGAAAGGGGGAATCTACTGAGAGTCTCACCATCCTGCCACCTCCCACCATTGCTGCCAACTCCCTGCACACTCCTCCCCCCTCAAACCCCCTGCCCCCACATTACTTACCTTCTGCCTTGGTTGCTGTGCCGTTGTTGGCCCCTGATTTGTCACCAGGTCTTAATGAGAGATTCCAGGGAAACGCCAACCACAGACTCCGCCACTGCTTGATTGGCATCTGGTTCAGTGGGCCTTCTCAAAAAGGCGGCATGGGTCACTCAACAGTGACCCTGGCAGCTATCAGCTAACTGGCAAAAGCCCCCAGTGCATCGACAAGGTTCCAGCCTGTTGGTTTTCAGGCAGATGTTAAGAATGTCAAGTTTTGTTAAATGACTACACTTTAACCTCTCTATTTAGTTTCAAGACTAATGGAATTGAGAGTTTAAAGGATATCCAATTTGCATTTCTACCAAGATTTAAGGTCTATGTCAGTAACATTGCCATGATAACGGTTTTGAGATAGGAAACATTGTAGGATGAAGGGTTTTCTTAAAATATCACAACTTAAAGACAGTCAATCTGCAAGGTTCTAAGAAGAGAGCAGAGAGATAGAAACATCAAAGTTTGTATGGTTCACCATTCAAAAATATGGGTGGAACCTTGTATTCAAATTGATGAGATTGGGTTTGTGAGGATACCGAGATGGAAGGTTTGCTTAGCATTCACTAGAAGGATGAATCTCCAAATCATCCCTCACGATTAAAGGAGAGTCAGAGTTTATGCAGCTGAGAATGTAAAAGAAAGGAATCAAGTTTTCAGGAGTTGAAAGTATCTAAGTGCTTTCACTTAAGGGTTCAAAGTAAAGTATAATTCTGGAGGGAGATCTGTTATAAGTGTTAAATAAGGGTTCTTTCCTGTAGTTTGGAATATTAGCTGCCCACTAAAATAGTGTTTCGTCAATGTTGCTTTTAGTTCATTTGTTACAATAAAAGTCTTAAAAATTGAAATGTTTTAGTGCAATTCCTTTAAGTTGGTTATTGGGATTTCTTTTTAAAAGCTAAGTGTCTCTCCAGGGATCATAAGAAGTGGTAATTGGCCAGGATGGATTTGAACTGTATTTTGGAAATTTTAGCATGGTCAGTGCAGCTAACCAGCGTGTCTTTTGGACTGTGGAAGGAAACTTGAGCACCTGAAGGAAACCTGTGCAGACTCTGCGCAGACTCTGCACAGACCCGACCGACAGTGATCCAAACCGGGAACCACCTGGTCCCTGGCGCTGTGAGCCAGCAGTGCTAACCACTATGTCGCCCTGAATTGGAAATCCTAATTGGACCCTGAAATTCATCTACAGATGTGGCATCCTGCTGAGTATCTTTTTTTCCCACCCCTCCTGACTCCCACTACACCACCCTTCCCCAATTGCTTGCAAGCTGCTTGCCCTCTGTGTAGGCTATCTCCATTCTCCTGATCATGTTCAATTGTTCGAGGAGGCCTGACAAAGCCACTTGTATTTGGAAGCAACTTGTTTCAGTGCAGTAACTCACTTGATACATAAATAAAGCACTGCAAGATGAGCAAGAACTCTCATTGTAAGGTTCTCTAAAACTTCAACGAGATGCAGGAAACCTCCAAACCTATGTTGAATCATGTCAGCAGTCAAAAGGAATAATCCAGCAATTAATCTTTTAAGTACTTCATGGTCCCTATAAATACCACTGGTTGTGGGGTGGGGAGTGAGAACAGCTTTGGGGATTGTTCAGCTGTATAGTGGTATGACAGGGTATTTGGCTGGAATGTGAAACTGCAAAAGAAAGCAGGAGTGCCTTCAGAGCAGCACTGCAGACTGAGACTCGCCTAATCATCTGACTGCTTTTCATGCAGTTGGTGGTTGGTAGTGTTATAACAACATAAAATTGGGACTTTGAGTGAGCCACTCCTTTTAGCAGCTAACCAAAGACATATTGAACTGTTTATAGAAGACCCATTTTAAAAATAAAATGCAAGAAAAGGCACTGATCAAAAATGGCTGCCACTTGAAGGAATGTTTCTATATGAATTGCACAACAGACCTATTGCGTAGAATTCCAAACCTGCAGGAATGTTGTCAAAGGCCATTTCAAACAGTAATATTTTTAAAAGGAAAGCATGAAAAATGCAAGACAGTGAAAAGTGCTAAGCAGCCAGATACTCATCGGACATTCAAAACGCCTGTGGAGGACAAAATAAACCCCCCAACTCCTTGATTTATATCTTGAAATGTGTCAAATGTTTCAGAGATGCAAAAAACAAAAAAATGGGATTGCTTGGTCTTCAACAGTTAATACAGAGATGCAAAATTAATTTCCTCCTGGGAACATACAGACAGAGAGGGGTTTTACAAACTGTTTCTGCCAAGGAGAAGAAAGAGATAGCAGCAGGAAAAGAAACATGACAGTCATTGAAAGACACTTCTGGAAAAGAGCAGGCAAGATCTCTGTCTTTTCTCTCTGCTTCTCTCACTCTGTCAGTCCCTCTCTTTTCAAGAGTGTCCCCAACAAAGTACTGAACTACAGAATTCTACAAAAAAACCAGCTAACTGCAAGTGGTTGTAATGCTCAAAAATCTATGCCTCCAAGATGAGCAGAAGACAACTTCCTTACTTATAAAATATTAAAACCTTTGTTCCAACCAACCAAAAAACTGAATAGAGGAGGCGCCAGCTCACATCACGTTTTGTCATAACAAAATGCACATGCGTGTGTAAATCTTTTTACAGGATGCCATGGATGCACATTTCCTGTCACAAGTGTGCCTACATCTTAAACGCCGTTCAAAACTTTTCATCTAATCAAAAAGAAAACTTAGCCACACAACCCAGTTTTACTCCCAAATAATCTTAATTGGGTTACCTGCATAAACATGCATACAATATAAAAAGAAGATTGTAAAGTACAATCACATCCATCAAACCAATTCATCTCGACACAGTTCAGTCGCTTATACCGTTTAGCTGTTCCTTCTCCTACCACCTTGTCAGAGAATCTCCTGGCAGAGCTGCAACCACAGGAGAAACGAAAAACTTGGGTCAAGTTAGAAAAAATGACTGGAAAATTCTTTCCCACCTTCCAAGAAAATTAACCAAAGTTCCAGAAGATAGTATCACTCAGGAATCCTTCTCGTCCCAACAATCCCACAATTAGTCCCCAGTAACTGAAAATGTTCTCTCGTGACCCTGTGCTGTTCCCTTTTAAAGCACTATAATGAATTCATGCTCACATTGTGCTTTAGCCCCTGTGTTCATGTTTTATAAGATATCTGTGGCATGAAACTGTTAGGGCGGAATTTTACGAAAAGAATTGTAAGTGCCGAACGAGCTAGAATATGGGAGAGAATCGCACTTTTTTTTGGGTGAGCAGCAAGTCACAATCTTATGGCTCTTAGTGCAAAAAAGAGCGAAGATATGATTCTTGCCAGCAGGGGAGGGACGGAGCCTAATCTTGCCAGTGAAGCTGGCTGCTGAGCCCTTGGGATGTCATTGTGCAGATGCCCCAATCTCCCAGTGTACTGAGAGATCTGCTGTCATCCCCCAAGCAGAACTCGGGAGCGCCACCACCCCCCCACCACCACCACTGCCACCACCTGCTGATTGCTCTCTGAACTGGTCACCACCAAACTATGGTTATTGGGATTCCCCTGACTCCAATGACCCGCTTTGCAGAGTTCCCTCAGCCCCCTGATTTCCCCCATTACAGAGTTCCCCCAGCACCCCGTATCACTCCCTTTGCAGAATTCTCCCCAACCCCGCAAATGCCACCCCGGAAGAGTTCTCCCTTCCTTCTTCCCCCCACCCTTCATCTTGTTGAGCTCTCACCTCCCCTCAGGCCCCACTCCCTTGGCACTGCCACAGTGCTCGGTGGACAGCAGAACTGTCCAACCCTGCCTCCGACCACCCAGGGGTCGCAATGGCCTTTGGTCCCACCAGCAAGGCCATCACATCTGATCCCCCCTGATGGATTCTTGTCAGAGAGGAACTTAACCACTAAGCAGGTCATTTCAATTGAGCCCAGAAGACAGCGTCCAGGACTCACTAATGATATTTAAATGATATCATTAATATTGAAATCAGCTTCCAGCAAAACAGTGAGAAACCAGGTGCGAATGTGACTTTTCGCCTCTCACCCTATCTTACTGGCTTGCCACACCGGCCAATTTGCATAGCGAGCCGGTAGGATTGTGCCCTTAGAATTTTCCTATTCATGCTTAACTAATGTGTGTATTGTAAAATCAGCGCACAATGTTACTGCCTTATTTCTACTTGCAGTCTGATTAAACCTGCGGGTGCTGGAATAACCTTATAATTTTCCACTTCAAAGCAAAGCTGTTTTATATGGCTTTCTGTAGCAAAAAATGAGACATCAGGGGGCAAATTCTCCCATTCTGCACGCCATGGGATTTGTAGCGGGCGAGGGACGAAAAGATCCATTGACCTCGGGCGGAATTTTCTGGTTTTGGAGTGAACACGGCCAGAAAATCCCACCCTATGTTTTGTGGGAAATACAAGAGAAGTGATTAACTGTTCAGATTTTAAGATAGTCCTTTACATGTTGAGTAAAGTATATTGGGTGATGTCGACAAAATATAAATCTATTGAAGGGCAACAAAAAAAGACTTAATTGTAATTCTGTTACTCTTCGATCATTACTTCTTTTAGCTACTTGAGGCCATGAGTAAAGAAGCTGGGGTCAAACAGGACAGTCTCCAAGTAGATGGAGGAATGACCACTAATAAGATAATGATGCAACTTCAAGCAGATATTCTTTCCATACCAGTAGGTAAGAATCCAAGCTTCACCCTTTTTGGTCCCTGCACAAAATATGTAATCTCAGCAATCAAGTAATGCATAATTTTCTTCCAGAGCCATTGGAAAATGGACAGTACTATTGCCCTTCCTGAAATATGAATCATTCTGAAAAGAATGGTGGCTACATAGCATTACAGTGGGTTGAATATAGTTCCATACAAATTATCTAGACTTTTTTGGTTAATTTAATGAAGATTATGCAATCTGAGTCTTACCTACAGACTGTGGGTGAAGTGTGATGATACTGTGCCTTTAAAAATGTATTTTAATCACATTTCTCTGCAGGTTTTCAAATAGGCCCTGGTATTTTATTGTTGATGAACTGTCAAGAAGCAGTGATTTCTAATTGTTGCTGAAGCAATGTGATGGATATGTTGCTGAATTTAATCTGGACTAATGCAGATTTATGGTCCCTTGGAGATTGTTAAGTGAAGCTTAATTGTGAATGATTGACAGTTTATGTCATGTGGCTAGGGATAGCTATGCTTCTGGAAAAAATCCAGTCATTTTGCTAAGAAGCTGTTTGGACTTGAAACAGAAAACAGTATTTCTTGTTTCCCTCTCCCTGAAGTTGGAAATTCTGTGAGTTACTGTTGCAAACGAGTGGAAGAAGGCAGTGTGTTTCTATCTCTCTCTCTTTACTGAAAGTTCCAGGACTGTGAAGCCTCAGAGTTTTAATCCTACATTTCAAAGGACCAATTCACATCAAGTGTTAAAAAGCTGCAAGATCCAGCATCACATGAGCATATATGTTTTGTGCCACTCTAGGAAGGGGTGTATATTTGTTTATAGGGTGATGTTTGACTTGGAACACCACAGTTAGCTGGCTGGTAAGGTTTATACTGTATCATGCTTGAAACTTGTAATTGGTAAATGTTGATTTTTCTTACTATACATTGACTGAGTTCTTAAATAAATGTTGTTTAGTAAACGTTTCCTCATGGGTCACCTGAATTATTTCTGTGGTGAAACACGTTATGTTTACCCATGCCAAAATCAATGTGCAAAACTTCAGTCTGTATTAACTTCATAAGACACCTTGGAGTTTCTGGCCTGGGTCATAGCAGAAGGCACTGGGGTAAACTTTCTGAGGAGTTTTCTCCATTTCCTCCAGGTCAGTGAAAACCTTGGAGAAATAGTAGAAATGCTAGATTGACAATAACATTACTTACTACAAAGTAAAAAGGTAATAAGATTAAACTAAAGTTGTTCACTTTGTTCAATAGCAGTCAACATTTGAAAGCTACCATAAACATAACGTTTAGTTTAAAGTTGACCACGTATGGAGTCGCTTTGGGAATGGTGAACCTTGAGGTAGTGCTTGTTCCTACAAATTGGACTTTATTTCAATTGCTCTTGCTAACATTTGGAGCTTGCTATGGATAGCCAAGTGATCCTTCTCCTTTCCACGCCCTTTTTGCATCGCATATTCTGGAATTTTTAATGGTCTATTCTACCAAATGTATCACTGGTCTATCTAATCCTATGATTAAACGTTGCCAACTAAATTAATTATACTGTGTTGCAAATGTCCTTGGATGTTGCACATTTAAAGGGTGGGAGACAGTTGTTTTCTTCTTTTGCATATCATGTGCTATGTTACTTGTAGAGTTGTATTCAAAGTTTGACACAGCTCTGGTTGTGGATATATTTGTTCATATTTTTTGCAACTGCAAATGCATTCCTAATGATTTGATTTGGTTCAACCAACGTCAATTTGTGTTTAAATGGCACCCTTTAATGCAGCAAGAAGTCCAAAGGTGTTTCGTAAGAGCATTATCAAAACAAAAATTTATTGCCACAAGAGGAGAAACAAGGCAGATGAGAAAATGCTTGGCCAAAGAGATGGATTTTAAGGAGCATTTTGGGAGAGGTAGAAAAGCAGGGAGAATTAGACAGAAAATTTCAGAGCTTGGACCCCAGGCAGCTGAAGCTCGACCACCAGTGATGGATCAATTAAAATCGGGGTTGGTAATGTGTCCAGAATGGGAGTATTGTAGATTTCTCGGAAGGTTGTAGGACTGGAGGAGATGACATAGTTAGGGAATGGAGAGGGCACGATGGGATTTGAAAATCAAGACAATGGCCTGAATCTTCTGATATAAATAACATGTATATAAATGATTTGAATGCAGGGGTAGGATACTGCTGGTGACACTAAATTAGGTGTTGATAGCTGTTAATAAGTTGTGATAATGAAATAAGAAATTTACAAAAGAATATGGACAAATTAAGTGAACAGGACAAAGTTTGTCAGATGAATTTAACATAGATAAAAAAAGTTATCCGTTTTGGTACGAAAAATACAAAAGCAAGTTATTATCTCAATGGAGAGAAATTTCAGAGTGCTTTGGTGCAGAGAGATCTGGGTGTTCTCATGCATGCATCACAGAAATCTAATATGCAGATAATAAGGAAGACAAATGGGATCTTGGCATTTATTGTTGAAGGAATAGAATATAATAGTGAAGTGTTGCTGCGACTTTACAAAGCATTAGTGAAACCACACTTAGAATATTGTGTATGGTTTTGGACCCCTTACCTGAGGAGGGATGTAGTGACATTGGAGGTGGTTCAGATGAGGGTCACTAGTTTCACTAGATTTCAGATATGAGGGGCTTGTCTAATGAAGAGAGATTAGGCAGTTTAGGCCTAAACCCCCTAAAGTTTAGAAGAATGAGAGGAGACCTAAGGGAGATGCTTAAGATGATAAGGGGTATTGAGAGATCCTTCCTTTGTAGGGCAATCTAGAACAAAAGGTCATAGTTTTAGGATAAGAGGTAGCAGAATTAAAACAGAGATGTGGAGAAATTACTTCTCTTGAAGGATTGTGAGCCTGTAGAATTCACTACCCTAGAGCATGTTGGATGCCAGGACTTTGAGTAAACTTAAGGAAGAGGTGGGCAGATTTTTAATTAGTAAGGGTTTGAAGGACCACAGTGAATAGGCAAGGAAGTGGAATTGAGGCCAAGATGAGATAAGCCATGATTATTGAATGGCAGAGCAGGCATGAGGAGCTAAATTGTCTTTTCTGGCTCCAAGTTCTTAAGATTCTTACATCATGAGTGCCAAATGACATAATGGAAGCTAGTGATGCAGGTCAAGGCACCGAGTAAGTCCCAAAGCATGCATATCACAGTACTTACCTGAGAAGTTTAAACTTCCAGTTGACAGTTAATGCTGTCTGGACTGCTTTGGATTCCCTAGGACAGTCAAATGAGTTGGCCACAACCACGCAGTCATAAGCTGTTTGTTGTCCCATCCTTACCCTGGTTTATTCATTGATTTACTTAGAGCCGTACCCAGCAAGCATAAAGCCCCCTAAAAACCTCACCGACTAACATGAAATAGTCAGCTCTTTGAGCTGACGTGGAGTGTACCAACTTGTGTCATTGCACCTACATTTACAAACAATGTACTAATAATCTAAACACACAGCAAGCAAGTTTTTCTTTTCTTTCAGTGAAACCAGCTATGGCAGAAACAACAGCTCTAGGTGCTGCTATGGCTGCTGGTGCTGCAGATGGTATTGGAGTGTGGAGTCTGTCTCCTGACGGAAACTCAGCAGTCGTATGGGAGAGATTTGAGCCACAGATAGATCCTGAAGGTAAAAAAATGTTTAGTCTGAAACACTTTTCTGAAAGTGTTCAATGTTTTAAATTACAGTGCTTCACTTTTTTGTTAATTAGAGAAACGTGTTATTATAATTGCAGAATTACTGCTTAAAATGCGACAAGCAGCATACTGCATTCCTTATTTTGGCATTCTGCACATGCCAGTGAAAATAAGCAAGAATCTGACAATAATGAACACTTTTATAACAAACACACTGGTCAGTTTCTTGGGTTGCTTCTTATTGGGATCTGCAGGGTACTTCCATTTGAAAAAAAATGGAAGATTTTACAGATAATCTTTAAATGTTTAGCTCTGTGGCAAAATAAAATTAAAATTGTGTTCCAGTAAATTCTAAAAACTTAAATTTTACAAGTATGAAATGATCATCTTGTGATAATGTGCACTATTTGGTGCAATAAAAGCAAAGGTTTGGTGTAATGTTAAAAAAGCAGGTGAGAATGGGTATCCATGACCTGCAATTCTGCCAATGTGATAAATGAGTCAGTCCCATTCAGCTAATATATATGTTCTGCAGCAGAGATCCCTAAACCTACTTATCACATACAACTTCCGGATTTGCCAGTTGCCCCTGTGTTTCCCTACCAAGATTTTGGTTTAATATTTTAGGCCGAACAGTATACAAGATATACAAATTGTAGTAGAGACATGCAACTTGAACAATGGTTTAAAAGTACTGCCCATCAACCATTGATGGAAACGGTTGTTAATGGGAGCATAGTACACGATATTTGGAGTAATAACTGATAGCTTGAGTCATCAATTTTGTTTTGTAAGTTGCTCCACTCTCCCCCAACTTCCACAGCATGTCCATTAACCTTTTAAAGTATTTTTAAAACACAAGTATTTAGTCAGATTTTGGTCATTCCCTACTAACCTCTCCTTCTGGCATGTATTCCTTTCCCTGCCAGTTTTAATTTGTGAAGTTTATTGATGTGTTTTTTGTTATGATAAAAGCGCTAGCAAAGTTTAGTGTGAATTTACTATTGTGGTTATTGTGTTGTATCTGCACTCAAATCAGTTGAATTTCTTTTTGTGAAGACAATATTTCTTTATATGTATAGCATCATGCACGTGTTTGTACAAAACATAAAAGATATTTTGAGAATGGAGAGTTAATTGATCCTATGATATCAAGAGTTAAAAATATGAAAGCTCTGAATTTCTTATCTAAATCAATGAAGTTTTCAGCAGAGTCTCCCACTTTGCATCATACAACACCAGAAACCATCCAGCCCTACCATCGTTCCCTGTGTTAATTTGTGCCAGGATCGTAGATGGTTGTAGAGAATTCCCTACAGGAATGAATATTGCAGTCCTCCTGAACATCCTGGAAGACTCAACATTGACTATGGACTCAAACACCTGCACTTCTATGCTGAGCAGTATAGAATATTTAAACTCCTACTTCTTAAGACCTCTTGCCTGGTTTCCCCAAGCCAACAAACCCTAAGTCTGGATAACGGTCACCTTCTCCCATATGATACATTGCTCCAGGTGACCCTGCTGATGCTCAAGTATTTGGAGGAGAATTGGCTCTACATAGGAACCCCTGACTTCCGTTATGAATCTCAAAGATCAGGCTGAGAAGTTGCTGACAATCAATGACACAGAGACCTGTTGCCCAAGGACAAATCTGCCAGCTTATCTCAGGGCCTTGCATGTGAGACAACAGATAGAGCAAATATGCATCAGATGAAGCCTAACTTATTTCCACACATGCATGGTGTGTGCAGACACTTCATTATTTGCATTATATCTTAAATCCACCATTAGAACAATTTCATATTCCCCACACCAAGTTTGTAACAGCAGGCTGCCTCTGCCCCTGCTGTGGATATCGGGGCTGCACCAAGGTGTAGTAGTACGGTGAACAAAGTTGAAAAGTTTTGATGTCACCTCAAGATCTTAGGTTCTCTGTCACTGTGCACAAATTACACTTTTTGAAAACCATTCCAAGGCATTTGTGAATGTAATGGTCAGATGAAAGCATTTTGGTTTGGATTTTTGCAGTCCATTTATTTGCAGGTTCAACCTCACACTTTGTGTCCTCTTTTAAGGTTAACATTAATGTGGGGGGCAATTCTCCCAAAATTGCTGAATTGGTGGCAAAAGTGTACTAGATCACAACAGTTCTGAAAGGTCAGTTTCTCACCTGAATCTCTGCGCTCTGTGCAATGCAGAGGGCCCAGTCGTGAATCTCATTAAAAAACCGATGGGGTGTGAGGCCTATTCGCACTGGAATCTGACAGTTCTGGAGCTCTGTGTATGTGTAGTGGCCCCAAACTGTCAAACTCCAGTTTGCTGGCTAGCCCAGAGCCCCCACAGTGCTGCCTCTCCAGCATCCACCACCCCCTTCCCCCCCCACAAAACACACACATACACACACAACCCGATTGCGGCCCCCACAGCAATTCCCAGGCCAACCCTGATACCTCCCTGTCCCAGAATGCCCCAATGCTCAGACCCCACCCCCCAGCAATGGCAATCCCCCCTGCTCCAATCGCTGCCTTCCCTCCATCCCAGACCGATCCCAATGCAGAGTGGTAGCAACATCCTCCTGCCCCCACCAATCGCACCTAGCCCCCCCCCCCCACCACACTGCCCCCCTTGGCACTGTCTGATGCCTGATGGATAGTGCCAAGGTGCCCCCTGGGCATGGGCACTTTGTCCCTTTGGCACAGACTGGCACTGCCAGGGATCCATGCGTTGGGCACCAACCCCACTGCCCAATCCCTGGAGGGTCCCCGATTGTCCCCCCTTCATTCCAGTGGGGTCTCTTGCTAGCTCCCTGAACATCAGAAGCTAATCTGAATCCCGCCAGAAAGAAGTACCCCTGGCAAGGTGGGAGATTTGATCGAGACCCGATAGTTAGCAAATCTACATATTTAAAATAGATTTAAAAAGAATTTAATGACTTACCTGCCTTCCTACTTGTTTCCAGTGTGGTCTGGCCAGCGACTGCTCGCTGGCTCTGGGAGACGTGCATGCATTCCCTGTACATGCGCAAATCCCCGTTTAAGGCCTCACACTCACATCGCCTGGCAGGCACAGATGGGAGAATCGTGGCCATGATGTCAACCTCAGTGCCACTTGGTACCATATCTTTGTGCGTCGTCAGGAAATTGCGTGTAATTCGTTATTAGGAGTGTATGATGGTGAGTTCTCAATCCTTAGTCCTCAAGGGATCACAATGGCTAAGGGTGACTAATCAGCTATGTGACTCTCTTCACATCTGGGTTTTCTAACTGATAGTGTCCCAAACCAAAATAGGATGAGAGGCCTAAGTGTTTGAATCCTTACATGGTGTAGGAAGTATCCAGCCTCTGCTTACATCACTTTTCTTCTTTGCTAGACTTGAATTTGAGAGTTAGATTAGCAGAGCACCGATGACCACAACTAAGATTTAATCCAAGTGAATCATAAGGCCCAAATGTGAATGCAGGACCTGTCCTCTCAGTGATGGTTTGAGTGTTTGCCCATAAATTGGGAAATGGCTTGGACGGCTAGAGGAGATGTCTCCTGATGATCGGACTTGGATTCTAGGAGGAGCTAAACTTTCAGTGGGCGTGCCTTCCACATCTCCCTTTCTCCATGACATCAGGGTTCTCATGTTGTCCCTCATCATCTGACCCGGGCTTCTTGCAGGGCTTCATCTTTTTGCACAGCCAGATTGTGAAGGGCACAGCAAACTGATCATGCAACAAACCCTCTCTGGTGCATATTTCAGAGAGCCATCTGAGTGGTCCAGACATCTGAATCACATCTTCAGCAGTCCTGTGGTCCTATGAGGAAGTGTGTGACGGCATGACCAACATTCTACCTTTCCTTGGCTGGAGTCTGAGGGTGAGATATTGGAGTCATGAGCAAGTATTTAAATGGGTCAGTAGCCCTTATCCTCCAGCAACCCTTCCTGCAGATGCTCTGGTCCCTCAGACATCCCAGGCACCAGCAATTCACTGAGGATGTAAGAGCCATGTCAACTCCCAGAGAACTATGCGCACACGCAGCATTTGCTTTTGAAGGTCGCATACCAATTGCACATTGATGGAATGGATGCCCTTACAGTTGATGAACATCAAGGACTGCTGCCAGGGCCTGCATAGTCACATGACTCAGTGCATTGCTCCCTGCACTTTTGAGAACACAAAGTTCATTGTCAAACCTGTGAATCTCTGACCTGCCTATCCTCAGCCAGAGCAAAGTTATACATAATGATTAACCCTCCTGTAAAGGGCATTGGTTACCACCTGAATGCACCAATGTGCTGCTGACTATGAAATGCTGCATGGATCCCCAGTTGCTCAATGCAAGAGCTAAGGCATGTAAAATATAGTAAATCTTGGTGAAAACCTCAAGACCAGACATGGAACAGTTTTGGACAGTGAGGATTTTAGAGAAGAGATGAAAATGGTGGAAGGAGTAAGCTGTAAGGGGAGACACCATGGTGTGATTTGATGATGAGAGCACATTGCCACTGTATCAATTTGGGTGGGCAGACAGGAAGTATGATCAGCTGTATAGGGTTTGGTAAGGAGTAAGCTCTTTCCCATCTGTGAACCAAATTTCAGTCAATTAACGCAGTACTGTACAAAAATCTTTTTGGATGGAAAGGGTCTTGTTATCATGTGAATAAACATTATGGAGGAAAGTACTGAGAGAAATGATGATCACTGATTACTTGCCTGAGCTTAAGGGGGCAGGTACTGAATGTATGTTACAAAGCTACCAACCTAGCTGGTGAGAAATCCTCTAGATCAATAAAAAATCGCTTTATTCATTTCATAATTACTTTGGGGGCATTCCTAATGGACATGCCAATAGGTAATAGTTTTCAAAGTAATATTCAGATGACTTAATGAATACTATTTTAAATCTTCAGAGAGCGACAAACATTTTGCTAAATGGAAGTTAGCTGTAGAAAAATCAAGAGGCTGGGAAAAAGCAGACGACGACGCTGGTAAGAATTTATTTTTGTAATGGAATTATGGTTAATACTGAGCAAGGTTGTGACAAAGTACACAAAGACGTTATAAATTTTCAAAATTGGTGTGTAAAGGGCAATTTCTTTTCAATATAGTAAGCATGAGTTAGTGCCTTTGGTATAAGGAATAAAGAGGCTGCATAGTCCTTGGGAAAATTAGAATCAGAGTAAGATAAGAGCAACAGGATTTATTGTTAAAAGTATCAATACAAATTAAAAAGGTTATAAAACGCAAACTAAACACGGGCTTGTTTCTAATGGGATACATTTCAAAAGCTGAAGATTATGTCAAGTTTGTACAGAACCTTGGTGAGATCACAGTGAATGGTTTTGGTTTCTATATTACGGAAAGGATATTGAGGCAGTAGAGAAGTTGGAAAAAAATTGCAAGATCGTACCTGACCTAAGAGATTATAACTATAGGAAATGCTGAACAAATTGGGATTCTTCTCTAGAAAAGCGATTACTCCTGAGCCTTCTATCATAGGTCTTTAAAATTATGAATGGGCTTGATAGGGTTGAGAAAGCAACAACGTTTTCACTTGTTGAGCAGTCCAAAACTAGTGGCCATGTTTGTTAGATAATCATTAATAAATCCAATAAGGAACTCCTGAGAAATTTCTTGCCCAAAGAGTTGTTAAAATGTGGAACTTGTTGCCATATGCACTTTATGACATGATTTTCAATTGACATGAACTTCTGTAATATCGTTGTCGGAAATTCCCAAGAAAAGGATACACCTTGTTGAATGTATGTAATTGAGTTTTTTAAAAGTCGTAATCACTACTGAACAACCTCTTTTGTCCTGAAAAATGGACCTTATTTCCTAGTTTGCTTGATGGTATCATTGCTGCCAGGCAGTTAGAAATTCTGTAGACTTAGCATCACAATCAAACACCGGGAAAAGAAAAATCAATGCTGTATCTTTGTTGGCAGCTTTCTTCGAGGTCACTGGTGAGTGTCAGCAATTTTCTGCTGACAGCATATTTAAAAAAAAGCATATCATTTGATGGAAGAAAATTGGAAGTATGAGATCCTTGAGGTTATAGCTTCTCACTACCAAGTAGCTGGTTATAGAGTGAATTTAAACTTAAAATTTAAATTCATGCATTTAAGTTATAAAGTCACCTTTTAATATGTACTTAACAGACTATGCAGAGAGAGAGAGAATTTGCTGGTATTTAACTGCAGATTTCTTTTTATCCTGCAGTATAACGTTGCTGACTTTTATTACCTTGATCACTTCTCAAGAACATGGAACACACTTAATGAGCAGACGTGCAAATAACTGCTGTTCATGCAAAAAAAATCAGAAGTTGAATAAATTTCTCTCCTGGCAGACCAGACTAGTTGTCATTTAAATTGCTGAAGTTTCGCTCTTTAGTCAGGAGATAGGCATGGATAATTGGCAGGTACTCTAATAGCTCACTACGACCAGTAGTGCCCACAAGAATCTGTGTTGGCACTTCAATTGTTGACCAGACTTGTTAAAGATGTAAATAATGGGATAGAAAGCACCATATCCACACTTGTCCCAGGGTAGATGACATTGTAAGAAAGTAGATGGAATCATATAATTATAGAGAGCTATTAACAGATTAAATGAATGACCAAAAATGTGGCAAATAAATTTCAATGTAGGAATTGTAGTCATTCACATTGGACCTAAAGCAGATAGATCAGGTTACTTTCTAAATGGTAAAAAAGCTAGAAACAATAGAAATCCAAAGTAACTGGAGAGTACATACATCTTTAAATTGTCATGGACAAGTACAAAAAAACCCAAAAAGGCATGCTGCCCTCTTGTACTCTAGTTCTCTGGATATATTGATTTGAAGTTATGCTGCAGCTATTCAAAGCCCTGAGGTACTATGTTCAGTCTGGCCATCACCCCTTAGAAATGAAATATTGATCTTGGAGCTGGTGGATTTCATAGAATGATAACTGGACTCCCAAGAGTAAAATTATGAGAAGAAATTAAACGAACTATGAATTTTATCCCCTGATATTTGATAAAATTCCTAATTTGTTTAATTTCTTCTCATAATTAGGAATGTTAAGGGATGATTTAGAATATTCAAGATGTTAGAGGGAACTGATGAGTTAGAAAGAGAAGTTATTTTGGCTGCTGGGGAGTCAGATTAGAGCCAAATTTTTTGGGAGTGGAATTAGGAAACACTTCTAGACACTAAGGGTAGAAAGGCTTGGAATTCTCTTCTGCAAACACCTATTAATGCTAGGTCAATTTTTAATTATAAATAGAAAATTTTGTTTAACCAAAGGTATTAAAGGATATATGGCAAAGTTGGATATATGGAATTTGGTTATAAATCAGCTATGATCTCATTGAATGGTAGAGGAGGCTTGAAGGCTAAATGGCTGATTTGCCCTCTTATTTTCTTATTAAGATCTCAGTCAGTTGTTATTTTGTATTTAGTTGCACAGTTCAGGTAATAAGTAAATTTAATGAATTAAATATTGGAACAATTATTAAAATAAAAATTATTGGATTTTGGGGTGGCTAACCTCAAACCCTGTGATGTAAATTGTGAAGTGGATTTATTTGTTAACTGTTTTTGCCATTTCTATAAGATTCCACTTACTTGTTGCCAGTCTTACTGTTGGGGTTTGGGGGGGGGAACTCTGGCATTTTTACTCTATGTTCAAATTTTTAACAATTTGCCTTTCAATACAGCAGATTTTGTTTTAAATAACTAGATGCAATCTGAACATACTGCAGTTGAGTTGGGGAAAATCCATAGTGAAGTTTTTCTGCTATGTTTCCATTAAGTATTCTAGTAATTTTGTTCATGTTCCTTTCCTTTTTATACCAGGCATTGGTGAATTTTATTTCTTAAGCAGTATCAGAAAAGTATTTATAAGTGAAATGTTAAGTGTAAACACAGCTTAGATATTTTAGTCCTAAGAACATTTTCTCAAGAAGTATGTACCAAACATAGAAAACAAAACCAAAATTCCCAGATTTATAAAAATAGCAAAGATGCAATGAAAGGGTTAAACTTCTTTACTTTTGGAGTTAAAAATATGCCCACTTTTTGACAACATATAATTGAGGATACATAATAGATAAATATACATAAATTATTTTGCTTTCCAAGGTCTTAGCTCCAAAAACTAAGGTGGCATGTTGCCCAACAGAGACAGCCATCTTCTAATGGAACTTATAAGGCTCTGTAACAGTTACCACATCAAAGAATTAATACATTATTAGTAAGTAATGTTGAGATGAAAACCCACAAATTTTAGTGAGCAAACCTTGAATAGAAAATCAAATAATCCTGGGTTCCAATTCATTTTCCATTCAGGACTTCTTTTCTATTGAGTCCATGTGATCAGTCAAAACTGTTTGGAAAACTGTACTTATTACAAATAGGCTTACATTAACAGTGCAGTGAAGTTACTGTGAAAATCCCTTAGTCACCACACTCTGGTGTACCTCTCCTGACAGACAATGATCCAGACTAGTTGTTATTTAAGTTGCTGAAGCTTCATTCTTCAGTCAGGAAACAGGCACGGATAATTGGCAGGTACTCAAATAGCTCACTACAACTGGTAGTCTCCACAAGGATCTGTGTTAGCACTTCAATTGTTGACCAGACTTGTTAAAGACGTAAATAACGAGATAGAAAGCCCCACATCCACACTTGTCCAAAGATAGATAACATTGTAAGAAAGTAGATGGAATCATATAATGTTCAGGTACATTGAGAGAGAATTTAGCATGGCTAATGCACATATCTAGCATGCCTTTTGAACTGTGGGAGGAAACTGAGGAAACTAAGCAGACACTAGGAGAATGTGCAGGCTCCACACAGTGACCCAAGCGGGAATCCCTAGTGCTGTGAGGCACCACTGTGCCATCGTACCATCACCCAGATCAGATTGGATAGGCTGACCAGATTATTGTTGGATTTCATTCTGCAGATGTTTACAGGTAACCCTGCTGAATCTTTCACCAGCAAAATATGAGTTGATTTTTTTAGCTGCAAATTGTACCAACTTCTTCTGGGAAGGCTCCAAAACTCCCAAGGTGAAATCGAAAGTGATCCGCTTAGGACAAAAAGTATCACGTGTGAGGCATAATCTACATGAAAGCATAAAAGCTTATTGAATTAAATTTCTGTAGATGTCTACCAGTAGATTGGTGCTGGTACAGATTGTTACTGGTGACGAACCACATTCAACTCATAGTGGGGAAAATTGGAAATTGTGGATGCCTTGGAGGAAAGCGCCTCTCACTTTGAATCTTTTTACTAATGTTGGCATTTGTTATTTATAAAGTAAACCAGATCTTGAATTCAGCAAGGTAGATTGTGAAATATTTAGCTTCTGCTCAAATTTGTTAAGTATAAAACTCATATCGGGGGTTTTTAATATTTTTGGATCTTGATTTCTGACTTAATTTTATTTCCATGTTTCAGTCTAACTTGTCCGTTAGGTAGTGCATTTGCCATTGTACAAATTTTGTTGTAACACAGAATGCTTGTGTCTGAGGAGGAAGAAGGGTATTTAAAACTAAAAGGCTCGGATTACTGCTGTTGGAAAATGTAACTTAAAGAACTGTCATGGGAACATTTGCTCTTACATGCAGAGTTTTACTGCCCTTCATGGTTGAGATGCGAAGTGAGCATGTAATGGCTGCAGATCTCTGCATCCCACTGAAATAAGTGGAATAAACCCTTTGATGAACTGCAAATCAGTAACTAAGCCAGGGAGTAGAATAATGTTCTGGAGCAATGTTAATTAACTGGCCTGTCTGTGTCACTAATTGCACTTGTAGGAGCAAACCTGTTTCTCAGGCCTGTAATTCTTCTATTCAGCTTCAGACAACTCTGTAGGTCATTGCCTTAAGAAGGCAATAATCTACAGAGTTGAAGCCTTAATCTTACTAATGTGCTGCTGGTAAATCAATATTGATGTGGATGGCTATACTATCACCATAACTCAATGTACACTTGAAAGTCCTTAAGCATTTGCTCTTGGCACCCTGCACCAAAACACACGAGATTTGCGTATGAAGGAAGTGCTTTAATAGGAAAAACGTGCAGGTGTTATATTATGCCAAAAAAACTCTAATGTAGACACTTGGTAGCTTAATTTAGGAATTCCTGAACACTGATGGATATCCACATTTGTCAGTCACCTGGCAGACAAAAAAAATGGATAGTATAATTCACTGTGTATTCTTTTCTTTCTAGGCACTGCAGAATTCCCATAGACGTAATATAACGGGATAAAAAGATAACATGTAGTGCTTTGTGACATTTTGCCTCCAGATTGGCTAGAAATGCCTGGGAATGCTACAATTTTTAAAGAGCTGATTATTATTTTCTTATCAATTATGATGTCTGGACACAGAACATTACTTGGGAGTGCCTTTTTAGGTATTATCAAAGTACAAATATACGCAGGTACTTAAATATCAGAACATAATAAAGAAATGGATCTGTGAACTCAGTACAAGAATTGCTGCGGAAAATCAGATGAAGTGGATGAAAAGAAACCCAACATGGAGTTACCAAATGTATTGTCTAATATTTGAAGTCCAGGACTTGCAGTTTTGTACACACTGAAACTGTGGCTGTCTTTCACAGATTGATTCCTTCCAGATGCTAGAGATTGTATTAGAGTTGATTTGCAATAATTTGCCCTGCTAAAGCATCCTTTATGATAATATGTCTGCTGACAGGTAAGATGATGAGGACAGAAGTAAATGACAGTTAAGTAAAGTTTAAGTTTATTTATTAGTCACAAGTAGGCTTGCATTAACAGTGCAATGAAGTTACTGTGAAAATCCCAGAGTCGCCATACTCCAGCACCTGTTCGGGTACCATGAGGGAGAGTTTTAGCATGGCTTTTGAACTGTGGAAGGAAACCAGAGCACCCAGTGGAAACCCATGCAGAAACAGGGAGAATGTGCAGACAGTGACTCAAGCTGGGAATTGAATCCAGTTTCCTGGTACTGAGGCACCAATGCTAACTGCTGTGCCACTGTACAAAGGAATGTTTTGAGTTATGAATATTTAAAAGTGAACGCCTAAATAAAAATCAAATGGGGTGGGGGGGAACTAATCAGTAGCATAGATGGCCATAACAAAATCTCCAGCAGGTAGGAACATGTGATTACAGTTAGTTCTGAGACTATTAAAACTTAGAATGGCCCTGAGCAAACTTAATGTAGAGCCCTTGAATTGTAGTTATAGGTACTTCTTAATTGGCACATATGAAATTAGCAAAAGTTACTCTTTCCCCATAAAGACAAAAAATTCATTTTTTAAACCAGAGTTGAAGCAATGTGCCGAATGTATAAGAACTGGTTCTCAACCAGGGTTCTATTGCCCTCTAGGGTTCACAGAAAGAATTCAAGGGTCCCAAAGAAATAAAAATGATAATATACCAATCAGAACCTAGATCAGGACAAATGGTGATTGAGATGTCTTTTCAATCAAGAAATGCCCTTCAATGATGGTGAGTCAAAGCTGGGATTTCTGTGCTAACAAAATACTTTTTTTAAAATCAATGGAGTAGTGCCATTCTGGTGGGGGTTTTTTGAAGTTGCAAACTTGGTTTCACCTTCCTCTTCCGAATCCTTTATTAAACAACAACATTAACACTTGGAAGTTGTTATATTATGCATGTATTGTACTACAAAATGAATGTAAACATGGATCTTGAAGAGTATGTGCAAAGAGTTAATTACGTTTTTTCAAGCTTCAGCCTTTTGCAGTTATGAATAATCCAACAGATAATTCTTGCAGGTCATATAATGCCAGCTATTTAGACTTCTTTAATCTAAATGGTCAATCAGAAATCCAACAAAGAACTCAAGAACACAAAGTTCTAATTCTTTGTGCAACTTGAATCCCTTTTGAATCACAGGGCTGTTGATCAATCATGGCAGAAGCAACAATAACATTTAATTTGTGATGAAAGCACAGGTTATCTTCATACTCATTAAATGGAAACCCATGCAGTGCTAACGTACTGTCTGGAATACTTAACTGTGGTTGCTTAATTTAGTATATATACCTAGAAACTGCTGAAAAACCCCATGTTGGCTATCAACTGCAGTACGAAAATCATGCCTGGACAGAATATTGAACGGCTATTAGGCTGACACTGACTCTGGCCAATTCAGTTCTCAGAATGTTTGAAATCCACCATAAATCTGAGTTACAGCAACTTTTGAAAAATTTATAAACCTGTAGGAACAAAGTTTCTGTATTTCTTACAACCATACAACGTAGTGCATGTGCTACTTTTAAACTTGTTTATAATATAATAAGCAAAGTCTTTTGTAATAATGCCCTATTTTAACAGTTGTCATTATGGCAACTCCATATATTCTTTGCTCTTCACTATTCTTCACAATACAGCATGATTGTTAACCTGGTAAAGCACCAAAATACATTCCTTCATGATTGCTTATTTTTAAAAACGAGCACAAAATTGTAGTGGGTGGGTCAAAAACTTTGCACCTCATCAGTGTAGAATTCTGGCATCAACTGCAGTTTACACATTACTGCTTCCAAAGGTGGTTGGATCTTGAGATAATGCATGGTATATTTAAGGCTTTACCTTTAATCGCACCACTTCTTTCACACACATTAAAGATCAATAAATCAAATTGTTGCCGCTGTTCAGAAGTATAATGAGTTTGATTTTAAAATATTTCATTGAATGTTTGTGTCACACCAAATTCCATTCTTCTGAGGTATGGTCAAATCTTTCTCAAATGCCATTGAATTGTAGGGCTGTTGATCCATCATGGCAGAAGCAGCAATAACATTTAATATGTGTTGCAAGCATATTGCAGTGCAAGAATTATCCAGCAGTATATTTCAGTTTACTCAGCCATGACTCTGCCTGATGAGACAGTGGACAATTGAACCTCTTCATTCAATGGATCAGTTGTCAAGATTGTCCGAATAAATAATACATACATCAATATTTATGAATGTTACAAGTTGTGATTTAGCGCGCTTTTACCATGTATTAAAAATTATTTATAGGAATGAATAGAATATGGATTACTTGTAAATCAAGATATTTATGCAAACTAGCTATTTTGAACAATACCTCCTTAAGTGAAAGTTGGGGAAACTAATTTTCAAAGAGGAAAAACTGTGATTTCTTTTGTAAAACAGTAAAATTGATTCTGGATTTTTTATTTACAATGTTGATTTCTATATATAAATATTTTATTTAAAACTTGTACTTATTAATTTGATGAACAATTTAATAAAGATGTTTACCGCCACTTCTGTGTTACTGATTCAACTTTTTATTGTTCTCCATTACTGCTTGTTACAAATGAAAAGGGCACATTTCTGTGGAGTAAAGCTTTCTCATATAACTAAAGTTCTAAACTTTTTAAAGTTTATTTATTAGTGTCACAAGTAGGCTTACATTAATAGTGCAATTCAGTTATTGTGAAAATCTTCTAGTCACCACACTCCACCTGTTCAGGTACACTGGGGGAGACTTTAGCAAGGCCAATGCACTGAATCAGCACATCTTTCAGACTGTGGGGGGAAACCAGAGCATCCTGAGGAATCCCACACGGACACGGAGAGAATATGCAAACTCTGCACAGACGGTGACCCAAGCTGAGAATCAAAGCCGGGTCCCTGGTGCTGTGAGGCAACAGTGCTTACCACTGTGCCGCCCCCTAATTGATGCAAAAGAAAATTTGCTACTAAATTTCTGGCTTACCTTTTACCCTCAGCTTATGTTTTTTAACATTTATATCTTTTTTAAATTTCATTTACATACACTATGCTGTCACACTTGCAATTATAAATTCCTTTCAGTGAATGCTATTATTTAATTTTTGTTTATTACATTTCCAATGGCATCATTTCAAGCAAAAGCACATGTGTAATTTAGTTCTTTCATTTTTTCATATTATTTATACAGTCAGTTTCTATCCTCCATTGTTTAATTAGTTTATTTGGGTGCTGTTCTGCATTATAAAATATTCTAGTTTCTGTAACTCTTGTGCACACAACTGATCAAATTCTTAAAGTTTTTGTCCAACCTTTTTTGTCAGATTTGATTAGCCACTTTCCCCCAGCTCATTAACCTTAATCATGATGATGAATGGGATGGATAGGATAGAGGTGGAGAGACTCTTCCCGCTCAGAAAGGACAGTAGGACTAGGGGGCACAGCCTCAAGATAAAGGGGGGGCAGTTTAGAACGGAGTTGAGGAGGAACTTCTTCACTCAAAGGGTGGTGAATCTCTGGAATTCTCTGCCCGTTGAGGTGGTGGAGGCTGCCTCGCTAAATATTTTTAAGACGCGGGTTGATGGGTTTTTGATAAGCGAGGGGATTAAGGGTTATGGGGAGAGGGCGGGAATGTGGAACTGAGCCACGACAGATCAGCCATGATCTTATTGAATGGCGGGGCAGGCTCGAAGGGCTAGATGGCCTACTCCTGTTCCTATTTCTTATGTTCTTATGTGACTGGCAGAGCCAGTAAAACATGCCTTTGATTTTATAAAGGATTTGGAAGGTGACATGGTAATCATACTGAACCTTTCAATGGTATTAGCAGAGATGAAGACACACGTTTACATTTTGATCAGGATTGCTCATGATTAGGTTAATTTCTTTAATTGGAATTTAGAATTATTTATCGACGGTGTAGCAAAGTTATAGCATATCCCTTCATGCACAGAGAGTACACTATTATACAAAAGTATTCAAGTTTGCTTTGCTCATCGATGATCAACAAGTAATTAACTAAAGAAAAAATTTAGCTCTAACTACCTTACAAACTCTTAAACTGAACTATTTAAAAGGTAGTTGAGTTAAAATCTATAAATATTACTTCAAACAGTATGAAATCCCGGAAGAAATAGTGTTAACAAGATCGTACAGGAAAGCAAATTTAACAACTTTCAAAAGGAAATCTTATCATAGATTCCTACAGTGCAGAAGGAGGCCATTTGGCCCATCAAGTCTGCACCAACCACAATCCCACCCAGGCCCTATCCCCATAATCCTATGCATTTATCCTAGATAGTCCCCGTAATGGTACGGGGCAATTTAGCACAGCCAATCCACACAACCTACACCTCTTTGGACTGTGGGAGGAAATCTACCCCGACATCAGGAGAATATGCAAACGCCACACAGACAGTGACCCAGGCCAGGAATCTAATCCGGGTCCCTGGCGCTGTGAGGCAGCAGTGCTAACCACTGTGTCACTGTGCTGCCCAAATATATATAATAAATATTTGAGGGGGAAAATTACAGGTCATGGTTTAGAATTGCTGGATAGTTCTTTTAAAGGCATTAGGTCTTGGCTGCCTCCTCTGCTTTATTATTCTATGATCCTACGTCAAAATTTAAAATTAGTTACTAATATGCAATTCACATTCCATTACATTCAAGTAGAATTGAGGGTAGAATATCATCTTAAAACTTGATTGATGGTGGTGACTGTAGATTTCCCCCCCTACCAAGGCCTGGTGTAATACAATATCCAGTAGGATAGATTAATCATGGAATGATGCCAGCCAGTATTTAGCAAGCTCATATGGCATCTCAATCTAGTGGACAAGTTCATGCCTGCCACTTTGTTTATCAATCTGTTGCCCACAGAAACTTTAAAGACTGGAAAATGCTCGTCAACAAACTTGTGCTGTGTTCATTGTAACTGACAACTGAATAAAAGGGAGTGGAACACACTTACACCATTTACTTTGCTTTGCTTTAAGGGAAATGGAAGCTGAAAAGAGCCAATTGTTGCACCATCACAGGGTAGCTAAGTAACAGCAGAGCACATAGTTCTTATCACAGTTTGAGTAAGTGCTCAGCTGTGGGTTAGATATACAAATTTGAGGAGCCATTTCTTACCAATCAACAATACCTGGAGCAGGAACAAGTTCTAAGGTGAGTAAATTTTAGTCAAAAACTCAATAACTTGGATGTCAGGTAACAACTGATGAAAGAATAAAGTCTGTTCTTTGTAAAAAAGAGGTATATTGAAGTTTAATATTTGATACGAGAGTTGAGTTAAATCTAAAAATTTACATAAGCAACATTTTCAAAGAAAAGTTATGTGGCTTTCTTGCATGTTTATTAACCTTTATTTTAAAATTTCCTGGGTTTTCTTTTCAGTAAATACACAATAGAACAAGTTAACAAACCAAGGGTTGAATTTTATGATGCTGCTGGGACTCTTTTCACATGGGTGGGGGTCATCTTCTTCTCACCCAGCTCTGATTTGTTTAAATGATAGACTGGTGGGCACCAAACTTGGCAGCTTGCCCACTATTTTTAAAACGATAACAGGCATTTGAGCTTGATTAACATGGGTCAGCTCAGGACTAGCATTTAACTTTGATAGGGATTGGGATAGTGAGCAATATGCATCATTCCCTGCTACCCCCCACCTCCCCCCCCCCCCCCCCCCCGTAAAATTCAGCCCCAAAGTTTATTTTGCCTGGATTAAGCTGAATTTAGATTTTCACATATAGTTAATAACGTATTTTGTAACATCTTTTTCTACACCTAATGGAACATGAGGCAATCCAATTCTGCTGCTTTTATATCCAATAGATTGTCTTCGAGATTGGTCTGAAGCACAGTGTTTTGTTATCTGGTTAGGTTGTTATGAATCTCAACTCCTGAGGACATGTCAATCCCAGCCTCAATTTCCCACTCCAGTTAATACACCTGACTTACTCAGAGGTGAGTACAAGCTCCATAGCTATGAGGCCCCACAAAAACTTCCTGTATATCCAGTTTCTAACCCAATTTTTATCAGAGGCCCATGAGTGTTAGAGTGGGATAGAACTGGAATGTCCTTCGATATAACTTGCTGGGGGGTGGTCGGCAGACTGTGTCAACGATAGGTCCATGGGGAATTCCATAGACAATATTGCAGAAGGAGAAAGAGGGACGGCATTGCTCGAGACATTCTTGATATGTTTGCATGGGTAAGAGGAGAAGAAGCAAGAGCAATAATCCAGCTGGAATTGTCAAATAAAAACAAAATATTGCAGATGCTAGAGATCTAAGATCAAAATACTGTTGAGTAGTATTCAAAATGTTAATCCTGTTTTTCTCTGCTTTTTAGCGATTTCTGTTTTTATCCGAAGTTGTACAAAAGGTCAAGAGAGTTAAGGAGGGCTATGGCACCATGTTCTCAGTCACAGAGAATTCAATTTGTGATAGCAGCCAGCATAGCTTTAGTAGGGGAAGAAGTTTTGGTGGAGGGGTTTAAATGTGGAATGACAAGAAAAAAATGAACATCAATTTCAGAGGTTACAACATATTCAAGGAGTTTAGGGAGGAAAGGTAGTTTGGAAATGGGGCATCAGTTTACAAGGAGAGTGGGAGTGAGAGGGATAGGATGACACATTTTGAAAAGGAGGGCATTACTCAAGGAAAAGACAAGAGGGCAGTGCCCTCAAGGGGAGAAGGTAAACTGAGCTGATATGCAGATTGAAATGAAGGATGAGGAATTGTTTGGTGCAGAGGTTGAAGGGAGTTAAAAAAAAGATTTGAAAAATTGGAGGGGTGTTGGAGGATAATGGAGGATGAGGAATTTAAAAAGTAAAATTCATGGAACAAGCTATGGGGCGGAATTTTCTCACAAAAGTTCAAAGTATTGAAGGGTGAGAAAATGTGTTTTTTCGTCCGTTTTTCCAGTGAGATAAGTGGTGGTAATTTATGGCACTCTATGCAATATAAAAGCTGTAATGTGATTCCTATCAGTAGGGGATGGGGCGGGGATAGCCTAATCACACTGAAGCTGGCTACAGATGGCTCAAGGCACCATTACCCCTCCTCCCCCAAGGACCTCACCGACCCCAACCCCTGATTGCTGGCCCCACCGACCAGCCCCCACCCAAAAGCAGATTTCCTCCCTCCCTTCCTACAGACCTCCTCCCCATCAGGCTCCACCCCCTTGGTGGTGCCTGGTGGACGATGTCAGGGTGCCAGACTGGCAAAGTCCAGCTGTCACTGCTGAGACTTCCCCAAAAACCTGGGGAAGGCTTCAGTCGTCTGTGGTCCCACTGGTGAGTCCATCGTGTCTGGCCCCCATTGATGGGGACCGCTTATGATTCTCAGACAGTGAGGACCTCTGCAAAAGGTAAGTGATCCTGGACAATTGAATTTGTTTTAAATGGAAACTCTATATTATAGCAACACCCTGGATGATTTGGTCAACCAATATCATTGACTAACCTGATTTTCCTCTACCCCTCATATTTCTGACTAGTGTATCATTTCACCAGGGTTATATGCATTTGTTTCCAATATTTACCCTGATTGATCGACTTAATCTCCAGAGATTCTTCCCATGACTGAAGGGAAGTGTTTGATTAGTGAAAGGCTATTGGCCTGAGTCACTTGCCTCAGCTTTTGGCAAATGGTCAAATGGGTTTCATGAATATTTTCTGAGGTTAAGATCACCCTGAGTGTCCATTTCTGAACATTTCATTGTCTTAAGGCAGGAATGGTTTTGTCACATTGTTGTTCCATTTTCACATTCTATCTAGTTGTGGGTGCTAGCCTCCCTGGGAGAGAGTGATGGGGGTCTAAACTAAGACATGAATAGTGAAGGATTGTGAGAAGTTTATCAGCCAACCAAAACCTCTAAATAATCACCCCAAGGAGAATGCCATAAAAGTTCTACACTTTTTATAACACACCAATACAGATTTATTATTCAGTTGCTGATGTTCTGAATGTGTTGAAAGAACTTTGGAGATCCTGGAGTTTTGAAGAGTAAATTAAGATAAATCCAGCATATTATTTAGTCACAGTGGTAACAGAGTTTCCTGAAGGCCTTGAGATGGCCTGTCTTGATATTCTCCTACACATAGTTTGATGCAGCACACCAGATATGTGGTATCCAGTGGGAAGACTGACAAAGACAGTTTACTTTATAAATTGGTGCAGAATGAGAGATAATTCCAGTTCTGTGGTTAAAATTCTTAGTTTGCTCTTTGATCCATCCATATTTTCTCCACACAATTGCCTCCAATGAGTTCAGTGTAGAAAGATTAATTTTGCTGTTTCTTTAACTGCAGCTAAATAACATAACATATTTTTCTTTAACATTTTAGAACAATTATCACACTGCTGAATCACTGTGTGATTATGGCAGCATCCCAGAGAGTCACCATTCAAGAGATGCCTGGTAGTCCTGCTCTTTCTCCTGGATTTGGTTCAGCAACGCTGGGACAGCTGCAACAGCCACAAAAGAACAACACGGAGAATCTGAGAAAGAACCTAAAATATGACAAAAAAACACAAGCTTACAGCAATGATGATGGACCTGGAAAGAGGAGTATTGGCAAGAGTGGTGGTATATGCCCCAGATTCACATCCAACCAGAGTTCTCAATGCTGCATGAGTAATGCAGAAGAAAGTATCACACATCTCCAAATGGAGCAGAGTGCTTCTGTGGAGAATATTTCTATGCCGCACTTCTTGCACACACTGCAACAGAAATCTTTATATCCTTGTAATCCTGAAGAACTAGAGAATCAATCATCAGGTATGCATCGTACAGTTAAACAAAGTAACCGAAAACATGCAGAGTCATATCAACAACAAATTGAATCAGAGACAATAGGTAATGTTATTGGAGATGAGCTTGATGTTAAAGTCTCTTCAAGCCATCACACTTGCATTGATGCTACAGAAAGCACGGCCCCAGAGAAGCAAGCTCCATCTGTCTTAGAGAATCCTGAAAGATCATCTGACACAGCAGTGGGAAGAAGCACTTGTGCAGATCACTCCAGTCCTGGGAAGTCACAATCGGAGCATTATCTTACAGAAGGCCATAATGAAGCAATTCAGTTGCAGACTGTACCTTACAGTGACAGTCTTAAACAGTTAATTAGTACACATTCAATGTCCCATGTTTCTTTCTCATCATCATCTTCATCATCATCATCAGCGTCTATTGCATCACTGATAGAAGGCAGAACTCTGGGGTCAGAACAAATAAGTCATTGTGGAGACCCCAATAATCCCTCCAGACACTGTGTACCACAGACCAACAACAGCATGCCCAACAAAGCTGAGGTAAGTGAAATCCCATACTTTTTGACCTTAAATTGGCTCCAACACTTTAGAAAAAGAAAGCTAATAGCTAATTAATGATTTTTCTTTGATTTCAAATTTGAGTTTCCCGGGAGGATGTTCTCCACACAATCCAATGCAAACCTCAACAGTTTTGGTTTACTTTTAACAATAATGGCTGGGATTCTACTGTCAGCAGTGAAGGAACAATGCTTGCTCTGCATTACACCTAGAGTTTCATCCACTTTCCATGGGATATTCCATAGCAATTTAGGATTACTGGAGATCCTTCATAACGCTATGCCCTCTACAGAGAATCTATGCTGTTTATGAGTAATACAAGCAAAACGATATGTCTTTTCAACCAATCTGTTGGTAGAAACATCACTGTGACATGCAGAATCTAAACCAGGAAGTATAAATTAAAATATTTAATTCATTGTGAAATAAAAAAGCAAAGATCAGGAAAAGAAAGATCTGATCAAGAGAAAGATAAAATAGAAAGCTTTTATAAACATTAATTTCATTTTGAATTTACTTAAATCCCTGATAAAAATTAAATTGAAAGCAATGAGATTCATTGGAAAAGGAAATTTTCATTGACAGAGAGGTTGTTTGTGGCAGGAATCAAGATTTATCTATAGTGTGAAAAATTTATTTATATCTGAATGTGTCAGCCTAAGATTTCTCTATTGTGTTTGGTCAATAACTGGTGTGTAATTGCCCAAACTTTACTCCCTCCAGATATTGGTTTGCCCTAGAAAAGCAGGAGAAATCTGTGAGCAACTTCCAGATTTCCATTGTTAACTAATAAACCAATGCCAAATGTCATTATCCAATTTACACTGTCATAACTGTATGCACTCAGTGGGTTAATTCAAAAGGGTGTTATTAAATTTAGCAGTAACAATATGGCAAATGAGCCTTACTTTTTAAATTCTCAGTTGATAACTGGCATTAACTCGTACAATAATAGGAAAAGAACCAGTTCCAGAGAGTGAACATCATTTGGAATTTAAACAGGGCAGCACATTTGTACATCTAGGTTCATTTCCAGCATTTGAAAGACAGAATTCAGAATGTTCTATTTTTTTTCAATTTATTGATATTTTCATTTAAAAACAATTTGCTGTTTTTGCCAATTATCCATGTAATAAGGCTGACTGCAACCAGAGTTTAATCAGAACTTAAGAACATAAGAACATAAGAAATAGGAGCAGGAGTAGGCCATCTAGCCCTTCGAGCCTGCCCTGCCATTCAATAAGATCATGGCTGATCTGTCGTGGCTCAGTTCCACATTCCCGCCCTCTCCCCATAACCCTTAATCCCCTCTCTTATCAAAAACCCATCAACCCGCGTCTTAAAAATATTTAGCGAGGCAGCCTCCACCACTTCAACGGGCAGAGAATTCCAGAGATTCACCACCCTTTGAATGAAGAAGTTCCTCCTCAACTCCGTTCTAAACCGCGCCCCCCTTTATCTTGAGGCTGTGCCCCCTAGTCCTACTGTCCTTTCTGAGCGGGAAGAGTCTCTCCACCTCTATCCTATCCATCCCATTCATCATCTTATACGTCTCAATGAGATCTCCCCTCATTCTTCTAAACTCTAACGAGTACAAGCCTAGTTTATTCAGCCTCTCCTCATAGCTCAACCCCCTCAACTCCGGCATCAGCCTATTAAACCTCCTCTGCACTCCCTCCAAGGCCAAAATATCCTTGCGTAAGTACGGCGCCCAAAACTGCACACAGTACTCCAGCTGCGGCCTCACCAGTGCCCTATATAGCCGCAGCAAGACATCCCTACTTTTATATTCAATCCCCCTCGCTATGAAGGCCAGCATCCCATTAGCCTTCCTGACCACCTGCTGCACCTGTAAGCTGGGTTTTTGCGACTCATGCACAAGGACCCCGAGGTCCCTCTGCACCCTCGCCTGCTGCAGTTTTTCTCCACGTAAGTAATAGTCCTTCCTACCATTATTCCTACCAAAGTGGACCACCTCGCACTTGCCAACATTAAATTCCATTTGCCAGTTCCTGGCCCATTTGCCCAGCCTATCTAGATCCTTCTGCAGACTCTCCACACCCTCCGCACAATTTGCCTTTCCCCCAATCTTGGTGTCATCAGCAAATTTCGACACCCTGCACTCGGTTCCCTCCTCCAGATCATCTATATAAATGGTAAATAGCTGAGGCCCCAGCACCGACCCCTGGGGCACTCCACTAGTCACCATCTGCCAATCCGAATAGCACCCATTGACCCCCACTCTCTGCCTCCTATTTGACAACCAGTCCTCTATCCACGCTAACACCCTACCCCCAACTCCATGCCCCCTGACCTTCTGCAAGAACCTCTTGTGAGGTACCTTGTCAAACACCTTCTGAAAATCAAGAAAGACCACATCCACCGGCTCTCCTCTATCCACCGCCCTAGACACATCCTCATAGAACTCCAGTAAATTTGTCAGACACGACTTCCCCGTGCTGCGTCTGCTCTATTAAGCAATTCCCCTCAAGATGCCTCGCTATTTCCTCCTTGATGACGGATTCTAACATTTTACCTACAACAGACGTTAAACTAACCGGCCTATAATTCCCCGCCTTTTGCCTGGCACCCTTCTTAAACAACGGTGTAACATTAGCCGCTTTCCAATCTTCCGGCACTTCCCCGGAATCCAGCGACGTCTGGAAAATAACCACCAAGGCATCCACTATCACCTCCGCCATTTCTTTCAGAACCCATGGATGCATTCCATCCGGTCCTGTGGACTTGTCCACAATCAGCCCCTCCAGTCTGTCGAGCACCGCCTCTCTAGTAACAATAATGTCATTCAGGCCCTCCAGTCCTACCACCTTTCCATCGCTAACACCCAGCAAATTATTCACGTCCTCCTCCGTGAAGACCGAAACAAAAAAATTATTCAAGACCTCAGCCATTTCCCCAACCCCTACCACTAAGTCCCCCTTCTCATCCTCTAATTATTGAATGGCGGGGCAGGCTCGAAGGGCTAGATGGCCTACTCCTGCCCCTATTTCTTATGTTCTTTTGTGATAGGCAGAGACAGGGACGTTGGAACAGAAAATCCCACCGCTGCGAACTGTGCTTCAGGACTCGTGAGTTTTCCTGCTCTGATCCCATTTCTCCCAAAAATGGAAGCGCAAAATCGTCCCCAGGGTCTTTTTGTCCAATAAAGATATTCCTTATTATGAAATGGACAATACAATATTCAGTGCTTTGTCTTAACCATGGGCTGAATATCTGCCACTTCTGTAGTCCACCTGCCATTAACTTCTTGAACCTTTGCATGCACTTAGTCCTTGATCACTTGACTCTTTACATCATCCTTTTCCTAACTAATCTCAAGTTTTTTCCCAATTAGTTCTATCCGCCCATGAAAGTTTAATTAATCATAACTATTCTATTATCATTTATTTACGCCCAAAGCTTTTCAATATGACAATTCAATCCAGATGTATTTACTCACCAGAGCCCTAGTGATTCCTGAAGTAATTTCTATTCCTGCATTCTAATTAACTTTTACATTCCAACAGCCACCCTAATTAAACCAGGTTAAATAAAAAACTTGACACAGCTTTGTAATGTTCGTCTATGTGCATTTATCCAGCAATAGCGCCCGTTCAGGCTGACTGCCATTCATTTCTCAGCTTTTTGATGAAGATCAAGTGTCAGACCAAGCCCAAGATGAAGTGCAATGCTTTGTTTTGTCACCTTGGATCTTGTTTGTCTCTTTTGTGGGGACAATAAATTGGATTCAATTCAAATTTGGTTTCTGGAGCAAGCAAGGAATGGATTCAGGGTTGTCCAATCCATTCTGAGCACTGACTTTGTAACTTTTAGAATTGAGTAAAAAAAATTAATTATTAAAATTAAAAAGAAATCCTTTCCTCAGAATAATCATTCCATTGAATTTGTTTCTCATGAAATTACATCCTCAGCAATTTCCAGTTAATAGAAACTTACTCCACCAAACCTATTTCAAGTTGATCAACTACATTCTAATCATATTTCAAATAACACCCATGATATTAGAGTCAAAGTATTTACTTTTATGAATGTATTTGACTTCTGGGTTCTTACATCTGAGAGAGTATATTTCAAGTTTGAAATGCATGGCCTGCTTGCATAGTTTATATTGACCATTTGATTGTATTGACCATGATGAACCAAATCTCGTTTTAACCTGGCAACTTGCGTTCACCATTAGATTTCTTTTCTCACTCTTTAGCTGGAAATCCTTTTACACTGTAACTTGCTGAAAGTCTCTGAGGGTAATGAGATTTAAAGATTGAAAAATTAACAAAGGAAGGATCTCAAATCAGGTACAGAAAGAGAAATAAAGAGAGGGAAAGAATGATTGAATTAAATGAGAGGAAAACATGGAAAGAAAAGTAAGAAAATCAATTAAATTTACACCATAGAGTCCCTACAGTGTAGAAAAAGGCCATTTGGCCCATTAAGCCTGCGCCAACTCTTCAAAAGAGCATCCCACCAGCAGTAGCGGATTAACTACAACCCAGATCCCTAGGCTGAGCTTTAGTAAGGCGCCCTGACCTTGCCTCCTGCCCCCTGCCCCACCCTTTGTTGAATAGAATAAAGTGATGTTGAGTGACATTAGATAACTTATATCATTGTACTATGTATAATGTACTGCAGGTTTAATATCAAGCTACATGAATTATTGTTCCAATCAGATGCTTCTTTCTTCAGCTTCATTATGATGTCATGCATGTGTTATTAATGCATTATGATAATGAATTAAAACTCTTTGGCTGGTGAGTGGTGACAATGAGTCATTTGTCATGTTGTAAACAACAATGGCGGCACGCAAATGAAAGTCTGTTTTGACGTTTTCACAGGCGATAAATGCGCTTAATAATCGTTTTGACAATGGAGTATGCAGTGATGATAGTGGGAGTGATTTAGATGCCGAGGATTTTGATGTTGATGTTGGTGAATTATTAGATGATGATCGTGAATTTGATGATACATTGATAGCACTGGAGGCAGTGGTGACAGTCGTCATATTGTGGTGTGGAACTAATACTATGTAAGGGTGAATGTTGAGAAAAGTACTATATGTAACTAAGTATGCACTAAAATAAATATGTATACATGTTATAGCATGACAATAAACTCTTTGTTGCATTTATTTTGTATTTATTTGCATGTACTACAAGTCTGGGGGTGAAGCTCCTCTATTTATAGGTATTTGTTATATTAATTCACCCATGGGGCATAGCTATGAAAATTTTTCACTCTTAAAAGGGTTAAACTAATTTCTTTTTGCTCTCGGGTCCCCCTCCCTTCCGGGCTTAAGCCTACTCAGCCTAATAGTTAATCCGCCACTGCCCACCAGGCCCTGCCTCCTATCCATGTAACACCATGCATTTACCTTGAGTGATCCACATAACCTACACTCTTTTGGAAACAAAGGAATGACGTTTTAAATAATTCCTTTTCTGGGCCAGAGAGGTTGACTTTTCACTAACAATTCTCACCATATTAAAAGGGTGCATTCACTCTTAATTACCAGATCTAACCGTGAGATCAATGATCAGTTAATAAACTAGTGATGGGGCAATAAAATGCTGGCCTAGCCAGTAACACCTGCATCCTGTAAATTGATTTTTAAAATGCGTAAATACAACAAATTTTTAGCAATAATGGGGAGGCCAAGGGAGGGATGCCATTTATGTAGCGGCATAAATCAGTCAGTAATATCTGTACATTAGAAACTCAATACTATCTCTGAAGCTGCTGGATTTGTTGGTTTGAACATTTATAATAGTAGGCATTGGTGACATGCCATTATTTTTCTAGCAAAATTCATTCCTACCTGTTTTAATTACTTCCCTAGTTAGCTTGATTTATTCTACTATGATGATTTATTTAAACACCCAAAACATTATTTATCAATTTTGTGAGAGAGAGCGAGGAAGAACAATACATATACAATATATATAAAGCAGTACATTGGAACATTTCTATTGTTTGGTTTTCATTTGATTAAACAGCTTACCAGTATTAAGTGCCTGAAGCCACAGGACAATTCAGTTAATTAAGACACTGGTGAGCACAGCTCAGTAGACTTTTTGAAAGCCAGTAGTTGTGACTTGGTTGAATTTTGTCACTTTTTGTCTCCTCCTGCTAACAACAGGGAACATATTATTTTCATAAACTTTATGTTCATTGGACACTCTACTGAAGAGTTTTGATGTTTCATCAGTGAACTCGAGTTCAGTATGTGAGTTAATTCCAATCTGGTTGTTGTTATTTTCCACAGTGAGAAGACTATTATAAACTCTTAAAAAGCAGCAGCAAACCACATAGAAATTTTATTCCATTTTTGGGGAGCGATGTAGAAGAAAAGTTTTTTTAATTAACAATTTCAGCTTATCTCTCAGCGTTTTTTTTGTTAAAATCATAAAATCCCTCCAGTGCAGAAGGAGATCATTTGTCCATTGAATCTGCACTGACAACAATCCACCCAGGTCCTGTTCCCATAACCCCATGTATTTACCCTACTAATTTCCCCTGACTCTAAGGGGCAATTTGGCCTGACCAATCGACCTAACTCTCACATCTTTTGGACTGTGGGAGGAAGCTGGAACACCCAAGGAAACCCATGCCGACATGGGGTGAACGTGCCAACTTCACACAGGCATTGACCCAAGGGTAGAATCAAACCGGGTCGTTGGCGCTGTGAAGCAGCAGCACTAACCACTGTGGCCTCGCTGATTGTCAATTTACCTTAACCCTAATCATGGCAAGCACTAAATCTAGTCCACTTACTGTCAGTACCTTTCCAATCCTTCCACAACCCTCCCTCTTGTTCAAAGTTGAAAAGTGGATGAGTGACATGATCTGCACATTGGCATTCTTGGAATTGCTGCTTAATTGACGTATCAGTATGCCATTATAATTGAAGGTGTGGTAGCTTATCAAAGGTTGTTAAGGGATGGTTAACAAATTCCAGTCCATTGTTCTGAAGTTCTCCAGAAGCCTCCAGCTGCTTCCATCATAGCCACAACTGCTTCCCTGCTGAACTGGTGCTGGTGTAGCATCACTCATTCCCATCCGGCTGTGCTGGTGGTCTTTGAATGGACCTGTGTGGTCAGTGTATCCGCCTCACCAGAAAGCGTGCATTCAGCAGTGAGAGGTGTCCAGCACAAGAGTTATTTAAGGAGCAAGGCATCCTAGAGTCAACCTAGAATAATAAATCAAGAATAATTTCCATGATTGTGATTCCTCTGTGAGTGGAAAGTTTGTGTTGTGCTGAGCTCCTGGATTTGCTCGAGGAGCTGGTGATCAGTTCACAAAAGATTTGCAACAGGGATTCATAGAATCTCTACAGTGCAGAAAGAGGCCATTTGGCCCATCATGTCTGCACTGACAACAATCCCTCCCAGCTCTATTCCCATAACCTCACATATTTACCCTGATACTATGGGGCAATTTAGCATGGCCAATTAATCTAACTTGCATATCTTTGGACTGTGGGAGGAAAGCAGAACACCTGGAGGAAACCTGCACAAACACAGAAAGAATGTGCAAACTCCACACGGACAGTGACCCAAGCCAGGAATCGAACCCAGGTCCGTGGCCTGTGAGGTAACCACCATGCCAAGGTGCCTCTGTGCCAGATTGGAGCAGCAGCTGCAATATCACTGGACCTACACAACAGGATGATGGAACTGAACCTGCATTCTGCATGAGGTTCTTTGCCAAATGGATTCAGACTCCTCTGTGCTTTGACAGCAATTGTCTGTGATGTCAGCTAACCTCCCCTAGCATCTCAGTATGCATGCTCACAACATTCTCCAACATGCCTCCCCATTGAGATCCACATCTAATTCCCTTTGGTAGAACTTGTCTGCAACTTTGCCCTCTGGCACGTCAACTATGCTTTCTCCCCTGCCCAGCTGCAGCCCACTCATGCCCAGTGACTCAGCACGTGCAGATCCCCACCTTATATTGTTCTCCAACACAAGTCCAGTTTCACTGCCTGAGCTGAAGTGTTTGCTTCAAGTGACAGAGGATCCTTATCAGTGCTATGCTGATGCTCACTCTTGTCCTCCTTTGGCTGGTCAGATGACAGTTCCTAGGTGCCAGAAAACAGGAAATTGGAAAGGGGAGGATTGGGGTGAGGGAAGTAGGATGGGGTTGTTGAAGAAAGCAAGAGGTCTGTTGTCACGCCATCAGCAGCTCAGTCTTCATGTCAGATAATCGGATAAGGATGAACTGGGAATTGAAGAGGGGTATCAGTCAGGGAAATATCATCGTCCTCATCTCAGTGCTGCCCAATGCAACAGATTCTGTTACAGCCATCCCTGTGATGTGGAAAATCATCACCTCAGTACAGTTTAGGAAATGCAGGGCTATGGTTCGGCTCTGTTCCTACTATTGTCTGCCATCTTGTCCTGCAAGAGAGAGGACAGAATGACCATGATTATGTAGCAAAGTGTTTGAGTGTTGTGCCTGTCATAGCAGAATGGTTGGAGGTATGGGGAAAACAGCAGGAACTAAACATGAGTCTGGCATCATTAGAATATGTGTGAGAGTAAAGTGGAGTATCTGGATTTTCACTATGAGTTCTGAGCGTTAGTTGAATTGTGGGGGTGTGGTGCATTGAGCAGTGCGGGAGGTTAGTGTTGGGTTGGGTTAGATGTTTCATGTGTCGATGTTGTCCTTGAGCACACGTGAGGTCATTATACCCCTTGCGGCCTGGTTCTCAGGGCCAGAATCCAAGCATTGATCTTCTTATCCACCTGCTCCCAGTCCCTTTTCCGGGTTGTCCTTCAGGATCTCCTCGCACTCCGTGGAACCATAGCATCCCTCTTTTGTCTACCTCCATGAGGAAGTCCTTGAGTGCCGCATAAGTGAATCTGAGAGCTCTCTCCTTCAGAGTTGCAGAATAAATATTCCACAATGGCCTCCTGTTAAACTAATTTGGCAGCGGGGTGGGACCCAAAGCAGTAGGGAGACAGAAGAGAAGGTTGAGGACAACACCAAAGTTAAAGAGGGCACATTAAATAGTAAAGGCAGTGTCAATAATCTTAGTCCTAGACAAGTCAGGCAAAAGCAGGGCAGAGAGCAAGGGAAGCCCAGATTAAACTGCATTTATTTCAATGCAGGAGCCCTGACGGGCAAGGCAAATGAACTCAGGGCATTGATGGGTACGTGGGACTGAGATATTATAGCTATTACTGAAACATGGCCAAGGGAGGGATAGGACTGGCAGCTGAACGTTTCAGGGTACAGATGTTACAGGAAAGATAGAACAGGAGGTAAGAGAGGAGGGGGAATTGCACTTTTGATTAGGGAAAACATCATGGCAGTACTAAGAGAGGATATATCTGAGGGTTCGACCATTGAGCCTTTATGGGTAGAACTGAGAAATAAGAAGGCAGAAATCACTTTGATAAGGTTGCACTATAGGCCCCCAAAATAGTCAGTGGGAAATTGAGGGGCAAATATATAAGGAGATTACAGATAGCTCCAAGAAAAATAAGGTGGTAATAGTAGAGGATTTTAACTTTCCCATATTGACTGGGACAGTCATCGTGTTAGAGGGTTGGATGAAGAGAAATTTGTTGGGTGTATTCAGGAGAAATTTCTCATTCAGTATGTGGATGGCCTGACTAGAGAGGGGGCAAAACTTGACCTCCTCTTGGGAAATAAGGAAGGGCAGGTGACATAAGTGTTAATGAGGGATCATTTTGGGACCAGTGACCATAATTCCATTAGTTTTAAGATAGCCATGGAGAATGATAGGTCTGGCCAAAAAATTAAAATTCTAAATTGGTACAAGGCCAATTTTGATGGTATCAGATAGGAACTTTCAAAAGTTAATTGGGGGAGCCTATTAGCAGGCAAACGGACGTCTGGTAAGTGGGAGGCTTTCAAAAATGTATTAACCAGGGTTCAGGGTAAGCACATTCCTCTTAATGTGAAAGGCAAGGCTGGTGGAAGTATGAAACTCCAGATATCTCGGGATATTGAGGCCCTGGTCAAGAAGAAGGAGGAGACACATGACATGCATAGGCAGCTGGGATCGAGTGGATCTTTGGAAGAGGGTGTAGGAGAAGAGTTAAGAGAGAAATTAGGAGGGCAAAAAGGAGACACGAAATTGCTTTGGCAGATAAGGCAAAGGAGAATCCAAAGAGATTCTACAAATACATGAAGGGCAAAAGAATAATTAGGGAGGACCTCATAAGGATCAACAAGGTCATCTATGTGCGGATCCGCAAGAGATGGGTGAGATCCTAAATGAATATTTCTCATCAGTATTCACTGTTGAGAAAGGCATGGATGTTAGGGAACTTGAGAAAATAAGTAGTGAAGTCTTAAGGAATGTACATATTATAGAGAAGAAGGTGCTGGAAGTCTTAAAGCGCATCAAGGTAGATAAATCCCCGTGACTTGATGAAGTGCATACCAGGGTGTTGTGGAAGGCTAGGGAGGAAATTGCAGGTCCCTATGCAGAGATATTTGAATCATCAACAGTCATAGGTGAGGTGCCTGAAGATTGGAGAGTGGCAAATGTCATGCCTTTGTTTAAGAAGGGCTGTAGGGAAAAGCCTGAGAACTATAGCTTGGTGAGCCTAACATCTGTAGTGGGTAAGTTGTTAAAAGGTATTCTGAGGGATAGGATGCACAGGCATTTAGAGAGGCAAGGATTGATTAGGGACAGTCAACATGGCATTGTGAGTGGAAAAATCATGTCTCACAAATTTGATTGAGTTTTTTGAAGGGGTAACCAAGAAGGTCGATGAGGGCAGTGCAGTTGATGTTGTCTACATGGACTTTGACAAGGTACCACATGGTAGATTGTTGTAAAAGGTTAAATCTCACAAGATCCAGTTTGAGGTAGCTAAATGAACACAAAATTAGCTGGATAACAGAAGACAGAGGGTGGTTGTGGAGAAATTTGTTGAGTGTTTTCAGGAGGAATTTGTCATTCAGTACGTGGATGACCTGACTAGAGAGGGGATAAAATTTGACCTCCTCTTGGGAAATGAGGAAGGGCAGGTGACAGAAGCATTAGTGAGAGACCACTTTGGGACCAGTGACCAAAATTCCATTAGTTTTACAACAGCTATGGAGAATGATGGGTTTGTTTTTCCAAACTGGACGCCTCTGACCAGCAGTCTACCTCAGGGATCAGTACTGGGTCCACTGTTATTTGTCATTTGTATTAATGATTTGGATAAGAATTTAGGAAGCATGGTTAGTAAGTTTGCAGATGACACTAAGATTGGTGGCATAGTGGACAGTGCAGAAAGTTATCGAGGATTGCAGCGGGATCTTGATCAATTGGGCCAATGGGCTGACGAATGGCAGATGGAGTTTAATTTAGATAAATGTGAGGTGATGCATTTTGGTAGGTCGAACCAGGGCAGGACTTATTCAGTTAATGGTAGGGCACTGGGGAGATTTATAGAACAATAGATCTAGGGTTATAGGTTCAAAGCTCCTTGAAAGTGGAGTGACAGGTGGACAGAGGGGTGAAGAAGGCATCTGGCATGCTTGGTTTCAGTGGTCAGAGCATTGAATACAGGGTTTGAACATCTTATTGAAGTTGTACAAGACATTGGTAAGGCCAATGGAATGCTGTGTACAGTTGTGGTCATCCTATTATAGAAAGGATACTATTAAACTAGATACAGTGCAGAAAAGATTTACTAGGATGCTACCAGGACTTGATGTTTTGAGTTATTAGGAGAGGATGGATAGACTGGGACATTTTCTTTGGAGCGTAGGAAGCTGAGGGGTGATCTTATAAAAGTCTACATAACAATGAAAGGCACAGATCAGCTAGATAGTCAACACCTTTTCTCAAAGTTAGGGAAGTCTAAAACTAGAGCGCATAGGTTTAAAGTGAGAGGGGAGAGATGCAAAAGTGTCCAGAGTGGTAATCTTTTCATACAGAGTGTGGTGAGTGTCTGGAACAATCTGTCAGAAGTAGTAGGAGAAGTGGGTACAATTTTGTCTTTTAAAAAGCGTTTAGACAGTTACATGGGTTTGTTTGCTGGAGCAGACAAGTGAAGGAGCAGAGAGACAGATAAGAAATTACCTGTTAAAAACCTGTTTAAATAAGTTTAAAGCGCTTTCGTAGTAAGAACTTACCTTGTAGAACTGTTTAAATCATTTAAAAGCATTATTGCGGGCTTTTTGTATCTAAAGCTTTAAGAATTCTAAGGGAGTGGATAGCAGGGAGTTGTGGGTGAGCAGGCTTTAAAACAGTGCCAGGTTTAAAAGGAGGCCTGGTGTAGACAGTGGGCAGCGTCGGAGTGGGCAGCGGAGTGAGACGGAAGCAGAGTGAGCTACGAGGGCTTAGGAGCAAAAGGGCAGGGGAGAAAAAGGGCCAGGTAAGCTCGTGTTGAAATTTTCAATACTACTACAGTGAATAACGGAGGGGCATGTGATGTGTTGTTTCTGTATGATGTGGGAGCTGGTGGACCCCAGGGTCCTTCCCAGTGACCATGTCTGCAGTAAGTGCAGGTTGCTGGAGGAGCTCCAGCTCAAGGTAGATGAGCTGGCCTCTGAGCTACAGACACTGAGGCTCATCAGGGGGAGAGAGGGTGCCATTGTCAATGGGGTGCAAGAGACAGCCACCCCCCCTAGACTGGCTAACTCTAAGGGTCAGGAACAAGAGGGGGCTGCTGAGAGGAGGAAGGAGGGTGGGGAGCGGAGGAAGGAGGGTGGGGAGCGGATGCCTCAGCCTCTCAATCTGCATAACAGGTTTGAGGTTCTTGCTTCCAGTGTGGACGAGAACGAAGGCTGTGAGCTTGGTGAGCAAACTGCACACAGTTCAGTGATGCAGACACAGGACATAGGCAAAGAGAAGGTGATAAGGAACGTAGTCGTAATTGGGGATAGTGGGGTTAAGGGTATTGACACTGTCCTTTGTCACAATGACAAAGTGCACAGAAGGGTGTGTTGTCTGCCTGGTGCTCGGGTCCAGGATGTCACATCTGGGCTGCAGAGGAACCTGGAGTGGGAGGGTGAGAATCCGGTCGTTGTGGTACATGTGGGTGCCAACAACGTAGGCAAGATGCGAACTGAGGATCTGGGGAGGGAGTATGAAAAGCTGGGAATGGTATTAAAAAGTAGAACCGACAAGGTGGTTATCTCTGGGCTACTGCCTGAACCGAGTGCAGACAGGCGTAAGGCTGATAAAATTAAGGAAGTGAATGGGTGGCTCAGGGATTGGTGTGGGAGGAATGGGTTTGAATTTATGGGGCATTGGCATCAGTATTGGGGTAGGTGGGACCTGTTCAGGTGGGATGGGGTTGGTCTGAACCGTGCTGGGACCGGAGTCCTGGTGAATCATGTAAATAGGACTGTAGACAGGGCTTTAAACTAATTGTGGGGGGGGAGGGTGCGAGGGTAAGTGATATTACGGGGTCTAAAGTTAAGAAGAGGGTACAGGTAAGGGAAGAGGCCGAGGATGTCCCAATAATAAAGGGAGTAGGGGGCGTAAGTATGGTTGGTGGCGTTCTGGCAAATAGGGTCCAGGTGAAGGCTGGGATGAAGGCACTTTATCTGAATGCATGAAGCATTTGGAATAAAGTGGATGAGCTGGTGGTGCAGATCAGCACAAATGGATATGATCTGGTGGCCATTACAGAGACGTGGCTGCAAGGTGACAGGGACTGGGAGCTGAATGTCCAGGGGTATCAAGTGTTTAGGAAGGATAGGCGGGAGGAAAAAGTGGGGGGTGTAGCTCTGCTGATTAAGGATAGCATCAAGGTGGTAGCAAGGGATGATATAGGAACCAAAGAGCAGAAAGTGGAATCATTGTGGGTGGAGATTAGGAACAGCAAAGGGAGGAAGACGCTGGTGGGTGTCGTCTATAGGCCCCCAAATAATGATCTGGAGGTGGGGTGGGCTGTTAACGCGCAAATAAGTGCGGCGTGCAGGAATGGGACGGCGATAATTATGGGGGATTTCAATCTACATATTGACTGGTCGACCCATGTTGGACGCGGTGGGCTCGAGGAGGAGTTCTTGGAATGATGCCAGGATAGTTTCCTTGAACAGTGTGTGTTGGAGCCGATGAGGGAGCGAGCTATCTTGGATCTGGTGTTATGTAATGAGACGGGTAGAATTAGGGACCTTGTGGTGAAGGATCCTCTTGGGGAGAGTGATCATTGTATGGTGGAGTTTCTGGTGCAGATGGAGGAGGAGAAAGTGGGTTCCTGGACACGTGTCCTTTGTTTGAACAGAGGGGAGTACGGTAGGATGAGAGAAGAATTGGCGAATGTTGACTGGGGGAGCGCGTTGGAAGGTAGGTCTGCTGAGGAGCAGTGGAGGATCTTTAAGGAGATCGATCTTGGTGCTCAGCAGAAATTTATTCCGATGGTTAAAAAGGACCGTGGGAGGAGAGGTAATAAGCTGTGGATAACGAAGGAGGTGAAGGAAAGTGTTAAATTAAAAGCGGAGGCATTTAGAGTAGCTAAGAGTAGTGGGCGAGAAGAGGATTGGGAGAGGTTTAAATGTCAACAAAGATTGACAAAGAAGTTGATAAAGAAGGGTAGGAGAAACTATGAAGCTGGGTTAGCGCTTAATATAAAAAAGGATAGCAAGAGTTTTTATAAATATATAAAAAAGAAGAGGCTGGCTAGGGTGAATGTTGGACCCTTAGAGGATGAGAGGGGGGACTTAGTGGTAGGGGATGGGGATATGGCTGAGGTCTTGAATAATTTTTTTGTTTTGGTCTTCATGGAGGAGGACGTGAATAATTTGTCGGGTGTTAGCGATGGAAAGGTGGTAGGACTGGAGGGTCTCAATGACATTATTGTTACTAGAGAGGCGGTGCTCGACAGACTGGAGGGACTGATTGTGGACAAGTCCCCAGGACCGGATGGAATGCATCCAAGGGTTCTGAAAGAAATGGCGGAGGTGATAGTGGATGCCATGGTGGTTATTTTCCAAACGTCACTGGATTCCGGGGAAGTACCGGAAGATTGGAAAACGGCTAATGTTACACCGTTGTTTAAGAAGGGTGGCAGGCAAAAGGCAGGGAATTATAGGCCGGTTAGTTTAACGTCTGTTGTAGATAAAATGTTAGAATCCGTCATCAAGGAGGAAATAGCGAGGCATCTTGAGGGGAATTGCTTGATAGAGCAGCACGGTTTCGTTAAGGGGAAGTCGTGTCTGACAAATTTATTGGAGTTCTATGAGGATGTGTCTAGGGCGGTGGATAGAGGAGAGCCGGTGGATGTGGTCTTTCTTGATTTTCAGAAGGCGTTTGACAAGGTACCTCACAAGAGATTATTGCAGAAGGTAAGGGGGCATGGAGTTGGGGGTAGGGTGTTAGCGTGGATAGAGGATTGGTTGTCAAATAGGAGGCAGAGAGTGGGGGTTAATGGGTGCTATTCGGATTGGCGGTTGGTGACTAGTGGAGTACCCCAGGGGTCAGTGCTGGGGCCTCAGCTATTTACCATTTATATAGATGATCTGGAGGAGGGAACCGAGTGTATGGTGTCAAAATTTGCTGATGACACCAAGATTGGTGGAACGGCAAATTGCGCGGAGGGTGTGGAAAGTCTGCAGAAGGATCTAGATAGGCTGGGCGAATGGGCCAGGAACTGGCAAATGGAATTTAATGTTGGCAAGTGCGAGGTGGTCCACTTTGGTCGGAATAATGGTAGGAAGGACTATTACTTACGTGGCGAAAAACTGCAGCAGGCGACGGTGCAGAGGGACCTCGGGGTCCTTGTGCATGAGTCGCAAAAACCCAGCCTGCAGGTGCAGCAGGTGGTCAGGAAGGCTAATGGGATGCTGGCCTTCATAGCGAGGGGGATTGAATATAAAAGTAGGGAGGTCTTGCTGCAGCTGCATAGGGCATTGGTGAGGCCACAGCTGGAGTACTGTGTGCAGTTTTGGTAGCCGCACTTACGCAAGGATATTTTGGCCTTGGAGGGAGTGCAGAGGAGGTTTACTAGGCTGATACCGGAGTTGAGGGGGTTGAGCTATGAGGAGAGGCTGAATAAACTAGGCTTGTACTCGTTAGAGTTTAGAAGAATGAGGGGAGAGCTCATTGAGACGTATAAGATGATGAATGGGATGGATAGGATAGAGGTGGAGAGACTCTTCCTGCTCAGAAAGGACAGTAGGACTAGGGGGCACAGCCTCAAGATAAAGGGGGGGCGGTTTAGAACTGAGTTGAGGAGGAACTTCTTCACTCAAAGGGTGGTGAATCTCTGGAATTCTCTGCCCGTTGAAGTGGTGGAGGCTGCCTCGCTAAATATTTTTAAGGCGCAGGTTGATGGGTTTTTGATAAGAGAGGGGATTAAGGGTTATGGGGAGAGGGCGGGAATGTGGAACTGAGACACGACAGATCAGCCATGATCTTATTGAATGGCGGGGCAGGCTCGAAGGGCTAGATGGCCTACTCCTGCTCCTATTTCTTATGTTCTTATGTTCTTAAATGGGCATAGAGGGATATGAGCCAAACCCAGGCAACTGGGACTAACTTAGTGGTTAAAAAAAGGGGTGGTATGGACAAGCTGGGCCAAAGGGCCTGTTCCCATGCTGTAAATCTCAATGACTCTGATTCAGTACTGCTTCCCTTTAAAAGGAGATGACTGACTGTACCATGTGCTGTCAGTGAGTGCACTTATGCCTTTCCCCCAATGTAATACAATGGATTATATTGTAGCTATAGTACAGCTCCTGCTCAGCATCATTACAATCAGGTAAATGGGGACGCAGCACCAAATCTGCATGCTGCCTATCTCCATGGCAACAGACATGCACAGCTTGTGAATCAACACCACCAGGCCCAAAAATGACAGACCAATTCTTCAGTCTTTTGCTGTTCTTTTAAATTAGCAATCAACCTTCTGAAAAAGGACTGCTTTACGAACTCGAATGGAAACATTAGCAGCAAGATTTATTTTCGTTTGGAACTTAGTTAATCCCTGTAGCTCTTTGTTGACAGTATTGTACATTGTATTATCAATCCAATTAATTGCTTCTTTTGACTGCAGCATTTTCTCAAAGCTCCAGCAATTTGTTTAGTGGACAACCTAATGCAAGCTCTTCCTCCATGCTATATGCACTGATTTTGAAAATGTTTGATTTTAAAACTAACCAGAGAGAATGCTTTAAGCTGGTGTGATGCCTCAAGAGATGAGCCTGAGCAGTGAGGAATGGATGTTACTGGGTGATTTTTTTTTTTGAGTGGATTACATTGCAGCCGGCACAAAATCTGCCAATTATTCCAGTTTGTTTTTTAAATGCACGTTGGGAGTGGCAAATCAGGAGTATAAATGCGATTGGAAGATGAAGGACAGTGTGTATTGTTTGAGGTACTCATGACAAAACCCCCTCTTTTGGAGTGACATATGAATTGTAGTCTCCGATGTGACTGCCATCAGTGTTAAAGCACAGTTGAGACAATGGCTCTGATGTATAGGGAAACGCATTGTTGCCAATTGTCAGCCTGAAGGCTACAGTTACTGAAGAAACTGGGTGTTAACAATCAACGTCTGAGACAAATTAACATGAAGGTAAATGATTGAATTGCATTGTACTGTTGTATGTGAGTCATAACCATCCTCATCTTGAATTATGTATATGCTTTGTGTAGTAAGGAATAATATTCAGTGTTTACCAACACACTGTGCGATGCCTCAGTGCAGAAGCAGCTGTGCGCTCTGCAATACAGCAGCAAAGTCCTCTTTGTTGTAAAATGACAGACCACCTGATTTCATGAAACACTTGTATTCTGATTAATCTAGTAAAAGCTGTAACACATCTTTGCGCCATTGCTGGGAGGCTGTAAATGTGTTCGGTGGAGGCATCATCAATCATTTAAAGACATTTTCAAATGTAACTTAATAAGATATTAAGCTAATTAGGTTTGTTATAAAAATTGAACAAAGGAACTCTGGAATGACTGAAAAAATAGCAAATATTAATGAGACAAAAAAGGAAAATAGCCCAGGTAATACATACCTACCTTCTCTGGAATATTAGCAAGGAATTCAAGCCTTTTTAATTAAGCTTCAACTTCAATGAGCTTGTACCAACCTGCATCTTGTCCACAGGACTGTTCAAAAGTTCCAGACATGTGCAAAGTTCCTTGATAAAATGACAAAAAATAAATAAAAGACATGTGTGACCATGGAATGAATAGACACCTCAAAATCTTTTCCTGATGCACTGAAGCTGCAGTTTTCTTTTGCTTCAATGTATGAAATTGATCTAAGATTTACATTCTGTGTGGGATAAACAAATGGCCAACTGCATGCTTGGCAAATATTTAAAGATGCAAAATAAATTAAAACTTGGAGAGGAATGTATGTGCAGTTGTGATTACAAATGTTGCAGTAATTTTGTAACCTTGGTTTGTACACTGACATATGGGTAATATTTTCAGACTGTGTGCAACATGGGATTTGCAGATTTTTGGCTGTGATGGGAAATATCAGTATTTTGTTGGAAACGACTTTTTAAATTTCACACAGCTCTATTTCACAACCCAGCAAACCTTAGAAAATGCCTCTTCAATTAATGTAGCACAGCAAAGTTTTATCCAGCATCCATTTAACATCAACATACAAGGCATTTTTTAGCAGAGACTGTGGTAGAAACAGGAAAGTTGGCTATCTCCTTATCCCATTACAGTAGCTACTGTTGCGTAGGAAAATGCGGACATCCAAATTGTGTACCTAACCAGTTAATATCTTTTGATGGTATTCGTTGAGGGTTAAATGTTAGCCAGGATTCTGAGAGAAGTTCTCTGCTTTTCCAATGCTGCTATGGGACCGTTTGTATTTTGGAATCATGGAGTAGTTACAGCTCAAAAGGAGGCCATTTAGCCCATTGTGCCTATGCTGGTGTTTATGTATAATACTACTGATCCCACTCCCTGTCTGTTCCTCACCTCTGCCTCCATCACACTCTCATGTACTGCATTCTAACCAATTGCTTTGTAAAATAAGAAATAATTTTTACTTCATGTCACCATTGGTTCCATTGCCACTCACCTTAAATTGATGCCTTCTGGTTCTTGACCCTATCACGATTGATTTTGAACATTACTATCAAATCTCTTCTCAACTTTCTCTTGTCTAAGAATAACACCAACTTCTTCCACCTATTCATGTGACTGAAATCCCTCATCCCTGGAACCATTTCAAATAAATCTCTCTGCACCCTCACTAAACTCCCTACCACCAGATTCAATGTCCACTTCCTCCGTCACTGGTGCATTGTGATTGCACTATGTATGGCTTCCAGGACACATTGTGGCAAGACATTAAGGTTATTTTCAACAGCACTTTCCTACTTTCCAACCTTTATCAGAAACCAAGATTTTTAGGAACATCGTCATCTCTCAGTTCCTCTCATGGTCCTGATTTGGACATGTGTCAACATTCCTTCGATATCAATAGGTCAATAAAGGTCAGTGCACTATCACCATGATCACAGTGGTTCCTGAATGTGGCTTACTATTGGATTCCCATGATAACTAAGAATGGCTAATGACTTCGCAATTTTGTCTACAATGTTAAATTCTCTCTCTGTACTCAAACAGGCTCCAGAATGTGGTGACTGGTGATTTTCACAGTAACTTCACTGCAGTATTAATGTAAGCCTACTTGTGACACTAATCAGTAAACTTAAAAACATAAAACCTTCATATCCCTCCTAAAATACAGTGCCCAGAATTGAACACCATGTTGAGGCTGAACTAGAGTTTTATAAAAGTTCATCATAACCTCCTTACTTTTGCACTCTAAGCTTCTATTTGTAAAGCCATCTTCCTGTAATGCCTTCAAACCATTTTCTCCACCTGCCCTGCCACCTTCAAAAATTTGTACACATACATCCCATCTCGCTCTGTTCCTGCACCCTCTTTTAGTTTTACCCTTTATTTTAAATTGCCTCTCCTAATTCTTCTTACCAAAATGTGTCACTTCAAAGCATTAAATTTCATTTGCCATGTGTTTGTCCAACCTGTTCATGTTCTTTTGCAGGCTATCATAATTCACAAAATTTCCAAGACTGTGTCTTCTACAAATTTTGAAACTGTGCCCCATACAACCAAGTCTAGGTTACTAATATAGAACAAGTAAAACAGTAGTCCCCTTCCAACATTTGGGCAACATCACTATACACCTTCTTCTAGTCCAAAAAAAACTTTGTTTCCTGTCACGCTGCCAATTTTGTATCTATCCTATCACTTTCCCTTTAATCCCAAGGATTTCAATTATCTAGAGGGAAACAAATCCTTTGTCTAATCCATCCTATAATACAAAATTTCTGCAGTATCTTACTGAACTGCTCGGATTTCAAGTGGGGCTTGAACCCACAATCTTCTGGTTCCAAGACCATTGTTGCCCAATGTTGAAGTTGTATTGAACCAAAAAAAATTGGGATCCTGCAACTTTAATATACATTGCACATAATTGTCAAAATTGTTAAAAATTCGCAACTTACTTCACCAGGAATGAATACATTTTATGTTGCTTTCAGGCTACAGAAATGGGGGTCACCTCAGACAGCCATGTGGCTCTACTGAGAGCCCTTCTGGCTGAAAAGGAGGAAGATCTCAGTCAGCTCAGCAAAGAACTGAAGAAGCTTCAGCTCACCAACAAACAACTATTGGAAGAACAGTGTTTAGTAATGTCAACAAATAAAAGAATTCAGAAGGAGGTAACTTTTCAGTTATCAATTTCTCTCTCAGTACATGAAATGCAGATGCGTAAATAAGGATTTCATACAAGTTGAGAAGATAAAGGTTTCAAACAAAATTGGGAAACCATATAACCATATATGGGCGGCATGGTGGCACAGTGGTTAGCACTGCTGCCTCACAGCACCAGGGAGCCGGTTTCAATTCCTGGCTTGGATCACTGGCTGTGTGGAGTCTGCATGTTCTCCCCATGTCTGCATGCGTTTCCTCCGGGTGCTCTGGTTTCTTCCCACAGTCCAAAAGACATGCTGGTTAGGTAAGTGCATTGGCCACGCAATTCTTCCTCAGTGTCCCCAGATGGGCACAGTAACTTCATTGCAGTGTTAATGTAACTTTACTTGTGACACATAAATAAACTTAATGATGCTGTTTGCACACCTCTCAAGCATCAATGCTTAATTAGTAGTTGGCTGATGTTCCTTAGCCAGGGAGTTAAATCGAGAATAATTGCGAATGACGTGAAACAACAACCTGAGGAGAGGCCAAAAGAAAAAAAAGCAAACAACGGTTTGCATATTTTTCAAAATTTTGTGAATAGGTTTGAAATGACAAAACAACCTTGTATTGATTTCCAGTTGTAATTGTTCAGCTTGCTTGTACACTTGAAAGAACACAGCACCCACACTATAGCATTATAGCATAAACTGAAGAGAGTTAATTGGCTGTGCTACATCAGTGACAAAGAATTACTCCACAACATAAAAGCTTTGTGCACTTTGGAGATAATGGAGTTGGACAAATTGCTAGAACCAAATATAGGTTTGCATTGTGAGCTCTTAATTAGATCTTGTCAATGATCAGAAGGAGAAATAAAGATAATTAAGAAAAGTATTGTTGCCCTTCAAGGTCGCTGCATTAATCCAGTGAGTAGCCAAATCACAAGAATTGTCTTGGGTAAAGTTCCAGGATGAGAAATTAGAATGCCCACACTTATTTCAGACTGGAGACCCCTCATTGGCAATTTTCAAATTGGTATCCTGTGTGATACACCTACAATTTTAAGGTACAAATCACTAAAGCCTATCTGACCACTGATCCTTAGCTTTCACTTCTGTGGAAGAACCCTGCTGCTAATCCTAATTCTATTGAAAAGCCTCCTGGACTATTTCAGTGATCATATAACACCACTGGTGTTTTTGGAGGAGGTTTGCTCAGCTGCATATCAAACTACAAAGGTCATTTGAATTATCACTTATTTCCATAACTTTGTTATTCACAATAGTGGAAACATAAGAACATAAAAATAGGAGCAGGAGTAGACAAAACAGCCTCTTGATCCTGCTCCACCATTCAATATGAACATGGCTGACTTTCTACCCAAATTCACTTTCCTGTCCATTTCTCATATCCCTCAATTCCCTGAGAGGCCAAAATTCTGCCTATCAGAGCCTTCAATGTAATCAATAGTGGAGCACCAAAACCCCTTAGGGGATAGACAATTCCAAAGACACTCAACCCACTGAGTGAAGAAATTTCTTCTTATCTCAGCACTAAATGATCAACCCCTTATTCTGAGGGTGTGCCCCATGTTCCAGAATCTTCTACCAGGGAATGTCTACCCTTTCAAACCCTTCAGAATTTTGTATGTCTCAATGACATCACCTTTCATTCTTCTGAACACTGGAGACTAAGGACTCACTTTTCTTAGTCTCCCATCAGAGAACAACCCTCTCGTCTCAGGACCATTCCAGTGAGTCTTTGGCGTATAACCTCCAATTCAAGAATATCCAATTCAAGAATATGGAGACCAGAAGTCCACACAACATTTAAAATGTACTCTCATCAAAGCCCAGGGCAATTGTAATAAGATTTCCTTATTCTTGTTTTCCTATCCTCTTGCAATAAAGGCCAATATGCCATTGGCCTTCCAAATTGCTGGCTCTACTTGCATGCTGATTTTCTGTTTACCTTGTATGAGTATATCCCGCTCCCTCTGAACATCAATATTTGAAAGGTCCGTGCCTTTTAAAACATATTTATTTTTTCCTGTTCTTACTCCCAAAGCAAAAAACCACTTTGGTGATCTAGAACCCCTGCCACCATTCCCACAGATGGAGAACTAATTCCTTCCTCCTTTCATTCAAGCACTGGGGTCGATGGAAGTACCCCTCATTCCACAATAAGTTGGATCAACTAAATTGTTACAGACCGGGGATCAGAGCTGGGACTTTAGGGATCAGTTTACCCTATGGGTTCTTTTTTGATGACAGATGGGGTAAGTTCTTTTATTAGCAAGCTATAAATTATTTGGAAGGTTGAATATGCTATTAGAAAATTGGAACTGCAGCCAGATAGGTATACACCGAAGTCTTATCTACAATTATAAATTGCTTTAAAGTCCAATGTTTTATTGCTGAGCTTTCATGTGGCAGTTGCTGATACTGCCTGTGGCTGTGTTAAGAATTCCAGCTTGATTCTAGGTTGTTTAAATCTTGTATCTGCTGCGCCAGCCTCATCACCATGGCAACAGTGAAGCCTGCACTATTTTGGACGTCTTCAATTGCAACTTGATGAACAATAAATGCTGGCCAGCCAGTGATGCCCATGTCCCATGAATGAATTTTAAAAATTGATGGGGTTTATCAGCTAGACTATGAGCATTTTGATATTTAATAGAAGTCAAACAAACAGGATTATAAAAAATTTTCATAACTAAATAAAAACTGAATATTGAATTATCATTACTTCAGATGGAATTGCTGACTCCAGTTTGATATATTCCTGGATATTTAATCATGTGATATAACACATAGTGTCAAAATCACGTGACATTTTTCCACTGTCTGGAAGGGATATTGCAATTACTTTAGTCAAGTATTTCATTATCACCAAGCCCCAAAAAATAGCTGGCTTTTGTTTTATAGTGTGCCGAATAACATAATTTATAATGCAGCAGGGTGGCACAGTGGTTAGCGCTGCTGCCTCAGAACAAGAGAGACTCAGGTTCGATTCTGGCCTCGAGTGACTGTGTGGAGTTTGCACATTCTCTCCATATCTGTGTGGGTTTCCTCCCACAACTCAAAGGTGTGTGGGTTAGGTGGATTGGCCATGCAAAATTGCCCCATAGTGTCAGATGAACCTAGCAAGATAAATACATGAGGTTACGAGGATAGGACCTTGGGTGGGATTGTAGTCAGTACAGACTCAATGGGCTGAATGACTCCCTTCTGCACTGTAGGGATTCTATGATTCTACAATTTAAAGGAGGACTATTAAATAATGGAAAGATTTAAGAACAAGAAACACTTAAACAAAGAATTTTTTTTTACAAAAGGCAAGCTGTAACAATAAAAAATAAAACCAAAACCCCAAAGCTACTTCAATTCACTGACTCCCATACCCAGTCAAGTACAAGCCTAGGGACGTCAGACTCAGTCCTTGTATTGGTGTTCTTGCAACAAAGCTGTTTCAATCCTGGAGCCAATCCATCAGTGTCTGTAATGGATTGATGTAGCTCTCCTTCACCCCTCTCTTCTTCACCCAATTTATGTTTCTCTCTCCATGGGTCATGTTTTCTTCTCTCATTTCTCTCTCTCTCTCTCTCTCTCTCTCCCCCTACATAGTTTATGTTACTCTCTCTCACCAGTTTGTGCTCTTTTTCTCTCCCTCTCTCCAGCATTTAGGCTATTTTTTGTTAGCTTCATAATTTGAACTATGAGGAGAGGCTGAATAAACTAGGCTTGTACTCGTTAGAGTTTAGAAGAATGAGGGGAGATCTCATTGAGTCGTATAAGATGTTGAATGGGATGGATAGGATAGAGGTGGAGAGGCTCTTCCCGCTCAGAAAGGACAGTAGGACTAGATGGCACAGCCTCAAGATAAAGGGGGGGCGGTTTAGAACAGAGTTGAGGAGGAACTTCTTCACTCAAAGGGTGGTGAATCTCTGGAATTCTCTGCCCGTTGAAGTGGTGGAGGCTGCCTCGGTCAATATTTTTAAGACGCGGGTTGATGGGTTTTTGATAAGCGAGGGGATTAAGGGTTATGGGGAGAGGGCGGGAATGTGGAACTGAGCCATGACAGATCAGCCATGATCTTATTGAATGGCAGGGCAGGCTCGAAGGGCTAGATGGCCTACTCCTGCTCCTATTTCTTATGTTCTAATGTTTCTTATGTTATCCTCACCACTAGCAATGAAATTATACATTCCAGCAGGGCTCTCACAAAGTAGTTTGGCTTTGAGCCATGAACATCCCAGGAATTGCACATGTGCAAAGAAATCAAAGAAACCCCACAGTGCAGAAAGAAGCCATTTGGCCCATCAAGTCTGCACCTACCACAATCCCACCCAGGCTGTACCCCCGTATCTCTACATATTATACCTGCTAATCCCTCTAACCTACACATTTCAGGACACTAAGGGGCAATTTTAGCATGGCCAATCAGTCTAACCCGCACATCTTTGGACTGCGGGAGGAAACCGGAGCACCCGAAGGAAACCCATGTGGACACGAGGAGAATGTGCAAACTCCACACAGACAGTGACCCAAGCCAGGAATCAATCCCAGATCCCTGGGTCGGTAAGCAGCAGTGCTAATCACTGTGCTACTGTGCTGCTCACTGTGCTACCATGCAGCCTATAAAGGTGGCACGGTAGCATAAAGAGCGCAATATAGGGCAATTTCCCCTGAGTCAGCAGCAATTCCACTCACAAGATCAATCATCCATTCCAGGAGATTCCCACCCAAAATGGCAGGAGGGGGAACTAAAATGTAGGACTCTGAACAACAAATGCTTCTACGCGATTTTCAGTCACAAGTTCAAGACATTTCCTAGTGGCAACAATGTAAGAGCATGAGCATTGCTGAAAAAAAGAGACATGTTGAAGAGTTTTGTTTTGCACTCACCATTTGGCACTTTGCAAGAACACCAGTATAAAGGAGAAAACAATTTATGCAGTGAGAAGAAAATGCTGATTGGTTGACAAGTGGATCCTGATTGCATTGCCATGGAGAATGCAACAGTTGATAGTGACTGACAGATAATTACCAAACATTCTTTGAAACTTAGACCAAGCAACTTGGCACCATTTGGCCATTGCATTACACTGGGGAATGAATCAGCAGATGGTTGTTTTGGCCTTGGAGGGAGTGCAGAGGAGGTTTACTAGGCTGATACCGGAGTTGAGGGGGTTGAGCTATGAGGAGAGGCTGAATAAACTGGGCTTGTACTCGTTAGAGTTTAGAAGAATGAGGGGAGATCTCATTGAGACGTATAAGATGATGAATGGGATGGATAGGATAGAGGTGGAGAGACTCTTCCCGCTCAAAAAAGACAGTAGGACTAGGGGGCACAGCCTCAAGATAAAAGGGGGGCGGTTTAGAACGGAGTTGAGGAGGAACTTCTTCACTCAAAGGGTGGTGAATCTCTGGAATTCTCTGCCCATTGAAGTGGTGGAGGCTGCCTCGCTAAATATTTTTAAGACGCGGGTTGATGGGTTTTTGATAAGAGAGGGGATTAAGGGTTATGGGGAGAGGGCGGGAAAGTGGAACTGAGCCACGACAGATCAGCCATGATCTTATTGAATGGCGGGGCAGGCTCGAAGGGCTGGATGGCCTACTCCTGCTCCTATTTCTTATGTTCTTATGTTCTTATGTCACCTATTTGATTAGCTGAAACAGATGAAATGTGTGTTTATGTTTTTTTCTGTCTGCAAAGAACTGGGCCCTGTGCATTAATATGTGTGGCTTCCAGTACACACAAATATGCCATACGAGAGCCTGGCTGACAATACTAAATTGGTTGTTGGTGTAATTCTTACCATACACAGAATTATTTAGTGAATATTGTCCAATTGCAAAATCACATCTAATGCTGAGCACTGTTTTCTGTGTTTTGTAAGCACAGGCTTGTTAAATATGGTCAGTACCCTGCCAGTTGTGAACAGTGGCTGGGACCAGCTGCTTGATACAATCCGCCACTCTTTGTGATCTACGTTCTATGTACTCGGCGTAACACTGACATTGAAGTTTATATACCACATTACTCATTTGTGTGGTAGGCAGAATGTCTGTTTAGTTTGATGGCAGTGTCCTGTTAGTTGTGAATACCACTCATGTTGCTACTGTATGGTATGAAACTAGCTTCATTTGTTGTTCAAGTGTTTGAGATTCCTTTAATCTGAGGTAGTCTGGGCACTTTTTACGGCTGAAAATGATGGCTTTAGACACATTCATGAGTTTGCAGCATATAATAGTCAGGGTTGACGTCACCCTGCACAATGGGTTTGATAAGCCTATTTCAGCATGAAGCTTCCATGGTGAGAAAATAACTCGAGGCCCTATAAGGAGATTTCCCATAAAGCCAATCTAGCACAGTGTGGAACTGTATGAATCGCAATGCATCTATTGACCAGTGACAATAGGCTTAAAGTAAATCATTGTAGAAAACCTCTCAGCGGATTTCTCGACTCGCATGTGAAGGAAAGTTTATTTAACTGCTCCATTTCAAATGTGAATTTGAGCACAGGATTAAGCCCATTAAAACATGCAAGGAATTATTACATGCAGCTGCGGATTGGGGTGGTGTGATGGCACAGTGATTCGCACTGCTGCCTCACAGCATCAGGAATCCAGGTTTGATTCCTGGCATGAGGCGTAGCCTGTGCGGTGTTTGCATATTCTTCCCGTGTTCACATGGGTTTCCTCCGGGTGCTCTGATTTCCTCCCACAGTCCAACGATGTGCAGGTTAGGCGGATTGGCCACGCTAAATTGACCTTTAGTGTAGGGGTCTAGTTAGAATAAATGTACGTTGTTACGGGGTTGGGCCTGGGTGGGTTTGTGGCCAGTGCGGACTCAGTGGGCCAAATGGCCTCCTTTTGCACTGTAGGGATTCTACAAACATAACAGATGTTTCATCCACATATCCAAGTCCACTTGCCAACCAATCAGCATTCTCTTTACCCACAGTCTTTGTATTGGTATTCTTGCAAAGTATCTTTATGAGTACAAGCTTCCACATGTCTCCTTTTTCAAAGATACTCAAGTTATGTGTGAACTGGAAGAACAGTTAAAAGCAGAAAATTGCATTGTGGTATTGTTATTTATTTAAAAAGATTTAGCAACTATATTGATATTGTTACCATTGATTTCTTACGAGCTAATCACAGAGGACTCAGATTAGGTTATGATTGATTTTTTAACCTGCCCTGTTACCTTCAGCAATTTGTACACCTACATCATCTTCCAGGATTCTATAGACTCTGGAACAGTCCTTGCAGATTGGAGGATAGCCAATGTTACTCCACTATTCAAAAAGGGCGGTAGAGAGAAAACAGGCAATCATAGACCAGTAAGTTTAACATCAGTAGTGGGGAAAATTCTCAAATCCATTATCAAAGATTCTATAGGCAGAGTGTTTAGAAAGCAATGGCAGGATCAGACAGAGTCAACATGGATTTATGAAGGGGAAATCATGCTTGACAATTCTGTTGGAATTCTTTGAGGATGTAATTTGTAGAGTTGACAAGGGGGAGCCAATCAATGTGGTATATTTGGACTTTCAGAAAGGGTTTGACAAAGTCCTGCATAAGACATTATTGTGCAAGATTAAGGTGCATGGGATTGGGGGAAAGTGTATTGAGTTGGATGGAAAGCTTGTTAGCAGTGAGGAAACAAAGAGTAGGAATGAATGAGTGCTTTTCAGATTGGCAGGCAGTAACTAGTGGAGTGCCCTAGGGATCAGTGCTAGGACTCTAGCTATTCACAATATATATTAATGATTTGGATGAGGGAACAAACTGTAACATCTCAAAGTTTGTAGGTGATATCAAGTTGGGTGGAAAGGTGAACTGTGACAAGGATGCAGAGATCCTTCCGAATGATTGGACAGGTTGGGTGATTGGGCAAATCAATGGCAGATGAAGTATAATTTGGATAAATGTGAGGTTATTCACTTTGGAAGCAAAAACAAGAAGGAAGATTATACCTGGCTGTAACTTGGGAGAGGGAAGTAAATTGAGATCTGGGTGTCCTTGTGCACCAGTCACTGAAGGTAAGCATGCAGGTGCAGCAATCGGTAAGGAAGGCAAATGGCATGTTGGCCTTCGTTATGAGAAGTTTTGAGTACAGGAACAGGAATGTGTTGTTGCAACTATACAGGGCCTTAGTGAGGCCACACTCAATGCATTTTGTGCAGTTTTTGTCTCCTCTTCTGAGGAAGGATGCCCTTGCTCTCGAGGGGGTGCAGCAAATGTTTCCCAGGCTGACACCAGGAATGGCGGGACTGATGTATGAGGAGAGATTGACTAAGTTAGGTTTGTTTTCGCTGGAGTTCAAATGAATGAGTGAGGATTTCATACAGACTTATAAAATTCTAACAGGATTAGACAGGGTAGACGCAGGGAGGATATTCCCAATGGTAGGAGAGTACAGAACCAGGGGCCACAGTCTGAGGATTCAGGGTAGACCATTTAGGACAGAAGTGAAGAGACATTTCTTCACCCAAAGAGTGGTGAGCCTGTGGAATTCATTACCACCGGAAGTAGTTGATGTCAAAACATTGAATGTATTCAAGAGGTGGCTGGATATAGCATTTGGAATGAATGGGATCAAAGGTTATGGGGAAAAAGCAAGATAAGACTATTGTGTTGGATGATCAGCCATGATCGTAATGAATGGTGGAGCAGGCTTAAAGGGCCAAATGGCCTCTTCCTGCTCCTATCTTTTAAGTTTCTATCTGCAGGTTCCTCACATGATTAGTGGGAGCTGCAGGTACAGGAGTGCATTATCTACCTCCAAAATATTATGTTTAAATTTGATCAGTTTCTTTTTAAAGTTTTGATTTGGTAGCTATGCACCTTTAAGAGGTTAGTTACTGTCCCATCTTATTCTGTTTGTCTGGAGAGACAGTCCAATAAAAAATTCTCATATACAGAAATCAAATACCCTTACTTGATTCCAGGCATTAACATACCTTGTTTGCTTGTTCTTTAGCTTAAGTTACATCAATTCAGTCGTAACTTGCTAAAAATTTCATTGCACGTTTTGTATCTTAGAGTTGTTTCAAATTCAAATAACAATGTTGTTTGGCTGACACATTTCTATTAATATTTATTTCATTTCTTCTTTGTTCTTTTGTCCACAGATGCCACATAGATTGTGAGCATTTTTATTCACTTCCTAAAATCTCTTCAAATGTCAATTATTTTTCAATTTGTTTTTTGGCATACAAAGTCATAGAAATTGGAATTGATGAATTAATTTTAATTCCAAAGGGCAGGCTTAGTGAGTTTTAAAAGTCAGATTGGTCAATGCGTTTACATTAGATTTCCCATCACAAGCACTTGTTTTTGGGATTAACATCCCAGCATGAAGCAAAATGGATTAATCCATCAGAACATAATTGACAATTCAAAAACTTAACATTTTGTAATTCTTAGTTCTTGTAAAATTATAAGTATATCTCCAGATATTAACAGGCAAGAATTTATTCTTTTATAGTTTGCAAAGGGGTGGTATAGAAATTCTCGGATGGATATTATTACGTCACCACTCTTCATTTGTTTTAATCTAACAAGGACTAGAGCTGGGGATCACTTTTATTTGATAGTCATTCCTTTTAAACTTATGTTCAGTATCCAGTCTGAGTTTGTTTTTCATTGTGCCAGTTGTGTCAGGAATAACTCTTTGAACCTGATAACCAAAATGATATATGTCAGTGCTTCTTGTAGTTCATTTTTAAACTTTTGATATGCCTCAAGTTAAGATTAATTCCCCAGAAAGATAAGCCCAAAACTGTCAAAATACAAATCTGTTAACATCAAAGTTTTTATGTTTAGTTTATTTATTAGTGTTACAAGTAGGTTTACATTAACACTGCAATGAAGTTACTGTCCTCTAGTTATCATACTCTGGTGCCTGCTCAAATACACTGGGGGAGAATTTAGCATGGCTAATGCATCTAACCAGCATGTCTTTTTGAATGTGAGAGGAAATCGGAGCACCCAGAGGAAACCCATGCAGTCACAGGGAGAATGTGCAGACTTCGCACAAACAACGACCCAAGCTGGGAATTGAACCCAGGTCCTGGCACTGTGAGGCAGCAGTGCTAACCATTGTGCCACCGTGCCACCCCATCCACATAAAACAAACAAAACACATAGATTCTCACATCTCATAAATTTCAAACTGTTAATTCTCAACATTCTTTTGCAGCTATAGCTTCTTGAAGAGACAGAGAATTACAAACTCACAATCCCTTGATTAAAATTAAAATAAACAAGATCTTCCATTCTCCTTATTCCAATGCCTGATCTTATAGGCATTGCCTATTCTTTGTTGATTCAAAATCTCAAGTGTGTTCTCACTACAACATATTAATCCTGAAAAATGTTTGCTCTTTATCCAGGGGTGATATAACAACACAATAAAATTCTCACAATTATTTCAAATTCCTCCAGACTATGCTTAAAGTTTTCACGTTTAACTTTGATGTCTCATAAATCCAGAATTAAATCTTATATCAAATAACTTAGACACGTACATTTGCGCAAGTTTCTGGGCGATTTAACAACAGATCAACTGTCTGCTGAAATAGTCAACTTTTCTAGAGAACATAACAACATAAGAAATAGGAGCAGGAGTAGGCCATCTGGCCCTTCGAGCCTGCCCCGCCATTCAATAAGATCATGGCTGATCTGTCGTGGCTCAGTTCCACATTCCTGCCCTCTCCCCATAACCCTTAATCCCCTCTCTTATCAAAAACCCATCAACCTGCGCCTTAAAAATATTTAGCGAGGCAGCCTCCACCACTTCAACGGGCAGAGAATTCCAGAGATTCACCACCCTTTGAGTGAAGAAATTCTTCCTCAACTCCGTTCTAAACCGCCCCCCCTTTATCTTGAGGCTGTGCCCCCTAGTCCTACTGTCCATTCTGAGCGGGAAGAGTCTCTCTGCCTCTATCCTATCCATCCCATTCATCATCTTATACGTCTCAATGAGATCTCCCCTCATTCTTCTAAACTCTAACGAGTACAAGCCTAGTTTATTCAGCCTCTCTTCATAGCTCAACCCCCTCAACTCCGGCATTGGCCTAGTAAACCTCCTCTGCACTCCCTCCAAGGCCAAAATATCCTTGCGTAAGTACGGCACCCAAAACTGCACGCAGTACTCCAGCTACGGCCTCACCAATGCCCTATATAGCCGCAGCAAGACCTCCCTACTTTTATATTCAATCCCCCTCGCTATGAAGACCAGCATCCCATTCGCCTTCCTGACCACCTGCTGCACCTGCAAGCTGGGTTTTTGCAACTCATGCACAAGAACCTAAAGGGGAAGAGAAATAGTGGAGAAAACTTAGCATGCAATTTTGTCAATTTACATAATTTAAGAAAATTTTTCTTGTTCTATTTTTCTTTAGTTTTTGCTCAAATTTAATCTCTCTTTCTATACTTTTCTTGTTTGAATCAATTTTCAATTTCCAATATTTGCTACTTAATCAAACTTGAAAGAAATATGTGGTGAAATATGAAATAACTCCTCAGTAGCTGTTGTCTCTTCACTAGTTTCCCTTTATTTAGAAACTTGTCTTCACTCATAAGGGTACTTCTCACACAAATATATACATAGGTGAGACTCCCTGATTGGGCAGGCAATCCTTACCTCAATCAAGGAGCTCATACTCCAAGAGACCAACCTCATGGGCCTCACTGAGGTCATTACACCCCTCTCCTCTAAATCCAAGAAACCTTGGCAATTTGTGCCTCATGGGTTTCTTGTGGTATTTCAGCACCAGGTCCAGTTCCTCCAACTCTGCACCCGACATGAGTGGGATGTATTAACAGGTGCTCATCTCTTATCATGTTAGTGCCAGAGTTCTGGCTCACTCCGTTCCTAGGGAGGCAATCGTCCTCTTATAGCCATAACTATGGGTGGCAGATAAATATGTTCAGCCCTTTGCAGAGCCATCCCGAGAATCCATTACTGATATCCTATCAGATTTATCTCTGCAGAGAATGGGTCTCTGTGAATTAACATATGTCAATTCCTATAAGCAAAACAGAGCCACTTAAGAGCCTGATAGGTTATCTTCGATTGGTTGTTACTTTTCCTCTTAGTAGAGGGGTCAATAACCAGAGGACATAGATTTAAGGTAATGAGCATGAGATTTAGTGGGGATGAGGAAAGGTTTCTTTACAAAGCGTGTGGTGAGAACCTGGAACTCACTGCCTGAAATGGTCATAGAGGCAAGAATGCTCACAACATTTAAGAAACACTTAAATGAGCATTAAAATGCTACATCATTCAGACCTAGTGCTGGAAAATGGGATTAGAATAGATAGGTGCTTGATGGCCATGTGGACAAAGGGCCTCTTTCTATGCTGTAAAGCTCATTGTGGGATGGCGATCTTACCAAAGAGATTCTAAGTGCAGAATAAATGCAAAAATGGGAGAATCACACCTGTTGTTTTGGACAGTTTCCCATAAACTATCTTATGTCACTTAGAGAAAGAAGACCCAAAATGTGATTCTTGTCAGTACATGAGTGGATGGAGTCTATTCATGTGGCGAAGCTAGTTGCAGACTGCTAGAAGGTCCTATTGCACATGTCCCCTAATCTCTCAGCACACTGTGTACAAGAGTACATACTGCACTGGAATTTGTCACTCCCCTTACACTCTGGATATTGCACCTCCCACTCCCCTGATCACCCCCTGATCATGGCTCCCCTGATTGCCACCCCCGGTCATGACACACCCCAGCCAATCACTGCTGCTGTTTCATGCCCCCAGATCAATTACCACTCTCAGTTTTCCCTTTCCCAAACCCAACCAATCACCATCCCCGACTTCTCCACCCCCCCAGCCCCCGCTAATTGCTGCTTCCATTCAAACTCCCTCCCCCAGTTGATCGCTGCCCCGACAATCCCCCATGCACAATACGCAGGTCGCCACGCCCTGCTTCCCCTTCAGACCCCACCCTTTTCTTACCTGCTGGCCATAGGCTGAGCCAGGGTCCCAGGCTGGCAATGCCAAACTGGCACTGCCCAAGGGGTACTACACATCCCTACCCCGGACCACCCAGATGGGCTTCAATGGCCTCCCACCAGCAAGTTATCACATCTAGTCCCCATTACTGGGGGTGGGCAGGACATACATGATCTTCGCTGCTGAGAACCTCCACTGGTGAGGCTATTAATCTAAGTCAGCCCAGGTCTCACTAATAATATGAGAATGAGATAATGAATATTTAAATCAGCCACTCACCCTTCCCGGTGATTACACCAGCAGAACAGGGCCGGTAATATCACGAGCAGCAAGAAACTGAGCGTGACCTTGGTTTTTCACCTCTCGTGCAATCTATTTGACTCACTGTGCCTCTCGATCAGCATGAGCAGCCGGTAAGATTGCCCTCAATAACTCTATCACTGTATGAATCAAAGAATGTCCAGCCTATATACGTGCTGTTGCACTGTGAGGGAAATTCCTAAACAACTTTGTTAATTGTGTGGTCAACAGAATGTCTTTTTAAACTGATGGCAGCATCCAGTTAGTGGAAAACACTGCTCACATAATAACAGTGTAAATGGGTTGTTTAGCCTGTTGTTTGTTTTCCTGTTAGATTCGTTATTATTGTGTGTTTTTAACAGTGAGTGGTGGCACAGCAGCACAGTGCTGCTTCATAGTGCCGGGAACCTGGGTACAATTCCTAGCTTGGGTCACTGTCTGTATGGAATTTGAAGCTTATCCCTGTGTTTGTGTGGGTTTCCTCTGAGTGCTCCAGTTTCCTCCCACATTCTGAAAGATGTGCTGGTTTTAGGTGCATTGACCCAAACAGGCACCGGACTGTGGCGACTAGGGGAATTTCACAGTAACTTCATTGCAGTGTTAATGTAAACCTGACTTCTGACTAATAAAGAAACTTTTTAACAGGCTGTATGACTTCAAGGAGTATCAAAACTCCATTTGATCCCCTCTGTGAAGTTCAATAGATATTGCTGGTTTGTGATCACACATGTGGAACTGAAGCTAATTGTATTTCCCAAACTGAGAGTCAAATCTGGAGCATTGCTGGTTTGTGTGGCTAAGCATATTCATTGGTTAAACTCTCATTAGGGGGAGTTTTCCAAGGATATTCTTTATATAGCCCTCATTTGCACAGGTAATTAACTGTAAATTGTATTCTAATTTAGTGAGAAAGGAGGTATGCAAATATTCTCAGTCAACATAATGAGAACTCAAAGCCTGTTTATTACCCAGGGGATGTGCTCTTGCTGTAAGCATTGCAATGGAGCCAGATAGGCCTGTTAATCTGGATCTGCAATTAGGTTTTATTTTAATATTATTTGCTCAGAAAACATGAACAAAAAAGAATCAAGCCTTGACCATTAAAGTTATGTTGGTGAACAGGCACAATTTTAACAGCATTTATTGGACCCATTTGCTGATCCTGGCACTGTCCAGACATCTTCAGTGAAGACGAAAGCCACTTGGCAAGTGATCCATGGTCCATATGTGAAATTAGTGAATAAACGCATTAGGTGAAATTATAATTTTTTAAATGTGATTTTTCATTATTCTAACTACTTAGAGTACTAAAGCTAATGAAGACAAGGTTAAAGGAGATGCATGTGATTCTAATCCCATTGCAGCTGCTGTGCTACAGAAACGAATTGGTAAGATTTCCTTCCATTTTTTCCACATGTTTAGAATTCAATAAGTGAACATAAGAACATAAGAACATAAGAAATAGGAGCAGGAGTAGGCCATCCAGCCCTTCGAGCCTGCCCCGCCATTCAATAAGATCATGGCTGATCTGTCGCTGCTCAGTTCCACTTTCCCGCCCTCTCCCCATAACCCTTAATCCCCTCTCCTATCAAAAACCCATCAACCCGCGTCTTAAAAATATTTAGCGAGGCAGCCTCCACCACTTCAACGGGCAGAGAATTCCAGAGATTCACCACCCTTTGAGTGAAGAAGCTCCTCCTCAACTCTGTTCTAAACCGCCCCCCTTTTATCTTGAGGCTGTGCCCCCTAGTCCTATTGTCTTTTTTGAGCGGGAAGAGTCTTTCCACCTCTATCCTATCCATCCCATTCATCATCTTATACGTCTCAATGAGATCTCCTCTCATTCTTCTAAACTCTAACGAGTACAAGCCCAGTTTATTCAGCCTCTCCTCATAGCTCAACCCCCTCAACTCCGGTATCAGCCTAGTAAACCTCCTCTGCACTCCCTCCAAGGCCAAAATATCTTTGCGCAGGTGCGGCGCCCAAAAATGCACACAGTACTCCAGTTGCGGCCTCACCAATGCCCTATACAGCTGCAGCAAGACCTCCCTACTTTTATATTCAATCCCCTTCGCTATGAAGGCCAGCATCCCATTCGCCTTCCTGACCACCTGCTGCACCTGCAAGCTGGGTTTTTGCGACTCATGCACAAGGACCCCGAGGTCCCTCTGCACCGTCGCCTGCTGCAGTTTTTCGCCTCGTAAGTAATAGTCCTTCCTACCATTTTTCCTACCAAAGTGGACCACCTCACACTTGCCAACATTAAATTCCATTTGCCATTTCCTGGCCCATTCGCCCAGCCTATCTAGATCCTTCTGCAGACTCTCCACACCCTCCGCACAATTTGCCGTTCCCCCAATCTTGGTGTCATCAGCAAATTTCGACACTCTACACTCGGTTCCCTCCTCCAGATCATCTATATAAATGGTAAAAAGCTGAGGTCCCAGCACCGACCCCTGGGGCACTCCACTAGTCACCAACCGCCAATCCGAATAGCACCCGTTGACCCCCACTCTCTGCCTCCTATTTGACAACCAATCCTCTATCCACGCTAACACCCTACCCCCAACTCCATGTCCCTCGACCTTCTGCAATAACCTCTTGTGCGGCACTTTGTCAAACACTTTCTGAAAATCTAGAAAGACCACATCCACCGGCTCTCCTCTATCCACCGCCCTAGACACATCCTCATAGAACTCCAGTAAATTTGTCAGACATGACTTCCCTTTAATGAAACCGTGCTGCGTCTGCTCTATCAAGCAATTCCCTTCAAGATGCCTCGCAATTTCCTCTTTAATGACAGATTCTAACATTTTACCTACCACAGATGTTAAACTAACCGGCCTATAATTCCCCGCCTTTTGCCTGGCACCCTTCTTAAACAACGGCGTAACATTAGCCGTTTTCCAATCATCCGGCACTTCCCCGGAATCCAGCGACGTTTGGAAAATAACCACCAAGGCATCCACTATAACCTCCGCCATTTCTTTCAGAACCCTCGGATGCATTCCATCCGGTCCTGGGGACTTGTCCACAATCAGCCCCTCCAGTCTGTCGAGCACCGCCTTTCTAGTAACAGTAATGTCATTAAGACCCTCCAGTCCTACCACCTTTCTATCGCTAACACCCGGCAAATTATTCACGTCCTCCTCCGTGAAGACAGAAACAAAAAAGTTATTCACTACCTTAGCCATATCCCCATCCCCTACCACTAGGTCCCCTTTCTCATCCTCTAAAGGACCAACATTCACCCTAGCCAGCCTCTTCCTTTTTATATATTTATAAAAACTCTTGCTATCCTTTTTTATATTAAGCGCTAGCCCAGCTTCATAGTTTCTCCTACCCTTCCTTATCAACTTCTTTGTCAATCTTTGTTGACATTTAAACCTCTCCCAATCCTCTTCTCGCCCACTACTCTTAGCTACTCTAAATTCCTCCGCTTTTAGTTTAACACTTTCCTTCACCTCCTTCGTTATCCACGGCTTATTACCTCTCCTCTTACTATCCTTTTTGACCATCGGAATAAATTTCCGTTGAGCACCAAAACATCTTTCCTTCCGTTTTAACATGGAATGCTGTTCCTCCAGTTCCTCAAAGCAAACTGGAGGGACAGCATCTTATCTTCCAATGAGTCACTTTGCAGCCTTCTGCACTTAACATTGAGTTTGACAAATTCACACCATGAGCTCTGTCATCTGTGTGATATTCTTCACAATCCAGTCCCCCTGCAGGGCCTGTCTGTAATCCACTCTTATGTTTTGCTTTCAGAGAGTGCTAACCCTTGTTCCACTATTAACACATTCTGTTATCTGATCTTTATGCACCTTTTAGCACCTGTCTCAGTCTTTAACACTCACAATGCCACTCTGTCTTGTGTCTCTGATGCCTTTATTAAGTCTCTGCTGAGTTCCAGCCTATCCCGACCTTTTATTTTGTTTCACTATAATCCATTACATTTTTACCTCTCCTCTGCTCTGAAGTAGAGTTACATAGACTCAAGATGTCGGGGCAATTTGAGCCTGCACTGTTTGTCTACAGGAATGACAGCATGTGCTCAAAAACCTGCACCCTCGATGATGCCACACGGCATCATTCAGTGCCTATTAGAGTTCCTTGAGGAGGTAACAAGGAAGTTAAATAAAGAACTAGTGGATGTGATTTGTTTAGATTCCCAGAAGGCCTTTGACAAAGTGCTGCATAGGAGACTGTTAAATAAGAGCCCCATGGTGTTAAGGATAAGATCCTGGCATGGATAGGGGATTGGCTGACTGGCAGAAGGCAAAGAGTGGCGATGAAGGAGTCTTTCTCGGGATGGCAGCTGGTGACTAGTGGTGTCCCTCAGGAATCGGTGCTGGGGATGACAACTTTTCACAATACACATTAACGATTTGGAAGAAGGAACTGAAGGCACTGTTGCTAAGTTTGCAGATGATACCAAGATATGTAGAAGGACAGGTAGTATTGAGGTAGTGGGGGGGAGGCTGCAGAGGGACTTGGACAGATTTGGAGAGTGAGCAAAGAAGTGGCAAATGGAATACAACGTGGAAAAGTGTGAGGTTACACACTTTGGAAGGAGAAATGGAGGCATAGACTATTTTCTAAATGGGAAAATACTTAGGAAATCAGAAACACAAAGGCACTTGGGAGTCCTTGTTCAAGATTCTCTTAAGGTCAACATGTAGATTCAGTCAGCAGTTAGAAAGGCAAATGCAATGTTAGCATTCATGTCGAGAGTGCTAGGATACAAGAGCAGGAATGTACTTCTGAGACTGTGTAAGGCTCTGGCCAGACCCCATTTGGAGCATTGTGAGCAGTTTTGGGCTCTGTATTTAAGGAAAGATGTGTTGGCCTTGGAAAGGGTCCAGAGGAAGTTCACAAGAATGATCCCTGGAATTAAGAGTTTGTCATATGAGGAACAGTTGGGGGGGATCTTATTGAAACTTATAGGATACTGTGAGGCCTGGATTGAATGGATGTACATAAGAACATAAGAAATAGGAGCAGGAGTAGGCCATCTAGCCCTTCGAGCCTGCCCCGCCATTCAATAAGATCATGGCTGATCTGTCGTGGCTCAGTTCCACTTTCCCGCCCTCTCCCCATAACCCTTAATCCCCTCGCTTATCAAAAACCCATCAACCCGCGTCTTAAAAATATTTAGCGAGGCAGCCTCCACCACTTCAACGGGCAGAGAATTCCAGAGATTCACCACCCTTTGAGTGAAGAAGTTCCTCCTCAACTCAGTTCTAAACCGCCTCCCCTTTATCTTGAGGCTGTGCCCCCTAGTCCTACTGTCTTTTTTGAGCGGGAAGAGTCTCTCCACCTCTATCCTATCCATCCCATTCATCATCTTATACGTCTCAATGAGATCTCCCCTCATTCTTCTAAACTCTAACGAGTACAAGCCTAGTTTATTCAGCCTCTCCTCATAGCTCAATCCCCTCAACTCTGGTATCAGCCTAATAAACCTCCTCTGCACTCCCTCCAAGGCCAAAATATCCTTGCGCAGGTGCGGCGCCCAAAACTGCACACAGTACTCCAGCTGCGGCCTCACCAATGCCCTATACAGCTGCAGCAAGACCTCCCTACTTTTATATTCAATCCCCCTCGCTATGAAGGCCAGCATCCCATTCGCCTTCCTGACCACCTGCTGCACCTGCAAGCTGGGTTTTTGCAACTCATGCACAAGGACCCCGAGGTCCCTCTGCACCGTCGCCTGCTGCAGTTTTTCGCCACGTAAGTAATAGTCCTTCCTACCATTCTTCCTACCAAAGTGGACCACCTCACACTTGCCAACATTAAATTCCATTTGCCATTTCCTGGCCCATTCACCCAGCCTATCTAGATCCTTCTGCAGACTCTCCACACCCTCCGCACAATTTGCCTTTCCCCCAATCTTGGTGTCATCAGCAAATTTCGACACCCTGCACTCGGTTCCCTCCTCCAGATCATCTATATAAATGGTAAATAGCTGAGGCCCCAGCACCGACCCCTGGGGCACTCCACTAGTCACCAACCGCCAATCCGAATAGCACCCATTGACCCCCACTCTCTGCCTCCTATTTGACAACCAATCCTCTATCCACGCTAACACCCTACCCCCAACTCCATGCCCCCTTACCTTCTGCAATAACCTCTTGTGAGGTACCTTGTCAAACGCCTTCTGAAAATCCAGAAAGACCACATCCACCGGCTCTCCTCTATCCACTGCCCTAGACACATCCTCATAGAACTCCAGTAAATTTGTCAGACACGACTTCCCTTTAATGAAACCGTGTTGCATCTGCCCTATCAAGCAATTCCCTTCAAGATGCCTCGCAATTTCCTCCTTAATGACGGATTCTAACATTTTACCTACCACAGACGTTAAACTAACCGGCCTATAATTCCCCGCCTTTTGCCTGGCACCCTTCTTAAACAACGGCGTAACATTAGCCGTTTTCCAATCTTCCGGCACTTCCCCAGAATCCAGCGACGTCTGGAAAATAACCACCAAGGCATCCACTATAACCTCCGCCATTTCTTTCAGAACTCTCGGATGCATTCCATCCGGTCCTGGGGACTTGTCCACAATCAGCCCCTCCAGTCTGTCGAGCACCACCTCTCTAGTAACAGTAGAGAGGATGTTTCCACTAGTAGGAAAAACTAGTGCGTTCCCGAATGGGGAACCTGGCCCTAGCAACCCGGGTCTCAGTCACAGCCTGCAGTGTTTGACTGAATGTTGACCTGGAGTCAGCAGAAGCACAGGTATTATTGGGAAAGCAGCTTTGTGGTGTAGAAGCTGGGGAAAGGATATAATGGTGGTGCAGGTCAGAGGCTAGGAATCCTGCAGCAAGTATCTCACCTCCTGATTCCCCAAAGCCTGTCCAGTGTTTATAAAAGGCAAATCACGACCCCCACAACTTGCCTGGACTTGATGATTCTCACTAACTGTCCTTTCTGGAGACAATACACATCTCTTTAACCTGTGCTTAACATGCCCTCCACTCACATTATCTGTACCTTTAAGATATGATTACCTGTAAAGACTCACATTCCAATCATTATTTTGTAAATTGAGTTTGTGTCTTTATGTGTCCTGTTTGTGAATAGAACTCCCACTCACCTGACGAAGGGGCAGGCCCCTGAAAGCTAGTAGCTTTTGCTACCAAATAAACTTGTTAGACTTTAACCTGGTGTTGTGAGACTCAAGGCTTTATGGGCAGGGTGCTCAAGCTATTGGCCTGACCCCACAGGGAATAATGATGACTTGCGTTGAGGGCGATGTTCCTCTCATCCTCAGCGATATTTTGACAACTGCCTGACAGAGACCTTAACTTATCCTGCCATCGACTGGGGTTATCTTCGGGCTCAGAAATTCAGGATGTGCAGTGTCAGCAATGACAGGCCCTGCCCATATCAGAGATCCTCGTGTTCACATCCATCTTACAGCCAAGGTGGGCAGTCTGGCAGCACCTCAACAGCCCTTAGCCTCATGATCAATAGAGAACACTGTTAGATATGAGCAGGGTACACTTTTGATGGAGGGGAGGTGAGGACGTTCATTCTTCCATAGATGGTGGGTAGGGAATTGGCTCTGGAATTACCAGCTGCAGCAACTCTTTATTGTGTCATCAGTGTGGGAGGGGCATAGCGCTGCCATCCTAGGGGTCCCTGTGCCCCTCCATGGGATAGAGGGGCAGCTGAAACCCAAAAGCCCCATCATCCTCTAGCATTGACACTCATGGATTCCCACCAGTACCTGCACCATGAACCTCAGACCCTCAGATATAGAAGTCATGAGCTGAACATGTGGTGGACATCTCTTGTCATAAAATGCATGGCCTGTGCCAAAGTCTCCACTGTGGTCCCACCCTTGCAGTGATAGCACCATCTCCTTGGACAGAAGATGATGGGCTCTTCCATTCGGCCTTGCAGTCCAAGCAGGGATGCTGTCATCCCTTCCTAATAAGAACATAAGAACTTAAGAAATAGGAGCAGGAGTAGGCCATCTAGCCCCTCGAGCCTGCCCCGCCATTCAATAAGATCATGGCTGATCTGGCGTGGCTCAGTTCCACATTCCCGCCCTCTCCCCATAACCCTTAATCCCCTTGCCTATCAAAAACCTATCAACCCGCGTCTTAAAAATATTTAGCGAGGCAGCCTCCACCACTTCAACGGGCAGAGAATTCCAGAGATTCACCACCCTTTGAGTGAAGAAGTTCCTCCTCAACTCCGTTCTAAACCGCCCCCCCTTTATCTTGAGGCTGTGCCCTCTAGTCCTACTGTCCTTTCTGAGCGGGAAGAGTCTCTCCACCTCTATCCTATCCATCCCATTCATCATCTTATATGTCTCAATGAGACCTCCCCTCATTCTTCTAAACTCTAATGAGTACAAGCCTAGTTTATTCAGCCTCTCCTCATAGCTCAACCCCCTCAACTCCGGTATCAGCCTAGTAAACCTCCTCTGCACTCCCTCCAAGGCCAAAATATCCTTGCGTAAGTGCAGCGACCAAAACTGCACACAGTACTCCAGCTGCGGCCTCACCAATGCCCTATACAGCTGCAGCAAGACCTCCCTACTTTTATATTCAATCCCCCTCGCTATGAAGGCCAGCATCCCATTCACCTTCCTGACCACCTGCTGCACCTGCAGGCTGGGTTTTTGCGACTCATGCACAAGGACCCCGAGGTCCCTCTGCACCGTCGCCTGCTGCAGTTTTTCTCCACGTAAGTCATAGTCCTTCCTACCATTCTTCCTACCAAAGTGGACCACCTCGCACTTGCCAACATTAAATTCCATTTGCCAGTTCCTGGCCCATTCGCTCATGCTCATAACGCTCATGATTCTGCCTTTGCAATAGCTGTGGGACACCTGGGCCCAGGCACACATCGTCAACCAGGTCTCAGCAGAGTACTGGGTTCTGGCATCCCTACGCATGCCAGTTCCTGGGATGTCCCTGCCTCTGCCTGCTGTGGAGCTTCAACTGTGAGATGCTCACTAGTGAGTGACTCAGAAGCCTGTCTACTTAGTGATCCCACCGAGGTGTGAGCATCTGTGGTGGTGGCGGGGTGGGCGATAGCTGTGCTGTCTCTTCCATGGTGGAGTCCGAGATGTCTCCCTTGGAGCTGCTGGAGTCCGATGGGGGTGGTGAGGATGGCCGGCCTGTTTTGCTGATTGCCTGCAGTCATTGTAGAACAAATGCTAGGGAGCTGTTTGTGTGGAGCTTCCCAGTGAGTGCAGCAGTTAAATTGTTGTGGGGCAGGCAAATCATGCCACAGGTGTGTCCTGATTCTCGTGGGCATAAAATTATTACTAATGAGGCACAAACTTTGGTCTGAAATCATGCTGGCACCGTTAGGGGAAATCACTCCATTTTTCATGCTGGAACCAACATTATGTCACTTCTTAGTAAGATTGAGAGAGAGAAACCTAGTGAGCAGTGAATCTGCCCTGTATTTCTCCTCCTCTTTAAGGTGCAATAAAGTCAACCGCAGAGGAATTGTCCTCAGTTGCTATATTCAGAATTCAGATTATAGCAATAAATTATGTGGCCTTACGAAATGTGAACACTTAACCAGATCCTCATGGTGCATACTGTCGGAGAAGTTGTCCATTTTCAGAGAAAATATTGGAGAAACCCATGAACACTCATTTCACTCTCAATATTACATTTTTCATTTAAATGCGGCTCACCCCTGTTTTATCTGTGAATATTTAATGTAATCCAAGGTGTCAATTGGAAATTTCTGAATCGTGCAGTTTGAAAGTTGATCCATCAGAAACGATCTTTGCCTCTCCCATTCAGATGCCCAAGCCAGATCAATGGGAGCAAAGCCAGTGGCTGGAACAATCACCCTGTATTTGTAATGAACCTAGACGGGTTCCCTCTAAGCATTCATCAAAAAAAAATTTGCAATTACAAATGACAGTTCATCAGAAATTGGGCAGGTACTAAATTTTAAAAATGTGAATGTCTCCCATTTACTCTTGGAATCGGGCTAAAAGCAGTGAGCCTGCAATTTGTGAAAGGCACGGTTTCTAACAATTATCTTGGTTGAGATCATGAACATTCCTTCAATTTGAGGTCTTCCTTCAGACTCTTCAAGTAATAATTGTACTGGAGATGGGTGCATGGTGACACAGTGATTAGCACTAATGCCTTGCAACACCACGACCCCGTTTTGACTCTGGCCTCGAGTGACTGTCTCTGCGATGTTCTCCCCTTGTCTGCGTGAGTTTTCTCCAGGTTCTCCGGTTTCCTTTCATTGACCAAAGATATGCGGGTTAGGTTAATTGGCCATGGTAAATTAGTGTCACTTAGACAGCTGGGTGAATTAGCCATGGTAAATGCACAGGGTTAGAGGGATAGAGAGGAGAGGAGGGTCTGGGTATGATGCTCTTTGGGAGAGTTGGTGCAGGTTCAATGGGATGAATGGCTTCCTTCTGCACTATTCTATGGTTCTAACAGATATTTAGAAAAACCACTTATTTTGGTAATTTACCATTGATAGAAACATTCCAAAATGACACTTTTAAAGCATAGAATCCCTACAGTGCAGAAGGAGGCCATTCGGCCCTTCATGTCTACACCGACCACACATCCAAGCCCTATTCCCATAACCCCTCATATATACCCCACTAATCCCCCTGACACTAGCTTTATTTTGGCAGGGTCAATCAACCTAACCCGCACATCTTTGAATTGAGGGAGGAAAGCAGAGCACTCAGAGGAAACCCACGCAGACACTGGGAGAATGTGCCAACTCCACACAGACAGTGGCCTGAGGCCACAATTGAACACGGGATTGAGAGAGAGAGGGAAACCTATTGAGCTGTGAATCTGCCCTGTATCCCTCCTTCTCTTTAAGGCTGAATATAGTCAACTGCAAATTGTGCCATACCTTCTACTGATCATTCAGAGTCTGTCCCCAAACTTTTCCTGTGTGTACACAACAGGCTTGATTTTCCTCGAGTCATCAGCTCCTTCCTCCGCGGATGCCCCTATGTTACATGCACAGGAGAGAGAGATAATTATATTTTGTAGTGTGCAGAGTGGTGGGGTCTACTTGTAAAGTAGAATGACTCACAATACATGTGGAGATGGGGTTTCCAAATGCCAGGCCAAAAAGGCAGCTTTGAAGGAGCATCTTAAAGAAAGAATGAGGGAAGAAATCCCTAGAGCTTAGAGCTCAACTTAGCTGAAGACACGGCCACCATGAGGGACTGGTAAAAATAGGAAATGTGCATGATGGCAGGATCAGAGGAGCACAATTATCTCAGAAGGAAGAAATTACAGATACAGGTAGGGACAAGGCTATGAATAAGAAAAAATGAAAATTGAGGCATTGCTGGACAGGGAGCTAGTGTAGGTCAGTGTGCATAAGGATGTTGGTTAAATGGAATTTGATGCAACTTAGACTACAGCAGCAGAATTGTGGATCAGCTTGATTTCATATTTCAGTGGAATATGGGAGGTCAGCCATGAGAGCATGGACATGTTTACAGGAGCACAGACATGGATGATGATTTCAGCAACACACAAGCTGAGGCAGGGGTAGACGGGCGATGTTACAGAGGTGAAAGTAGGAGGTCTTGGTGATGGAGCAGATATGGATTTGGAAGATAGTGAACAATGTGGTTCAGTCAGTTGCCAAGGAAAGTGATAGAATTACTTACCAGGGAACAACATCTCTGCTGAACATTGAAGACAAAATGCCTTTGGTTTTCCTAATATTTAGTTGCAAGAAACTTCTAAGCATCCAGTATTAGATGCTACATAAGCAGCCCGACACATCAGAGACACTGCTAGGGTCAAGGGAGGTAGTGGTGAGGCAGAGCTGGTCACCCACAGCATATATGTGGATTCTGATCTGTTTTGGATGACGTTGCTGAGTAATTGTTTTTATTTTCTTTCATCTCGTTACAACTGAAGTTCTTGTTTTTTTCAGAGGACTTAAAGAGTTATCTCAAGGATCTCCAGGAGGCCAATGATAGCGCTGTCAGTGAACTCACCAAAGCTGATGAGGAAATCTCCCAGCTGAAAGGCGAACTAACTAAATTAAGATCGAAACATGCAGAAGAGCTACAGGATGCCAAGAAAGAAACTGACTACCTTAAAGATAAGGTGCTCACTTTTAAGAATTACTGAGATTAAACAGATAACATATCTTAAAAAACCATCATTGTTAAAACTGCAATTATAGGAAAACAAGTTCAGATTCAGGTATGATCATTTACATTGTTGAGTGGCCTTACACCAGCCAACAAATCTTGAATACAATTGATGGGAAATAACTACCACCCCTGGAATTGTAGCTGAGTAAAGGAGTTAACCCTTTAACGGGTGAAATTCATCTTGCTTGATGGGACAAATTGAAGAATAAAGTACATCGGAGATAGACATATTTCTAATTTTAAAAAAAGTGAAGAGGGATATAGGGAGCAGACGGGGAGTGGATTTGAGACCAGGAAGAGATCAGTCATGATCTAATTGAATGACGGAACAGACTCAAAGATCTGAATTTGTCTCTTTCTGCTCCTAATTCCTATCTAACAGTTCCCCAGAAGGTAAAAGTGTAAAGTCACCATAGTCCCAGATGACCAGGGGCTGCTGTTCCCCTTGTGGGGAGGAGAGCTGGCTGGTGGTGATGTAACCTGAGGATCACCACATCTCAAGCAAGGGACAAGGCTGAGAAGGTGGAGCCTTCATGGATAACCTCAGGAAATACGGGAATTGAACCCCTGCTGTTGGCATCACTCCGCATCAGTGAGCTAACTGGCCTCCAGAAGGATTCCCACAAAGAATACCAAAAGAGGCAGCCAGCAATCCCGAAGAAAAGGCAGGGGTTCAATTCCCGTATCGCCTGAGGTTATCCATGAAAGCTCCACCTTCTCAGCCTTGCTCCTTGCTTGAGATGTGATGATCCTCAGGTTACATCACCAAAGTAAAGGCCCAGGATATTAAGTCCAGACAATTTTGAGGCCTAAAAAAAATTCTTAGGATTATCGAGCGGTTCCAGCAAAAAAGAAAGCTGTTTGATCTATAAAGCCAATGTTGCGTTTCTGCACGAGTCATGCATGAACTTGGCTCTTCCTCTGTCCTTTCCCAGGACAACATGTATAAAATTACCTTTAAGGGATAATTTTCTGTCCCTGTCTTTGCTGTAATATACAAACACACTCCTTTTTGGGCTTGGCAGACTTGATGCCTTTAAAATGCACAATAAAAGGGTGGCATGGCGGCACAGTGGTTAGCACTGCTGCTTAACAGTGCCAGGAATCCAGCTTCAATTCCCGGCTTAGGTCACTACCGTGTGGAGTTTGCATATCCTCCATGTCAGCGTGGGTTTCCTCCGGGTGCTCCGGTTTCCTCCCACAGACCAAAGATGTGCAAGTTAGGTAGATTGACCATTGGCCATGGTAAATTGATCCCAGTGTTGGGGTCTAGCTAGGGTAATGTATGGGATAATGGGAATAGGGCCTAGGTGGGATTGTGATTGGTGCAGACTCGATGGGCCAAATGGCCTCCTTCTGCACTATAGGATTCTATGATTCTAAAAGGTTGAGTAAATGAAGACCACAGGTTATTAATACCCCATAATCAGCAATCCAATGTGTGTTATTTACCCATTATATGCAAATGATATTTTATTATAATTGGACATCAAAAGAAAATCAGGCTTGTTGGAAATGTAATAAAAATGAAAAATGCTAATTGTCATCATCTATTAGAAGATAAGCTAAATGGAACTTATCTCAGGAAATCTGCTGCCCTCAATGCTGATTGACCTGCTGTGCATTTCTGGCATTTTCTATTTAAAACAATTAAAGCATTTGTTAAATTAGTGCACAGACTCCATCTAGTGGCTATTTGTGTTTCTTGCATAGTCTGAAGTAGTTTCCCTCAATTCGGTCTCATATTTCCACTATATTCAATGGCCTATATTTTTCAAACCTCTGGCTGTATGCAATTGCCATATTCCAGGGGACAGTCTTCCTTAAGCTCTTGACAGCATCAGCTGTCCAAAGCAAAACAGTACCATCCATTGTAGAAAACATTTTTAGGATGAAACATCAACAGCAATAATGAGCTAGCATGTTGAGAAATGCAAGTATCTGATAGCAAGCAAAAACCTGAGAGATCCCAATCTGAAAACCTATACAGTACACAGACAAAATCACCAGCATCTCATTGTGCTTCATTGATTCAGTGGCTCGAATGTCAAAGCTTGGTTTATCAGCATTTACTCTGGTTCCAACAATCTCAGATTAACAGACTCCATTCTGACCCATCCCGGCATACTTTGGAAGAGGATGTTTTTGGCTTACTGGATGAAATCCAACAATTACGGAACGAGTCGCGAAAACTCAGAGAAGCCAACCACAGACTTGATGAAGAAAACCATCAACTGAAAGAATTACTGTGGGATTTCAAGCAGCAGCGCGAATGGCTCTCGAAGAAAACCTTCAAGAAAAAGAACGGCAAAGCTACCAAAAAAGGTATGATTCTAAAATTCTCAGAACCTCACAGCAATATTGATATAGTCAATAAAGATAGTCAACAGCATTATTATATATGACAATGCTCAGAACATTATTAATTGCTATTTGTAAATTAAATCTAAGTTTCAGTTTATTTATTAGTGTTATAAGTATTATAAGTGTTATAAAGTGTTACATTAACACTTCAATTAAGTTACTGTGAAAATCCCCTAGTGGTCACACCCTGGCACCTGTTCGGGTACACTGAGGGAGAATTTAGCGTGGCCAGTGCACCTAACTAACACATCTTTGGACTGTGGGGGGGAAACCAGAGCAACCAGAGGAAACCCATGCAGACACAAGGAGAACATGCAGTCTCCACACAGACAGTGACCCAAGCCAGGAATCGGACCTGGGTCCCTGGCACTGTGAGGCAGTAGTGTTAACCACTTTGCCACCATGCTAGGATTTACTAATACCTTTCACGACGCAAGATATGCCATACTATCATTTGTAAATGAGCAGAGGTCTTGATTTCCAGGCCAGCATTCTTTGTTGGAACACTCCTGCCAACAGCATTCATTTGCTTGCAGTTTATGAGATCTTGCTTGACATTGTTACCTTATCTGCTTGTGCATAGGGACAACTGAATTGTGTGGTAATACACGTACTGGGTGAAAGTCCCTTCCCTCTTCCATATTCGCATTATTGCAAATCAACAATGCTCATTTCGGTGGTAAAGATAGTTTGGCCAAAGTACTGGTAACATTATATAAGCAAGGACAAGATTTAACACCATATTAATGGGTTGTTGTTTGCAAGTCTCTTACCAGCATCTATTACATTCTCATTTTCTCCTAATTGTTCATTTTAACCATAATTGCTCCTTTCTTTTCTAAAAACATAACTTCAGAATAATTCATAACACTCTTCAGCACTTGAGTATCTTACTCAAGTTGACCACTCATTATATGTGAGCCAAGGTACTAAAGATTATCACAGTTACACTTGATTCATTTTCTCCCACTGTCCGCACACATACTATGTGGCAGATATCACTAGATTATGATCAAGAGCAGGAAGCTTGGTTGATTTTAAATCCCTTTCCTGGGATTAACTGCTGCCAAGGATAAGATCAGCTAACTTGACATATACTTGATGTATATGTGTATGTAGGTCTGGTGCCTTTACCCATTATGTTATTTCGAAAATCTTTTGTTACCAAATTAGACATTTAGAGGAAGTTTGCAATTACAGAAATATTGACACCTGTCAAGATTCCTTTACTATGGAAATATTTTTGAAAAAATAACTCAGAGTAAGTATCGCTATATATAGGAAAATCTAGAAGCTCTATGAACTACTACCTTACTTAGACTTTTTATTGTTATGTGAAAGTAACAGATGAACTGAATTGGGACGTGATGAGAAACACGGTATAAATACAATAAAATCATAGAATCCCTACAGTGCAGAAGGAGGCCATTTGATCCATCAAGTCTGCACTAAGAACAATCCCACCCAGGCTCTATCCCCATAACCCCATGTATTTACCTTGCTAATCCTCCTAACCCACATATCCTGGGATACTAAGGGACAATTTAGCATGGCCAAACTATCTAACCTGCACAATAAAAAGATATTTATTTGAAGTTAAAACAAACATATAATTTCATAGGCAAATTCTCAATTTTAAATTAAATTAAATTGAAGAATCACTTAACTTCTTGACATTACATTTTAAAAAATCAATGTTATTCCCCTGTAGTATGTGAAATTGGTGCTAAAATAATGGGCAGCACTTTGGCACAGTGGTTAGCACTGCTGTCTCACAGCACCTTCATTAGATCCCCAGCTTGAGTCATTGTCTGTGTGGAGTTTGCACATTCTCCCCATGTCTGCGTGGGTTTCCTCTGGGCTCTCCAATTTCTTCCCACAGTCCAATGATGTGCAGGTTAGGTAGATTGCCATGCTAAATTGCCCCTTAGTGACCCAGGATGCTCATTTCTAGAGGGATTAGAGAAGTAAAAGTGTGAGGTTGTGGGGATAGAGCCTGGTTGGGATTGTTGTCAGTGCAGGCCTGATGGGCCAAATGGCTTCCTTCTGACTGTGGGGATTCTATGATAATAGATACAGTTAATTATATTGCATCAGCTAGCTGTCCAGTGTATTGATATGGAAATATGTCCAATAAAGGAACATGGCTAATGAGTAATTTTTTCACAGGATTTAAATTTAAATTTCAAATCTTCAACTTATGGACACTTAATGTTTTATGAGAAACATTTTTGTCCTTTGTGTAAGTGAGTTGGTAATTCTGTTAAAAGGTTTTTAATGAGCTCAATTTCAAGGTCCATTTGATGTGGTCAGCTTTCATACATCTTTGAAAATAGTGCTGTACGTACAGGTTAAATAATGTGTTGTGATCCAAAGATGAAAGCTGCTATTTATTTTAATATATTTTTCATTGTATATGATTGGTATCACAATCCACTAATTATTTCACAATTAATTTTTTACACTTCCACCTAACATTGAAAATTTACAGCACTGACATTATTAAAAAGTGAACCCAATTGGTTCTGCATTATTAAATCTCTACTGTTTTTAATTTTTGGGATTCCTCCTCATTCCTCCATCATCCTGACAAGGTCCCTCATGGTAGGCTGATAGAAAAGGTGAAGGCTCATGGGATACAAGGCCAGGTATGTAGATGGGTGGAGAACTGGCTTGGGAGGAGGAGACAGCGAGTAGTAGTGGAAGGCTCCTTTTCCAATTGGAGGCCTGTCACCAGTGGTGTGCCGCAGGGCTCGGTACTTGGACCTCTTCTATTTGTGGTATATATTAATGACTTGGAAGAGGGGGTAGGTGGTGTGATCAGCAAATTTGCTGATGACACCAAGATGGTTGGATTGGCGGGTACTGAGGAGCAGTGCCTGGCAATGCAACAGGACATAGACAGGCTGGTAGATTGGGCAGATAGATGGCAAATGGAATTTAATCCGGAGAAATGCGAGGTGATGCACTTTGGCCGGAATAATGTGGAGGGGAGTTATACGATAAAAGGTAGAACTATCCGGAGTATAGATACGCAGAGAGACCTGGGGGTGCAAGTGCATAAGTCCCTGAAGGTGTCGGTACAGGTGCAGAATGTGATGAGGAAAGCGTATGGTATGTTAGCCTTCATAGGAAGAGGTATAGAATATAAGAGTAGGAGTTTGATGTTGCAGTTGTATAGAACGTTGGTTAGGCCTCACTTGGAGTACTGTGTCCAGTTCTGGTCGCCGTACTACCGGAAGGATGTAGAGATCCTGGAGAGAGTGCAGAGGAGATTTACCAGGATGTTGCCTGGTATGGAAGGGCTGTCTTACGAGGAAAGATTGGATGAACTTGGGCTGTTTTCCCTTGAGAGACGTCGGCTGAGGGGGGATCTAATAGAGGTTTATAAGATTATGAAGGGGATAGATAGAGTAAATGGTGGTAAGCTTTTTCCGCTACTAGAAATGGATAGAACGAGGGGTCACGGGCTTAGGGTGAGGGGGGCTAGGTATAAGACAAATATTAGAGGGCAGTTTTTCACGCAAAGGGTAGTGGGGGTGTGGAATGCACTGCCGAGTAAGGTGGTGGAAGCAGGCACGCTAGGGTTGTTTAAGAGTCACTTAGACAGCCATATGAGCGGGCTACATATAGGGGGATATAGTAGGCCTTACTGAACATTGTAGGCTTGGGAATACATTTTGCCTCAGGAATGTTAGTCTTTGCCTGTTTAATAATGAATTTTTTTGTCTCCACAGGCATTTAAGTCCAGCAAGGGGCATGCAGGCGGCAGGTTGTAGTGGGCTGCTCTTGGATGTTGCTTCGGGAGTTGCCTATTGCTTCATGTCGTTAGTGTGCTTAAACTGGACCATCTCGAGGGCAACATGACAGCTCAGAGACTATCTCTGTTGCTGTGCGGACACATGGATTTGGGCCTGTGTCTGTGGGAGTTTGCACGTTCTCCCCGTGGTTGCGTGGGTTTCCTCCGGGTGCTCCGGTTTCCTCCCACATCCCCCAAAGATGTGCTTTTAGGCTGATTGATTGGGTACTAAAATTGTCCCTAAATTGGACCTCCCTGATCCTCGCACGTTAGACGTAGACTAAAATCATGAATAGGTCACTGAGATAGTAGGACGGCGGCGTGGGCTCGTTGGGCCGAAGGGCCTGTTTCCCGTGCTGTGTTGTTCTTTGTTGTTCTTTGTTGTTCATTCCTTTTGCTGAATAATGTACGTGTCTTTGGTTTGCTAGATGGTGGTGCAACATCAGCACAGAAGTCGGAACGGCCACAAAAGGAACAAAAGGGTATCCGACAGAAAACCTCTTCTCTTCCATCCCAGTCCCAGGGAGCTTCCCCCTCTTCACAGCTCAGGTAAGGAAAGAGAGAGTTCGCTAATGTCTGCCACGGTGGCAGGGTGACTGTCGGCTGAAATTCTTCGGCTGTACCTGATAAGGTGGGTGGGTTTGTGAGTGGGTAGCAGGTTAAAAGTGTTGAAATTGTCAGCATGTCACCAACCTACTGACCGCTCCCTTTAAGCTCAGTGTGATCAGAAGCCACTGTAGGTAGAGTGGGGTCAAATATTTTAAAATGTTAAGTACTCATTCTCTGCTCCTTTTATCCTGATTCTGACATTAAAGGGTATGTGCATGGATTTCATGGAATTCACCAGGGACTGCAAGGTATGAGGGATGAGCCAGTGATAGGCAAGCCATGCCTTAAACATTGCGTCCTTACAACTGTTTCCTTGCCCAAGTGGAAAGGATTTCCTCATAGGTTTGTTCTGAGCAAGGGCTTTCACTGCAGTATTTTGTAGGCTGTTTCTGCTACTTTGAAGTCGATTGAGTTTGATCTATACTTCTGAGCTCTTAACCTTCAGATCAGCATGGGAGAACTGATACAGCTCTATCTTGGACTTCAGATAGAATGAATAGCCGCATCAGCAGCCTTCGCCTCAATCACCACCGCCACAGCACTAAGCTCCAGATTGCAGCAAGTGATACTCTCATGCAGAATATAAAATCATGAAATATAAAGGCTATCTGGATATGAATGAGCACCAGTACCTCAGGAAGTTCCGGGTTTACTGTCAGCTGATTGCTGACATACCCAGCCTCCTGAAAGAGGACCTGCTGATAAATGCATGTCCTATTCACCATCGCCATTCATTTCTTTGACTGACTTCTTCCTGGTAATATTTGTAGAAACTCACAGTCTGCTGCCCACAATTGCATGTCCCATTGAACAATATCATGTGTGACAATGCTCAGTTCGTCTGCAGCCACCAAAAGAGCATCTGTTCTGCGCAAACACCCCAGGGAGCTGGCATACTGCTTTGGTCCTGGGCTAGTCGAGCTTCCCTGAGATTTACACATCTCAAAACAAAGTTATGACTCCTTGAAGACAAGAACTACTCTCTGAAGATGTGGCTGATAGTACCTATGAGGAATCCAGACAGTGAAGCTAAGGAATAAAATGCATCTGACCACCAGAGCTGGTACAGAGCAAGCAATCAGAAAGCAGGTGCTTTCACAATGCAGCAGCCAACAAACATATTCATAATGAGAGTGGTCTGCTGCGCTTTGTGCAGTAGTGATATCCAGTAAGAGGAAGATGCAGAGCAACTACAGAGTAGGAGCAGTGCGATAAAGTTTACCTATTAGTGTCACAAAGTGGCTTACGTTCACACTGCAATGAAGTTACTGTGAAAATCCCCAGGTCGCCACACCCTGGCACCTGTTCGAGCACATTGAGGGAGCATGGCCAATGCACCTAACCAGCATGTCTTTTGGACTGAGGGAGGAAATCGGAGCATCCGGAGGAAACTCACGCAGACATGGGGAGAACGTACAGACTCCACGCAGACAGTGACCCAAGCCAGGAATCGAACCTGGGTTCCTGGAGCTGTGAGGCAGCAGTGCTAACCACTGTTGTCAAGTGTGTCACCATGCTGCTCTCAATACGTAGTGTGTGGCAAGGGCAGCAGGAGTCACACATATTGGTGCCTGGGATGACCTGATTCAGGCACACTTCACTTGTACTGAGGCAGTATAACTAGCTGGGCCACAAATCCTGAACTCAGCCCCCAACACTGTGCAGTCGCAGAACATTTCATTACTTTCACAAACATCCATTTTCATCCTTAACCCTTGTTCTGTCATTCTTCACAAGGCCACTTTGCAGACAGCAGGTAAAAACAGATAAGACCAGTGAAACAGAAATGTAACATCGTACAAAACACCCAAACGTTTGTGCAGCAGCAAATCCTCTGTTGTCCTTTTTCTACCATTCTTTAGCAGATTTGGTGGCACGTATCCATACTTTAATAAATGGGGAGCTCTTGACCGACATTCTCTGGGTTTCAAAGACTGGAAAAGTCCTACCACAAAGTGCCACACCAGTGCAGGAATACCCTTGGTGGTGGTGGGGGCTATGGAAGGAGAGAAAGGTCAGAATCCCTCCTCCCATGTCCAGATTTCCATGCTGACCAAGAGCTGGAAAGCACTTTCCTGCACTCAGTGGGACACAGAACAAACAAGCTGGGACTTTCCTCCACTCTGCTTAAGGTAACAGCTTGATGGTGCAGACCATTAGCAAGGACCAGCATGCATCTGATTGACTGCCACTTCTGATGCTCTTTAATGGTGGCCACTCTTTCCAAAGATGTAGACATCAGGATATTTATGACAGAGATGGACTCCTCCAATCTCTCTCAAATCACAGTGAGAACCCAGCACATTGCCACTGCTCTACAATTGTCCCCTTTATTGATGGCTACTGAGGCCAGCTGGGACCCTGCACTATCCAACAGGGATGCTCCACTGCTCTACCTGTCTCCCATACATACTCCTGTATACCTGTGAAGTGTGCTTCACCCGGTGATATTTGCCTTGGCGGTCCCAGTAAGGCATGTGACATTGTACCTTCTGAGTGAGTAATCTTGAAAGAGTCTTTGCCCTCCTCTGACACTAATTCGTGATGGACCTATTGAATTTAAAAACATGAATTAGAACTGACAAGGTGACAGCGTGCTAAGACATCATTGTGCAGACCATCATATTTTGTTGTCTTGTGACATCAGCTCAAAATTAGTGTGTTTACATCATGTAGTTGTGTGACATTGAATTCTATTACCAGGTAACTGGGAGATCTCCATCTCCACTAGCCCTATATGTTGCAAAATGGCTTATGTCCATCACCACCTCTGTAGATGTCAAGGTGAAGATGATTGGAGGGCCACCTCCATTGTGGGTCCCTTTAAATTGTTCTGCTGAAATAGTCTTGTTCTAATTGGTCAATGTAATGACTTTAACAGGGTCCACAAGGTGGGTTTTTCCTACAATTGACAATGGTTTCATGGTCATCGGCAGATCCTTAATTCGAGATAAGTTTTATTGAATTCAAATTCCATCATCTGCCGTGGTGGGATTCAAACCCGGATCCCCAAGATATTAGCTGAATCCCTGGATTCTGGTGATGACAGCACTAGACCATTGCCTCCCCAGTCCACAAGGTGGACCTGTTAGAAAATGAGCTCTGATTGAGGCAGTTAATGCTGTCAAATCTGAAAGCTCTTCAAAGATATGTAATTTGGAATGTCCAGGTTACTGGCACTCAGGGTTTATACTCCATACTGGGAAGTAATAACTATTGTAAATAAAGCTGAATTTGGTGAAAGGACACTGGCCTTGTGGAAGTTATTTCGGTCAGGAAACCTGAAAGTCTGATGCAGTGGTTGGATTAAAAAAATACACTGACCAATGGATGGGTCAGGAATTTAGAAGTTCACCCCAAAGTTTTCAAAATTCATTTCAACTGTCTTTTCTCCCCCCTCTCCAATTTAATATATCAGGTGTCTCTCAATCGTCATTCTTTCTTGTTGAATGGTATTTTGCCTGTAGATTGACAGAGTGCAGAATACTGAGCCTCTGTCAGCTCACAACTGAGAACACAGTCCAGTTGGCAGCGTCTGTTGGAAAGTAGTGGGAGTGTAAGTGGATAAGTCTGTATGCACTATCAGCCTAAGTGTCCTGTTTTGCAAGATATGCTATTGCTACATCAAGGCCAAATGGAATTGTGCTCAACTCCCCTGCAAGGGTGATGGAGATTGTTTATCTTCATTTGGAGACAGATTAACTCTATTAATTCTGCTTGTTTTCAAAACTGTTGGACAGATTTGAATATTTCAAAGTTGAAGAGAGAAGTGGTCCAACCAAACCTCGCAAAGGAGTGACCTTGGATCAAAGGCTCCAAACGTGGGATGGTAAATTAATGTTGCTTAACATCAGTTAGTACTGTTTTGAAAGTCGATGAAATTAGAACAGCAGGTAAGAAAGATGTTCACAGATAATTAACTACATTGGATTAAGCCTTCTTTATGCACAATATAGCACATGAATGGGAAAGGAGGAGGTCAACATTAACTTACACTATTTTAACCACTTATAGTGAGGACACAAGTTTCCATTTGGTGCCATACTTATCAAAACTTCTTGTTTTACCATTTCCAAACTAGGTGCAACACCACTCCAATTTCAGACATATCACACTAATTTTGATTATTTGTGGCCAGATTCTTTGAAACAATGTGATAAATTAGTGTGTAATTAGTTTTGCAGGCTGACATGTCTTTAGGATTGGTTTTGGAGATCTGATGTAGTTGAATTTCAGGGATTGATTGCAAGAGAGTCCAAGTGCAAATTCTGGTTACTTTTGTCTCTTAAAATAAAAATACACAGACGAAGTTCTGAATATGTGCAGCCACAAAGGGACACATTAACATTTGCTATGCAGCCTGCTTTATATCATCCAGCAAAATTTTCCCCTTTTTGCATTTTAACTCAACATCTAAATCTTTGTTGCTCCTGATTCATTTCATATGAACATTTCCTCAGAGTTTGTCCTGATTGCCTGCCGACAGAAATCCCAGATAAATGCTTTTGTCCGTTCCTGCCCGTTTTCTACAACTACCAACCAGGAGATATCACAAAGAGATATTTGGAGAATAAGCTTGTGTTGTTTTGGTGCCTCTGTTTTGCACTGGACCAAGTTACTTGTGTATCTAACACTGAGTTTAACTCACATTGAACTGCTGTATTTTCTGCCCACAGATGAGGACAAAAACAGGGCTACAAGTAATGCTTCTCCAGTTTCAGTGGACAGTGACAACACCGAGGTTCTCCTCGCATCCTGCAACAATGGGATCTATAACCAGGCCTCAAATTCATACAAGCAACATCTTGAAGGTATTTACTAGCATGTCTTTCACTAAGAAACAAACAGCTTGGCTTTATTCCAATGCCTCCAAGCTAGGTTGATTGATGGACTGCACTTTGTTTCCTCCAAACAACAAGATATGTGTGAATAAACTTTTGTCATTGTTCCCTGCCAGGCTAAAAATATATTCATGGAATTAATGACTGTGATCTTTCTGGTCACTTTCTATTCTATTCTGAAATTTCCTTTCTTGTTCCTCTTAGGTTTGAATTGTATCGCCATACATGTTCTGCTGGTTTGGTGCATCTTCACACTCAATTGAAATCAAACCTCATTGCACCAAACCTCTCTACTATTTTTCTCCAGGGCCTTGAAACTGCAGAACTCCTTGACCCTGTTAACCTTCTCTTTCAGAACAGAGCAAGCTTTATAATCCAAATTTAATTACACATTCCTCCCATCAGTTAATCAAAACTTACCCCAAAGGAGAAGAGCCAGCTGCCCGATTGTATTACTTCTTGATATTATAATACTTTTTTTTAATTATATGAATTGAAATATCACCAGTTCTCAGCTGGCATTGTTATGGGAACAGAAATCCTATTTAATCAGCATAGAAAAGGGATCGCAAAAGAGGTGAACTTGCCTTATTTAGTCTACCACTGTGGCAAAATAGGAACATTTCTGTAATTTATTTTATATGCTTCTTAAACAGCGCTAAAGTTAAAATGGAATCTACCTTTTTCAATGGAAATTCAACATGAATGCCAGGAGACAAGTTATTTTGGGATTAGATTATGTTACTTGGCTGCAAATTCTAAATGCTGATTTAAGTTGTGTTTGATACAGCAGGCACTCACAATTTTTCCAAGAATTCTGCCACAGTACATTTGATGACAAACAGCTTTGACCTCAGAAACCTTAGAACAGGATAAACACTGGAGAATTTATCCCATTGTCTTTCATGGAATCTCAGAATTGTTATGGCACCAGCGGAGACCATTTGGTCCATCTTGTCCGCACCGACTCTCCAGATCAGCATTTTAGCCAATTGATCCTGCCTCTAACACACTTCCAGCCAGTGCATTCCAGACCTGGACCACTTGTTGTTTTCTCTCACATCATACATATCACCTCAAATCTGTGCCGTCTCGTTTTTGATTCTTTTAAGAGCGGTAACAGTATCTACTCTGTCAGGCCCCCTCATGAATTTGAACATCTTGATCAAATCTCCTCTCAGCTTTCTTTCCAAGGAAATCAGTCCCAAATTCTCTCATCTGTCCTCATAGCTGAAGTTTCTCATCCCTGGAACCATTCTTGTAAACCTCTTCTGCGCTCTCTTGAATGCATTCATATCTTTTCTCTAGTATGATGCCCAGAACTATACACAATATTCCAGCTGAGGTCTAACTAGAGTCTGGTATAGGTTCAGCATAACTTGCTCTTGTACTCGATGCCCCCATTTATAAAGCCCAGAATAATATATGCTTTAACTGCTCTTCGTCTGCCCAGCAACCTACAATGATCTTTGCACATGTACACTCAGGTCCCTCAGCTTCTGCGCCCGCTTTAGAAGTTTACCCTTTATTTTCTACTGTCTCTACATATTCTTCCTACCAAAATGCATCACTTCACACTTCTCTGCATTGAAATTCATCTGCCACCTATCTGCCCACTCTACCAACATGTTTATGTTCTTTGAAGTTCGGCACTGTCCTCTTCACAGTTTACAAGACCTCCAAGTTTTGTATCATCCACAAACTTTGAAACTGCCTCTTGCACATCAAGATCCAGATCATTAATAGATATCAAGAAAAGCAACTTCCCAATATCGACTCCTGGGGAATACCACTACAGACCTTCCTCCAACCCAAAAAATTTACATTAATCATTACCCTCTGCCAAAATTCAGCCAATTTTGCACTCACATTGCTACTGTCCCTTTTATCCATGAGCTTATAAGTATTTTCACAAGTCTGTTGTGTGACACTGTATCAACTGCCTTCTGAAGGTCCAAGTACGCATCAACAGCATTACCCTCATCAAGCCTTTGTGTTACCTCCTCAAAAAACTCCAGCGAGTTAGAGAAACACTGCAGCAGTTTATTCCTGATCAAACTGCGTGGATGAACTGAAGTGCATTATCTGTCTTGCATCTGAAAGAATGTTTCATCCAAAACTCTTGGCTCTGATGAGGTGCGAGAAGGAATATTTTCATTTCTTCAGAGACTTTTTTCACAGAATCATTCAGCACATGGAGACTATTTGGCCCATTGTACCTGTGCAATCCATTTGGTTTGATTTATTATTGTCACATGTATTAACATACAGTGAAAAGTATTATTTCTTGTGTGCTACACAGACAAAACATACCATTCGTAGAGAAGGAAACGAGAGAGTGCAGAATGTAGTCATACAGTCATAGCTAGGGCGTAGAGAAAGATCAACTTAATGCAAGGTAAATCCATTCAAAAGTCTGACAGCTGCAGGGAAGAAGCAGTTCTTGAGTCGGTTGGTACGTGACCTCAGACTTTTCTATCTTTTTCCCAACGGAAGAAGGTGGAAGAGAGAATGCCCGAGTGCATGGGGTCCTTAATTACGCTGGCTGCTTTGCTGAGGCAGTGGGAAGTTTAGGCAGAGTCAATGGATGGGACGCCAATGGTTTGGGTGATGGATTGGGCTACATTCATAACATTTTGTAGGCCCTTGTCATCTTGAGCAGAGCAGGAGCCATACCAAGCTGTGATACAACCAGAAAGAATGGTTTCTCTGGTGCATCTGTAAAAGTTGGTGAGAGTCGTAGCTGACGTGCCAAATTTCCCTAGTCTTCTGGGAAAATAGAGGCACTGTTGGCTTTTTTAAGTATAATGTCGGCATGGGCAACCAGGACAGGTTGTCGGTCACCTGGACACTGAAAAACTTGAAGCTCTCGACCCTTTCTACTTTGTCCCCCTTGATGTAGACAGGGGCATGTTCTCCTTTACCCTTCCTGAAGTCGATGACAGTCTCCTTCATTTTGTTGACATTGAGGGACAGATTATTGTTGCCGTACCAGTCCACCAGATTCTCTATTCATTCCTATACTCTGTCTCATCATTGTTTGAGATCTGACCCAGTACGGTGGTGTCGTCAGCAAACTTGAAGATCGAATTGGAGGGGAATTTGGCCACACAGTCATAGGTGTACAAGGAGTATAATAGGGGGCTGAGAACACAGCTTTTTGGGACACCGGTGTTGAGGATGATCGTGGAGGAGGTGTTGTTGCCTATCCTTACTGATTGTGGTCTGTGAGTTAGGAAGTTCAGGATCCAGTCACAGAGGGAGGTGCCGAGGCCCAGGCCACAGAGTTTGAAGATGAGTTTCTTGGGAATAACAGAGTTGAAGGCTGAGCTGTAGTCAGTAAATGGGAGTCTGACATAGGTGCCTCTGTTATCTAGGTGTTCCAGGGTTGCGTGCAGGTCCAGGGAGATGGCATCTGCTGTAGACTTGTTGCAGCAGTAGGCAAACTATAGTGGATCCAAGCAGTCCTGGAATTGATTTGTGCCATGACTAGCCTTTTGAAGCACTTCATGATGATGGATGGTCAGAGCTACCAGCCGATAGTCAAAAAGGCACGCTGCCTGGTTTTTCTTAAGTAGCAGGGTGGTGGTCGTCTCCTTGAAGCAGATAGGGGCCTTGGATTGTTGTAAAGAGTAGTTGAATACGTCTGTGAATATTCCCACCAACTGACCCATGCAGGGTATGAGTGCACATCCGGGTACCCCATCCAGGCCAGTCACTTTCCATGGGTTGACCTTCGAGAAAGCAGCTCTGATATCTGCAGTGGTGACCCCTTATACAGGTTCATCCAGAGTGGAGGGCATGCTCTTGCTGACTCCTCGCTCAAAACAGGCATAGAATGCATTGTGTTCATCAGGGTGGGGTGGGTTGGAGCTGGCGATTTTACATGCCTTCATCTTGTAGCTTGTTGTGTCTTGCACACCTTGTCATAGTTGGCAGGGGTCGGTGTGACTGGCCTGGACTCTAGCCTGGTCAGGTGCTGTCTTTTGGCACCTTTGATGAATCTCCTTAGATAGTATCTGGTTTTTTTGTATGGGTCAGTGTTGCCTAACTTTAATGGCCCAGACCTGAACTTCAGCAAGCTGTGGATATCCCTGTTCATCCATGGTTTCCGGTTGGAGAACATGCGGATTTGCTTCTTTGGCACACAGTTTTCTACACACTAACTAAAGAAGTCAGTTCGTTCAGGCTGGTCGCAGAGTTTTTAAATACTAACCAGTCCACTGAGCTTAAGCAGCCATAGGAGATCATCCAATTCATCAGACCAACGTTGCATGACTTTCTTTGATGGGTTCTCCTGCTTCAGTTTTTGCTTGTAAGCCGGGAGCAGGAGCACAGCCTTTTGGTCTGATTTGCAGGAGATAGAGCGATAGGCATATTTGATATTTGAAATTTCCATTTGAAACAGTTATCCAATTAGTCCCACACCCCTGGACTTTTCAGAGTCCTGCAATAATTTTCCATCATGTATTTCTGCACTGCGCTTTTGATCATTATTAGTGGATCTGCTTCCACCTCCCTTTCTGGCAGTGCATTCCACATCATTATACCTGCTGACTAAAAATAATTCTGCTCATGATCCTTCTTTTATCATTAACTTAAATCTATGACTTCAAAGTATAGGCCCTTTTGCCAATGGAAACAGTTTCTTCCTGTTTATTCCATTAAATTTCTATAATTTTATAGGAAAATAGAAAGTTTTTTTTACATAAACAAGTGCAAAAGCATTGATTCCAAATTTGCTTTAAAACATTGCTTTAAACCAGCAAGCAAAATAAACTCATTTTAGGAACCCATGACACCCTTTTCCTCATACCTCTATCCCTTTTTTGTACCTTTAACAATTTATTCAAATCTATAAATGTTCTGTCCCCCATTGTTGCTGAATGTCCTTAGGCAAACATCTGTTTGTAGTGCTGCTGAACTCGTCAACATATCAAATGCACTCATTCCATTCACAGACACTCTGTCCCTAGCTTACATTTTGCCACAATTTCAAAATATATAGCCAGAAGATTACCAGCAGAAAATATTTCAATTTCTGAGATGCCTTTATAGGGAGGGGTATGGAGTATAAAGGCTAGCATCTAATGTTGCAGTTGTATAGAACGTTGGTTAGACCGCATTTGGAGTACTGCGTCCAGTTCCGGTCGCCTTACTACCGGAAGGACGTGGAGACCCTGGAGAGAGTGCAGACCAGGATGCTGTCTGGTATGGAAGGACTGAGCTATGAGGAGAGAATGGGCGAACTGGGGCTGTTCTCCTTAGAAAGACGGAGAATGAGGGGAGATCTAATAGAGGTGTATAAGATTATGAAGGGGAGAGATAGAGTGAACAGTGGTAAGCTTTTTCCCCAGGTTGGATACAAAAATTACGAGGGGCCACGGGCTTAGGATGAGAGGGGCGAGGTATAATTCAGATGTTAGAGGAAGGTTTTTCACGCAGAGGGTTGTGGGGGCCTGGAATGCACTGCCAAGTAGGGTGGTGGAGGCAGGCACGCTAGAGTTGTTTAAGGCTTACTTAGATAGGGACATGAGCGGACTAGAGATGGAGGGATACAAAAGGTTGTTCTAAATAAGGATCAAGACCCTTAGGATGTTCTTGGGAATCAATTGATTCCTATGGACCACCCAACATATTTTCTGGCTCACTTATCTTACGTTTAAGCTTCTGGGGATTCCGTGAATGTCTGTATAAGTTGCACATGTTGATTGATGTCTTTTTTTTTAATCCACAGGTGATTTGGTCCGCCTTGTTGTCCAACAAGGGGCATACACGCAGTGGGTCGTGCGAGGGCTGCTCTTGGATGTTGCTTCGAGAGTTGCCTAGTGCTTCACGTCGTTAATGTATGTTTAAACTGGACCAGCTGATGGGCAACATGACAGCTCAGTGACCATCACTGTTTGCTATGCAGGTACATGGATTTGGGCCAGTGCCTGTGGGAGCTTGCACATTCTCCCCGTGCTTGTGTGGGTTTTCTCTGGGTGCTCCGGTTTCCTCCCACACCCCAAAAACGTGGTCTTAGGCTGATTGGTGTAACAAATTGTCCCTAAATTAGGCGTCCCTCAATCTGGTTATAATTCCTTTATTGTGGAGTCCAATAGGCGTACACGAGGTCATAGGTAGAAGAGGGCACTCACAATGTTAAAATGGCGGTGCGGGCTTGTTGGGCCAAAGGGCCTATTTCCTGTGCTGTGTTGTTCTTTGTTCTTTGTTCTTTGTTCTTTATCACTGTTATTTGCATGACACCAATATTTTCCTGACAATGGAATTGCCTTCTTAAGCAGACCTCTTCAAAGACATATGGTGATATTTTAAGGAGAAAGTTTAAAATTCAGCCTTTTGCTACAGGTGGTCGGTGTGTCTGGAAAAACATTTAGCTCAGATGCTGGGAGGGCAGGATAATTCATTTTAACCATGTAGTGTTTGCTAAGATAGATCTAATGGACTTTTGTTTAGGAAAAGTTCCCTTTGGGTTTTTGATTAAAGGAATGGAATGTGGGTTTAGATAGGCAGGCTCATGTGATGATATGGTTACTGGGAGAAGCTAGGTCTGTAGCAGAGTTCTGGCTGGGGTTGAGCTTGTTTGAAGACATACTTTTACAAGCTGCACTGAAACTCATTCTCTCTCTCCAAAACCTTCAAGACTGACCACATTGATTAGGTGGAATTCTCCCAAAAAATGAAATGTGAAGTATCATAATGGTGCCCCTTGGACACGGCCAAGATACCAGGCTGGCACTGCTCAACGGGCAACTCCCTATCCCTCACCTATTGGAGGTGGGAGTTGGGGGGTCCTCAATGACCTCTGTCCTGACCAGCAAGGTCATTAGGGTGGTACAGTGGTTAAACAAAGAACAAAACAGTCCAGGAAACAGGCCCTTTGGCCCAACGAGCCCGTGCCGCCATTTTAACATTACCCACGCACCCCTCCACCCATGACCCTTATCTATGCTTATGGCAATCCACATTGAGGGAAACTAATTTAGGGACAATTTATTACACCAATCAGCCTAATAGCACATCTTTGGGGTGTGGGAGGAAACCGGAGCACCCGGAGAAAACCCAGGCAAGCACGGGAAGAATGCGCAAACTCCACAGACACTGGCCCAAATCCATGTGTCTGCACAGCAATCAGTGATAGTCACTGAGCTGTCGTGTTGCCCAGCATCTGGTCCAGTTTAAGCGTACGTTAACGACATGAAGTACTAGGCTATTCTCAAAACATTCAAGAGCAGCCCTCGTGCAACCCATCGCGTGTATGCCCCTCGTTGGACAACAAGGCAGACCGAAGCACCTGTGAATTAAAAGAGAAAAACAATAGTATCATCTACATCCTTATACGTTACCAGGGACGTCCCAAGGCTACTGAACCTTATTTACAACAATCTCCTATATCCCTCCACCTCCAACCCACTCATGTGCCTGTCTAGGTAACTCTTAAACAACTCCAGCGTGCCTGCCTCTACCACCTTGCTTGGCAGAGCATTCCATACCCCCACTACCCTCTGTGTGAAAAACCTCTCTCTAACATTTGTGTTATACCTCGCCCCCTCACCCTAAGCCCGTGGCCCCTCGTAATGTACATTTCTAACATAGGAAAAAGCTTACCACTGTTTACTCTATCTATACCCTTCATAATCTTATACACCTCTATTAGATCCCCCCTCAGTCTCCTTCTTTCAAGGGAAAACAGCCCCAATTTGCTCAATCTTTCCTCATAACCCAGCCCTTCCATATCAGGCAGCATCCTGGTAAATCTCCTCTGCACTCTCTCCAGGGTCTCCACGTCCTTCCGGTAATAAGGTGACCAGAACTGGACGCAGTACTCCAAATGCAGCCTAATCAATATTCTATACAACTGCAACATTAGACTCCAGCTCTTAAACTCTATACCCCTTCCTGTAAAGGCTAACATACCATTAGCTTTCTTCACAAACTTCTTCACTTGTACTGCCACCTTCAAAGACTTGTGCACTTAAACTCTTAAACTCTATACCCCTTCCTGTAAAGGCTAACATACCATTAGCTTTCTTCACAAACTTCTTCACTTGTACTGCCACCTTCAAAGACTTGTGCACTTACACCCCCAGGTCCGGCTGCGTTTCTATACTCTTTATAGGTCTACCCTTCATCATATAACTCCCCCTACATTATTTCGGCCAAAATGCATCACCTCACATTTATCAGGGTTAAAGTCCATTTGCCATGTATCTGCCCAATATACCAGCCTATCTATATCCCATTGTATTGCCAGACACTGCTCCCCACTGCTCACACCCCACTCACCATGTCCATACCCTTCATAATCTTATACACTCCAGTCATGCCCCTGCTAAGTCTTCTCTGCTGTAACCAAAACAATCCAAGCCTCTCCAATATCCTGGTGAACCTCCTTTGTACCCCTCTAGTGCTGTCACATCCTTCCTATAGTCCTATATATCTGCAAATTTGCTGATCACACCACTTACTCCCTCTTCCAAGTCATTTATGTATATTACAAAAAGAGGTCCCAGTACTGAGCCCTGCGGCACACTACTAGTGACACTGCTGTCCCACAGCACCAGGGACCTGGGTTCAATTCTGACCTCGGGTGACTGTGTGGAGTTTGCACATTCTCCCCATGTATGCAAGGGTTTCCTCCAAATGCTCGGGTTTCCTCCCACAGTCCAAAATGTGGGTTCGGTTGATTGGCCATGACGACTTGCCCCTTCGTCTCAGGGGTTATGGGGAAAGGCCTGTGTGGGATTGTGGTGGCTGCAAGCTCAATGGACCAAATGGCCTCCTTCTGCACTGGAGATTTAATCCCCACTGGTGAGAACCTCCGCTGAAGTGGGTAGTGGGGAGGAACATTCACCGGCTCAGAGAATACTGTCCCAGGTGCGCGAATGATATTGAAATGATGAGTTCCATATGGTAACCAACCTTTTGCTGATTTCCAGTGAGAGGCTGATTACATTTAAAAAAATGGCTTGGTAAAGTCAAGATTAGCTGGACACTGGTCACGAATCCCGTTACAGGCCCTCCACTGACATTTCCCACCCTGTTGTGCTACTGAAGCAGTGCAGCGGACCAGGAAGATTGTGCCCTATTTGTAAGATTTAATAGGTGGGGGAGGGAAGGGAGCAAATTACTCCGTTCATGTGGCTTTAAGATCTGTAAGATTATTGAAAAATATAAAATAACATGAGAACAGAATTGAATGTTATTGAAGAGATTACAAATCAGAAAACTGTTGAAATATGAAATATGAATTGAGGAAATCTATCAAATTTGTTGATATTTTCACACACAGCTGCTCTATGTAATTAAAATACTTTCCAGTGCTCTCTGATGCTATCCCAGTACTTTATTTGAAGAAAATACCACATCGTTTGGAGTGAAAATGTTTTCACGACTGTTTTATACACAATTGACTAAAAGTATGGATTCAGGATTTTGAAACTTGAATCAGATTGTTTGTGGTTAGTTCTTAAGTGACCATCAATTTGACATTTTTGTGATTTTCCCAGGAAAAAAAACTAAATGCCCAATAGGCAGGAAAATGAGCATTTTTCCACCTGTTTTTTGGCTGATGAATTTTAATGAATTTCTGCACTACAGAGACCATCAGGGGATTTACACCGGTACTGGGGGGGATCCTAATCTCAGCACAGAGGCCAGCATTGGACTGCTGAGGGGGCAAGTGCACCTGCGCTGATCTTCCAGTATATTGTACTCCAATCACCGGTCTCTTGCTCATTGGCCCCAAATGCACTCTCTCTCCCATGCCCCAGCCCCCACGCTGAGACATTACACCACCCCACCCCAGCCTCCAAGCACCAGCCTCTCCACCAGCCCCCACCCACCAATGCAGAGTTCCCCCTCATTTCTTCCTCTCCTATTCCCCCATCCCCTCGATCAGGTGCCTGATGGATACTACCAGTGCACCAGGCTGGCACTGCCAAAAGGGCAACTGCTGCCTTTGACATCCTAGTGGGCTTTATTGGCCTCTGGTCCCACCAGTGAGACCATCACACCTCATTGTGATGCTGTGACTCTCACTGATGGATCTCCACTAGTGGGGTCAGTAACATTAACATTAACAAGCCCAGATGATTGCATCCTGGGCTCGCTAAGTCAATGCAAATCAGATTTGCACAGTGTAATCAGCCTCACATTGTTCCCCGGCACAAGGCTGATTACATTGAAAAAATGGCCTGGGACAATCGTGATCAGCCAGATGCCAGTTGCAACTCCTGGTCGCGATTCCCATTTCTGACCACCCATTGACATTTCCCGGCTTGTTGTGCTACTCAAGCAGTACAACAGGCCAGGAGAATCGCTCCCTTTATTAAAGATTAGTACAGAGCCTTTTGATGAGAATGGAATGGCAAATCAGCCTTGACCTAGCATGGTAGAGCTTGTGCAAAGTTAACACTTTTTTTCTCTCCTCTCCAGGTAGTCTGTTTGATCTAGATGAGGGGAGCGAAGATGATAACATGTCATCAATAAGTCAGAGTAATGGATACCATCCATTCCTAAAGACACAGTGTTCCAGTTCAACCCCCTGCAAATCCATACCTTCAACGCCTGCTTTTTGCAGCAACCACCCCAATAGGAAAAAAACACTGAGGTTAGTGAGGAAAAGTCAGAGGCAATTGAGTTCAGAGATTTCTGAAAAGATTGCTATTTTTATATTTTGTTGTAATGTTTCAGATCATCTACCCTCTATGGTACTTGTCAGATTTTATTGATTTCAATGGGATAAAGTACACATACATTCTATAATGTGTGAGAATTCTGCACATTACTGCCCAAACATTTGCTCAAATGTCCCACCAAGCTGGCCCGCTAATAGATCGCTACACAGTTCTGATCTGCATTTCACAATGTGGTCACAAGTGGGACCTCACAGCAGCTTTAAATTGATTCAACATCAATTGAAACATCTTTGTTGCAATGTTGGCACAGTGGTGAGCACTGCTGCTCACAATACCAGGGATCCAAGTTCGATTCTGGCCTTGGGTGACTGTGAGGAGTTTGCATGTTAATAATAACGTGTTCTTCTTGTGTCTGCATAGATTTCCTCTGGGTGCTCCGGTTTCCCTCCACAGCATGGATTAGCCATGCTAAACTGCCCAATAGTGTCCAAAGATGCGTAGATTAGGTGGATTAGCCATGGCAAATGCATGGGATTACGGGGATGGTGGGATGAGGTATGGGCACAGGATGGGGGAGTGTGGGGGGGGTTGTTGTGATGCTCTTTCGCAGGGTCAGTGTGGACTATTACTTTTTTTTTTAAAGTGCAGTATTAAAATTATATTTCAAAATACATTTATTCAATATAGAATATCAGACAATGGATTAACATTATTCAACAATGAATATTTAAAGAATTAACAGTCCAAAGATGTGCGGGTGAGATTGATTGACCATGCTCAAATTTGCCCTTTAGTGTCCTGAAATATGTAGGTTAGAGGGATTAGCGGGTAAATATGTAGGGATATGGGGGTAGGGTCTGGGTGGGATTGTGGTCGGTGCAGACTCGATGGGCCAAATGGCCTCTTTCTGCACTGTAGGGTTTCTATGATTCTTTCTATAAACAGTAATTGTGTATCAGCAATCTGGTTATCTATGTATAGCTGATTTTAGACTTTGGTATAGGGATCATGCCTTTCACAGACATCATTAATCTTCAAAAAGAGATGAATTTCCCAAGAACCAATTGTGGGAGTCAAACGACAAAATTTCACATTTATGACTTTAACAAACAAACTAAAAATCAACATTGATAAAACTTTACCTAACAAGCCACTGAGACACCAAAGGAAAGAGAAAGGCAAGTTTCTCATTCTCCAACAATAGTCCCATAGTTATGAGATTTGCTTCTCCCCAGTATGCCTGGTCAAAACCTTGTGTTTTTCAACAATTGTTCCACTACATATTTGAGTTTTCCAGATCCAATTATCAGCAGCAAGGCATACCTTGGTGACTCACTGTTGCCTAAATCTTCAAGAGTTCCATCTGTTGCCTTCCTTTTTAACAGAAGCTGAACTCTCACGAACTTCTTACACACTAATGTATCTACTTTCTCACAGCAGGAGCTTTTTTGTCTCCGCATCTCAAACAGCAGCTATCCTTCTTCTGTGAGATTTCTGTGAAAAGGTGTTAAACTTCCAACATGGCAACGTGTTTTGGTTCAAGTTTCTCTCCCTGTGTCAACTAGAACACATGGACATGTCTCAGAGTTATATCGTTCATTGTGATTTCACTGTCTCCCTTTTCAGAATATTCTGTTTCTGTTAAAGGAGATGTTTTAAAACATGTTGAAAAGTTCAATATTCATTATAGTTCATATATATATATTACACGCAGCCTTACTAAAGAATGTTTTTTTTAAAATTGAGATTTGCTATTAGCTATTCAGCAGATGTGACATGGCTAAGATCTAGGGTAAAATTCCACTAACATTGCTTCAAATAATGGCTTTTAAAAGGCCATTGTTGTCCAGCAACCCTAAAGATAAATGAACAATGTTATAGCCTACTCTACAAACCAGTCTCCCTGAAGTTTGAAGTGGTTGAGATACTACTGCAATGATTTTAAGCAAAAAAAGTTCTTTCTTTTAAATAGGTCTATTGATAAGGCAGTGCTGCCCCGACGTCCATTTGCTCCCAGGGACATTGCAGATCTGAAAATCGGGCATCTTGTTAAATTCTCCCGGCCTGCAGGAAAAATCAGCAAAGGAATGATAAAGTACCTGGGTCATCTACCAGGTCGACAGGAAGCATACCTGGGTGTAGAACTGGAAAGTGATGAAATAGGACGACATAATGGAACATTTGAAGGAGTTCGTTATTTCTTTTGGTAAGTTTTCATTCCAAATTTTTGGTCTGAATCTAAGTATGTTTAAAGGCTGTGTGTTTCACTAAAACCTTTGTTTTTTTCGAATAGTGGATATAAAGTCTTGGAAAAATATTTAGATCATAGATCCCTAGAGTGCAGAAAGAGGCACTTCGGCCCATCGAGCCTGCACCAAACACAATCCCACCCAGGCCCTACCACCTACATTTTCTGCATCACACTTTTGGTGCATTTCTGTAAAATAGCATTAATAAATATTTTGCTTGGCCACATTATTTATTGAGGATTTGATTTATTATTGTCACATGTATTAGTGTACAGTGAAAAGTATTGTTTCTTGCGCACTATACTGATAAAATATACCATTCATAGAGAAGAAATGGAGAGAGTGCAGAATGTACTCTGAAGGAAGCTGGAAATGAAAACACGGGAGTTGGAAAAACTCAGCAGATCGAGCAGCTTCTTGGGAAATCTTCCGTTCCCAAGAAGTTATATATTAGCTACAAAAGGTTTCTCACTTCACAGATGCTTCCAGATCTGCTGATTATTGGTGTTTGTATTTCAGTTTTTGATCTAATCTGATTTGATTTATTAGTATACAGTGAAAAGTATTGTTTCTTGCATGCTGGACAGAGAATGTACCGGGCATAGAGAAGGGGAAGGGGAGAGTGCACAATTCAGTGTTACAGTCAGAGCTCGGGTGTAGGGAAAGATCAACTTAATGTGAAGTAGATCCATTCAAAAGTCTGACAACAGCAGGGAAGAAGATGTTCTTCTGTGACCTCAGACTTTTGTATCTTCTTCCCAGTGGAAGAGAGTATGTCTGGAGTGCGTGGGGGCCTTGATTATGCTGGCTGCTTTTCCGAGGCAGCGGGAAATGTAGACAGTGTCAATGGATGGGAGGCTGGTTTACGTGATGGACTGGGCTTCATTCAAAACCCTTTGTAGTTTCATGCAGTCTTGGACAGAGCAGGAGCCATACCAAGTTGTGATACAACTGGAAAGAATGCTTTCTATGGTGCATCTGTAAAAGTTGGAGAGAGTTGTAGTGAACATGCCAAGTTTCCTTAGTCTTCTGAGAAAGTAAAGGTGTTGGTGTGCTTTCTTAACTGTAGCGTCAGCATGAGGTGATCAGGACAGGTTGTTGGTGATCTGGACACCTAAAAACTTGAAGCTCTCAACCATTCCTACTTCATCCCCATTAAAGTAGACAGGGGCATGCCCTCTATTATACTTCCCGAAGTCTATGACTATCTCCTTCATTTTGTTGACACTGAGGGAGAGATTATTGTTGCTGTACCAGTTCACCAGATTCTCAATCTCTTTCCAGTGCTGTGTCTATTGTTTGAGATCCAATCCACAATGGTGGTGTCATCAGCAAACTTGACATTCGTGTTGAATGGGATCATACAGTCAGAGTTGTATAAGGAGTATGGTAAGGGGCTGAGGGCACAGCTTTGAGGAACCCCAGTGTTGAGGATGATTGTGGAGAAGGTGCAGTTGCCTATCCTTAGTGGCTGCGATCTATAGGTTAAGAACTCTAGGATCCAGTGGCAGACGGAGGAGCTGAGACCCAGGCCACAAAATGTGAGATGAGTCTCGTAGGAATAATGGTGTTAAAGGTTGAGCTGTAGTCTATGAATAGGAGTCTGACATAGGTGTCTTTGTTATCTGGGTGGTCTAGGGTTGAGTGTAAGGCCAGGGAGATGGCATCTGCTGTGGAACTGTTCTGACAATAGGCGAACAGGAAGTCTGGGAGGCAGGAATTGATTTGTGCCAGTCGAGATTTCCAGCATCCAGAGTATTTTGCTTTTATTTTGGGGGGAAGGTAATTTGTTGAATACACAATAACAATATCCACAAATTATTAAATCAATAGGGGTTCATAATAAAAGCAAATTACTACAGATGCTGGAAACTGAGACAAAAAGAGAAAATGCTGAAAAATTTCAGCAGGTCTGGCAGCATCTGTAAGAAGATAAAAGAGCTGGCATTTCAATCCCGATGACCCTTTGTCAAAGCTTTGACACCAAGCTCGCACTAATTATTTAGCGTCGTGGGCTGGGAAAATTGCGCGTCAGCTGATTCGTGCCTGCATTCCTGCCACATGCACATCTCCCAGTGCCGGATATCCGGCGCCGGAAACCGATGGGAACAGCAGCTAAGTACCTTGCATCTGTTTTTAATCTTATTTTGTGATTAGCGGACTCATGACTGAATTCTCCAGGCCCACAAGAATCTCCCGCTCTGTCAGGAGTATTTCACTCCAGCAGGGTTCAGACTAGCTCCCCACTTTCAGGGAACCAGCAGGATGACCCCCTGCTGGAGTGAAGGGGATGCAATTGGAGTTTCCTTGGGAGTCGGGTGATTAGGGTGTACTAGTGGGCATCCACACCCTGACAGTGCCAGCCTGTGCTGCTGGCACTGCTCAAGTGGTAAAGTGCCTCTGCCCAGGGGCACTTTGGCATTGCCTGATCGGTCAGTGCCAAGGGGGTGGGGCCCTAGGGGACAATTTGAGGGAGGCCAGCGATATCTGGGCGGTGGATCGTCCCTGCAGGGGGCTGGGGGGCTGGAGATCAGGCTGTTCGTGACATTTGGCAGGGTGGGTGGGGGGGTGGTGTGGGAACTGGAGTTTGAGACTGCCCGGGAATGGACCAGGGAGGGAGGGGGAGGGGATATGATCAGACCATGGGAGGGGAAAGGTTTGAGCCTTCTGGGTGGGAATAAGCCCTGCCCCCATAAATGTAATGATATTCATAATTGTGACTACAGAATGTGGGAGATTCTTGTGTGAACTCCCACTGAAAAAAAGTGTGATTTACTCTAGTTTTCCCCTGAATGCAACACTTAGAACATTTTTGGGAATCACGGCCAATGTGTGCAAACATTTGCTGTGTGCAAATATATAGGCTGATATTTTATCATCGGACCTGCTACAGGAATCAGTGCAGGCAAGGGATGGAGAATGGGAAGGTCCATTTATCTCGGGCAGGATTTGACATAAGAACATAAGAAATAGGAGCAGGAATAGGCTGTCTAGCCCTTCGAGCCTGCCCCGCCATTCAATAAGATCATGGCTGATCTGTCGTGGCTCAGTTCCACTTTCCCGCCCTCTCCCCATAACCCTTAATCCCCTTGCCTACCAAAAACCTATCTACCCGTGTCTTAAATATATTTAGCGAGGCAGCCTCCACCACTTCAACGGGCAGAGAATTCCAGAGATTCACCACCCTTTGAGTGAAGAAGTTCCTCCTCAACTCTGATCTAAACTGCCCCCCCTTTATCTTGAGCCTGTGCCCTCTAGTCCTGCTGTCCTTTCTGAGCGGGAAGAATCTCTCTACCTCTACCCTATCCATCCCCTTCATTATCTTATACATCTCTATAAGATCCCCCCTCATCCTTCTAAACTCCAACGAGTACAGACCCAGTTTATTTAGTCTCTCTTCATAGTCCAACCCCCTCATCTCTGGTATCAGCCTAGTGAACCTCCTCCGCACTCCCTCCAAGGCCAAAATATCCTTGCGCAAGTGCGACGACCAAAACTGCACACAGTACTCCAGCTGCAGCCTCTCCAATGCCCTGTACAGTTGCAGCAAGACCTCCCTACTTTTATATTCAATCTCCCTCGCTATAAAGGCCAGCATCCCATTAGCCTTCCTGACTACCTGCTGCACCTGCAGACTGGGTTTTTGTGACTCATGCACAAGGACCCCGAGGTCCCTCTGCACCGTAGCATGCTGCAGCTTTTCGCCCTTTAAATAGTAATCCCTCCTACGATTATTCCTGCCAAAGTGGATAACCTCACACGTGCTTACATTGTATTCCATCTGCCAGGTCCTTGCCCACTCGCTCAGCCTATCTAGATCCCTCTGCAGACTTTCCACACCCTCCGCACAATTTGCTTTTCCATTTATCTTTGTGTCATCAGCAAATTTCGTCACCCTACACTCAGCCCCCTCCTCCAGGTCATCTGTATAAATGGTAAATAGCTGAGGCCCCAGCACTGATCCCTGTAGCACTCCACTAGTTACCAACCGCCAATCAGAATAGCACCCACTGATACCAACTCTCTGCCTCCTATTTGACAGCCAATCCTCTATCCACGCTAACACCTTATCCCCAACTCCATGCCCCCTAACCTTCTGAAGCAACCTTTTGCGCAGCTCCTTATCAAACACCTTTTGAAAATTGAGAAACACCACATCTACCGGTTCCCCTCTGTCTACCGCACTAGTCACATCCTCATAGAATTCCAATAAATTTGTCAAACACGACTTCCCCTTAACGAATCCGTGCTGCGTCTGCTCTATCAAACAATTCTTCTCAAGGTGCCTCGCTATTTCTTCTTTGATGACGGATTCAAGCATTTTTCCAACAACGGACGTTAAACTAACCGGCCTATAATTCCCTGACTTTTGCCTGCTACCTTTTTTAAACAGCGGCGTAACATTAGCCATTTTCCAATCTTCTGGCACTTCCCCGGAATCCAGCGAAGTTTGGAAAATAATCACTAAGGCATCCACTATCACCTCTGCCATTTCCTTCAGAACGCTGAGATGCATTCCATCTGGTCCTGGGGACTTGTCCACCATCAGTTCCGCTAGTCGATCAAGCACTACCTCTCTAGTGACAGTAATCGCATTCAGGCCCTCAACTCCTACCATCCCTCTATCTTTAATATCCGGCAAACTATTCACGTCCTCCTCCGTGAAGACCGAGGCAAAAAACTTATTTAAGGCCTCAGCCATTTCCTCATCTCCCACCACTAAATCCCCCCTCTCATCATCCAACATTCACTCTAGCCAGCCTCCTCCTCTTTATATATTTGTAAAAACTCTTACTGTCCTTTTTTATATTTAATGCTAGTTTAGCTTCATTGTCTATCCTTCCTTTCTTTATCACCTTCTTCGTCAATCTTTGTTGATTTTTAAACCTCTCCCAATCTTCTACTCGCCCACTACTTTTAGCCACTCTAAACGCATCAGCTTTTAGTTTAATACTCTTCTTTATTTCCTTCGATAACCACGGCTGATTATCCCTTCTCCTACGATCCTTCTTTACCATTGGAATAAATTTCTGCTGAGCACCGAAAAAGATCTCCTTAAAGATCGTCCACTGTTTCTCAGCAGTCCTACCGACCAATCTGCGCCCCCAATCTACATTTGCCAATTCCCCTCTCATCCTATCGTACTCCCCTCTGTTCAAACAGAGGACACAGGTTCGAGACCCTACTTTCTCATCCTCCATCTGTATCAAAAACTCAACCATACAATGATCGCTCGTCCCAAGAGGATCCCTCACAACAAGATCCCTAATTCTACCTGCCTCATTACATAAAACCCCTTCTAAGATAGCTCGCTCCCTTGTTGGTTCCGTCACACACTGTTCAAGGAAACTATCCCGGTATCCTGGCAGCATTCCAAGAACTCTTCCTCAAGCCCACCACGTCCGACATGGGTCAACCAATCAATATGTAGATTGAAATCCCCCATAATTATCGCAGTTCCATTTCTGCACGCATCATTTATTTGCTTGTTTATAGCCTGCCCCACCTCCAAGTTATTATTTAGGGGCCTATAGACCACACCCACCAGCATCTTCCTCCCCTTACTGTTCCTTATCTCCACCCACAACGCTTCCACGCTCTGCTCTTTGGAGCCTATATCTTCCCTTACTACTGCCCTGATATTATCCTTAATCAGCAGAGCTACCCCACCCCCTTTTTCCTCCCATCTATCCTTCCTAAACACTTGATACCCCTGGACATTCAGCTCCCAGTCCCTGTCACCCTACAACCACGTTTCCGTAATGGCCACCAGATCATATCCATTTGTGCTGATCTGCGCCACCAGCTCATTCACTTTGATCCGAATGCTTTGTGCATTCAGATAAAGTGTCTTTATCCCAGCCTTTATCTGGACCCTATTTGAAGGTACGCTACCAACCTTTCTCATGCCCCCTACTCCCTTTATTATTGGGACATCCTTAACATTTTCCCATGCCCGTACCCTCTCTTTTACTTTAGACATTGTAAATTCTCCCACCCCTGCATCCTCCTCCCCCCCGCCGCCCCCCCGCCCCCCCCCCCCCCAATTAGTTTAAAGCCCTATCTACAGTCCTAGTTATACGATTCGCCAGGACTCTGGTCCCAGCACGATTCAGACGAAGACCATCGCATCTGAACAGGCCCCACCTGCCCCAATACTGGTGCCAATGCCCCATAAATTCAAACCCATTCCTCCCACACCAATCCCTGAACCACCCATTCACCTCTTTAATCCTATTTACCCCACGCCCGTCTGCACTCGGTTCAGGCAGTAATCCAGAGATAACCACCTTGTCGGTTCTGCTTTTTAATTCCATTCCCAGCTTTTCATACTCCCTCCCCAGATCCTCAGTTCGCATTTTGCCTACGTCGTTGGCACCCACATGTACCACAACGACCGGATTCTCACCCTCCCACTCCAGGTTCCTCTGCAGCCTAGATGAGACATCCTGGACTTGAGCACCAGGCAGACAACACACCCTTCTGTATTCTTCATCCCTGTCACAAAGGACAGTGTCTATACCTCTAACTACACTATCCCCAATTACCACTACATTCCTCTTTGCTTCTTCCTCTTTGTCCTGTGTCTGCACCACTGTACCGTGGGCAGATTGCTCGTCAACCTTACAGCCCTCGTTCTTGTCCATGCTGGGAGCAAGAACCTCAAACCTGTTGTGCAGATTGAGAGGCTGAGGCCTTTGGGTCTCCCCCTCCCCACTCCCCCCTCCTTTCTCCCACCCTTCCTCCCCCACTTCCTCCCCACTCCCCCCTCCCACCCTTCCTCCCCACTCGCCCCTCCTTCCTCCCACCCTCCCTCCCCACTCCCCCCTCCTTCCTTCCACCCTTCCTCCCCACTCCCCCCTCCTTCCTCCCCCCCTCCCTCCCCACTCCCCCCTCCTTCCTTCCACCCTTCCTCCCCACTCCCCCCTCCTTCCTCCCCCCAGCAGCATCCTCTTGTTCCTGACCCTGAGAGTTAGCTAGTCTAGGGGGTGTGGTTACACTCCCTCTCCCTGATGAGCCTCAGTGTTTGAAGCTCAGAGGCCAGCTCATCTACTTTGAGCTGGAGCTCTTCCAGCAACGAGCACTTACTGCAGACATGGTCACTGGGAAGGACCTTGGGGTCCACCAGCTCCCACATCATACAGAAACAGCACATCACATGCCCCTCCATCACAGTCTCTTAGTGATTACTGAACACAGGTAAGAATTCAAACTTACCTGGCCCTTTTCTCCCAAGCCCTTTGATCCAAAGCCCTTACAGCTCACTCTGCTTCCCTCTCACTCCACTGCCCGCTCCCGCGCTGCCCACTGTCTACGGCAAGCCTCCTTTTAAACTTTGCGCGGTAAAAGAAATTCCCACAAAGCCCCGCAGCCCACTTCTTGTCTAGTTTTTAAAGCAGAAAAACCATTACAAAGACCACGAAAATCTTTACAAAGGTAATCACTTACCTTTACTCCGTGCAACCTTCACTCTGCCCTGACGATTTGCAGATGAATGAGGCTGCAAAATCCTGCCCCTTTCTTATTTAACACCCCAAATAGATTCAAATGAAAACTTTAGTGACTAACTCGTCTAACGAAATGTAACATTTTTTCGAGCTGCAGCTCTGTACTGGGACCGCTGCTATTTGTGATATATATAAATGATTTGGAAGAAGGAGTAACTGGTGTGATCAGCAAGTTTGCGGATAACATGAAGATAGCTGGACTTACTGAGAGCGATGAACATTGTCGGACAATATAGCAGGATATAGATAGGCTGGTAAATTGGGCGGAGAAATGGCAGATGGAATTTAATCCAGATAAAAGCGAGGTGATGCATTTTGGAAGAAATAATGTAGGGGGAGTTATACAATAAATGGTAGGACCATTAAGAGTATAGAAGCACAGAGGGACCTATGTGTGCAAGTTCACAAATCTTTGAAGGTGGCAGCACAGGTGGAGAAGGTGGTGAAGATGGCATTTGGTATGCTTGCCTTTGTAGGAAGGGGTATAGAGTATAAAAGCTGGCATCTGATGTTGCAGTTGTGTAGAACATTGGTTAGACCACATTTAGAGTACTGCGTCCAATTCTGGTCACCGCACTACCAGAAGGACATGGAGGCTTTAGAGAGAGTGCAGAGGAGGTTTACCAGGATGTTGCCTGGTATGGAGGGTCTTAGCTATGAGGAGAAATTGAGTAAACTGGGGTTGTTCTCCCTGGAAAGACGGAGAATGAGGGGAGACCTAATAGAGGTGTATAAAATTATGAAGAGTATAGATAGGGTGAACAGTGGGAAGCTTTCTCCCAGGTTGGATGCGAAAATCACGAGGGGTCACGGGCTCAAGGTGAGAGGGGCGAGGTATAACTCTGATGTTAGAGGGATGTTGTTTACTGCCAAGTAGGGTGGTGGAGGCAGACACGCTAGGGTTGTTTCAGACTTACCTGGATAGGCACATGAGCAGACTGGAGATGGAGGGATACAAAAGAATGTTCTAGTTGAGGATCAAGAGCCTCAGGACGTTCCTGGGAATTAATAAATTCCTATCGGCCGTCCAACAAATTTTAAGGCTCACCTTGTCACTTACGTTGGAGCTACTGGGGAGCTTCCATTTCTGTATAGTCTGTTGTATGTCTATTGATGTCTCCTTTTACATCCACAGGCGATTCGGTCCGCCTTGTTGGCCAACAAGGGGCATACACGCAGTGGGTCATGTGAGGGTTGCTCTTGAACGTTGCTTCGAGAGTTGCCTTGTGCTTCACGTCCGTTAGTGTACACTTAAATTGGACCATTTGACGGGCAACACGACAGTACAGTGACTATCACTGTCGGCTGTGCAGTTACAGGGACCCGGGTCGGATCTCCGGCTTGGATCAATGTCTGTGGGAGTTTGCACATTCTCCCCGTGCTTGCATGGGTTTTCTCCGGGTGCTCCAGTTTCCTCCCACATCCCAAAAATGTGCTTTTTAGGCTGAGTGGTGTTAATAAATTGTCCCTGAATTGGATCTCCCTTAATCTGGCTCAATCTACTTCCCTAAATTTGCACCCCCTTTATCGTGGAGTCCACTAGAGGTAGACAAAAACGTCGACGATTGATGAAAGACTTGAATAAGGCACTCACTGAGTGTTAAAATGGGCAGTGCGGGCTTGTAGGGCCAAAGGGCCTGTTTCCTGTGCTGTGCTGTTCTTTGTTCTTTGTAACCAATACTGCATGATTATCCCAAAAGCTTAACCGCATTTTCTGCTTTCCCCACAGTAAATTGAACAAAGGAGTATTTGTGAACTTCAATAAAGTTATTATGGCCTGGGAGTAGGAAGGTGAGAAAGTTGCAGCAGAAGGAACACAACAGAGCCACCACCGATCCAATGTGGAATTCCTTCAATTGCAAGCAAGAAACATCCTTTTTATGGAACAAAGTGATTCTGCTCATCTCATTTTATCATCTTGAAGATAATGACTGGACTTAGTAAAATCCCACTGTTGAATATAGACTTTATCTTGCAAGAAGACCCGGTGCTCAAGTTAATTCAATTTGTCAAAGAATTGGATTTGATTAGAATTAGACTGAAATGTTTTTATGTGAACTCCATATGTGCCAAACTAAAAGTTTAGCAAAAATTGAACGTAGGTACCAAAAAGCTAACAATGAGAATAGCCCTGATTGTAAATCATCATATGTAAAATTAATTATGTGGACTTTGTAGTTCAAGCTGCAGTCATATTCAAGTCCTTCGAGGTGAAAACCCATGAGTACATGAAATCAGAGGGCAGAAAACTGATGGCATACCTCTCAGCGAATCCAGAAGACTTAAGCTTACTAGTTGATTTTACACAATGCTTCAAACAATGCCTCCCACTTTCTCAGAGCCATTCCTTGCATCAAACATGATTCTACCTCTTGTTATGATCAACATAGAGACTAATAATTGTCAAAGCAAAATTTGAATTTCCTGTATTTGCTAAAAGATTTCATAATTTAAAACTTTTACTGTGAGAAATGCAAAAAGAACATTAATTGAACACTGCTTGTTTTCATAAGTAGGAGATGCTTTAAACTACTGAAATTTGCCCTTTTCAACTTTTAATGCCAGCCAAAAACTCAATTTTGTTATGTTACCAGTTGCTTTAGTAATTTGCAGCTCCAAATTGTGTTTTATTTCTGTTCTTTTCCTTTCCCAATACTACCTTCCACATTTACAAAACAAACGCAACATGTCCTAAAGGTGGTTTCTCCTATTACGCTTTTGTGCGAGGAATGCAATGTTGCTCATGAGCATGACCCTATGGAGCTAAATTGAGAGCAAGTGTACAGCTGAAATTGTTCCCAGAGTGACCACCATACTATCATCGGGTTTATTCAGTTTAACAGCCAATTAATCATTTTGCCAGGATTTTATTATTGGGATTTTATTATTGAAATAACGTAGGCATTTTGTGTGCAAACTATTATCATTTGGGTGATCCTTTCCATTATTGTTATATATGTAGCTATGGCTATCACAATCTGATTTTATCTAATTTACTCCATTAAAATGAACCACATGTAAATGATTTACTATTAGATAATTGTGATGCTGTGTTTTTTCTAAGTCAATAAAGGAAGAGCATTCAATGCCATTTCAGATTTGTTTTCTCAAAATCTTGCCTCAGTCCATACTTGTTCAACTTGTGACCTGCTGTTAAGAACATTAGTCCCAATTTTAACTTGGAGCAGCAGTAATATAGATGGAAAACAGTGCAGAGCCTCGCAGCCTAAGAAATCTCATCTCCTGGCTCTGATCTGCTCTATCAGATTCCAGCTTGAACATAGTGGACCATCAGACAACAGGCCACGGCTGGAGACAAAAGGACCGATCATATATACACAGTTAAATTGTTCAGAAGTCAGGGCATCTCTGTTCCTCCCAGCCCCAAGTCCAATACAGTAAAATCACTTACTTCCTTTTGTTTTCATTCCTCATCTGACTGGCCCTGACTCACCTTCCCAATTGATTGTCTTTCTAATCATAACCTTCCAACTAAAGTGGCTCAGGAAAAATCATTTGGTGTTACCGTTGCCTGTTTTGAGAAAAGGTTAAAATTTGGATGTTTTGGAAAGAGAGCAGGGCCTCAGCAGCCTGATGGATGATTTTAACTTCCCATCAGTTTTCTGTTAGGGTGGTAGAGTTAAAACGCCCGAATTAATTATACCAATAATAGGCTCAGTTCCATCATGGTGGAAAATTAACCAGTTTCCTACTCTTGTTTCACCTGTACAGCTAAAATACAAATTCTTACGCAGAGCAGTGAGATAGTCAAGACATTGAAGGACCGGCAGACTGAAACCATGGCATTTGTTCCTGCTTCAAAAGAAGAGATTTACAACAATAATGCACCAGCGATTACATGAATTGGGTTGATGGGGTTGTTTATATTGTTGCTCAAGAACAGCATCATTTCATTGCAGTCATCTTGACTTGCTTCACACGGCTCTTTCTCCAACATCAGCAAGCGAGCTGAGACGTGACAAATTGAGAACAGAAATTAAGTCAAGAATTAGAAGTACATTGGTGCAATGAATAATTATGTCTTTTTTTTTAGCCTTCCTGTAATTCAGTGCAATTTTTCCTCAGTTGTTATTTTCCTCAGTTGTTATTGCCAATTGCTTAACAAGAGCTAAAAAGTTCAAATAAAAATCCACTTTAGCACTACAAGCAGTGAGTGCAGAGTCTTATTATTCATTCATAACATGTGGGCATCACTGGTTGGGTCAGCATTTACTGTCCAAGGTGATGTGCTGTCCTCTTGAACTGCTGCCATTTATATGTTGTAGGTACACCTGTTGTGCTGTTAGGGAGGACTGACTAGAAACAGTGAAGGAATGGCAATATTCTTCCAAGTCAGGATGCTGTGTTGCTTGGAAGGAAACTAGCAGGTGGTAGTCTTCCCATGCATTTGGTCCCCTTGTCCTTCTAAAAGGGAGGGGGTCAAGGGTTTGTATGATAATTTAAAAGGAGCCCTGTCAGTCATGGAGTGGCTAATGCTCAAGGTGGTGAATGGTTTGCCAAACAAGCAGACTGGTGTTCAGCTTCTTGAGTACTGTTAGAGCTGCACTCATCCAGGCAAGTGGAAAGTATTCCATCACACTCTTGACCTGTGCCTGGTGGATAATGGTCAGGCTTTGGGGACTGAGATGGAGTTACTCACTGCTGCATCCCCAACCTCTTATAACCACAGTATTCATATGGTTGGTTCAGGAAAGTGTCTGGTTAATGGTAAACCCCAAGATGTTGATGGTGGGAGACTGAGCAATGGTAATGCTATTGCATGTCAAGGTGAAATGGTTAGATTTTCTCTTATTGTAGACGGTCATTGCCTATTACTTTCTGAAAACTAGGGCTGCTTTATTGCAGCTTTACCTCCAAACTGGCCTTCTTGTGGATACAGCTCCTCACTGGCAGTTCAGGAGCACGAAATTAAACCAAATAGATGCTGTAATTCACACTGAGCAACCAAAGATAGATTCCCATTCTACAGGGGAGAATAAAACAAAAATCATCAAATGCTTGAACAGATTTCATGTAGCAGTTTTACATTAACAACTGCAGACTGAATTACCACAAATCTTCTATGCTGAATCCCAGTATGGAAATTTAGCAGAACAGAAAACCTTTTGTTTGTAGCTACTGTAACAAAAACAGGAAAAGCAGGAAGTCTTCACTTCCTGGGCAGGTGGTGAAGGGGTGATTAGCCTCATCACCATGTTTGCTCAAGCTCTTGCCTGAAAAATTCCCCATTTCAGAGCAAAGCATTAAGGACTTCTCTGACTGTCTCCAAGTTAATGAGGAATGTAGTTGAGTATGATGCTTTCATTACTTTTTTTAAAAAAAAGTACAAGTACAAAACATGAAATGATTCTATTTTTAAAATCTCTGGCTATAAAACGTTACTCAATTTTGATCCGTTATATTGATCTGCTGAAAAACATCTCTCTCAAAGCAATCATGGCTTTCCTAAGGGAATTGAAAATTCCCTGCAGAGGAAAGACTTGCAGGGCTACAGGGCAGGAGAATCAGGCAGGACATGATGGCCTCCCTCCTCTGATTCCACTAAACTGTTGGTTACAGTCAAGTTCAATGGTTGGATAATAGAAAAATATGGCATAAAAATAGGTCATTCAGCCCATCACACTTGTGTTGGCTCAATAGATCTTTCTAATTCTTTTTTCCCCCCAATAGCCTTACAAATACTTTTCTCTGCAAATGCACCCAATTTTGAGTGCAGTTATTGGATATCCTTGTCCCACTCTTTTAGGCAGTACACAATGGCCATAACTTATTAGGTAAAAAAAGATGCTTCCACATGTCAGCTCCATAACATAATAGAAAGTTACCACTTCCCAAAATGCAATGATGATGAGGAGGTTTTAATCCACAGGGTTTATTTTTCCTTTGTTTTCAGTGCAACTTTTTTTCAATAACCAAACAACAAATTTAGGACTCTCAACTTACAGAAATCAAAGATGTCATTCTCCCAAGCAAAAAGCTGTACAAGTAAATGCAATTTTCTAAAGGAGCTGTATGCTTCAACTTTGGTTAAACTAAAAAAGAGATTTGATGCACTTTCTAAAGCATAATCATGGGTTGCTATGGAATCCAGGAATATTTTCAGCTGAATCCTTATTCAAAATCTTCAATACTGGCAGCAATCTAAAAACAAAACAGTGCTATAATTATACAAGCAATATCTGGGTTAATAGATGCAGGTTCAATGATTTTAACTGGCATACAGTTGCTTCTTTTTGTTGATTTATGATATGGAAAACACAAAAAAAACTGGCTTCAACAAAAGTAGCAAAAATTTAAATGCACTTACATATTACGGTACAGATTTCAAACTCAAATTTCTGACAGACTGCGACTAATCTGTGCTATTCAAAACAATACAAAGTTGACGTAAACACAATTCCACGATGTTCATAGCCAGCCTTGTTTTACAAAACAGTTTTAAACTGGGAAGGGGGAAATGTAGAGTATATAGTGTTGCTTATAAATTATTTAAATTGAATCAGGCCAGATTGAAGTTCTTGGGAATAAGATTAGCATTTATGGTACTGATTTGGGTTCAAAAGGCTGTATAAAATGTACATCATATTGTTGGGAGAATTCTACAGTGCCACTCAGTGGAAGTCAGAGGAATGAACATTTCTGAACAAAAACAGCCTGGGAAACAGGCCCTTCGGCCCAACGAGCCCACGCCGCCATCCCAACACCACCAGTCCCCCCCTCCACCCATGACCCTTGTCTAATGTTTTATGGCCATCCACATTGAGGGAAACTAATTTAGGGACAATTTATTACTGCCAATCAGCCTAACAGCACATCTTTGGGGTGTGAGAGGAAGCCGGGGCACCCAGAGAAAACCCACGCAAGCACGGGGAGAATGCGCAAACTCCCACAGACACCGGCCCAAATCCATGTGTCTGCACAGCAATCAGCGATAGTCACTGATCTGCCGTCTTGCCCAGTATCTGGACCAGTTTAGGCACACACTAACGACATGAAGCACTAGGCCAATCTCGAACAACCAAGAGCAGCCCCAGTACGACCCATCGCATGTATGCACCTCGTTGGACACAAGGCGGACCGACTTAAAACCTGTGAATGAAAAGAAAAAAAAAATTATTATTGTACCATATCCATTTACCTTACCAGGGACGCCCCAATGCTAATGACCCTTATTTAAAACAATCTCCTATATCCTCCCATCTCCAACCCACTCATGTGCCTGTCTAAGTTACTCTTAAATGACTCTAGCGTGTTTGCCTCCACCACCTTACTTGGCAGAGCATTCCATACCCCCACTACCCTCTGTGTGAAAAACCTCCCTCTAATATCTGTGTTATACCTCTCCCCCCTCACCTCAAGTCCATGGCCCCTTGTCCTATGTGTCTCTATCATAGGAAATAGCTTACCTCTGTTTACTCTATCTATACCCTTCATAATCTTATATACCTCTATTAGATCCCCCCTCAGTCGCCGTCTTTCAAGGGAAAAGAGCCCCAGTTTATTCGATCTTTCCTCATACTCCAGTCCTTCCATACCAGGCAACATCCTGGTAAACCTCCTCTGCACTCTCTCCAGAGTCTCCACGTCCTTCCGGTAGTAAGGCGACCAGAACTGGACGCAGTACTCTAAATGCGGCCTAACCAACGTTCTGTGCAACTGCAACATTAGACTCCAGCTCTTATATTCTATACCCCTTCCTATAAAGGCTAACATACCATAGGCTTTCTTCACCACACACTCCACTTGCACTGCCACCTTCAAAGACTTGTGCACTTGCACCCCCAGGTCTCACTGCGATTCTATACTCCTTACGGGCTTACCCTTTATCATATAACTCCCCCCTACATTATTCCGGCCAAAATGCATCAACTCACATTTATCTGGATTAAACTCCATTTGCCATGTATCTGCCCAATCAACCAGCCTATCAATATCCCGTTGTATTGCCAGACACTTCTCCTCACTGCCCTCCAACCCAGCCAACTTGGTGTCATCAGCAAATTTGCTGATCACACCACCTACTCCCTCTTCCAAATCATTTATATACACTACAAAGAGAAGAGGTCCCAGTACTGAGCCCTGCGGCACACCACTAGTGACAGACCTCCAGCTAGAAAAGGACCCCTCCGCTACTACTCTGACTCCTCTTTGCAAGCCAGTTCTCTACCCATCTAGATACCTGGCCACGTATCCCATGAGCTTTAATCTTCTCTACCAACCTACCATGAGGGACTTTGTCAAACGCCTTACTGAAATCCATATAGACGACATCAACGGCTCGTCCATCGCCGACCGTTTTTGTCACCTCCTCAAAGAATTCTACAAGATTCGTAAGGCAAGACTTCCCCTTTACAAAGCCATGCTGCGTATCCTTAATCAGATCGCAACACTCTAAGTGCTCATACATCCTATCCCTAAGAATCCTCTCCATCAACTTGCCTACCACTGACGTTAAACTCACCGGCCTATAGTTACCTGGGCTATCCCTCCTACCCTTTTTAAACAACAGTACCACGTTCGCTATCCTCCAGTCCTCTGGGACCTCACCTGTGACCAAAGAAGTGACAAAGATTTGCGTCAGAGGCCCAGCAATCTCATCCCTCGCCTCCCTAAGCAGCCTAGGATAAATGCCATCGGGCCCCAGAGATTTATCGGTTTTAATACTACCTAAAAGCCCTAACACTTCTTCCCTCGTAAATCGATAGATCTTTCAATTGATCTACCGCTCCCTTGATGACCGTACCAGACATCAAGCCCCTCTCCTTCGTGCATTCCGACGCAAAGTATTCATTCAGGATCTCCCCCATTCCCTCTGCACAATTCCCCTCATCTGTCCCTGAGGGGACCAATTTTACCCCTAGCCACCCTTTTGCTCTTAAGATGGGAGTAAAACGCCTTTGGATTCTCCTTAACCCTACCTGCCAAAGCCATCTCATGCCCCCCTCTTTGCTCTCCTAATTCCCCGTTTGAGATCCCTCCTACTCTGTATTCCTCCAACGGTCTCTCCGTTCCCAGCTGCTTAGACCTGACATATGCCTCACGTTTCTTCCTAACCAGGTCTTCTATATCTCTAGTAATCCACGGCTCTCTAATCCTACCTTTCCCATCCTTTCTCCTAACCGGCACATGTCTTTCCTGCACCAATTGCAGTTTTCCCTTGAAAGACTCCCACATGCCTAACGTGGTCTTGCCTTCCAACAGCCTATCCCAGTCTGCATCCCTAAGCTCCTGCCTAATGCGGCTGTATCTAGCCTTCCCCCAATTTAGCACCCTCCCCTTAGGGCAGCTCTCATCTTTTTCCATTCGTATCCTAAAGGAGACAGAGTTGTGGTCATTATTAGCCACATGTTCGCCTACCGCAACCTCAACCACCTGACCCGGCTCATTGCTCAGAACTAAATCCAGTATAGCCCCCTCTCTAGTTGGGCTACCTACATACTGTTGCAAGGATCCTTCCAATACACATCTTATGAATTCCTCCCCGTCCGACCCCCCCAGCTCTAGGCACCTTCCAATCCACCCCAGAGAGATTAAAATCTCCCACTACAACAATCCCGTTCTTCCTACACTTGTCCAAAACGTCCCTACATATACCCTCTTCCACTGCCCACGGGCTGTCGGGCGGCCTATAGTACACTCCTAGCATAGTAATGGCCCCCTTCCTATTCCTCAACTCCACCCACAAAGACTCAATTTCCAACCCCTTCATGTTATCCTCCCTCTGCACTGCTGTGATCTGCTCCCTAACTAAGAGCGCCACTCCCCCTCCTCTTTTCAACCCTCCCCTATCACACCTAAAACTCTTATACCCTGGAATATTTAGCTGCCTGTCCTGCCCCTCCTTTAACCATGTCTCTGTCACTGCCACCACATCTAAATTCCTCGCGAACATCAAGGCCCTAAGTTCATCCGTCTTACCCGTCACACTCCTCGCATTAAAACAGATGCACTGAAGACCCTCAGGCCCACTCAGATCCTGTTTCTCCTGGGAGATTTTCCTATCATCTAGATTTACCCTGACCTCCAACTCACTCCCACTCCCAGTGCCTGAGCTGTCTCTCTCCTCCCCACCCCGCCCCCCTCCATATTAGTTTAAACCCTGCTGAAACACTCCAGGCAACCTCCCAGCTAAAATATGTGTACCCTTCCCATTTAAGTGTTCCCTATCCCTCTTATAGAAGTGCCCTTCCTTTACAAAGACTTCCCAATGGTCTACAAAACTAAAACCCTCTGTCCTGCACCAATCTCTCAGCCACACATTCAGCTGTAGGATCTCATTATTTTTATCCCTGCTATTACCGGGCACTGGCAGCAGCCCAGAGATCACCACCCTGGAGGCCCTGCACTTCAGCCTGGCTCCCAACTCCCTGAACTGCCTATGTATTTCCCCCCTACTCTTCCTTCCTACGTCCTTCTCACCTATGTGTATAATTACACCCGCCTGGGTCCCTTGGCCCTTCAAGATTCCCTCTACCCTCTCCGACACATCCTGTACCCCTGCTCCAGGGAGGCAGACTACTATCCTGGAGTCCTGCTTTTGCCCACAGAACCGCCTATCAATTCCTCTAACCTTCCCATCCCCCACCACTATCTCACATCCAGCCCCCTTCCTTCCCTCTGAGGCATTCCGGTCTTCCCCTCGTGGCCTTTCCACCTCAGTTGGCGCCTTACCCCTGATATCTTGAGAGACTACCCCTGGGGTAGCCTTTGGAACATTACTCCTCTTCTTTTTCCCCTTCCTAACTGTAACCCACCCATCCCCCCTCCTAGGCTCTGGGATCCCCTCTTGAACGTGGTTCCTATTCATTAGCGCCTCATTTTCCCTCACTAAAAATAAATCCTCCAGCCTCAACTCCAGTTGCCTAACCCGGGCCCTCAAACGCTGCAACTCCAGACATTTGGTGCAGATGTGGACTCTCCGGAGATGCTGTGTCTCCAGGAACTCCCACATATTGCACCTTACACAGCTGACACGCCTCCTCATGGTCCCTGCCATTTATTTGACCACCCTTAAACTTATGGACACAGTTAGAAAAATTTGACCAGTATCTCACCTTGCCTAAGCCTGCCTCGCCTAAGCCCTGTGAGCCAAAGCCCTTGCAGCACTCACTCAGCACCCACCTCACTCTGCTGCCTGCTGTCTACTGTGGCCTTCTTTTTGTGCTCCCGCGCTCCCTTCCCAACTGCCCTTGCGCCTAGGACCCGCTACAGAAAGCGCAAAATGCAAAAAAACCCGCGAACCAGCAATGCAATTGAAAACAAATCAGTACACTCGCAGTTTAGACTCACCAGCCACCAGTACACTGCTCCAGAGGACAATGAGTGACGTGAAAGATTTGTCCTTTCACACGGTCTCCTGCCAGTTCAATATAGTCTCCTGCGCATTTGCACTGCTCCATGCAAATATCACTGCTGCACCCAAAACATGGGTTTTGTAGGCAGGAAATGTATGCAGGTCTTATTTTAGAACTATAGCTGAAGGGCAGAAGAACGATAAAAAATAATTAAGTTTCCACTAAATGTTCAAACAGCAGGGGCACCAAAATAGCTGCTCTCACCATAACTGGACCAGCTCCCCCTCCTAATATTTTAATTATAATCAAATTATCAATTAACCGTCATTCACAATTTACAAGAGGGACAAGAAAAACTTTGCTGATGCAAAAGCAGAAAACTCTGGAGGCATTCAACACAAGATGCTGCTCCAGTCTTTCTTATTCATCAGTTTGCTGCTTTAAGTTACCCACATCATTTCTTAAATGAGTTCAAAAGGTTTTGTTGATTGACACTGAATGAATTTCAATCTAGCAGTGTGAGGTCAATAAAATCCTGTTCTGCTGCCACGTGATACAATGTGCTCCCGGCTGAGAGCTTGTAAGGCAGTAAACTTGACGGGGAAACCAGTAGAATGTGGATGTGCAGCATTGGCAGCAAACACAGCCTTGTTCTTTAGCCTTGGTGTGGTTGTTAGCCATATCAGGAGGCTATACAAAAAGAGTGATGAATGGCTCTGGTTTGCACTGGGTTCACATTTTTTCCTCAAAAATTAAACAATTTTCTAATGTAATAATTGAGAAGTGACATTGCAATGTTTGATCTAAAGGATGACTTCACCAGAGTCCCATCCCTGAAACAATTGGAACTGGACATGTTGAGAACCCTGTCAATTATGGTGAGAGATTGAAAAAAAAGGAAGGGCATATCAAAGGTTAGTCTGGTAGATGGGAATCATTAGAACAGATGTGATGGGGGTGGAGAAATTGGGAGAATGGAATCGAGTCCTCAGAGGAAGCAAGGATGTGAGAAAATATATGAAAAATAGCTGTGCAAGTCTGCAGGTTTGTTGTGGATATTGGCGAATAACCTTTCTGCAGAAATGGAAAAAAAAGAAAGGGAAGGGAAGAGACTGTAAAGCCAGCTTCATCCTCCATACTTTGCTTTTGTAAGACCATCTTCAAGGTGGGTATATTGCTTTTAAATCTTCAATTGAAGCTGGCTTTACAATCTCTTCTCTTCCCCTTCTTACCTTCTCTATTTCCATTTCTGCTGATGGGTTATTCACCAATATCCATAATAAACCTAGACTTGCACAGCTACCTTTCCTATATTTTCTCACATTCTGCTTCCTCAAAGGACTCAATTCCATTCTCCCAATTTTTCCATTTCCATCACACCTGTTCTAATGACTCCCATCTACCAGACTAACTTTTGATATGTCCTCCCTTTTCTTCAACCTAGAACTTCTCACTATGTCCAGTTTCAATTGTTTGTGAAGTTCACAATGAGGTCTCCTCTAAACTGGAAAGGCTAAATGCAGATTGGGAACATCTTTCTAGAACACCTCCATTAGTTAACAATTATGACTCTGAACTTTCAGACACTTATGATTTTATTCTTCACTCTCATTTTGACCTGTTTGCTCTCAGCATCCTGCACTTCCAATGAAGATCAACATAAACTGAAGGAACAGCATCTCATCCTTTAAGTGCCTCCTAGACTGAACATTGAATTCAATAGTTTCAGATGATAATCATTGCTGCCTCTGTTTTTGGATGACAATTGCTGATAATTTTCTCATTGACACTTCAAGGCACATCTTTTACCCTTTTCCTCTGTATCATCATATCTTTGGTCATTTAGTCTCCTATCTTCCACTCTATCACAGACCCTTTTATAGCACAGGGGTACTACATTCAGGAGGTGGCCATTTAGTCCCTTATGTCTCCACCGGGTTGTCAAATGTGCATTATGACTTGTCATTCACCTGCTTCCACCCATAATCTTGCACATTGTAGATAGTTATTTGAATAGAAATAACTGCATCGAATGAACCTGCCTCCACCACACAGGCACTGTATTCCAAACCTGGACCACTTAGTTTTTTTTATATAAATACCACATTCACTTTAAATGTGTCCTCTCATTCTTGATCCTTTTATGAGCAGGAACAGTTTCTCACTATCTACTCTGTCCAGCCCTCTCATTATTTTGAATAACTCCATCAAATCTCTTTGTCTTCTCTCAAAGAAGAACAGCCCAACCTCTCCAAGCTGAACACTCTCATTCCTGGAACTATTCTTGTAAACCTTTTCTGCACCCTCTCCAATGCATTAACATCCTTCCCACCAGTGTGGTGCCCAGAACGGCACACAACATTTTAGAACAAAGAACAAAAACAGTCCGGGAAACAGGCCCTTTGGCCCAACGAGCCCACGCCGCCATTTTAACATCATCAGTCCCCCCCCTCCACCCATGACCCTCATCTTATCTATTGTTTTATGGCATTCCACATTGAGGGAAACTAATTTAGGGACAATTTATTATTTCCAATCAGCCTAATAGCACATCTTTGGGGTGTGTGAGGAAACTGGAGCACCCAGAGAAAACCCGCGCAAGCACAGGGAGAATGCGCAAACTCCCACAGACACTGGCCCAAATCCATGTGTCTGCAAAGTTTCTACAAATATATAAAATGAAAAAGAGTGGCTAAAGTAAACATTGGATGAAGGGGCAATGCTCTGAAAACTCATGCTACCAAATAAACCTGTTGGACTTTAATGTGATGTTAAGAGACTACTTACTGCCCCTACCTCAGTCCAACGCTAGCAATTCCACACCTGATGGAATGCATTCCACGGTACTAAAAGAGATGGCAGGGGAAACAGCAAGTGCACTAGTGGTAATTTACCAAAATTCACTGAACTCTGGGGTGGCTCCCACAGATTGGAAAACAGAAAATGTGACGCCACTGTTTAAAAAGGGAAGTAGACAAAAGGCAGGTAACTGTAGGCTGGTAAATTTAACTTCTGTAGGAGGGAAAATGCTTGAATCTATCAAGGAAGAAATAGTGAAATGTCTGGATATAAAATTATTCCATTGGAAAGATGCAGCATGGGTTCATGAAGGGCAGGTCATGTTTGATGAATTTGGTGAAATTCTTTGAAAACATTACATGTGCAGTAGACAACGGGGAACCAGTGGATGTGGTGTATCTGGATTTCCAAAAGGCATTTGATAAGGTGCCACACCAAAGCCTGTTGCATAAGATAAAGGTGCATGGTGTTATGGGTAATGTATTAGCACGGATAGAGGATTGGTTAACTAACAAAGCAAAGAGTGGGGATAAATGGGTGTTTTTCTGGTTGGTAATCAATGACTAGTCGTCTGCCTCAGGGAATCAGTGTTGGGATTGCAATTGTTTACGATTTACATAGATGATTCGGAATTGGGGATCAAGAGTAGTGTGTCAAAATTCGTAGATGACACTAAGATGAGTGGCATAGCAAAGTGTCAGGGGACGCTGAAAGTCTGCAAAGGGATATAGTTTAAGTGAGCAGGCAAGGGTCTGGCAGATGGACTACAATGTTGGTAAATATAAAGTCATCCATTTGGTAGGTGTAACAGCAAAATGGACTATTATTTAAGTGGCACAAAATTGCTGTTGTACAAAGGGATCCAAGTGTCCTTGTGCAGGAATCTCAAGGAGTTGGTTTGCAGGTGCAGCACCTAATTAAGAAGGCAAATGGAATTTTGTCCTTCATTGCTAGAAAGATAGAGTTTAAAAACAATGAGATTATGTTGCAGCTATATAAGATGCTGGTGAGGCCACACCTGGAGTACCGTGTACAGTTTTGGTCTCCTTACTTGAGAAGGGATATACTGGCATTGGAGGGGATGCAAAGGAGATTCACTAAACTGATTCCAAAGTTGAGTGTTGACTTATGAGGAGAAATCTTATAGAAACATACAAGATTATGAAGGGGATAAGACAGAAGCAAGGAAGTTGTTTCCATACTCACATGAAACTAGAACTAGGAGGCATGGCCACAAAATAAGGGGGAGCAGATTTAGGACTGAGTTGTGAAGGGTTGTGAATGTGGAATTCCCAGTGAAGCAGTTGAGGCTGCCTCATTGAATGTTTTTAAGACAACAAAAAATTTTTTGAACAGTAAAGGAGTTAAGGGTTATGGTGAGCGGGCGGGTAAGTGGAGCTGAGTCCATTAAAAAAAAATCAACCATGATCTTATTGAATGGAGGAGCAGGCTCAAGGGGTCACTTATCTGCCCACTCCACCAATTTGACTTTGTCCCTTAGAAGTTCTCCTCAGTTTAAATTACTTCTGAGTTTTGTATCACCTGCAAACTCTGAAATAGTCCCCTGCACACCAAGATCTAAATCATTAATCCAAATCAAGAAAAGCAAGGAACCGAATACTGACCCCTGGGAACTCCACAACAAACCCTCCTCCAGCCTGAAAAACATCAACTAACCTCCGTTGTGTCCTGTCACTCAGCCAATTTTGCATCAATGTTGTTGCTGTTCCTTTTATTTCATGAGCTTTAACTGCTCAAGTCTGTTGACACTTTGTCAAATGCCTTGTCAAAGTCTGCATATACCATTTCACAGCTTTACCCTTATAATCAAACTGCTGTTACCTGACAAAACTCAGGACAGTTAAACACAATTAATTCTTTATAAATCTATGATGCCTTTCCTTAATTCATCACATCTGTCCAAATGAATTAATTTTGTCCCAAATGATCATTTCTGGAAGTTTCCCCATCTCAAAAACGTTAAACTGACTGACCTGCAGTTGCTGGACTCATCTCTTCATGCTTCTTTGAACAAAGGTGCAGCATTTGTAATTCTCATAATACCTGACACCACCCCAAACTCTAAGGAAAACAGGAAAATCACAGCTAGTCCTACGCATTTTCCACTTCAACTTTCTTCAGTATTCTAAGATGCATTTCATCTGATCCTGGTGCCTTATTAACTTTTTAAATACAGACAACCTATCCAATTCCACCTCCTTATCAATTTTAAATGTTGCAAGTGTCTGAACTATTTCATCTTTCAACCATGCTTTGCAATGGCATGTTCTTCCCAGGTACAGACAGAGGCAAAGTATTCATTTAATTGCTCAGCTATGTCCTCCACCTCCACGTGTAAATTTCTTGTCTCTGATCAACCCCACTCCTTTTACCACCATTTTACTACTTATATGCCTACAGAAGACTTTGGGATCCCCTTTAATATTGGATCCAGTCTTTCTGCATACTCCCTCTTTGCTTATCTTACTTGCTTTTTCATTGATCCTGGTTGTATTACCCACATGACATTTGTCATAAGCACACTTTTTCTTTACCAGAATCTCATCTGTTTCATCATCCCGGATTTGTTTTGTCATATTTCTGGAAGCTGCCCAAACACAATTTCTTTAAAAAGTGGCCCATTGTTCAGTTATCATTTTGCTTACCAACCTTCTTTGTTAATAAGTTCAATAGTTAAAAGTCAATTATGCTGAAATAAAACTCAACGTTGCTATTAGTTTTAGTGGAAAGTATCAGTAAATCATGACTTAAGACATCTTAAACTAATGTTTATTCATCTCAGGCATTTTTGCGTTAAAAATTCAAATTTGCCTCTGAAATTTGTGCAAGATTCCAAAATGTAAACTCTCAAAATACAATATACAATGAATTTACTCAATCCTGAATGCTTGCAAATGTCAGTTTGAGTATGATTTAAGAGATTCTCTCAATTGGAGGATTTGGAAGTTTTAAAACAAACCTGAATCAAATAGACATTTTATATCTGTTCCAGACATAATTGTACCCTTCCCCATTTCTAAAATTGCTTAACTAGCTCACTGAATAAACTAAAGCAAACTCTGAGCTGCATCTGCAAATCAGAAACAGAAACTCAATTTCCTAATCAAGTACCAGCAAAGAACAGGATGCACAGTGATAATTCTAAGACCTGCATCCACAGCACAGGCAGATCACTGCAGTAACTTTGTCACTTGGCCAATGCTAAACCACATTAGGCCACATACGTGATGCCCAACTGCCTGCGCAGCAACTTCAAAATGTGGTTAACATGAGACCAAACTGAATTTAGAGCATTTCCTGAGACTAGCTTTTCAATTCTAAATGTCTAATTTTTAAGAATTAGAGAACATTGTTGCTTTCACTCAGAACTAACTAGAATTTCTCCAATGTAAAGGTCTGCAAGGTCCAGGTCTTCAACTTAGTTCTCCTATTTCTAGGCAGTAATAGAGAAAGCTCTCTCAAAGTTAATTTATTCACAAGGTAGAATAGAGTTTGGCAGTGAATGGGTTGGTTGTAGCTTTTGAAGTTAATTTATCTTGAAGCAAGTTTACTTGCCAGTTAGCATCAAAAGTTACAACCAACCCATTCACTGCCAAACTCTATTCTACCTTGTGAATGGACAGATTTGACTTCAAAATCAGAATCCAATGGTATGGATAACACAACACCACCAGTTCTGAGGTAGGTCAGGGGAATTTTGCCCTAAAGAATGCTTACTGTTATGACCTGAATGGGGGGAATCTACACAGATTACCCAGCCCCAGGACTCCACAGGTCACAGAATCCTTTCAGTGCAAAAGGAAGCCATTCAGCTCATCAAGCTTGTACCGACAACAATCCCATCCAGGGCCTATCCGTGTAACCCCACATACTAATTCTGCTAATCCTCCTGATAAAGGGGCAATTTAGCATGGCCAATCCACCTAATCTGTGCATCTTTGGATTGTAGGAGGAAACCAGGGATCTCAAAGTAAACTACAGACACAGGACAAATGTGCAAACTCCACAGAGTCACAGTCAACTGAACCCAGGTCCCTGGCATTGTGAGGCAGCAGTGCTAACTACTGTGTCACGATGCCACCCAAAAAGATCTTCAACTACTTGCTGGTCATCGAATCAAACATTTACAGTCGTACAGACCCTTCTCACAAATGCATTTGTCATAAAGTGTCTTAAAACATGATTCCAAGTTTGGGTTATATCACTCCAATACAATCCCTGCCATTAATCACAAATCAGGTTCCCAAATTGTGGCTATGACACAAACATGGGGAAGGATTACCTAACCCTGAGTGCATTTTATTTTGAAAGGAAAATGCCCTTGGTGACATTCTCCAGTGGAAAAGAAAGTAATTCCAAATTTCTTTTGGGATAAGCAAATCACTCAATGTACACGGTTAACATTTTATTTTCTTAATACTTCTGTCTTAAAGCTAACAGTAGGGGACAGTCTTCAGAGCACCTGAATGGAAAAAGGTCAAATATTTGCTCAATGAGAAGGAAACAAGTGGTAAGAGAAAGGGAAATCCATTTTTCTAGGGGACATCGATTAAATAAAATGGGAAGCCCCAAAACTGATTAGGTCAGAATGGTAAAGGTCATGCTTCAGAACTATGCACTAGGGAACAGAGATCTGATCTTGAACTGATACTAATTAATGGCCCAGACATAGTTTGGAAAATAGAAGTCATGGTCAGCTAGACAAGAACAACCACAGCGACATTACATTTTAGAATCCAGAAATTTCAAACAACATTAGAGCAAGTTTCAGGAGTAAATCAATGGCCACTTGAGCCTGCTCTGGTATCAATGATGTAGATCTTCTGCCTCAGCTACACTTACCTGCCTGTTCTCTATATGACTCAATTCCCACATACACCAAAGATCTATTTCCTAACCTTGAATTTATTCCACGACAAATCTTCCACAACCATGACTGAAAACAAATTCTCACCTCAGTTGTAAATGATTGAGTCCCTACCCTCAGACTGTTCCCCTGTATTTTAGATTCCTCATCCAGGGGAACAATCTCTAGTGGCTACCCTGTCAAGCCCTTTCAGAACTTTTTATGATTCAATAAGATCACCTCAGTCTTTTAAATTCCAGAGTGTAAGGCCCATTTATTCATAATTGGGCAGCCCTTTCAGCCCAGGAACCAACTTTGTCTATCTTTATTCCATGTCCCTACAACAGGCATCCTTCCTAGATTGTGGCCATCAAAGTGCATACAAGTACTCTAGGTGGGCTCTCACCTAAACCCTATACAAACGTAGCAAGATTTGCTCATTATATTCCAGTCCTCTTGTAATAAATTATCATTTGCCAAATTCCTTATGTCACTGCATGTTAACTTGGTGTTCCTTGTATAGATACACCCAAGTTACTCTTAGCATCAACATTTAGAAGTTTCACATCTTTTAAAAATATTCTGCTTTTGTATTCTTCCACTTATTTGAGTAATCTCACACACCAGACACTATACTCTATCTGCCACCTTGTTGCATTGTCAGTTACCCCATCTACATCACTTTGCAGATGAGAAGTTAGGTATATCACATCAAAAAGGTTCATGTCATATCATCACTTTAAAGGAATTAAGGATGAATGTGAGGAAATTGTGGAGATAACTGGACAACTTGTTCAATACAAGGACGATTCAGTAAGCGCAGACTAAGCCCTATATGAAACAAAAGGCAAATCAAATCAAAGATTAAATAAAGAGCAAAAATTACTTTGACTGGAAAGAAACAAGTTCACCAAGATCAACACTTTTTATTCATTCATGGGTTGCAGCGTCCTGGCTGGGCCAGCATTTAATGCCCACCCGAGGACATTTAAAAGTCAATAACATGACAATATGCTAAAAAAAAGACACAGCTGCAAAGACAAAACATAAAAGCATGTTCTTCGGCACTTCAGAGCAAATATCAATCGGGGAAGAGATGTTTGGTCAGGAATTGGTAGCAGAATGATTATTTCCTACAAATCAGGAGTAAACAACACGTCCTTCTGCAATCGAAAAAATAACGTGTGGTAAGGAATCATAAGCAGACTAAAAAGGTCTCAAAAGCAATAAACTCTTCAAGGTAAGAGTGGCAACAGAAAGGAAAAGCACATGGTGGTGCCCAGTCTTGTTTTTAAAAGAACAAAATAAACACAGGCAATTACAAATGTATGAGTCTTGAATTCTGTGTAACATGATGGAACTGATCTTAATAAACTTAGATTAACTGTCCAATAACCAACACAAGCTCAGAACAGGATATTCCTGTCTATCCTTTTTGACTTCAATGAATTTGCATTTCCAATGGACCGAGGAAAACCCTATAATGTGTTGTGATTTCAAAAGGCATTTGCAAATTCTACATTGCAGATTATCAGTCAAAATGAGAGCTGTAGTTATTCAGGGTAAATCTTGGGATTCATTTGAATATTACTGAAGGGTAAACAATGGTATTTGTTAAAGTTTTAGTGGGTGCTCCATCTGAAAAACCATTCCACAAATTGATCAGCATGTGAAGATTTCGAATATCAGTCCTAAATTTCTCCTTTATCTGCTTGGTCCTGTGTTTATTGTCCTAGTCATTTGTCCTATTAATGTAATTTACTATGAGATAATTTCCTACAATTATTTTTTCCACAATGTTAAATATGGTGTACGTCTAAAAGGTCACTTCTGGGAAGGGAAAGACACCAACTTACTGCTATTGAAGCATTTTATCTACAATCTTTTCTGTTCTTTGAAATATTGGTACCAATGATGAGGTTTGCTGTTTGAAGTCTTCAACCATATCAAGCTCAGTATGGAAATGAATGAAGTTTGTACAATGCTGTACCATTTGTTTCCAGGCTGTAATGCACTTGACTTTACCAAAAATACATGTTAAATGCTCCATTACTTTCCAAGTAAAACCAAGTTAGTTATTTTTCTTCACTTTGTGACTTTATTTGTAAAATATTGCGGCCACCAGAATGTTCATATATGTACCATACATGCACTGTCCCTATTTGCCTTTGCACAATTTTGCCTCCCACTAAAACTTCAGACGAGATCATACATTAAACAATTATTTAAATTGTAGAGAGCAGAACCATACAAAGATAGGTGTTTCATGTGTAGAACACAAACATCCTATTCACTCACAAATTTTTTTCCCATTCAGCTGTCCAGACCCAACAAATGTGTGATTTCACAAAGAACAAGTACTTTATTATAGTTATAGCAACCTGAAGCATTTGAACTAAACATCACCTTTAATAATACATTATAACATTGTATGCATAAAAGTACCAGCAAGTTCATAATGAACTTTGATTTGTGGGTCCAGCAAGTTTCATTCTTTTGCGAATGAAAAAAAAGTTCCAACAGTTCTCTTCTACATTGCAGTGTGCGACCATTTAATTTCAGGCTGCGTTTAGCAAATTTTAGTACAGGCTGGTTTCTTAGTGATGTGCAAACTCACTCTCATTAAAGAGCTATTGATTACTAAATGCACCTACATGGAGAAGGTGGTGTACAAAACATATCTTCTGTGCTGTAAACAAGATGATTTCTTTACAGAGTGGAAGCTCAGGAATTGCTTAAGTAGCAGAACAACTCCCCGCAAGAATGGGTGGGTGCGAGTCTTGAGCAGGTTGTGGAATACTTGCCTTTGGCATAAGTTTGCTGTACAGTTATGGAGCAAGGCCTAAAGGAAGCTTTGTTAAAAAGAAATTAAAAAGCACACATGACTTTTAAAATTGAAGGAAAGGGCCCACAGCCTAAAATCATTTCCCTAATAAAGAGCATGCAGCACTGTTCTGATCTGCAAAGACTCAATTATTCACCAGTGTCAGTGATGTAGTTCAAAAGACACAGTACAAGCAAAAGGGATTGTTGATTATGATTGTATTTTAGAACACACAAAAGGCAATACCTCATCATCTGTCAATTATGACAGTCTCAAATTTAATATATAACTGATTTGTGTAAAGATTGCAATTACCCTGAAGAAAGCAGCAATTACAAGTAACTCAAGTCTTTTACCCTACTGTAGTGTCACTGCAGTCCCTTTTGCCTGCAAGACTGAGTCAATATGCTAACAGTTAACAGATGTAGCACAAGGGACAATCCACCCCAAATGAAAGCAACCAGAATCCTTCATGATGGACATTTTTTTTGCAGACAGACTTTCATTTAGGTAACCAAATTCATCCTAAGGATAGATACCCTTCAAAGATAGGGTATCAAAACATCATCCCGACTTGTGATCCACAGGCCTAGAAGTGGCAACTGTGGTCAGCTTCACTGAAGACCATCTTCTTGGCAGCTGAATGTTTACCGAGTGCATCACAAAGAAACATCACTGCGACAAGATGCTGCTTTAAAGTTTAGCATTTCTACTGTGATGCAGACAGCCACGATTGCATTGTGAATTTAGCTGACTTTCGATGTGCAGCAGATTTGAATTTTCATCTTCACTAAGGCCTGACAGATGGTTTACAAATGTTCAGCCCCCTAAGTTGCAGGATCCTGCTTACTGGCAAGTGCAAGCCCACTTCGGTTCAGGTGTACCTCGGCATTTCACACTGTTCACACCGGTTCAGCGCTGGATGGTTCAGAAAGGTGCAGCTGTTGCAATTCCAAGGAGCACCTTCAAAATCCTCATCGCGTTGATGAGGCCTTGGGCTGTATGCCAAGACTGGACCAGCTTCTGCAATACAGATAAAGTTAAGTTCAGACATAATGGTAATTTCACACCATAGTCACCAAGTTTTCTGATTCAGAATAAATTTAGTCAGTACAAATAACTTAATATTTAAGAAAAAAAATAAGAAAATGTTGCTTGAAATTAAATTTGTCACCCCAACTTCAAGCATCTGCACAAGCACAATTACCAAAATATGTTTGCATTTGACTCAAAACATTCTGCTGGCAATTATTTTTCGTAATGAAATACTGGAATCGTTCTGTCAGATTAACAGTTAAAAAATAATGCTCGGGAGAATCTAACAAACAGCATTTCCTTAACACATGCTGAGTTTAAAAATTAAATCACAAGATGGCAAAGTTAAGCACTTCAAAAGCTTTAGGCGTATTTTTTTTTACGACCAACCAGTGCAATGTAGGATAGAAATATAGGTCAGAGTTTTCTATTGTATATCAAGATGATGGGCAAGTGCATCAACCGCAGACTGTGTAAAAGAGCTGATTAATACAGTTCTTTCACTTCTAGTACTTGGATTTGAACCTAAATGGGATGTGGCTGTCCATCTGTCCTTAGTTCAGTCTAGGTGTGCCAGCATATATTGAGTCTCACTTAAAGCTGCCACACAACTGGGAAATAAAAATTATCCTAGAAGTCGCATCAGACATTTGCTTGTCAGATAAGTTAAAGATGCATTTCTGAAGCATGTTGAAGGATCTTTCATTATCTAAAATAATCCTTGACCATGCAAATCTCAAGTATTGAGAACTGTGAGGATCATAGTGACAGACTTCAAGAAGACATATGTAGGAAGACACATAGCAGATGAAATTTAAAGCAGAGAAGTATGAAGTAATACATTTTGGTAGGAAGACCAAAAAGAGAAGTAATATAAAATGCACATGACCGTGCACTTCATAATAGAAACATAAGAGTACAAAAGCAAGGACGTTATGATGAACCTTTATAAAACACTGGTTGAGCCTCAATTGGAGTGACGCACAATTCTGGGCAACATACTTTAGGAAAGGAGGATGCACAAAAGGTTTACAAGAAAGATTCCAAGAGTTATGAGGAAATAGAAAAACTGAGGTTGTTCCCTTAGGAGTAGAGAAGGGCGAGAAGAAATTTGATAGAGATGTTAACAAATCATGAGAAGTTTAGACAGAGTAGATTAGAAAAAACTGTTTCTGATAGTGGGTGGTTGAGAACTAGAGGTTTCAAATTTAAGGTGATTGCAAAATTAGCACTACCAACATGAGGAAAACTTTTTTTTAGCCAGTGAGTGGTTAGGCACTAGATTGTACTGGGCAGTGCCAACTCATGCTTTGAAAAGAAATTGGATAAGCTCCTGAACAGAAAAATGCTGGACTCTAGGGAAACTGCAGGGTAATGGGACTAGCAGAGTTTTTTTTCTGAGAGAGCTGGCATGTGCTGAATGGCATCCTTCATGCTATAATTATTCCATGATTCTACCTACAAGATGCACAACAACCCGTTGAGGCTCTTTCGACAGCACCTTTCAAACCCCTCACCTCTATTCCTGAGAATAGCATATAACATAAGAAATAGGAGCAGGAGTAGGCCAGCTAGCCCTTCGAGCCTGCCCCACCATTCAATAAGATCATGGCTGATCGGAAGTGGATCAGTTCCACTTTCCCCCCATAACCCTTAATTCCCCTGTCTATCAAAAACCTATCTACCCATGACTTAAATATATTTAGTGAGGAAGCCTCCACCACTTCAACGGGCAAAAAAATTCCAGAGATTCACCACCCTTCGAGTGAAGTTGTTCCTCCACAATTCCGATCCAAGCCCCACCCCCCCAAGGCTGATTCCTCTAGTCCTGCTATCCTAAGTGGGAAGAATCTCTCTACCTCCACCCTATCCATCCCCTTCACTCTATCCTATATGGGAAGACAAGCACCTGCTGGTCACACATTTTGAAAATATATTGCTGATCTTTTACTTATGCTGAGACAACATGTTGGAACTCCCTCAACAGCAATGTGGTTGCAGCTATGGCACAAGAACTGGAGCAGCTCAAGAAGCTGGTAAATCCGATGCAATGGCAATAAATCTCCACAAAACAAAGGAGATAGTCATTGGCTTCAGGAAGCGTAATGGAGACAATGCCTCTGTCTATATCATTTTATTTAAGAACATAAGAAATAGGAGCAGGAATAGGCCATCTAGCCCTTCGAGCCTGCCCCGCCATTCAATGAGATCATGGCTGATCTGTTGTGGCTCAGTTCCACTTTCCCACCCTCTCCCCATAACCCTTAATCCCCTCTCTTATCAAGAACCCATCAACCCACTTCTTAAAAATATTTAGCGAGGCAGCCTCCACCACTTCAACGGGCAGAGAATTCCAGAGATTCACCACCCTTTGAGTGAAGAAGTTCCTCCTCAACTCCGTTCTAAACCGCCTCCCCTTTATCTTGAGGCTGTGCCCCCCTAGTCCTACTGTCTTTTTTGAGCGGGAAGAGTCTCTCCACCTCTATCCTATCCATCCCATTCATCATCTTATACATCTCAATGAGATCTCCCCTCATTCTTCTAAACTCTAACGAGTACAAGCCTAGTTTATTCAGCCTCTCCTCATAGCTCAATCCCCTCAACTCCAGCATCAGCCTAGTAAACCTCCTCTGCACTCCCTCCAGGGCCAAAATATCCTTGCGCAGGTGCGGCGCCCAAAACTGCACACAGTACTCCAGCTGCGGCCTCACCAATGCCCTATACAGCTGCAGCAAGACCTCCCTACTTTTATATTCAATCCCCCTCGCTATGAAGGCCAGCACCCCATTCGCCTTCCTGACCACCTGCTGCACCTGCAAGCTGGGTTTTTGCGACTCATGCACAAGGACCCCGAGGTCCCTCTGCACCGTCGCCTGCTGCAGTTTTTCGCCACGTAAGTAATAGTCCTTCCTACCATTCTTCCTACCAAAGTGGACCACCTCACACTTGCCAACATTAAATTCCATTTGCCATTTCCTGGCCCATTCGCCCAGCCTATCTAGATCCTTCTGCAGACTCTCCACACCCTCCGCACAATTTGCCTTTCCCCCAATCTTGGTGTCATCAGCAAATTTCGACACCCTGCACTCGGTTCCCTCCTCCAGATCATCTATATATATTTGTCACATGTATTAGTATACAGTGAAAAGCATACTGTTCATTGAGAAGGAAATGAGAGCGCACAATGGGGACGAAATAGAAATGATTGAGAGCTTCAAGTTTTTCGGTGTCCAGAACAAAAACAACCTGTTCTGGTCCCTCCATGTTGATGCTATAGTTAAGTCCATCAAACGCCTCTACTTTCTCAGGAGACTAAGAAAATTTGGCATGTCCATTACAACTCTCACCAACTTTTCCAGATACACCAGAAAAAGCATTCTTTCTGGTTGTATCACAGCTTGGTATCACTCCTGCTCTGTCCAAGACTGCAATAAATTACAACGGGTTGTGAACGAAGTCCAGTCCATCACTCAAACCAGCCTCCCATCCACTACATAGTTGTTAGAAGGTATTCGAGAGGCAGGAGTGATTAAGGATAGTTAGCATGGCTTTGCAAGTGGAAAATCATGTCTCACAAATTTGATTGAATTTTTTGAAGGGATAACCAAGATAAATAGATGAGGGCAATGCAGTTGTTGTTGCCTACACAGATTTTAGTAAGGTTTTTGACAAGGTCCCGCATGGCAGGTTGTTACACAAGGTTAAATCTCACGAGATACAGGGTGAGGTAGCCAAATAGATACAAAATTGGCTGGAAGCCAGAAGGTGGTTCTAGAGGATTGTTTTTCAAACTAGTGGCCTGTAACCAGCAGCGTGCCCCAGGGATCAGTGTTATTTGTCATTTATATTAACGATTTGGATGAGAATTTTGGAGGTGTGGTTAATAAATTTGCAGATGACACCAAGACTGGTGACGTAACGGATAGGGAAGATGGTTATCTAGGATTGCAACGGGAACGTGATCAATTGGGCCAGTGGAGCTGATGAATGGCAGATTCATTTAGATAAATGCGAGGTGATGCATTTTGATAGATTGAACCAGGGCAAGACTTACTCAGTTAATGGTAGGGTGTTGGGGAGAGTTATAGAATGAAGAGATCTAGGGCACAAGTTCATAGCTCCCTGAAAGTGGAGTCACAGGTGGACACAGTGGTGAAGGTGGCATTCAGCACGCTAAGTTTCACTGATCAGAACACTGATTACTCAAGTTTAAACATCTTGTTGAATTTGTACAAGACATTGGTATGGCCCAACGCCAAAGTCTACTAACTTTTCAATTTCAAATGATTATTGTTTTTGTGCAGCATTGATGGAAGTGAAGAAGTCTGATACAATTTTTGAGATCTGCGATGCAACAGTAATAATTGCATTACGGTAGCGCGTTGACTGTTACTAAAAGATATCACAATTTATACCTAATCAATATGTGGTAGTGTCCCAGAAAAAGGAAGACTAGCTTTTGATTCACTATAATCACTTTGCTACTCCTTTATTTCTTTAATGCAATGGTCCTCTGTGTCATAATTTAGCTTAATCACTTAAAATTTGTGTGTATAACTGCCACTATACATTCATTTGCTGGACTATGATGCAATGAACATTTTTCTTTATGGATATTCAAGCTTCAAGATTAAAAACATGCAAGTGAGAAACAGCCACAACTCTATAAGAGAAATAGAATTGGTCCTGTTTAAAGCCATAACATCAACAGCTTTTCAATATAATTTAGAATTCATCACAGCCAAATAGTGATTTTTTAGGATTGCAAATATTTTGAAATGGTATCACACGGCCAGACAGTAAGATGTAAGATGAGGCTACGGAAAAGAAAAACCACAAGTAAATGTATTTGGATAGTTGGAAATATTAGAAACGTTACAGCTATTTACACGTTTAACAGCAATCTCTCAGGCAATCAATAGGTTTGGCAATATGATTTAATTAGGCTTGTAAAGGAAAAGATGTATGATCTGCTGCAAGTTCACCTAATTCAGCAAATACTGTTGAATTGGCCCTGGCACCAAGACATCTAACACACAGGAACATATTTTTGGTACCTAAGGCAGTTGTCATAGCCTTAAGTTATCAATCCGTCATGGACAGACATGTGGGCCTGCTGCAATGTTCCAGTGAAGCTCAACAGAAACCAGAGGAACTGCATCTTCCGGCTTGGCAGGTTACAGTCTTCCAGTCTCGAATTCAACAACTTCAGTTTATTAGCTCTATCCCACCTAACCACTGTCTTCATTTTATTTAATTTTTAAACTGTTCTGTCTTATATTTCCTTATCGTCTTTATTTTTCTTCCCCCCCCCTCCACTTTCACTTCCCAATTTTACCTCTCTCCAACGCATCTCCCATGTCCCCCCACATCTTCATCTGTCACAGTTTGCCCTCCGATTTCAGTCTCTCTGCCATTTGGCCTTTCACACCTTTTACTGTCTCAAATGGACCCCATAATCACCTCTAGACCCTTCCTCTTGTTTTTGTGGCTATGATACGTCTTTCATTCCCTCACCCTACAGTATAAACATCTCCCACTTTCTATGCCTTTTAGCTTTGTCATCTGGACTCAAAATGTTAGCTTGTTTCTCTCCTTACAGTTATGATAAGATTTTCCAGCATTTTCTCTTTTGGTGGGGATTTGCATTTTCTCAGCAAGGCTTTGAGGACATAGAACACAGCAAAGACATGGTGGTTAGCACTGTTGCTTCTTTGTGCCAGGGACCCGGGTTTGATTCCCAGCTGAAGTCTACACATTCTCCCCATGTCTGTGTGGGTTTCCTCCAGGTGCTCCAGATTCCCCAGTCCAAAAGATGTGCTGGTTAGGTGCATTGGCCATGCTAAAATTTTCCCTCAGTATACCTGAACAGGTGCCAGAATGTGGCAAAAATAGAAGATTTTCACAGTAATGTAATTGCAGTGTTAATGCAAGCCTACTTGTGATACTAATAAACTTTAAATATTAACAAGCACTTAAGGTATTTGTAGTGATCATTTTGAATAATTGCCTATGCTCTAAAGAATTGCACAGCACAAGAGGTACCATGGCAACTTCAGGCCAGTGTATTCCCAACACAAAAAAAAACTGGATTATATTTACTTTTCTTCCAAGCAAATGTTAAACATGCACTTATCTATGGCTAAACTACTAATCAGAGTTGACAAATTTAGCCAATCTTACACTCCCAGATGAAATACATTCCTCTGCCACCAACTACAGATGTAACAGAGGGTGCATTGTGAAATGGTCTATAATTAGACGAAACCTCTATTTTAGAGAATTCAAACAAACCATGCTTTACTGACATTGAAAAACAATGGACATCTTGCATGTGCCTGGAATTCAGACTTTTTGCTGTGTCTTTCAGCAAGATCTTTTGCACTATAACTTTTTGATAGTGAGAATTGATAACAAGGGCAAGTAGACATCTGGAACCAACAAGGTGAAACCAATGAGACTGCAGGATTCAGAAACAGAGGAATCATGGGGGAGGAGGAGGGAGAATAGAATCAAAATCAGGTATTAAAAAAACACAGGGCAGGAAAGAGGGATTAGATTGACAGAAGAGAGAGAAAAATGCAAGCAAAAATAAAATTCCCTATATTCCAGGCTGAGACTCAGCAGTTTAAATCGTTCCCCTTCAGGGAACAGTAAAGATCGAATAACATGATTACATGCCTAAAAGGGAACTTAGACTGTTAATAATTAAGCTTTAGTTTATTGTAGTGAGTTTGATGGGCAATTAATGCACAAATTCAGAAAGTGCTTAAAAATTACTAGGGAGGCAGATGACACGCTGTTTGTGCAAGGCAAAAGTTGGATGGACCATCGTGTCCTGGAGAGTTACAACTCATTGTGCATCTATTCTTCCTCTGAACATGTTGGCTAATTTGGTATTAATGTCATGCATCATGAACTTAATTTTCTTTACAGAAAGCTGACTTTATAAAACTGCTGTGTACATCTCAGTATTTGATTAATATGTTAAACGTGGCTAAGTCAGAAGTGTCACCCAGTTAGATCCTAGCTCATCTGTTAATTGCAACTTCCATTTATTCAGCACTTTCAATTTAACCATTTCACAAAGGGAGGAGTGTTGAGATTGAGACAGTCTTGTTTTCCAATAGCTTGTGATTAATCTCCTTTTTCAAACAGCTGGGTCAAAGTCATTGGTTTTGAGAAGTCGTTCAAAGTCCATGAAGGAGAGGTACACAGGTTTGGAAGGGCATCCTGCAGAACAGTCAAGATGACTAAAGACATTGCTACCCACGAAGGAAAAAGATGTTTTATACCTGTCACATCTTCAGGATGTCCCAAAGCACACAACTAATACATTACTTTTGAAGTATAATTATTGCACAAACGAAATAGGCAAATTGTACACAGGGAGGTCTGAAAACAGCAAAGAAATATACCACAAATTAATTTGCACACTGGGAAAACTGTCCTGCACTTCTATGAATAACACCATGAAATTCCTAGTTGATTAGACAGGTAGGATCTCAATTTAATGGCTCATGTGAATGACAACATTAACAGTGCAGGAATCCTTCAGTGCTGCAAACAACTATCAATCCCGATGAAATTCTCATATCCTCATGAGGCTTCAAAGGCACAGGTCCTACCAGTATTTAAGTACTGAACAGGAAGGAAAGGAGGTACAAAAAAAACCAGCAGGAAGGATTGAGACTTTAAGCTGGGGACATTACATAGATAACGTGGGTGATGAGGTAACGAGGATAAAACTTTTACATTTGATTTCTTGGGAACAGGAAACTAATGTAAATCAGCAAGGATTGGGATGATGTGAAAATTGAGTTTAGTATGAAATAGGATGTCTGTGGCACAATTCTGGCTGATTTGGAGTTCATGGAAGGTGGAGATCTGATGACCATCATGTACAGCATTGGAATGATAAAAGATTTTTGGCAGCAGTTGAAGCTAGAAACGTTGCAATGATTAAAATAAGCAGTCTTGGAGTTGGAGTAAATATGGACTTTGACAATCAACTTTTGGTCAAGCATGGCAAAGATGCAGCCAGGCATGAAGGTGAATTGGTGACCAAAGAGCAGAATTTTTAGTAGGTGCCACAAAAAATGGTTTGCTCTGACTTTCAACTAGAGGAATGCATGGCTCAACCACAGTCTGTCTGCAAAAAATAAGCATGAATTTAAGGAGGGAGGAAAAGAGATGGAGTTAGGCTTTTTGTCAGCATACACAGGAAGGTTTACCTCGTGGTTGCAGATGATCTAAGATGTAAAAATGGATAGGTGGGGAAACTATGGAGGTGAAAGAAGAGACAGCTTTGCCAAAAATGCACCGATTGTCACCATGCAAGACTGTCCCGCAGAGATGGATCCTGAAAGGGAGGTAATGGGGCAGGATAGCACTGCCTAATACATTAACCTGCTCGACCTCTGCAGTTTAAAGTACCGTGGTCAAAGGACACAAAGTTACTGCCTGACTTATGGCCTAATAGTTGTCAGGTTATTTTATTCGAAAGCATAATTCAAAAAGGCAGGCAATGCATTGCATCAATTACACACTTTCCTATAATGTGCCAACATGTAAAAAAACACAACTCAGTCAGGAGAAAGAAATGCTGTTCACAGTGTCGCAAGCATAATTCTGCAGATGCTGGAAACTGGAAATAAAAAGCTGCTAAACTCAGTAGGTCAGGCAGCATCCATGGAGAGAAATAGTTAATGCTTTGAAATGTTAGCTCCATTTCTCTCCACATTTGCTGCCTGCTCTGAGTATTTACAGCACTTTTCCTTTGTATTTCTGTTTATAGTGTCTATGTGACATGCTACTAATGGAGTAGTTTACATCAATATTTGTGGCCGGATAGTGGGGATATAGTGACTTTGGTGAAGATCAGGATGCAGATTCAGGAAGTGTCTACTCCCAGCTTCCTGAATTTTAAAATCTTCAATGTCATCTAAAGACACTGAACTATCCAGCCACACAGACTCAGCATTTTCAAAAGTCTACTCAATTCAGATTTGCTGAATTTGAATTACCTGACTACACTTGCATTCGTAAAACATTAAACTCTATTTTGCTCATTACTAAATTCAAGTTACTGAATAATTCAAATTTTATAGTTCAAGAATATTTGCTTGCCAGTAAACAGCAGATTCCATTCCACCCCTCTAAAACCTCTCAATCGTTTGACCCTTTCTCCCAGTATAAACAAATGGCTGTCAAATCTAAAACATTTGCAAAACATTTGACATGGATCATAATATGTTACATGAGAATTTTTGCTTTGGAAGTTCCTGGACCATTAAGACTATAAATTGAAAGAGTTATACATTAGCTTCATAGCTCCTCCAGTGGACCAGGGAAAATTCACCCTTAATGCTGCAGGTAAAGAGATCAAAGAGAAAAGCTCTGTCCAAAATCATTAGCATCCAGGATCTGTGACACTATGAAATCTTAGGAATAATGCACCATGAAAATGCCATTAGATCCTCTGCAGAGTGAAATCCCTTTTGAAGAAGATTGGATAAAGGAACGCATCGTTATTAGAACGGTGTAAACAGGAATTCAAATTAAACCATATCACAATGTTTACTATACAATTGGCAGACAAAACATTCCACATGAAACATGAGAGCTATTACTCCAAATATAAATCAATAAAACTGGTTTCTTCAGGGAACCAATAGGTCAACGTATCTTAAAATAAATAATATTAAAAGCAATGACAGTTTAAAGAATTAGACATCAATCCAAGATGCTAATTGAATGTTCAAAGTCTGAAAATATAAAAATCAAGAACAATAAGTTTATTTAAAAAAACATTTTGGACTGGTCCTTTTGCCTTATGAGCTGAGAATATCTACTCCAATCTGGTAGTCAGGTGACATTCAAGGAAGTACCCACCCTCAGCTGGAGCAGCCTGGAAATCAGAGGAGTCCTTCTTTAACTTTGAAGTCACACTAATTTTCCTTGCTTTTCTCTCTAGAGTACCTGAAGGGTCTGTACAAGACAAGTCATGAAGATTGAGAGGGATAAAAGGGGCAAACCTCTGAAAACCTACATCACAACCCCAACACACACGTAAGACGCCACAACTAGATACAACACAAAGCACATTTCTTAAACATTTATCTAGCTATTTCATATCACTAGGGTAAAGTATAGAATTAAAAAAAAATCCAACAAAACATAGGAGCAGCTGACACCTTCATGAAACCCAAAGATTCATGCACAGACAATCCTGCACAGACATCATTGGTGGGATAGCACTAAGGTGAGAAAATAACTTACAAGTTCTTCAGTTTTGCTGTGATGTATGTCCCCGGGTTGCCCACAAGTTTGGTTCAAGAATATCATTCCCACCCAAAGAATAATGGACCTTAACAGGACCAGTAGGTGTCAAAATAAAACCAGTTACTAGATGGATGCCTGTTGGACTATTAGATTGTGAAGACAAGTTTATGATACCAAGCAGGATTTTATTCTTTCTGTATTCCACTGGCTACATTCATAAGCTCCTGAAACCTCAGGCTACTCAGGTGTTTGAATGTTAATATGAAGCTTCTAAAATGGATTCTTTCAAAATAAATACACTGCATGTGAGGAGAATGTTTTCTGTAAGGAAAAAGAAACCTTACAGGCTGAGTTATGAAACATTTTCATTTTGTGCATTTTAAACTACAACATGAAGGCTTGAGTTTAATTAAGTATCTTCTTCCATCTTTTAGTTTGTTAAAAAGGATGCTAATGTTCAATTCTCACCCTGCAACACCTTTGCACAATTGAGCTGTAACAAATGGAACAGATTGGTATTATTCCATCTCCAATTCAACTACACCAAATAAACGATGCAGTTGATTTATCCCAGATGAATATTATTTTGAAATCTGATTTTAAGATTTACATTTTCTGAGATGAAGAATTAAATTGGAGCTGTGCAAATTTTCATCTTCTCCAAGTTGGTATAAAAATTTTAACAACATGACAATGAGGTTTTACATGCAAGCTCCTTCCAAGTCTTATTTTCTCATTCTGCTCCTCCATTTATGCCACACCATAAACACTGAATGAGGAGTGCACTTTCCACATTGTCTACATCATCTCCTGTGCCTCAACAGCTAGTTTGAGTAAGAAGTGACTGGGATATCCTCATATTACTCTTCTCTTCAGCAGCACGGTGGCAGCGTTTAGCACTGCTGCCTCACAGCGCCAAGGACCCAGATTCAATCCCGGCCTTGGGTGACTGTGTGGAGTTTGCACATTCTCCCCGTGTCTTCGTGGGTTTCCTCTGGGTGCACCCACTTCCTCCCACATTCCAAGATACGCGGGTTAGATTGATTAGCCATGCTAAATTGACCGTGTCAGGAGAATTAGGAGGGTAAGTATGTGGGGTTACGAGGATAGGACCTGGGTAGGATTGTTGTCAGCGCTGACATGGGCCAAATGGCCTCCTTCTGCAATACAGATTCTATGAAACGACTTCATCTGTTTTCAATACTTGAGGACTGAAATAAGATCATGATTTCAATGTTTTGCAGGGATAAAACCTGACAGCATTGCAGAATGCGATCAAACACCAATCTACCCCATTTAAACAATGGGAATGCCTCAAGTTTAGAAGCACTTTCTACTATGCTAAAACTACAAATATAGGAGATATTAGCCATTAAGCCTACTACAAAAGCTTGACTTTTGTGATTGTGGAAGGCAAATATTCTAACATCAAAGTTAAATGAAAACTTTCTAGCAAATGTTCGCTCACAATCAAACTCTCCACAACAAATGAGTCACACACAGTACTTTGTACAAAACATGGTTTCTTCTTCATGGGCTTGGAGGAGAAACGAACAAGTCACACATTGTAACCTGTAACACAAAGCGTTGTGTTAATATGTCACTAATTATGGTCGATACTTTTTCCACTAGTTCCAGTTGTTTGTTTCCCACTCCACTCAATCTGAATCAAGTCACTAGCTCAGTAATGACTAAAATACAGTATCACATGAAATACCATTTACACCAAATTAAAACAAATTACTTGGACAACTTTCAAAAAAATTTGTATTTTGCAATTTCTTGCTGCTCCCTTATAAAAACACTCCATAACTTCAACACTTAATCTAGGCTAGCACTTCAGTGCATTACTGAGGCATTATTAGAGATGGCATCTTTTGCAAAGAAGCTAAGGTTCTACCTGCCTGCCATAGTGACTACACATATCCAAGAAGAGAAGAATTCTCTGGGCCAACATTCCTCCTTTAGTCACATCAGAATAAACAGATTTATTGGTCGTTTCTGTATTTGCTTTTTGTGGCTGCAGCATCTGGCTACAGAAGTGTCATCTTCAACTGTCCCTAGATTCAATTCAGTCATGAGTTTCTGACTTGGATCTGCAGGTAACTAAACAGGCCGCTACGCGATTCAAATATCTTTGGGCGCATGGGGCAGGATGTCCCAGGAGATATACAGATCTAGAGTGCAATATTTGCTTCCTTTCCTTCTCTGCCACCACGCTGCCTCATCATTAAGACTTTGCATCCATTCTAATGGACAAGTTGCTGCTATTTTGAATGATTAGTAGCAAGCTCCTCAGTCATTAATGTCAATTCTACTGAACTTCAAGGAGAGTTTCAGAGTGCCATTGGACCATTTCCTTTGTCCTTCTTGGAATGTCCCATCACTTGGGAGCTGAGTGAGCAGCACATAGGGAGGAGACGCTCTCCAGCCATTTGATCAGAGTATCTATTTCAGTGAAGTTGATTTTATAGGACTTTCACCCAAATGCTTGTGGAAATGGCTTTAAGAACAGTCCGCTCATGAAATCCAGAGGATGCAACTGGAGCATCACTGCTGAAATTTCCTGAGCGCTCTAATATGTTGCTGATACATGGTCCAGGTTGCACTGCAATACAGGAGTGTGTTATTTGCTCTCCACAATAGAACTTTTGTTGATTTGGCGGTATTTGCTATCTACTGCGTTTTGCAATAATTTATAGAAAGCCAAGCTAGCATAGGTGATTCAGTGTTGGATCTATTTGTCAATGGTGATCTTTTGATAATTGTCTCTGTCAAAGCATGGGGAGTGCTCAGCATATTAAAGAACCTCTCCTTCAACATATATGGGAGGTAGAAAATTTCACTAACCAGATGTGCGTCAATCTGAGTTTTGTTTTGGCCACATTTAAAGACAAGCAGAGTTTCTTGTATGAATAATTGAAGAGATTGACAGTGGATTTGCAAATCTGATGTACAATGGATGAAAAACTGTAGATCATGCATGGTCAATTTAGTTTTGGCACGGTACTGGCTGAGGTTAGAGTTTTCCCATTTGCATGGTCTAACACCGACACTAGCAGGCAGAAGATCTTTGACGATGTGAATAGCCACCATCAAATAGATTGTAAATAGCATGGAGACTATCGCAGATGCAGATCAAGATTTTGAAGCGAACTGTTTCAGATCTCTCAAGATAGTTGCATTATACTATCAAGAAACAATGCAAGATTGTGAAGAAGTTTTTTGGATATCAAAACTTTTGAAGAACAATCTACAGAACCATTTAGTCAAATACTTTGGTCGTGTTGAAGCTAATTGTTTTTCCCCCATTCATTTGCTTGCTTGTCGCAACTCTCCCATTGACGCTGGTTCGCTCTTGGGCACCATCACAGTACTGCTGAGCTGTTGGAATGCTGCCTTCCTGACTGGTCACCTTGGATTGTTTTGACAGGCAACGTAGGCTGCTCATTTTTGTTCCAGGAGATGACTTTCAGCATAATTTTCATCGAATCAGTCACAAATACGTTGATTCAGCTATTGGTTGATTGAGCAAGAGTATTTCAGGACCAGGATTTCAAACCCAAAGTCATGATAAAGGTCTATCAGATAGCAGTGATCCCTATGCTGTTACATACTTCAGAGACTTGAACAACCTCCAGCTCGGCACTTCATAACACTGGACAAGAGTTACTAGCAATGTCTTTGTAAAACCAAATCTAGTGGCAAGAAAAGTTATCCAAGAGCAGCAGCCTCTGCCAGGCCAAGGAGCCCAATGAGATACTGATTATTCAAAACCAGCTCCACTGACTCGGACATGTCGTTCACATGCCTGACAAAAGACTTGCACCTGCAAAGAACTCCAGAAATGATCTAACATCTTTGCCAGCTCACAAGAGACCCTGCCTTGGGCCCAACCAAAGTGGAGATGGCTCATCCAGGAAAGCACCAAACAGAGACTTTTTCAGGAATACATGTGGGTGAAATTCAGAAGGAGCATGCAAATGTTCAAGCAACCCATCTAACCAATCCTTCAACCAAACGTGGCAGATTGCACACTGGACTTATCAGCCAACTCAGCACCATTGAACCAGAATGGAAGCAAATTATCCTTGATCCCAAGGGACACCTTAAAGCTAATGTGGCAAACATCATGATTCCAGGTGTGCTGTCGAAGGAAACTTGACATTCTGTATTGGGTATGCACTGCTGCCACTGCGCATCAGTGGTGGTGGGCATGGATGTTTAAGTTGATCAATGGAGTGACAATCAAATGGGGTGGCTTAGTACTGGATGGCACCAAACTTTGAGTGTTGTCGGAACTGAACTTATCCAGGCAACAGAAGTATTCCATCACACTCCTGTCCGTCTTATTGGTGTTTAAACTTGAGAAGCAAGAAGTGAGTTACTATGCTCAGAATTCCCAGCCTCTGACCTGCTCTTATAACCACAATATTTTTATTGCTGGCCCAGTTCAGCCTCCATTCAATGGTAACATGAAGCTGCTGATAGTGGGGATTCAACAATGGCGCTATTGAATATCAAAGGGAGATGGTTAGAGACTCTCTTGTTGGAGATAGTCTGTCGGGCACTTGCGCCATGTGAATGTTACTTGCATTTAACAGCCCAAGTCAAGATACTGTCCAACTCTCGCTGCATATGAACACGGACTACTTCTGCATCTGAACAGTACTGAATGGTGGTGAACATGTCAGTGAGCATCCCTACTTCTGAATTTGATATAGGGAAGGGCATTCATGTTGCAGCTGAAGAGGGTTCAATCTCGTACAATACCCTGAGGAGCTCTTGCTGAAGGCTCTTGGGACTGAGATGCTTGGCTTCCAACAACCACAAGTATCCTTCTTATACTCCAACCAGTGGAGAGAGCTCCTCCTTGTATCCACCCTGGGCCTCTTGATGCCACATTCAGTCAAATGCTGACTAGAGGTCAAAGGCAATGAGAGGAGTAAAGATTGTCTAGGACACCTGAAGAACTCCATGTTATGGGACCCTTTTGTCTAATCGAGCAGAAAGGGGCATCTGTTTAATAAGCCCAAGAGGGTACTTCTGACAGCACAGCACTTCCCCATGCACTAAAGGGTCAGCCTGGATAGTGTGCTGAGTGTTCTGATTCAGAGGCAAGAGTGTTAGCACTGAGCCAAGCTGACACCATTGTTTCAGTGAACACATAAGAAATAGGAGCAGGAGTAGGCCATCAAGCCCCTCGAGCCTGCCCTGCCATTCAATAAGATCATGGCTGATCTGTCGTGTCTCAGTTCCACATTCCCGCCCTCTCCCCATAACCCCCTTGCCTATCATTAACCTATCAACCCGCGTCTTAAATATATTTAGCGAGGCAGCCTCCACCACTTCAACAGGCAGAGAATTCCAGAGATTCATCACCCTTTGAGTGAAGAAGTTCCTCCTCAACTCTACTCTAAACCACCCCCCCCCCCTTTACCTTGAGGCTGTGCCCTCTAGTCCTACTGTCCTTTGAGCGGGAAGAGCCTCTCCACCTCTATCCTATCCATCCCATTCATCATCTTATACATCTCAATGAGATCTCCCCTCATTCTTCTAAATTCTAACAAGTACAAGCCTAGTTTATTTAGCCTCTCCTCATAGTTCAACCCCCTCAACTCCAGTATCAGCCTAGTAAACCTCCTCTGCACTCCCTCCAAGGCCAAAATATCCTTGCGTAAGCGCGGCGACCAAAACTGCACACAGTACTCCAGCTGCGGCCTCACCAGTGCCCTATACAGCTGCAACAAGACCTTCCTACTTCTATATTCAATCCCCTCGCTATGAAGGCCAGCATCCCATTCGCTTTCCTGACCACCTGCTGCACCTGCAGGCTGGGTTTTTGCAACTCATGCACAAGGACCCCAAGGTCCCTCTGCACCGTCTTGCCATGTAAGTAATAGTCCTTCCTACCATTATTCCTACCAAAGTGCACAACTTCACATTTGCCAACATTAAATTCCATTTGCCAGTTCCTGGCCCATTCGCCCAGCCTATCTAGATCCTTCTGCAGACTCTCCACACCCTCCGTGCAATTTGCCATTCCACCAATCTTGGTGTCATCAGCAAATTTCGACACCATACACTCGGTTCCCTCCTTCAGATTATCTATATAAATGGTAAATAGCTGAGGCCCCAGCACCGACCCCTGGGGCACTCCACTAGTCACCAACTGCCAATCCGAATAGCACCCATTGACCCCCACTCTCTGCCTCCTATTTGACAGCCAATCCCCTATCCACGCTAACACCCTACCCCCAACTCCATGCCCCCTGACCTTCTGCAATAACCTCTTGTGAGGCACCTTATCAAACGCCTTCTGAAAATCAAGAAACACCACATCCACCGGCTCTCCTCTATCCACCGCCCTAGACACATCCTCATAGAACTCCAATAAATTCGTCAGGCACAACTTCCCCTTAACGAAACCGTGCTGCGTCTGCTCTATCAAACAATTCTCAAGATGCCTCGCTATTTTCTCCTTGATGACGGATTCTAACATTTTTCCTACAACAGACGTTAAACTAACCGGCCTATAATTCCCTGCCTTTTGCCTGCCACCCTTCTTAAACAACGGCGTAACATTAGCCGTTCTCCAATCTTCCGGCACTTCCCCGGAATCCAGCGACGTTTAGAAAATAATCACCGAGGCATCCACTATCACCTCCGCCATTTCTTTCAGAACCCTTGGATGCATTCCATCCGGTCCTGGGGACTTGTCCACAATCAGTCCCTCCAGTCTGTCGAGCACCGCCTCTCTAGTAACAATAATGTCATTCAGGCCCTCCGCTCCTACCATCTTTCCATCACGAACACCCGGCAAATTATTCACGTCCTCCTCTGTGAAGACCGAAACAAAAAAGTTATTCAAGGCCTCAGCCATTTCCCCATCCCCTACCACTAAGTCCCCCCTCTCATCCTCTAAGGGTCCAACGTTCACCCTAGCCAGCCTCTTCCTTTTTATGTATTTATAAAAACACCCCATTCAATGAGCAAGGACGAACACTAAAATCATGACAATAACATTCAATGTGAACTATTAAAAATTCTAAAATTTACCCACTAATAAATTCCTCACATCTGGCAAAACACAATGTTAGGATTCATGAATCCAAATCTCAGACCTTAGCCAGTCTTCTACAGTTTCAGCTCTACCTATAGATTTATTGAAAACATCCCAAGCATATGGAACTATGGCAAATTGGCTGAAAATTCCCACAGTTTATTTTGACCTGTCTATTGACAAGCAGTTAAACCTTTGCATTACTGCTTCTAGCATAAAGCAGGCTGTTAAAGCACAAATTATAGCACAATTGCTGACTTAGAAAATCGAATGCGGGGAACATTTTGTAGCACTTTTGGATAGGTAGAGCAGCAGCAAAATTCAGCGTTCAAAAAGATATCTTCAATGACATTGCTCAGGGAAATTGGAAAGCTTCTGCACCAAGAGCATAGCCTTCGAGCTGAACTCGATCCTCATGGAATAAATTCAATGTAACTCTTATGGCTAATTTGAATTAGCTTTTGAAAAGTATCTCATGAAATTGTGGCTGAAAAAGTATATAGATTAATTAAATGAAAAAGCTGAATGACTGAAATACTGGACAATCTGACTGGTTTGCTTTTTACCCCCCCAGTGATAGATTTTCTTCTGAACAGGTTTATTTGGAATCACGAGCTTTCTGCACACTACTTCTTTGTCAGGCATCACTCACCTGATGAAGGAGCAACACTCCAAAAGCTCGCGATTCCAACTAAACCTGGTGTTGTGAGACTGCTTACTATACCTATCCCAGGCCAATGCTGGCATTGCCGCACCTGTGCTTCCTCGCTGATATTGCATTTTAAAATTCACAATATTTTGTGCGAATATATAAAATATTCACATCCCTAACCTCCTCCAAGCTAACCACACTCTCAGGTCTCTGCGCTTACCCAGTTGAAACCACAATGACATTTTAATTGCTCTATTACTAGTGACTGCATTTTCAGCTGCCAAGGTCCAAACTCTGGAGATTTCTCCTCAACCTCTGCACCTCTTATTAGCTTAGGACACTCCCTAAAATCTGTCATCTATATTGATATTTACTTTCGTGGCTTCATCTCAAATTTTATTTGAAATCACTTATGTTGAGCATCTGGAGATATTTTACTATGTCAAAGATATTACATAAATGATATTACAACATGACTACCAGATCATCTGTGGTATTGCTTAAGATATTATTTTATAAATGAATGAACGTGTTACAAGATGAATTAGTATGACTTAATGATGGTAACTACATAGTATTTTGCTAATTTTATGCTGTGAAGCTTTTGAAAGTACCCCAAGTGAATTATAGTTGCTATGGAAGTAAAAGTTCTTCCTTTATATCAACAGTTGTTCAGTGGTAGCTTGTCCACTCCCATTGTAGTTCATATCTTGCTGTTTCAAGTTCGTGCTTTGTGGGCAGCACCCGCCGCTTGAGGGAAGAAGCGCAAGCTGATATACTATATTTAGTATACCATACCAAAAAGTCTTGCATGGTATTGCTTGAGATATGTAATGCATTTAAGAGCTAGGCTAAATAATTGTGTCCCTTTACCAAAAAAACTCATTCAGCACTTCACTTTCCAACCGCAGGCCTTCCCTGCTTTTGTCTCTTAAAGATAATTAGTTACCACCATTAAAAACCTTCAGACATTCTACCAAGAGTTTGCTAGGCAGTGGCAGCTTTTCAGTGTAATTCATCTGAAATTGATGTGCCCAACTAAACCTAAAAGAATTTTAAGCAAAAATTACATTACAGGCAAACCAAATTTCCACAATTCTGTGTGCTATTTTAAAGGCAATGCATAATAAGTAAACCACGCCCCAGGACAAAGTAATAACTGTTGAGAGTTCCTGCTAAGTATCATTTACATGCTTTCATAAAAGCCCTAAAAATTAAGTTGTTGATGTTGGGCACCAGGAGACACTTAAGTGTTCTAAAAACTTTTAATCTTTAAAAATTTAGTACAGAACTAACACCAGTAAAACTAGCGAATGGTTCTGCATGTTTTTTAAAAATATTTTCAGCAATTTAAAATCAGTTGACTCAGGTGGTGGACTGACACTATCACAAATGATACAAACAGTACTTTCAGCTAGCCATTTAATCAAACTGAACCTAGTTACCACTCAAATATATCTTGAAGCAAAACTTTTTTTTAAGTTAATTTTAAAACAATGCACAATTGTTTTAGGTCATGGCTGATTGAGCAGAAACCAGAGAAAATAACATTCAAGAAAGGAACAATTTGCGTCAGAATTGCTGAGTTTACTTAAAACAGAAAATGAAACTTGTCATACTTTGGTATTTTGTGCAGCTATTTTCTGCTTCTTGATAAGAGTTGAAAAGAAACAAAGGTAGCTTGAGAAATTTGAATGTCAGGGTTTTGGTAGGTTAAAGTTAAGGCTGTAAGTGGCAACAGACCATTAAACCTGCATATTTAATGCTGTGAAATATTGTTTTTTGTTCAAAACCGAATTTGTCCCATCTGAGTGAAAAATGACAAAAACACTGCCCAGGGCATTCAAGTGATTTAGATGAACAATAAGACCAAATATTAAGTGACAAGAGGTTGTAAATCAAGAAACTGTGCAAGTGTAAACATAATTGCAATTAGTAATTTTTGCTTGATTTTTAGTTAACTTCAGGCATGCTATAAAAAAAATCCATTTCTTTTGTGAGTGATGCCACAAATTAAAGAATGATGCAGCACAGATGGTGGCGATTTGGCAGGATGTATTTGCACTAGTAATTCATCCCATTCCACGTTCTTTGCCAATAGCCCCACAAATGTATCCCTTTTAAGTACTGATCCAATTTTCTTTTCAAAGTTATTCTTGAAGCTGTTTTCAACACCCTTTCTGATAGCGCATTTTAGGTCATAACTTGTATAAAACAATATTTTTCCTCCCATTGCCTCTATTCTTTTGTCAATTCCCATGAATCTGCATCCTCTAAGTACCAGCCCTTCTTTCAGTGATTTTTTTTTAAACAAATCATTTGCAGTGTTTCAAAATCACTTCTGTAGGTGGTCAGACCTGTTGAGTTTATCCAGCATTTTCTGTTCTTATTCTGGCAGTGGATTGACACCAATTAAAAAAGCTTTACAATAAACCCACTTTCAGTTGTTTTATCAAACTATACTTAATTATCCTTGAAATATATGAAGGAACATTCTTAAATCATGCTCTTTAAAATATACATTTTAAAATGATGCATGATTGCACAAATTCATGACAAACTTTTTATTTAGCACGAGTTTAAGTAGCAACTAGGAAAATGTACATTCAGAACGTGCACAACTTGTGTCAGGTCTCTATGATTTTGAGCAACTTTTCATTCACTTTCTCAGTTCAATCTCAAGTAACTCAGATCTTTATTCCTCTGATAACATTCTAGTAAATGTCCTCTGCACCCTCCTTAAGGCCTTGCTTGACCTCTTTCATGAAATGTGGTGCGCAGGATTGAATGCAATTCTCCAGCTGGAGCACAATCAGTGTTTTGCACAAGCTCACCGCCACTCACTACTCTCAGCCCCTTAGCCAATCTGATACCCATGTGGCCACTGCCTCTTTAATTCTACATCATTAACAAGTCTATTATGTGGAACTTTATTACATGCTTTTGGAAAGTCCATAAGCAAAAGTCATTTTCTTTAATTAAGGTGGATGCAGAGGGTTGATTTCGCACCTCAGCTGTACCCTCTGCCTCCAAACCCATTCTTTGACTATCTTAAATATTAAATATCCATTCAATATTACCTGCTTATCTATTTTCACACTTCTTTCTCAGCCCTTCTTTTCCTTTTCCAGTTTTCCAATACTTTTATATTTAGCTTAGTCATTCACCTGTCAATCTTTGATTCCAATCCACCTGGGCAAAAGCCCTTTATAACTCAATGAAATTATTGCTCCTCTAATTGAATATTTTCACATTTGATATTTCACTGTCATTCTGTAACAACTCTAAGCCTAATAATATTGTGATCACACTTTTCCAAATATTCTCCCACTATTAACATCTGCCTTAGTCTTTAACACTTTCACCACCACGATCTTTTCCTTAAGGCCACCTCATCTTTGTCATTTAATCTCTCCTGAGCTCCAACTTGTCCCTGACTTTCTATTTTGTTCCACCTGCTCTCTTCAATAACAAAATCCACCATACTTCAACTGCTCTTCAGTTCTAAAGAATTATATAGACTTAATGTTCAACTCTTGTTTCTCTCTCCACAGATGCTGCCAGACCCCCAAGATTTCCAACATTTCCCTGTTTAGTATTCTCTTATGTGCTTGAAATATCTTGGTTAACTATTAGCTTTACAATTCCCTTGTCTGCATGATCTCCATTTCTGAACTATTCTTTACTATCGGGGTTTGTCTTTGGCACTGTTTTACACAACTTGCATCTCCTCTTTAACTCTTCATCCTGGTGTCCTTCCCCACTAAATTAGCATTTTATAACATACAGTAGCTTCGATAGTTAGAAGTGTCCACAAATAGACTTTCAAACAGAGCGTTTCAAACACATGGAAGGGTTGAGGCTAGGTAAAGATACAACTAAGTTAACCAAAAAAAATACATCCTTGTGACAGGATAGTCTAACAGGAACTGTTACTAGCAAGGTAGCATATGATCATTAATTGTTTACATTCATTGTTCCAGTGTAACTGCTCTGAACTAGGGATCACAGTATCAACTTTTTCGAATCTACAAAAATAGGGATAAAGGTTATTTGTCAAAACTACCTTCAGGAGGATAGAGAATAGAAATATGGACATTAGATAAAATTTAATGAAAATAAATAAGCAATTCAGTTTGGAAAGAATAAACAAAAGCATACAGACTAAAGACTAAAATTTCTAAAAAGGGATAGAGAAACAAACACTTAGGGATTCAAAATTTCACACCTTTATAACTGGGAAGCTAAGTTAATAAGATCAAGGGAAAAAGTTTGAGGTTCTAGATTTCATGAATAGGGGTATCAAGTACAAAAGCAAAAAGTTAATGTCTGGTTTTAAGTATTTGTCTTCAGGATAGATATTGAGGTTGTGGAGACTTGGTTAGATTAGTTTAATTAGGGCCTCATAGATCTCAATAAAAGCTCAAAAAGCAATCAGGTGGAGAAATCTAAATCTGGAAGTAACCACGAGAAAAACAGATTTCACTAAACAACTAACCAGTGACAGAGATAAATTTATCACAAAAACATCAAGGAGATTTGACAGTCAGCAGCATATAGAATATCCAAACAAAAGAAGTGGATGGATTTTTTTTATATATAGGTTGAGATGGATCTAGATTGATTGTGCTTTCATGCATTTGGAATAGACGCAAGGGGCCAAACTGTCATCCCAAGATCTTGCAAAAGTGATAGAATTCATAATTTGTACTTATATCTGTGTCATACTTTCAAAACATAGTTACAGATCTAATCAAAGGCCTAACTTGATCTATTTTACTTTCTTACTAGATTAAACCTGACTCAAGTTGTGTATTGTATCTTGTGTATTGTATCTTACTCAAAAGAGCCCCACTTCCTCTCCAACATCTAACTAATTGAAATTGCAATGAAACAACCTACCCTCTAACACATTTTATGTAGTTCAAGTACAGGCATAAGTAGACTGAATTTTATCCCATCAATTCTATTAAGAAAATATTCTCATTGAATGGAGGCTACCTCCACTCTAATACCATCCATGAGTTTACTTCTCTATTATTTGGGTATAGATGGATAATCAAGATAGCTGAACAGAGGTATATCCCATTTTCTCATGGATGTGGCATGTGAGTTAATGATTAGGATAGGCATTTTCTAATCCATAGTGCTATCCCTGTTTTCGGTTAAAAGTCAAAAAAGTCTAACACATTTGTAAGAAAATAAACATCAAGAACAATATTGAACAGAGTATCAGTCAGTAACTTACCTTTTTTGCTATGCTTTGGGGGAACAGCTCCTACAGGGCCAGTAAGTCCAATGTTGTCATAAAAATTATTAATGGCTTTTGGGTCAAAGTTCCCTGAAATTAACATAAATGGAAAGAATTAAGGAACAAGATTTCAAGCTAACTTTTAAAATAGCATTCAAACAAGCACAAATAACTAAAACATGACAAGCAACAGTTTAATTATGGGACTCAAGTTTGGGATGAGGCAGGAGGAATACAGGCTGCGCAAGGGGATGGAGCAGTTGAGATGTGGGGCATGGGAGGATAGGCCAAAGAAGATTGGAATGCAGTGTGATGTGGCAAAGGCAGCTGCAAGAGCAAGTGGGAGGAGGGAGGAATGAGGAAAGAGGGAGTGAGGAGAGGTGACCTGCTGAAGGGAGGGGAAGGAGACGTGAGCAAGTTGGGGGGCAGGGTGCGCGATGAAATAAGAAATCTCATAGGCATACTTCCATTTATTTTGTGTTTTCCAAGAACCTGATTTATAGGAAACTTTATATTTCCAACTACTAGAGATTAGACACTATTCATAATGCATTGTTTTACCATATGGTGCATATGTCCTTTTGCTCTTTTATCCAAAGTAAATAACCCTATATTTATCCACAATACATTTTGTAGTTTGTTAGTTAAAATTTGTTCTTTACTTCCTACATCTCAATCTGTGTCTGTCAGCATTGATACCCAAAATCCACATTATTATAAAAACTTGTCTGAAACATTCATAGAAACATACATAAAAAATAGCAGGAGTAAGTCATTTGGCCCTTCAAATCTGCTGTCATTTATTATGATCAAGGCTGATCACCAAATTCAATACTTTGCCTTCACTCCGTATCCCTTGATCCATTTAGCCCCAAGAGCTATATCTAGTTGCTTCTTGAAATCAAACAACATTTTGGCCTCAACTGCTTTCTGTGGTAGCGGATTTCACAGATTCACCACTCTCTGGCTGAAGAAATTTCTCCTCACTTCCGTCCTAAAAAGGTTTATCCCTTACTCATACTATGACTGCTACTTCTGGACTCCCCTGCTATCAGGGGCATTATTTTTGAATCTATCCTGTCAAATAGGCACTTACTAAAAAAAAAATAACAGGATTAGACAGGGTAGATTCAGAAAGAACATTCACCTCTCACTCTTCCAAGCTCCAAATGAATAAAATCCTAACCAACTTAGTCTCTCCTCATATGACAGTCCTGCCATCTCAGGAATCATTCTGGTAAACCTTCACTTCGTTCCTCTATAGCAAAAGCTTCCTTTCTCAGATAAGAAAGCTAAAGCTGCACACAGTACTCCAGGTGTAGTGTCTCAGCAATACATTACACAATTGCAGCAATTCTTATACTCAAATTCTCTTGCTATGAAGGTCAATATATTATTTGCCTTCTTTACTGCCTGTTGTAACTGTGCACTTACTTTCAGTGATTGATGAGGACACCAAGGTCTTACTGACTATCCACCTCTCTCAATTTACAACCTTTCAAATAATAATTTGCCTTCCTATTTTTGCTACCGAAGTGGATAACCTCACATTTGTCCACATCATACTAAATTTGCCATGCAGATGCCCACTCACTCAGCCTGTCCAAACCATGCTTCAGCATCTCTACATCCTCCAAAGCTCTCATCCTTCCACCCAAATTTGTATCAGCTGCTAATTTGGGGATAATATATTGATGACTTGGATGAGGGCACTAAATGTCTGTGAAGAGTTGAATCACTGCCTGCCAATCAGAAAAAGGCCCATTTACTCCAACTCTTCACTTCCTGTCTGCTAACCAGCTCTCAATCCATCTCAAGACACTACCCACAGTCCCATGCACTTTAACTTTACAGTTATTTGCTATGCAAAACCTTGTCGAAAGTCTAAATAAACTACATCAAATAGTTCTCCCTAGTCAACTCTACTAGTTACATCCTCAAAGAATTCCAGTAGAATTGTCAAGCAAGATTTCCCTTTTGTAAATCCATGCTGACTTGTCAGATTATATACTGCTTTCCAAATGCTGAGAAATGAAATATTCAATAACGGATTATACCAACTTCGAGTATTGATGTTCTCACTAGTCTTTAGTTACCCGTTTTCTCTCTACCACCCTTTTTGAATAGTGGGCTTACATCAATTATCCTCCAATCTGTTGAAACTATTCCAGAAGCAAAAGAATTTTGGAAAGTGACCACCAGTAGACCAACTATTTCAAGGGCCACTTCCTTAAGTGCCCAATGCAGGAGGCGGCCACCTGGTCCATTGAGTCTGCACCAACCCCAATCCTATCCAGGCCTAATTCCTGTAACCCCACATGTTTACCTTGTTAATTCCTTGACACCAGTGTCAATTTAGCACCAATCAACCTAACCTACACATTTGTGGACTGTGGGTAGAAATCAGAGCACCTGGAGGAAATCCATGCAGACATGGGAAGAATGTGCAAATTCCACAGTGACCCGAGGCCAGAACTGAACCCGGGTTTCTGGCACTGTGAGGTGCAGTGCTCACCACTGTCCCGTTACTTTCCCCAAAACTAATACTGATTTCCTTCAGCTTCTCATTAAAACTTGTATTTCTCAGAATTTCTGATACATTATTTGTGTCCTCCTTTGTGAAGACAGCAGCCAAGTACAAAGTTAGATCACCAGCCATCTAATTTTTCCCAATCATGAATTCCCCTGTTTCTGACACTGAGGGGACACTGACATTTTTGTCAACCTTCTCATTACATACAAATAGAAAGATTTACAGTCAGTTATTATGTTCCCTGCCAGCTTACCTTCATGCTCGATTTTTCCTTTTCTTAATCAATCCCTTGCCCACCTTTGCTGAATTTTAAACGACTCCCAATCCTCAGGTCTATTGCTTTTTCTTGCCAATTTGTATGCTTCTTCTTTGAATCTAATACTACCTCTAAGTTCCCTTGTAAGCTATGGTTTGGCCACAGTTCCCTTTTCATTCTTGCGCCAAATAGAAATAAAACAACTTTTGAAGTTTACCCATTACCTGTCCAACAATCGATAATTATATAGCACCCCATTATCTACCACACATATTTCTGGACTTGTCCATTATATAATCATGAGCTTGTTTTCATGTTGGGGAAATTACAAGGATTTCCAAAGCCGTAATAAAATGTTGGTGGCTGCCAGAACGAAGCACAGCCAGTTCAAAATCATTCCAACTGTGACATCTTGTGAATTAATTTATTGTACTCTTGTTTTAAACTATGCACTAACCTATTTTCTTCAACATTTAAAAACTCAAAAGTTTGCTTTACAATTTCAACAAAGTTTTCCATTAGCCCAATTGGGTGCTGACAAAACGTGACAAAAAAGTAGGGTTATTGAGCCAAGACTTTGGACAGATGCTCCCAGCATCTGTCCACTGCAACTTCAGGGGGTTTCCAAGCAACAATATTAAGAGGGATGAAAATTATTTCAAATAGCCGAGATAAAAAGAGAGGCTGATGACATGAACAAGGAAGCTTAAATAAGTTGTCAAAAACTGCCATTTCTGAACCTTTTTACAGTCCATTGTTTCATTAATAGAAACTGTACAGACTTAATGGAAGATTTTAACTTAATTTCTTAGCATCAGAATTTCACTAAAGACATCTACCATATACAAACGTAAAAGTCAACATTTCCAGACTAGCTTTTTTGACCAAAAACCATGAAGTTCACTTTTACTTTAATATGTACAGCAGGGTGAGCAACCATACCGGATTTTTAAGGGATGGTCCAATAATCGAAGCAATTATCTTATGTTCCCAGGATGTTGCTTTTCCCATTTCAGACCTTAACTTTACAGCTATCCCGTATACACCAGCACATTCATACTGTTCCTAGCTGCCTGACCTGATTATTTGTCCAGTAATACCCCTGGCGGCACTTTGCTCTTGCACACTCCCATGCAGCCACAGTCATGGAATTGTCAGCACACCCATGGACCACCAAGTTCGCACGAAACCCTTGCCCCATTGTGTGGTTCCCCCGCACCAAACCATCCCTTAAATTTTTTTTCCCCCGACCAGAGTTGGTCACCTTAAAAAAACTGTGTCAAGTTAATGCAATATAGGCTGTTGGATTTATGAATACAAATTCAAAAGCTGACATTTTACATTTTAAGTAAAATATCGTTGAGGGGTCATATGACTTTTCTTCCCTGTCAACTTACATGGAACTGCACAAGGCCCTGAAGAGCTAATCTTCACGTCTGGACAAAACATTCAAATGCAAAATGAACTATCGGAACATTTCATCAAGAAGTCATTAAAATGCAACAGATCTTCACTCCGGATAATTACTGCCCTTATCCAAATAATTAAAAGAAATTGGTTATAATACAGCTTGCAGGCTTTTTGGCTTCCAAGTGGAATTTCAAAGAATGGGTGTGAAAAATGATATGCGAGTGGGTGAAACTCAAACCCTGTTGTGCGTCAATGGCTTAGGTACCAGAAAACATTTGAGGATAACGGCCAGAAACACGCAGGTCACATAATAGAAACTAGGTTTTCAGACGAGGACTTCAATGAGACATTTTTGAAACAAAAGGTGAAGAAAGATGCAGATCAGTGAAGGAAGAGGTCCTTGCATAAAGAATCATCAACAGACAGAAAATTTACACTGGCCTTTTTTGTTCTGTTTGTGGAACCAAATCAAGTTTCACTACAGGAGCTTTTTTGCAGCTTGCCTGGAGTAAAGCAAGAGGAAACCTCCCACTACAAGCAGTGAAACACAGTAAATTCATCTTCCTTAACCTCCAGGCTCTATTTTGTCAGTGGATCATAAGGAACTATTGGCTTTCAACATTTCAAGATTTCATTTTGGAATCTTCAAGGAAAGTTCAGAATGAAAGCGTGATAATATCTCAAGATGGATTAATAAAGTTCAGATGGGGGAAGAAAAAAAAAATCAAGTTTTACTGAACAGCCTGATTTGCATGGCAAGTAATGTCATGCAGACCTGTCAGGATTACTTGAACTGTAGGCTTCAAGTGATGAAAATAGGAGATGGAACATCACCAAAAAGAAATGGACAACAAAACACCACAGACAAATGATTGAAAATGGAGATTAGCCCTTTGCCTTAGCATATTGGTTTCCTGGCAGTTACATATTACTCACTGAGCATCTAGGATTATAACAGCAAAATCTTAGACACAAGACCTAGCCTATGTTAAATCAACTGATGTTAGCCAGGACATCATTGGGCCATTCAATTGTCCGAGAGTCCCACTTATCATTTTAGCACCTATGCAAGAAACAGTTCCGAATTTCAGATAAGGAGAAAAGTTGGTTCAGCTTTGCTGCAAAAGGTTAGGGTGTACGGAGTTGGGGGTAAGGTGTTAGCATGAATAGAGGATTGGTTGTCTAATGGGAAGCAGAGAGTTGGAATCAATGGGTGCTATTCTGGTTGGCAGTTGGTGACTAGCGGAGTGCCACAGGGATCGGTGCTGGGGCCTCAACTGTTTATCATTTACATAGATGATCTGGAGGAGAGGGCTGAGTGTAGGGTAATGAAATTTGCTGATGACATGAAGATGAGTGGAAAAGTAAATTGCGTGGAAGGTGCGGAAAGTCTGCAGAGAGATCTGGATAGACTGAGCGAGTGGGCGAGGACCTGGCAGATGGAGTATAATGTTAGCAAATGTGAGGTTGTCCACTTTGGTAGAAATAATAGTAGGAGGGATTATTATTTAAAGACAAAAAGCTGCAGCATGCTACAAGTGTACAGGGTACTGGTGAGGCCGCAACTGGAGTACTGTGTGCAGTTTTGGTCGCCGCATTTGCAGAAGGATATATTGGCCTTGAAGGTAGTGCAGAGAAGGTTCACTAGGCTGATACTGGAGATGAGGGGGTTAGCCTATGAGGAGAGATTTAATAGACTGGGTCTGTACTCGGAGTTTAGAAGGCTGAGGGGGGATCTTACAGAGACATCTAAGATAACAAAGAGGATAGTTAGGGTAGAGAGATTCTTCCCACTTAGAAAGGATAGCAGAACTATAGGGGACAGCCTCAAAATAAGGGGAAGGGGGGCAGTTTAGATCGGAGTGGAGGAGGAACTTCTTCACTCAAAGGGTGGTGAGTCTCTGGAATTCTCTGCCCACTGAAGTGGTGGAGGCTACCTTGCTGAATATATTTAAGTCACGGGTAGATAGCTTTCAGATAGACAAGGGAATTAAGGGTTATGGGGAGAAAGCAGGAAAGTGGAACTGATCCACTTCAGATCAGCCATGATCTTGTTGAATGGCGGGGCAGGCTCAAAGGGCTAGATGGCCTACTCCTGCTCATATTTCTTATGTTCTTAGATACCCCTGTAGCTGCCTAGTTTGTCAAGATTCAGGAGTGCATAATGTCTATTAAGCAAGATCCAAGAAGCTCAACAGCCACTTTGTCAATCACCTGCAAAGAGCAGAAAAATGTGGCAAGAATAAGAAGTTTTTAGGCCCAATGAAACAGTTCATATAGAAAATGTGAAATTTTCACCAGAGCATATGCACTCTGATTTGTAACAATAACTTGGGGGGAGGGGTGGAGCAGGTCAATGTAGCAATGCTTCAACAAAATATAGCTAAGGTGAAGCAAAGTTCAAAAATAACAATGACACAGAAAAGCCTTTCAAAAACCATTCCCACCGCATAAACACCATCATTTCAAACTAAACATCTGGAATAAAGTATTTTCTTTCGTAGAACATTGCGATGTCCTACTTGACACATTTTGTTGCTCTTAGCATGCGAGTTTACACTGCTAGCAGAGTAGTGCCAATCTGGAACAGAAGGTCATTTTCCCTTAAATCAGAGGCTCATCTGAATTCTACACCCTTGACCAAATTTTTGATAAACGAACCCATCAAACTAATTGACAAGTACTGCAATGTCAGGAAATTCCTGTCTGATTAAGTTCACCAGTTTTGTCTTTTGCCTACTTATGTGGCCCTAAAATGTAAAAAAAAAGACTAGCAGTTTTATTACAGTATTACTCTACAAAACTAACATTCTCACATAAATTTTTCAATTAAAAGTAAGTAATCAAATATGAATGCTTACTGAGATGTGATTTCTATTTAATTTTTTTTACTTTGTCTTTTGATTTTCTCTACCTGTTCTAATTATTTACACCATGCCTAATTTTTTAAAAAATTTTTTATTCTAATTCAATCCAATCAAGTCCAATTCAGAGTCTCAACAAGTTGGGACATTCCCGATCCAAGCTGACAAGACAGGGCTCTCACCTCTATGATCTACATGATCCAAGTTGATTGGAGTAGCATAGCTCCTCCTCCAAGGTTTGATCTCATTTGCATCTTAGCCAAATGGCCAAGATGCCGCTTTTAAAAATTGCTTCAAATGAAGCTGAAATGTAACCTAATGACTTCAACCAAGCACAGCATGTTGATACTACGCTTGATCTTAGCCAAAAGGCTGAGGCCTAATATTTAGTTCTGTCAAGGATTATATTCAAATTGCTTTCGCCATTTTTCTCATTTTCTTCACTCCAAATATTCACTTTGGAGAATGAAACAGCACTTTAAAAACTATCGTTCAAACAGTAATCTCAGGTTCACAGATCATGCAATATAGTGGTAGAAGAATTGAGAAATTACAGTAAACAGATGCAATGTCAGGCAGAATAGAATTAGTATTTTCCAATTTAGGATGACTTGGTTACAAATATTTGTGCTGCAAATAGAAAACTGCCCCATTCACTCATGTTAACATTTTTCATGCGAATGAACTCAGAAACAAAGGGTCATGGTGGCCACCATCCTCTGCAAGAGGTGCTGCCTGCATTCTGATCATCTTGTAGGAATGGCCAAACTATGCACAATATTCTCAGGACTTCCTCAGCCCAATAAAGTTTCCCAGGTTATGACCAGATTTATTACAAGTAATTACAAAAATCAACTTCTTCTAGAAAGGTCAACTGTCTTCAGTACTTCTTGTCTTCTGAATATACAAGTTAACAACCTGAGATGCAAGAACAACAATACTGTGCTTTCATAGAAACCATGCATCAGTGTAGTTTCCTTTAGCTACCCGACGACATACTTTCTTGGATCACCACCTTCTTCTGAAGGGTACTGCAGGAGGGTGAATTCAACATAAAAATTTTCACTCGTGAAAAGCATTAAATAACAATCAGAAACAATGATGTCAGTTCAAGACGTTAAAGAACAGAAACAAGAATGGGAAAGACTTGAATTGTGATAAGTGACAAAACGTGATTGATTAAGGGAACGAACATATAAATGCGTACGGAAACCAGAATAGCAATAACCGCAGTAAATGCAAAACAAACTTGACTGGCATGTTAAAGCAACCACTTTGGACGAGAAGAGGGTATTTTTTAAGTGGTGAAAAACTCAACAGTGGAGGCCCAAAATAACTTGGGGGTACATGATCTGCATAGATCATAGAAAGATACAAAAAACTAAAAGGTCAACAGAAAGCTGGCCATTTCATCTAGAAGACTGAAGTACAAGCGGAAGTGGAAGTCATGCTTCAAGAATACCAAGCTTTGGTTAGAACATACTTTTAGTACTGAGAGCATTTAAGAACATAAGAACATAAGAAATAGGAGTAGGCCATCTAGCCCCTCGAGCCTGCCCCACCATTCAATAAGATCATGGCTGATCTGTCGTGGCTCAGTTCCACATTCCCGCCCTCTCCCCATAACCCTTAATCCCCTCTCTCATCAAAAACCCATCAACACGCGTCTTAAAAATATTTAGCAAGGTAGCCTCCACCACTTCAACGGGCAGAGAATTCCAGAGATTCACCACCCTTTGAGTGAAGAAGTTCCTCCTCAACTCTGTTCTAAACCGCGCCCCCCTTTATCTTGAGGCTGAGCCCCCTAGTCCTACTATCCTTTCTGAGCGGGAAGAGTCTCTCCACCTCTATCCTATCCATCCCATTCATCATCTTATACGTCTCAATGAGATCTCCCCTCATTCTTCTAAACTCTAACGAGTACAAGCCTAGTTTATTCAGCCTCTCCTCATAGCTCAACCCCCTCAACTCCGGCATCAGCCTAGTAAACCTCCTCTGCACTCCCTCCAAGGCCAAAATATCCTTGCATAAGTATGGCGCCCAAAACTGCACACAGTACTCCAGCTGCGGCCTCACCAATGCCCTATACAGCCGCAGCAAGACCTCCCTACTTTTATATTCAATCCCCCTCGCTATGAAGGCCAGCATCCCATTAGCCTTCCTGACCACCTGCTAGCTGGGTTTTTGCGACTCATGCACAAGGACACCAAGGTCCCTCTGCACCGTCGCCTGCTGCAATTTTTCGCCACGCAAGTAATAATCCTTCCTACCATTATTCCTACCAAAGTGGACCACCTCGCACTTGCCAACATTAAATTCCATTTGCCAGTTCCTGGCCCATTCGCCCAGCCTATCTAGATCCTTCTGTAGACTCTCCACGCCCTCCGCACAATTTGCCGTTCCACCAGTCTTGATGTCATCAGCAAATTTCGACACCATACACTCGGTTCCCTCCTTCAGATCATCTATATAAATGGTAAATAGCTGAGGCCCCAGCACCGACCCCTGGGGCACTCCACTAGTCACCAACCACCAATCCGAATAGCACCCATTGACCCCCACTCTCTGCCTCCTATTTGACAACCAATCCTCTATCCACGCTAACACCCTACCCCCAACTCCATGTCCCCTGACCTTCTGCAATAACCTCTTGTGAGGTACCTTGTCAAACACCTTCTGAAAATCAAGAAACACCACATCCACCGGCTCTCCTCTATCCACCGCCCTAGACACATCCTCATAGAACTCCAGTAAATTTGTCAGACACGACTTCCCTTTAACGAAACCGTGCTGTGTCTGCTCTATCAAGCAATTCCCCTCAAGATGCCTCGCTATTTCCTCCTTGATGACGGATTCTAACATTTTTCCTACAACAGACGTTAAACTAACTGGCCTATAATTCCCTGCCTTTTGCCTGCCACCCTTCTTAAACAACGGCGTAACATTAGCCGTTTTCCAATCTTCCGGCACTTCCCCGGAATCCAGCAACGTCTGGAAAATAACCACCAAGGCATCCACTATCACCTCCGCCATTTCTTTCAGAACCCTCGGATGCATTCCATCCGGTCCTGGCGACTTGTCCACAATCAGCCCCTCTAGTCTGTCGAGCACCGCCTCTCTAGTAACAGTAATGTCATTAAGACCCTCCAGTCCTACCACCTTTCCATCTCTAACACCCGGCAAATTGTTCACGTCCTCCTCCGTGAAGACAGAAACAAAAAAGTTATTCAAGGCCTTAGCCATATCCCCATCCCCTACCACTAAGTCCCCTTTCTCATCCTCTAAGGGACCAACGTTCAACCTAGCCAGCCTCTTCTTTTTTATATATTTATAAAAACTCTTGCTATCCTTTTTTATATTAAGCGCTAGCCCAGCTTCATAGTTTCTCCTACCCTTCTTTATCAACTTCTTTGTCAGTCTTTGTTGACATTTAAACCTCTCCCAATCCTCTTCTCGCCCACTACTCTTAGCTACTCTAAACGCCTCCGCTTTTAATTTAATACTTTCCTTCACCTCCTTCGTTATCTACGGCTTATTACCTCTCCTCCTACTGTCCTTTTTGACCATCGGAATAAATTTCTGCTGAACACCAAGAAAGATCTCCTTAAAGATCCTCCACTGCTCCTCAGCAGACCTACCTTCCAACGCACTCCCCCAGTCCACAATCGCCAATTCTTCTCTCATCCTACCGTACTCCCCTCTGTTCAAACAAAGGGCGCGTGTCCAGGAACCCACTTTCTCCTCCTCCATCTGCACCAGAAACTCCACCATACAATGATCACTCTCCCCAAGAGGATCCTTCACCGCAAGGTCCCTAATTCTACCCACCTCATTAGATAACGCCAGATCAAGATAACTCGCTCCCTCGTCAGCTCCAACACACACTGTTCAAGGAAACTATTCCGGCAGCATTCCAAGAACTCCTCCTCGAGCCCACCGCGTCCAACATGGGTCGACCAATCAATATGCAGATTGAAATCCCCCATAACTACGGCCGTCCCATTCCTGCACGCCGCACTTATTTGCACGTTAACAGCCCGCCCCACCTCCAGATCATTATTCGGGGGCCTATAGACGACACCCACCAGCGTCTTCCTCCTTTTGCTGTTCCTAATCTCTACCCACAACGATTCCACTTTCTGCTCCTTGGCTCCAATATCATCCCTTGCTACCACCCTGATGCTATCCTTAATCAGCAGAGCTACGCCCCCCCCTTTTTCCTCCCGCCTAACCTTCCTAAACACTTGATACCCCTGGACATTCAGCTCCCAGTCCCTGTCACCTTGCAGCCACGTCTCTGTAATGGCCACCAGATCATATCCATTTGTGCCGATCTGCGCCACCAGCTCATCCACTTTATTCCGAATGCTTCGTGCATTCAGAAGTGAAATTAAGAAACAGCTACACATGCCAGGTATTTGGAACAATCTTCCTCAAATGGCAATTGATGTTAGATCAACTGATAGTTTTAAACTGAAGATTGATAGATAATATGTCAAACCCAAAAGGTATTAAGTAAGGGCTGTGGGACAAAGTTGGATGTGGAATTAGGTTGCAGATCAGCCACTGAATATCAAAACAGACTCAAAAGGCTAATCTGTCTACTCTCATTCCTTTTTCCTGCAAAAACCTTTTAATACACAATGGGTGTAAATAAATGAAAAAAGGAGAGTGTTCAAGCAGGACAATGACAAAGAATTCAAGTCAAACAACACCAAAGTTTCATGCATTCATGGATAGGGGCAAAAGCAATACTAATGTTCTATGCTTTGATATTTAGTAAACTCTTAAATGTCTGTTGGTTCATGAATTACGCCATCCTGTGTTTGAATAATGTTCAATTCTACATAAAAGCTTAAACACATCCACATTGTCACTAAGACCATCTATCCCCACCCTCCATAATATCACCAACTCCATCCTTGCCTCAGCTTTTCTTCCTTGTCTTTGGTACCTTTAAACTTCACATTCCAATGCTCTTCTGATTGGCTTCACATCTTCCATCCCCCCAAGCCTTAAGTTAATTCAAAGTTCTGTTGCCCAGATGCTAACTCTCACCAAGGTCTGTTCAGCCCTGCATTCAATGATCTACAAAACAGAAAATGCTGGAAAATCTCAGCAGGTCTGATAACATGACAGCATCTATGAAGAGAGTAGAATAATGTTTCAAGTCTGGATGTCCATGTGTCAGATTGGATAAAGCCAGCTCTATTCTCTCTCCACAGGCGCTGTCAGACCAGCATTTTCTGTTTTGGTTCAGATTCTAACAACCACAGTAATTTGCTTTCATTTCAATGACCAACACTGGTTTCCAATTGAACAATGCCTCAATTTTAAATTTCCCATTCTTGTTTTCAGATCGCTCCATGGCTTTACTGCGTCCCACTTCAGTAATCTTCAGCCCAACCAGCTTTTAAGATTCCTGCACTCCAATTCTGTCCTCATGTGCATCCCCAATTTTAATCATTCCACCAACTACAGTTGTGCCTTCCACTGCCAAAGCCCCAAGCACCGAAGTTCCCACCAGCCCCTCCATCCTCCCCAGCCCAGCCAAATGTCTCCGCTCTCTTTCTTCCTTTAATGCACTCCCTAAAATCCAGCTCGTTGACCAAGCTTTTCGTCATCTGCACTTATAACTTGTAAAGTGGCTCAACGTTAAATTGCATTTGATAACACCCCAGTGAAGTATTCATGGAATGGTAGGTCCTTGGGGAGAATTATAAAACAAAAAGAGATCTAGGGGTAGGGAGATCATAGCTCCTTGAAAGTTGAGTCACCAGTGGACAGAATGGTGAAGGCAGCTTCAGTATGCTTAGTTTCATTGGTCAGAACACTGACCAGTTGGGACATCTTGTTGAAGCTGTACAAGACATTGGTAAGGCCACACTCAGAAAACTGTTCTGGTCACCCTATTGTAGAAAGGACATTAAACCAGAAAGAGTGCAGAAAAGATTTACTAGGATGCTGTAAGGACTTGATGGTTTGAGTTATAAGGAGAGGCTGGATAGACTGGAATTTTCTCCTCTGGAGTGTAGGAGGCTTAGGGGTTATTTTATAGACCTCTATAAGATCATGAGGGGCATAGATCAGTTAGATAGTCAGCATCTTTTCCCAAAGGTAAGGGAATCTAAAACTAGAGGGCAAAGGTTTGAGATGAGGGGAGAGATACAAAAGGGTCCAGAGGGGCAATTTTTTCACAGAGAGTGGTGAGTGTCTGGAACAAGCTGTTAGAGGTAGCAGTAGATGTGGATACAACTTGGTCTTTTAAAAAAACGTTTAGACAGTTACGTGGGCAAGATGGCTATAGAGGGATATGGACCAAACGTGGGCAATTGGGACTAGCTTCGGTGGATTAAAAAAGGGCACAGTAAGTAGTCTCGCAGCAACAGATTAAAGTCCAACAGGTTTATTTGGTAGCACGAGCTTTTGGAGTGCTGCTCCTTCATCAACAGTGCTCTGAAAGCTCGAGGTACCAAATAAACCTGTTGGACTTTAACCTGGTGTTGTGAGACTATTTGCTGTGCCTAATCCAGTCCAATGCTGGCAACTCCACATCAAAAAAAAAGTGTGGCATGGACAAGTTGGGCTGAAGGGCCTGTTTCCAAGCTGTAAACTTTTATGACTGTGTTGTATTATGATATTAGACACTAAAAACAAAAGTTTGTTGTCAACAAATAAATTTAAAATAGAAAGACACAATACTGTAAGTGTGTTGGTCCATTGTAGCAGAGCAAAGTTTGCATTTTGGGTCTCATAAAAGATCATATGCCTGAAAAGTGCTGCCTTTACAATGCTGACTGAGCAGCAATTTCAGTCTTTTTTTGAAAAAAAGCAGAAGTACATTTGCATAAATATACTGGTATTACCTATTCACATACTATGTTGAACATCGACAGCATACACAACCACACAAGTTAACGTGCAAGAAAAGTTTCATTAAGTTTGCTTATCCGGTCATGCATCAATTGTCATTAGCAATGAAGAGTAGGCATTAAAACCCAAGCAACACATCCCTTACCCTCATGAAATGTAGTAAAGACCACAAACCTCTGGACTGTAAAAGGTCAATTTCTTTCAAAGTACAGTCAATGTCTATTTGAAGTTGTCGGTTTAGACTTCGTAATCTAGTCATCTCCTCTGGCTGTGAAGGCAAAAGAAAACAGCGATTGCCCAAACTATTAAAATTAAAACAAATCAATATACACATGTGCTCAGATTGTTGACAGACAATACATAACGAAGATGCCTTTTGTATAATATTGGCTGACATCGCAAATACCAGACATATTACATTACTGCTGTACACTCTGAATTAGCAATTGTTGCATAAGATAATGCATCTTACGTGTAGCAGTCAGGGCATCATCAGATAGCACAGATGACATAACCAACCCAGCAAGAACTAAAATCCCTGATGCTCATCCGTTTGCTGTAACCTAACTTTCCCAGAACTTTAAATGTAATGGAAAGGAAATCTTCAGTTGCTTTCTATGGAGAAAAGAATCCAGCACAAGATTCAACGTGAGCTCTATGAAAGAATCATTTTCCCAATAATGAAATCATTCTCAATTTTTCGTAACAAATATGATTGAAGAATAGATGATGCATTTTCAAAGTATCAAGAGATAACAAACAAACCAGAATGGATCCAAAGGAAGCTGCACTTTGGGTATATCTTCAAAAATCCTCACTTTAAACATAACCATGAGTACACCAGCTTGGACAAGCAGAAAAAGAGTATCGAAGATTGTTAAAAACTTTAGGGTGACTGAGAAGGGATTATCAATAACATTCTGTAGCCAATGAAAACAAAAAAGCCTTAGTCTAATCTATCACTGGTTCCTAGACTTTGCACTAAAACTTCTTATAAAAATAGCTATTCTTCTCTCTGGTCCACTATAAAGTGGAGGAAGTGCAGAAAACAACTTACCCACAGCCATATTTTTGTTATGCAAAAATTAAGGGTTACAGAGGTAGATGCAGTTAAGATACTGCCAATATGTCTAATGTCAGAACAGGCTCATCGGGCCAAATAGCCTATTCTGAGTCCAATGTTCTAACAGGTACAATCGGCAAGGTCAGGCAAAAAAACTTCAACCAATTTGGATGAAATTGCCTGCAATCAATTTTTGTCTTATTAGCTTTGTTGCCTGCCTACTACTCCTTAAAATATCGTCAGGTTCATTATCTTATCGGAGACATAAAAAGTTGCTGCTTCCATATAACAATTTTTCAAAGGAAAATGTTGAGGGAGTGGTGCTGAAACAGACAGCTATCTTTCAGCACACAAGCATTAACATTATAACTTCATAGAAATATCTAATGTGTAGAGTCAGAAACTAGATGGTTAGCCCTTAACCTACATATATAACCTTGCTGGCAGAATACAGTACAATTGTTCAATCTACTACCATCATTGTGGCCCTCTGACTTAAAAAGTTGGATTGCAGCAATAAATAAGTTGAGCAAAACATTGTTTAACCAATTCCCAGCAGTTGGGCTTCCTTGAAAAGGGATAGCTAATTTAAAAAAAAAAGCAAGAATTTACATACATAGGGTCCATGACATACAAGTGAAACCAATCAGCCCAGCCAATCCATGTTGGCTTTTATGCAAAGCTTCCTCCTAAATTTTCTCATCTTAACCGATCATAATTATTTTCCCGTCACCCTTAAAAGTTCGCAAATCTACTGTCCTTTCCTGCTCCAGCCTACATGCGACTCCAGATCCACAGCATTGTGGTTAACACTTAAATGCCCTCAGGAATGGGCAATAAAAGCTGGCCCAGCCCAACACATGAAAGAATGGGGAAAAAAGCTTGTGAAAATACTCCCAGCATTTCTGAAGTGTGAGTTCTAGGATTTTGACCCATTGACCACAAAGGAAAGATGATATACATCAAGCTGAAATAAAACAAATTGTCTCAAAGACGATGATAATTCCATGCATCTGATGCCATCTTCCTCTTGTATGAAGTCAAATTCATAAGACTGTACCAATGCAGTACTGCGTCTTAAACTGAAGTAAAATATTTAATATCTTGATGCAATATTTGACTTTTTTCAGGAGAAAAGATGTATTCATTGAACAAGAACTTGGGCCAGCACAGTGGTTGCACAGATACAACATTTGCAATACTCTCTACCAATCACTTCACAAAATTTAAGTAACTTTAAACAGAGTCTAATTAACTGTTCACCTTCAAACCCTCAATGCACTGCTGCACAAAAGGAGGATTTTACCCAATGTCAGGTTTCCAATTCCACCTGCTGAATGTGGCCATTCACCACCATCCAAGTTTGACTGACTCAATGGCCAAAAGACATTTCAGCTCAGTAAAGAAAAATCATAAATTTCTCTCAATATCAAAGTCGTTCAGAAAGCTGAAAAGGTTAAGAGTAAAGATTTTATTTTGATGCCTTCGTTCCTGCACCTTTCAAATGTATAAGCCATCAGAAAATTTGTTAATTCTATCTGGAAAATGAAGTATTTTTAAAGAAGTTGCTGAAAACATGTCATATTGGATCTTAAAGTCTAAAAAGGACAACACCAACAAGTGCACGGTTTGTCAGAGAGGCAGAGGCAGAATACACAAGTTGGAGATTCTGGATGGTAATTCAAAGCTTATTTTAATTAATCAGGTTAGTAGGAGCTTAACTTTAAATCACATAGAAAGGTTGGGTAGCATGTAGTAACTATACTACCGTGAAACTGTCCTGCAATATAAACAGAATGGCTTCACAAGCAGGAGTTGATGACCTCGAAAGAGTATCATACAAGTCATACCCACTTAGCTCAAGATATAAAGATCCACAGAAAGTTAAAACCGAAATGTGCAAATTATTTACTTCCCAAACAAACAGCATTTTAAAATAGTGTCCTTACTGTAGGTATTGATGTATTAGAGTTCACTCTCCTCAACCGTCGTTGCATTAAATCATATTCCATTTCATTAACCTCGGCCTTCAGCTTCTCCAGCTTTTGCTTTTCCAAGTTTAGCTCTTTTAGTAATCGCTCCATTCGAGCTCTCTGATGGAGCAAAAGCGCTAAAGACACATTGTAAAAATCAATCACTGAGCAGAAAAAATATCTTGTTCAGACGGACAAGTATTAAAACCATTACGCGGTATGGAAATAACTCTGATTAAGCCAACATTGAGCAGGTTAGATAAACCCAAGCTAAAATCTTTTCCATCAGTCTTCTCTTCTCCTCACAAACAAACGGGGGAAAAAAACTAATTGCCCAAGTCAAATATGATTCTTCCGTCAGTGACACAAACATCCAGAATAAGTAGTACATCCAAGATGAGAATTTTCTTTGTACTTTTGGGATCATTATAAAAATACCTGTCAAGGGCTCACTATGCGCAGAGATAAGAATTTATTTTCAGCAGATTAGTAATAACCCTCTTTACTGACAGTACAGATAAGCATCAGTGTCACAAAGATGCAAAGACAGCAATTCTTGCCAATGAAGTCTACAGTGGGTTTATAAAAATGATTAAGACTTATCCATTTCCAAAGCAATATACTACAAGCTATCACATACATTCTGTATTAATAATAGTTTTAATTACAAGCCCAGAGGCATTGCACTCTGCTAAACACTTTACAATAATATTCCTGGAAATAGACCATACAACTGACTGTTCACTACAATTAAGTTAACAAAACTATTAAAGCCGTTCAAAGTAATTTGTGATTTACAAAGTGAAAACTTACTTTTTAACACTAATCTAAATAGTCCCATTTCCTCATAGCCCTGAAAATACTTTCCCTCTAAAAATGTATCAAATTTTGAATGCTCCTATTGAATAAATGCTTTCTCCACACTTTTCAGGGAGTACATGACAACAGTAACTGATTATTCCAGGCTGCTCTGCCACCACAAAACACACATGGCAGTGCACATTGAGTATATATTACCCAGTGTGTTAAAAGAAGTTTCTGCATGTCACTTCTAATATATAACACAAAGCTCCAGTTTCCAAAAACACAATGATAGGGCTTTAATCTACAGTTTATTTTTCCTGGTTTTCAATGAAAATTTTATTAAAAAAGGGCTTCTCAAATTTTTCCAATTAAAGAACAATGCAAATTATTGCAATTTTCTAAAAGAGCTGTATGCCTCAATTTGATAAAACTGGAAGAGATTTTATGCACTAAAATAGAACCATGGATTGCTATGGGATCCTACGATATTTTGCTGACTCCTTATTGAAAATCTTTAGAATCAATATATCAGCAATTCTGGAAAAAAAATGCAATTATATAGCCAAGATGTGGGTTAATAAAATGAATTTTAATGATTCTAACTGGCATACAATTAGAAACAATTGCCCTTTTTTGGTGATGTAGGATATGTGATTTTCAAGTGAAACATTTTGTTCTCTCACCAAGTAGCTATTCCAGCTTAAACATCTGTAACCTTAGGCTAAGTGCAATGCAGAAACTATTCCAACAACCTACAAAAGAAATCAAATTTATTCTACAGGAAAGTATTACTTACTTACTCACTCATAACTTCACCACTTAGAGTTGACAGCTTCCCTCATCAAGTGGAACGTTCAATTGCTCAGGGGTGATACAGGAAGCAATGATTTTAAAAGAGTGTGGCTGAAGTGAGGTGCTCAACGTTCAATGTAAAGTTTATTTATTAGTATCACAATTAGGTTTACAGTAACACTGCAGTGAAGTTACTGTGAAAATCCCCTAATCACCACATTCCGGTGACACTGATGGCCAATGCACCTAACCAGCATGTCTTTTGGACTGTGGGAGGAAATCAGAGCACCTGGAGGAAACCCACGCAGACACGGGAAGAGATGTGCAGACGCCGCACAGTGACTCAAGCCAGGAACTGAACATGGGTCCCTGGCTGTGAGGCAGCAGTACTAACAATGCCACCCCCAGAATTTTCTAGCTACAATCTTGCTTCAGTGGAATACAGGCTGAAATCAGGGGGTCAGACTAAAGCAGAACACAAGACAGGGAATAGGAAGAGACTCTGGTCAAGAAAAGCCATCCTTCCAAACCATACACATTTCCTTCAATTTTTGAGCTTTTTTTGGCTTCTAAGTGCAAGCACAGCCAAACAATCTTTGTTCAAAATGATTCACATTCATTTAAAATAATTAACCTAGATCTTTGCTCAATCTTCAACGAAAACAAGTTGAATTTGGCTGTCTTTTATGAAGTCCTAGAATAACCCTTGCTTACTTTCTCCGATCTCTCTCCAATGTATTAATTTCCTTTTGAATGGGGAGAGTTGAGTTCCAATCTTGCTTTGCAGGTGTGTTAAAATTATGCATTTCAACATAATGCAAATGTTTATCCAATGGTCAAGCTGAAAGAACTTAAACTAAAACCGGTTGACAAAGTTAGATTGAAAATGTTGGAGATAATCTTAGGCATCCTCTCTCCAAAAACACACCTGACAGCTATTAAGTAAAGATATCAAGGATATGGAGCAAAGGCAAATAAATGGAGTTACAGTACAGATCAGCCATTATTCAATGGAAGAGTTGGCTCATGGTGCTGAAATGGCCTACTGTTCATTTTCATGCACAAATTTAGGTAACTTCTACAGCAGTTTAGACATTGCATGAATGCAAACTACTCATTGTTTCATTTAAGTTCGGGGTCCAAACTAATTTTTAAAAGGGCAATTTAACATTTTTTCCTTGCACAAAGTGGAGAAATAAATCTGTCTACAGCAAGCTTATGAATTTTTTTCCTAATTTAGAATAAGAGGAACTTATCAAGACTGATCGTGGCAGCGCATATCCAATAAATTTTAAACTGTCTTGCCTCATCTCTCATATATGCAGTAAACTGCACAAGACACAACAATATTTAACTTGTGCTCTTGCAATACAATGTATAAAAATACCAAAATCTTAAGAAAGCATACTATACCTTGAGTGTAAGCATAGTCATCTGATCCTGAACTCGACTTTCGCCGCTGCTCTTCATTTCGTTTGACACTAGATCCCGTTACTGCTGATATTGGTTGTATAGGTTCTGGAGCTCCAGGATGCTCTCCATGGCAATCAACTAAATTCAAGATACTCCCAGGGTCAAAAGTAGGTGATGCCACACCTCGTGAAATTGAAGGGGGCCTGTTTGGGGAAACTGTAATTTTGAAGGTGTATTTAGTATTTGGCTGAGTTACAACCACACGAGGAGAGTTCACTTGGTTACTGCCAGCAGTTGTGGACCTAGGTCGTGATGGTTGATGATGAATATACGTTGGTGGTACACTATACACTGGCTGTGGTTGAACAACACTCATTTGTCCCGACATTCCTCTTGACGGTGAGCTGGAAGGTGAATTAGTAGCAATATAAAGCGTAGGCTGACTCCGTAAAGCAGGTTGACTGCTTACAGGGGATGAACTTCTTGTAATGCTGGCACCAGATCGTTGGGGTGTTTCCAATTTGATTTCTATCTGGTTTTTCATAGGACCTTTAGATAATCCAGACACAGAATAAGGGATGTAGGACAATGATTGACTGCTTTGTTGTGGATAATTCTGTGGAGGCTGGTACGGGAGGTGTGTCATTGTAGGAGAACTAATAGGCATGAAGACATGGGAAGTCTGATGACCTTGTTGGTTGGTTTGTACCTGATGCTGTGGAGAACTGTAAGGTGAGCTGAACTGTGATGGGGGTGGCGATCGAAATGCTTGCTGAGGAAGCTGAGGCTGTTTGGGAGAATACTGAGAAGGCTGATAGGTCTGCTGCGGTTGATAAACTGGCGGAGGATGATGATTATACTGTGGAAGAGGGCACTGGCTTGAAGTCCAAGCTGTGTTCTGAGGAGTCTGTCGTCCAGATGCTGGCCTAATGTAAATAGAATTACCAATCCCATAGGGAGTATTCTGCATCTGTGATGGACCACCATGTATGTGCAAAGCAGTAGGAGCAGTCTGACCAGATGGCACATTCTGTGACAAGGTTACGGTAATAGGGTTCATGGTGTACCGAGGTATGGGCTGATATGTTGGAGAAACACCTTGCATAGGTGATGCGTTCATGCTTGGTTGAAGGGAAGTCGGCTGTTGAGATGGTGGGGGAGGCGTACCTGTATTTCGTCCCTGGTCACTTACAAAGAAAGGATTGTAGCCAGATGGATTAGCTACAATTGCAGGGGCAGAATGTGGCTCCTGTATAAGTCGCACAAGTTGTTTACCACCTCCACGTTGAGGGTCAATATGGCCATCACTTGTGCTATGGACCAGCGTTCGACCACCATTGATTTGACTCCCATCCCCTGCCTGGTATGTTGCTGGAGGCTGGATACCCAGATTAATCTGCAGCATATGGTTCCTGCTCATTCTGGCGTCATCGGGGCTGTGGAACTCCCCATAAAGATATTTGCTGCTTTCTTGGGCAAGGGCCAAACAACAGGCTTCCAGATTACTGTTATTCTTAATTGAAAAAGAAATATAAAAAAAAATGTTGAGTCATTACAGTATTATTGCAGGTCACATTGCAACCTGTGGACAGTTTCAAACATGCATATGAATTTTAATACGAATCCAATGTACAAGAGAAAAATATTTATCCAACAATGTAATAAGGCTTAAAATCACTGGTGTTTTAAAAATACAATGCAATGTTATGATGGTGAAGAGTTATTCTTCTTGGCAAAGTAATGGGGAAGAATTGGGTATTGTGAAAAGAGAAGTTGGCTTGTGACGATACACTCTCAACAGCCTAGCGATTTGAAGGCAGTACAGATTAAGCATGAAAAAAAAAGCACACAAGTAGCATGTGAAAACGTATGTTAGGAAAAATCAAGTGGGCTGGAAGAGGATGGAAAATTGTTTGCTGTTGGAAGATACGTATCAAATGTAACTGAAGGACTCATCCCAATCTTTGGTGGGGTAGTCTTAAATCCCAGTTTACCAATACGCAAAGAATGCAAATGAAGTCCCATCATTTGTGGGGGTTAAATTCCTGCAAAACTTTGCAGATCACAAAATCACAAACGATGAACATACTTCACAACTGAAGTCAATGAGATAAGTTCCAACCATTCTAAAATTCGATATACATAAAGGATCAAAGGCAATAAAAACTGTTTAAAGGGGAATTTACTGAATAAGTTGTCTAATTAAAAACAAATTCTCACACAGAGAATGGAGATGCACTGTAATCAAGAATTAAATCACAAGGAACACCATATGCAAACAGTGGCAGATGATATTTGCACCATGTGCACTCCCTATTGCAGGAAACATGTCATGGACATCTTTCTTCTTTAAAAAAAACTTTATTTAGGCATTCGGCATTTTCTAAAGATGGTCTATTTTTCATTTTTAATGCAGTGGGTGACTGAACATTTTGGCCCACAATGGGTGAATGTATGCACAAAGACTTTTGCATGGATAAGTAATCACAAAAGCAGGACTTTACTGCATATCAAAATATACTTTCACTCAAATTACATTAACATTGTAATTCGTGAACCTTCTGCACTTCTTAAACTTTTTTTCTAAAGGTTGAGTTCAAGAAAAACAAATGACAGCTAACCTTTATGCCTTTGATACTAACAGTGAATACTACTTATATTCACTGATACGAATCGCTGTACCACAGAGCACAAGGAAGAGAAGCAGTAGGCCCTTCAAGCCCGCCCCGCCATTCAATACGATCATGCCAGCTTCAAATCTTTTTTGTGCCATTTCCCCACAGCCCTCTAATCCTCAATCTACCAAATATTTATCCATCTCTATTTTAAATACTTCTAGTGATCCAGCCTCCACCACCCTTTGGGGTAGAGAATTCCACAGATTCACCACCCTCTGTGAGGAGGAATTTCTACACAGCTCAGTTTTAAACGACCAGCCCTTTATCTTGTAGCTATGTCCTCTTGTTTGAGCCTCTCCCACTGGTGAAAACATTGCACCATCTACCCTGTCAAGCCCCCTGAGAACCTTTATATTTGAATAAGGTTCTAGGCAGGGGCCATCACAGTCAAGTCCTATCTCAATATGCACTTTACAAAATGAGTTCACTCAACAGTAATGAGTACCAATTATCCTGAACATTTTCTTCAGTCTTACCAAGTTAGGAATCAAATCTGGAACCTCAATCAGTACAATTCAAGTACCTTACCCTTGCAAAGGGATGAAACACTAGGTCATAGCTTCTCAAAAAAAATCTAATATAAATCTTGAACTATAACTGTATTAAACAATGCAAAGTTCAATGCTAGCCTGTAAATCATAACAACAATGTTTCAGTTCCAATCAAAAACATGTAAATTAATATTCTGGTGTACAAAACAATTACAAATCATTTTCTATTACCATTTAGCAAATCAAAATGTGTATCCCTATACTGCATTACTGGTACAATATAATATTTCAGGATGCAAAATTTGGGCTATGGTAGTGAGAAGTCTATATAGGTGATTCAATGAAATTGAATAAAATCTAGACAACGCAGAGTTTTAGCATCTCAGACCTAGATTTCATTATTGCAGAATGATTGATCAGCAAAATCAATACAGAGGGAAACAGTAAGAAGTTTATTTGAAAATAAGTCGTGTGGACAACCTTTGTCCAAACCTGAAAAGTGATTCCACTGCACAAATTACACACCATTCTGCAAGAAACTGAAGGTTTTTCTCAGAGAATATTTGGGTGTGAAATTAGAAAACAACACATTGGTGCAGTATTTGCACTTACTTAAGGCTGAAGTTTATTTATTAGGGGGATTTTAAAACTGCACCTGGCCAAAGCTGTGCTAGCCAGAGATATTTAATGCTGCAAAAAGCAAAATAAATTTAATCTCTCCAAATACTAGAGTTCTTCATATCAAAATCAGTGCAATATTCCCTCTTCCCCCACAGGAGGGCACAATAAACTACACACCATATATATATGCACATTCTGCTACGTGAGAGATCAGTCAGAATGAACTTCCGTAACATATGATCAACGGTACAATCTCCCACATTACTAGGAAGTTTCACAGGATTAATCAGAAACACTCAATAACGTAATATGGCCAACCTTCAAACTCAACTTTATTTACATTTTTAATGCTATGGTTTTGATATACAATGCATTTGTTCAAAATGTCTGAAAAATTCTAATGAATACATCTACAGGATTAGTTATTAATTGTAGCCTTCTTATTGCACAGACTACAGTTCTGCAATCGTACAATATACTCCCCCATACAAGCCATTTTCTCGTAGCTAGGTGTCACTAAATTCAAATATTTTCAAATTCAATGACAGCAACAAAGAGTGCTTTGTCTAGTATCAGTGTCTTGTAATAGCAATGCTAGTATGGATTTTAGCCCCGAGAGGCATTCCTGCGATGGGTGGAAGAGGGGTGGCCTCGCTGCTTTGAGATCAGGAAATCCAGAATACATTTCCCTAAATATCCAGCAATTTTTAATTCCAGGACGTTTTAAAATTCTTTTTCTTCACCTGCAGGCAGCCTGAATGACTGACTACAGATCAGTCAGGAGATGGAAGTCGATAGAACAAGGCCACAACTGAGAAGAGCAGGAAGTTCTTGTGGTGGTTGTTTGGGGCAGGAATGGGATCACATTCAATCATTGGTGGGGGAAGCATGTTAATTTACTGGTAAGCTTATTGGACCTGAAGGAAATATTCCTCCTCTTGGCCCACAAGCAGTGCTACAGATAAAATTATCTCAAATTCAGTCCTTCTCATTCTCTTTTGTTCTCTATGCTTACTTACCCCTGGAGAACCTAACCAATGAGAGTCAAAAATAGTGTCATTATTAAAATGAAGGTATGCTGCTTCTTATAATGTTTGAATGTTAGACCCATGTCACTTCTTGTGAGCAGATTAATTGCTTGTCCCTCCCCTCATCCCATCTCCATGAAAACCAAGTGTGCGGGGGGGGGGGGGGGGGGGGGTCAGATTCAGTCCATTATTCTCAAATTAAGTATCCAACAAACCAAAAAAATTATGTGCTTGCAGTTACTGCTATACACTGTGACTTGTAGATTTTTAAGGCGATGCACATAATTTCGTAATTTGTTTATAAAGCTTATTTTAATATATGTTCAGTATGCTGTGGGGTACCTAGATGACATAATAAAGTCCAAGATCAGAACAGGCAACTGGAATCAACTGAAGTTTATTCTACCAATGAATCCAACTATATCTGAACTCCAGTTCCACTTCCTCCAATGTTGCATCTGGAAATTGCCCAAACCGAAATAGCTCCGAAAGTATATTTTTTCCATTTATATACTCTGCTCCGCTTTTGCGTTATCACCTGGGATACCTTACCTGCACTGTTCAATTTTTAATAAACTTGGAAATATGTCCCCATTTAATTATCTTATCAGCCTGTATGATAATAATGCACGGAGGGTGTGGAAAGTCTGCACAGGGATCTGGATAGGCTGAGCAAGTGGGCAAGGACCTGGCAGATGGAGTATAATGTTAGCAAGTGTGAGGTTATCCACTTTGGCAGAAATAATAGTAGGAGGGATTACTATTTAAAAGGGAGAAAAGCTGCAGCATGCTACAGTGCAGAGGGACCTGGGGGTGCTTGTGCATGAGTCGCAAAAACCCAGTCTGCAGTTGCAGCAGGTGAACGGAATGCTAGCCTCTATAGCGAGGGGGATAGAATATAAAAGCAGGGAGGTCTTGCTGCAACTGTACAGGGCACTGGTGAGGCCGCAGCTGGAGTACTGTGTGCAGTTTTGGTCGCCACACTTGCGCAAGGATATTTTGGCCTTGGAGGGAGTGCAGAGGTGGTTCACTAGGCTGACACCGGAGATGAGGGGGTTGGACTATGAAGAGAGACTAAATAGACTAGGTCTGTACTCAGTTTAGAAGGATGAGGGGGGGTCTTATAGAGACGTACAAGATAATGAAAGGGATGGATAGGGTAGAGGTAGAGAGATTCTTCCCACTCAAAGGACAGCAGGACTAGAGGGCACAGCCTCAAGATAAGGGGAGGGCAGTTTAGAATGGAGTTGAGGAGGAACTTCTTCACTCAAAGGGCGGTGAATCTCTGGAATTCTCTGCCCGTTGAAGTGGTGGAGGCTACCTCGCTAAATATATTTAAGTCACAGGTAGATAGGTTTTTGACAGACAAGGGAATTAAGGGTTATGGGGAGAGAACGGGAAAGTGGAACTGATCCACTTCAGAACAGCCATGATCTTATTGAATGGCGGAGCAGGCTCAAAGGGCTAGATGGCCTACTCCTGCTCCTATTTCTTATGTTCTTATGTTCTTAATGTTTTTTCAACTTATATTTATAGGTAATTCCCTTACAATATCCTCCCTAATACATGGTAATCTTTGCAAAAGCTAGAAGCAACATTCTAAGACTGATCTTGCCAGTGCATTGGAAAACTTTGGAGTAGCGTTTACTGGCTTGTATTCTACTGTTCTTGTTATATCTCTGTTGTGTATTGGAGACATGACCCATGGTAAAGCCTTTGGTTAAAAACAAATGGAGTTTTATTAATGTGAGATCTCTTCCACGACTATTTCTATTCTTGGTTTGCTGCACTAGGTTTATCACATCACTTCCAGTGCTTAGAGCATCTTTTTAAACTTCTTTTGACAGCCTATGTCCAAACATGAACAAAAAGGGCTGAATTAGTGAGGTGAGGGTGACTGTCAAATGCGGCCTTGATATCAAGGGCAGTGTGTGAAAGTAGCACTAGCAAAACTGGAATCAATAGGATTGACTGCAAAAACTTTGCTGGTTGGAGTCATACCCAACGCAAAGGAAGATAATTGCAATTATTGAAGATTAATTATCTCAATCTGAGGGCATCACTGCAGGAATTCCACAAGGTGGTGTCCTAGGCTCAACCATCTTGAGCAGCTTTGTCGAGGAATCTGCCACTATCAACACTCTGGGGCTATCACTGACCATAAACCAAACTGGACTGGCCATATAAATACTGTGACTATAAGAGCAAATATCAGAGGCTCGGAATCTGTGACAAGTAACCCAACTCTTGACTCTTCAAAATCTGTCCACCATCTAAAAAACACAAGTCAGCACTGAGATGCAAACAGTCTCCACATGATTCCACGAGTAGCTCAAACAACACAAAAGGCTTGATCCCAACCAGGACAAAGCAGCCTGCTTGACTGGTACACCACCCACAAACATTCAATCCCTCCACCACCACCACCACAGTACCATCTACCAAATGCACTGCAGCAACTGTCCAAGGCCCCTTCTCCAGCAACTTCCAAACCTGCAACCTTTACCACCTGGAAGAACTAGAACAGCAGACACATGGGAATTCCACAACCTTCAAGTTCCCCAAGTCACATATCATCCTGACTTGCAACAATATCGCTGTTCCTTTACTGTCGCTGGGTCAAAATTCTGGAATGCCTACCTAAACAGGACTGTGGGAATACCTATACCACGTGGATTGCTGTGACAATATCCTGGAATGCCCTCCCCAATAGTACTATGGGTCTACCTACACCACACAGATCGCAGCAATTCAAGACGAAAGCTCACCATCTCCTTAAGGGCAAGTAGGGATGGGCCGAGCCAGTGATGCCTATGTTCCATCAACGAATCGGGGGGGGGAGAAATCATTATTTCTTCAAGTCCCTTTCTTAGTATCACTTGCCAATTTAGGTTCATTCACTGCAAACTTACGATTCACATTTTTAACTAATGTGCAACATTCAAGTTTAATTAATTCAATTGTCAGTCTGCATGTCCTATCACCTTAACTATTTAAACGCTAGAATCCATTATTAAGGAGATAATAATAGAGAGATGATAGCAGGGTATTTTTTAAAAATCATAATACATTCAGAGTCAGCACTGTCTTTTGGAAATGAAATTCTGTTGGATAAGTTTGAGTTCTTTGAGGATGTAACAAGCAGTATGAATAAAAGGCAACTAGTAGATGCACTGCATTTGGATTTCCAAAAGGAATTTTGGAATGCGTAACATAGAAGGTTATTACACAAGATAGGAGCTTAGTTTCAGAGAAAATATAATAGCATAAATAGGACTAGCTAATTAAGAGGAAACAAAGGCGCGATAAATAGGGGTAATTTTCCAGGATGGTAAAATGTATCTAGTGAGGTGAACACTGTAAGAAGTCTCACAACACTGGGTTAAAGTCCAATAGGTTTATTTGTAGCTAACACCACTAGCTTTCAGAACTGGCTGTTCCTTCGTCAGGTGGTTGGGAGTTAGTGGGGTGACACAGGGATCACGGCTGGAGCCTCTACTATTTACAATCTATATTAATAACCTAGATGAAGTGACTGATTGTTGTGGCCAAATTTGCTGACAAGAAGAATATTCAGAAGCCAAGTTGCCAAGAGGATATAAGAGTAAAGTCAGTCGACAAAAATTGGGAGATGGAGTATAATGTGGAACATGAGGTTATCCACTTTGACAGAAAGAACAGAAGAGCAGAGTATTATTTAAGAGAGGCACTACAGAATGTTGCAGTAGAGAGACCTGTGTGTTCTTGTACATAACCACAAAATTAGTTTGCAGGCAGAGTGAATAATTAGGACAGCAAACTGAATGCTTAAATTTTTAAAATTTCATTAATCAATCACAAGTAGGCTTAGGTTAATACTGCAATGAAGTGACAGTGCAAGTCCCCTAGTTGCCACACACCAATGCCTGATCAGGTACACTGGAGGGAGAATTTAGCATGGCCAATGCACTTAACCAGCACGTCTTTTAGACTGTTGACCTTTAATGCAAGCTGGAGGGAGCAAAGAAATAGGCAAGAATTTTACAACATTGCTGAGATCAAATCTAGAATACAGAGCAAAGTTTGGTAACCTTAAGTATGGATATAACTGCATTGGAAGCAGTTCAGAGAAGGGGCACTAATCTGGTTGCTGGGACGAGGGGTTTCTCTTTAGATGGAAAAGTTGAACAGGCTAGGTCTATATTTATTGGTTTAAAGAATGAGTTTATTGAAACATAAGATTCTGAGGGGAATTGACAGGGTTGATGATGACAGGATATTTCTTCTTGTGGTATATTTAGAACTAGGAGCGTGGTTTCAGATTAAGTACCCCAGTTAAAACTAAGATGAGGAGGACTTTCTTCTGAGGGTCATTCATTGATGTTAAGCTGAGGAGCTAGCAGTGCACATCGACACCCATTTTCCCTCCTGCAAAATTACACTTATGCCTAGTGACATCGCCATGGTGATAATCAATACCAAATTTCTTCCTTGAGCTCCTTCACCAATTAAGAGTGTATATTCCTAGGAACTTGTTTTGACAGTAGTTGGTGACAATTTGACTTTTTCAATTTGTACAACAGGCATCTTTTGCTTCTTTACATGTCCCATTACAATCTCATTTTGCCTTGCAACATCATCCCTTTGTCATTTCTTCACTCTGGTCTTCAACCCCATCACAGATCTTCCCCTGGTTCTTTCCCTTGCCTCCATACTTAAAACCCGAGTCATCGGCCTGAAACATTAACTCTGTTTCTCTCTCCAGGTGCTGCCAAACCCAAGTGGCTTCAACATTTTCCATTTTTATTTAGGATATATTTCATCTGACACAGGTGATGTAGTTATAAGTCTTCATATTGTTAGCATCATTTTAAAGTGTACTTGAAAAATCTTTGATATTGGACATTATTACAGAAATTGCATAGCAAATAATCTTCAACTTTTAAAAAGTCTCCTAGAAATATTGCTATTTTTTAAAACTTAGAAACAAAACTACCTGTCATCTTTAAACTACTCTTACGATACTGTAAGAGCAGTGTGCCATATTGTGCTGGGCAGAACTCATCCTCTGACTTTTTCTTACATCCCAAATACTCCCTTCAGTTCTGAGAGTTCAGGTGTCTTTTTTATTATAATTGAGCCATTTCTTCATGTTTGACTGACTTTCTTTTACATATTTTTAAGTTGTGTATATATATTTAAGCATATAAACTTGTTGAAAATCATCCCAAGCATTTTGTTCTCTTCTGCATTTACATATACATTCTGCATGCTCCTAATGTATCAAGAGACAATGCCAGACAGTTATTTCGGAGACAAGCGAGTCAAACAACTTTGACTGTAGTTAGAGATTGTCAAGTCATAGCTGAAGATCTTTTGTAATTGATTTGGCACCTATGCAATGATTTAAAGCAGCACAAAACAAAAAACAAGCTTTTACTTTGCTGCTGTTCCAAAATAAAAACATACTTAGCAGCTGATGGGTCCTATTTTAAACACAGTACCTGCAGCATGCACTGAGACACCACTCCTTCTGGGATCTCAGGGAAGCGCTGCCGGAGGTCATGCAGCATCTGCATATCAATCTGCTGGATGCCCTGCGCCATTGTCAGGATTGGATGGATATACTGGAACAGTTACAGGGGATGGATGTCAATGGGCCTGCCAGTGCCTACAGTCCTCCGACCCTTCTGGCATTTTCTGTACAGAGAGAAAGATGAAAAAGTGAAAATTTGAGGAATGGATAATACACTGAGTTTTACTGCTAGTCACAAACACAGGCTAACCACCACCCACATACAAAGCACACACTTAGGCACATCAAAAAGTCTCCCATTGTAATTAGTTCTAGAGCATTTAGAGTGCAGCGATTTTTGCAAATATAATATTTAGCATGTATTAAATTTGTTCACTGTTCTTCCCTTATCTAGTGGATGTTAAGCAGTCTCATAGAAAAGCTGAATTCTCCAAAGTAACCAAATAAATGAGGCAGAAACAAATTTAGTTATTTCAAATATCTCAAGATAGAGAATCTCAAACTTTGAGCAACTACATAAATGTTTGTAAAATATACTGCACAATTTAAATGCACAGAGATTGAAGCATTACAGTGCGCATAAAAGACACAATATGCCAAATCCAGAGACTTGCAACTCAGCAAAAGGCTACCAATGTAAGAACCTGGCAAGTAGGCAATATTGGAGACACATTTAAAAAACTGTGCTTCTTATTAATCAGTTATAAACAGAGACTCACTCATTTCAGTTTCACATAGTACAGGAATAATGCTGACTTTACTGCCAAAGCAGTACAAACAGAAAAGCGTTTGCACTTTCTAGTAGCAATGTTAAGCTGAAGAAAAACACAATATACATAGATTTTCAATTGCACACACAACTATTGCTAAATGACATCTGGTTCTTATTTTTGATGAGAATAGTAATACATGGGACTACTAAAGTCAATATTTCTAAAATTTTGTAGTAGGCTTTCACCTTGCAATCTATATCCACTGGATTCTATACAAGCCAATCTGAAACAACCTCTTCTAAGTATCTTGCTACCAATACACTAGAAGGTATTTCTACTTATAGCCCACATTTTGATGACAATCTCAGGCACTGGACATCAAAAGGGCAGTTTAAAAGTTGTTCCATCTCAATAATATTTTTGTATCATTTAAGTTAGTGTCACAAGTAAGCTTACATTAACACTGCAATGAAGTTACTGTGAAAATCGCCTAGTCGCTACACTCTGGCACCTGTTCAGGTACACTGAGGGAGAATTTAACATGACCAATGCATTTAACCAGCATCTTTCGGACTGTGGGAGGAAACCCAAGCAGACACAGGGAGAATGTGCAGTGACCCAAGCCGGGGATCAAACTCAGGTGCCTGGCACTGTGAAGCAGCGGTGCGAATCACTGTGCCATCGTGCAGTATAAACTGCACACTAAGAAAAGCTGCATACACTGTGCTAAAGTTAGCTAATCATTTTAAGTACAATATTATATTACTTGTGCGACAGCAAAAATAAATTTATCCAAAAAAAATTCTGCAAGTGTTTTCTGGTTTTTCCACATGAACAGCGGAACCCAGGACAGCAATTTGCAATGATAGGAAATCGACAAGGAGAGATGCCCAATAATATAAAACCTTAAACTTTCAACAAAGGCAAGCAAGTCACTGCCCATATGGCTTAACGAAGGACAAATGCGAAGTGGCCAGAATTGAAGGTATATGTAACAGGAAGTTTAAAATACAGAATCAAAGAAAAATGAGTACTACTGCATGCTTTTGCTAACTTTAAGTTCCAATTAGCTGTAACAAAAACAAGTATTAAGCTTACGCTCCTTCTGTGATACTTTCAAATTACCTTGAACTTCATACCATCTTGGAGGCAAATCAATAACTTATCTTCACTCAAGGCATTTTATACTACAGCATTTGTTCAATTTACCTCAACTAAATGACCAAACACTATTCATATAGAACAGTATAACTGACAGGACACCAATTTCTCTTCAGAGAAGTCAGTCTGGCTTTTTTCTCCTGCAAAAATAGAAGCTTGAAACCTAACTGATGATCACAAAATCAAATAGTTTGGTAGTGCAGGCTATCATATGGCCTAGATTTGTCTGCATGAGAAATTCTGTTAACCCCATTCCCAACAAGCTTTTTCTTCTTTGGATATTTATCTAATTCCTTTCAAAAGCTGAGATGGAATCTCCATCCACCAGCATATCATGGAACATATTCCAAATCCTACATGGCCAGTGTGTAAAAACAAGATTGCCCTCATGTCTCCTTGGGTCTTTCACCAATCAGCTGCAAACAGTTTATTTTTCTTCACTTGATCAAAACCATTCACAATTTTGAATACTTTATCAAATCTCATCCACAGGCTTTGTACAGGGCATGGACCTTGTCTCAAAGCAGTCCACCAGGCAGTGGTTCTCCAATCACTTTTCTACAGACGTAAGGCATGGACAGCCTACCGATATCACATAAAACTAAGTGAATTCCACTTTCTAATTTAAAGTTTATTTATTAGTCACAAGTAAGGCTTACATTAATGCCGCAATGATGTTACTGCAGTGAAATTCCCCAAGTCGCCACACTTTGGCACCTGTTCAGGTCAACATACCTAACCAGCACGTCTTTCAGACTGTGGAAGGAAACCGGAGAATCCGGAGGAAACCCACGCAGACATGGGGGAAAATGTGCTAACTCCACACTGACACTGGCGCTGTGAGGTAACAGTGCTAACCACTGTGCCACCATGCTGCCCAAGATTTACCGGCAACGTCAGGTGACAGACATTCAGACAAAGTTCAGACATAGTTAACCTCACATTCCTGCCTACTCCCAATAACCTTCCATACCCTTGTTAATCAAGGATAGAATTTTACCAACATGCCCACCCAAGTCCAACGGAGAATGCCGTGCTCTGAGCCTCGCCCACCCTGGAATCAGAGCGGGCATACTGGTAAAATACCGACCCAACAGTCTATCTAGTTCAGCATTTAAAATATTCAAAGATTCTGTTTCCACTGCCTTTTGAGGAAGAGTTCCAGAGACACACAACCCTCAGAAAATAAACTTATCCTCATTTTTGTTTCAAACAAGTGACCCCTTATTTTTAAACAATCCCTAGTTCTAGATTCTCCAACAAGGGGAAACATCCTCTCCACATGCACCCTGTCAACAGCTCTCAGGATCTTAAAGGTATCGATCAAGTTGACTCTTGCTCTTCTAAATTCGAGTGGATACAAATCTAACCTCTCCAACCTTTTCTCAAAAGGCAACACATCCATTCATGGTATTAGCCTAGTAAACATTGTCTGAACTGCTCCTTACATATTTGCATCTTTCCTTAACTAAGGTGACCAATACTACTGTCACCAAAGTTCTGGAAGGTGCAATGTATCTGATCTGAAGAACATGCTCATCAAAGGTCAGCTTTGTTGGGTTAGCCTTGTGGTTCATATAGCAGGTTCCCACATACCAAAGACTGTATTCTAAACCAATTGATACAAGAAACCATACCACAGGACATCCTAAACTCAGATATAAAGGCATTCTGAAAGCCAATCATGACAAGGTGATTCTTCCCAAAAAAAATTCTAAGTGTCAGATTTGTGGGAAAACTGGTTTTTCCACTGGGAGTTCAGACTAGAATCTCCCACACTCTTGCATTGCTGGGTGCACCAGTGTAAATCAGGTTGGAAACCAATGGGCAGGCCCTATTCCCACTGGAGAGGCAGGCAGCAGAGTGCTAAGCAGACCACTGTGCACGTGCCAATCTGTCAGCACCAAGATCAGTTCGTGTACAGTGGTCCATCTGCTGGCCTCCTGATTGCTGGCCAGTTCGACCAGTGCAGCACAGAACTGGATGCAATACATCAACACAACACAAAGCCGGTGCCTTCACCTGCACCACCAATGGTTTCATGTATAATATTTATAATTGAACTGATAAATTAAGATCTGCCACATTAAATCGAGGCCACGTCAAACTAGACAGTAAATAATTGGTAAGCATTTATCCAAAGCAATGGGAGAATCCATGTCTTCTTCTTCTTGGCCCATTCTGTTAAGGAAAGGAAGCTTAACTTCTCCAGTCTATCCACATAATTTATTAGTGTCACAAGTAGGCTTACATGAACATTGTAATGAAGTTACTGTGAAAATTCCCTCATCACCACACTCCGTCACCCGTTCAGGTAGAGAGAGAGAAAATAGCGTGGCCAATGCACCTATCAAACCAGCATGTCTTTCAGACTGTGGGAGGAAACCAGGGCACCCAAACGAAACAATGACCCAGACTGGGAATTGAGCCCAGGTCCCAGACGCTGAGGCAGCAGAGCTAACTACTGTGCCACCGTGCTGCCCCGTAATTATAATGCTGATCCCTGGAAGTAAATTACTTCTTTATGGTCTCCAAAGCCTCAACCCTTGTCTTAAAAGTGTAACGGTGTGGAGATGCCAGCATTGGATTGGGGTAAACACAGTAAGAAGTCTCACAGCATCAGGTTAAAATCCAACAGGTTTATTTGGTAGCAAACACCGCTAGCTTTCGGAGCTACCGGCTGACAAAGGGGCAGAGCTCCAAAAGCTAGTGGCATTTGCTACCAAATAAACCTATTGGACTTTAACCTGGTGTTGAGAGACTTAAAAAGTATAATGTCCAGAAGTGAGCACAATTGAAAATGAGTTCACGTCTGGTTAATGCTGGCAGTTACATTTCTATGCCGTATAAATGGAGCTATAATTAGATTGGATTAAAACATTGAGTTGAAATATGATTACAGTTGTATCAAATTTGAATTATGTAAATTTTCACAAATGATACCTTCATTGTTCCACAGTGCCAAAGACAGCAAAGTCTCAAGTTGGATAGCAAATCAAAAATTGCAGAACTACAGTTAAAGTAAGTTTTGCTCAGTTGACAAACGGATCTTAATAAAATGCCAAGTCTATGCTGCAACTTGCCAGAAATAGATTTAGGATTACAAATTGACAAACATCTGAAATTAAAACGAATCAATTGTTTCTTATGGTTGACTCACTGTAATCATCATCTGCTGCCAACTATCCTCAAGATTACAACTACTTGTATTTTAAGGGTTCTCAGACTAGACGGCAAAAAGAAAAACTACGTTCCATGGATAAATTCTGCAATTTAATTAGCCGATTCCAAACAAAATCTCAACCAAATGTTGGACACAACACATCAGAATTTAGTAAAAAGGAGACAGTTGTCAACTGTGCAGAAAGTATGAAAAAACAAGTTTGGAATTGGAGTTTATGAAAATACGTTTATATTTATTTTGGAAGGGAAGCAATTTTATCTCTTTTAGGTCAGTTTCAACACCTGCAATATTTAATTGACTGATGATATGCCAGTCCAAACCACATCTACAGCAGCCAATATCGACTAGCTATTCTGACAGCTTCATGCAACATGTTCAGATTTATGATACTTGAAGCTGCACGTGCATCCTAACCAACAGACTGAAGTTCTGAGCCAGAAAGCAGAATTGGAGAGAAATAATATAGATGCATCCGATACAACATATCCCAATTCAGAATGAGAATCCAAGGCACCTTAGGGAAAACATCACATCAAAGACAGCCAGGACTGATCTTCTGCGAATAGTTGCAACCAGCACTGAACATTATAGCGCAGCATCATCAAATGGCAATGACTACAAAAACAGAACATGCGGGTCTCAAGATGCATGCACATTTCTACTGCACCATTCAGAAAAATCTTTACTTCAACACTAAATGCAACATCTTCATTTTTATTATTTCCCTCGCCTGTTCATTTCCCAATAAGTTAGTACTTGAGACAGGAAATTTTATTGGGTTTCTTACAAACTTCAGTCTCAGATGAGCAACATGAACATTTATGCTCAATTCTTAAAACATGTACATGGCAATCTTTACAACAAAGAAAGCAAGTATGGAACTGGTTTGTTGGGAAATAATTGATTCACGAAACAGGTTGACAGTACATCAAGAATTATTAGTCGTACAGGTTTCCCTTAACCAACATCAACATTGAAAGGCCATAATGAAAAATATACTTGCAGCAACTCTTTCCAGTGAGGGAATTAAATTCCGTAAACTTCAGTAGAAAGTGACTCAAAAATCATCCAGACTATTTCAGTGCATTCAAATGTCAAAAACAAGCCTTCAAACCTCTAACCACTGTTTGGAATGGTGTCCTGGAGGCTTGTACAGAGTTCTGTGGTTAAATTCATGAAGTCACATACACCTTTGGAAAAGAGTTTGCTGATAGCAGCTGACTTAGTAAACCTACATGTACACTTGCACCAGATGACACAGGTAGCAGCACAGAGAAAGAGAACCCTGTATTGAATTAAAAAGTAGGAAACGTAGAAAAGATTCTGAAATTTGTTGCAAAGGACCTATCCTTTATTACTTTTATGCAGGCACTGAAGATGTGATGAAAGTAGAAAGGAAGTTTGCCAGAATTATACCAGGAATGAGGAAGTTCAACTGTTGTACAGAAACTAGGATTGTTCGCCTTAAGAGCAGAAAAGTTCAAGTGAAGTAGAAGTAGTCAAAGTAATGAGAGGCATTATGGGTTAAGTAGGGAGGAACTATTTCCTCTGGCAAAAGAATCAAATAATTAGCAAAAGAACCAAAACAGGGAAATGTTTCCACGCAGAGGTTTGTTTAGATCTGGTATACATTACCTGAAAAAAAATGGTGGGTGCAGATCCTCAGGAATGTTGAAAAATCAATTGAACATGGACTTGAAAGAGGATAAATTTATAAAGTTACTGGGGGAAACTGAGATATGCAACAGGACTGCCATTCCAAAAAACCATTAGATGCATGATAGGCTAAATGGCCTTTTCCTGTGCTGCAAGATTCTATGATACTTTCAATCAGCTTCTTTCAGTTAAAAAACCTGAAATGGATCAAGTGCACTGTTATGCATGCAAACATGGAATCAGTCCTTAAATGCAGAAACAAAAAAACGCTGAAAATACTCAGATTAGGCAGCATCTGTGGACAGAAACATTGCAGTTCCTTGGCAACTTAAAGGTCACAGGGTAGGAGTGGGATGAAAAATCATTGCAGGTGATTCTACGATTGCACCTCAATTAAAAACTGAACCTATTGAAGGACGCTGTGATCTCACTAAGAGCAGGAAACAAAGGTGTAAACTATGAGTAAGTACTGAACCTTAATGACGGGCAGTGAGTCATAGATGTACCACGAGATATAACTTGTGATTTTATTCTGGGCCATCTCTGCTGTTGCCAGTCTTAAAATCTAATTGGAGAAGTTTCAATATAGAGCAATGTGAAAGATATGTATTGAATTTGGAAGTAGTAAAATGATGAAGGACTTTGTAGAGAAAACAAAGGTTGGAAATAGATTGGTAATTTGATAGAAGAGTGTGAACAAAAGCTGGTAGAGCAGGTTAGAATTTTGTGGAGGGAATTCTGCCAGTCGATTGTAAGTTAAGTGCAACAGCATGAGAGGAGATGGAAGTGTAAGAATTTCTGCTAGCAATGGGGAAATTTGATGGTCAGCAGTTCAGTATAAATAGGGACCCAAGAGCAGAAGGTGGGTTAAACAACAATATGGCTGCAGGAATGACAAGAGAGGAGAGTTTGAAAGAAAGTCACCTAGGCATGCTTACAAGAATCAAATTTCACATTTCAAGTAGTGAAGCAAATCTTAATATAGTATACAAAACACTAGAATGGTAAAGACAGAAGAGAAAAAGGCTCTTGACCGGGAACAGGTGTCGGCCCCATCATTTAGAATGCTAACTACTGGCTCAGGATCTCATCCCAGTGATAGGGATTCATGGTCTGCTAACTCAAGAAATGTCAAAACAAAAGAAAGAATGGTGTGTCAAAGAGGAATTTTATTTTTGCATAGTAAAACTGTACCAAGTTGTGATATAATCTAATTTCAAACACAAAGCATAAATTATCTTATGCATAAAATGTTTCCTGTATCAAGAAAAATGATTTTTTCTGCCTCAAAGGAAAAGGGGTAAGATTTTTAAAAACTCCTGAAACATTTGCAGTGCTTGATTTGATTTCAGACTAAATAATGGTGAACAGTGCACTTTAATTATCTCGTTTTAATATTCTTCCTCCTCCTTACATACCTCACTAACTTTATAAAAATGTCATATTTCATTTTTTTGTTTTTGCTGGGGTGCTGCACATCTGCATAATACTTTGATTGTGGTGCACATGATAAAATTCATTCCACACATGGATGGAAAAAACTAAGGGGAACATTGGGTGGCGAGGTTAGTGTACATATGGAAGCTGATGCTGTGTTTTCGGATGTTGCCACCTGATAAGAAAAGGGGTTGCAGGGGGCGGGGGTGTGATCTAAAATCAATCATTTGGGAGAGAGGACTGAACAATACCTAGCGCAGACAATTCTGACCAGAGTTTAGGGAAAGAAGGAACTAAACCAGTGCAATCTTATTTTGTTGGGTGCCAATGGAGAGACATTAAGAGGACAGTGATGCTGTGAACCAGATAAAAGCTGTGGACAGGCCAAGGAGGATAGTTTACCTGTGTCACACTCACTCTAGGTGTAATTTGAGATTTGTAAACAATTCTATCATCTGGTTACAATTCACTGCAGTAAGCTGCCAAGAATTGAGAACTGCTTGCAAACAACCTTGAATCTTTCAGCAGTTTAAAGCCTACATGCAAAAAATGTACATTGAAGAACTGTTTCCTGCCACTGCATTATTTTTAGAATCATGTTGCACAGTACAGTCCACACACACAAATTTTTAAAAATAGCAGTGAATAGAATTGCACTTCCTCATCATACAAGCGTTCACATGCAAGAATATAATGAAAATTAAACTTCAAATTTGGGAAGCAGATACAGAAAAATAGTTGGAAGACAAGAAAATGAAAATGAAAAAGGAACAATGACTCTGCAAAATGAAAAGGGGGATGGCTTAGGAAACACACTGCTTTTTAAAATAATCTAGTTATGAAAGGATCTTCAAAACAAATAATGAATTGGTGACCAATTACTACCATTTGTTTTCAAAATTAAATAATTTTCATCATATGGCTCACTAGGGCGGTTGCATTTCTCCATATAAAGGGTGTTCAGCTTCTTCCAGCGAGGAGGAGGAAGTATAGTAGCAGTAGCACAGCGCCCATGGTTATTAGGTACTGGGCAGCATTTACAGTTCTTTCCTCTTACCTCCCTATCCTTTCTCTAAGTCACACTATTGTGCTGAACTTCAGCACAGAAGTTCTTAAAAGCCTGAACGCTAACTAAACATGCTAATGCAATAATTGTAGGTTCAGCAATGTAGCTTGAAAGATTTTTTTTCCAAAGCATCTAATCACTCCAATTAAAAATCCTTGCGAAAACAATAAGTTGTCACAATATATGTATGTACAGAGTACCAAATATTACAAATGTAGGCAAAACAACTTGAATTCAAAAATTGAGATATTTGATTACATCTATTTGTAGCATATTGAGTTTACCAAAATTACATTACAACAAATCAAAATAAAATTACAAGTAAGCGAGTGCATAATTTTCAAGTTCTTTGAACTGAAGACAGTTTTAGCCTGTTATGCCTTTGACAGCTGTTGGCCACCAGTCTGATCATAAAGCAATCTAAAGGGAGCGCTTCAACAAATGTTACACAAATATATATATATATATGCTCTAGTATGTAAGGATTTAACTCAAGTGCAACTAAAAATGAATGCAAAAGTTTCATAAATCATAAAAATGTGTTTTTGATATTGGGAAGTACTATTTAGCGAACTAAACCCCATTGGCAATTTTCTTCTTATATTGAGCAGTTTTTAGCAATCACAAAGGAAACCATTCAAGCCCCCTGAAGATGTGGCAGCGAAGAATCAGAAATCTAATTTTCTGACTGCAAGGTCTTCAGAGAAATTGGGCCACAATCTTTCCAAGGACCAAAAAAGTAAAATGGACAGCCGAGGGGCCACAACTTTTCTCCTTGGCACACAAATATCCCTGTCTCAGAGGGTATTTATAAAACACATGCTTTTAAAATATGCTATTTGAATACTAATGGAGCAAGGGGCTTATTTCCCACAATTGTGATAAAATAAAAACTGCAAATTTTGAAAAAGCAACTGTGAAATGCAGATAATAATTTGAAAAATGTGGATAATAAATAATTGTGAAAATTCATAAAACCTCATGCTAAAAGCAACTGGCTGAAAAATGAGTAGTGAATAAACCAATAAACCATCAGTTTAAAACTCCATATATTTTAACTCTTCAAAAGTTGATTTTTAAGAAGCTTCCCATCATAAAGTTTCTGGAAAAATGTGGGCCTTTAGACTACCACAAACACATTATGCAAGTACAGTATGCAAGTTGGCAACAATTTTGAAATGCAAACTTCCTTCTAGCGCTGAGGACTGCTGACTTCCTATCGTCATCACATACATGAATAACATGCAAAACTCAGTAAGTTAGTAAGGAACTTGTGGAGCAGATAACAACTGCATTTATATACCATCTTGTACATAATAAAGTGGTCCAAAAGCATATTTCACTACAATACTGAATCCACAGGTTACCAAAGTGCAACAGTATAAAACAGGCACCAACTTCACCAAATACTTCAGCAGCTCTTTTTCATTAATTTCTTAATGAAATTCTGACATAACATTGCACAAAACTGGGTAATAAGACTGCTCCATAAAAATGGGAGTACCAGTTTAGGATCCCTCCCAACACACACTGTTCATCTAAAGTTGTTAAAAAAATCCATACTAATAGAAAAATTGATGACATTAAAAGAAAATTGTGTCAAACATGGATAAAAGCATTGTGAAGGTAAAGGAACATAATTAGCACAACATTTTCATAGCAACTTCAAAATATAATTTAAATTGCATATTATATACAATTCAAGAGATGTTATTTGACTAATTGTCTTGGAGCATTATAACATCTGATTAGTAATCACAGATGGCTAGCAGATTACAATAAAACTGCGGACTGATGAATTAAAATTATCCTTTTCATACATGTCTTAAACCCATCACGTTTTCATAGACCTGTCACAGTTTCAAAGGGAAAAAGGTAAGTATTGTGATCAACAATTTTACACTAAAATCAGACGTAATATTTACAATAATGAAAACAGAAAATGCTTAAAAAACCTCAGCAGGTCTGACAGTATCTGTGAGAAAGAAATGGAATTAACATTTTGAGTTCATATGATATTCTTCAGGGATTGTATTTCATAGCTCTTTTAACAGAATAATGAATTCCAAGGTGCTTGACAGGAGTATTATAGGGCACAATTTATCTCTCAATGCAATGGAAATATGAGGACAGATGACGCGCAAGTTTGATCAATGAGGTAGGTTTTAAGGAGGGGCTAAAAGGAGAAAAGAGAGGAAGAGGTTTCAGGCAGGAATTCTTCCAGCTTCAGCAGCTGAAGGCATGGCTGCCAAAGATGGTGCAATTAAAATGAGAATACTCAATAAGTCTGAATTGGAGGCTCATCCATATCTCACAGGTTTATAAAGTTAGAGGAAATTTCAGAGGTAGGAAGTATTGAGAGATTTGAAAACAAACGTACAAAACTTCAAACTAAGGCTTAAATGGGAGCCCATTTAGGTCAGTGAGCACCACTAAATGAGTTAAATATAAAGAGCCAAAGCTCTGTTTCAACATGATATTTATTGTACCACAGTTAGAAAAGATAGATCAGTCTCGCTCTCAGCAGAGAGGGAAATGGTCTAATTGAGTTAAGATGCTTTCTTGACAATTATTGTCTGCTTGGTAGGACTCCTGCCACAGAGTCAAAAAGTTTTGAGATCAAGCCCCACTGAGATTAAAGCACACAATATAGGCCAGTTAGTATTAAAGGAAATGCCACTTTATTGGAGGATGGTCTGTGAAAATACATGTTACATGTGAAGATACATATTATTCAAAGTCAGTCTTCCCTTACTCAGTCTTTCGAGAGAATGCTTTACTTTACAGTAGATTCCAATTGGAGCATTAGTTTCTCAGGTAATACTTTCTTCTGGTCAATAACACTGTTCACAAGAAACCCTGGAGGGAATTCAGAAGAAACATTATTACCCAAAGCGTGGGAATGTGGAACTAACTTGCTATCATGGGAAGTGTTTGAAGCAAATAGTATAGATGCATTTAAAGGGGAGGTGAAAAGCACAAGTCCATTTAAGAGGAAACTAGACAAGGATGGAGGGGAAAAGAGAGGAGTTACAATGATACAGAAAAAAGGATGAGCTGAGTGAAGCATCAACAACCATGAACTGGTTGGGCTGCATTGCCTATTTGCATGCAGTATATCCAACGTAACTCATTGAAAACATCAACCTGATTAGTAGATGGCACGGTGGTTAGCACTGCTGCTTCACAGCACCAGGGACTTAGGTTCAATGCCAGCTTTCAATGACTGTCTGTGTAGAGTTTGCACTTTTCCCCATTTCTATGGAGGGTTTGCTCCGGTTTCCTCCCACAGTCCAAAGATGTGCAAGTTAGGGGTATAGTAGGATAAATATGTGGGGTTACCAGGAGACAGCCTGGGTTGAATGCTCTGTCAGAGAGTCAGTGCATACTCAATGGGGCAAATGGTCTCCTCCTGCACTGCAGTAATTCTACAAATATTCAGCAAAAAACATCCAGTCCCTTTATCATGGAGGGTAGATTATTGATTTTATTACCCAAATAGAATTGAAGATATTTCTTTACAATGCTGATTCACATAACCTTCAATGTTTCTGCATAAATTGTGGCCCTTCGCTCTATCATGCCTACTAGTTTGATTTCCACATTGGAACGTTCACTTTCACTGTTTTGCCCTTTTGTTACCAGGTGGTTTAATATTTTTCTTCAAGTAATTATCTGATCCCCACGAGATTAATTTAATTAGCTATTTGTAGTTTATTTAACAATCCATTTGCAATGAAAATGCTTCTTCCAAATTAATTTTTACTTGCACCTCAAGTATTTTGATTCTAAGTTTATTAAAGTTAGCTTGCTCTGTTGGTAACACTTGTTTGAGTCAGCAGGTTGTAAACTCAAGGTGAGCAACAGAAACCTGAGGACATAAACTATGCTGACATCTCACTACAGTGCAAAAGAACTGCTGCGCTGTAGTGCCATTCTTCAGATGCAATGGTGAACTGAGATTCAGTCCGTCTTTTCGAATGTATGAATAGGATCCAATGGCACCATTTGAACAGAAAGCACTTTTGGCATCCTGATCAATATTTATCCCTCAATTACCAAGTATCTGGTCATTTTTCTCAGTTGTTATCCTCCTGCACTGATTGCTGCATCTCCATACATTACAAGTATCAATACTTGGAAAATTCTTAATTGTTTTGAAATCATGAAAGCACTACAAAGTACAAGTCATATATTTACTTCCTACTCATACACATATCCTGCAATACATTTAAAGACATTAATGAAATTGTGGATGAGAATATCTATCTTTTGGCTCAGCATCAATTTTTGACTGATCATACCTTGTGTGAAATTCTTGAGATATTTTTCAACGTTGGAAGGCAAATTAAGCAAAAATTATTGTTGTAAGCTGCATCATTCCACAAAAATCCATCTATGTTTCCAGACAGTTTTGAATTGTTTAATTCAGAAAACATATGTAATTATGGAGCTTTGTTTCATATCACCAAATGCTGGAAAGCACGTGCTTTTGGATCAGAATAGCATTAGGGAATATAGAGCCAATTTAAATAATTTATATTTTTATTGTGTTAGAAATTATGTATAAATTTCAGTTTAAGCTAACTAGTGATACTGTATTTATTTGCATAAGGGTGAAAACTTCAGTTTAGCATCATGTTAAAAAAGTCTGTAGGTTTACTTTCACTTTAAACTCTGCCTATATTATAATGAAGGTTTTCCAACTAAGCTGTTGCTTAGCTGCCAAAAGTTCACACTGAAAAACAGCAGCACTTGAGTTTCAGCTTGGAACCAGGTAACCCTACGGCAAAAAGCATTGCATGGAAACAACTAGAACAGGCAGGATAATGCACAGGGTCAGAAGGCCAGTTCCAAACTAAAGAACAGAAGATTCCAGAAACGAGAAAATAGAATAGAGGAAAGTCCAGGAAGGCTGTAAAGTCCAAGAAAGTTAAAGTAAGAAGCAGAGAAAGGCTCCCAGTTAAAGACAGGGTTATAAGTTTTAAATGTCAACTAGCGAGATGCCAGACATCTGAGGTGACCCGATGGTTGGTGGCACTTTAATACAGTCTGCAAACACAGTGGTGTTCTGTTGGCATGGCTGGGTACCTGAAAGATTGCAGGGTAGCTTGAATACATGTGGTGATCTGGGGCAGAGGAATACTGAAAGGAAAGGTCGAAATCTTGGAGGTGGATTATTGGTGAAGGCATCCACAAGAAATCCTTATGTGGGAAAAGATTCCGAAATATGTTCTTTGACTGGAGATTGGAAACCCTAGTTGGAAGACAGAGTTCCAATGAAATCAATTGGTTCACAGTGTGACAGCCATCTGAGGGAATAGATGAGAAATCTGCAGAAGTTGTATTGGATGACTGGCACCTGTCATTTGGTTTCTGAGCATGATGTGTCTGCCCTCAGTAAGCACACAGTCCATGTAAACCAATATGCAAACCATGAACATTAGATTACAGGATATATTTTGTAACTTGTGTTATCTTTACAAATCTGTATGTCTGTAAAGGTATAGCTGGGGTGAAGGAGTGATTTATTATGGCTAATCTTCTTGTTTAATAAATATTATTTTGTTAAAATTCGTTAGCAGTCCTGTGACTTTGTCCATCAAGACTCAAAACTAAACATAAAATGTGAACATCTATCAAGATTTAACATGTCCAGAAGTATCAGTTGGGATTGTAACAGTTTGATTTTGTCACTCCTGGTTTTCTAGGTCAAGCAGATACAAGAGTATTATTTCATTGCAAAGGCAAAAAATACTGTGGTTGTTGAAAATTTACTGGAAACATTAACTCTTGTCCATTCCACCAACACCATACATAATATTCACAATATTTTCTGCTCATATTTCTCCCATGAGTGCATTTCCAACAGGTGATCCAGTTTCCTCCCACAGTTCAAAGATGTGTAGGTAGGTGGACTAACCATGGCAAAGGTGCAGGGTTAGAGGGATAAGGGTGGAGGCCGGGCCTGGGTGGGATGCTCTTGCGGAGAGTCAGTGCTAGCATGATGGGCCTAATGGCCTCTTTCAGCATTGTCGGGATTCTATGGAGTATAACAATTAGCAGAGAGAAATTGCAGAGCTGGATTGGTACCTGATGGGTTACAGTAGCTGTAACAGAAAAAACACCGGTTAGTGAGCATCATGACAACCCCAATCTTGCCCTCTTGAGGTAGAAATAAAGTATACAAACAAACATTCAGATGCCCACAGCATTTGGGCTTCCACTATAGGAGCTATTCTGTTTGGTAAAACTATTTGTTCGTCCTTTCTTTGACCTATAACAGTTTTATTAATATCTCCATACATATGTATAGTTGATGTCCGACTACCGATCTCAACCAAGGGGCTAATAACATTTGGTTTCCCACCAGTCCAGCAAAATTCAACAGTTCCACAACAGAAATAGAAGCTTTCTGCATGTGCCTTTGTGTGGGGTACATGGACTGTGTCCAGTAATCCTAATGCTGGCCAATTTGATGGCCTCAGCCTTATTCCCACATGCTCTTCAGTTTGTGCGTTAATGTTTGGACAAATGTAGAACCCAAGGTTCAGGTGTGTTTAGGTGACTATTATACATTTAAAAGAGAGAAAGACGCAATTGTCTGTATGTCCCAATTTGCTCAAAAGTGAATCTTAGTTGCATGTTCTTGTGCTGCAGGTGGTGCACCAACACTGTTCTAGAGGATCATTATCAATAAGAGCTTTGTCAAAATATATACAAATTGTACAGCTGCATAATGTCAAACTAAGCTTTCAAAATGTACGCTCAATTTAAATGCAATCAGTGCACACTGGCTTAAACTGGTCTTGCCACATTCCAATAAACATGCTCAAAGAAAATTTGTTGGACGTACTGCAATAGAAACTATTGCCAAAAAAGCACATGGGTGGGATAATTACGCTCAGTAGGGCAGAACCAAACATTAGTTTCTGGGGCATGTTCAGAGCATTACAGTAGATATTTAACTCAATTTTGCATAGCTGTAATTTGAGAAGTCTTCACTTTTACCAGCTGTAAAATTAGTGCGTGTGTCTAACTGGGAAGTAAGAGAAAGCAAAGTTTCTGTGGTAGCTGATTGTTTGATAATTGCTCATGATGCACCTTAAAGGCATTTTATACATACAAGTTGTTGGAGATGCATTCTCGGGACGTCTCCCTAAGAGGAGAGAGGTTTTCCCTTTACTGGCATTTTCACCATTGACAATTCATTAAGACAGAAATTAAGTTTGAAGAGATTTCTATAGTCTCTAAAGACTTGAAGCTGACGTTTTGACCTGTGGCATTTGTTATTCTGTTTCAATTCCAGTCCATGAGATAACTCATTCCAAGGAGGAAAAAAGAAACTACATATATTGTAAAAACATAACAATGTATCTTTCAAATACATCTCATAAATAGTACTAAATGCGTCAATATATTGCAAATTACTCAAATCCCTTTTGCCACTTCAGTTTTAATGCAATTTCACTGCAGCATTAAAATTTGTAAATGAATTGACTCCGCTGTCCTGATCTTATCACGCAATTCAATCATCAAGATGCCGGCTTCGTGCTGCTGCAGGACAGTCCAGTTTGCAAATGACAACTGGCAGAGAAGTCTAAAACTTAGTGAACTCAGCAAGTTTGAATTTGCTACTTAAGATTGCACCACCTATGTACAAGTCTCACCATATACAATTAGTTGCATATCTTCTTAATAAATAATCTTTGTCCCCAAATATATCAAGGCATTTTATATTCTGGTTTTAACCAAAATATCCCAACTGATCAGTTAACTTCCAAGGTAGACATTGTAAAGATTTTTTTAAAGAAAGCAATGTGTAAAAATCATTTTAAAGAAACAAAAATTTCCCCCAAATAGAATGCAAAATCTGAATGCCCAAATTCAAGTCAGAAGACTCCAATCAGATTGATCAAGTGCAGAGGTAGAGCGCAATTAGGTTTGGACAGAGGGATACTATTTTTTTGAAAATGTGTTTTCAACATGCTCAGAGCATGCAATTTTAAAATTATAGATAAACTAAAGGTTGAGGAAATGAAAGTTTGCACAGCACTGTGCACAATGTACCCTTTTGAAACATGTCAACTGAATCTCCAAGTCAGCATAAATGAACCATATAAAACAAAAAAAAAATCGGTAATTGAATTATTCCAAAATAAACAAATTTGATTTGGACTCAACTGTTGAACAAGGATCATCTCATAAGCTTTTAAGTCACAAGGAAGTTATCGTTGAAGGGTCTTCATGACCTGTAGTTCTCCAAGTAGCAGTACCAAGAAGAACGGATGCAAACGTTATCCCATTTCCTTCAATTTGTTATGAAATATTCAGACTCATTGGTAAAAATCAGGCAAGATATAATTTTGCATATTTTAGTGTAAAGAAACACCGCATTTTCCATTCAAGAAAAATACCAAATAGGCAAAAATTTTGAAGTTGTAAAGAATGGACACACATAATACAACACCATATATTTACATAGCATGTTTAACATGGGAAAGATCCAAATGCTGGACAGATGGGCAATCAGACAAAAATCAACACCAATTCAAAAGGTGCTGATATTATGCTGGGTGGCACCAAGGGTTGAAAAGAGGCTGCAAAGAGAGAAAAGGAGTGTGGGCCAGGGCTAGAGAGAGAGGACATGGGAGAACTGGCGATAAAGGGGAAGGGAAGAGGTGGAAATTGTAAGCGGACAAATTTTTGCTTATAAAATACTGGATGTAAAATAAACAGGCTAACAGAAACCAGAGAGGTAAAGCTAAGTATCATTGGCGTACACATAGAACTTGATGTCTTCCAATGGTGTCACTGATAGCACGCAAAAAAGAAACAGGAGCAGACTAAGGATAAATCCCTTGGGTACTGCAGAAGTTAATACTACAGAGCAGGCAAGAGAATTCTGGGGCTCTTAAAAATAGTGGTGTGGGAACTTTTACAACTACCCAAGGAAGAAGACAGGATTGTATTAAAATCTCATCTGAATCACAATAACTCTCAGTTCATCACTTTCAGCAGTGTCCACTGGAAGCACTCTGGCCGAGTCAAGGTTTGTGGGGTCAAGTCCCACTCAAGGAATTGCACACAAAACTTTGGGCTGAGAGTCCAGTGCAGTCTCTTGGGTGGGATATTAAACTGCCTTTAACAGGTAGACATAAAAGATCACAACATTATTTAAAATTACCAATACATATTCCAATATATGTGACAATGACAAATCAAATTTTTTGAGTCCTATGTCATGGCCAATATTTATCCCTCAATCAATATCACAAAACATAAATGTTTGTGGGGGCTCTCTGTGCTGGGTTTCTTACAACAGTGAATACAATTGAAAATGGCTTAATTGGCTGCAAGGTGCTTGGAACATCCTGAGGTTGTGAAAGGCACTACATATATGCAAGTCTTTTTTCTTTCATTATTCTACTGAAGTGCAAGCCTGTGATTGTGTGCGCAAGTCTCTGCAGTGAGACCTTTGAGCTTGGTGGTATCATCTTTACTGGCTGTAAGAAAACTTTGCATTTTAATGATTTCCATTCGATGATTTACTTAGGAGCATAGCAGTAGGAGTAGGCTATTCAGCTCACTCAGTCTGCTCCACCATTCAGTACGCTCATTACAGATTATTCACTTCAATGTCTTTTTCCCCCACACTACCCCCTTTTACCCTTTACATCAATATTTAGAAACCTGTCAATCTCTACTTTAAAAATACTCAATGACTGACCTTCCACAGGCCTCTTGGGTAGAGAATTCCAAAGATTCACAACTCTTTGAATAAAAAAAAACTCCACACGTTGGTCCTAAATGGCTTCCCCCTTATTTTGGAATTCTGCCCCCTGGTTCAGGACTCCCCAAATGTGGAGGTGCTGGCATTGGACTGGGGTAAGCACAATAAGAAGTCTCACAGCACCAGGTTAAAGTCCAACAGGTTTATTTGTTAGCACAAGTTTTCGGAGCACTGCTCCTTCATCAGGTGAGACTCACCAGGGAAACATTTTAATGCATCTACACTGTCTATCCCAAAGTATTTTGCAGGTTTTAATGAGATCACTTCTTATTCGTAAAGGCCAGTTTCCCCAATCTTTATAGTCAGTCCCAGAAGAACTCTGGAAAGGTATTATTGCCATAGAGGGAGTGCAATGAAATTCACCAAAGATAGGGGGTTCAAAACAACACACAGTACTTCAGGTGTGGTCTAACCAAGGTTCTATTCAATTGAAGCAAGATTTCATTACTCCTGTACTCAAACCCTCTCACAATAGAGGCCAACATGCTATTAGCTTTCCTAATTGTCTGTTGCACCTGCATGTTAGCTTTCAGTAACTTATTGATGAGGACACCAAAGTCCTTTTGTACAGTTACACTTTCTAATCTCTTGCCTTTTAAGAAATACTCTGCACATCTGCTCCTGCTACCAAAGTGGATAATCTCACATTTTATTTCATCTGCCATGTTCTTGCCTGCTCACTAAGTCTTTCCAAATCTCCTTGAAGACACAATGCATCTTCTTCACAACACATCCCTGTATAGCTTTTTGCCAATTGCAAACTTGGAAATATGGTATTTCCTCCCCATATCCAAATCATCGGTATATGTTGTGAACAGCTGGGATATGGATCATCAGGGCCCAGGGACTTAACAACCTTTAGTCCCATTAATTTCTACAATACAACCTTCCTTACTGATACAAATTTCCTTAAATTCCTCCTTTTCCCTAGTTCCTTAGAGCTCTAATTCTGGCAGATTTCATGTACCTTCTTTAATGAACACGCTTCTCTGCCATTTCTCTATTGTCCATTATAAATTCTGCCTATAATGGACACCTTTGACTTAGCCAAACTTTTTAAGAACTAATCTATAAAAGCTTTTACAGTCCATTTTGTGTTTTGCTAGTTTACGTTCTAGTCTCCCTTTCTTTCAATACCTTGTTTATTGCTGCATAACCTTAGAATATCCAGCTCAATCTAACCTACTCTACATATCAATTACTTAAAATAAGTACTTCCAGCTTTCAAGTGGAATACTATAGTATTCAACATATGGGTATGCCTGCATTCTGCAAGGCTCAAAGGTTTGTCAGTTAAATGACAATGCATTGTACCTTACTAAATCAACTATGACAGGAGTTGGGTGACAAAATTTGCAATGTCATTAATTTGTAACCAGTCTTGAATGAATCGGAGTTCAGATTTAAACGTGTGGGAAACATATATACTGCATAAAATACTCCACTTGGTCAGTACGCACAAAATTAAAGCTTAAAAATTACTTTAAGTTGGGGATATTCAACATAAGGCTTACAGACAAATATGGTCCATAAGATCCTTTCATCTGACCATAAGCCACCTACTGGTTCTGTTCATTTTAATCATTTTACTTAGCTACAGTTCTGCTTCAACTATTTAAATCTTCTGGTCCTTAAAGATATCCAAATTAATATATTTAGATGAATTAGGGAAGAAGCTGTGTCACCAGTCAGCTGGACTGGTAAATCTGAATTATTGGGAAAAATGAATTTAAGCTTTGCAGAGATGGAAAAGGATTTGTTTTTGCACACAGTGGCTTGTAATGTGTGTATTTGGAATGACTTGATTTTTAATATGTATGGATCTAGCTTTTTTTTAAATATATACACACATTAATACAGGAGTGGACTTGTGTGGAGTTCTTGGTTGCAGTGCGTCTGGATATTTCTATATTTTCCTATGCATTGGAGTATCTAATTGTGCAGGCAGTGCATTGGGTACAGTGTTTGCATTGTACCTGGTGAGGAGGAAGTATTTGGATTTCAGATACGATCGCGCAGCCTACTCACTGGTTTCAACTCATGCATCCAGTCCTGAAATCCAGAAAATTGGACATCTCTACCTTAGATGAACAGATTTTTTACAACAATTATCCTTTCTGCAGTAAACAGTTTGTTCCTTGACTGTTTGAATTGCATTTCAGCTGCACTTTTCTCAAACCATTTTCTGTGCATAGTATTTATTTTACTCAGGTGAAGTCATGCAACTGAATTAAAAACCTGAAGGAATTGAACCAAGTACTTTGCCATGGTCCCTACACAATTGATGCCACTAACATCCATTTTATCACATTTGGACATTTAAAATTTCAATTTAGAATGGAGGTAGGGAAGGCAAACAACAAAACTGAAGGAAGTAATCAAAAATTGATTAAGAATATGAGCAAGCAACAAATTCAGCACAAAACACTGAAAACTAAAAAAAAAACAGAACCAAAAGTATATTTCTGAAGGAACTTGAGGTTTGTTTGAACTGAAATTTTTCACCAGAAAAATATTTGCTTTCTTTTTCTGACCAGAAATGAGCTTTATTACATGAATGAGTAGAAATCACTCATGCAATAAAGTTTTGTGTTTCACAAAAACAATTGCTGTAAAAGATTAGGTTTCCTATCATTTTTATTATAAGCTGAAGTTAGAGTACAACTGCACATCACACTACCAGAACACAAACCTGATGCAGTAGCAGATTCACAAGATGGTTACCCTTCAAGTTTGAACTCAAGTAAAAACAACTAATTGCTAATGCTAATGGAACACTGTTTTAATTGTTTTCATGTTCCTTCAATTGTCTTCTGGGGTTAATTCATGGATATGCTTATCCAGCTCAACAACATGGGATTGGTTGGGCATTGAGTGTTTTTACTTTGCATTATTTATGCAATAAATATTATTTCTATGGAGCTTGTTTTATGCTTTTTGGTGAATTAAATGACCTTGGTGATTTTCTGAGTTTACTTGTTGAAAAATGAAAATGCATGTGCATTAGTGGGTCTCAATTTATAAGTTTCCATGTACAAAGAATAAAGAACAATACAGCACAGGAACAGGCCCTTCAGCCCTCCAAGCCTACACCGACCATGCTACCCAACTTAACTAAAACCCCTACCCTTCCAGGGACATTATCTCTCTATTCCCATCCAATTCATGTATTTGTCAAGTTGCCCCTTAAAAGTCACCATCGTATCTGCTTCCACTACCTCCCCTGGCAGCGAGTTCCAGGCACCCTTTGTGTAAAAAATCTTGCCTCGTGCATCTCCTTTAAACCTTGCCTTTCACACTTTAAACCTGTACCCTCTGGTAATTGACTCTTCTACCTTGGCAGAAAGCTTCAACTATCCACTCTATCCATGTCCCTCAATCTTGTAGACTTCTATCAGGTCACTCCTCAACCTCCTTCGTTCCCATGAGAACAAACCAAGTTTCTCCAACCTCTCCTCGTAGCTAAAGTCCTGCATGCCAGGCAACATCCTGGCAAATCTTTCCTGTACCCTCTCCAAGGCCTCCACATCCTTCTGGTAGTGTGACGACCAGAATTGAACATTATATTCCAAGTATGGCCCAACTAAGGTTCTATAAAGCTGCAACATGACTTGCCAATTTTTAGATTCAATGCCTCAGCCAATGAAAGCAAGCATGCCGTATGCCTTCTTGACTATCTTCTCCACCTGCATTGTCACTTTGTGACCTGTGTACCTGTACATCCAAATCCCTCTGCCGATTAATACTCTTAAGGGTTCTGCCATTTACTGTATATTTCCTACCTGTATTAGGCCTTCCAAAATGCATTACTTCACACTTGTCCGAATTAAACGCCATCTGCCATCTCTCCGCCCAAGTCTCCAAGCGATCTATATCCTGCTATATCTTCTGATGGTCCTCATCGCTATCCAGAAACCCACCAATCTTTGTGTCGTCCGCAAACTTACTAATCAAACCAGTTATAAGAACATAAGAACTCGGAACAAGAGTAAGTCATCTGGCCCCTCGAGGCTGCTCTGCCATTCAACAAGAACATGGCTGATCTTTTTGTGGACGCAGCTCCACTTAACTGCCCGCTCACCATAACCCTTAATTCCTTACTGTTCAAAAATTTATCTATCCTTGCCTTAAAAACATTTAAATGAGGTAGCCTCAACTGCTTCAACGGGCAGGGAATTCCACAGATTCACAACCTTTTGCATGAAGAAGTTCCTTCTCAACTCAGTTCTAAATCTGCTTCCCCATATTTTGAGGCTATGCCCCCTAGTTCTAGTTTCACCTGCCAGTAGAAACAACTTCCCTGCTTCTATCTTATCTATTCCCTTCATAATCTTACATGTTTCTATAGGATCACCCCTCATTCTTCTGAATTCCAATGAGTATAGCCCCAATCTACTCAGTTTCTCCTCACAAGCCAACCTTCTCAACTCCAGAATCAACCTAGGTGAATTTCCTCTGCACCCCCTCCAGTGTCAGTATACACTTTCTCAAGTAAGGAGACCAAAACCGTACACAGTACTCCAGGTGTGGCCTCACGAGCACTTTATACAGCTGCAACAGAATCTCGCTGTTTTTAAACCCCATCCCTCTAACAATGAAGAAAAAAATTCTATTTGCCTTCTTAATTACCTGCTGCACCTGCAAAATCAACTCCTTGAGATTCCTGTACAAGGACACCCAGGTCCCTCTGCACAGCAGCATGCTGCAATTTTTTACCATTCAAATAGTCCATTTTGCTGTTATTCCTACCAAAATTGATGACCTCACATTTACCAACGTTGTACTTAATCTGCCAAACCCTTGCCCACTCACTTAGATATCTATATCCCTTTGCAGACTTTCAGCGTCCTCTGCACACTTTGCTCTTCCACCCATCTTAGTGTCATCTGCGAATTCTGACACATTACACTTGGTCCCCAACTCCAAATCATCTATGTAAATCGTAAACAATTGCAATCCCAATACTGATCCCTGAGGCACACCACCAATCACTGATCGCCAAACTGAAAAACACCCATTTACCTCCACTCTTTGCTTTCTGTCAGTTAACCAATCCTCTATCCATGCTAATACATCACCTGTAACACTGTGCACCTTTATCTTATGTAGCAATCTTTGGTGCAGCACCTTGTCAAATGCCTTTTGGAAATCCAGGTACACCACATCCATAGGTTCCCCATTGTCCACTGCACATGTAATGTTCAAGAAGTCCACTAAATTAGACAAACATAACCTGCCCTTTATGAACCTCCAAATTTTCCTCCAAATCATTTAAATATATTACAAACAGCAAAGTTCCCAGCACTGATCCCTCAGGAATGCCACTTGTCACAGCCCTCTATTCAGAAATGCCCTTCCACTGCTACCCTCTGTCCTATATGACCGAGCCGGTTTTGTATCCACCTTGCCAGCTCACCTCTGATTCCATGCAACTTCACCTTCTGCACCAGTCTGCCATGAAGGACCTTGTCAAAGGCCTTACTGAAGTCCATGTAGACTCATCCACTTCCCTACCTTCATCGATCTTTTGTCACTTCCTCAATAAACTTGACCAAGTTAGTGAGATATGACCTCCCTTTCACAAAACCATGTTGCCTCTTGCTAATACTCCACTTATTTCCAAGTGGGAATAAATTCTGTCGCGAAGAATCCTCTCCAATAATTTCCCTACCACTGATAAGGCTCACTGGCCTGTAATTATCTGGATTATTCTTGCTACCCTTCTTAAACAAAGAAACAACATTGGTCATTCTAAAGCTCTCTGGCACCTCCCCTTTAGCCAATGAGGATACAAAAATTTCTCTCAAGGCCTCAGCAATTTCGTCCTGTGCCTCCCTCAGTATTCTGGCCCATCAGGCCCTGGGGGCTTGTCTACCTTAATGTTTCTCAAGAACACTAATACCACCTCTTTTTCAATCTCAATATGACTCAAACTATACACCCTTTCCCATACTCATCATCTACCAAGTCCTTCTCTTTGGTGAATACTGGCGCAAAGTATTCATTTAATACTCTGCCTATTTCCTCTGGCTCCACTCAGATTCCCTCCCCTGTCATTTAGTGGGCCAACCCTCCCCCTGGCTACCCTCTTGCTCTGTATGTATAAAAAGCCTTAGGATTTTCCTTAATCCTGCTGGCCAATGCTTTGTCATGACCCCTTTTAGCCCTCTTTACTTAAGTTTCTTTCTACTTTCCTTGTATCCCACACTTGCTTCATGTGTTCCCAGCCTTGGCAAATCCTTCTTTTTTCTCTTTGACTAGGCTCACAATATCTCTCGTTATCCAAGGTTCCCAAAACTGGTCATACTTATCCTTCATCCTTACAGGAACGTGCCAGTCCTGAATCCCTATCAACTTAAACTTGAAAGCCTCCCACGTGCCAGATGTTGATTTGCCCTCAAACATCTGCCCCAATCTACATCCTTCAGTCCCTGCCTAATATTTGTGTAATTAGCCTTCCCCCAATTTAGCTACCTTAACTTGAGGACTACACATATCTTTATCCATTAGTACCTTAAAGCTTACTGAATCGTGGTCACTGTTTCCAAACTGCTCCCCTACTGAAACATCGACCACCTGGCAGGGCTCATTTCCCAGTACCAGGTCCAGTATGGCCCCTCCCCTAGTTGGGCTATCTACATACTGTTTCAAGAAACGCCTCTGGATGCTCCTTGCAAACTCTGCCCCCTTCACGCCCCAGCACTGAGTCCCAGTAAATATAGGGGACGTTAAAATCTCCCACAACAATCCTATTACTTTTACATCTTGCCAAAATCTGCCTACATATCTGTTCCTTTATCTCCCACTGAAGTTGGGCAGCCTATAGTAAACCCCCAACTACACTCTTCCTGAGCTCTACCCATATTGCCTCGCTCTACGAGCCCTCCGAGGTATCCTTCTGCAGTATGATATTCTTCTTAACCAGTCGTTACATCCCCCTCTATCCTGCCTGAAACATTTGTATCCTGGAATATTAAGCTGCCAATCCTGTCCTTCCTTTAACCAAGTCTCAAATGACAACAACATTATAGTTCCTAGTACTAACCCAAGCCCTAAAGTTCATCTGCCTTAACTGTCACACTTCCAGCATTGAAATAAACACACTCCAGTCCATCTGCCCCCTATGAATAGCAACCACACTCTGTCTGCTCTTTTTCAGGTGAGTCTTACTGGCCCTACTCTCTGGTTCCCCTTCAGCAAATTCATCTTCGCTTTGGTTCCCACCCTCCTGCCAAACTAGTTTAAATTCTCCCATGTAACACTAACAAACCTCTTGGCCAGAATATTTATGCCCTTCCAGTTTAGCTACAACCCATCCTTCTTGGACAGATCCTACCTGCCCTGGAAGAGACACCAATGGTCAAGATATCTGAAACCCTCCCTTCTATACCAACTGTTTAGCCATGTGTTCAGCTGCACTCTATTTCTAGCCTCACTAGCACATGGCATTAGGAGTAATTCTGTGATTACAACTCTAGAGGTCCTGGTTTTTAAACTTTCTGCTCAACTCCCTAAACTGCTACTGCAGGACCTCATCACTCTTCCTACCTATGTCATTAGTACCAATATGTATCACGATCTCTGGCTGTTCATCCTCTCTCTTCAGAATGCTTTCTGCCCAGAGACATCCTGGACCCCGGCATCAGGGAGGCAACATACCATCCTGCAGTCTCCTTCATGTCCACAGAAGAGCCCATCCTCACTCCTAACTGGAGTCCCCTGTAACAATTGCTCTAGTGCTTTTTTTTTGTCCCTCCCTGCTTAACAGCAGGGCCAGCCATGGTGCCAATGCTTTGGCTGCTGCTATCCTCTGATGGGCCATTCCTCCCACCCCCCCCACCCAAGGTATCCAAAATGGCATACTTGTTAAAGAAGGGGATGACCATAGGGGATTTCTGCACTGACTGCTTGCCCCTTCTAGCAGTCACCCATCTTTCTGCCTGCACCTTGGGTGTGACCACATTTCTAAAGCTCCCATCTATGACACTTTTCGCCACCTTCATGCTCTTAAGTGCATCCAGCTGCTGCTCCAACCTATCCATGCAGTCTGTAAGGAGCTTTAAGTTTTGCTGGTGTATTTTTAGTAGGTGAATATGTTTCATTTTATTCTCAGGCTGTGGCCAATACTAACAAAGCCACTATTTGTTAATCTCTCAATGAAATAGTGGGGATCTTTCCAGGTGGCAATTGGAGTTATTTTCCCTGAACTGATATTTGTCAGTAATATTAATGATTTGGATGAGAATATAGGAGGCACGGTTTGTAAGTCTGCAGATTACACCAAAATCGGTAGCACAGTTGACAGTGAAGAAAGTTATCTCCAATTGCAACAGGATCTTGATCAATTGAGCCAGTGGGCTGACAAATTGCAGATGGAGCTTAATTTAGACAAACGCAAGGTGATGCATTTTGGTAGATTAAACCAGGACAGGACTTACTCAGTTCATGGTAGGGCACTGGGGAGAGTTACAGGACAAAGAGATCCAGGGGTACATGGTCATAGCTCCTTGAAAGTGGAGTCACAGGTTGACAGAGCGGTGAAGGCGGCATTCAGCATGCTTGGTTTTATCAGTCAGAATACAGGAGTTGGGACATCTTGTTGAAGTTGTATAAGACATTGCTAAGGCCATACTTGGAATACTGGGTGCAGTTCTGGTCACCCTATTACAGAAAGGATATTATTAAACTAGAAAGAGTGCAGAAAAGATTTAATAGGACGCTACCGGGACTTAATGGATCGAGTTATAAGGAGAGGCTGGATAGATGAGGACTTTTCCCTCTGGAGCATAGAGGGTTGAGGGGTGACCTTAAAAGATATCTATAAAATAATGATCAGCTAGATAGTCAATATCTTTTCCCAAAGGTAGGGAAGTCTAAAAGTAAAGGGCATAGGTTTAAGGTGAGAGAAGAGAGACACAAAAGTGTCCAAAGGGGCAATTTTTTCACACAGAGGGTGGTGAGTGTCTGGAACAAGCTGCCAGAGGTAGTAAAAGAGGTAGGTACAATTTTGTCTTTTAAAAAGCATTTAGATAATTACGTGGATAAAATAGGTACACAGAGGGATATGGGCCAAATGTGGGCAATTGGGATTAACTTAGAGGTTTCAAAAAAAAAAGGGCAGCATGGACAAGTTGGGCCAAATGACCTGTTTCCATGCTGTAAACCTCTGACTAACAACATTACTTGCACTGCAAGTTTTAAATGACATCTGGCAGCTTTTCAATTACTTAGAAGATTTATTACAATTCCAAAATTTGCCATCGTGGGATGACTTCCAATATCAAAATTAGAGATTCTGCTTTGTTGGCCTGTTTTGGTCAGAGTGTCAATGTAGGCCAATGGTCTGGGCGTGAAGTCTTTGGTTACCGCAACAGTGGGATTACATGGCCAGTTTTAAATCAGAGTCACTGCACACTTTTTAAATCTAAGAAAGATTTTAAACCAGGTGTATGTGATTACTAACCTTGCAGTGATTCCATACAATTTCATGCTATTACAGAAAAAGATTTTGCACTAAATTTTACATCTTTGGAAAAGATTCCACAGGATCTAGCATGCTGAAACAAATTTCTTAAGAGATTTCAGATGTTCCATGGTTACTTTCTTGGGATATTCTTGCCTGTCTTTTGATACATTATGGAAATGCACCAACTGGCTTTACTGGACAGCTTTTTACTTCAGCTATTATTCAGTGCTTCCTATTTCTAGTTACCACCAGCATTTTTTTTGCAAATAAAGCAAGACTGAGTATTCATTTCATGGCTTCAAGCATAATTTGAATGTAACCTGAGGACACATAAATGGAGGAGCAAAGATCTCCTTGAGGCTTTGACCACACCTGCCACTATGCGTGTATCCAGGCTATATACATGGTAAAGCAGATGCAAGGTTAGGTCTCCACTCAGAAGATAGTTGTCACTAAGCTGAACCATTGCTACATCATGACTTGGAAACAACAGCTGTATCAGGGACAGAAAATTGAAGATTACAACAAAGTGATGCTATCCTGCTATTAGGTTCATTCAAAGATATTTTGGCCTTGGAGGGAGTGCAGAGGAGGTTTACTAGGCTGATGCCGGAGTTGAGGGGGTTGAGCTATGAGGAGAGGCTGAATAAACTAGGCTTGTACTCATTGGAGTTTAGAAGAATGAGGGGAGATCTCATTGAAACATATAAGATGATGAATGGGATGGATAGGATAGAGGTGGAGAGACTCTTCCCACTCAAAAAAAGACAGTAGGACTAGGGGGCACAGCCTCAAGATAAAGGGGGGGCGTTTTAGAACGGAGTTGAGGAGGAACTTCTTCACTCAAAGGGTGGTGAATCTCTGGAATTCTCTACCCGTTGAAGTGGTGGAGGCTGCCTCACTAAATATTTTCAAGAAGCGGGTTGATGGGTTTTTGATAAGAGAAGGGATTAAGGGTTAGGGGAGAGGGCCGGAAAGTGGAACTGAGCCACGACAGATCAGCCATGATCTTATTGAATGGCGGGGCAGGCTCGAAGGGCCAGATGGCCTACTCCTGCTCCATGTTCTTATGTTCTTATGTTTTTATGGTTCCCTGCTCTGCCCAAACAGATCTCCCACTTCGTGTAGCCTGTGATACATATACGTACCAACTCCCAGCTTTCCGGCTGGGGCGCAATTTGTCACTTTTTCTCATTTCTTGAGAAAGAGGAAGTACAGTCAATTAACTCTGTATTCATGCTGCTGGAATTCCTCAAAACAATCACATGCATGAGCTTTTCTGACAAATCATTGAGACCTTTTGTCAAATACCTGAAAATCCACATACACTGCATTCCTTTATTGTCCAGTTACTTCTTCAAAAAACATTAATGTAACTTGCCTTTAATAAGCATAGAGCTGCCGACTTTCCTCAGTAAACTCATGCATTCCTAAATACTCACTAATTTGACCTTAAATTATGGATTCCTAGGGTTTGCCTACAACTAAAGTTAGACTAACTGGTCTTTAGTTAATTGGTAAATTGTTACATGAGATGCTCTATGTCAAGGGAGAGCTTTCATATTAAGACAGATTCAGAAGATGTAACAAGAACCTCTGTCTCAGAATTGGTACAAACATATTTTGCACTTTACTTTTGGGCATTACCCATTATGTCTCAAGATACTACCTCAATAGCATGACCATTTGGAAATCAGCAGATATGAGCAGTGATGGATCCTCCAGCTCCATTTTTCACATAGGTCGAGTTACTTACTGCTAAGTTGCCCCTAACAAGTTTGGAACCTTCAATATTGAAAGGCAAAATCAAAATTACAGCCTCCCTACTTATAGTACATTTTTAAAAAATAGTTTTGCCAGTACTGCTGTCGACTGGGAATCTCAAAGTCAGACCTCCAGAGACCTTTCTCCTCTAATTATTTTTGAAGTTTGACTTCTGAATATTGTATTTTATTGTTTTGTCAGTCAGTCAAATCTTTTAGTGTCTGAGATCAAGCATCAGGATGTTCCTGTCCCTATTATCAATTGCTGCCTCCAGGGCTCTCCTCCCACTCTCTTAACAATTTTTAGTAATTCATTAGAGTTCAAACTGCAAAGACAGAAGCTAGCAACAGCTATGCGTTGAAAGAAAAACAAACCAGGAATATGGTTTATAACATGATAAAGACATAAAAAAGGTAGAAATTGAGGACAAGATCTCAGCCTCTGCAATTTGCCTACAGTGAGTTCACGCCTTGCAGAGCCACTGCTGTTTGCTGAAAAAGGTAACAACATATCTGCCCCTCTGAGCAGAGGCAAGAAAACCAATTTCTCTCTTCAATCTCCTAGCGATAGTCCCAAGTTTAACTCCCTTATCAATTTACTGAGGAGTGACTCTATTTTTAATATTTAGCTTCTCAAAGCCTTTCATAATTTAAGAAACCTTAATCAGATTTTTCCTCAAGCTTCTGTTTCAGGTTCAAATTTTTTGGAGCCACCTCTAACACAAATACCAGTGTGTGAATTTTCACTGTACCCTTTCAATGGCTCCGATCTTTTTTTGTAACGACATGGTCAGAAACTCATACAATATTTGAACTGAGGGCTAATATCTTACACAAATTCAACAATACCCAATTACCTATAAATTCAATGCGATAAAAATACAAAACTCAGAACCCAATTGCCTTTGTGTGACCTTTTCTAACTGCATGGTTTTTAAGATTTACATACATGCTTCCTGTGATGATTTTCCCATGCTATTAAAAGCTACTATTTTAAGGTACGCTATACTATTTCACTACATTAACCAAAATGTGCTACTTCAAATTTCTGTGTAGAACTGCCACCTTCCATTTCAGCAAGATAAAGAGAACTAAACCAGATAAACTGGAACGAAAAATTTTCAAAGAAAGCAGTAAACAAATAATGGAATGCTTTAAACAAAGAAATTATTAGTGTATAGACCAGACATGTTTGCATTGGGTAAAAATGATACAGCAAAATGCTGGAGTTCAAGAGTGAAATACTGCAGATGCTGAAAAGCTGAAATAAAAATAGAAAATGCTGGAAATAGTCAGCAGATCTGGCAACATCTGTGCAGAGAGAAACAGAGTCAACATTTCAGGTCTATGATCTTTTTCCATCAGAAAACTGCTGGTAAAACTGTAAGATCCTTCAATGGGAGAGAAAGTAAAAGGAGATTTTTTTTAAAAGAGCATTTAGCAAACGTGAGATAATAAATAATACAAAAGATGTAGAAAATGAAGGGCACACAAAATCCAACCACTCAAGGGAGCAGCACAGATTGTAAATGAGCACTTGGGTCCCTTTATCACAGAAATATAATAATACAAATGGAGATGGAACAATTTGAGAGATATAAGGGAGTAGCATTGAAAATGCTGATGGAACTCAAATGCTGAAAGAGATTCCTAATGGAATGCATGCTAGAATACTTCATGAAATCTGGAAGGAATCAGCAGGGATTTTGACCACAGTTTTTAGATACATCTTTGGACTTGGAAGGCATGTCTGGAGAATACCTTGGAATCTATTCATTGAAATAGGTAAGAAAGGAATAAACCATGTAACTATAGAATACAGAAAGTCATTATCAATAAGAATAATCAACATTGATTTATAAAGCCAAATCATGTCTTACAGGCAAGTTCATAGATCAACGTTGGATGTCGTGCATAGGACTTTCAAAAAAGTAACTCACAAATGGCCCTTTTCATTTTAAAATGCACACAGGTGCCCAGCTTTTTGTAAATAGGAGATTCCAAGCAAATCATTAGTTAGGCTGATGTTCAAATATTATATTCAGTTTGGGCTTTTACATTCGGAAAAACATCAAATCCAGGAAGAGGGTGCAAAAGAAGTTAAGATGTTATGAATCTGAATTGTTAAGTCAGTTTTTGTCTCCATAGATGCTGCCAACCTAACGTGTATTTTATTTTAGCTGTTTTTATTACAGAAAGATTCAGTTCGCCGCCAACAACACATGGATGGAATGATGGCAGAGAAGAGAGTTTAAATTTTCCTAGGAAACTGGGCCCACTTCCAGGAAAGATGGCCTTCAACTAAACTATAGAGGAAACCATATCATTGCAGAAGGGAAGACAGTGGCATAAGATTTGAACTGGTTAAAAAGGAGTGGGCAAGGAAAAATCAGCACAAATGAAACTGTAAGATAAAGAGGCTCATGGACAACTGGGAACAGTTAACCAAATAAGAGTTCTGTACAATTTTTTAAAAAAATCAGTTCTAACCACGAATTTAGCTTAAAGCATATAATACAATAAACAATAAAAGCTGGTTGTAAATTGAGCAAAAGTAAAAGCAAAATACTGTAAAGGCTGGAAATTTGAAATGAAAATCAAGAATGCTGGAAAAACTGCAGCATCTGTGGAGAAAGAAAGAGTTAATGTTCAGAGTCAAATGACTCTTTGGAGCTTGAATATAAATTGGGCATAATTGGGAGTTAAATAATCTAGTGAAGAAGTTCCTCCTCAGCTCTGATCTAAACTGCACCCCCCCCCCCTAATTTTGAGGCTGTGCCCTCTAGTTCAGCTATCCTTTCTAAGCAGGAAGAATCTCTCTACCTCTACCCTGTCGAGCCCCTTCATTAAAGGGGCATTTCAGTAAAAGGTGTTTAATCAGTGGATAAAACAGTGTGGATATGATGGAAGATTTTGTTTTCCCCAAACTGGGAAGCAGCATAAGATTTGATGCAGCTTTGTCACCTGGACTGGCAACTGATTGAGGCAGGAAATGGTGTAGGGATTAAAGGGATGTAATCTGGTTCTTAGCCTCTTTGTCTAAGTGTAGAGTGGGATCAATGTATTAATCTGCCCAATGTATTAATCTGCCCAATGTATTAATCTGCCCAATGTATTAATCTGCCCAATGTATTAATCTGCCCAATGTATTAATCTGCCCAATATGAAGATTAAACCTTTAAAATAGTTATAATTTTGGGTGTTATAAATAGGGTTTGGAGTACAAGAGCAAAAAGTAATGAAGAATTTAAACAAGGGATTAGTTAAATGAGGAGAAATTGGTTAAATACTGGAAGCAGAGGAAGAGTGCCATAGCTATGGTAGAGAGAATGGGATTAGTTTTGGATTGGTCTCACAAAGACCCAATATAGTCAAATGGCTTCCTTCTAAACTGTATCATCTTGCAACTGAATACAATTGTTTAGAAAGTATCCACAATGAACACAATTGCTGTAGAACAACACCCAAATTGGAGCTACATCCATTTTGGTAATGAGCCTTTGGGCAGATATCATCTTGGAACTAATCAGGGAAGAGGACAAATATACAACACCTTTACATTAGTTCAAAAAAAGTTCCAAATTATCTCAGCAGCCACTGGCAGACCTCCTTCATTTCACCTCAGATTCCAACAGTGCAACTTCTATGACAGATCTGCCATTTAATAAAATGATCTGACAATGGACATGTTGAGAACATGTTAAAGGCAGGGTGTGTCCATTCTATCGGAACACAAGTAATCAATGCAAACAAGAACACAATCATATTGAAAATCTTAAATTATCAGTTCTGAAAGATTATTCTACATTGCTAGTGGAAATGCCATACTTATTGTACAAGGAACATACTTGCAGTGCAAGTAGACAACACATTGTACTTTAATATCATCAACAGAAAGGCTTCAATATCATTCACTGAGTCATTGGCCTATTTAAAGACATTTAAACCAAACATGCAAATGAAAAAGGTTCATTGTTTGGGTCTTCTGGAGTTAAGGATGCACCGCAGTATAAAGGTCTGACAGTTCCTATCTCAAACTGAAATCTGGTGCATTCCAAATGGTTGTTGTGCAGCAATTCCAGTATCTGGGTCCTCCAAACACAAAATGAAAGATTACTGATAGTTTTTAGTATTGATTGCTTGAAACTCAGCACATTTTGGTCAAGGAGAAAAAAAAGTGTTAACCAGGTTGTGACATACTAATTTTTGCAAAGCTGATAAAAAATATTATGCTCAAATATTTTCATAAACATTTTACATTATTTTATATGGTGTATTTAAATACATGCGCTTCCAGGACATTATCCAAAACTTCCAAACATCTTGTGAAACAAGACCTCGCTGCAGGTGACAGATCTAACATCACAATTAAATAATTGTTTTAATCAGCTATGAAAGGTTGGTGCTCATGTGAAGATGACAATAGAACATCACTTAAAGGTTACCTCTATGCAAACAAATGCAACTCGACATCTTAAACTTCAGTGCAGTGACAATAAAAGCAAAATCCAGACCTTGAACTAACAACTGTCATTTATATATTCACAGAGGTGAGGCAAAACTTCCCCTCTCAATGAGTCTTTGGAATTTTCTTCCAGAAAAATAGCGTGTTGGTTGAGTCTTAAGAGTATTTTTAAGCCAGAGGTGGATAAATTTTTGGTAAGCAAGGGGATATAGGTTATCAGATATCAGGAGGATGCAAATTTCAGGTAACTATCAGATCAGCCATGATCTTATTAAATGCCAGGGCAGGCTCAAAAGGGCTGAATGGCCTACTCCTGCTCCTGGTTCGTATATTCACATGTATGGCTGCTTTTAACACATCCCATCATGTTTCACAGGAGTATCAAACAGGAGGACAGCTGAAACACTTAGGAATATCCTGAGGAGGTTGAACAACCCTGCCAACTGACAGGAGTTCGTGACTTGTGACTGACCAAAATGGAGAAGGTTCTTTCAGAAAGGTACCAAACACAGACTTCATCAGGAACACACAAAAGCAAAGTCAACATGTTAGAGAGAACACAAACCTCCCAACAACGCATGTACCTAACCCTTCAAGGACTACCTACCCTACCGTAGAATCACAGTAAATTACAGCTCAGAAACAGGCCTTTTGGCCCTTGTCCATGCTGAACCATTTTTTTGCCTAGTCCCACTGACCTGCACTTGGACCATATCCCTCCACACCCCTCATCCATGAACCCGTCCAAGTTTTTCCGAAATGTTAAGTGACCCCACATTTACCACTTTATCTGGCAATTCATTCCACACTCCCACCACTCTCTGCTTGAAGAAGCCCCCCTTAATATTCCCTTTAAACTTTTCTCCTGTCACCCTTAACCCATGTCTTCTTTTTTTTTCTCCTCTAGCCTCAGTGGAAAAAGCCCACTTGCATTCACTATCTATACCCATCAAAATCTTATACACCTCTATCAAATCTCCCCTCATTCTTCTATGCTCCAGTGAATAAAGCCCTAACCTATTCAATCTCTCTCTGTAACTCAGCTTCTCAAGTTCCGCAACATCCTTGTGAACCTTCTCTGCACTCTTTCAACCTTATTTACATCCTTCCTGTAACTAGGTGATCAAAACTGTACACAATACTCTAAATTCGGCCTTACCAATGCCTTATACAATCGTGATGTGGAGAACTCTCCATTCCAATGCAAGTCAGCGAGCACAGGATTAATGAGTAAATACGACTCAGTGCTGATTATAATACAGGCAGAGTTTTGAATGTACTCCAACTTAGTGGAAAATGGGAGGCCAACAAGAGTGGCTTGGAGCAGTTGAATCTGGAGTAGCAAAAGCATGGGGTTTCAGCAGCAGGTGGGCTGGGGTAGGAACAGAGTGCAGACAGGCATTATTAGGAAAATGGTCTTAGAGTGGAGAGGATACAGGATCAGAAATGGAGCCAGGGCCATGGAGGTTCAGCCCAAGATGTTGTTTGTCCATCATCATCGATAAGGACCGCCACACTATTAGTCATTTTCAGGCTGGATGCAGTGTGTGCGAAGATGACTGATCAGGCCAATTCGGATATGGAATGTCCTGGCACATATTGGACAGACTTGTGTAGGCACTGTAGTTGTTGTGCTGGTGGCTGTGGACTTGTGTAGCTCGCCTTAAGTTGTGCTTCAGCAATTCACCTTGCTTCATAAGCTAGACAGCTTTTGTGGATGAGACAGCGCCAGGTAGGGCGGTTTTGTGCCAGCATTTCCCAGATGGTTGTGTTTGTGTCAAGTGACTTGAGAGGCCTTGAGTGTGTTTCTGAAGTGTTTCTTCTGCCCTCCATGCCAGCATCTTCCAGAGAGTTCCCAAAAAGGAGCTGCTTGGGTATGCGCTCGTCTGGCATACGGATTACATGACCTGCCCACCGGGTCTGCGGTCTCAGTGTGTGGACTGATAGCAGACTTGCTTAGACAGAACTTCAGTGTCTGGTACTTTGTCTTGCCATCTGATGCGTAATATTCTGCAAAGATAAGTCACGTGGAAATGATTGAGCTGTTTTGCATGCCTTCGATACACAATCCATGCTTCACAGGCATACCGGAGGATAGTGAATACCACGGCACTGGAGACATTCACTTTTGTTGCTGGGCTGATTCCTCGACGTTCCCATACAGTGGGGCGCAGTCTACCAAAAGCAGAACTTGCCTTTGCTATTCTAAAGTTAACTTCTGTATCAATAGTCACTGCTTGGGAGAGGGTGCTGCCAAGATAAGTGAACTGGTCCACTGCCTGTAGTTTCTGCCCTTTGATTGTGATTATGGGTTCTGTGCATGGTGCATGACTTCCGTCTTTTTAATGTTGATGGTGAGTCTAAAATTGTCACAAGCTGTGGAAAATTTGTCCATACTGACCTGCATCTCTGGCTCTGAGCCAGCATGATGCAGAGATGCTGGTGTTGGACTGGGGTAAACACAGTAAAAAGTCTCACAACACCAGGTTAAAGTCCAACCAGTTTATTTTGATAATAAACCCACAAGCTTTCGGAAACACTGTTCCTTTGACAGGTGTGTGGAGCCTTCCACACTCCTGACGAAGGAACAGTGTTTCCCGAAAGCTTGTGGGTTTACCATCAAATAAACTGGTTGAACTTTAACCTGGTGCTCTGATCCAGCATACAGGGCGCAGTCATCGGCAAAGAGGAAGTCTCTCAGAACAGTCTCCTTCACTTTGGTAATACCTCAAAGTCTCCTCAGGTTGCAGAGATTCCCATCCACTCTGTACTTGAGGCTGATTCTAGTAGCACTGTCCTGGAAGACGTCATTCAGTATGGCAGTAAACATCATGCTGAACAGTGTGGGTGCAAGCACACAGCTGTGTTTGACCCCATTGGTGACTGGGAATGCCTCAGAAGATTCTCTGCCATCCAGTACTCTAGCCATCATGGAACTGGCATACGTGTGAATGAATTGGGTGGGGGGGGAGGGGGCAGCCAAACTTTGACTCAGGATCAGAAACGGAGCCAGGGCCACAGAGGTTCAGCCTAAGATAGTGAGCAGGGAGGGTGTGGAATTCGTCATGTGACACCAGAATCTGACAAGACAGAAGCTAATAGCAATGCAGATATGTTATAGTGAGACTAATAGCATAAAAAGGCAAGTTTTCATCTTCAATGATTTCAACTTTATTTCAATCTGGAGAAATACAGATTTGCATTTACAAACCTAATTGTATGTGCAGACTTAAAGTTAGTTTTAAAGAAATAATGTTATTAAAGGGCAGAAAAGTATGGACCCGCTGTGTTTTTTGCTGCCTGGAATGCTGGGGGCCTCAGTTGCTCAGGCTATTTAGTGACAGAATCAACTTTAATCAAGGTTAACAAGGTTAGTATTCTTTAATACGGTATACATAAACTCAATTAGATGACAACCCCCTCAACTTTCCAAATTCAAGGGAATACAAGCCATGTTTATGTAACCTGTTGTCATAATTTAGTTACATACTCCCAAGGTCAATATATTTTTTTGAGTTCATAAAACAGTCCTGCAGATGGAAACTGAACAATACTTGGTGCAACTCAAACACAAGTACAAGTCAAACTCATTGTCACTGAACATTAAGAAACATATAATCAGAGAATCCCTACAGTACAGGAGGCCATTCGGCCCATCAAGTCTGTACCAACTCCATCCCACCCAAGGCCCTATTCCCACAAACCATACATTTATCCTGCTAATCCGCCTGACATTAGGGTCAATTTAGTATGTCCAAACAACCTAACCTGCACATTTTCATACTGAAAATATTGGAATATTTTCTTTCCTGAATCCACAGTAAACCACCTCATTTCTTCAAGGAACAGTTTTTGCATATTCCATGTAAGTTATGCCCCTCAATAAGATTAAAATTAACAGTAACTTTGAGTCTGCACACACAGTTGAGTTTGGAAATGCAGAATTTCCAGTAGTGATCTTCAAGTCTCCAGATAGTGCACTGTTGTGGTCTCTCTAGATGACTGAACTGATGAAAATTTGCCTTTTCATGTTATTAGTCTCACTATAAAATCCCTTGGAAAAAGTTGTTGAATGAGGTGCTAGTTGCGTTTTAAACAGCATAACAAGATAATTATTGTTGAATAGTCACTGTAGCCCAAAACACTAATTATATATTTGTGGAATGTCAAGATTCCCCATTATGATTTAAAAATTACATTAAACTCATCAACATTCTTTAACACACATGTAAAGTACATCCCAATTATTTATCTCTTTATAACATTTTAATTAGAAGTGGAAAAATTAAGTACATTTTACTTCCTGGTTTGCTGCCTGCAAGAATTCTAGAATGTAATTGAGTACTTATACCCTGCTCAATGACATTATGATTGTCAGATGCCTGGAAATCCCTTTGACTTTAACTAGAACGAACATCAAGAAAGAGGAAACTCGCAGCACAGAGATCACTCGATCTTTGTGGGCAGTCTTCTTCCAAGTCATTTTCCTCTGACCACAAAATCAAGACCAGTGTGTTTCAACCACATGCTTTCTTCATTTTTATACATCCCCTGCTACATCAGGAGTTTTTCTTTACAAAACCCATTCACAAGTTATGGGGCTCAATGGCAAGGCCAGTTCTTACTGCCCATCACCAATTCCCCATGAGAAGGTAGTGGTGAACTGTTTTGAACTGCTGCAGTTCACGTGGTATAGGAATTCCCATAATGTGGTTAACTAAGGAGTTCCAAGTTTATGCTCCAGAGAAAATTAAGGAAACATGTTTTCAAGTCAGGTTTTTACATAAGAAATAGGAGCAGGAGTAGGCCAACTAGCCCTTCGAGCCTGCCCCGCCATTCAATAAGATCATGGCTCAGTTCCACATTCCCGCCCTCTCCCCATAACCCTTAATCCCCTCTCTCATCAAAAACCCATCAACCCGCGTCTTAAAAATATTTAGCGAGGCAGCCTCCACCACTTCAACGGGCAGAGAATTCCAGAGATTCACCACCCTTTGAGTGAAGAAGTTCCTCCTCAACTCCATTCTAAACCGCCCCCCCTTTATCTTGAGGCTATGCCCCCTAGTCCTACTATCCTTTCTGAGCGGGAAGAGTCTCTCCACCCCTATCCTATCCATCCCATTCATCATCTTATACGTCTCAATGAGATCTCCCCTCATTCTTCTAAACTCTAACGAGTACAAGCCTAATCTATTCAGCCTCTCCTCATAGCTCAACCCCCTCAACTCCAGCATCAGCCTAGTAAACCTCCTCTGCACTCCCTCCGAGGCTAAAATATCCTTGCATAAGTACGGCGCCCAAAACTGCACACAGTACTCCAGCTGCGACCTCACCAATGCCCTATACAGCTGCAGCAAGACCTCCCTACTTTTATATTCAATCCCCCTCGCGATGAAGGCCAGCATCCCATTCGCCTTCCTGACCACCTGCTGCACCTGCAAGCTGGGTTTTTGCGACTCATGCACAAGGACCCCGAGGTCCCTCTGCACCGTCGCCTGCTGCAGTTTTTCTCCACATAAGTAATAATCCTTCCTACCATTATTCCTACCAAAGTGGACCACCTCACACTTGCCAACATTAAATTCCATTTGCCATTTCCTGGCCCATTTGCCCAGCCTATCTAGATCCGTCTGTAGACTCTCCCCACCCTCCGCACAATTTGCCTTTCCACCAATTTTGGTGTCATCAGCAAATTTCGACACCCTACACTCGGTTCCCTCCTCCAGATCATCTATATAAATGGTAAATAGCTGAGGCCCCAGCACCGACCCCTGGGGCACTCCACTAGTCACCATCCGCCAATTGGTGGTAGTGGTCACAGATTTGAAGAAGTGCTGAAGAACAGCCTGGACAAGTTTCACCTATGCATCTTGTAGATATTGTACACTACAACAACAAAGGGACTGGATGCTTGAGGTGCAGGATGGGGTGCCAATCAAGTGGATTGCTTTGTTCTGAATATTGTTGATCTTTGAATGTTGTTGGATCTGCATTTTTCCAAGTAAACTCCAAAACACCCCTGATATGTGCCTTGTAGATGATGGAAAGTCTTTGCACATTCAGGCGAATTACTCATAACAGCATATCCAGTCTCTGACTGGTGTTTGCCGTTTTTAATATGATTGTTCCATTAAGTTTCTGTTTAACAATGGAGAATTTGATAATGGTAATGACTCTGAGTGTCATAGGCAGGTTGGTAGAATCCTGTTGGAAATGGTCATTGTCTGGTACCTGTGTGGCTCAATGTTAGAACATGAACAGCACAGTACAGGCCCTTCAGCCCTCAATGTTGTGCCAAGCTACGTCCAATCCCAAGATCAAGCTATCCTCTCCCTATGATTCTGGAGTGCTCCATGTGCCTATCCAGTAACTGCTTGAAAGTTCCTAAAGTGTCCGACTCCATTATCACAACAGGCAGTCTATTCCACACCCCAACCACTCTGAGTGAAGAATCTACCTCGGACATCCCTCCTATATCTCCCATTGTGAACTTTATAGTTATGCCCCCTAGTAACAGATACAAACACCCGAGGAAACAGTCTCTGCACATCCACTCTATCAAGCCCTCATCATTTTATAAACCTCTAAGTCACCCCTTATCCTCCTCCGCTCCAAAGAGAAAAGCTCCTGTTCCCTCAACCTTTCCTCACAAGACCTACCCTCCAAACCGGGCAGCATCCTGGTAAATCTCCTCTGCACTCTCTCCAATGCTTCCACATCCTTCTTATAGTGAGGAAACCTGAACTGAACACAATATTCCAAATGTGGTCTCACCAATGTCCGATACAGTTGCAGCATAATTTGCCATTTATCAGCCTAAACCTAATTGGGCATGAACTGTTTCATTACCTTCAGGTCAGTAGTTAACTCCCACCAGAGTACTGAATATTTTGCAACTCCTTGGCTCTTCCCAGTATTTCCACTGTCTGATCACTCTTTCACTGCGCTGCTATAATTGCCTCAGCCCTCGCATTACCTAACAGTTAGGATGTCCTTGCCACCTGAATGGATGAGAACAGGGACTACAGGGGAAATTAGCAAACTGACCACAATACCATACTACAGAGGACCATTCAAAATGGAGTAGTAAAAAGAAAAGAAATGTAGTTGTCGTAAGGGATAGTATAGTTACGTGGATAGATACTAGTCTCTGCAACAGAGATTAGGCATTCTGAAGATTCCCTACTGTTCCCAGGGTTAAAAACATCCCCTGGAGGCTGGAGAGGAATCTGGAAAGAGGGGAGAAATCCCATCGAGTTGTTGTCTCTATTCAGGTGCCATACGTTAGACTAAGAAAAAGGTTCTGCAAATGGAGGATGAATAGATAGGGGTAAAATTAAAAAGCAGAACCACAAAAAGGTAATGATCTCTGGATTATTACCTGAGCTAAGAGCTAATTGGCACAGGGTAAACAAAATCAAAAAAGTTGAATGTGTAACTCAAAGATTGATGCAAGAGAAATGGGCATCAATTCAAGAGGAACCGGTACCAGTATTGGGGGAAAAATGAGTTGTTCCATTGTCCTGGAGAACAGTATAACTTGTGCTGCAGAGAAGGTGGTTGCAGAGGAGAAAGTGTGTAGAGGAGAGGAGAAATTTAGAACAAGAGAGTACATGGCAATTGTACAGAGTAGCATTATCTGTCATGCCAGAGCATGACAAGGGTACAGAGCATACAAACATAAGAATGTACCAACAGGATCAGAGTAGGGAGAAATAGTAAAAAGACAGAACTGAATTGAAGGACAATTGGAGATAAATGGGTATGATATGGCGACCATTATGGGGACATTTTTTAAATTTCATTTATAGAACGTGGGTGTTGCTGGTTGGTCCAGCATTTATTGCCCATCAGAAGGCGGCGGTGAGCTGCCTTCGTGAATCACTGCAATGCCTGAGCTGTAGGTACACAGTCACGTTAGGGAGGGAGTTCAAGGATTTTGACCCAACAACAGTGAACGGCAGTATATTACCAAGTCAGGGTGGTGAGTGGCTTGGAAGGGAGCTTCCAGGTGTTACTCCCAGGTATCTGCTGCTCTTGTTCTTTCAGATGGTGGTAGTCATGAGTTTGGAAGGCCTGCCTAAAGAATCTTGGTGAATCCTGCTATGCATCTTCCATACCCTTATCAAATAATCTAACCTTCTCTGCCTTAAATCTATTCAGACTCTGCTCCCGCTGCTTTTTGAGGAAAAGATCCAAAACCTCACTACTTTACAAAATAATTTCTTTACAACTCTGTCTTAAATGGATGACCCCTTATTTTTAAACGGTGACTCAGATTCTTCCAGAAGAGATACATCATTTCCACATCCACGCAGTCAAGTAACCTCAGGATCTTGTACGTTTCAATCAAGTCACCTTTTACTCTAAATTCCAGCAGATACAAGCCTAGCCTTCCAACTTCTCCTCATAAGACAACCTGTCCACGCCAAGTGTTAGTCCAATAAGCCTTCTCTGAACCGTTCCCAATTCAATTACATCCTTCCTTAAATAAGGAAACTAATACTGTACACAGTACTCCAGATGTGGTTTCATTAATGCTGTGTGTAACTGAAGCACGACCTCTCTACTTATGTATTCAATTCAGCTTGCAATAAACAACGTTCTATTAGCTTTCCTAATTACTTGCTGTACCTGCATACTAATCTTTTGTGATTTATGCACTAAGGCACACAGATCTCTCACTGTTTTATTATTCTTCCTGCTAATTTCACATTTTCCCACATTATACTCCATTTGCCAGATTTTTGCCTAATTACATAACCTATTTATATCCCTTTGTAGCCTCCTTACGTCTTCTTGACAACTTATTTTCCTACTTTTGATCATCAAAAAATTTAGCAACCATATCTTCACTCAAATGTTAATATATATTCCACTGAGCAAGAAAGACTGAGAAAGGTGAACCATCCATAGCTAACTAAGGAAGTTAAGAAGCTAATAAATGGAGAGTAAAGATGTACAATGTTTTCTAGATTTGTGGTAGACCAGAATCATCATAGAATCCCGACAGTACAGAAGGAGGCCATTCAGCCCATTGAGTCTCTACCAACCGCACCCCATCCAGGCTCTATTCCCACAACCCCAAATACTTACCCTGCTAATCCCCCAACACTAGGGGAAATTTAGCACAGCCAATCAATCTAAACCACACATCTTTGGACTATGGGAGGAAACCAGAGCATCCGGAAGAAACCCCACGCAGATGTGGGGAGAATGTGCAAACTCCACACAGACAGTGACCCAAGCCAGGAATCAAACCCAAGTCCCTGGCGCTGAGAGGCAGCAGTGTTAACCACTGTGCCACCATGCTGCCCCAGAACGTTAGAAACTAGCAAAGGATGACCAAAATAAAATTAAGGAGTTACAATATGAGAATAACTTAGCAAGAAACATAAAGACATTGAGAGTTTCTACAAATATATAAAGGAAGAAAGCAACTAAGCAAATGTTCACCTGCTTGGTACTCACTGTAAGCTCAAGCACTGGAGATGAGCAGTGAGAGGCAAGGAAAGGAAATTTGATTTTCAGGAGGTAAACAGAAGAGGCTGTGAACTGGAGGGCCCACAGCAGTAAAGGACACAAACTGAGGGCCAGAGAGCGGTAGACCAGAAGTGAGATGAAGGAGCAGGGAGCAGCAGAACCAACTCCATAACAATGCCAATCAGGTGACATGGCCTGACATCAGACACTGCATGAAATGATTTTAAAAAGCAACCCTCAATGCTAAATGCAAATACCAGCCCCTTTAAATGACTGATATTAGAGAAGGACTTAAAATGAAATAATTTAAAATACAGACTTACTGTACAATACAAGAAAATGAGGTTTTCATATTTATATGAAGAATAGAAATTTGCTCTATTACAGTTACAAAATGCTGTAGTACAGGGACCTAGTTGTCCTCATACATGCATGTATCACAAAGTTAGTGTGCAGGTACAGCAAGTAATTACAAAGACAAATGTTGATATTTATAGCAAGGGGGTTGAAGTTTAAAAGTAAGGCAGTCTTACAACAATGATAAAGGTATTAATGAGACTAAACCTCAAGCTCCGCATACCATTTATGATGAAGAAAAGTCACAGGCCTGAAATGTCCACTTTTTTTCTCTCCACAGATGCTGGCTCCACCTCAGCAGCAGAATTGCAAACCACCACAAACTGTAATCTCAGAGCACAGTATTTATCTCATTCTATCATTACAATCAAGCCAAACAACTACCCTGCTTCACTGACAAATACAGGCTGGCATTCCTGGAGCAGCACCAGGCATATCTTAAAATGAGATGCCACCCTGGTGAAATATAAAAGATCCTGCGGGGATCTGATAGAATAGATACCCAGAGATTGTCTCCTCCTGTGGAGAGACTAAAGCTACAGGACATATTCTAAAAATAAGAGATCTCCCTTTTTAAACTGCAATGAGGAAAACTTTTTTTTTCTCTAAAGGGTCATTGGTGTATGGAATTCTCTTCCCTTGAAAGTGAAGGCTGCATCTTCGAATTCATTTAAGGAAACGTTAGACATATTTTTGTCAGTCAAGGGTTGTAGACGTCTGACAGTAAAATAGGGCTGAGAAAACAGCCAGATCAACCATGATCTTACTGAATCGTGGCGCAGGCTCAAAGGGCCAAATGGCCTATTCCTATGTACCTATGAAGATAAAACACTTGGATTCAACACTCAGCCTTTTGGCCAAGATCAAGCCCAAGATGGGATGCAATGCCTTTTCCTGTCAGCTTGGATCAGGTGTGTGTCCCTTGTGGGGACCATAAATTGGATTCAATTGGAATTTGGAACAAGCAAGGAGATGGATTCGGGTCCTCCCAGTCCACTCTGAGCATTAACTTTGTAACTTTAAGATGAGTAAAAATATTTCAAAAACACAGAACTATATGCACACTAAACAGTGAAGTAACATGCTATAGCATTAAGCAATCCTACAGTCTGAGAGGCATGGGGAGGGAATTCCAAAGTCTCAAATCCAGACAACTGAAAGCAAGATCACCATGGAAAAGCGACTTTAATAAATGCTCAAAAAGCCAAAGTTTGATGAGTGCAAATGTGCTAGAAGGGGTGACAGACGAAGAGAGACACAGCCATGAAGGGATTTTAAAAACATGATACTCAATTCTTTTTAAAAAACAGACCACTTTATATTCAGAACTTTTCAAATCCATACAATTACTCAGCAAATAGTTGGAAAACAATACTTGATTAAATTAGATTGCATTCTAATGGGTAATATGCACAATATTATCTGAAACAATTAAAGGACATCATATACATGCTATGATATTTAAAGAGCATCTCCTGCATTTTCTGGAGGGGGGTCCACAAGAAGCTTGTTAAAAACTAAATCTTTGACGTGGTTTTACCACTGAAGGGAAATTGATATCTCCATATGCCACAGAATGGAGGCAGTCCAGAGAAGGTTCATTCAGTTGATCACAGGTTTGGAAAGATTTTCTTATGAGGAAAGGTTGAGTAGTTTATAAGACTTGGGAGCTGAATTAGGCCATCTAGCCCATCATGACCCATTGGATCATGGCTGATATGTTTCTTAACCCCATTCTCCCATCTTTCCCACGTAATCTTTGATCCCCTTACCAGTCAAGAACCTATCCAACTCTGTCTTAAATGACTTGGCCTCCACAGTCTTGTGTAGCAATGAATTCCACAGATTCTCTACCCTTTGGCTGAAGAAATTCCTCCTTATCTCAGCTCTAAAGGATCATCCCTTCACTCTGAGGCTGTGCCCTCAAATTTTAGTCTCTCCTAATAGAAACATCATCTTCGTATCCACCCTAACCAGGCCTTTAAGCATTCTGTAAGTTTCAATGAGATTCCCCCCCTCCCCACCTTCATCCTTGGAGTTTAGAAGAGTGAGATGATCTTACTGAAACCTATAGGGCTCTCAGGGGGCTTGACAGGGTAGATCCTGAGAGGTTGATTCCTTCTGTGAAAGAGTAAGGGTCATCCATTTAAGATAAAGATGAGGAGGAATTTCATATCTCAGAGGATAGTGAACTATTTATTGTAGAGGCTGAGTCGTTAAGTATATTCAAGGCTGGGATTTGTAATCATTAAGGGAATCGGGGTTATGGGGATAAAGGTGGGAAAGTGGAGTGAGGATTATCATATCAGATCAGTTAGGATTTCACTGAATGGCAGGGCAGACTAGACTCAATGGGTTGAATGGTTAATTCTGCTCCTACTTGTTATGGTCCAGGTTTTGAATCCATTCCACAAATTTGCAACCTTAGCCAAGGCAAGACAGCAGGATGAGGTACTTCCCTGCAGGGAGTGAGGGGAGCAAAAAAATTATGCATAACTATTGATTAACATAAGATTGGCAGATACCAGGACTCCGAAGCAACCTAAAAGGAGAACCGTGATACTTTCTTTTGATTCTTTATATCCAAGGCACCATAAGAGGTTACTTACTATACATGCTTGCTGATTAAATGGATTGGTATTTAGTCAACATACAAGTCAAATAATTCCAGGTACAATTAAACCATCTTACAATGTACATTAAGAATTACAGTGTGCTGAATCACTGACCAAGAATTGTAACTTCATAGTTCATATTCACTGCACATCTCAATACTTGTAGGATAAACAAAAACTTATGCATTTTAGAATCAAGCAAGCTCGGTACTGCACGAGCAAAAATTCTCTGAATCTTTTGCCTTCCTACCCAACACTATTGATGGTACAGCATCTGAACTAAGTTCTGATTGTCACTGCCTTGCTACTGTCTGTTATATCCTAGTTGCAACCATTAATTAATACCCATTTAGTCCACCAGGGAAGTTATTCAAGTCGTGTCCAAACTTCCAGCAGTATGCAGTGTTGAAAAAAGATAATCAAAGGAAAAAAGTCTTCATTAATGGTTCGGGCAAAGTCTTTACAAACCACATGCAGATTGACAAATGGTAATAAAACAATTTTTCAACTTTTTGTGCTTTGCTAGATGAGGGAACACTGGTGTTGGGGAATGGAACTCTCCACTTCACACAGCCAGTGAAACATTCCCAAAACAAATAAAGCACAGCCAAGTGCACATTGTTGGAGGAAATGAGGGAGAACTACAATCTACCTCAGTCCTAAACCTGAAAGTCTCCCCCCACCACTGAAACACTTGCTTACACCAGCCAAAGGTTGTTAATTGCTGCCAAATTAGCACCATGCCCATGAGGAACTGGAACAAGACTGCTCAAATTCACTGGATTCTTGCAAATCCGATGAAACTTTTCAACACTTAGCCCGAGTTGAATTTGGGTAGAAGTCTCAGAAGTGAACTCAGTGTTGAACCTAGCGCATTGTCAAGTTCCCTCTTTTGACTTTATTTTGTGACGACATCTCAAATTCAAATTAGTTCCATCCTTTCAATATACGTTAGAGTTTTGACTTTCTTCTCCAGTAACCCTGAACCATTACAATTATAGAGACATCAAAGTAGGAAAGCAGCAATTGTTTGTTATTCCTGACCTTAATTAAAAATTAAAAAGGGTACCTTATTTGCATTCTTTTTAGGCATCTTAAAGGGAATATTTCAATGATTATTTCATGGAGCCTTACAAAAAGGGTTTAATAATCTATTTCAGACAGACACTACATTACACACCGAAGCAAGTAGATAAAAGAAACTGCAACAGCTGTAAAAATTACCAGTCAAATAGTACTGATACCATCCACTAAGACTAATTCCAAAACCTGGACTCTCTATACAAGCCATTCAAACAATGGATATCTTTGGATACCAATAACCAAGACACGTGTAAAAGGGCTCCATTGCAGTTTATATTGGAACATGATCCAACATACTTCACATATTTATTGTAAATTGACAAATACACCATGATCAGGTATTGATGCCACAAATTTTTAGAATTAAGTAATGAGTGGGCAAACCTACAGATGAAAGGCTTGACTGTGCTATTGGGAAAATGAACTGCCTGTTCCTTTTGACTACATAACCATCTGTGTTCAGCAGACATTTTCTCAGACTGACCAATTTTCTAATTTCTGTTCAATGCAAGATGCAAATGGAACTGAATGAAGAAGTCACTTTCAACATTATGATCTCAGTTGTAAGTAATTAGATGCTGCACCTGCAACGAGCAATTTCAAGAAAAAAGGTGCTTATACTGCAGAATGCACTGCCTGAAAGGGTGGTTGAAGCAGATTCAATATTGAAGGAAATTCAATATATTCCAGAGAAGGAAAAATTTGCAGAGTTGTGAATAAAGAGCAGATGAGGGGGACTAAGTGGACAGCTCATTCAAAGAGCTGACAGTCTCCTCCTGTCCTACTTCATTGCAAGGTAAATATACACAACAAAGTATATTTGTGAAATACATCAAGATTCATTTTTCTAAAGGAAGGTAGGTCACTTTTTTAAGTCTTAGAATATGGCTAGCTATCAGATCTGACCTCTAACATTAACAGTTGTGAAGCTGGATGCTGAAGACAGACATTCTACCATCCTAGACTTCACCTGGCTTCAAGTTTTCCAAATGATTATCGTGAGATGAAGTCTTTGGAAGAAGTGATTATATTTGGGCACCTCAAACCTACCCAGGAAGCAATCACATCACAAATCTTTTCAAATGAAAACTGTCATTAATACAAGGGATACTTGACTATTGTTTCACAAAGGGGATTCATGTAAAAATTATCAGTGATGCACATTTTTACAATTGAAGTTCTTGTGCTCAAGTCAACAGGATTTAACATCTTGAGCATCTATTTGATACGTGATCCCAGTGTGATCACATAATACAACTTTGATGTAAAAAGAGCTGCACCAATATTGCACAAATCATAGCATGCATTTCTATGTCATATAACAACTCAAAAGTCAACATCACAAAGTAGCTAACATAAACACCAATGTGACGTTGCTTTTTCTGAAGATTTCAAAACATGTATTATGCAATGCATGTGCAAGTTTTTGGATGTAACACGTTGGTTAAACAAAAAATAAGCTTCTTTAAGCATTATGCAAGACCTGTAATCCATAATGTGCATAGCCCGACTAACTACATTGTTTTTATGATTAGGTTGAGTAGTTGCATACACAAATACATTACATATTACTGAAGCTAAATCTTAGCTTTATGAATATTGTTCACAATTCTTATATTTGTATAATATCTAAAATGCTCTTTACAAAAAAGTTTCAAATTGGCAGAAAAATGTTCAATTAATTTATTACAGTCAGAGAAAGAATTGTATTTATGTAGCACCTTTCACTACTTCAGGCCATCTAAACAAGGCAGCCAATTTGCACAGTAAGCTCCAACAAACACCACTGCGATAATGACCAAATAACCCTCAATCAACATAAATAGAGCCTAAGTAGTGGGCAGCAAGACAATGATAACTTCCCTGCTGTTTGTTTTAGAATCATGGGATCTTTTACGTTCACCTGCAAGAGCAGAAGTCAGCAGATTTCAACAAAGAAACAATGCATAAATGGAAGTGAAAACTGGCTGGAATTAAATCACCCTATCCTATATTTTTACTTTTTTCCCTGCAATTCAGCCCATCTTTAATGAGATTATTATAGCCTTTACATTATCTGCTTGAGCATACTTTTCAGCAGAGCTACGTAAAGTAAAATGAAACAAGTACAAATCAACTAATTTGGTGCCACTGGGTGGAGATATGTTTTTCCCTAAAGCGATCACAACATCAATTGGGAGCACCTTTATGGTCTATCAATCTTTTGAAACTATTCAGGAAACTATGTTTCCTTTGGAGGGCACGGAAATTTGTGCTTTTAGTGTGCAGTGTCAACACAATACTTTTCACTCTATCCCAATACATGTGACAATAACAAAATCAAAATTGACATTCAAGTTTCTTGGGCTGTAATGAATTGCAAAGTGGAGCAATCTATTTTCAACACTCCACCAGTAGAAAACAATTGAGGTTCAGTGCATGAAGACATAGCATTGACTATGAAGTAGGATATTATTCAAAGCTACTAAATAGTATATGGATTAAGACAGAAAATATTATAAATAAATTGCCATGTTTGCACCTGGAAGTATGGTAGCATCTGAACAGGCTTTACATTGCCAGTAACTGTGTACCTTAGAGTGACAATACACATGAATGGAACTACTATATTTACTGAACCTGAACATGCAAAAAAGCTCAATGCCAGTCTAGAAAAATCACCATGCTGTATTATACATACATACTCTATTTAACAGGGCTCCTTAGTCATTACAAGCCCCTATTACAGCATCACAAGTTAAATTCATAGATTTCCCAGATTTGTGAGAAAGCTTTCCCAACATTATGGCTCTCATAGCTTGGTACTTCAGTATTGTGGTGTTTCACATTTGTTATTTTGACTTGTGTACAATAGAAAAACTTACATTAAAAAAGTTTACTTAAAACTTAATATTGTCAATTATGCAACAAGATTACATTGGCATCAATGTGTGCCACCACAAATAGGGCTGGACACTTGGTTGGCATAAGCTGAACTTGGTACTTTTGTAGTACACAACCAAAAAAAACTGCAATTCAATTCTAACAAACTGACACAGCATGACCAACTAATGAAAACAGAAAATTTTAGCATTTGCAAAATAAATGACTAGAATTGAATGATGTCTCCTGACCACATTATCATAAGACGTGACACACTAAACAAATACAGGAGGAACTGAGGGTTTAAAATGTTGTATTTGGCATGGAGTCTGTGTGCACGTATGTGCGTAGTAGAGGTATATCCCTCTCCCAAAACATGACTGATAGCAGGGGGAAGAATGTTGGTCAAACCCAAAATCATGGTGGTGGGGGGGTGCTACAAGGGGATGAGAAATGATGGGGACAAGACTGGCAGGTGGCATGGGGGGGACCTGCCAAGAGTGGGAGGATGGCACAGGGTTCCTGCCAAGAGTGGGGGGGGGGTGGCAAGCAGGGGGATCTGCCAAGTGTGGGGGGTGGCAGAAAGAGAGAGCAGTGCAGGGGTGAACTGCCAAGGGTGGTGGGAATGGTGCAGTGGGAGGGGGCAGAACTGCCAAGAGTGGAAGGGCACAGCACCAAGGAAGCTGCTGGGGGAGATGCGACAAGAGTGGGGGGCTGAGAATGGCACAGGGGAGATGTGCCAAGAGTGGGGGGTTGAGAATGGCACAGGGGGAGATGCACCAAGTGGTGGGGGTGATGCAGGACAGTCCTACCATGAGCTGGGGGTTGGGGGCACCAGGGCAGGGGCTGTTGGGTGCTATTGAGAGTGAGGAGAGGATTGAAGGAGTTGGGAGGAGGGGTTGCCAGGGGTGGAGGGGTTGCCAGGGGTGGAGGGGTTGCCAGGGGTGGAGGGGTTGCCAGGGGCGGGGGGATGAATCTGATGCTGCTGGAGGTACTGAGCCCCCCTATTCCTCTCCCCCCCTTTCCCAGACACAGCCTCCTCCACCACTTACCGCCTTTCATTCCTCCCAGACTTTCATTCCTCTCAGCGGACAGGCGCTGTCTGCCGGCTGCCCCCCTCCCCTGGGCAGCTCGATCCGGCCCAGGCCAGCGCCACCAGCCCAGCCCTGCAGGCCGATCCCCCTGCCTGCCTGCCGGCTCCACCGCCCCCCCTCTCCCTCCCTCTCTAACTTATTAAAAGGCCGGAGCCAAAATACAACATGGCGGCCAGAGACCCGCTCTCGCGAGACCTCCTCCCCACTGGGCGCGACTTCCGGTTTCTGCCGCTCGTGCTCGCTGCTGCCACCTGCAGGTCGCGCAGCCGCAGTGCCTGGGACACAGAGGCACTGCCACCAATTCACATGTAACTTTGCCACAGAAGCAGTAAAGTTTAATTATTAGTGTCACAAGTGGGCTTACATTAACACTGCAATGAAGTTAATGTGAAAATCCCCTAGTCGTCACATTCCGGTGCCTGTTCGGGTAACACTAGGGGAGAATTTAGCACGGCCAATTCACCTAACAAGCATGTCTTTTGGACTGTGGGAGGAAACTGGAGCACCCAGAGGAAACCCCTGCTGGGAAGAGCGCACAATCTCTGCGCAGACAGTGACCCAAGCCGAGAATCAAACCTGGGTTTCCTGGCATTGTGAAGGCAGCAATGCTAAGTACTGTGCCACCTTCACCATGCTGTAGTCATTGTCTTCAGTCACCAGAAGTGCCAACCACACATCTTGTTTTTGTCTTAGGTTTAGCTGTTTTCATCCAAGTCATTATTAAAAACCATTTGTTTTAGTTGAATTGCAAACCTTATCTGAATTTGCAATCTAATTCTTTTTGTGGATATTTCATGTACGTGAACAGTTGATTGTGTGAGCATATAAACGAGAATATAGATAAATAAAAGTAAACTTCAAAAAAACTCAGGGCACAGTTTAAGAATAAGAGGTCACCCTTTTAAGACATGAGATTTCTTTTCTCAGCGTGTTATTAGAGTCTGGAATTATCTTCTTATGTGAACAGTTGATCGTGTGAGCATATAAACAAGAATACAGATAAATAAAACTAAAGTTGAAAAAAACTCAGGACACAGTTTAAGAATAAGAAAAGTCACCCTTTTAAGACAGATGCGATTTCTTTTCTCAGTGTGTCATTAGAATCTGGAATTATCTTCTTCAGAAGTTTTTGGAAGTTTTATACAAAGCTGAGTTAGATAGATTTTTATTCGACAAAGGAGTCAAATGTTTTGGGGGACAGACAGCAATGTGGAGTTGAGACCATAGCCAGATCAGCCATGATCTTATTGAATGGTAGAGCAGGTTTGAAAGACTGAATGGCCTACCCTGAAGTCCTATGTTCCTATGTAAATCACAGTGCAAATCCAATGTTGCCAAAAGTGCAAATTGCAGAAATATTTTAATGTAATTTTAACTTTTGCTTGATATTTCAGAAAAAGAGAATTTGCCATTTTTAAAAAATTCTTTAGTTTTAAAGGAGCATTGCAAAATCCTGGTAAAGTTTAAACAATGATTATTTCAAAATGAAAAATTGTGAACAATAAAGTTTATGATGACATTATCAATTATGGTTGCAGTAAAAAGTACTCACAACTTTTAAAATCCATATTAATTCTTTTAAATGCTCTGACAAAAAAAACTATACCAAAATAGTTGCTCATGGATACAAGGAGTTTATTTTACTTTTCGAAAGGCAACTTTCAAGAAAACTTTCAAGAAACATTCATCAGTATGGATACTCTAATGAATTTTTAAGTTATCCATTGGTCAGTTTAAGTCCTCGATTATCATTGCCAAAGTAATTATCTGTAGGGACATTTGAACTTCTTTTTGGATATCTTAATGTTACCGCAGAGAATCAATAGTAAAGGCATTGGTTTTCCAGCATGTATAGGCAAAAGTGTCAAAATTCAGAGAGTTGTTTGACTTCTAAATGAGAACATCTATTATTTTCCCAAACATGCTGTCAATAGACAACTTTCCATTTTGTAGCAGGTATGCTATCTTAAAGGGTGCCAAATTCTGAGCTGTATGTATGTAGACTTCTTTTGCAAAAGGTACCATGCACAAACAAACAATAAAAGATAAATAGGGATGGGGTGCACTGTAAAATGCATTGTAGCATGGTAAAATTAAATTGTGAGCCAAATTCATTTTTGTTGCAACATAACTGGAAGGTCCTCCCTGGAATGAGACTCCCACCACACCCTTTACACTGGAATAAAATTTCAGTCATCTTCTATATTGGAATGGGACTTCATTCACTCTCTACACTGGAGTAAGACTCCCAGGCACCTTTTATAATGGAGTCAGATTCCAAGACACCAACATGGGATTGTGGCTTCCAGACACCCTCTATATTGGAGCGAGATTCCAGTCATCCTCTACCCTGACAAGACTCCCAATCATTTACCACATTGGAGCAAGATTCCCAGTCACCTTCCACATTGGAGTGAGATTCCAGTCATCATTTAAACAGGATTGAGATTTGTAGTCACCCTTTAACTGGAGTGAGATGCACACTTGAATGCAGCTCCCAGCCACTCGCTACACTGGAGTAACCTCACAGTATCCTCAACAACATTTTGGTGGTGTGGGTGAATGGGTGGATCTGCCATTCGTAGTTTGGGAATCAGGCATCTCTGATGCCTCTTAAACACAACAGTTCTTATTAAAGGGAAGGTGCTGCCTTATACTCAATAAATGGCAGATGATTAAAATTGATTCACAATCATATCAGTAACAGGAACCAGTCAGGAAACTCATAGAGAAACTGAAGAGATTGGGGGGCTTAATATTGGAACAAAACTTGGTTCTAGTGAGGAAGAAGGCCAGGATAAAAAGACCAGCATTCCTCAGATTAATAGAAGATGGTGTCTGAAGTATAGGTTTATTTCAAGGGGACCAGTTTGTTTTTGTGTCATAAAAAAGGATATGTAAAGGCTGAATGTTGGACGTGAAAAATCACGACTGTGACATTGGTATAACTGCACTGTATCCTAGAAAACCATCCTGGCGGGTGAAACATATGACAAGTCAATAGGTTCTCCCGTATTTACTGCTGGAGTAAATCACGGTGTCTTAGTTTTATGTCTAAGGGTGAAGTGTTCCAATTGTTGTAGGGTAAGAAAGGCATGTCAACTGTTACCCTTAGAGATACTGGAGCAACAGTGTAATTGATGGTGGCTTGTGACATGAAGCTCCCTCCAGGAAGTTCACTGAATAAAATACAACTACATAATGCTAAATCCAGCTACCCAAAAATCAGTGATATCTGAGAATGACATACTTTTAAGCTGCCATTCATGAATCCTTATTAGATGGGCAAATAAGTTACTGGTGAGATGGGCTAGGTGCTGCAATGGCATACTGACTAGTTATCAGATTTATGTGCCCCTCTTTGCCTGCATTCCGAGTTATACATATTTTGTCAATTATGTTGTTAATGTCACATCAATTACGTTGGTAAAGTTAAGAGAATCAGTTGATGTGTATGTATAATTTTGGTATCGATACCTAAGGAACAAGGTACTTGACTCAGAGGGGATGCAAGCAAATGTTCACTCAGTTAATTTCTGAGATGAGAGGTTTGTTTTTTGAGAAAGGATTAAATATAATGCAATTGATAAGAATGAGAGGTGATTTCTTGAAATGTAAAGTTCTGAGAGGGCAAGTTGGAGTAGATGCTGAGTGGCTGTTTCCCCTGCTTAGACAATCTAGACATAAAGGTCATATTTTCAGGATAAGGGATCAGCTATTGTGGACTGAGATGAAGAAATATTTTTTCAATCAGAGGGTTGTGTATCTTTTAAATTCTGTACTCCAGAAGATTGTGGATCCTCAGTTTTTGAGTTTATTTAAGACTGAAATCAATAAACTATTGGACTCTAAGGAAATCAGGGGAGATGGATATATGGCAGGAAAGTGGAGCTAGAATCAAGGATCATCCATAGTCATAGTGATGGCACAGCAGGCTCAAGGGGTCGTACAGTTCAGTCCTAATCCTATTTCTTTTGTTCTTATAGAATAGGACAATTAAACTTTTTCTATCAAAAATAAACATATATGGTCAATAATGAATTACCAGTAGATGGTTTCTGCCCTTGAATTATCCCTCTATGCCTATTTTTTGCACAATTGTGTGTGTGTATCCATCCTGAAACTTGAATTAAAATGAATTTATTTATGGTGAGACACTTGTAGAAACATAGAAACTATAAGCAGGAATAGGCCATTCGGCCCTTCAAGCCTGCTACGCCATTCATTTTGATCATGGCTGATTATTGAATTCAATATCCTTTTCCCTCCTTTCCCCCTTGATCCCTTTAGCCCCAAGAGCTAGATCTAACTTCTTCTTGGGATCACACAACCTTTCGGCCTCAACTACTTTCCGTGGTAGTGAATTCCACACATTCACCACCCTCTATGTGAAGAAATTTATAGAAATGAAGAAATTTATAGACAATGTATTTCAAGACAGGAGTAAATGTTATCACTTCATTATTTTCAGGACTTCATTATGACTAAAAATATTTAACGATAACAACATATTTTTACTGCATAGAATCATAGAATACCTACACTGCAGAAGGAGCCATTTGGCCCATCGAGCCTGCATCGACCACAATCCCACCCTGGCCCTATCCCTGTAACCCAACATATTAACCTTATTAATCCTCCGGACATCCCTCTAACACTAAGGAGCAATTTAGCATGGCCAATCAACCTAACCTGCACATTTGTGAACTGTGAGACAAAACCAGAATGCCCGAACAAAACCCACACAGACATGGGGAGAATGTACAAATTCCACACAGACAGTCACCCAAGTTGGGAATCGAACCAGGGTCCCTGGCTAACTGTGCCACTGTGCCACCTCCTTTTTTAAAGAGGTGGCAGAGGAACTAAATTTTTATTCTAAAAAAAAAATGAATGGTGTGCTAGAAGTTCTGAGAACCATAAGTTTTTGCAGTTCTCTGATTAACCAGAGGTGTAGCTATAGACAGAGAAATACAATTCAAGTTTTAACTGGAAATTCTCAAAAAACAAGACAAAAGAAAACAATGTTTCAAATACAACAACATGCAAATACTTTTTGGATATTATTATATGGCAAGCATTTTCACATGTTTAAAATCCTTCGGTTTCACTAACAGGGCCTTAATTCTAGCCCTTCAGAATTAATAAATGGTTAGGGTTTCCAGTGTTGTGGCAGTTTATGTGAACTTTGTTGTGGCATGTGCAAGTTGCCACAACAAATAGAAAGAGAAAGGAAAGCAACAGAAGCAGATGAAAGGAAGATATGACAGCAGGTAAATTACAGAAAGTGTATATGGATACCAAAAATTGGAAAGTGCTGATTTTCAGTTCCATTAATTTAAAATGAAAACTTGGAGAGATGTATCAGAGAGGAGATTTTACATTATTAGCCAAAGTCAAATATATCCCTATATATCTTTGCATCTTCATATATTGCATTAAAGGGTATAAATGGGTGATTTTGTGATATTTTTGAGTGACATTTTAGTTCCAGGATTCTAATGCTAAATTCCAGGTTGGGAGTCCTAGAGCAAATTTTCAAGGAGGCAGTCAGTTGGGAGGCTGCTTTGGGAAGCCCCGTAGAATTAAGGATGGTGGGTGGTCTCTATATTCAGGAAGATTGATGAGGCTGTGGGTGGCAGATAGGCAACATAACCCTGCTCCACAAGTGTGGCAACAGAGTTTTGGTGCTGAAGCAAGTGTTTTGCTAAAAAAATGAAAAAATGATGTGGTAGTGAGTTCTCACAACAAAGCAATAGACTAAAAACAAATCCTGACACTCCCAGAAGACAAAGCTCTGTGCTATACCCATGATCTTTTTTTTAATACATTCAGACTTATTTAAATCAATAGCTGTTAAACAGGTATAATGGGGGATATTTTTCCAACCCACACACCACAGGAATCATAGCGAACCATGAATGATCTGCGCTGGTTCTTCCTTTACCAAGGCCCAAAAATGGGCACGATCGGGACCACATTTGCATGCATTTAAGTTGACTTAGTGGACTGCATGCCCAACCTTACTGGCACTTCCCTCTTTACCATTGCATTTGCACATCCAGAATCAGTGCGAAACAGACATGCTCCATAAAAGTCCAATTCAGGTGCTCCAGTTAGTGAGGAGGCAAGTGCTGAGTGTTCAACAGCTCTCCGCTTGAGATTGGGTGTGGTGGGGGTAAGGAGGATCCGCTGCCACTCTACCCGAGATCAGTGAGGGGTAAAGGGGGGGCTCCGCTGCCATTCTGCCTGAGATCAGTGAGTGGGAAAGGAGGAGTCAGCTGTCACTGTCCCTGATATCAGAGTGAGGGGGGGGTAGGTGTGGAGGAGCACGCGGTCGGTCTGGGTACCGGGAGGATGGGTGGATAAGGGGGTCATTTATGTTGTGGGGATAGGGCAATGTCTGTGGGGGCCAGGGGGAGGCATTATCTGGCCTGGGAGCTGTGGCAGGGGAGCCTCATTCTATTTTTATTTTTCTGCGTATGGTGTAGTTGGAGGTGCCCATCTGAGCTATAGGATTTCGGGCACGTTAAACCCCACCCACAGGCCTCTGAGGGGTGATTTGGAATTGCTGATATTTTTGCAGGCAGGGTGCGTATGGGGATGCCTGAGAAAGGGTCTAAAAGTCAGATCTAAAACACTCCCAGTTTCAAGTCCACCCAGCACTTAGAATCAAAATGGTAAAATGAGTCGCTTTGTGTGAACTTATTAATTAACCCAAGTAAGTACCCTTTTTTAAACTGCTCTTGTAGTTACAGAAATTAAGGCGGGGTGGGGGGGGGGGGGCGGCGGAGGTGGTGATTCTTCCAAAAGTGTGAATTGGAGGGAAAACTGGCCTAGATCATGACTGTTTTTTCAATGCAACTTCAGACTGAAATCTCCCACTGTGTGCACTGCAGAGGTCCCAATCATAAATATCATTAAAAACCCAGGGGGCAGGGCCTATTCACGCCAGAGTCTGAAAGTTCTGGAACTCTGCGCCTGCGCAGTGGCTCCGAGCTGTCAGACTCCCAGTTTGCTGGCCAGCCTGATCTCTGACCAGCCTGGGACCACCACAGTGCTGCCCCTTCAGCACCCCACCATGGCCCGATCATAGCCCCTACAACAATTCCTGGGCCAGCCCAACCCACCGTGTCCTGGAGCACCCCGAAGTCCAACCCCCCCTCCCCGGCCAGCAGTGGCGATTCCCCCCACTTCTCCCCACACTGGCAGAACCCCTCGCCACTGATCCCCCCCTCCCCGGGGTCAAACCCCTCCTGCTGGACCACTACCACCCCAGCCCATCCCGATTGCCGGCCTTTCTCCAGTCCAGACTGATCCCCATGCAGAGTGGCAGCAGAACCCTCTGTCCCCACCAGTCGCCCCCTAGGCCCCACCCACAATAGACCCTGCTCTCTTGGCACTGTCCAATGCCTGATAGGCTGTGCAAAGGTGCCCCCTGGCATGGATAATTTGCCCCTTGGGCATGCCAGGAGTGGTGACTAGTGGACTGCCCCAGGGGTCGGTGCTGGGGCCTCAGCTATTTACCATTTATATAGATGATCTGGAGGAGGGAGCTGAGTGTATGGTGTCGAAATTTGCTGATGACACCAAGATTGGTGGAACGGCAAATTGTGCGGAGGGTGTGGAGAGTCTGCAGAAGGATCTAGATAGGCTGGGTGAATAGGCCAGGAACTGGCAAATGGAATTTAATGTTGGCAAGTGTGAAGTTGTCCACTTTGGTAGGAATAATGGTAGGAAGGATTATTACTTACGTGGCGAAAAACTGCAGCATGCGACGGTGCAGAGGGACCTCGGGGTCCTTGTGCATGAGTCGCAAAAACCCAGCCTGCAGGTGCAGCAAGTGGTCAGGAAGGCGAACGGGACGCTGGCCTTCATAGCGAGGGGGATTGAATATAAAAGTAGGGAGGTCTTGCTGCAACTGTACAGGGCACTGGTGAGGCCGCAGCTGGAGTACTGTGTGCAGTTTTGGTCGCCGCACTTACGCAAGGATATTTTGGCCTTGGAGGGAGTGCAGAGGAGGTTTACTAGGCTGATTCCGGAGTTGAGGGGGTTGAGCTATGAGGAGAGGCTGAATAAACTAGGCTTGTACTCGTTAGAGTTTAGAAGAATGAGGAGAGATCTCATTGAGACATATAAGATGATGAATGGGATGGATAGGATAGAGGTGGAGAGACTCTTCCCGCTCAGAAAGGACAGTAGGACTAGAGGGCACAGCCTCAAGGTAAAGGGGGGGGCGGTTTAGAACAGTGTTGAGGAGGAACTTCTTCACTCAAAGGGTGGTGAATCTCTGGAATTCTCTGCCCGTTGAAGTGGTGGAGGCTGCCTCACTAAATATATTTAAGACGCGGGTTGATAGGTTTTTGATAGGCAAGGGGATTAAGGGTTATGGGGAGAGGGTGGGAATGTGGAACTGAGCCACGACAGATCAGCCATGATCTTATTGAATGGCGGGGCAGGCTCGAGGGGCTAGATGGCCTACTCCTGCTCCTGTTTCTTATGTTATTATGTTCACAGGCTGGCATTGCCAAGGTGCCCATGCCCAGAGGGCACCACCTCCCACCCCCAACCACATGGGGGCCCCAGCTGCCCCCCCTTCACTCCTGCAGAGTCTCTCACTAGTTCCCCAAATGTGGGGAGCTAATCTGAACCCCATCAGAATGAAGTACTTCTGGCAGGATGGGAGATGCTGTCAGGCCCAGCAAGTTTCGTGCCGGGCCCAACAGTCACATTTTAAGTACATTTAAAATACATTAAAAACAGATTTAAATCACTTGTGTCTCTTCCCACCAATTTCCAATGCAGTCCCGGCTGCGACTGTTCTCTGGCTCTGGGAAACGCACATGCGTCAGGAATACATGCGCAAATCCAGCAAAATGGCTGACATGCGATTCCCCAGACCAGAGCCCCAGAAAATTTGCGGTTGCAATGGGAGAATCGCCCCCTAGCTTTCAAAAATTTAGTTTTGTTGACTAATCCCTTGTTGTGCAAATTCATGTTGAACTTTTCATTCTTGTGGTATTTTTCTGTTTCAGGAGAATTTGGACTACTAGTTTTAGCCTGAGTGATATTTACTGCTCTTAGGGAGAACACTGTAGTGAACATTCTATGTTGCCTCTGTTTGCACTCCCAAAGTAAAAGGTTAATTGTTAGAACTGTGCCATTCTCATCACTTCGAGATGAATGCAGGACTGAGACTCGTGTGGGAGAAGTGGGTTCCTGTTCATGGGACACTGACACCAGTACTGGGGAAAATGGATCTATACCACTGGGACTCTCTACACCTGAACCGTGCTGGAACCAGTGATCTTGCGAGCCGCATAACTAGGGAGTGCCGAGACTTTTAAACTAAATACAGGGGCAAGGGATCAAATTTGGGAAGATATGGCAAATCAAAGAACGGAAACAAGGCAAAATAAAAAGGTATTATTATGGGAAATGGAAGAGAGACTATGAGAAAAGGAAAAAGAATACAAATCTAACAGTAAATCAACAGGTGAGATGAATGGTTATAAAATAGTAAGTGGATAAAGCTAAAAGCTTTGTATCTGAATGCACATAGCATTTGAAACAAGATAGATAACTGAGGACACGTAGAAATAAGTAAGTATGAATTGATAGATATTATGGAGATGTGACTGCAGGAGGACATGGATTGGGATCTAAATATTGAAGGACTTTTAGGAAGGATAAGAAGGGATGAAAATGTGGAAATGTAGTTATCTTAAAGTTCATTTATTCGTTACAAATAGGCTTACATGAACACTGCAATGCAGTTGCTGTGAACATCCGCTGGTCTCCAGCACCTGTTCAGGTACACTGAGGGGGAATTTAACATGGCCAATCCACCTATCCAGCACGTTTTTCAGAGTGTGGGAGGAAACCAGAGGACCTGAAGGGACCCCACGCAGACACAGGGAAACGTGTAAACATCACAAAGACCCACGCCAGAAATCAAACCCGGGTCCCTGGCACTATGAGGCAGCAGGACTAACCACTATACTACCATGCCATGACCTAAGTTCAGGAAACCAGAATGTTGAAAAGGTTTGGATAGAAATAAGAAAACTTAAAGGCAAGAAGTTACTTATGGCAACACTTACAGGTCCCCTAATAGTAACCACATAGTAGGGTGGAGCAGAAAGGAAAAAATAATTGGAGCTTGTCAGAAAGATACGGCAATAATCATGGGAGATTTTAATCTACATATGGACTAGAAAAGTCAGATGGGCATTGATAACCTCAAGGTAATCAGGCAGAGTCAACATGCTTTTGTGAAAAGGAAATCACGCTTAACCAGCTTTTTGGAGTTCTTTGGGGAAATAGCATGTGCTGTGGATGAAGGGAAACCAGTTGATATACTGTATTTAAATTTCCAGATGGCATTCAATAAAGTACCACACCAAAGGTTATTGGGAAAATAAAAAGCTCATGTTATAAGTGGTAACATATTGGCATGGATGGAAAATTGGCTAACTATCAGAAAGCAGAGAGTTGCATAAATTGATCTTTTTCAGGTTAGCAAGATGCAATGAGTGTTGTTCCACAGGAATCAGTGTTGGGATCTTAAATGTTTACTGTTTATATAAATGACTTGAATGAGTGGATTGAAGGGATGGTTACCAAATTTGCTGATGATGCAAAGACAGTATGGTAAGTCATGAAGAGGACATGAGAAGGCTACAAAAAGATATAGGTAGGTCAAGTGAGAGGCAAAGGTCTGACAAATGGAGTATAGTGTGAGAAAATGTGAAATTGTCCATTTTGGCAGGAAGAATAATGGTGAGAGATTGCAGAGCTGTGAGGTGCAGTGGGATCATGGAGTCTTAGTCCATGAATCTCATAATGATAGTATGCAAGTACAGCAAGGAAAGCTAATAGAATGTTATAATTTATTGTGAGGGGAATTGAACACATTCATATAAACATAGATAGAAAATAAAAGCAGGAGTAGGCTATTTGGCCCCTCGAACCTACTCCACCATTCATTATGATCACGGGTGATCATCAAATTCAATACCCTGATCCTGCTTTCCCCCACATCCCTGGATTCTTTTAGCTTCAAGAGCTATATCTAATTCCTTCTTGAACTTACACAACATTTTTATAGAATCCCTACAGCGCAGAAGAAAGCCACTCAACCCATTGAGTCAGCACCGACCACAATCCCACCCAGGCCCTATTCCCATAATGCAACACATTTACCCAACTAATCCCCCAACACTAAAGTCAATTTATCATGGCCAATCAACTTCACCCACACATTTCTGGACTGTGGGAAGTAACACCCAGAGGAAACCCATGCAGACACGGGGAAAACTTGCAAACTCCACAAGGACAGTGACCCGAGGCCAAAATCGAACCCAGGTCCTTGGTGCTGTGAGACAACAGTGCTAACCACTGTGCCACCATGCTGCCCCCCAACTATTGGCCTCAACTATTTTCTGTGGCAGTGAATTCCACAGATTTATCATTCCCTGGGTGAAGAAATTTCTCCTCACCTCAGTCCTAAAAGGTTTAACACTTAGCCTCAAACTATGACTGCTAGTTCTGGACTCCCATACCTTCAGGAACCATTTTTCTGAATCTATCCTGTCTAATCCTGTTAGAATTTTATAAGCATCTATGAGACCCCCTCTCACTCTTATCAGCTCAAATGAATGTAATCTTTTCGACTAGTCTCTCCTCATATGACAGATCTACCGCCCCAAGAATCAGTAAACATTTGCTGCACTCCCTCTATAGCAAGAACATCCTTCTTCAGATAAGGACACCAAAACTGCACACAATACTCCAGGTGTGGCTTCACCAATCCCAATACAGTTGTAGAAAAAAACATCCCATTCTTCTATTCAATTCCTCTCACTATGAAGGTCAATATACCATTTGCTTTCTTTACTGCCTGCTGTACCTGTGTGATTGATACACAAGGATACCAAGGCCTCACTGAGTATCCACGTCTTTGAAGTTACACCCGTTCAAATAATAATTTGCCTTCCTATTTTTGCTACCAAAATAGATAACCTCACACTTATCCACATTTTACTCCATCTGCCATGCATATACCCACACACTCAACCTGTCCAAATCATACTGAAGCATCTCTGCATCCTCCTCACAGCTCACCCTCCCACGCAACTTTGTACAATCTGTAAATTTGAAGATAATAGATTTAGTTCTCTTGTCCAAACAATTAATAAATAATGTGAGCAGTTTGGGTCCTAGCACAGATCCCTGCAGTACCCTACTTGTCACTACCTGGTGATCAGAAAAAGACCCATTTATTCCAACTCTTTGCTTCCTGTCTGTGAACCAGCTTTCCAGCCATCTCAATCACCTGCAATCCCATGTGCTTTCACTTTACATAGTAATCTGCTATGTGATATCTTGTTGAAAGTTTTAATAACCCACATCTACCAGTTTGCCCTGATCAACTCTACTAATTATATCCTCAAAGAATTCCAGTTGATTTGTCAAGCATGATTTCCCTTTTGTAAATCAATGTTGACTTTGTCCGAAAGTACCACTTCTTTCCAAATGCTGAGTTAGAAAATCCTTGATGTTGGACTTTGGCAATTTTCCTACTACCGACATTAGGCTCATTGGTCTATAGTGTCCTGCTTTCTCTCTACCTCCCTTTTTGAATAGCGGGCTTACATTAGCTACCCTCCAATCTGTAGGAACCATTCCAGAGTCCAAAGAGTTTTGGAAAATGACCACCATTGGATGTACTATTTCTAGGGCCACTTCCTTAAGGGCTCTGGTATAAAGATTATCAAGCCCTGGGGATTTATCTGCCTACAGTCTCATCAATGTCCTCAAAACCATTTCTCTACTAATACCAATTTCCTTCAGCTCCTCATGAAAACTTGTGTTTCTCAGAACTTCTGAAATATTGCTTCTGCCTTCATAAAGTAAAACATGAATAAAGTACTGTAAGCAGAGTTTTTTTTAACAAAGTAACAAAGACTCACTAAGAAAGGTAATGTCACTGATACATCGTTATTAAGACCAGAGGCCAATGGGAAAATCATCGCGATGGTCACAAATGCGGAATAGCTGGATCTCTCAGACAAATTCTGAAGTTTTCAGTAAAAACAGAATGGTTATATATTTTCCTTATCAGATTTTCCACCCTTCATTAGTTTAAAATTAATTTCATTTAGTATACACACATCAATACAAATCTCTGTCAAGTATCTCGGCCAACTGCATTGTACCAGATAGCATGATGTGATTTCATTCATCCATTAAGCTTGGACGCTAGCTCCCTTCTTGGCTCAAGCTACCTCCCTATTGCTTGGTTATGGTAGACACCACCATAAAAGTCAAAGTGGATGTTCCCACCATCTCACTGCCAAGCTGAATAGACATTTGTTCCTGTGTCCAGGGGCATATACATCCTATGTCTGTGCAGTGACTGACCTTATTCATTATGGTTCAAAATGTGTTCCCGGATAAGAATTTTCAAGATATGAGTTTTGCTAGCTCTTGGGTTCCCAGGCCTTTGGCTCTAAACTTTACCTTTCCCATCATGCCTTTCAGTAACTTGCATTAGGCAAGGTAAACAATCACAGTAAAATACTTGAAATACATTTAGAATATCAGTTTATATGTTTTAAAATCATAGTTACTTGTTTAATTCTCTTATTGCATTTATGTGTGTGTAAGTTATTGTTTAACTGTTTACTGTTAGCTCTGCCAGTGCCTATATACTATCTAAAAACTAAGAAAAATATAAAATAATGGCTTTCAAGTACAAATTTAGTTCCTCAGCAACTTTTTTGTTCCCTGTTAAGAATTCCCCCATTTCTGACAGTAAGGGATCTAGATTTATTTCTGTCAGTCTTTTTCTACATAAATACCGATAGAAAATTTAATTCAGTCTTTATTTTCCTGCTATCTTACATTTATAGTCAATTTTCCCCTTCTTAATCAATCCCTTAGACTGCCTTTGCTGTATTTTAAACTGCTCCCAACCCTTGGTCTATTGCTTTTTCTTGCCAATTTGTATGCTTCTTCTTGGATTGTAATACTATCTCTAATTTCCCTTGTAAGCTATGGTGTGGCCATAGTTACCTTTCTACTCTTGCACCAGATAGGAATTAAAAATTTTTGGAATTCACCTATTTGTTCCTTAAATGCCTACAATTGCCTGTCCACTGCTTTTCCTTTCAATAACGTTTCCCAGTCCAGAATAACCAACTCATGCCTCATACCATCAAAGTTACTTTTATTGAGATTCAGGACCCTGATTTCAGAATCAACTATCTCACTATCCGCCTTGATAAAGAATTCTATGATAAAGAACCATTATTTTGATTTGATTTATTATTATCATGTGTATTAGTATTTAATGAAAATTATTGTTTCTTGAATGCTATGCAAAGCATACAGTACATAGAGAAGGAAAGGAAAGAGTGCAAAATGTAATGTTACTGTCATAGCTAGGATGTAGAGAAAGATCAACTTAAGAGAGTTTAAAAGAGAATAAAGTAGAATAAAGTTCTAGAAGCATAGAACAAGAGTAAAAGGTTGAATTAGAGGGTATGCCGAGCACAGCTTGCAAGAAGTCATCTCGCTCCAGTGCCATCTTTACAAAATCTATGGTCACTCATCCCTAAGGATACTCTCACAACTAGATTGCCAACTAATTCTTTCTCACTGCAGTCCAAGATGGCCTGTTCCTTATTGGTTCCTCGACGCATTGGTCCAGAATTCCATCCCAAACACTCTCCAGAAATTTCTCCTCTATTACACTGTGACTAATTTGACTCACCCAATCTATATGCAGATTGAAGTTTCCCATAATAACTTACATTCCTTTATCACATGCATCTCTGATTTCCTGCCTAATGCAATTGCCAACATTACCACTACAATTTGGTGGACTGTATACTACCCCCACAAAAGTATTTTGCCCTATCTCAATCCATAAAGATTTCACATCTTCTGTGCTAATATTTTTCCTTGATATTGTATCAATGACTTAATTAATCAACAATGCAACTCCACCATCTTTTCCTTTCTGTTTGTCCCTCCTAAACACTGAATAGCCTTCAATGTTTAGTTCCCATCCTTTGTCAATGAGGAACCATTTCTCCATAATCCCAGCTATATCATAACACTTTACATCTATCTATGCAACAAATTTATCCATTTTATTTCAAATGCTCCAAGCATTCAGGTACAAAATCTTAAGTCTTTGTTAACATTCCTAGAATAGTTTAATGTGTCCTTATCTGATTCTGGCCTTTGATTTCTGTGCCTATCATTTTTCTTATTCTCCTTGTTGTCTTTTTCTCTTGTTCTTAATTCCCCTGCTCCGAATCCTTACATAGGTTCCCATCCCCTTGCCATATTAGTTTAAACTCTCCCCAATCACTCTATCAAGTACACCCCCAGGACATTAGAATAATAAAATAGAGAGCTTATGCTTCAGCTGTACAGTGCACTAAAGTGACCACATTTGCAGTATTGGTCACCTTATTTAAGAAATGATGTAATTCGTTAGATGCAGTTCAGAGAGGGCTTACCAGACTAATACCTGGACTTAGGGAAAGGCTGGGCAGGCTAGGCTTGTATTTTCTGCTTAGAAGAGGAAGAGGCAACTGTATTGAAATAAAGAAGATACTGAGGGGTCCTGACAGGGTGAATGTGGAAATAATCTTTCCTCTTGAGAGACAGGACTAGGGGTCCTGTTTAAAAATAAGAGGTCACTGAATTAAAATGGAGGTGAGGCACAATTTTTCACTGGGTTGTGAGTCTTTGGCGTTCTCTTCCTGAAAAGATGGTAGAAACAGAATATTTGTAAGACAGTGTTGGATAGATTCTTCATAACAAAGGATTGATAGGGTATCAGGTGAAGGTGGGATGCAAATCTGAAGTTGCTATCAGATCAGCCTTGATCTTATTAAATGGCTGAGCAGGTTCGAGGGGCTGATTGGCCTATTTCTGCTCTTTGTTCGTATGTTCACATGAGAAAGGTTGCAAATTTGAACTTGTAAGAAATTGGAATCAGTTTATAGAAAATGTCTTTATGCAGTGAACATGAATTTAAAATTTTGTTGAAATCCTGAATCGTAAAAACAATATGTGTAGAAAATAATAGACACAATTTATTAGTTGAAACTTTTATATACGGATTCTCTAACTCGTCCTTGACTTCATTGAGTTAAAGTTTCTGAGTGATGTTGGTGCTTATTAATGGGGTTCCCTGGAGACCAGGTATCACCGAAACTTCTGTCAATACAAAGACTCACAAAAGCCAGTGTTCCAGTTTAAAGACATATCTTTTATTTGACCAGTGATCGCGGGGAGAGATTATTGAAAAGTCCTAGGCCTCTCTAGATGAAGAGCAGCCTGGCCTCTCCAATAACGCTGACATACAAAGCTTAGGATAGATCAATTATATATTTATTTTATCAAATTCGCCTGCCTTTCATTAGCTTTGAATCAATCATCTTCAATACATATAAATCATTAATAACAGCTGTCACATACTTTAGCCAATTGCATTTTGCCCTCTTACATAATGGGATTACACTGGTCCATAAAATCTGGAAGCTTCCTCCCCTATTGCTGACTCAATTTCCCCTATTGTTTAGCGACCTCAGATGCTGAGCTACAAAGAGCAAAGTTAATATTCCCATCAGTTTTCACCACGTCATCAGCCAAACCAGACAAATGCATGTTCTCACTTCTGAACGGGCATTTCTTATCTGGCCAGTGAATTAATCCTATTCATGAAACTGTCTGGAGAACTCTGCTGTTAGCAACTCTTGTTGATAAGAACTTGCACATTCCATTGTTTCTGAAGAATGTGGTTCTATCTGTAAGTCCCCATACCTTGCAGCAATCTGCTTTTGGCTGAAGTGCACAATTACTTTATAAAATACAACTAATACATTCAAAATATCAAAATACATGTTTACATCATAATAACTTATTTAAATCTCATACTGCATTCATATGTGTGTAAACTGTTCCCTTGTTAGTTTATAAATCTGATTTAGAGTCACTTAACTCAATGCTGGTAGTTCTTTAGTGCCTTAAATGCCTAATGGTTTAAAATTTTCTCTAACCTACTAGGATTTTCTACCCAACAGTGCTATTTCTATTCTTTAATTCCATTTCTTATATCATGGAAATTTGTTTTAGTACAAATTTACTGCATCATTAGTGTCCAAAACTAATTGCAGCAATTACTGGCTTCACCAATTTGCTTTGAAACAGTTCAGTTTCTGATTTGAAAGTACCAACCTTACAGCATAAATAATCATTGTGCCAGATTTTGCAGCAGCAGCGAATCTAATAGAGTTTGCTTCTTGTTAGACTTGTCCTCACACCCTAAAACTCAGACAATTTTTATTCTTATTTACCAGAAGTGTGAGTTGATGGCATTGCAGAGAAGGAAACAGGGCATCCAGAAACCAGGTGTATATGCATCCTTAACCATCAGATTAAGTGCAAGTTAGAGTGGGGAATTGAAAGAGGAAAATAGGGAAAGTTTAGATTAAGCAAGGAAGAAAAGAGTGACCGGAAGTAAAAACAAACATGACATTTTAAAACATTCCAATCTTTTAACAACTGGAGGAATGAGACTCAAGGGCTGAATTTTTTGCAGCAGGCAGGGTAAAAGACTAGGACAAAATGCCAGCACTTGGCCAGCTTGTCACAACCATTTTTTAAATTCATTCTTGGGACATGAGCATTGCTGGCTAGGCCAGCATTTATTGCCCATCATTTGTTGCCCTTGAGAAGAGGGTAGTGAACTGCCTTCTTGAAGTACTGAGGTTCACAGTTTTCGTGCCTTAACTAGTTTGAGTTGAGACTTCCACCCCCAGTCAAATGGTCTACAGTTCTCCTGTCCCAGCAACCATCAGGAAATGTAGCTGCTCCTGGGACCAGATGTAATTCCAATTAGGAGATGCTGATGGCACCTGGGCTTTAATTAAGTCCAGGACATCAACAGGTTTAGGTGGGTGGTGGGGTTGGGAATGACAGGTAACGTGTTTTGGAGGGAACCCTTCAGGGGAGTCTTCAGTGAACACAAGGTTTCTAAACAAGAGGCAACCACCACGTCTGGCCTGGCTACGAGGTTACCCTGTTGTGGTGAAAATCCCAGTGGTGGTGGGAGAAGGTTCTTAAGTGGCCATTATTACTCATTTGACAGCCTGAATTGGCCCGTGTGCAAACAGACTACCTGACGCTGCCCTTATTAAAAGTGATAAGCCCACAGAATGTGGAGAGGCAGCCAACAAATATGTCACCACTGCTTTAGTGCTCAATTTAATCCCCACCTCCCACCAAGCCATCCCCAGGAACTGGAATGTACAATTCAGCCCCACACTTCCAACAGTTAATTTTCAATGCCAGAGGCATTGATTTTCAGCAATTAATAAATTATCATACTGTTAGAAAGATGCTTATGCTTCAAAGGAAACTGTAAATCTGTAGCAGTTTTTATCGTAACCACCACACATATGCAGCAACATCAATTCAGGTTAATGGATGAGGCAGATGGGGAAATACCATTCTGGTGAAGCTGATGGCAGAGCAGTGCATCTCAGGTAACATCATTGGATATTGGCATTTAATATCAGTCTGTTCCTCATCTGCAATCGTTCATGCTTTTGCTTAATTGAAGGCAAGAATTATCAGCTTCAGCATTATTTTGACAGCAAAATCTGGCCCGTAGTGTGTACTATAACAGATTCAACATTTTTTGTGGTGTTGTACATTTTGGGTTTTTGCTGGCATGAGTGATAAATTGTGATAATAAAAGCTTGTGCTGAGTATGTTTGTTAGACGCAATATAATCCTACACATAAAATTACCTAGAAAAATTGCTTCAGTTTTATTTTCACAGTTTTATGATATCATCTGCCATCTTGCCCTTATTTTCTATGCATTTTGTGCTCATTATAAGATTAAGCTAATTAGTGAGGAGGATTTGATTGCTTTATAACTCAGAGTTGATTTAACATTCTGGGCAGGAACTTAACCCAGTGGCCTCTGTGAGTAATAGCAATAAGGCCCTTCTGATTTTAATGTCCAGACCTGATTATTATTACAACAAACATTTATTTAGCACCTTCAATGCTATAAACAGTCCCTAGGTGCTTCATAAATGTTATCAAACAAAAATTTGACTCCAAACCATGGAGGTCAGACAACTAAAGTTTGGTCAAAAAAGTAAATTTTAAGGAATGTTGTAAAGGGGGAAATGAAATGGAGAAACTTAGTGAGGTAATCCCAGCAATCAGGGCCTCAGCTGTGTAAGATATGGATAGCTGTCAATGGTGGAGCGATTAAAATTGGGAACATTCAGGAGATCAGAATTGTTAGAGCACAAAGATCCTGAAAGTTGGGAGCTAGGACTATATTGCTGGAGAAGATTACAGAGACAGGGAAGGAGCAAAGAACATACAAAGATTTGACAACAAGGGTGAACATTTTTAATATTGAAGCATCATTTAACCAGGAAACAAAGTAAGACAGTGAACACATGGAAGATATGTAAGCAGGACCTGGTGAGATTTATGGGCAATAGAATTTTGAATGGCCTTACATTTGAGAAGGGTAGAACTATAAAGGACAGTTGGGAGTGCATTGGAAAGTCAAGTCCAGATGTAAAGAAGTGTGGATGAAAATTCAGCAGCAAATAAGCTGAGGCAAGAATGGAGTCATAGAAGTGCAGAAGGAGGCTATTCAGTCCATCAGAGGTCTGAACCAACAACAATCCCACCTATGCTTTATCCGCAAGAACCCATATATTTATCCCACTAATCCCTCTAACCTATACATCCTGGGACACTAAGGGGCAATTTAGGATGGCCACTGCACCTAACCCGCACATCTTTGGACTGTGGGAGGAAACCAGAGCACTTGGAGGAAACCCACGCAGACACGGGGAGAACATGCAAACTCCACACAGATAGTAACCCAAGCCAGAAATCAAATCTGGGTCCCTGGAGCTGTGAGACAGCTGTGCGAACCACTGTGCCACCATTTGCCCTGATGATGTTATGGAGATGGAAATAGCTTGCATTGGCAATGAGATGGATTTAAAATACAGAACATAGAACAGTACAGCACAGTACATGGCCTTCAGCCCGCGATGTTGTGCCAACCTTTGTCTGAAACCAAGATCAAGCTATCCCACTCCCTGTCATTCTGGTATGCTCCATTTGCCTATCGAATAGCTGCTTGAAAGTTCCTAAAGTGTCCGACTCCACTATCACAGCAGGCAGTCCATTCCACACCCCAACCACTCTCTGAGTGAAGACTATATCTTGGACATCCTTCCTGTCATCTTCCACCATGAACCTTATAGTTATGCCCCCTAGTAACAGCCACATCCATCTGAGGAAATAGTCTCTGAATGTCCACTCTACCTATCCCCCTCATCATCTTATAAACTTCTATTTAGTCACCTCTCATCCTCCTCCACTCTAAAGAGAAAAGCTCTAGCTCCCTCAACCTTTCCTCATAAGACCTACCCTCCAAACCAGGCAGCATCCCGGTAAATCTCCTCTACACTCTCTTGAATGCCTCCACATCCTTCTTATAGTGAGGTGACCAGAACTGCACACAATATTTCAAATGTGGTATCACCAAGGTCCTGTACAGTTGCAGCATAACCCCACAGCTCTTAAACTCTAACCCTCTGTTAATAAACACTATAGGCCTTCTTCACGGCTCTATCCACTTGAGTGGCAACCTTCAGAGATTTGTGGATATGAAGCCCAAGATCTCTCTGTTCCTCCACATTCCTCAGAACCCTGCCATTGACCTTGTAATCCTCATTCAAATTTGTCCTACCAAAATGAATCACCTCACACTTATCAGGGTTAAACTCCATCTGCCACTTTTTGGCCCAGCTCTGCATCCTATCAATGTCTCTTTGCAGCCTACAACAGCCCTCCATCTCATCCACTACTCCTCCAATCTCGGTGTCATCAGCAAATTTACTGACCCACCTTTCAGCCCCCTCCCCCAAGTCATTGATAAAAATCACAAATAGCAGAGGACTCAGCACTGATTCCTATGGTACACTGCTGATAACTGGTCTCCAGTCTGAAAATTTTCCATCCACCACCACCCTCTGTCTTCTATGAGATAGCCAGTTACTTATCCAATCGGTCAAATTTCCCTCTATCTCACACCTCCTTACTTTCTTCATGAGCCTACCATGGAGGACCTTGTCAAATGCCTTACTAAAATCTATGTATACAACATCAACTGCTCAACCTTCATCTACATACTTAGTTACCTCCTCAAAAAATTCAATCAAATTTGTAAGGCATGACTCACCCTTCACAAATCTGTGCTGACTATCCTGGATTAAGCTGCATCTTTCCAAATGGTCTTAAATCCTATCCCTCAAGACCTTTTCCATTAACTTACCGACCACCGAAGTAAGACTAACTGGCCTATAATTACCAGGGCCATTCCTATTTCCTTTCTTGAGCAGAAGAACAATATTCGCCACTCACCAGTCCTCTGGCACAATCCCAGTGATGATGTGGGAATGCCGGCGTTGGACTGGCGTAAACACAGTAAAAAGTCTGACAACACCAGGTTTTAGTCCAACCGATTTATTTGATAATACTCACAAGCTTTCGAGGGGACTGCCTCTTCGTCAGGTGAATGGCCTGACAAAGAGGCAGTCCCCTTGAAAGCTTGTATGTATCATCAAATAAATCGGTTGGACTAAAACCTGGTGTTGTCAGACTTTTTACAATCCCAGTGGACAGCGAAGACCCAAAGATCAAAGCCAAAGCTCTGCAATCTCATCCCTTGCCTCCCAAAGAATCCTAGGATATATCCCATCTCACCCAGGGGACTTATCCACCCTCAGGTTATTCAAAATTACTAATACATCTTCCCTCAGAACATCTACCTCCTCCATCCTATCAGCCTGTATCACACACTCATCCTCAAAGACATGGCCCCTCTCCTTAGTGAACACTGAAGAAAAGTATTTATTCATCGCTCTCCTATCTCTTCTGACCCCATGCACAAATTCCCACTACTATCCTTGACTGGCCCTAACCTCACCCTGGTCATTCTTTTATTTCTCACATAAGAGTAAAAAGCCTCGGGGTTTTCCTTTATCCAACCCACCAAGGACTTCTCATGCCCCCTCCTAGCTTTCCTAAGCCCTTTTTTTAGCTCTTTCCTTGCTACCATGTAACCCTCAAGTGACCCAACTGAACCTTGTTTTCTCATCCTTACATACACTTCCTTTTTCCTCTTGACAAGACATTCAACCTCCTTTGTGAACCATGGTTCCCTCACTCAGCCATTTTCTCCCTGCCTGACAGGGACATACCTATCAAGGACATGCAGTATTTGTTCCTTGACCAAGCTCCACTATTCATTTGTGCCCATACCTGACAGTTTCTGTTTCCATCTTATGCTCCCTAATTCTTGCCTAATCGCATCATAATTACCCCTCCCCCAATTATAAAACTTGTCCTGCCGTATGGCCTTATCCTGCTCGATTGCAATAATGAAAGACACCAAATTGTGGTCACTATCTCCAAAGTGCTCTCCCATAAACAAATCTAACACTTGGTCCGGTTCATTACCCAGTACCATGTCCAATGTGGCCCCACCTCTTGTCGCCTATCCACATACTGTGTCAGGAAACCCTCCTGCACACACTGTACAAAAAGTGCCCCATCCGAACTATTCGACTTATAAAAGTTCCAGTCAATATTTGGAAAGTTAAAGTCCCCATGATCACTACTCTGTAGCCTCCACACCTATCCATAATCTGCTTTGCAATTTCCTCCTCCACATGTCTATTACTATTTGGAAGCCTGTAGAAAACGCCTATCAACATGATCGCTCCTTTCCTATTTCTAACTTCAGCCCATATTACCTCAGTAGGCAGATCCCCTTTGAACTGCCTTTCAGCAGCTATTAAACTATCCTTGATTAACAATGCTACTCCTCCACCTATTTTACCACCTTCCCTACTCTTACTGAAACATCTATACCCCGGAACTGCCAAGACCCATTCCTGTCCCTGTTCTAACCATGTCTCTGTAATAGCCACAACATTGTAGTCCCAATTACCAATCCACGCTCCAAGTTCACCTACCTTATTCCGGATGCTCCTTGCATTGAAGTAGACACACTTCAACCCACCTTCCTGTCTGCCGGTACACTTCTGTGACCTTGATATCCTCCTTAGTATCTCACGACACTCAACACTAGTTTCTGGACCACAGCTTATTTTCCCATCCCGCTGACAAATTAGTTTAAACCCACCCGAAGAGCCATAGCAAATTTCCCTCCCAGGATATTGGTGCCCCTCTGGTTCAGGTGCAAACCGTCCTATTTGTACAAGTCCCACCTTCCCCAGAATGTGCTCCAATTATCCATGTAACTGAAGCCCTCCCTCCTACACTACCCCTGCAGCCACGTGTCTATCTACACTCTCTCCCTGTTCCTCAACTCGCTAGCACCGGCAACAAACCAGAGAAGACAACATGATTTGTCCTAGTTCTCAGCTTCCACCTAGCTCTCTAAATTCCTGTTTTAAATCCCCATCCCTTCTCTTATCTATGTCATTGGTACCGATGTGTACCATGACTTGTGACCTCCCCCTTAAGGATCCTGAAAACACGGTCCGAGATGTCACGGACCCTGGCACCCGGGAAGCAACATACCATCCGTGAGCCTCTTTCACTGCCACAGAGCCTCCTATCTGTCCCTCAAACTATCAAGTCCCCAATAACTATTGCTCTCCTGCTCTTCCCCCCTTCCTTTCTGAGCCACAGGGACAGACTCAGTGCTGGAGATCTGGTCACTGTGGCTTACCACTCAACACTATCCAACATGGTATACTTGTTGCCAAGGGGTACAACCACAGGGATCCCTGCACTGACTGCTTCCTCCAGCCCCTCTCACTATCATCCATCGATCTTCATTCTTTAGAGTAACTACATCTCTATCTATGACCACCTCTGCCTCCCGAATGGTCCGAAGTTCATCCAGCTCCAGTTGTAGTTCCCTAATGCGGTTTTTGAGGAGCTGGAGATGAGTGCACTTCCCACAGGTGAAATCAGCAGGGACACTGACGGCTTCCCTCACCTCAAACATTCTGCAGGATTTGTGGTAGGAACCTCATCATGGGGTCAGATAAAACACTAAGATTGCAAATACCCTGCTTCAGCCTTAGCGGGGTCACCAGGGGTGATAGTTTGCAATGATAGGGAGCAATCAAGGTTTGATTCATTGAGAAGTCTGATGATGGCAGATTTGAAGGCAAGCAGTAGTAGCTGAACAGTTAGAACCATTTATAACAACCTAACATAACTAAAAATAGCTTGTCTGTTCTCTTCACAGGTGTACTCTGACACATTAAGTATTTCCAAGATTTGCTAATTAAGTTTGTAAAAATTGTGGCTTTGTTTTTAATCAATATCCAGAGTACAAAATAGCAAAAGCTTTGAAATTGATAATTAGGGAACAGAGCTGTGACACATTGGCATGGAATTCTTGTGTCTCTAATTTTAACTAAGTGTTACAATTATGAGGTTTATAAATTCATTATGTTTTGGATTTGTGTCTTTAACTCAAGGAGAAAAGGGAAGGGTCATGTGGCCTCTTCTGAAACCAGCTTGATAAGACTTTTGGGGTGGTTACAGATCAAATAATTATAGATCAAGTGATATTCCGCATTAAGGCCATGGGGAATCTTTGATTGCTCTCACTGAATGGCTTGTTGAGTATGAGTATGAGTTCTTGTGGTAACAGGCCGTGACCTGCCCAATCTCCAGTGAATAATCCTCGCATTTCCCATTGTTGCCAAGAGAGGGAGATTTGAATCAGAGGCCACAAAATTATGGAACTAGACAGGAAGTCCTCCACAATACAGTGAGAAGCAAGCACATCTGTGCTATACTTGTAATCATAGGGACCATCCTAGTCAAGGCTACTAAAACAGGCAAAATGAATACTGACCAGGCCGAAGGGCAAAGTCACGTCAGGACAGGACTTTAAAATTAAACCAGCCTGAGAATGAGGAATTGATACATTTAAATAGCATTGCTGCACCCAACATGGCTCCAATCAACTGTAAACTCCAGGTAAATGACTACCCCCTTGACATTGAGATAGACACATGAGCTGCTGTATCCAATATTGGAGAGCAAACCTTAAGGTGACTCCGAGGCTAGATTGGCCACATACACTGGGGAGCCTTTACATATTGTTGTACCACTGTCCCAGTTATGCATGGGCAACAAGCCATCTGATTCCTCCAAATAGTGGTGCAAGGATTAGGGCCCAGCCTTTTGGGAAGGGACTGGCTGGAGAAAATTCACCTAGATTGACAACAGATCTTTAAAATGGTTACTGGCAATTTAAACAAAGTCATTGGGAAGTATCCCAAAGTGTTCCAAGAAGGCCTCTGGAAGATTAGAGTCAATCGGGGCAAGATCTATGTGAACCCAGAAGACTGACTTAAATATTTCAAGGCACAACCATCCCTACATGCCAAAGTAGAGGCCAAATTGGAACGTTTAGAGGAACTTGGCATTATATATCCAGTACAATTAGCTGAATGGGCTGAGCCAGTAGTCTCAGCTGACAAGGAAAAGCAGAAGGTTCCACCAACAACCTTATTGCATCTTGGGAACAGCCAGATTGATATGCAGTGGATGTCCTCTACTATCACTTACAATACCATAAAAGAAACTCCATCAATCTTTTAGTACACATGGTATACCCAAGGTTCTTGTGACGGATGACGGGAACCCATTTACCAGCGGGGAGTTTTAGACCTTCATGAGTATGAAAGGAATAGGGTACATCTGCATGGCACCCTAGCTCTCGTCCTCAAATGGCCTTACTGAGCAGGTGGTCCAGGCATTCAAAAGTCACATGAAGAAACAAACCACAGCTTCTCTAGAAATTTCCTTTTCAAATGTGGGACTATGCTGCATGTGACAATGTGAATAGCCCTGGCAAAACTATTGATGGGCCATGCCTTCAGACTAGGCTTAACTTGTGACATTCTCATATTTGGCCCGCAACACTGAGTCAAAACAAGAAGCCCAGAAAAGGGGCCATGACAGTCAGAGACCAGATAGAAACTTCAAACCAAAAGATAAGTCCACGAGGAACTTCAGTGATGGCTGTCTGTGGATTCTGTGAGTTATCTTCAAGAAAACAGGGTCAGTGTCTTAAGTTACAAACCGGGGAGAAGACATTGAAGAAGCACAAAGGTCACCTCCGTCACAAGGAACCCTCTGCAGGGGCAACAGTTTTTATGGATGAGTAACCATCGGCGTCCTTCACACTGACCTGTCGACAGGAACTCCATCCTCTAAAACCCAAGATCCAGTCATCTGGATGATGAGGATTCTGGGTCGGACATGGGGACAGGAGGTGGTGGATACCAAATCAGAGGTCACCACTGAGAATAAACCCCTTGTATTGGCTCTTTGACTGGTCCTGTTGAACCAGAGTCCCAGGCAGGGACCAATGTGCGCACATCACAGTAGTGGTTTAACTTTGCATTCTGTAATAAATTATGTTCCTTTCCAGTCAGGCTTCCTGAGTTAGTTTGTGTTACTGTAGGGACATTGGAAGGTCTGCTTGGTTCAAGATAATGACAATGGGCTCTCATCATCTGTCTGCATTCACAATACTGAGGGCCCAATTTTACCATTTTGATTCTAAGTGCTGGGTGGACGTGAAACTGGCAGAATTTCAGATCCGACTTTTAGACCCATGTTCAGGCACCCCCATAAGCACTCTGCCTGAAAAAATACCAGCAATTCCGAATTGCACTGCACAAGCCTGTGGGCGGGGCTTAACACACCTAAAACCCTACAGCTCCGATTGGTGTCTCCAACTGCACATGCGCAGAAAAAATGATAGGATGCTGCTCCCCTGCCACATCCTTCCCAGGCCAGATAATGCCTTCCCCTGGCCCCCATTGACATTGCCCCACCCCACATTACTGACCCCCTTATTCCCCCACCGCCACCCAGACCGATTGCGAACCTCTCCATCCCCTCCCCCCCACCGATCTCAGACAGAGTGGCAGTAGACCCCCCCCACACTTTCCTCCACTGATCTCCGGCAGAGTGGCTGTGGACCCACCTCCTCCCCTGCCCACCACACCCGATCTCAACCAGAGAGCCTCAAATTGTAGGCATCTACCTCCTCACTAACTGGAGCGCCTGAATTGGACCTATGGAGCATGTCTGTTTAGTGCTGATTCTGGATGGGTTAATGTGGTGGTAAAGGAGGAAGTGACAGTAAGGTTGGGCATGGCACCCATTAAGTTAATTTAAATTGAGAACATGCAAACTCCATGTGGACAGTCACCCAAAGCTGGGATCGAACCCAGATCCCTGGTGCTGTGAGGCAGCAGTGCTAACCACTGTGTCACCGTGCTGCAATGAATATCAGACTGACAGCAGTCACATGTCCTATTGTAAAATAAATTGGGAATAACCAATTCTGGCACCAAAATTATACTGTGCAATAATGGCAGATGGACCTTGTCCAATATTTTCACGTTGAACATCTTTGTGGGCTATTTTATCAGATGCACTGATCTGCTTTAATTAAACATGATAACATTGTTGTTAAATAGTAGGTAAAGAAATTTCATACACGAATATTACAAGTAAAATGTCAAATTTCTTTCCGGTTCTTTCACCTGAGATCAAGAATATATCTTTTGATAATGTGCTAACAAAAGTAAAACAAAAACAAGTTGGGGCAGGATTTTCCTCCCCCTCTGTCATGTGTTTCATGGTGGCAGGAGGTGGTGCACCACTTGCTGGGGACAGGACCTTGTGGTTCTGCCGTTGTCATTCCCATTAACTGCACCCTCACCATCGGGAAACACGGGACCATCAGATCACGCCAACATAAGCACCAGTTTTTGACATCTGAAACTATTTGAAAATCTTCAAAGCCTGATATTTAATTGGATGTGAAATATTTCAATTTCTAATGTGTCCCTTCAATGCCTTGCTGTGTCTATTTGTAGCAGAGTTCTGTACCTTCACCCCTGGGTAGTAATCTGGGAGAACCATAAGAGAACTCACCCAAGATGAAAACAATAAGAACAAATTGGTGGACCAGAAATACTCAATCTGTCTGAACCAGACAAGAGTTGTTGTTCATAAATTGGCTGATGAAGATACCCCTTTCATGGAAGGACAGCGTGATTAAAATGTTAATTGATGCAGCATTCATCAAACTAATTATGTCTTCCAGCTGGAGTCATCTGTAAAAACAGTCTGTTGGAAATTCCAGGAAGGAAATACAGCTATTAAATGCCATTAAAATAAAACTAAAATACTGCCACTGCTGGAGATGTGAAATAATAAAAGAGAATGCTGGAAACAATCAACCAGACGACAGCTGTGGAGAGAGAAAACCCAAGTTATTGTTTCAGCTTGATGACCTTTCATCAGAAAGTGAGATTTTAGAGACTAACGATTGCAGCACAAGTACAGAGGCAAGGAATAGGGGTGGGAGGAAGCAGGGAAAGAACAATAGGGGTCGGTGTGTAGATCGGGAAGAGGGCAGGAATTATTATATAGCAAAGACGGATAATAGTGCGTCAAAAAGGGCAAGATCATCAGCGAATGAGAAATGGGAGGCATTAAAAGAAGGAATAGTTAAGGGATAAACTAAACACATTGTCATAAAGGTGAAAGGCAGAGCATCTAAAGTTAGAACTGATGACTGAAAATATAGGCCCAAAAGGCCTTCCAGAGGTCCTGATGTGCGAACCTATCTGGAAATGGCATAGCAAGTGTAAGCTTCCGATGCAAAATTCCCCCACTGCTTTGGACCCTGAGTGAACATCTCTAGCTTTAGTTCAGAGTCAGAAATTTGGGATAAATCTGCACAACTAACCTGGATAATTACCTCGGAAATGTTTGACATTAAAACGTAGTCTAACAGTTAAGACCTGCACAATTGACATCCCAGCTGCCTCCCTCCCACCACACCCCAAGTCAATCCCCGACCACCTGACTACTCTCTTCCAGCATCTGACCACCTCCAGTACCCCATCGCCTTCCCTCCATGTTATTGATTACTCCTCCGACCACCTAATAACCTCCTCACTATTCCACAAGTACCGGCCAACTGCTGACCAACCCAACTACAGTCCCCGATTTAACCTGACCACCCTCTGACCACCCAACTACCCACCAAACACTAATTACCCAATCACCGGATGAACACTCCCATTATTCAGTAGAGAACTCAGCTGAATACGAAGGAGACCAAGAAAGAAAAGAGGGCCTAAGGGGCTGTGTGAAAATAGATTAGCAGAGGTAAATCACAGGGCTTCAGATTTTAACTGTGATTTGTTTCTTATCTGTTCCTCAGTTAGTGAGTACTACATGTTTTATTTAATCTCTTCCATGAAAGTTGACTAGGGCATTTTTCCCAGAGTGTAGGGGAATGACGGGTGACCACAGACATTTATAAAAGCATGAGGGGCATAAATAAAGTGAATAGCTAAGGTATTTTCCCCAGGGAAGGGGAGTCCAAAACTAGACACCATAAGTTTAAGGTGAGAGGAAAAAGATTTAAAAGGGATCTGAGGCACAACTTTTTTGTAGAAGGAAGTGTAAATGGAATGAATGGCCAGAGAAGGTGGTGGACACAGATGCAATTAAAACATTTAAAGACATTTGGACAGATACATGGATAGGAATGGTTTAGAGGGATATGGGCCAAACACAGGCAAACGGGATGAGTTCTATTTAGGAAACCTGTTGGCACGGATGAGTTCGGCCGAAGGGCCTGTTTCCGTGCTGTATATCTCTATAACCTAACTTCCTGGGTCACCATATTAATGTGCACTCCATATATTATAGCCAATCAAGTCTGTTCTCTCCATAAATTATGCATATATGTTTTCATCACTGATTTTGTCTAACTTGATTATTTTTCTGAAAGGAGTAAAATTACTCAGCGATAGTAAAGATACTTTAAGAAGCAGTCAAATACAGCTGTCTAGCCATTAAAATCCCATTATTTAACCTTTACCATTGCTTCAATGACCCCAGATCCTAGTACCATTACCTCCTATAGGATATTTAATCATGCATTTTCCTAATATCATTGCAACCTTCAAGCTTGTCCATTATCAGCTATTTTCGTTCAGAATATGTTTCACATATCAACTATGCTGTCGGTAAAAAAAATCTTCTATATTCTTGTCTTGCCCTTTGATTCTTTCTTCCTAAGTCATGACATATCATTCCTGTGCTCACAGTTCCAACTGTGTTCTTATACAGTCATTAGTCTTGCTTTTTAGAGCTGGATCATACAGCTTATTCAGTGTTTTCTTAAATGAAAACCAAATTCTGACCTTCAGAATTGCAACTCTACGTCATGGTCTCACTCACAATTCATCAATGTTCTTTCAAAGGTATGGTGTCCAAAATTCCAGACAATATTCAAAGTTAGAATGTTTGATTTTGAGAGTTATTAAGGAATACTGGAAATTGTCACACTGAGTTCTTCCTCCCCCTTCTAATTCTAAGAATATTGAAAGGCTTGTATATTCTTTATCACACAATGTCCATTTTGGGAAAGTGTCCTTGAATGGTGGTGTAATAATCTTACCAAGGCCAGTCTTCCGTCACCAATCACCCTTTACTTACAGTGTGATCTGAATGCCATTCAGTGGCTACAGAGTGCGAAGTCAGCCCCAAGTCTTTCGACTGCTGGCATGAGTGAAACCAATAGGTTTTAGATCCCCTATTGGATGAGCCTCCACTCGCCGTGTTCTACAAGACCCACAGGACAATCTTTTGATAATCCCCTGTGCCATCATAGCGCTTGGAAAACATGAAGCAACCACAAAGGATATATACATCTATATATCACCAAATATATCTAATTAAAAACTGGTGCCAGCTTCAGTTAATGTCTGTGTAATGTAAACTGGCTTAAATGTTACGATCCTTGAACAGATAAAACGAAGAAGCTGGAGAATTTTGAGGAACTATTAGTAACAGAAACCCTTGTTCCGTGTTACAGTTTAGCTCTCAAAAGAGAAAAGCAATGGTGGAAGAAATAGGTTGAAAATGGGTTAATATGTAATTTAAAAAATAGCAGAAGCCATATTTCCATATTTGCTTTCTCTATTGAAAGTGGGCCTCTGAAGACAGATAACACCTGCATCCTTATCATGCTGCAAACCCTTAAAGAAATGATACCTAATTGAAAGTCTGGTGACCTGGGAAAGTGAGATAAGGAGCCAGAGAAAGTGCAAAGCAAGATATCTGAGCAATGGAGTTATCTTCCACCCATGTCGCACAATAAAAATATAATACAACTACTTATTATTATTTTGATACCTTGTAGTTTAGACATGTAAAAGTTATTCATGAATAAGGCACGATCAAGTCATGTTAAACCTGCCTGCCATATAGGACATTTGATAAAGAAACTAAAAAGCTTTTACATGTGCACGAACCCATGAATTATAACAGAAATTTGGGTTTGAAGATTCAATCAACCAAATACTGAGCACAGAATATGTTGAAGTACATATTCGTCAGTTGTATTTGTAAGTGCTATTTTAGCTGTATGATAAGTACACTATATACTTTAAAACATCTTATAGTGCGTACACTATATACTTTAAAACATCTTTCAGTATGTAATCTTAACATTTCAAGAACCTTATTATTTGAAATAGATTGAACATCCATCTAATCAGAAATTACCTAACCACAGAACTTCAAACAGATCTTTTAAAATATTTTCATCAATATAATGCTTTTCACAATGACTGAACATCTCAAAGCCTTCATAGACAATGAAGTACTTTAGAAGTTTTGTCATTGTTGCTGTGTGGGAAACAAAGCAGCATATTCTTGCACAGAAAGATCCCAAAAACAATAGTCTGATATATTCATCCAGCAGTATGGATACTTCAGTTGCAAGCAACAAAAAAAAACTAATTTCATAAAGTAAATTAAAGATAGAGGTTTAATAAAGAAATTTCATTACATCAACACTCAGGCCTTGGACCACACAAGCTTCTCACAATCCCCACCTGCTTTCTGTTTATACCGGGTCAGTTGGTCACTACATCATTTTGCCATTGGTTACATTGTCTACTAGGTCAGCTGACCCTCACAGCATGTTACCATTAGTTATAACAGATTACAATGGTACCATTGGTTACATTATAACCAAATAATCTGTTTTTATGATGTTCCAGTGAAGTCAAATATCCAAGTGAGGGTAGCAGAGCGGCAAAGGTGATTGGCTGTTGCAGGTCACTTTGCATAAGTTCAGTCACTATGACCAGAAGGTGGTTTGAGGAGGAACTGCTGTGAAGGGACAGGGTTGGGCAAAGAGCAAGCGAACATTAGTTATAGGAGCCTTACTAGTTAGAGGCATAGACAGGTTCTGGCCACAATTGAGACTCTAGGATGGTGTGTTGCCACCTTGGTGCCAGGGTGAAGGATGTCTCTGAGTGATTGCAGGACGTTCTTAAAGGGGAGGGTGAGGAGCAAGAGGTTGCTGTGCATATTGGTACTAACAACATAGGTAGGAAAAGGAATGATGTCCTGAAATGCAGTATTATAGCAATTACTGAAACATGGCTAAGGGAGGGACAGGAGTGGCAACTTAATGTTCCAGTGTACAGATGCTATAGGAAAGATAGAACAGGAGGTAAAAAAGGAGGGGGAGTTACACTTTTGATTAGGGAAAGCATCACAGCCATATTGAGAGGGGATATATCCAAGGGTTTGGCCACTGAGTCTATAAGGGTAGAACTGAGAAATGAGAAGGGGAAAGTCATTTTGAAAGGATTGTTCTATAGGCCCCCAAATTGTCAGCGGGAAATTGAGGAACAAATATGTAAGGAGATTACAGATAGCTCCAAGAAAAATAGGGTGGTAATAGTGGGAGAATTTAATTTTCCCAACATTGACTGGGACAGCCATATATTAGAGGGTTAGATGGAGAGAAATTTGTTGAGTGTATTCAGGAGGAATTTCTCATTCATTATGTGGATGGCCTGACTAGAGAGGGGACAAAACTTGACCTCCTCTTGGATAATAAGGAAGGGGCAGGTGACAGAAATATTAGTGAGGAATCACTTTGGGACCAGTGACAATAATTCTATTAGTTTTAAGATAACTAAGGAGAATGATAGATCTGTCCCAAAAGTTAAAATTCTAAACTGGGGCAAAGTCAACTTTGATGGTATCAGGCAGGAACTTTCAACAGTTAATTGGGGGAGTTTGTGGGAAGGCAAAGGGACATCTGGTAAGTGGCATGCGTTCAAAAGTGTGTTAACCAGGGTTCAGGGTAAACACATTCCTCTTAGAGCGAAGGGCAAGACTGGCAGAAGCCGGGAACACTGGATGACTTGGGATATTGAGGCCCTGGTCAAGAAGAAGAAAGAGGCACATAACATGCATAGGCAGCTGGGATCAAGTGAATCTCTTGAACTGGAGACGGGGTGTAGTAGAGTCAAGAGAGAAATCAGGAGGGCAAAAAGGGGACACAAAGTTGTTTTGGCAGATAAGACAAAGGGGAATCCAAAGAGCTTCTACAAATACATAAAGGGCAAAAGAGTAACAAGGGAGAGAGGAGGCCCTCATAAGGATCAACAAAATCATCTATGTGTGGATCCGCAAGAGATGGGTGAGATCCTAAATGAATATTTCTCATCAGCATTTACTGTTGAGAAAAGCATGGATGTTAGGAAACTTGGGGAAATAGTGATGTCTTGAGGAGTGTACAGAGTACAGAGAAGGAGGTGCTGGAAGTCTTAAAGCACATCAAGGTAGATAAATCCCTGGGACCTGACAAAGTATATCCCAAGACTTTATGGGAGGCTAGGGAGGAAATTGCGGGTCGCCTAACCGAGATATTTGAATCATTGATAGTCACGGGTGAGGTGCCTGAAGACTGGAGAGTGGCAAATGTTGTGCCTTTGTTTAAAAAGGGCTGCAGGGAAAAGCTTGGGAACTAGTGGCCAGTGAGCCTCACATCTATGGTGGGTAAATTGTTAGAAGGTATTTTGAGAAACAGGGTCTACAAGCAGTTAGAGATGCAAGGACTGATTAGGGACAGTCAGCATGGCTTTGTGAGTGGAAAATCATGTCTCACAAATTTAATTGAGTTTTTTGAAGGGGTAATCAAGAAGGTAGATGAGGGCAGTGCAGTTGATGTTGTTTACATGGACTCTACAAGGCCTTTGACAAGGTATTGCATGGTAGGTTATTGCATAAAGTTAAATCTCATGGAATCCAGGGTGAGGTATCTGAATGGACACAAAATTGGCTTCTTAACAGAAGCCAAAGAATGGTTATAGAGAGTTGTTTTTCAAACTGGAGGCCTGTGACCAGTGGCGTGCCTCAGGGATCAGTTCTGGGCCCACTGTTATTTATCATTTATATTAATAATTTGGATGAGAATATAGGGGGCATGGTTAATAAGTTTGCAGATGACACCAAGATTGGTGGCACAGTGGACAGTGAAGAAAGTTATCTCCAACTGCAATGGGATCTTGATCAATTGGCCAGTGGGCTGACGAACGGAGATGGAGTTTAAGTTAGACCAATGTGAGGTGAAGCATTAACTGAGTAAGTCCTGCCCTGGTTAGGAGAGTCTGAATAGACTAGGACTTTTTCTCAGGGCATAGGAGGCTGAGGTGTGACCTTGTAGGGGTCTATAAAATAATGAGAGGCATAGACAAGGTAGATAGTCAATATTTTTTCCCACAGGGAGGGGAGTCTAAAATTAGAGGGCATAAGTGTTTAAGGTGAGAGGGGAGATACAAACGTGTCCAGGGAGCAATCTTTTCACACAGAGGGTGGTGAGTGTCTGCCAGAGGTAGTAGTAGAGGCAGGTACAATTTTACTTTTTAAAAAGCATTTAGATATTTACATAGGTACAATGGGTTTAGAGGGTTATTGGCCAAATGTGAGCAATTGGGATTAGTTTAGAGGTTTAAAAAAACAGCTCAACTTGGACAAGTTGGGCTGAAGAACCTGTTTCCATGCTGTAAACCTCTATGACTCTATGACAACGTTAATTGTTGGTTCGCATTGATGAGAGCTCCAGGAATATCTCCTGGAGATAGCGCCTGGATGGATCCATTTTTGACACAAGGTCCGATTTTACCATTGCATCAGGGGGCACAAAAACGTGGTAAAGTCATGTGTGAGGCCATTAATGTGATCCGCGCCAGTATCTGCATAGATTGTTACTTTACCGAAACCCAGGAATGGCTGCAATGCAATTTGCACCCAAAATGGACGCAACAGCGATTTAAATGCATTTGCATGTATTTAAATTGAATTAATGAACTGCCTGCCCAGCTTTATTAGCATTTCCCCCTTTACCACCGCGTTTGCCAATCCAGAACTGTGCCATAATGGACCTGGCTAAATAAAAGTCTGAATTGGGTGCTCCAGCTGCTGAAGAGTGCGTTCAGTGTCTCCAACAGCTTTCCGACTCAGATCAGTGTTATTTTTTGGGGGGGATGGTGAGCGTCAGAACATTCTCTGGTTGGTTGGGGGGGGCGGGGGGGGGGGGGGGAGATGAGGGGAGGGGAGATGAGGGGAGGGGGGGATGGGGGGAGGGGCATGAGGCCAGATCATTGCCTGGCAGTTGGGGGGGGGAGGGCTGATCGTTGTCTGGTGGGGACGATGGAAGAGGCGGGTCAGATGTTCCTCTGGCAGGGGATGAGTGAGGCCAGATCATTGTCTAGGGGGGAGGGCTGAGGGGAGTTGGCGGTAAATGAGGCCAAACCATTCTCGAGGGGTTGGGGGAGTGAAGCCAGATCGTTATCTGGGGGTGGGGGGGGAGGAGGGAGGCCTGATCACTCACTGGTTTTGGGGAAGGAGGGGGGGGGGGGGGGGGCGCAGTCAGATGGATCTCCGGTTTACAGGGGGTTCAGATGGATCGCTGGTGGGGGGGGTGGAGAGCAGAGAGGTCCACTGCTATTCTGTGGACAATTAGTGGGGGGAGGGTGGGGGCAGTGGTAGCGATCAGTCTGGGCAGTGGGAGGGGCTGGATAAGGGGGACAGTGATGTGTGTGTATGGGTAGCAGGGAGGTTGGTAAGGAGGACAGTGATGTTTGTGGGGGTCATTGCTCCCACTGTTCGCTCCAGGGCCACTTTCTCCACTCTCTGCGGCCTGTGAGCAATCTGACCCGGGCACGTGTTTTCAAATTTTTTTCAAACTGTGCATACGCAGTTCAGAGCTCTGATCGTTTTGGCCATGCTAAGGCCCACCCACAGCGTGAATAAGACTGGGGATGTTTTTTTCAGGCTGAGTATATGTGGAGGCACCTGAAAGCAGATTTCTAAGTCAGATCTGCATTATGCCCAGATTCAGCACTTAGAATGAAAATGATAAAATCGGGACTATAGTGTCATGGGATCTTTTAAGTTCACCTGCGAAAGCAGTTGGGAACTTAAGTTTATGGTCTCATCTAAGAGATGGCATCTCACATGCGAATCAGATTGGTTGTACAGCCAGAATTCCTGACACCTGTTTATTAAACAAATCTTCTATGGAGAGCTTGAGTCTCTGTTGTGCCCTCGTGACAGTCAAGGGAAGCGCTACAAAGAGACCTTATTTCAGAATTTGATATCGACTATAAGTCCTGGGAGAAGCTCTGCAACCAAACAAAAAGGGAGTGGTCTCCCTCAAAAGCAAGTGCATATTAGAAGCAGAGAGGAAATACAAAGGCTGGGGTGGGGTGGACTCCAAGCCAACTACTCATTCAAAACTCAGTTGATTATGATATCCTGTGCTTGCTGCAGCAGAACCTCCCAGAGGCAGATAGGCTTTAACAGTTACCGTGTATCCACTGAACCCTTGTTAAAGGTGGATATGGTCAGATTAAAGGATGAACATCACTCCTTCAGTAGCAGAATGTCAGCCTTGATTCTTGTGTTCATGTCCTGGAGTGGGACTTAACCACTAAACCTTGGAACATTTCGGCAAGAGCACTACCAATTGAACCACAAGTGAAACAATAATATTGAATTGTCCTTTGTTAAACTAAGAAAACGCTGGCAGTTACAGTTCAGGAGACTTATTTGTCCAATGGAATGCCACCATGGGAAGCAGTCAGTGACTGAATTCATCATCGTGGTTGTTCATTGACAGATGTATCTCCTAAATGGGCTTTCAATGGATTAATGTACTTGCACATACAAAGTAAGACATTTACAAATAGCTGAGAAGCAAGAAAGATTTGTATTTATATTCCTCTAATGTTCTCAGGACATGCTAAAATCCTTCATAGCCAACCAATTATTTTTGATGTTTACTCACTGTCATCATGAAAACATGACATTCAATTTATTTAGAGCAAGACCTCACAAATAGCAATGAGGTAAGTTTCCATTTAGTCTCTGTTGGTGGTATTGATGCAGAGTAAATGTTTACCACGAAACCAACAAATCACTTGACAGTGGATTTTTTGACCTCAGGTTTATCAGAGAGCCATGGATTCAGTTTAACATCTCATCCAAAAGAGGGCACCCTGGGCAACACAGCACCGCTCACAGTCATAGACTCCAATTTCAACTTTCTTCACCATGTGGGACAGACAAAATGAGAGGAATGGCCTACCCTTATTGTCCTCCTGCTTTCTTGTTAGGTCCCATAATTAATGTGCTCCATTATGCAGGCCAAGTGAACACCCATCCCAAGGTAGTAGATCCCAAATCAGAGCTGGGTAACAGGGTTAGTATTTAACCTGCTTTTCTTGTCCGAGGCCCATTCAGAGAAGAAGTGATGTTTCTGTTGAGCCAAATCTTTCACGGGTTGGACTGTGAGCCAGAAGAAACCTAGCATATAAGGGTGTTCCTCTTGTGCCCAGAAGGAAATTGAGGGTCTTTTACTCCAGGCTTTACTATCTCACCCAATCATTTTCAGAACCATCCCCTTAGCACGCCAGATGCCATTCCAGTAATTCATGATTTTGTCCCCTTACTGTGCTCTTACTCACCTTGTGAAGAATTGGGGGAAAAAAAAGCCTAATAAAAACAAAGTTAAAACAGGGACTTGATTAGGGTCAGATAAAGCAAGGGTGCTCCTCTTGTGCCCCAGAAGGAAATTGAGGGTCTTTTACACACACAGTTTACAGAATACTGATTAGAATGCAAGTCTTTGCAGCTAACCTGCTATTCAAGTCTTAAAGATGCAGACAATGTGAGTGGAGATAGCATTAGCACAGGTTAAAGAGATGTGTATTGTCTCCAGACAGGACAGTAAGTGAGATTTTACAAGTCCAGGCAAGTCATGGGGGGTTACAGATAGTGTGACATGAACCCCAGATCCCGGTTGAGGCCACTCTCATGTGTGCGGAACTTGGCAATCAGTCTCTGCTCAGTGACTGCGCTGTCGTGTGTCATGAAGGCCGCCTTGGAGAACGCTTACCCGAAGATCAGAGACCAAACGCCCATGACCACTGAAGTGTTCGCCAACAGGGAGGGAACAGTCTTGCCTGGTGATTGTCGAGCGATGTTCATTCATCCTTGTCATAGCGTCTGCATGGTCTCCCCAGTGTACCATGCTTCGGGACATCCTTTCCTGCAGCGTATTAGGGAGACAACGTTGGCTGAGTTGCAAAAGTATGTGCCCTGTCCCTGGTGGATGGTATTCTCACATGAGATGATGTCATCCATGTTGATGATCCGGCATGTCTTGCAGAGGTTGCTGTGGCAGGGTTGTGTGGTATTGTGGTCACTGTTCTCCTGAAGGCTGGGTAGTTTGCTGCGAATAATGGTCTGTTTGAGGTTGTATGGTTGTTTGAAGGTAAGAAGTGGGGTGTGGGGATGGCTCTGGCAAGATACTTGTCTTCATCAATGATATGTTGAAGACTCTGGAGAAGATGTCTTAGCTTCTCCACATGGGCTTCTCCACAAGGTCGACTCCATATGGGGTTAAAATCAAAGAGAAAGGAATGCTATAACCGTGGAATACTAAAAAGAGAGACAGCAAAGTCAGAACTGCAGCAACTTGCAGCTATAGTCTCCTTAGAGAAGCAGCCATTTTCTGCCTTTGCTAAACTGAAGGCTATTTCTCAGACAACAAAGAACAAAGAACAACCCAGCACGGGAAACAGGCCCTTTGGCCCAACGAGCCTGCGCCGCCACATCACCCTACACCTATTCCACCCTGCATGTCTACGAATGGAACCCCTAACTTAGCCAGATTCAGGGGAGAATAGTGTCAATTTGGTAAAACCAATCAGCCTAAGAGCACATCTTTGGGGTGTGGGAGGAAACCGGAGCGCCCGGAGGAAACCCACGCAACCACAGGGAGAATGCGCAAACTCCCACAGACACAGGCCCAAATCCATGTATCTGCACAGCTAGCAGTGATAGTCACTGAGCTGTTGCGGCGCCCGTCTACCGGTCCAGGATCAAGCACACACACCGACACGAAGTACTAGGCCACTCCCGGAACCTCCAAGAGCAGCCCACGCATGACCCACCGTGTGCATGCCCCTCGTTTGACACGAGGTGGACCTCCACCTGTGGAATAAAAAGACAAAAACGTTAACTTACAAGTCTGCATTTCCGGTGTCTCCCGAGGTTCTAACCTTATTTAATAGCCCCTACTATAACCCTCCATCCTCGTTTCACTCATGTGTCTGTCTAACTGAACCTTAAACGAGTCCAACGTTCCTGCCTCCACCACCCTCCTCGGTAGCACGTTCCATACCCCCACAACTCTCTGCGTAAAGAACCTTCATCTCACATCCAAGTTATACCTCTCCCCCCTCACCCTTAGATCATGACCTCTCGTGTTTGTCCCCAGTCTAGGGAGCAGTCTCTCACTATTAACTCTATCTATTCCCTTCAGTATCTTATATACCTCGACCATGTCCCCCCTCAATTTCCGTCTTTCCAAGGAGAAAAGTCCCAGTTTCTCCAACCTTTCCTCTTAACCCAGTCCCTCCATACCAGGCAACATCCTGGTAAACCTCCTCTGCACCCTTTCCAGACACTCCATGTCCTTCCGGTAGTAAGGTGACCAGAACTGGACGCAGTACTCCAAATGCGGTCTAACCAGCATCCTGTACAACTGAAGCATTAGACGGCAGCTTTTATACTCTATACCCCTTCCTATAAAGGCTAGCATTCCATAAGCCTTCCTAACAACCTTCTCCACTTGTGTCGCAACCTTCATGGATTTGTGAACCTGCACTCCCAGGTCCCTCTGTATCTCTATACTCCTAATCGGTCTACCTTTTATCACATAGCTCCTCTCTGCATTATTCCTTCCAAAATGCATCACCTCGCATTTGTCAGGATTAAATTCCATCTGCCATCTATCTGCCCAATGCACCAACCTATCTATATCCTGTTGTATCACCTGACAATCCAGTTCAGTACCCGCCAACCCTGCCATCTTGGTGTCATCAGCAAACTTGCTGATCACACCACCTACGCTCTCTTCCAAGTCATTTATGTATACTACAAAGAGGAGAGGTCCCAGTACTGAGCCCTGCGGCACACCACTGGCCTCCAGCCCGAAAAGGTCCCCTCCACAACTACCCTCTGTCTCCTATTGCCCAGCCAGTTCTCAATCCACCTAGCTACCTGACCTCGTATCCCATGCGCCTTAACCTTTTCTACCAGCCTACCATGAGGGACTTTGTCAAACGCCTTACTGAAATCCATATAGATGACATCAACGGCTCTCCCATCGTCAACCGTTTTTGTCACCTCCTCGAAGAATTCCACCAGATTCGTAAGGCAAGACCTCCCTCTAACAAAGCCATGTTGCGTATCCCTAACCAGATCGCAACGCTCCAAATGCTCATACATCCTACCCCTAAGTATTTTTTCCATTAATTTCCCTACCACCGATGTCAAACTCACCGGTCTATAATTTCCAGGGTTGTCCCTACTACCTTTTTTAAACAGCGGTACCACATTTGCTACCCTCCAGTCTTCTGGGACCTCACCTGTGTCCAAAGAAGAGACAAAGATTTGCGCCAGAGGCCCAGCAATTTCATCTTTCACCTCCCAGCAGCCTGGGATAAATACCATCAGGCCCCGGAGCTTTATCCGTCCTTACGCTACCTAAAAGCCCTAGCACTTCCTCCCTCGTAATAGATACCTCCCTGCAACTGATCCTCAGCTCCCTTCAAGAGACCGCACGATTCCAAACCCCTCTCCTTCGTGAATACCGACACAAAGTATTCATTCAGGAGCTCCCCCATTCCCTCCGACTCAATACATAACTCCCCACTTTTATCCCTAAGAGGACCAATTTTCCCTCTAACTACTCTTTTGCTCCTAATATAGGAATAAAATGCCTTTGGATTTTCCTTAATCCTACCAGCCAAAGCCATTTCATGCCCTCTCTTCGCCCTTCTAATTCCCCTTTTTAGCTCCCTCCTACTCTCTCTATATTCCTCCAGCGCACTCTCCGTACCCAGTTGTTTCGACCTAACATACGCCTCCCTCTTCTTCCTGACCAAGTCTTCAATACCCCCTGTAATCCACAGCTCTCTAATCCTACCTTTCCCATCCTTCCGCTTAACCGGAACATACCTCCCCTGCAACCATTTCATTTTGCCCTTAAAAGCCTCCCACTTGCCAACTGTGGACTTTCCAGCTAACAGTCCCTCCCAATCAGTGTCCTGCAGCTCCCTCCTAATCCTGCTATAGCGCGCCTTTCCCCAGTTCAGCACACTCCCGTTCGGCCTGCACTCATCCCTTTCCACTTTTATCCTAAAGTAGACGGACTTGTGGTCACTGTTAGCCACATTTTCGCCTACCTCTACCTCTCCCACCTGCCCCAGCTCATTACCCAACACTGAATCCAGTATAGCCCCTCCCCTAGTCGGGCTAGTAACATACTGCTCTAGAGACCCTTCCAAAACACATTTCACAAACTCCTCTCCCTCCGTACCCCCAGCTCTAGGCCCCCTCCAATCCACTCCAGGAAGATTAAAGTCACCCACTACAACCACTTTATTCTTTCTGCACCTATCCAAAATGCCCCTGCAAATACCTTCCTCCACTGACCTCGGGCTGTTGAGTGGCCTATAGTACACCCCTAACAACGTAATCTCTCCCTTTTTATTCCTCAACTCCACCCACAGCGACTCAATCCCTATCTCTTCCATATTGTCCTCCCTCTGCACTACTGTGATGTTCTCCTTTACTAACAGTGCCACCCCTCCACCTCTCTTCAACCCTCCTCTGTCACACCTAAAACACTTGTACCCAGGAACATTCAGCTGCCAGTCCTGCCCTTCCCGTAACCACGTCTCCGTTACAGCCACCACATCTAACTGCCTCACAAACATCAAGGCCCTAAGCTCATCCGTTTTCCCTGCCACACGCCTAGCATTGAAACAGACACAGTTCAACCCACAAGTGTCCCTCGGAACCTCCTTCTCCCTGACAATTTTCCTTTCATCCAACTCTCTCCCAGCCACATCCCCACCCCCCCTCCCTATTAGTTTAAACCATTCCTAAACACCCCAGCTAACCTCCCCGCTAAGACACTAGTTCCCCTCCCATACAGTTGCCCTTCTCTCCTAAACACCTCCCAGTGATCCACAAAAGTAAAGCCCTCTACTCTACACCAATCCCTCAACCATGCATTCAGCTGCATGATCTCATCATTCTTTGCCCTGCTGGTACTGGGCAGCAACCCAGACAGTGCCACCCTGGAGGTCCTGCTCTTTAGTTTGGACCCCAACTCCCTAAATTGCCTACGGACCTCTACCCTACTCCTCCTTCCTATATCCCCCTCCCCTACGTGTACTATGACCTCAGCCTGTGCCCCCTCCCCTTTCAAAATTCCCTCTACCCTGTCCGTTACATCCTTGACCCCTGCTCCAGGGAGGCAGAGCACCATCCTGGAGTCACGCCTCTGCCCACAGAACCTCCTATCAATACCTCGGACCCTCCCATCCCCTACCACGATCACCTTGCCAGCCCCCTTCTGTCCCTCTAAGTCAGTCTCCCCCTCCTGCCTATCTTTCTGTGCCCCTGTCGACGAACCTTGGGGGGCCTCCAGGGAGGCCGGGGGACCCTGACTACTCTCCTTCTTCCTCTTTCTCCTCCTAACCGTCGTCCACCCTTCCTGCTCTTCAGCCCTTGGGACCTCTTCCTGCTCGTGGTTCCCAGCCATTAACTCCTCGTTTTCCCTGACTAGAAACGCATCTTCCAGACGCCCCTCGAGTTGCCTGACCCGGGCCCTCAAGCGCTGCAGTTCTAAACATTTACTGCAGATGTGGACCTTGGGGACACGTGACGCCACCAAGAACTCCCACGTGTGGCACCTGACACAGCTTATATTCCTCCCTATATTCCCTGCCATGTCCCAACCTCCTGTAAGCGCCAAAAGGTAGAAAACTGCAACTCCCTTCTCTAAGCCTGCTCTCTCCTAAGCCCAGCGAGCCAAAGCCCTTCTCACTCAGCTCCCACTCACTCCGCTGCCCGCTCCCGACGCTGCCCGCTGTGTGCTGCTACCCCTTTTTTATACCCCCCGCTCCCCCTTACCGACAATCCCCTCGCCTAACTTCCGGTTCGGAAGTAAACTACACCCTAACAAGCCCCGAGAACCGGAAGTACAGAAAAACGCAGTTTTCAATTTAAATCAGGCACTCACCACAGCCACAGCCAGCAGGTTCAATGCTCCAGAGAACAATGACCACCTTAACCTGGCAGTGGTAATTGTTTGCTTAGAGTTACTTATATTGGATGTTATTTGGGAAAAGGGGTGACTCAAAGTTCACGTAAACTTTGTACAGGAAATCAAGGGCTAGTTTCAGGTAAAATTACATGTGTATAACCATCAATATCCTTAGTGTATTATAGTCCTTCTTATTGTGTGTGTTTTTAAGTTAATAAATATTCTTCATTAATTGTTTACTGAATGACTGGGCCGTTTGCTCACTGGATTGTACATCGTTCCTCACATAAAGCCAAATAAAAACACAAAAGCGATAATGAACTAGTGTTCCAAGTTACCCTCCTGGGTTTTTGGGATACCCTTACACTTAAATTCAGCATGGTTCATAATACCCTGTCTGCCAATGTATGGAACTCTAACTAAAGTCATGATAAGAGTCATGGAATCCCTACAGTGTAGAAGGTGGCCATTCTGCCCATCAAGCTTGCATCGACAACAATCTCACCCATGTCCTATGCCCATAGCTCCACGTATTTACCCCATTAATCCTCGTGGCACTACGGGACAATTTAGCATGGCCAATCCACCTAACCTGCATATCTTTGGGCTATGGGAGGAAACCAGAGTGCCCAAAGGAAACTCACGTAGACATGGGAAGAATGTGCAAACTCCATGCAGACAGTGACTCAAGGCTGGAATTGAACCTGGGTTCCTGGAGCTGGGAAACAGCTGTGCTAACCATTATGGCACCATGCTAACCCATAAGGTGGTCCGGTGTTTAAGATTGGCAGGGACATCTCTGGATTCCAGAGTTGCACCAAGCACTTCAGGACACCAGACACTGTACCTGCTCCCCCACTAAAACTGGGAAAACTGTCACACGCCTTTTTATTTAGCGTTTGTTTTGCCTAATGTGTTTTATGTAAGAGATAAGCTGTTAAAAATAATTTTTAAAAATTGAATAACCACACTTTTTTTACAAAACTTGTTGCAGCCACTTTTTTGAGTTAAGAAGAATGTTCTGATGTGAAGATAAGAACATAAGAACATAAGAACATAAGAAATAGGAGCAGGAGTAGGCCATCTAGCCCTTCGAGCCTGCCCCGCCATTCAATAAGATCATGGCTGATCTGTCGTGGCTCAGTTCCACTTTCCCGCCCTCTCCCCATAACCCTTAATCCCCTCTCTTATCAAGAACCCATCAACCCGCTTTTTAAAAATATTTAGCGAGGCAGCCTCCACCACTTCAACGGGCAGAGAATTCCAGAGATTCACCATCCTTTGAGTGAAGAAGTTCCTCCTCAACTCCGTTCCAAACCGCCTCCCCTTTATCTTGAGGCTGTGCCCCCTAGTCCTACTGTCTTTTTTGAGCGGGAAGAGTCTCTCCACCTCTATCCTATCCATCCCATTCATCATCTTATACGTCTCAATGAGATCTCCCCTCATTCTTCTAAACTCTAACGAGTACAAGCCTAGTTTATTCAGCCTCTCCTCATAGCTCAACCCCCTCAACTCCGGTATCAGCCTAGTAAACCTCCTCTGCACTCCCTCCAGGGCCAAAATATCCTTGCGCAGGTGCGGCGCCCAAAACTGCACACAGTACTCCAGCTGCGGCCTCACCAATGCCCTATACAGCTGCAGCAAGACCTCCCTACTTTTATATTCAATCCCCCTCGCTATGAAGGCCAGCATCCCATTCGCCTTCCTGACCACCTGCTGCACCTGCAAGCTGGGTTTTTGCGACTCATGCACAAGGACCCCGAGGTCCCTCTGCACCGTCGCCTGCTGCAGTTTTTCGCCACGTAAGTAATAGTCCTTCCTACCATTCTTCCTACCAAAGTGGACCACCTCACACTTGCCAACATTAAATTCCATTTGCCATTTCCTGGCCCATTCGCCCAGCCTATCTAGATCCTTCTGCAGACTCTCCACACCCTCCGCACAATTTGCCTTTCCCCCAATCTTGGTGTCATCAGCAAATTTCGACACCCTGCACTCGGTTCCCTCCTCCAGATCATCTATATAAATGGTAAATAGCTGAGGCCCCAGCACCGACCCCTGGGGCACCCCACTAGTCACCAACCGCCAATCCGAATAGCACCCATTGACCCCCACTCTCTGCCTCCTATTTGACAACCAATCCTCTATCCACGCTAACACCCTACCCCCAACTCCATGTCCCCTGACCTTCTGCAATAACCTCTTGTGAGGTACCTTGTCAAACGCCTTCTGAAAATCCAGAAAGACCACATCCACCGGCTCTCCTCTATCCACTGCCCTAGACACATCCTCATAGAACTCCAGTAAATTTGTCAGACACGACTTCCCTTTAATGAAACCGTGTTGCGTCTGCCCTATCAAGCAATTCCCTTCAAGATGCCTCGCAATTTCCTCCTTAATGACGGATTCCAACATTTTACCTACCACAGACGTTAAACTAACCGGCCTATAATTCCCCGCCTTTTGCCTGGCACCCTTCTTAAACAACGGCGTAACATTAGCCGTTTTCCAATCTTCCGGCACTTCCCCGGAATCCAGCGACGTCTGGAAAATAACCACCAAGGCATCCACTATAACCTCCGCCATTTCTTTCAGAACCCTCGGATGCATTCCATCCGGTCCTGGGGACTTGTCCACAATCAGCCCCTCCAGTCTGTCGAGCACCACCTCTCTAGTAACAGTAATGTCATTAAGACCCTCCAGTCCTACCACCTTTCCATCGCTAACACCCGGCAAATTATTCACGTCCTCCTCCGTGAAGACAGAAACAAAAAAGTTATTCAAGACCTTCGCCATATCCCCATCCCCTACCACTAGCTCCCCTTTCTCATCCTCTAAAGGACCAACGTTCACCCTAGCCAGCCTCTTCCTTTTTATATATTTATAAAAACTCTTGCTATCCTTTTTTATATTAAGCGCTAGCCCAGCTTCATAGCTTCTCCTACCCTCCTTTATCAACTTCTTTGTCAATCTTTGTTGACATTTAAACCTTTCCCAATCCTCTTCTCGCCCACTGCTCTTAGCTACTCTAAATTCCTCCGCTTTTAATTTAACACTTTCCTTCACCTCCTTCGTTATCCACGGCTTATTACCTCTCCTCCTACTGTCCTTTTTGACCATCGGAATAAATTTCTGCTGAGCACCAAGAAAGATCTCCTTAAAGATCCTCCACTGCTCCTCAGCAGACCTACCTTCCAACGCGCTCCCCCAGTCCACATTCGCCAATTCTTCTCTCATCCTACCATACTCCCCTCTATTCAAACAAAGGACGCGTGTCCGGGAACCCACTTTCTCCTCCTCCATCTGCAACAGAAACTCCACCATGCAATGATCACTCTCTCCAAGAGGATCCTTCACCGCAAGGTCCCTAATTCTACCCGCCTCATTACATAGCACCAGATCCAAGATAGCTCGCTCCCTCGTCGGCTCCAACACACACTGTTCAAGGAAATTATCCCGGCAGCATTCCAAGAACTCCTCCTCGAGCCCACCTCGTCCAACATGGGTCGACCAATCAATATGCAGATTGAAATCTCCCATAACTACTGCCGTCCCATTCCTGCACGTCGCACTTATTTGCGCGTTAACAGCCCGCCCCACCTCCAGATCATTATTTGGGGGCCTATAGACGACACCCACCAGCGTCTTCCTCCCTTTGCTGTTCCTAATCTCCACCCACAACGATTCCACTTTCTGCTCTTTGGCTCCGATATCATCCCTTGCTACCACCTTGATACTATCCTTAATCAGCAGAGCTACGCCACCCCCTCTTTCCTCCTGCCTATCCTTCCTAAACACTTGATAGCCCCGTACATTCATCTCCCAGTCCCTGTCACCTTGCAGCCACGTCTCTGTAATGGCCACCAGATCGTATCCATTTGTGTCGATCTGCGCCACCAGCTCATCCACTTTATTCCGAATGCTTCGTGCATTCAGATAAAGCGCTTTCATCCCAGCCTTCACCTGGACCCTATTTGCCGTAACGCCACCAATTGGGACATCCTCGGCCTCTTCCCTTACCTGTACCCTATCCTTAACTTTAGACCTCGTAGTGTCACCTACCCTCGCACCCTCCCCCCCCCTAATTAGTTTAAAGCCCTGTCTACAGTCCTCTTTACTCGATTCGCCAACACTCTGGTCCCAGCACGGTTCAGACCCACCCCATCCCGCCCGAACAAGGCCCACCTACCCCAATACTGGTGCCAATGCCCCATAAATTCGAACCCATTCCTCCCACACCAATCCCTGAGCCACCCATTCACTTCCTTTATCCTGTCAACCCTACGCCCGTCTGCACTCAGTTCAGGCAGTAGCCCAGAGATGACCACCTTGTCGGTTCTACTTTTTAATTCCATTCCCAGCTTTTCATACTCCCTCCCCAGATCCTCAGTCCGCACTTTGCCTACGTCGCCGGCACCCACATGTACCACAACGACCGGGTTCTCACCCTCCCACTCCAGATTCCTCTGCAGCCCAGCTGCGACATCCTGTACCCGAGCACCAGGCAGACAACACACCCTTCTGTGCACTTTGTCATTGTGACAAAGGACAGTGTCAATACTCTTCACCCCACTATCTCCAATCACTACTACGTTCCTTTTCCCCTTCTCTTTGCCTATGTCCTGCTGCATCACTGTACCGTGTGCAGTTTGCTCACCAACCTCACCTGCCTCGTCCTCTTCCAGACTGGAAGCAAGAACCTCAAACCTGTTATGCAGATTAAGAGGCTGAGGCCTCCGCTCCTCACCCCCCTTCCTCCTCCCAGCAGCCCCCTTTTGTCCCTGACCCTTAGATTTAGCCAGTCTAGCAGGGGTGGATGTCACTTGCACCCCATTGACAATGGCACCCTCTCTCCCCCTGATGAGCCTCAGTGTCTGTAGCTCAGAGGCCAGCTCATTTACCCTGAGCTGGAGCTCCTCCAGCAACCTGCACTTACTGCAGACATGGTCACTGGGATGAACCCTAGGGTCCACCAGTTCCCACATCATACAGAAACCACACATCACATGCCCCTCCATTATTCACTGTAATTTTTTATGGGGAAAAAAATTTTTTTCCTTGTTTCCTGCTGTAGTAGTTTTGAAAAAAATTTTTTTCCTTGTTTTTTCAAACAAACTCACCTGGCCTTTTTTCCTCCAAGCCCTTTTTGATATTAAGCCCTATTAACTCACTCTGCTTCCCACTCACTCCGCTGCCCGCTGTCTACACCAGGCCTCCTTTTAAACCTGGCGCTGATTTAAAGCAGGCTGGTCCACAAATGCCTTTTAACCACTCCTTCAGAATTCTTAAAGCAGTAAATACAATAAATAAATGCTTTAAACAGTTCTACAAAGAGTAAAGTGCTTTAAACTTATTTTAAACAGGTTTTTAACAGGTAAAATCTTAGCTCTCTCTCTCTGCTTCAGCAAACAATGGAAGGCTTCACCGTGTGGCCCCTTGATAATTAAAGCAGGCTGGTCCACAAATGCCTTTTAACCACTCCTTCAGAATTCTTAAAGCAGTAAATACAATAAATAAATGCTTTAAACAGTTCTACAAAGAGTAAAGTGCTTTAAACTTATTTTAAACAGGTTTTTAACAGGTAAAATCTTAGCTCTCTCTCTCTGCTTCAGCAAACAATGGAAGGCTTAACTGACCTTCCTTCCTTCTTGTGACATCTGTGGAATTTCTGGGAACACAAGAAATGGAAAGTTAGGGTTGGACTTTAATATACACTCAGTCACAGCAAGGTCCAAAATTCCTCAAAGAGGTCTGGTCGGGGCTCCAGAAGTAACCCTTTCACCAGAATATAAATTTTAAGCCTTCAGCACTCCCTTTCATCTTCAGTAACTTTGAAATCCACTGTGGCTGCAAACATTGTTTTTGTGCACTTTGACTTCATATATCATAAGGTTCATTCTAAGGCTGTGTCCCAGTTCTTTTTAAACTGTTGGTCAACTTTTTGCACTCTTCCAGGTCAGAGAATATGTTGTTCCGTATAATAAACCATTCCAAGCCAAGAACCTAAGACACACTTTTGATTTGATTTATTATTATGACATGTATTAGTATACAGTGAAAAGTATTGTTTCTTGTGTGCTACACAGACAAAGCATAGCGTACATAGAGAAGGAAAGGAGAGAGTGCCAAATGTAGTGTTACAGTCATAGCTAGAGTGTAGAGAAAAATCAACTTAGTATAAGATAGGTCCATTCAAAAGCCTGACAGCAGCAGGTAAGAAGCTGCTCTTGAGTTGGTTGGGATGTGACCTCACACTTCTGTATCTTTTTCCCCAATAGAAGATGGTGGAAGAGAGAATGTCCATGGTGCATGGGGTCCTTGATTATGTTGGTTGCTTTTCTGAGGCAGCAGGAAGTGAAAACAGTGTCAATGGGTGAGAAGTTGGTTTGAGTGATGGACTGGGCTTTGTTCATGACCCTTTGTAGTTTCTTGCCATTTTGGACAGCAGGAACCATATCATGCTGTGATACAACTAGAAATAATGCTTTCTATGGTGCATCTGTAAAAGTTGGTGAGAGTAGTAATGGAGGCCTGTTCCTTTGCTGTAATTTTCTTTGTTCTTTGAGGATACCAAGGTCTCACTGAACATCCATCTCTCACAATTTATACCGTTTCAAATAATAATCTGTCTTCTTATTTTTGCTACTGAACTGGATAACTTCACACCGATCTACATTATACTGCATCTACCACACATATGCCCATTCACTCAGTCTGTTCAAATCATACTGAAGCATTTCTGCATCCTTTTCACAGCTCACTCTTCCCCGCAACTTTGCGTCATCTGCAAATTTGGAGATAATACATATAGTTTCCTCATCCAAATCATTTATATAACATAAACAGTTGGTGTCCTCACACAGATCTCTGCGGCACCCCACTGCCAGTCCAGTCACTGCCTGCCAATCGGAAGACCCATTTATGCTAACTCTGCTTCCTGTCTGCTAACCAGCTTTCTCCCATCTCAAGACACTGCTGGTAATACCATGCACTTTAACCTTACAACTAAACTACTTAAAGCAGCTGGCATGCTTTTTTCCTCTTTTGAAATGATGCTAACTGCAAATGTTCTTATCTATGAAGCCAGTTGGTGGCAATATTAGACAGGGATTGCTTCATTGTAAAATGAGTGAGAAAGTGTGGAATGCAAAAATGCAAGGTTTGAATGGAGGAATACATAAGCAGACCACAAACCATTCAAAATCGAAGAAATAAGGGAGAGAATTCTGGGACTTAAAGGATAAGAGGTAAATATTTTCCATTGACACAAAGGTTTACAACAATCTTGGATTGCACTGTGGGTAATTTAAGTTAGATCTCAGAAGTGAAGCAATGATGTTTCATCCACTGGACTTCCCAATAACTAGACAAAATTCTTTTGTCGTAAGTTTGAATAAATGCCTTCTTATTGCTTTCTAAAATAATATATACACATATTTTGTTATATTATATTCCTTTCTGTTTTTTTCAAATAGTGTCATTGGACCTTCCACATCCACCCAAGAGACCATTTGTGGTCTCAGTTTAAACCTGTACAACTCAGTGATTAAACTCATTGACACAAAGAGCTGAGCCATTGAGCAGAAAAACTGTAGAATTGACAATTTACTTTTGTCAGATTGTTGTAAGATTGGTTCTTTAAATGCCTCATTATGACTTGTATATTTAAACATGAACCATTCATTGTTAGTCTGTACATAGAAATAAATATAGAGAATAGAAAAGCGGGAGCCAGCAAAGGGGGAGTCAATCAGATCGGGAGCAAGCGCACGCGCAGAGTTCCAGAACTATCCGACTCCAGTGTGAATAGGCCTCCCCTCCTTCCAGGTTTTTAATGAGATTCACGATTGTGACCTCTGCTGTACACAGAGTGCGGAGATTCGAGTGTGAAGTTGAACTGAGAAAACAGTCAGGATTTAGAACAGTTTTCCCACCAATTCAGCACTTTTAGAGAACTGTCCCCATTCTTTCTGAATCTACCCAGTCTAATTCTGTTAGAATTTTATAACTTTTCATGAGATTCACGTTTTTAAACTCCAATGAATATAATCCTACCAAATAAGTCTCTCCTCATATTACAGTCCTCTTATCCCAGGAAGCAGCTGAGTAAACCTTTGCTGTATTTATTCCATGCAGATAGCGTTCCAGAGTGTTCTCTCTGAATTTTTTTTTATTCATTCATGGGATTTGGGCATCGCTGGCTGGCAAACATTTATTGCCCATCCCTCATTGCCCTTGAGACATGATACATCATATCATGGGTGGTGTTATTCTAGCCCCTTCTTATTGCTACCTCTGCTGAGCACCTTTTCATTATAACAGCATGAAGACATATCATACAAGATAGAACTTCTCTGCCTTCTAAGATAACAACATTTTTTTATTTGCTATTCCTTCTCCCTATCACAAGTATTGACTTTATAAATTCAGACAGTCTTGAGGCTTGACTGTTCTAGATCTTGCTTGGTCACATTTGGAGGGATGGTAGAAGTACTCAGAGTGTTAGGTATTTAGCTATCCCCATTTAATTTGCTTTTTGTCCTTCTTTGAGTTGTGTTTCTCATTGTTGACATCTCATCTGTTTTTTTCAGATACTGCAGGTTTGTCCCATTCCTTCCAAAAGGAATATGCTCATTGCTTATTCCAAGGGTGGACTCAGAGGGCCTGATTCTACCATCACGTTGTGCCCGTCTTCAGGTGTGAAAACCTGATAAAGTCAGGCGCGAGGCGAGTAGCGATGCACAGGGCCTCTGTGCCCTTGTTCCCCCTTTACCAATGGCTAAAAATGGCCACCATCTGGACATTTGCATGTATTTAAATTGACTTAATGGGCTGCACGCCCAAACTTATCCGCACTTCCCCCTTTACCACTGCGTTCGCCCATCCAGATTTGGCGCGAAACAGACATGGTCTGCAAAGGTCTGATTCGGGTGGTTCAGCTTTTGAGGAGTTAAGTTCTGAGCTTCCAGTGGCTCTCTGACTCAGATCGGTGAGATTGGTGGGGTGGGGGGCAGGTGCTGGGGTGTTCATTGCCACCCTGTGTGCGATTGGTGAGAGAGAAAGTTCGCTGCCAGTCTGCATGCAATCAATGGGGAGAAGGGGCGGGAGTTCGCTGCCACTTTGTCTGCGATTGGTGGGAGGGAAATGGGGGTCCGCTGCCACTCTGCATGCGACCAGTGAGGGGAATGGGGCCATGATCAGTCTGGATAGCCGGGGGGGGGGGGGGGGGGGGGGGGGGGCGGGGGGGCACGGTGTGGTGGTGGTGGTGGTGGTGGTGAGGGGGATAAGGGGGTCAGTTATATTGTGCAGGTGGGGCAATGTCTGTGGAGGCATTAACCGGCCCAAGAGCAATGTGGCAGGGGAGCAATTTGCAATTTTAAAAATTGTGCCTGCGCAGTTGAAGGGTTCAATCAGAGCAGCAGTGTTTCTGGTGTGTTAAGCCCCACCCACAGGTTTGTGCAGCATGATTCCAAATCACTGATTGTTTTTCAGGCAGAGTGCGTATAGGGGCGCCGCAGAACTGAAAGTCAGATCTGAAACACTCCCAGATTCAAGTCTGCCCACCACTTAGAATCAAAATGGTAAAAACTGGCCCAGAGCTCCTTTTTTCATGATGTCCACTGACATAACATATTTGCAAAGGGAACATAAGAACATAAGAAATAGGAGCAGGAGTAGGCCATCTGGCCCTTGGAGCCTGCCCCGCCATTCAATAAGATCATGGCTGATCTGTCGTGGCTCAGTTCCACATTCCCGCCCTCTCCCCATAACCCTTAATCCCCTCTCTTATCAAAAACCCATCAACCCGCGTCTTAAAAATATTTAGCGAGGCAGCCTCCACCACTTCAACGGGCAGAGAATTCCAGAGATTCACCACCCTTTGAGTGAAGAAGTTCCTCCTCAACTCCGTTCTAAACCGCCCCCCCTTTATCTTGAGGCTGTGCCCCCTAGTCCTACTGTCCTTTCTGAGCGGGAAGAGCCTCTCCACCTCTATCCTATCCATCCCATTCATCATCTTATACGTCTCAATGAGATCTCCCCTCATTCTTCTAAACTCTAATGAGTACAAGCCTAGTTTATTCAGCCTCTCCTCATAGCTCAACCCCCTCAACTCTGGAATCAGCCTAGTAAACCTCCTCTGCACTCCCTCTAACGCCAAAATATCCTTGCGTAAGTGCGGCGACCAAAACTGCACACAGTACTCCAGCTGCAGCCTCACCAGTGCCCTATACAGCTGCAGCAAGACCTCCCTACTTTTATATTCAATCCCCCTCGCTGTGAAGGCCAGCATCCCATTCGCCTTCCTGACCACCTGCTGCACCTGCAGGCTGGGTTTTTGCGACTCATGCACAAGGACCCCGAGGTCCCTCTGCACCGTCTTGCCATGTAAGTAATAGTCCTTCCTACCATTATTCCTACCAAAGTGGACCACCTCGCACTTGCCAACATTAAATTCCATTTGCCAGTTCCTGGCCCATTCACCCAGCCTATCTAGATCCTTCTGCAGACTCTCCACACCCTCCGCGCAATTTGCCGTTCCACCAATCTTGGTGTCATCAGCAAATTTCGACACCATACACTCGGTTCCCTCCTCCAGGTCATCTATATAAATGGTGAATAGCTGAGGCCCCAGCACCGACCCCTGGGGCACTCCACTAGTCACCAACCGCCAATCCGAATAGCACCCATTAACCCCCACTCTCTGCCTCCTATTTGACAACCAATCCTCTGTCCACGCTAACACCCTACCCCCAACTCCATGCCCCCTTACCTTCTGCAATAACCTCTTGTGAGGTACCTTATCAAACGCCTTCTGAAAATTAAGAAAGACTACATCCACCGGCTCTCCTCTATCCACCGCCCTAGACACATCCTCATAGAACTCCAATAAATTTGTCAGACATGACTTCCCCTTAACGAAACCGTGCTGCGTCTGCTCTATCAAGCAATTCCCCTCAAGATGCCTCGCTATTTCCTCCTTGATGACGGATCCTAACATTTTACCTGCAACAGACGTTAAACTAACCGGCCTATAATTCCCTGCCTTTTGCCTGCCACCCTTCTTAAACAATGGCGTAACATTAGCCGTTTTCCAATCTTCCAGCACCTCCCTGGAATCCAGTGACATTTGGAAAATAACCACCAAGGCATCCACTATCACCTCTGCCATTTCTTTCAGAACCCTCAGATGCATTCCATCCGGTCCTGGGGACTTGTCCACAATCAGTCCCTCCAGTCTGTCGAGCACCGCCTCTCTAGTAACAATAATGTCATTGAGACCCTCCAGTCCTACCACTTTTCCATCGCTAACACCCGGCAAATTATTCATGTCCTCCTCCGTGAAGACCGAAACAAAAAAGTTATTCAAGACCTCAGCCATTTTCCCATCCCCTACCACTAAGTCCCCCGTCTCATCCTCTAAGGGTCCAACGTTCACCCTAGCCAGCCTCTTCCTTTTTATATATTTATAAAAACTCTTGCTATCCTTTTTTATATTAAGCGCTAGCCCAGCTTCATAGTTTCTCCTACCCTTCTTTATCAACTTCTTTGTCAGTCTTTGTTGACATTTAAACCTCTCCCAATCCTCTTCTCGCCCACTACTCTTAGCTACTCTAAACACCTCCACTTTTAATTTAACACTTTCCTTCACCTCCTTTGTTATCCACTGCTTATTACCTCTCCTCCTACGGTCCTTTTTAACCATCAGAATAAATTTCTGCTGAGCACCAAGAACGATCTCCTTAAAGATCCTCCACTGCTCCTCAGCAGACCTACCTTCCAACGCGCTCCCCCAGTCCACATTCGCCAATTCTTCTCTCATCCACTTCCATTTGTTTCACAGTTTCAGCCAAACATTTTTCTGCCTTTTCAGTTTCGGATAGTTTTGCAAGCTTATGAATCTCACCATTCAGCTCAATGATTTTTAATACATCTAAGACATCCAGTACTTTTTTCTTCTAGTTCCTTGCACTTCAGTGTCAGATTTGCATTTGCTGATCTTATTTTTGCCTATTCTTTCTCTGTCTGCTTTGTCCTTTTCTCAGTCAACTGAATTTTCAGCTCTTCCGTTTGTTTCTTGTAACTTCCGGCTTCCTTCTGGAATATGGAACTTTCATGAATCTTCACTTTCAACTGATTTTTCAGAGTGACATTCAATCTATTTTGCTTCTCTTCATAAACTTCCAGTGGAACAAACTTTGATCTGAGCAATTCTTGTAATGTGCAGATTTTCCAATAGGTTTTTCTTTGCTTTGTGAAGCTCACTTGCTTCTTCATGAGTTTTCCTGTAATTGAACAAAGTATACATAGTTCCACCAGTCCGCTTGCACATTTCTTTTGAATCAAGTTGAGAGGCAATCAACTATCCTTTCAACTGTTTGTTTTCTTGTTGACCTCTCGCCAACTTACCCCGGTATCAGTGCATCATCTTGTTAGCTTCAATCTTGTGCTTTAAATCATCCAGCTCAGCTATGATATAAACATTTTCATTTGGAACAGCTTCATTCACTTTTTGCATGCTTTGCTTCTTTTGAGCGATTTCAGATAGCTTTCCTTCATTCGCAGCCAAAATGTGCACTCCATTTTATTAACCACCGTTGCAGTTTGGATACTGTGTCAGCATTTTCAAGAAACTCCATATTTGAGTCCTTCAGCTTCTTCTCATTATTTCATTCATCTGCCCTGAACTCTTTGATTCATGCATTTCATTGCAGAGGTATTGTTGGCTTTACTTAAATATTGTCTCCCACAGTCTGGAGTCTTCTGTCTCCTTTGCTCTGGTTTCCTTTGGCTCTTAAAGTCTGGGGTTTCATGTTTATTGGGAACTATCTTCTCTCTGAGATCTCTCGTTGCCCTCAGCACATTACCGGAAGTTGCCTCTCCCTAGAATCACTTGTTGCCCTAGGTGCTTTACTGGGAGCAAGCTTGACCACTTTTGTGTAGCCATTTCATAAGAACATAAGAAATAGGAGCAGGAGTAGGCCATCTGGCCCTTGGAGCCTGCCCCGCCATTCAATAAGATCATGGCTGATCTGTCGTGGCTCAGTTCCACTTTCCCGCCCTCTCCCCATAACCCTTAATCCCCTTGCCTATCAAAAACCCATCAACCCGCGTCTTAAAAATATTTAGCGAGGCAGCCTCCACCACTTCAACGGGCAGAGAATTCCAGAGATTCACCACCCTTTGAGTGAAGAAGTTCCTCCTCAACTCCATTCTAAACCGCCCCCCCTTTATCTTGAGGCTGTGCCCCCTAGTCCTACTGTCCTTTCTGAGCGGGAAGAGCCTCTCCACCTCTATCCTATCCATCCCATTCATCATCTTATATGTCTCAATGAGATCTCTCCTCATTCTTCCAAACTCTAACGAGTACAAGCCTAGTTTATTCAGCCTCTCCTCATAGCTCAACCCCCTCAACTCCGGCATCAGCCTAGTAAACCTCCTCTGCACTCCCTCCAAGGCCAAAATATCCTTGCGTAAGTGCGGTGACCAAAACTGCACACAGTATGCCAGTTGCGGCCTCACCAGTGCCCTATACAGCCGCAGCAAGACCTCCCTACTTTTATATTCAATCCCCCTCGCTATGAAGGCCAGCATCCCATTCGCCTTCCTGACCACCTGCTGCACCTGCAGGCTGGGTTTTTGCGACTCATGCACAAGGACCCCGAGGTCCCTCTGCACCGTCTTGCCATGTAAGTAATAGTCCTTCCTACCATTATTCCTACCAAAGTGGACCACCTCGCACTTGCCAACATTAAATTCCATTTGCCAGTTCCTGGCCCATTCGCCCAGCCTATCTAGATCCTTCTGCAGACTCTCCACACCCTCCGCGCAATTTGCCGTTCCACCAATCTTGGTGTCATCAGCAAATTTCAACACCATACACTCGGTTCCCTCCTCCAGATCATCTATATAAATGGTAAATAGCTGAGGCCCCAGCACCGACCCCTGGGGCACTCCACTAGTCACCAACCGCCAATCCGAATAGCACCCATTAACCCCCACTCTCTGTCTCCTATTTGACAACCAATCCTCTATCCACGCTAACACCCTTCCCCCAACTCCATGCCCCCTTACCTTCTGCAATAACCTCTTGTGAGGTACCTTGTCAAACGCATTTGTATTTCATTATACAAGATGAGCCTGGCTCTCCTAATTTTCTGTCCAGGACTGTTTGCTTTTCCTTTATAAGTACATTTTTAAATGTTGTTGTGCCTTTAAGATTTTGAAAGCAGTAACCATATTTTTTAAAATTTCCACCTGTCTACAGCCGATCATTTCGTCACAGTGATTTTTCTGTGCTTCCCTGATATTGGCAGGCTATTTGGCCATCACAGCTGCTTGTTTTTAATTCCCTAAACTTTAGAAGTACTTTCTTCTTTAAAAATTAAACCACTCCTGGAACTTTTTTCTAAAGTCCCACCCTTCAGGATATGCAGTATCATACAATGCCTACAGTGCAGAAGAAGGCCATTCAACCCATCGAGTCAGCACTGACCACAATCCCACCCAGGCTCTATCCCTATAACCCTTTGCATTTATCCTAGCTAACCCACCTGACACTAAGGAGCAATTTAGCATGACTAATCCAGCCAACTCGCACATCTTTGACTGTGGGAGGAAATTGGAGCACTTGAAGGAAACCCATGCAGACACGGGGAGAAAGTGCAAACCCCATGTGGATAGTAAACTGAGGCTGAAATTCTGAAATTGAATCCAGCTCACTGGAGCTGTGAAGCAGCAGGATCAACCACTGTGCCACCATACTGCCCGGTGCTGACTTTCACAACTCAAAGGAGCACAAAAAGCAAATCAAATGGGGATATCTAAATATAAGACACTCTGGGCCCAATTTTATCATCATGTAGTAAAGTCAGGCAAGGGGCAAGTAGTGCGATCCGCACCTGCCTCAGCACCAGTTCACCCTTTACCAAGGCCTAAAAATGGTCATGATTGGAACCGTGCCCGAAAGAGTGTGACAGCCATTTAAATACATTCCATGCATTTATATTGACTTAATGGGCTGCACACCCAACTTTACCAGCACTTCCCCCTTTACCACCACATTCGCCCATCCAGAATCGGCGTGAAACAGACAGTCAGTTTTGGTTGCTCCAATTAGTAAGGAGGTAGATGCATAGCGTCTGACGGCTCTCTGCTTGAGATTGGTTGAGGGGGAGAGGGTCAGCACTCTACCTGAGATCAGCAAGGGGGACCGCTGCCACTCTGCCTGAGATCAGTGGAGGGGAAGTGGGGGGCCACTGCCACTCTGCCTGAGATCAGTGGAGGGGAAGTGGGGGGCCACTGCCACTCTGCCTGAGATCAGTGGAGGGGAAGTGGGGGGCCACTGCCACTCTGCCTGAGATCAGTGGAGGTGGGAAAGGGTAGTCTGCTGCCTCGCTGCCTGAGATTGGTGAGAGGAAGGGGAGGAGTGCCTGCAATCGGTCTGAGTGGCGGGGGCGGGGGGGGGGGGGTGATGGCAGGATAAGAGAGTCAGTAATGTCAGGGTGGGGCAGTGTCTGTGAGGGCCAGGGGGAGGTATGAGCTGGCCCAGGAAGGGTCTGGCAGGGGCATTCTATCTTTTTTTCCTGTGCATGTTGGAGGTGCCGATTGGAGCTGCAGGGTTTCGGGCGCGCTCAGCCCTGCCCCCGGGGCTTCTGCAGCATGATTCGGAATTGCTGATAGTTTATCAGGAAGAGCGCGTATGGGGGCACCTGAGAACGGGTCTAATAGTCAGATCTGAAACACTCCCAGTTTCAAGTCCATCCAGCACTTAGAATGAATATGGTAAAATAGGGCCCTCTGTGTACTTCTACCATCCCTACCAATGTGACCAGCCAAGATCTAGAACTGTTGATCCTCAAGACTGTTTGTTTGAGTAGATAAGCATTCTGATCAAGTCCTTTTCTTTTTAAACTTAACGGTACAGTGCTTCTTTCTTTAATTCTGTAGGTCTTCATTTTAATATTTTGTTTTTAACTTCACCTCAGCTACCTTGTGTATTATGGTGCCAGCTGCAGTTTTCATCCAGCTGCCCTATTATATGCTGATCTGTGTTTCAGCTACGTATTCTATAATGTAAATACAACCTCTGTTTTTATAATATTTGCTCACCGTTTTGAGAATGAACTTCCACTCACGCTGGTGGATTCCTCAACTTCTAAGTTTGTTGCAAAACTTCTTCAACTTTGCCTGCAATTTTTCACCTTAGGTGCACATTTCTCTAGTTCGGTTTCATCTGCTGTCAGGTTTTCATACCTTGGGATGCTGTGAATAAAATGCCACCGTTGATAGCACTGCTGATACTCATCATGTTATGTTCCACAGCTGATATTATATATTTTTGGAGCTCCCATAGCTGTCAATGATGTTGTAATATGATGTTGTCTGTGATGGTTCAATGAGGAGAAGGTTATGGGTTATACATTTAAACATGAACCACTTGTTGTTAGCGTTCAAGTATTTTCACATCCCTGTTATCATCATGCATGGTGCTTCTCAATGCAGCTAGGCTTCCAGAATGTTCTCTCTGAGTCTATTACCATGTGACTCTATATATCATACTGGGGGGGAGTGCCACCTTTGTCCCATGTTACCCCTTGCTTTGCTGAGCACCATTACATTACAATAGCATGCAGGCACACAGTACAACATCAGTGGCATCCAGGTATATAATATGACACTCAACTATTTCTGAAAGTTTTGCTCCTTTTCTTTCTTAATGAAAAAAGAACAATTTGGATATTAAAAATATTTTCTGTCACAAACTTATTAAAAAGGATTAGTTGTTTACAGTTGAGACACTTTAATGTTAGATGATTCTCTTCATATGGATGTATAATATTTGGCTGCATACAGTTGACTGCACAATTACAGCTGGTGGTAATGATGCCTCACACGTCAGATGTATTAAGTAGAAAATATCACCTCAGGACCTGTTTCTCAATAAATCTTGTATTGGCAGCAATGTTTCTATATGCAAAGCCATTAAAGCTGGCTATAAGGTCAGATAAATGAGATGCAAACATTAAAAAAAATTTTGTTGAATCAACAAAAGGTAAAGGACTGCATGAGAAATAATAAACTATCATTTGGTTACCACTGCAGAAACTCTTCTAAAATAAGAAGCACTCAAACTATCAAAAGGAATGTTAATTACAGTTTGTTCCAAGAATAAATTGGTTTATGGAAAAATCATTGCGGAGTGACAAGGTACAAAATAGGTTTGTGAGGCTGGAGGGAAGAAGGAGCAATTAGTTTTCCACTAGTGCAGGTAAAACATATCAAGAATTCAGAGCACAAGAAAGGAACGGGAGCAAGGAAATATTTGGACAAAACTCCTTGAATTTTTGATTCTGCTTTGGTAGCTCCTTTGGAGTAAACACAGCAATTGAGAATGGTCTTACATTGAATTGATTTATTATTGTCACATGTACTGGGGTACAGTGAAAAGTATTGTTTCTTGTGTGCTATACAGTCAAAACATAGAGTACATAGGGGAGAAGGAAAGGAGAGGATGCAGATCATAGTGTTGTAGTTACAGATAGGGCGAAGAGAAAGATCAGCTTAACGCGTGATAGAACTATTCAAAGTCTTTGGATCTCCACCTGTTGAAACCGAAGCAGAAATTCAAGTTGCTTTGGATGAAATTGTCTCATTGAATAAATGCTGTGGGCCAGGGTTGAAATGGGATTAAATGAGAATAGCATCAGGAGGAATGTCAAAACAAAATGTATTGGTCACTGCATCTTGTTTCTTATTTCCATCCAAACAGATTCTACATCTTGATTCTTTCTCTCTATTGTCTTCATCCCAACATTTGTCAGGGCAACCCTTCTCCTTTTCCACTTTGCCTGTCTCTTCTAAAAGATCAGAATACTGAGGGGTGGGGGGGGCGGGGGGCGGGGGGTGGCGTGGGGGGGCGGGTGGTGTGTGTGTGTGTGTGTGTGTGTGTGTGTGTGGGTGTGTGTGTGTGGGTGTGTGTGTGTGGGTGTGTGTGTGGCGGAGAGATTCTCCATAGATCGTGCTCATTCTGGAGAATAGTATGCGAGCCTAAAATTCTGTTTTACACCCAGTGCCAAACAATTGGAGAGTCTCCCGGCCCCTTCCTAATGGTGCAAACCGGATTGAGAGTCTGATTAGCAAATGTAAAGTAGCATTTAAATATGCCTAACCTGTTCAAATCCCAGCACAGAATTCACTGGCCTTCAGGTGTGGTGTAATAACACAAGAATCACAAGTGTTCGCTCCTAGCAGAGAGGGCCACTGAAGCCCCCGAATGGTCAGGGGTGCATGGCTGGGTGGTGCCCATCAGGCAGTGCCCCCCCCAATAGGGCCCATCTGACATACCGGTGGTGCCCGGCAGTGGACACTGGACAGCCTAGCAATGCCAGTTGGGTGCTGCCAGGGTGCCAGTGCAGTATCTGGGGATGGATTATGAACGCAATTTTGATGGGGGGAGCGTGTCGGGGTCTTGATGGGGCAAGTGGGGAGAGATTGGCGGGACCTATTAGGAGCTCCCCAGTGTTGACAACTTGATCATGGCGCTAGTGGGTGCTAGAATGCCTATTTCAAGGTACCAACCAGTAAGGCAGTGACCCAGAATATAATGGTGGCAACTAAATGCTGAGCTGTTACATCAATCAAGCAAACACCATGTTCTTACCAGGCAGAAAGAATATGAATTGATCCTTATTGATCTCTGTTCCAAAATCTCTAATCTATCCCAGCTTCGCACAGCCTGCTAACGTCCTATTTTTTTCCTCTAAAATTCAAAGGGAAATATCTCTATGCAGAAGTAATGCAAAATTTCACGCAGCAGCAATTAAACAGCCACTCTAACATGAAAACAAAAATGAAACCGCAACAGATTTTTTTTTCCATTTCCCGTAACTAGCACTAGAAGCTTCCAAATGAACAAAATAGATATTAACACACAAATGAAAATATACCTGGCAAAAAGATACATGACTACAATTGAAAATAAAACATTTTCAGCAAAGCAGCAAAAATAGCTTATCTACCAAACTCATTGCCTTAATAAGCAAAATTTGAGAAGTGGGTGTATAAATCACCAATTGGAGGATAACGGAACTGAGGCAAAATGGAATGATCACCAACTATTTGACCTTGGCAATGTCGCCTCATGATCAAAAATAAAATATAATTGTCTTGTGTCATATAGCAATGGAGTCTTTTTAATGCCATACAAACAGGTTTGGGTAGGGCAGGGTATTAAATTTTAAAATATTTAATACTGACCTCAACCCACCCACTTCCAGTTTTAGTGTACACGTGGCAGGAGAGGGATTTGAGGTGCTCCCACCTGGTCCTGAAAACAGTTTTATCATTTAAATACTTCTTTGAGGCCTCAGGCTTAATTCTTTTCCAGTACTAATGAGGCTGACTAGCTAGCACAAGCCTTGGGCAATCTGCCTCTCCTAAAATATACCCCACCTGACAGGGAGCCAAGCCTATCAATGAGATTGGCTTCTGGATGGGGAACCTCCTAAAAAAAATCACACAAAATGACCAGTCCTTCTTCCCTCCAAATGAAAATCTTACCTCTGTGTGTATGCATATATCTTGCTCTCTAGTTACTCTATTCTCTCATTCTACTTTTTAACGTCTTCCATTCTTTGTGGCTCTATGCATAATTCTCATATAAGATTTTGTTTCCATATTTTTTCTGTCTCTAATTTTTCGCCACACTTTCCATATCTTTTTCTTGCAAATATATGACAGAACATTATAAATGTTTCAAAATGACCATCACATATCATGTTACACTCTAAGGTGCTTCACTACAATCAAAGAAACATTACAGGTATGTCAAAATAGTCATTACAAATGATTCAGAAGTATTTATGTTATTTACATAGAACAAGGTGCAGCTTGGGTACAGCACGGTGGCACAGTGGTTAGCATTGCTGCCTCACACACCAGGGACCTGTGTTCAATTCCGGCCTCGGGTCACTGTGTGGACTTTGCACTTTCTCCCCGTGTCTGTGTGAGTTTCCTTTGGGTGTTCCAGTTTCCCCTCACAGTCCAATAATGTACAGGTTAGGTGGATTGGCCACACCAAATTGACCCTTGTATCAGGGGGATTAGCAGGGAAAATGTGTGGGGTTATGGGGTTACGGGGATAGGGCCTGGGTGGGATTATGGTCAGTACAGACTTAGTGGGCCAAATGGCCTCCTTTTGCACTGTGGGGATTCTATGATTCATACAATTGTGGAACTTGTAGTATTCACTGTATAAATTCAACGTGAGTCACATAGCCTAAGGGAGTTCTATCCAATTTGCTATCCTTTAGTTCACTATAGCTGAAAGGTTTTAGACCACAATATTTCCCTATTGCTCCTCTGTGGAGGCTGCCCCAAGCTTTAGTGCATCCCTCAGCACATAGTCCTGGGCTTTGGAAGGTGCCAGTCTGCAACACTCATTTGGGGACAACTCTCTGCGCTGGGAGACCAAAAAACTTTGGGTAGACCAAAGAGTGGCTTTCTCTGAGCTCATGATCCATCAGCACAGGTAATCTTTGTCTCAGTTATACCCTACTTTCCATATTCCTTGTACTATAAGTTTAACCTTCCCTCTTTTGTGACTCTGTTTTATTTATCTTACACTTTTGTTATAATTCAGGTCTGAAACTCCAAAGTGTCTTATGTAGACCACCTGGATCATAAGTTTTGCAATTTGAATTTTGTTATGGTATGCATGAGATATTTTACTTCAGGTATGATTCAAATGACCCACTAGGGAGCTTTTATCAAACAACTTTATTTAATAATACAGTTAACATATAGCAACAATTTTTACCAATTACAAACAAGGAAAAAAACCCATGATATTGCATCAACCTTAACAACTCTATGAAACGTTCCAACTAAACAAACTTCCCTATAAACATACACCTGCCACAGCTTTTGCACAGAAAATATGAATGATCATGTGGTGCTGAAACTTAGTCCTTTGGTTGGAGAATTGAAATTCTGACTTCCCAGCCTTGTAATTTCCAGCAGCCCGCAAAACAGAGATAATATTTCTATTATAGCACTTGGGTCAAATGGGATCAAAGGTTATGGAAAAAAAGTGGGATTTGACTATAGAGTTGGATGATCAGCCATGATCTTAATGAATGGTGGAGCAAGCTTGAAGGGTCAAATGGCCTCCTCCTATTTTCTATGTTTCAATGTCACTAATGTCCTCTAGCTAGTGAACAACTGCAAGAGACAGAATTATCATCCCAAGAAGGCAAGAAGACCTGCTTCCAGTTACCCAGCAGATTTACAAAATCAGAGAGAGAAAAACATTGTTTTTCAGTCTGATATCCAAACACTTCTAAACTAAAACAGCAGCCAGCAACCCAAAACTGAAAATGAAAGAACTCTTGTCACCTGACCTGTCAATCATTTTTTCCCCCTCACAATGGTTGTAAAATCCTGCACACTGTATGAAGTTTAGAGTAAAAATAAACAAAACCGCATTTAAACTATTGAAGCAGAATGAAAGGACTTCTAAGCAGACAGCTCAGCAACAATGGAAAAAACAACCGGCTTACAAACTGCAGAGGACATGATTTCAAAACAAAATTCTTAAAGGCATACTGGCTTCACACTTTGTATGCCTTTCTCATATTCTCCTTTAGCTATACCATCTGCAACATAATTCCAAGGGAACTGCAAAAAAGAATGACTTTACCTGGACAGTAAAGATAAAGATGTTTTCTGAATCTGACTCTTGATGAAGATATTGCAGTATAATATGTCATCATCCTCCCCTCCCCACAGAACATGGTAATCCTCCAGTCACGCAATACCACCATCTGCTTATAAACATGCATTTAATAATATCACATATTAAAAAATAAAAATCAGCTGTTACCCAGTAACATTGGGATGGATTTCACTTTTCTGCAAATTGCTTCACACTGAACAATGTACTTTTCTCATATAAATATCACTCCCACTTGCTCAAACATTGCTGCTTATCCAACTCAGCACAGACATGGAAAATGATTGAGGCAATTGTAGGGTTGATAGATAGCCAGTGAGATCCTCTGCCCTTGAGAAAACTATTAAGCTGGAAAATTACCAGCTATTTCTGCTGTTGGTTACTGTTGAAGTTTACATAGCTGGGTGCATAAAGTTCTTCAGTTATATCCTCAGTGGCAAAGTCCTGAGGTACTCATTAAATCTGGTAGCCTAAAGTTGACAGTAGTATGTGGTTCCCTGGTTGATAATGTATTGTGGATGGTAGGCTGCCTTTCTTCAGCCAGATGACACACTCAATTATAAGCATTTTGTATTGTTCTGTCATTCCAAGGCAGTGGATACTATTGCTGCAAGTATCTTTACTACACTGCCCCAGGCTGCTTAATGTTCCTCTCCTGCTCGGCTATAACCACCAGCAGTTATTACATCAAAACTCTTTCTGCACTATTTTCTATTTTTAACTGCATTTTTCTCCTCATTATAATCACTAACTTCAACTTTAAATGCTAGTTAACTGGTCTTTAATTATTCTTATCAGAAGACTATTTCTGCAATTGTTTCCCTAGATTGATGGGGTAAATGCTGGGATGTAGGACTGATCGGCTGTCTCTTTCAAAGAGCCAGCACAGTCATAATAGGAAAGGTCTCCTCTTGTCTGATTGGTCTTGAAGAAATATCAATTAAAATGGCTTCTGAATCATTTTCAAGCCTCTTTTAAACAGAAGAAATGCCTGGATGCTGGACAAACATGGAGAAACAATTCCTAAGCATTTTCACATAGTATTACACATATATTCTCATCATTAATCTTCCTGAATTTAAAAAAAATACAAAGAGAGGAAAATATAATTTTAAGTTAATTTTTGATTTGATTTATTATTATCACAAGTATTAGTATACAGTGAAAAGTAGTGTTTCTTGCACAATATACAGACAAAGCATACCGTATAGCGAAGAAGAGAATGGAGAATGTGGTGTTACAGTCATAGCTAGGATGTAGAGAAAAATTAACTTATTTTTTTCCCCTGGATCTACCATTCTGAGATTTTGCAGAAGAGAGTCTCCAGCTGTAACTCAAACTAATTCTCATGAGATTTCATCAGTCTCCCATTGGAGTTACAGCCAATCATTCTTGAACAAGGAATAACATGGTTACTGTCAGTGATTACTGCAGTTGCTATGTAATTCTTTATAGTTATTGACAATCCCCTTGCTCTTGATTATTGTAATGTAAAACAAAATGTCACAGATGAAGGGAAAGAAATATGTTTACATACACACCACATAACTATTTGGGTTTCAATTACTTGACAATGTAATCATGGTTACATCACACACATTGAAATCAAACTGTCTTTTCCATAGTTCAAAGACTACTTATATTTCATCAAACAAATTCTGCATTTTTTTATACTTTATGAGAACAAAATCTCACAGGCATATGGCCAGTGGCTGCTTGTTGGTTGACACTGAAGCAGTAGCTTTCCCTGCACCTTGAAAATTATTGAAGAAAAGTAACATTGCTTCAATATGCTACTCAAACTCTAAGTAATTCAGTCTTTTTCCAGATGATGATATTGTGCATAGCTTGCATTTCCTGAGAATCTATGTGTGAAAGTAATGATTTTTTTAAACTGATTGCTTCACTTTGAACAAGTTAGTCAAATATTCACTTTCAGTCTTTGATGATGGTTTTGTGACCTTGAAGAGCTTAAGATTGGACTATCTACTAATCTTCAAAGAGTCTTGTAGTGAGTTCAGTGGACTGTAAAAGGAACAAAAGGCATGGATATTTCCAGTGCAACTCTAAATAAATGCTGCAGAAAAACACTTCTGGGTCAGATGAACTATGAACTCATCATAAAATGGTGAAAGTGGAGGAGGAAAATAGATTACTTTCATAGTGCAGCTTTGGATTTCTTGAACAATATGTGCTTTGACTTCGACTTTTAACCTTTTTCTTCATTGAATCATTTATTCTCCCACACTGTGGACTGACTGTCAGTTATTTTTAAAACTTAGAGTTAGATTTGACCGTCAGCTGCAATTTGACTGTTGTAAAATGAGAGAACTTTTAATATCACCTTGTATATGATGGCAATGAATTTCCTTATCATGTTCAGCATACTTATCATGTAGTAGTTGCCACAGTCAGCCAATTGTGGGCATGACAGGCATGAGGAGTTTGTAAGTTTGAAGGGTCTATAGCCTTTCTCCAGTGACATAAGCAGCTTTTAAACACTTAAAGCTTCTGCTTTCGTGTTTGCTCTGTAAATGATTTGCATTTGTTTGTGACTGACTCTCATCTGGACAATTTACCAGAGAAGTTTGACTCCCGCCCACTCCATCTGTAGTATTTTAGCATCAAACATGTGTACCTTTCCTGCGTGACTGTGTGTGAATAACAAAGCAGTTTATTTTAACACAGTACTGTTCTGTAGGAAGGTCACAGGCCTGAAATGTTCACTCAGTTTCTCTTTCCTCAGATATTGCCCAAATATGTTGGGCTGGACCTTACTGGCCAACTATAGGTGGGAAAGCCCCAAAATAGGGTATTGCTGCCTATCCTTCCCCCTTTGTGATGCTGTGAGCGGGGGTAGAGGAGGTATCAGGTGGCATATGATCCATTTAAGGCCCTTAAATGTGCATTTAATAGCCCCCATCCTGCTGCCACTATGATTTAATGGACAATGGGACAGACCTGTAGCCAATGTGTAGCCCACCAGGTTTGTCCCTTTGGGCCATTGTTAGCGAGAGGAGGAAGCTGCTTCCTTTCCACATTCTCAGTGCCAATCAAAGGCACTCCACACATAGTTTATTCTTCTTGCATCCACTGTATCCTAACTGTCAATCCCCTGTGCCCTGCTCACCATGGCTCCCCCACCAATTCCCCCAGAGAAACACCCCCCTTCTCCCCACTCATCTCACTAGGAACAGACTGGCAGGCCCCGGGCAATCCCAAATTTACCTGGCTTTCAGAGTATTTCATTCAGTTATTGAAGCTCTTCCTCTCAGGGCAGTGGCCACCACTCCGATTAGCACTTTTGGGTCTGTCAGTCTCTGATTGGACAGCAGCTCTGTAAAACAAGACTTCCCCTTGGAGAGGGGCAGTAGTGTTATGATGGTGGCATACTGGTAATGTCACTGCAGTAGTTAATCCAGAGGTCCATGGTAATGGGGAGAAGGGTTCAAATCTCACCATAGCAAGTGGTGAAATTTAAATTCAGTCAATAAAATATGGAATCGAAAAGCTAGTCACAGTAATGGTAACCATGAAACTATTGTTGAATGTTGTAAAAACTCACCTGGTTCACGAAAGACTTTCTGCTTACCTGGTTTGGCTTAAGCGTAACTCCAGATCACAGCAATGTGGTTGACTCTTACTTGCATTCTAAAATGTGTGGCAAGCCATTCAGTTCAGGGACAATTAGGGATAGACAACAAATAGTGACCTAGCCAGTGATGCCCTAATTTCATGAAAGAATGAGTTAAAAAAGGTGAAGGTCTATCATGGATTGTCATATTATGAACTTTCAGTCAAAAGTGGACACAAAGAAGCTGTTCAGATGGCTGCCACAAATCATGTGATTTGGCATTTGGGCTACAGACATATTATGTCTCTGGTAAATACTTAATTAAATATAAACATAAATGAGGGTACATATGTGGAATTCACACATCTCATTGTTTTAAGGATGGGCCAAAACCTAAAGATATGGAGTTTCCAAACTGCCTGTCACCATCTTCCAAATTGAACAAAAGGAAGGATGGAAACTCAGTAACCACTATTAATTTCCCATTGAATCACAATGGGCTCCCCATCAAAATTAGACTGGGTGGGCCTCAGAAGAGTTAACCTCAAGATCATGTGATCAAAGCTGGTTTCAGGGACTGCAACCTTATTATCCCAGGATCATTAAATGCATTAGAATCAACAGTCATCAATCAGACTGAGAATCTGTCTCTGAAACTAGCTGTAAGTCATCAACTAGCTAAATTACTTAAATTGTTCCAACCCCAAAGTTCATCCAAGAACCCACCTCCAAAACACTTGGTGACAAGAGACTACGTAACCTACTATGAACTTTTAGTTTTATAAGACTCTCATTTCAGCTTTAAATCATTGAATCCATTCGATAAACCATATGCCTGTCATGTGAAAGGCTGTAAATCATAAATCATAAATTGAATTAACTATAATCTGTAAAGTGCACTATCTATATTCTGTGTGTGTGTGTGTGTGTGTGTGTGTGTGTGTGTGTGTGTGTGTGTGTGTGTGTGTGTGAAACCAAGTGCGTGATATTGTGTTAATTCCAGGTAATTGTATAACAATAAATAACTTAATTTTAAATGCAGAAAAACCTACTGCTGAATAATAATAATAATCTTGAGTGCGCAGTCAGAATGACAAAGGGAACATTGTCATTTGGTAAGAGGCAGAACAAGACCCACACTCTTTGTTGGCGATGTGGGGCTAAAGCATTTCACTTGCAGAAATCAACCTGCGGTGAATGTGCCTACCCTGCCAAGAGAAAGAGGAAGTATAATAGGAGTGCTAAGGCCAAAGGAGAAACACTACTGGTACAGGCTGCATGAGGCACCTGAAGGTGGTGCACCACCAATTCAGGAATGGATTCCGCGAAGGGACCACTCTGAAGCCCAGGCGTTCCACAATGGCTCCCTCAGCACTGCATGAAGTACCAGTGTACCTACACAACAAATAAAGCTATGGTTTGGGAAAAAATTTCAATCATACAGTGCAGAAACAGGCCATTTGGCCCATCAAGTCTGCACCGATCACAAACCCATATATTTACCCATTAGTCCCTCTAACCTACACATCTCAGGACTTAAGGGATAAATTTTTTTAGCATGGCCAATCAACCTAACCCGCACATCTTTGGACTGTAGGAGGAAATTGGAGCACCCAGAGGAAACCCACACAGACACGAGGAGAATGTGCAAACTCCCCACAGATAGTGACCCCAGCCAGGAATCAAACCCACGTCCCTGGCGCTGTGAAGCAGCAGTGCTAACCACTGTGCTACCATGCCTGTAATACACATTCCAAGAGCATAAAAAGATACACTGTTTTCTATACAAACATACTGATTACAGGCAGTAAGAGTGCAAATACATTCTGATCACAATAGGCCCATCAGCCAGAAAGATGGGAGTGGATGAGCCATGATGTGGGTGTGCTGGCGTTTCCAACGCCAGCACATCCACATCATGACTACTATTGACACCGCAAACTGCCGGATCCAAGTAGAGAGGATCTCCAAGAAGATTGCGCTTTTCGACACAGACATCAAGTTTTTACAGAGGTGGATGAGCCAACAGAGGTGAACATGCCTCTGAAATTTACAGTGAATGTGGGGAAACAGGCTTCAGCACATAATCCAGTATTTGCAGCATTTTCTTTTTCTATTTCACTTTTTCAGCATCTACAGCATTTTATTTTAGTCATAATATAGTACAATAGTTGCGTGTAAACTTACTCCATCTGAACACTGTTTTCTTTGGATGCAGACATATACCCCCAGCTGCAAGAGGAGTGGAATGTGCTAGCCTGTCTAGGCCATTATACCCAGGGCCTTGGAGATGAGAGGGCCTTTGTCCTTACCAGAGATGATTATCAGTCTCTGGATACTTTTACAAGTACCTTTCCAGGGGCACAGGGAGGGGGTTCCATTGTTCGTTTGAGAAACCCCCTGCAGCCATTACTGTTAGTGGCTAGTTGTACATTGTGAGTCACCTTCAGTGTCTGTGTATATTTTCAAAAATATACAGCTCAGGGCCTTTTTTAAAAGTCTAAAATTTCCTTATGTAATTCCAGGGGTTTTTTCCCCATTGACATCACACAAGTGATTTGCAGAATGTTTAGAGATTCAGGTGAAAGAGTCTTTCACTGTTGCTGTTTTATCTGGTTGTCACTTCAGTCTGCTGCTAAAGATTTTAGGTTTAATTATGCTTTTAAAATCCATACAGGGGTCCCAGGTATTTCAACTGCTGACAGCAGTGCCTGCACCAGCAAGACTGATAACCAGCAGACCAAGGAAATTTCAATTGCAAAGTTCCAATTTCTGTGTGCTTTTTACAAAAAAAATGGTGGCAACAACACCATGACTTGTTTTGAGGCAATTATGTGTACATAATGTGAAATTAATGAATTACAGAGACGGAATTTCCTGTTACAGTAAAGAAGATAGGTCCTCTTTTCACCCTTTCATGCTTTTGACCAGAACCATGTCAGGTTGGATTATGATGTAGAGGTGCCAGCGTTGGACTGGGGTAAACACAGTAAGAAGTTTCACAACACCAGGTTTAAGTCCAGCCAGTTTATTTGATAGTAATCCCACAAGCTTTTGGAAACGGTGTTCCTTCGTCACGTGTGTGGGAAGTTCTGATCAGAGAAGGGCATATAAAGTCAGATACAGTTTACAGAATCCTGATTAGCATGCAAGTCTTTACAGCTAACCTGCTATTCAAGACTTAAAGATTCAGACAACACAAGACAGCGCTGAGTCGGGAGCAGAGACCGATAGCCAAGTTCCGCACACATGAGGACAGCCTCAACAGGGATCTTGGGTTCATGTCGCACTATCTGTAATCCCCATGACTTGCCTGGTCTTGTAAAATCTCACTTACTGTCCTGTCTGGAGACAATACACATCTCTTTAACCTATGCTAATACTATCTCCACTCACATTGTCTGCATCTTTAAGACTTGAATAGCAGGTTAGCTGTAAAGACTTGCATGCTAATCAGGATTCTGTAAACTGTATCTGACTTTATATGCCCTTCTCTGATCAGAACTTCCCACACACCTGAGGAAGGAACAGTGTTTCCGAAAGCTTGTGGGATTACTATCAAATAAACTGGTTGGACTTTAACCTGGTGTTGTGAGACTTCTTACCAGGTTGGATTATGAACAGAAATCTTAACCCAAAGCAGATGTTAACAACCTGGAGAAGAGTGCAAAATTGGAAGTTTAATGAAACTGATTACATGTTACTCAATCCCCATGAATTCAGTTGTCACCATTCAACCAAACAAGACTTTGGCTGGAATCTTACCATCTCGCCCACTATGGGAACAGGAGGGGGCGAGGGGCAGATCATGAAAAGGTCCTTTGACCTCAGGTGGGATTTTATGATTTGGGGGTGAGTGAGGCTGTAAAATCCTGCCCATTATATCAGTGACAAAAGTCTGCAATATAGAATAAGTCTGACAATCTCCAGATTACAGTATTTAGCAGGAGGGACTCAATGGGGCTGCACAGTAGTTAATACTGCTGCCTCATAGTGCCATGGACCCAGGTTTAATTCCCAGCCTTGGGTCACTCTCTGTGTGGAGTTTGCACTTTCTCCCCGTGTCTGTGTGGGTTTCCTCCCACAGTCCAAAGATCTGCTGGTCAGGTGGATTGGCCATGCTAAATTGACCCTTAGTGTCAGGGGGATTAGCTAGGGTAAATGCATGGGATTATGGGGATTGGACCTGGATGGGATTGTGGTCAGTGCAGACTCGATGGGCTGAATGGCCTCTTTCTGCACTGTTGGATTCTATGATTCTAACTCTGAACCTAACACCAAATGAAACAAAACAGTACAGCATTATATCTTGCTGAGTATTAACTGGATCATCTTTATATTACACATCTTAATCATATGTTTTGAGGTGGAAAGTCTCCTTTACATAAAATGATTATCAGGGCCAGACCAATTTTCCCAGTCATTAATTCCTTATTCTGTTACTCATCATAATCAAGTAAATTTCAATCATGTTCTATGAATTATAAAGCAATTAGTTAAGCTTATTTTAAAACTCTCTAAAAACACAAATAATCAAAGCACTTTGCCTGCCAACACAGGATTCAATTCCTGACTTTTAAAAACTGATGAGATCCTGCTATTGCAAACCTCAATTTTCAAATTTCCATGATGTTAGTGTACAGTGTCACTGCTTTTGCTTCATGGAGCTACACTAATCTCTGCTCAGGGTGTGTGAAACAATGCAGTCAGCATCTTGCTCTGTTTAATTAAACACAAACAATCCATTCAACAAAAGCAATTCTGAACTATAGCTTCAGCTCCTTTTTCACAAAGGTTCATAACTTCTCTTAAGTGTATTTTGAAAATTTCAATTAAAATGAAAAATGAGGGCACTTTTGTAACAGGTTATTAATTCTAATTATTTTATAGAAATGGCTGAAAGTCAGGCAACAGAATAATAATGCTCCATTAACAGTCTGGAACAGCAAATAACCATTTCACTGTTGTGGATGATGAGCAGTTCAGCAAGTAGATTGGATAATATTTGGCTGCAGATACTTGGTCTGAAAATGGGCACAGGTATTGCATTGTGTAATTAAACTGTGCATTGCTTTTGACACATGCAAGTATGCAAGTTTTGTGCTGCTTGCTGACTGGCATGATATTGGATGCAACATGTACTAAACACACTGCTGAATGTCTGCACACCTCAGCAAAGGAGCTTAGTGCAGAACTCACACCACTTAAAGTTAGCCTGAGGTATAAGTCAGCTTATTCTCTTAAAGAGGAGGCGCATTCTGCTGGAGCAGGTCCTGGAATTAATTGTAAAGGAGAGTGTGAGGAAGAAGAAAGTCCAAAGATGTGAGGGTTTGGTTGATTGGCTATGCTAAAAATTGACCCTAGTGTGAGGGGTATTAGCAAGCTAAATGTGTGGAGTTATGGGAATAGGGCCTGGGTGGGATTGCGGTCAGTGCAGACTTAATGGGCCAAAGGGCCTCCTTCTGTACTGTATGGATTCTATTCTATGATCTAAAAGAACAATGAATCATATTAGAACAGGGGAAAGCAGGTGACTCCAAGGTTCTTTGTTGCTGTGTTTTCTGCATTGGACGAGGAAGTGCTCAGGACGAGACTTTTTCCATCCAAACAGAACCAATAAGCTGACAAATCATGTGAAGGCAGTGGGAGCGGATAGCTGTCAAAGGCTGTGCTGGGCCAATGTCAGGAACCTAACCCCAAAGACCCTGGGAGAAGCTCAATGATTTTACATAAATAGTGATGGTCAATAAATTAACTTTCAAGTGCCATATCCCACAAACTGCAGAATTAGCCTCAAACACAACTCATTGTTCAACAATCCCATTGCTCATGTACCACTATTCTCTATCGATCATAATCATACCTAACATTCATAGTTTTACCACACCCTCACATATTTGATCAGCTGCAAGCCTCACATTCTTTTCTCATGGTTTGCACATCCTGCCTGCTATTCAACCGTGACAAGCACGTCACTCAAACACACCGCACTATACATACTGACACACTTCTTACTCTCTTGCAGAATAAAGTGACACACAAGCAGACATGGTAGTATGTACTAGGACAGGAACAGACATGGCTGCGTGTTCTTACTCCCATAACAATGATCACCATCACTGGAGCTGTTCAGTGGCTATAATAGACCTAAAAGCATCAATGATAATGACATTCTCATACATAATCCTTTGTCTGATTTGTCACTTGCCCCTCAGCCCACAATCTCTTCTGATCATGTACATATGCACCTCTTCCTTTCCCTCCTCCTCTCACCACAATCCTGCTCTCACACCTCCCTCTTTTCATATAACTAATAAAGCAAAAAATAGCAACTAAAGAGTCAGGTGTATAAAGGTTCATGGCACCAACATCTTCATAGCCACCACAATGCAGTCCTTGTCCTGCCCTCAGACTTCAGTTTTGCAGCAAATGGCAGATTTCATTGAGAATGCATTGTCTTCACTGAGGTTCAGTTAGGAGAATTGCTCCCTGGAGACTCTGGGTGCATTGGTCTCTTGTTCAGCGCCCTTCATCCCCTTCTCCTCCCTCTTCCAGCAGCTTGTCTTGTCCTATGTTATCTTTACTCATTATTTCAGTTATACGGTAGAGCAAGAAAGATATATATTCATTGCACCCTCATCTGGGAACAAGTGGTTTGTGCAAAATCCTTGAAATTAGGACAAAGTTCTTCCCTGTAAATCTATGCAGTTTAAATAACTCTGGAAACACTTTTACAATCACAGCAAGAGTCAATAAAAATCAATCAGCAACTAACCTGAAAGGAGTTGATGATCCCTTTAAATCATAATGGGAATTCTTTTTGCTATTGAACATGCATTGAGCTGTGTGAGATTAATAAAATGTATTAACTGAGTTTTAGGTTCCAAAAATGGCAGTGTTGGCATCAAATCAGAGTTACAGGTTAATTGATGTCACAATTTACTCACTCTGCATACTTGTGCTCCTTGCACATTCCCAATGCCCTTTTCAAAATGGCATCCAGTATGGCTGGCATGAGGAATGTGCATGTGCTTGCAGACACTAGTTTGGTGACAAAATAGAACACTGAAGAAAGTGGAGCTGAATTTGGTAGCCCTTGTCATAAGATAAATAACAAAATCTAAATTTGTCCAGAAGATCCTTCATGTAATTAAAATTTCATTGGAAGCTTGGTTTGTGTAAGATATTGAAAAATCATAAAGACAGCAAGCAGAATTTTCCCAAAAATCAGCAAACACGGAAAGAGAGTGGGAAACACGACGCTGAAGCCATTAGCACCAATGATAGCTTTATCTGGCATATCATTGGGAACATTGAAAAAAATGGCAAGGGGCAGATTGAGCCAACAACTTTGTTTTTTAAAGAAAAGGGTGGCATTGTTAAAGGTCCAGTACACACAACTTCATATGGAACAACTTCCCCCACCCCCGTACCAAATAACCGCTCCCCTCCCCCTGCACTACCTGGGTTGTATCAGGGTGCAGTGCCTAGGCATGATCCTTTCTCCCTTGAGCAAAGCGCTCACCTGCTCTTCTCTGGAAGATTTGACATGCCAGGTGTACACTATGGGAGAGCAGTTGTAATTCATGCTGCCCTCACGTTGTTGTGATTGGACTTTTCTATGGCTGTGGGTGGGATGATTCAGGCACGGAGGCCAGGTAATGATGTATAAATGTATGGAAACCTGTTACGTCATAGACATGGAGCAGGAAGAATCACGTCACGCTTTTATGCTGGTGTGAAATGCAATTTGGATAAGATTGTCCGCTCCCATGGTTAATCCCACCCAATGAAAACAGGAGCAGAAAATTTTCTCCCCCCAAGCATTTTACAAAGAATTCCTTGAAAAAAAAACTTGAAAAATGAAGTTATTGCACTTGGGAATGTAGTGGATGATGTTTGGATTATGGGATGCAATTTTCTACTGCTGGTCACCGACTGGTTGAAAAATGGGTTGCCAGAAACTGAGGATTAATGGGATGTGGTGGAACATCTTGACTGCGTGCTGTGACTGACCATATTTTTTGCTACTCCACATCTTTCTGACCAGGGCTGAGCGGACAGACAGGGCACTTAAACAAAGTGTTTAAAGAGCTGTAACCCCAGAAGGTGTCAATTGCAGGTTGTGAGCTCTCGAGATGAGGAGTATACTTACATTTGAGAAATAAAATGATAGGTTTACCTCAACACTTTTGTTAAAAATCCACCAATTTTCTTGTCAACATGAATTGTTGAAAAGGATTGCAGGACGTATTTAATACAGTATCCTGCCACTTTGTAAATGTATTGTCATAGAAACATGAACAAAGGTTAAATAGATTTTGTGTTGAAGATATTTCTGAATTAGATAAAGTATATTTGGGATTCTAGGTGTGGTTAATAAAAAAAACTGAAGTATAACATTTGTGCAAAGATAATATGATGGTTGCAAGATTTAGAATTAATGTTCGCCTACCATTATTTTAAAATTTGCAATGCCTCTGAGTGAAAGATCCTCCCTGCTCACTCCAGATCAAATTATTCATTCAGAACCTCTGGTAAAAGCACTCTTTTTTTTGTCAGTGGTTTGTGCTTCTGAACTTCAGTCACAGAGATATCAAACAGAACCTTTATGATAGAATTCAAACACATTTTAGAAGGGCGATTCATGAGGTACACTTACATTAAATTAAGTTTTGCAAACTATCATACATTGTCAGAAATGGTTACGCTGCTCTTTGTTCTCGACTGCAGTGATTGCCTTCCTGATATTAAAATTAGCAAACAGGTCTTCAGTACACATTCCACAGGGCTTAATTATTTATTTTAGTTTGCCATAATTTGGTGACTATTCAACTTTTGGAGTGGGGCTTGATTGCATAGAATTATATAGTCTGTACCACAGAGGGTTATTTGTCCCAACTGGTCTATGTGGGCATTATGCTCCACACAAACCTCCTACCACATTTCATCATCTAACCCAATCAGCAAAGCTTTCTATTCATTTCTCCTCCATTTGGTTAAGAGTGCAACAAATACCAAACATTTTTCAGAATTGTGTAACATGTTTACCATCAAGATAGTAGTTTAAATAAGTTTGGAAAGATTTGAATTGGGAGAGTTAGAACCAACAATAATTTTGTAATCTTGGTGATGATAATGTAGGAATGCAAGCATTAGTGGAATCTTTTGAAGGCTTGTGGTTTAGAACATAGAACATAGAACATTACAGCGCAGAACAGGCCCTTCGGCCCACGATGTTGCGCCGACCAGTTAAAAAGCAATGACCCTCCAACCTAAACCAAACCCTTTCCATCCATAAACCTATCCACGGATCTCTTAAACGCCCCCAAACTAGGCGCATTTACAACTGCAGCAGGCAGGGCATTCCAATCCCTCACCACCCTCTGGGTAAAGAACCTACCCCTGACATTCGTCCTATAACTACCACCCCTTAATTTAAAGCTATGCCCCCTCGTGCTAGCTTTCTCCATCCGAGGAAAAAGGCTATCACTATCCACCCTATCTAAACCTCTAATCATCTTATATGTTTCAATAAGGTCCCCTCTCAGCCGCCTTCTTTCTAACGAAAACAACCTCAAATCCCTCAGTCTCTCCTCATAGGACCTCCCCTCCATACCAGGCAACATCCTGGTAAACCTCCTCTGCACCCTCTCCAAAGCCTCCACATCCTTCCTATAATGTGGGGACCAGAACTGCACACAATACTCCAAGTGCGGCCGCACCAGAGTCTTGTACAGTTGCAACATGACGCTGCGGCTCCTAAATTCAATCCCCCTACCAGTAAACTCCAAGACACCGTTTACGTCATCTTTTCTGAATCATTACAGAAACAATCATTAAAAAAAATAATAAATAAGTATTAACTTATGGATTATCTCTCAAAAATAGAATAACATTTCAAATTCATTCCATTCACAGAAGTTGATTACTGAATATTCTGCACATGAATTCAAGACTTACATTTGTTTACATCATCCCCCTAACTTCCCCTTATTTTTCTACTTTCTCCCATCTTACTCTTTTTCTCCATTTTCCTTCTCCTCATGCCACCTGATTCAGTTTACTCATGATTCAGTTTTAAAGGTGTGTTAATAGCTATTTTATTGTTATTTGATAAGACTATATTTAAGGGCATGGACAATGCATTTCTGCACCTCCATTTATTCACATAAATATTGTCATAAAACTTGAACAGAGAAAAAAATGATTTAAATCAGAAGACAAGACAGCCTTGTATAGAAATATTTTCCCAAGTACTATTTATTGTACTTTGCCATGACTATACAGTCTGTAGTCAGGGTTTAAATTCAAATTCATCTTGAAGTTGAGTACAGTGATGTAATTATATAGCAATGTTCTCAGTGTTACATTGTGCCAATGCTGTCATTGGGTCTCTCTGCCTCTGAAGCTATTAAGGATGAGAATTTAGGCTTGATACCATTCGAATTTGGACCTATGAGTGCCCCTCAGATTCCAAAATGGCACCCACTGCACCCTTCAACAATTCTGACACAAATTGTACTGGTCACCATCTTGATATAGGCATTAGGAAGCACACACACGTAGACCGCATGCATACAATAAAAGCAGTGCTTGCACATGAAATGTGATAGAGCAGATCAGTGACATGCCCATACCACTTTGGAGGTTTCCTGGCAGTACTTGTCTGATATCAAGATGTTTGGTGGTTTGCTGCATAGCCCATCATCATGAGGTGAGAAGCTGAGGAGCAGGAGCATGAGGAAGAGGAGAACATGAAAGAGAAGAAGGCTCAAGGGGAGGAAGAGGAGAGGAGGCAGCAAAGTAGACAGTCCCTTTCTGCCTGGGCTAATTGTGAAAAATCATTTCAATTGTGATGCGAATAACCTAAACCTCAACCCCCCCATTAACTAATAGGATGTGGAGATGCCAGCGTTACATTAGGGTTCCTTTGGACTCATGGCGAACAATCTCTGAAACAACTACATGATGACATCAACAAGTTCTATCCCACCATCAGACTCACCATGGACTACTCTCCAGAATAGGTAGAATTCTTGGATATAGACATCTCCATCAAGGACGGTCACCTTAGCACTTCATTGTACCGCAAGCCCATGGATAACCTCACAATGCTTTATTTCTACAGCTTCCACTCTAAACCCGTTAAAGAAACCATCCCCTATGGACAAGCCCTCCATATACACAGAATCTGCTCAGATGGAGAGGAACGCAATAGACACCTGCAGACTCTGAAAGACGCCCTCGTAAGAACAGAATATGGTAGTCAACCCATCAATCAACAGTTCCGATGCGCTACAGCAAAAAACTGCACCGACCTCCTCAGAAGACAAACATGGTGGACAGAGTACCCTTCGTCATCCAGTATTTCCCTAGAGCGGAGAAGCTATGACATCTTCTTCAGAGCCTTCAACATGTCATCAACAAAGATGAACATCTTGCCAAAGCCATCCCCACATCCCCACTACTTGTCTTCAAAAAACTATGCAATCTCAAACAGACTTTTGTTCATAGCAAACTACCCAGCCTTCAAGAGAACAGTGACCACAACACTACACAACCCTGCCACAGCAACCTCTGCAAGACGTGCCGGATTATCAACATGGATGCCATCATCACACATGAGAACACCATCCACCAGGTACACAATACATATTCTTGTGACTCAGCCAATGTTGTCTACCTGATACGCTGGAGGAAACGATGTGCCAAGGCATGGTACATTGGCAAGACCTTGCAGACGCTTCGACAACGGATGAATGAACACCGTTCGACGATCATCAGGCAGGAGTGTTCGTTTCCAGTCGGGGAACACCTCAGCAGTCATGGACAATCAGCCTCTGATCTTCTGGTAACAGTTCTCCAAGGCAGCCTTCAAGAAACACAACAACGCAGAATCACCAAGTGAAAACTGATAGCCAAGTTCCACACACATGAGGACAGCCTCAACCGGGATCTTGGGTTCATGTCACACTATCTGTAATTCCCACAACTTGCCTGAGCTTGCAAAATCTCACTAACTGTCCTGGCTTGAGACAATACACACCTCCTTAACCTGTGCTTGGCCCTCTCTTCACTCACATTGTCTGTGCCTGTAAAGACTTGATTACCTGTTAAGACTCACGTTCCAACCATTATCTTGTAATTGAGTCTTGCCCTGTTTGTGAACACAACTCTCCACTCACCTGATGAAAGGGCAGCACTCCAAAAGCTCATGCTACCAAATAAACCTGTTGGACTTTAACCTGGTGTTGTGAGACTTCTTACCATTCACTAACAGTGCACAAACTGTACCATCCCTCTATGATTGGTTATCATATTGTCCTCTTCGTCACAATGTTGAAATAAAAGCTAATGGAAGATGAACATTTCAAACCAAATTCATAAATAAATCAAGCAATACTGTATACACATTTAAACTAATCGCCTTTTTGCATTTCTTTGCTATGTGGCTGCTGGAAGGCTGCTGACTTTCAGTAGAAGAGATAGTAAGGATGATTTTGAGTAGCTCTGGGACTAGGGAGCTGGGCTTCAGTAGTGCAGCCAATCAACAGTGTGGTAAGTGCTGGCTGCACACGGCAATCGTAAGTAGCAGGTAACACAAAAATGCCATGCTGCCTGTATTGCATCCAATGAGCACAGGTTAATTGTGCACCAGTATCCCTGTGACTGTTTATGTGTCAACCAATTTAGCTCCACTAATTTCTTGTTGATAATAGCTGAACTACAGGCATAGGCTTCTGGTTTTTGATTTGAGTTTGTATGACTTTGCTTCCAGAGCATTCCCTCAGATTTGTAAGTTACAAAAATGAATAGTGTCTGTGCTATTAATATAAAACTACACTAAACCAATTTAGAAATATTCTGATTGAACTTCCTTGGTGTTTATCTGGCACATAAATAATCAAGACAAATCAAAGTCAGTTGCAAAAGATTTTTCTGCTGGTTGCTCCAAAGTTGATCCCCTGGAATTCCTTTGGCCTTTCTCTTGGTTTACTAGCTGAGTTCAATGCGCCATCATTAAATATATTTTAATAGACATCAATGGCACTGCAGCCTGGAGTTCCTGCTTTTACGCTTGCACTGTAATTGAGCTACTTAAGTATCAGGATTATAAGGTACACCTGCCAAGGTTAACTGAAGCAGGCAAAATTGGAAGCTGTCTGAGCTTGAAGAGTTAAAGGAATGGTTAGCAAGTGGCATAGGAAAGCTGAAGTCAGAGTTATAGGAGTACTTCGCAGTTTCACTCAAGGAAGAGGTTCTTAGAGATCTGCATGCAAGGACATATGATGCCAAACTACAAGATCGCAAGTTAGAGGCCTCTTAGTCTGGAAGCATTATTTCTACATGTGTTGTTTTTAAAAGTTGAAGGGTGGGCTGCCACGCAAGGTGGTAAAGGAAGACAAGGGACAGTAGCCAGTGTGTTGCCTTGAGGTTCCAAGTGAGATCTGTAAACATCTATCCATGCCAGCTAGATGAGAGAGTTGATACACGGTGTCAGATCACAAAAATGACACACACTGGCCAGTTTGTTATCGTGGACACCCAGCAGTCCATCTCCATTGATATCCTCGAGGACGGTTAGCAGGTCAGTGTCTGTGAAACTGTGATATCGCTTTCTGAGGCTGTGCATGCCATGCCCTGCTGCCTTGCTTGGCTCTCCATGCATTAGCTACCCTTGGAGTAGCTATTCTTCAAAAATGCTGGAAAATATTGTCAAGACAGGCAGTGGATTTAGTTGAGCATCAGGTAAGTGAACCAAATGCAGCTCGCCCCTTACCTATTGCTCCCTTGGTTTGCTAGTGTAGTGTTCATCCAGAACCATCTAATCCCGAGTGGGTTACATCAGCTTTACAAAAGATTTAGATCAAACATTACTCCTTTGGATGTGCAAATCGGCCAACACAGGAAACCCTCCAGACTCCTGGTGGGCCCAAATCTTTTTCCATTAAACTCAAAGTGGTGCAACTTACAGACTGTAGCAGTCTGATGTCGCTTTCATATATACTCAAATTAAATTCAGTTGAAGTTTTTCCACTTTACAAGCAACAACAACATAGAGAACAAGTTTAAGGTATCTTTGCAAAGCCACAACTTCAGCAGTTTTCGCACTGCTTGCAGTCGAGGACAGATGACTTGGAGATCACAACTCGTTTTTTCTGAACTGTCAAAATTGTGTTTAAACTGCGCAGAGTTGCTCGCTCCAACTGTTACTGTTACCAGCTGAAACTAAAAACGAAAGAGCCCTGCCACAGCTGTTGCAACAATGGTAGAATACCAAAAGCTACATCTGGGATATCAAAATAATGTGTCCCCGCCAACTGAAGAAGCAATAATTTGGATTTTGCAATAATGCTCATCAAAGCAAAAGTACATTCTGTTGTCACTTCAATTGCTCCAATTGGTACATTTTAAAAAATCAAATTATGGAAATAATACCATCTACAATTACCAATGAGTGTCATCATTTTATTTTACTACTAACTCCAAGCATCAGATATCTCTGAGAACTCCAGCTGTCTTCTATCATTGAAAATTGGAGGATAATTATTGTTTGAAATTCCTCTCCGTCTGCTATTTTATACTTTGCTCTCAGAATAGATATGGTGAGAATGTGTGTAAATTATGGCCCAGGATTTAATGGAAAAGGACATTTTGTAATGGTCTCACTCTTGCACCCTTCATTTAAACATTTTTGGCTACAAGTCTGGTGTAAATTGGGATGAGCTGGTAATATTAGGGTAAACAATGGGGCAAACAATCTATTTCCTTAGCCAGTGAGATTTAAGGATTGGAAAATAAGCAAAGGAATGACTGAGAAGGAGACTGCTTTAGAGTGGGAGTGTTTCATTTCAAATCTGATGCAGAGAAAGAAATAAAGGGAGGGAAAGGAATATTGGATTGAGAGAGAGAAAAGAACAGTTCAGAAGGAAAAAGAAGTAAAATTTGATCTTCTTCAAATAGAAACCATAGAAACCCTACAGTTCAGGAAGAGGCCATTCGTCCCATGGAGTCTGCACCGACAACAATCCCACCCAGGCCCTATCCCTGTATCCATACATATTTACCCACTAACCCCTTTAACCAACACATCCTGGGACACTAAGCGGCAACTTAGCTTGGCCAGTCAACCTAACTGGCACATCTTTGGACTGTGGGAGAAAACTGGAACACCCGGAGGAAACACATGCAGACACGGGGAGAATGTGCAAACCCTGCACAGACAGTGACCCAAGCCAGGAATCGAATCCAGATCCCGAGAGCTGTGAAGCAGCAGAGCTAATCACTGTGCTACCGTACTGCCAAATCTTCAACAATAATTCATTATGTGAAGGAATGAGACTCTACTGCTGAATTTTCTCAAATATGGCAAAGGCCAATAGTGAGCCAGAAAGCAGTGTTGAAGCCGTTCAAGGTGTGTTACTAAAAAATCTCAAGGGGCAGGTCCCACAACATCACATTGGCAGGGTAGACTCTGATCGGGCCTGACCTGCCAGAAACTTAGTATTTTGAAGATTGGGGCGCCACTTTTAAAGGACCCCCAGTGCACAAAGATTCGTGTGGAATCCCCACCCTCCGCAGCATGTGCTTGGGCGTGATCCTCTGCCCACTAAATGATGCACTCATCTGGGCTCCTCTGGGAGGTCTGCCCAAAGGTTGCATGCCTTGGAACATCAGTTCTAATTCACACTAGTCATCCCTCACACCAACATGAATGGACATTCTTATGGGGGTGCGGATGATTCAGAGACAGTCATGTTACACTATGTCAGTGTCAAACATCATTTGGGCATCTTATGAGATTTTCCACTCCCATTGCTGATCCTGCTCGATGAAAATGGGAATGGAACCCTCCCTCCCTCCCCCCGCCCACCTACACACACACACACACACACACACACACACACACACACACACACACACACACACACACACACACACACACACACACACACACACACACACACACACTCACAGCGCCCCCCCACCCCCCCATATGTTTAATTGTTCACTTTCTGGATCAGTGAGATTAATTCGTAGCAATTAAAAATGATCATATTGTTAAATGGATATTATGCTATTAATTAGGTGGTACAGTAGCACAGTGGTTAGTACTGCTGCTTCACAGCTCCAGGGTCCTGCGTTCAATTCCCGGCTCGGGTCACAGTCTGTGTGGAGTTTGCACATTTTCCTCGTGTCTGCGTGGGTTTCCTCCAGGTACTCCGGTTTCCTGCCACAGCCCAAAGATGTGCGGGTTAGGTTGATTGGTAATGCTAAGAAATTGCCCCTTAGTATCCAGGGATGTATAGGTTAGAGGGATCAGTGGGTATAATATGTAAGGATATGGGGGTTGGGCCTGGGTGGGATTGTGTTCGGTGCAGACTCGATGGGCTGAAGGGCCTCTTTCTGCACTGTAGGGCTCTATGATTCTATGATTACTAAACTTAAGTTTCTCTGGCAAGTTTAATGGGTAATTGAAGTGCAAAGCAATGGCTGCGTGGTATTATCACTAGACTATTAATCCAGAAACTCAGCTAATGTTCTGGGGAACCTGGTTCGAATCTTGCCACGGTAGATGATGGAATTTGAATTCAATAAAAAGAATCTGGAATTAAGAATCTACTAATGACCATGAAACCATTGTCAAGAAAACCCACCTGGTTCATTAATGTCCTTTAGGGAAGGAAATCTGCCATCCTTACCTGTTTGGGCCAACATGTGACGCCAGAGCCACAGCAATGTGGTTGACTCTCAACTGCTCTCTGAAATGGCTTATCAATCCATTCAGTCGTATCAGCATTTCAAGAAGGCAGCTCACCACCACCTTCTCAATATGGATGAGCAATAAAGTTTGCTAGCGATGTCCGTGTCCCACAAATGAATAAAAAATGCAAGAATTTTATAAAAATTATGAGGAAATAAGTAGTGAGATGCTGCTTCTTGTGAAGCTGATGGTGGAGAAAGTTAGTCAGTTATTTCTGATCATTCATATTTCATCAGGTATACTTTCTTAGTTACACACTGCTGATCAGTTTGTATATTGGGAACAACATGTATCTTCCATACACTGTTGGTTTTTTCAGCCAGTTCTGGGCCATAATCTCTCACATACTAATAATTTCTAGTTATTTCACAGTATTTTCAATGCTAGATGATTACTATTTTAGTCAACATTGAAAACTTGTTTGCAATTTTTGAGCAACTTCCTGATATTTGGTTATTATTCTCAGGAAACAGAAGTAATTTTAAATAACTTATATTTGTATTTATGGATTTTAGAAAAGGGTGTAGTCTTAAATAAGTTTAATTTTATGTTTCTATATTTGAAAGGATTAATGACTCCAAGTTGGTTTAGATGTATGCAAGATATACAATGTCAAAGAAACAGAGTTTAAAGGAAAACTAGGTTGTTACTTAGCAACCAGAGACCACCCTAGGACAGAAAGAACTTGTGAGTTAATTGTAAATTAGAACCAACACCTAAGCAGCCACATAAGAACACAGACATTGGAGAGAAGTCAAAAGTTGGTTACATCTTAATATAGCCTGTGAAGCAGTAGTGTTCTATTGGCATGGCTGACTACCTGAGAGATCTTATAAAAGTTTGAATGCATGTAGCAATCCAAGGGAGAGGAATACTCAAAAGAGATTTTGAAATCCTAGAGGTGGATCCTTGGTGAAGGTATCTGAGAGAAATCTTTGTTTGGGAGAAGATTCTGAGGCATGCTTTTTTGAGAGCAGAGTTCAATGAGATCATCTGGGTCACATGTTATAAGCACCTGGGGGGATTTAATGAGAAATACGCAGAAGTAATATTTGGTGGCATCTGCTACTTGGATTTAGAGTATGGTGTGTCTGATCACAGGTGGAGTGAAGGAGCAATATACTATAGTTCATCTTTTCTGTTCAATAATTATTTTTTATTTGTTTAAAGATAATCATCAGGCCAGCAACTCTGTTCATTAAAATCTTTGAACAAAAAAATAAAAGTTGCAATATATCGAGACAGGGTTCTTCACCAAGACCTGAAAACCCAGTGGTAACATTGGCTAGGATTGTAATGTCATTTAAAATGGCAATAAGAACATAAGAACATAAGAAATAGGAGCAGGAGTAGGCCATCTAGCCCTTCGAGCCTGCCCCGCCATTCAATAACATCATGGCTGATCTGTCGTGGCTCAGTTCCACATTCCCGCCCTCTCCCCATAACCCTTAATCCCCTCTCTTATCAAAAACCCATCAACCCGCGTCTTAAAAATATTGAGCGAGGTAGCCTCCACCACTTCAACGGGCAGAGAATTCCAGAGATTCACCACCCTTTGAGTGAAGAAGTTCCTCCTCAACTCCGATCTAAACCGCCCCCCCTTTATCTTGAGGCTATGCCCCCTAGTCCTACTGTCCTTTCTAAAACCAAAAGGTAGAATGATAGTTAGGCTCACAACCTTATTATCATATGTAAAGTTCCAAACCATGTCCTTGGATTGGTTGTTAGCCCTCTTTCCGGTTGCAAATTGGAGAGAGTTTCAAATTGGGAAACAGATTTCAGATTTTAATCTCCCTTCACCCCACCCCTGTCATATAAGGCCTGGCACATGTAGGGTTAACGTTGGACTGAATGAAGTGGCATTACATGATGATGTAAGAGAGCAGATGACCTGCACCCAGGGTCAGTTGAGTTTTGGACAGCGACATGTGTACCAGCAAGCATGAGGACAGCTCCTAGATAATATCCTTTACTGTATAGTTGTAAATAATTCTAAGCATTAATAAAGGCTTCAGTTAGTCTATGACTATGTAGTCTATGACTATGTTTAAATTATGACAATAATTTAAGATCCTATCTGTTTCTAATTTTAACACAATGGGTGGAATTTTACAGTCCTTCCTCCTGGCAGGATCTTCTGGCCCCACCAAAAACAAAAGGTTTGTGAATGGTTTGCCATATATTCTGGGCCCACCCCCACCACAATGGGGCCATAAAACTCCACCCAATATGTTACACTTTCTTTTATGGTTGTTGAAAATGAGACATGCCTGATGATAAAATACAGCAATAAAATGTTGGAAATGCTCAACAGGTCTGACTCAAGAGAGAAACAGTTAAAGTCCTAAGTCAAATAGGATTTGTTCAAAATTATGTCTAATGATGGTCTAGAGAGGGGTTTACATGAACATTTCTTGGGTCAAATTATTTGGAAATCCACAGTAAAACACGTGTGAAACAGAATAATCAATCAAATGTCTCAACTGAAATGTGGTATCTTTGACAGTACTGCATTTTCTTATTAGATTGTGAATCTAGATTATATAGTGGAATTCATTCAACATTCTGGCTCCAACACAACTGTAGGTGTTGAAAATTTGAAATTAAAACACAAAATGGTAGGCATTCCAATGGAGAAAAGCTGAATTAATGGGAGTGGGGTATTTTAACCTAAAATGGTAGGTAGACTGAGATCAAGTAGAGAGGTGTTGTAGGATATTGGCTATAGCTCGATAGGTCTTAAGAAGACTACATAGTCATAGACTACATAGTCATAGACTAACGGAAGCCCTTATTAATGCTTAGAATTATTTACAACTATACAGTAAAGGATATTATCTAGGAGCTGTCCTCATGCTTGCTGGTACACATGTCGCTGTCCAAAACTCAACTGACCCTGGGTGCAGGTCATCTGCTCTCTTACATCATCATGTAATGCTACTTCATTCAGTCCAACATTAACCCTACATGTGCCAGGCCTTATATGACAGGGGTGGGGTGAAGGGAGATTAAAATCTGAAATCTGTTTCCCAATTTGAAACTCTCTCCAATTTGCAACCGGAAAGAGGGCTAACAACCAATCCAAGGACATGGTTTGGAACTTTACATATGATAATAAGGTTGTGAGCCTAACTATCATTCTACCTTTTGGTTTTAACTGCTGTCAGCCTGGTTTCCCAGCAAACCCTCCACCAACCCATCAGGCCTCTGATCCTCCCCTTCAGTAACCCAGCCTCCCATTGCCAGGCCTACCATGTAACCATATAGTTGGAATGCTCTTTCACTTCCTTCAAGGCTCTGGCCATCACCCTCTTCCCTTCCCCACACACCAACTATCTCACTAGGTCCTGGAATCAGAACCTCGTCCTTACTTCTGATTGGCCTTCAACCAATCTTGACCTGCTGCTCCCAGCTAGTCAAGAGATTAAAAATTCAGGTCAATGTTCTCGATCAATGATTTTTCATCAAAGTTAGAGCGCTAACAGATTTGAAGCAAATACAAAGTCAGAAAGGGTTAGTGTTGGAGGGGGAGTTGGGGGCAGAGGAGGGGAAGGTGTGCAGGCAGGGACAGCAATCAAGAAAAACAAATGAGGAAGGTCTGGCTTGCAGGTCTGGCTGGCAGATCCACATTAAGGCACAGCTTTTGGAGCATGAATTGCTCACCCCTTAAATTTGTTTGTCCTAATGTAATTTGAGTTTGTTTACTTGGTTTGACCCGAAAGAACCCCCTCCCCCTTAAATTTGCTATTGCTTTTCTCTGCTTTAAAAAGAGTCACAACAATATCAATTTTACACCTGCTGTTCCAATGAAATAGCACAAGGCAAGTGGATCTCTTGATCAAAGGACCAATCTGATTTGATTTGATTGATTTTTGGTTTGATTTTAGTTTGATTTATTATTGTCACATGTACTAACATACAGTGAAAAGTATAGTTTCTTGTGCGCTATACGGACAAAGCATACTGTTCATAGAGAAGGAAATGAGAGAGTGCGGAATGTAGTGTAATGTAGAATCTGATCTTTATGAAAATGTAAGATACATTAAAACTTCCATGCACAATAGGGAATATATGGGGGAGTGTGCAGGTTTAGAGGTGGGGAGAAGGCTGAAGTTTTCTCATGGGGATAGGTTTGGAGGCGGGGCAAGCAATTTAGTAAAAAACATGTCAGGCTGGTTTGCCAATGAATTCTTACCTTTTCCAGGGTGAATTAGATCTGATGTAGGCATCTACTGATTTGGAAACCAATTAAATGTTGTAGAAGGATCTATTGTCAGCGTCATTTTCCCAGTACAAGATGACTTTACTAGTACCACAAAGGCCCCTCACTGTGGCATCAGCTGGCACCTCAGAAGATGTGGCTGCACAGTTGGTGGTCAGGGTTGAATGAGACTTCTAGGTTTATCCGTAAGAAAAGGCAATGCTGGAGCATTTTCATGCCAGAAGCTTGCCATAATGTGAGGGTCACCTGGAGACTGATGGTTCCAACTTTGCTGTTTAAGCAATCTTATTTAAAGTGTCCAAGAAAATAAATAATTTTCTATGAGCTAGCTGGTCATTTTATTTTGAAATTTAACAGTTTTGGTGCCAGCCGCTCCCCCAATAATGATTGCACCTCCATTGTGTCACCGTCTTTCCATTTTTTTGCCCCTCAGCAGAGCTCTCTCATGGGTGACACACTGAAGGCTTGCACGGAGGAATTAGCAAGTAAACCTGACTGCACAACACATAGACTAGGAAATCACACTTAAGTTAATAGTGCTTGTTTTAAGAGACTTTTATATGCAATAAAGTTTGTTTTGTTACAAACAAAAGGGAAATCTTTATATATATATATATAGGTCCATGCAGCAAGTACGACAATACCTGTAGTTACAGTTCAGGATCGTCAACTGACCAAAAGCTAGGAGGCATTCCTCCATCTCTATCCATTGAGCCATTGATACGTTGTAAATCACTGAGATGTCAAAACGTCAAATTGCAACAACATTTTCAGTAAAGGCTGCAAGCCATTGTGGATGAATTGTTAAATTGGTGAATGGTTTAACTAATAGATTTTATATTGCTGTCCACAACTCATTGCTGCATTCTTATGAAGTAATGAGAATCTGGGTATCAATCAACACTGCAAGTCAGCTCTTTCCTTCCCTTGGAAAAAACACATGTATCCGAAGAGAACATTGGCCAAGCATGGTCATAAAGCTGCAGCCCACTAAACACACATTAATAAGGTGGGTAAGATGTAGATTAACAGGTGTCTTGATGCACTGTGACAGTTATGTTGGGAATAGGGAACAATATACTCTGTGCAAAAAGTTTTTCTGGTATTCTTGTTCTGTGGTTCTGCAGCAGCCTTCAAAAGGAAGTGTAATAAAATCCATTTTTTTAAACTGAACAGGGTCATACAAATCTTAAGTTTGAAAACCACAACATCTCCACCACCTTCACTCCTAGCTTAACTCTGCAATTGTTGAAATCTTTACCAAGCTTTCACCATCTTTAGAACCAATCACCACAAAACTCTCCTGGCTGGTCTCCCTCCCTTCCTGCTGGCACTCTGTTCCCCATTTGGCCGAGTTTACTGATCACGTTCCTCTTACACAATTTCCCATCTTTAGTGTACTGATGCATTCAAATACTTCAGTTTTAAAAGCACCAGCTACAGGATTTGGGTAGCAGCTGGTCCACGCTGACTTTCACCCTTGTTTATGATTGTGCCGGCCCCCAAAAAGGCTTGTGCTGCAACAAACGTAGAAGGTTAGCACACTGTGTGCGGTTAGATGCTTGTGTGTGAGGTTACGTTGTGCCCAGGGTGCATAGCATGCCTCAGCCACTGATCATCTCTGTCACCTGTATCCAACGCATTTGTGCTGTGCACTGTAATGCTGGTCTCAATATTTACTGAGTGCAGCTTCTGGCCTTATGACATGCTGCTTCTTTCAGTTTATTGCTTGTGACATTTGTTTACTCCACCAATGTTTCAAGCAGTGAGAGGTTAAATCAATCACTCAAAGAACTTTGCTGGTTGATCATAACCTGACCAACTAAAGGAATATTTTTCTGAGAATCTTGATTGAAAAGCTAGTATTATTGTCAGTTATAGAGATTGAGTCATAGAATCCCTACAGTTCAGAAGGACGCCATTCAGCCCATCGTGTCTGCACCGACCACAATCCCACCCAGGCCCTATTCCCGTAACCCCATATATTTGCCCTTTAATCCCCGACACTAGGGTCAATTTAGCATGGCCAATCAACCTAACACACACATTTTTGGACTGTGGGAGGAAACCGGGGAACCCGAGGAAACCCAGTCAGACACTGGGAGAACATACAAACTCCACACAGACAGTTACCTGAGGCACGAATTGAAACTGGGTCCCTGGTGCTGTGAGACAGCAGTGCTAATGACTGTGCCACCCAAATTATCTCTTGCTATTTCAACCCATACCACAATGCAGATTGAATGGCTTATTTTTGTCCCACTATTTTTTATAGGATTGCCCAACTTGCAGTCTTGATTGATGCCCAGATTCTCATTATTTCACAAGAGGACAGCAATATAAAATCTATTGGTTAAACCATCCACCAATTTAACAATTCATCCTCAATGACTTGCAGCCTTTACTGGAAATGTTATTGCAATTTGACATGTTTTGACATCTCAACATTTCATTCTGAGCCAGTATAAAATACCCCTGACACATCTGTTACATTTCTGAGCTTTTACAAGATGTTTTCCTTAGGTTCAGCATCACTAATCATTCCTTTAAATGGACTTTATGTCCCTTCTGAACTCGAACTTGTCTTTACCTATCCAAATTGTTGGTTAAAAAGTACCCAGAATCAAACATAAAACCCCATTATACTCTGCTGCAACAGATCACATGTCGCCAACAGGGGTGTAGTGTTCCTGGAGTGCGCTGAAACACCACTCCAGCTTATTTAAAGCAGGATTATCTGGCTCAACGCAGCCCACCAAACTTGTTGGACATTCAACTCACTAATGTTTGATAAATGCTGTAAAGTCGCTTGTTCAATCACAGGCTGATTCCTCCCTACATTTGTTGTTAATAGGCTTATATTGAGCCTATCAAAAGCAAATGCAGAGAGGAACCAGTCTATGATTGGACAAGCAGCAAATAGTGGGAAGATACATTTTGAAGGTAAAGCCAGGGCCTGGAGAGTGAGGCAGCCAGGGTGGCAGGGCCCAGCAGAGCCAGCGGGGGTGTGACGCAGCTAGAGTGGCAGAGCCTAGGGGAGCCAGAGGCAGCCAGAGTGACAGGGCCCAGCAGAGCCAAAGGGGGAATGAGGCAACTGGAGTGGCAGAACTAGGGGAGCCAGAGGGGGCATGAGGCAGCCAAAGTAGCAGAGCTAGACGAGCTAGAGGGGGTATCAGGCAGCCAGCATGGCAAAATCCAGTGGAGCCAGAGGGGGCATGAGGCAGCTAGACTGGCAGGGCCCAGTGGAACCAGAAGGGGCATGAGGCAGCCGGACTGGCAGGGCCCAGTGGAGCCAGAGGGGGCATGAGGCAGCTAGAGTGGCCAATCCCAGCAGAGCCAGAGAGGGAATGAGGCAGCTGGAATGGCAGAACTAGGGGAGCCAGAGGGGACATGAGGCAGTCAGCACGACCGGCCCAGCGAAGCCAGAGGGGGCACGTGGCAGCCAGAGTGGCAGGGCACAGCAGAGCCAGAGGGGAGCACGCGGCAGCTAGAGGGGAGCATGAGGCAGCCAAAGCAATGGGACAAAGGGGAGTCAGAGGGGAGCATGAGGTGCCAGAGCAGTGGGGCACAGGAGAGCCAGATTGAGAGCGTGAGGCAGCCAGAGCATCGGGGCTCAGTAGAGAGAAAGTGGCAGGGCCCAGGGAGCCAGATTGAGAGCGTGAGCTCAATTAACTGGATGGCTGGTTTGTGATGCCAATAGCACAGGTTCAATCTCCATACTGGCTGAGGTTATTCATGAAAGCCCCACCTTCTCAACCTTGCCTCTCACCTAAGGTGTGGTGATCCTCAGGTTAACTCACCACCAGTCAGCTCTCCCCGTCATGATGACTATGGTGACTTATATTTCATCCAAAACAACGACCTGAAAAAAGAACATTCAATCACACCTGTGTACATGATGAGGAATCTACTGTCCCCAAGTGTTTCTTATTTTGTTTTAATTGCTTTTGAAATCAGTTTGCCGGATTGTCAGGTAATGTTCTGTATTGCCGGAGTTAATGCAGTTATATACAAGCATTACTCTGGTTTAATGGGAAAGTCCCTACTATATGAAAGAGATGCAGCTTGCCATCCTCTGTTTAATATTAGGAGCATTTTTTAATGCTTTGGCTAAGGATCATAACACACAAACCCTTGGCCATAACTGAAGGAGGAAATAGATGGCTCGCATGACATGTCACCGCATAAATCAGTGAATCACAGGATATGTGCAGACGAAGGCAGTTTGGCTCATTGAGACTGCACTGGGTCAGAGAAACCTATTAATGGTTCAAATTTAATCTGGGAGGAACAACTTTGTCCTTGAAAATGCACTGTTTTGATATTGAAGTTTCCATCTTATAACTGAAGCAGAGTATACTTACAAAATGAGATGGCATGTCAAACTTCGGGACAAAAATCTCTGTTTCCAATTGACAGGATGCCGATTGTATATCACGCCAGTCAACAGCAACAAAATAGTAAAAACTCATTTAACTCCAGTTAACTTACATTTGCTTTCAACAGGGGAGCTAAATGTAGCAATTATAGTGAGTGTAAACTGAAACATGCAATGCAAGGGTCAGCTGCACCAATCTGCCAATAGAAATCAATGTTATCTAAGGTATAGTGGGTGATAGTCCCAAAATAGACGGGTGCAATCTTACTGGCCATTCACGCCACACTCCCATTGCAGCGAACTCAAAGAACTTGGCACCTTGCCAAATCTCTGTTCATTGCAGCAGAATGGGACAATCCCTCTGGAGTGAAGAGTGGTAACATTCCAGCCGATGTATTTCTTGATCACGTGCTAATCATTTAAACAGTGGCAAGTTAGTTGTGAAGCAGCTTACCATTTTTGACATTAGGCAGTGGTTTATTCAACAGCTGTACTCTAGTAAATAAAATTAATCATGCAACCAGGCAAAAAGACACTTTAGGTGGAATTTTCTGTTTTGTGGGGCAGGATTGGCAAAGGGAGCAGAATATTCCGGGGGATTTACACCAGTGGGATTTCCCATTGCAATTATCCCTGCCTCCTGCCAATGATGTCACAGGTATCCTAACATTCAACATTGAATCCCGGTTTGAATGTCTTTAAATATTATTATTTTGATTTGATTTGGTTTGATTTAGTATTGTCACATGTATTAACGCACAGTGAAAAGTATTGTTTCAGACAAAGCATACCATTCATAAAGAATGAAACGAGAGAGTGCAGAAGGTAGTGTTTACACTCATAGCTAGGATGTAGAGAAAGATCAACTAACTGCAAGGTAAAGCCATTCAAAAGTCTGACAGCAGCAGGAAGAAGCTGTTCTTCAGTCAGTTGGTACATGACCTCAGACTTTTGTATCTTTTTCCTGCTGGAAGAAGGTGGAAGAGAGAACATCTGGGGTCTTTAATTATGCTGGCTGCTTTGCCAAGGCAGCAGGATGTGTAAACAGAGTCAACGGATGGGCGGCTGGTTTGTGTGATAGATTGGGTTACATTAGCAACCTTCTGTAGTTCCTTGTGGTCTTAGCATTATCAGGTCTTACCGCCTGATAATTATCCCCATTAAATTATCCATTCATGTCAGCATGCATGGCAGGTCTTCCCTGTGGTGCACCTGGTGAGCAGAACACCACCCCGCCCCCCCCCCCCCCCCCCCCAAAGGAACACAGGTGAGTACATCATGCATTATTCTGCCAAAATATTAGAAAACACTTCCCTTCATTTTCACGAAGCAAGTCATCACTAATTCTTTAACTTAGGTGCTGTTTCTGCATTGCATCTACGATAAGTCAAAGCTACTGTGAGTGGCAGTGTCAGTCTCTCTGTTAAGGGAAAGGCCAGAATTAATGTTCTCAGGTCAATGACCTTTGGTCAGAGCTGACATATCAATTTCATGTTTGTGGGTCACAAGATAGATTCTCCAAAACTTAAGGTTTGGAATAACTTACTTGTTGTGATCAAGTTTTAAGGTTCCGGGGCGTGGTGGTGGTGGGGTGGGTTGCATTGGAGCGGGGGACATTGGCAAGGTAAGTGGGTAATATGGTGAGGGATGGTAGGGGAACATTTAGTCACTTCTTAAATTGTGCTGATCTGTAAAGCAATATATTCTTATTGGGCGGATATAAATAATCTGAAGCAAACATTGTGGATGTATTTTACTCAGTATGTATGCAAATCTCTTTCCCTCTCATTGTCCTGATTATTATCCGTGGTGTAATGTTTTTAATTTGAAGTATTTAGTAATTTGGATGGCAGGGTACCAAAATCCATAAAATCATAGAATGGTAACAGCATGGAAGGTCATTCAGCCCCTTGTCTCTGTTGGTTCTCTGCAACAGCAACTCAGCTGGACCCACGTCTCCACCTTTTCCATGTAGATTTGAAAAATTATTCCTCTTCAGATAATTACCCAGTTCCCATTTGAAAACCAGAACTGAATCTGTCTCCACCTTAGGCACTACATTCCAGATCTAAACCTTTTGTTGCATGAAGAGGTTTTTCCTTATGTTGCCTCTGCTTCTTTTGTCAATCACCTTGGGCTTCCTGTCCTTTTGCTAATGGGTATGATTTCTCCTCCTTTATGTTATCCAAACTGCTCATGATTTTGAACAAGTCTAACAAATCTCCTCTCAACGTTCTTTTCTCCCGAGAGAACAGTCTCAACTTTGTTGATCCATTCACATCCTTGGAATCATTCCCGCAAATCATTGCTGCACCTTTTCAAAAACATTCGCATTCTTCCCCCTAGAGGCTGAGGAATGTTTATGAAGGTTTATAACTTACTTGCTTTTATACTCTGTTGCCCCTATTCATAAAGTGCAGTATTCAGTATAATTTATTAACTGCGTTCTCAAGCCGCTCTGCCACACTCAATGATTTATGCAGAGATACACTCAAGTCCCTCTGCTCCTGCATTTCCTTTAGAATTGTGCCCTTTATTTTCTGTCACCTTTCCCCATTCTTCTGAGCAAGCTGTATCGCTTTGCACTTCTCTGCATTAAACTTAATCGGCCATGCCTGCCTATTCCACGAGCTTGTCTGTATCCTCTTGAATTCTATCACGATTCTCCTCAGTTCACCTTACTTCCAAATCTTGCATCATCTTCAGATTTTTAAATTGTGCCCTGTACTCCAGTCTGGGTTACTAATATAAAATTAACAAAAGTAGTTATACCTCTACATATCATCCCTCATTCGAAAGTATGTAGTTTTCTGTAGTTCATGTTTTTAATACGCTTGAATTAAATAATTAAACAGTTCCATAATTAAATTCTAGTTCAGCTAAAAACTAATGATTCAAAGTACCACATGGTTTGAAACACAATAGCTGATAGATACAAATTAAAAGTTTGCCTAGTTAAATGTATTAACACAAATCAAGCTGTATGACTTAATCGCCACCACTTATAACTTTCTGTGGATCCATTATCAGTCAACGAAGTTCATTTCTTTAGTTGAATCTGGTTTGCAGATGCCCTAGCAAAAGTAGAGAAAACACTTTGCAACAAAAATGATTAATTGTTGCCATATCTAAGTTTACAAAATAGACTGGCAAATACTGAGCTTTTATTTTGCCAAATATTCACTGAAGGATTGCCAAAATGCAGAAAGGTCCTATCTCTAGATCCATGCTTTGCTAGTCAAAACCTTTGTTATCATGCAAATACTAAAGATGAGCATTAGAGGGAAATATTGAATATGATTTATTACAATAATTTCATAGGACAAATAGCAAGAATGGGTCATTAAGGGATCATTATGGTGGTAACATATAAGATGATTAGAGGTTTAGATAGGGTGGATAGTGATAGCCTTTTTCCTCGGATGGAGAATGCTAGCACGAGGGGGCATGGCTTTAAATTAAGGGGTGGTAGTTATAGGACGGATGTCAGGGGTAGGTTCTTTACCCAGAGGGTGGTGAGGGATTGGAATGCCCTGCCTGCTGCGGTTGTAAATGCGCCTAGTTTGGGAGCGTTTGAGAGATCTATGGATAGGTTTATGGATGGAAAGGGATTGGTTTAGATTTGTGGGTCAGTGTTTTTTTTTTAAAAACTGGTTGGCGCAACATCGTGGGCCGAAGGGCCTGTTCTGTGCTGTAATGTTCTAATGTTCTAATGTAAAATGTCTCATCATGAGGGAGCAGGGAATCTATGTAAAACTTACAAAGTTTAAGTAAAATTCCACAATAAAGGGAAAGAACATGTTGATATAAACACAGACTGCTTATGTGGGTGAACAGCAAGCTAATATGCCTCAAGGCTTCTGTAATAACTAGATGGCCTGAATTAGTAAACAGTTAGCAGTGTAAGCCAGGTAGAAACAAGCACAAGGGAATAGACTAAAAGGAGCTGGAGAGATAAGAAAAACAGATAGTTCTTGGGATAGCAGACACCCCGCCATGTGAACACCCACAAATTTTTAATGTAAAACCTAAACCAGACAATGTTGGAATGTAAATAACGCCCTGCCTATGTGACTTACAGTGTATTGCATGGTTCTTCAGCTGGGTAGAATGCTCCAGAGACTCTTCTCTGAGGTTGTGCTCTCCCAATGCATTGGCTAATAAATGATCATTCTGTGCTGGGTTTCCTGAGATTATATTGTATAATAATCTAACTTCATTTCTCTGATCTATAACTAGAATGAGAATTTCAAAGCTTCTAGAAAAACACACCATCTATCATGTTTCAACTGCAAAAATGTCATAAAACAGGATATAAGGAGGCTACAAAACGATATTGATAGGTTTGGTTAATGGGCAAAGATCTGGCAAATGGAGTGTAATGTGAAAAAATGTAAGGTTGTCCATTTTGGCAGTACGAATACAAAACAGGCATATTATCTAAATTATGAGAGATTGTAAAGGTCTGAGATTTATGTAGGCTGGAGGAAATTTGTAAGCAGGTGATGCAATATCTTCCATGCTAATTCCAACCAGTCCCAGAGTCCTACCTTGCAGAAGGCTCACAACTCAGTATTCTTTTAACTGTTTATTGTGCCAAGCACACGCTAATCAATATCAGTTTTAATCAGTGTCCATGCTATTTCCTTTAACTATCCTTAATTTCCACAGCTAGGCCACTGTATTGCAGAGAGACCTTTTGAAGGGAGGCTGGCAACTGCTTCAGTAGCTAGGCAGGCAGGGTACTAGCTTAAATACGGTCATCGCATTTTCCTTTTTTGTCCTGTGACTGAAGTAATGTTGCTCAGTAGAATTGAATAATACTCTGCTCGAAGTGAGAGGAATTTTGAAATGACACTGGAATTTAGACTACCAAACTGTTTAGTAAACAGAGCTGAATGCTGATGTGGATGGATGTTAACATTTTGCAAATCTCAGCTACTTCTTAAGGTGGTTGGGAATTTATTTTTTTTACGTATATACACGCAATGAGAATTTTGAAAAAACAATTGCAAACAAAAAGACAGCTGCTGCTGGCTTCCAAGATGTTTATAATTTACTTGTTTCTTAGGGATGCAAAGAAAACTTGCATGTATAAAAATACTTTTCACACCCTCAGGACATCCCAAAAGAGCTGCACAGATAATGAAGTACTTTTGAGGTGCAGTCATTGTTATGAATGTAGAGAACGTGGTAGCCAATTTACGTGCAGCAAACTACCACAAACAGCAATGTGGTGATGACCAGGTAATCTGGTTTTGTAATGTTGACTGAGGCATAAATGTTGGCCAAGATACCAGGATTAACCCCCAACTCTTCTTCAAAATGCTGCCCTGGGATCTTCTATGTGCACCTGAGCAGGCAAATGATGCCTGGGTTTAACTGTTCATTCAAAAAACAGCATTTCCAACAGTTCAGCACTCCCTCAGTACTACACTGCAGTGTCAGTCTAAATTCTTGTGCTCAGCTAGAATGGGACTTCAGCCCACAACCTCCTGACAACAGTTCAAGATTCATCACAGCCAATGGTAAATACGATGGCTGAATTATGAAGAATTGATGAGTGGAGAAATCAGCACCTTATGAAGTATCACTATTAACCATAACCTAATCAATAACTATCAGCTGCTGTTGTCTTCTTCACAGTAGTTACGATTTAAACCAAATAGCACGCTTTGCATTGCAACATGTGAATAAAGGGCCAATGTAATTAATATAACTGCGTGCTTTATTTGTATACACAGTAAAGCAATATATAATACAATAGTAAGGCATATATTGTGTGAAAACTTGGTATGTGGTGATTATGCAGGAAAATATACTTTACAAAACAATTAGTATATGTATTGAAGATGTTAACATAATGCATAATGCAATATATTATGATGATATTTGAATAACAAACAATACTGGTTAAAATGACTTAACATGCCATAGTGATATTTATGCACCAAGTTATACTGATTACTTCCATTGTCAAATACATTCAGGTCATACAAAGTGAACTCAAATGTTTCTCGTGATATTATTAAGGTAACAGTAATTCATATTTTGCATCTGCTTTTTTCTGACTCACCCCAAAAAACTAGTATTCTATTTAATGAAATCACAACTGAGAACACAGTTGCTGCAAGCAAATACCTAGTTTAGCAGCAACATCTGTAGTAAACTAACCCTTAGTTTGTATCTTATTTAAACGGATTAGAAAACTGATGATGTCTTAAAAAAAGTTGGTTCAAGGTTGCCTTAGAAAGATAATGTAACTGCAAACAGCCACATATGCCCTCAAAAACGTCTGTCTGTTAATGGAGAGGCGATTTGTGAGATTTAATTTGAGACGTATATTGGAAGATTTTATGCATCTAACTTTTAAATTTAAGCATTTTTGTTTTGAATGACAACTACATCGGTGTTTAATCTGTTAAAAATTATCCAAAAACAAAAAATGAGGTAGAAATAACATGGTAATTAATAATTGATTTTTGTAGATAAAATCTCTAGTGTCTAACAAATAAGAGCTCTCCAATGCGTGATTGCTATGCTCAAGTGATTGTGATTTCCTGGGAGATGCAGCGATTCATTCCTGGCATTTCATTAAAAGAAAAAGGAGCTTTGGGAATGAATGTCAGATAAAGAGTTTTGGTACTGCTATGTGCTACAATATTTTACTGATTAAGAAGAAAAAAAGAACAACACTGATCATGAACATTTTTGCTTATATGGTTAGAGCTGTAATGATGCAAAGACAAATGCAATTACAATTTCAAAATTGTCTTCTTCTGGGGATGGGGGATTATAAACAATAAAATTATGTATATTTTGTAAGAAAGCACCCTTTTAGTGAACAATCTTCATAATTGTTACAAATTTAACAATCCGAAACACGCTCCATAAAAAGAAATGGCAAGGTATGTAGCTACCAAGATTTTATATGTTTTCATTCTATTTTTTGTACAATTGCATAGAACTGTAAAACCTGCCATTGTTAACAAAACAATAACAGACTTAGGAAACTACTGAAATCTACGTATATTACCACTACCTTTCACAAAAAAATAGATGTTTTCTTTTTTTTAAACTTGTAAACCTGTACGGTCCAATCCATTTATATTTTGTATGAACATATAAAAACCATGCTTGACATCTGAAGCCAATGTTGTGATAAAGCACATCTGGTTACTCTGCTGTCTCGTCATCGGTCATGACCGTCACCAAGGTTTCCATTGCTCGGCCCAGGTCGTCCACCATATGGAAGAGACTGCCTACATTGTTACCTGCAGAGAGCAAAGAAACCAGAGAGGATTATCAGGGTTTACTTTGGGCAGGTCTGATGGCGGTTAACCTCTTACATTACACCGAGAGAGCAAGAGATAGGCACAGCGGCTCTAGATGAGCAGGTCAGGTTGCCATATGCACCACATTGAGCAGGAGGAAAGCAGATGAGTGTGAATGTTGTAAACACCTTAGAAATCATGCTGTCTTCTGTGAAGTTGTAAATCCAAGGAGTTACTATGAAAATTGAATTAACCCAATGGTTTTTATTTTTGGAGTATACGGGGAAGGTACGACTGAAGTTTGCTTTCACAGCTCCCGCTATGATTGGTGAATAATCAAAAATGTAATAGTGGTGTAAGGTGATCTGCACTTGAGAAGGCAAGAAACAACATCATGATTTTTAATTTTGTTTTGATCAGGGAATTAGTTAAAACACATTAAACTCAAGAGGCACTTTGAAAAGTAGATTTTTTTTCTTTTGTTGACCTATTGTGGCTACACTTGCTTTAATCAAAAATCAAAGCTGAGCAAAATTTCCTCCTACATATAATCCTTTCCCACCAATTAAATAGCATTTTTGTAAGCTTTGTAATGGATGAGTTGCTCAATTCATTCCCATGTGTAGTGCTAAGATGGCAAATCAAGGAGGTCTCAGCTTCGATTCTCTTGTCCAAGTTAACTAATTTCAGTTGATGTGCCATCAGAGGTGCTACTGGTAAATTTGTTGCCACTGGCAATGCTACACTTGGCCTATTTTCCCCTGAGCTAGAAAAAGAAATGTACCCTGGATTTCTCATTTCTGATGTCTGTCTAGCAATCCCACTGGCAAGTAAATGCTTGAGGGAGTAGCCATGTCTAATAAAACTCAGATTACTTGTTGGTATACAAATTGGTGTGTATAGTATTCTACTATACTCTATTAAAACCTTCTAAAAGACTGGGTGGGGTATCTGTAGCTAAAACAGATTTGGCATTTTGCCACTGTGAATGTGGATAGTAAAGGTCAACAAAAAAAATAGTCTTCTTTTATTCTGGCAAAATTTACAGAGAGCAATCAGTGTTGTGCTCAAATAAATGGTACCTGTGCCATTTCCAATTGAATTGATTATTACAAAATGGTTTCGTGGCTGCTAAGACTGGCAAAGATGGTGTTACAATAAATGTCCACTATTTCCCGTAAGTATGTCAGTATTTCTGCTACATAACATCACCATTTTGTCTTAGTGAACTGCCAACTGATATGTTTGCTTTGAACCAGCCTTTCGTTTTAATTTAAAAAAAAATTCTTGTTGCGTGTTTAATCGAACTTATGGTATCCAAAGGAAATCAACTAAAAAAATTTAAGCAGTCCATGCACACGTGTAAGAATCTTTTAAAAATGTAGATATTATGACAGAGACATTTAGAGGGGAGATCCTCCTGATGAAAATTTACTTGAAATATTTCATGTTCACACTCTTCAGGTAATTGAAAGGAGGAATCGTGCAACAAAATATAATTTATACTTTAGAAAAAAATGGCTTCAATGAAATTACAGATTAAATTATATTCCTTGAAGTACATGCCAAGAGTCTCATGTTTTACTTTAATGGAAGAAATATTGAAAATAGGGCAAATTTCACATTTAAAATAGAACTTAAATTGGCAGCAGTCAGTGTAAGCATACTGCACAGTAGGTGCAATGTTGCATGAACAACTAAACAACCACAAAGGCAGATTTTTATTTCACTGACACTGGGTATTCCATGTAATAAACAGAAAGCATGGGTTAGAATACGCTGGTGCTGATTGCTTCACTTGGCAGTAATTGTTGAAAGAAGATCCATAACCCCACTAATATGTAAGTGTCCCATGCCCAGAATAGCAATTTGTCATTATAGTGAAGATTTCATATATAAATTAGTTTAAACAGTTTACTACTATCTTACTGTTAAACACAAGTAAAATCAGTCAAGTGGCAAATCACATTTTAAAGATTTGTTTAATTACATGAAGGCTGAGCGAGAAGCTGAGCTTTAAAGACAAGGGCAATTTCAGGTTCAAATAGATCCCAGGGCATACTCTGTGAATACTTCTTGCTTTTGTGAATGTAGTTTTTTAAAATTTGCTTTGCGTTATTTTCTATACACTTGATTTCACAATAGATCTTCTACAGTTCTGGGCACCACACTACAGGAAGGATATGGACACATTGACGAGAGTACAAAAAATGTTCACAAGAATGGTTCCAGGGATGATAAATGTCAGTTAAGAGGATAGATTGGAGAAGTTGGGACTGTTTTTCTTGGAAAGAAGGCGGCTCAGAAGAGACTTGATAGAGATGTTCAAAATCATGAGGAGGCTGGACACAATAGATATAGAGAAACTGTTCGCACAAGAATGGCTCCAGGTTCCCTGAAACCAATGTTTTCACTCTTAAACGGATAATGAATAAGAGGGCATAGAATGAAAGTGATTTGCAAAAGAAGCAAATGTGATGGGAGAAAGAACTTTTTCACATATCCAAGCGGTTCAGGTCTGGATTGTGGTGGTGGCAGATTCAATCAAGACATTTAAGGAGGCATCAGATGATCATTTGGATAGGAACAATGTGCAGGGGTGCGGGAATGGCAATAAGTCATGTTGCTCCTTTGCAGAGCTGGTAGAGAGGATGGGCCAAATGGTCTCCTTCTGTACTGTAGCAATTCTGTGAAATAAATAGAATGGGTTTATTGCTCATGATCTTTGCCTATCAGCAAAACCCATTTAACAATCCAACATTTTCCAGGGGGCCATGTGTCAGAGAGATTCCCACCTCCCCAACCCCTTCTCACCAAATAATGAAATCATTGTCCAATTTTGTACCCTTGCAACAGCACGTCTTCCTTTAGGCTTTCCTGATATGCACTTTGTTTTGTCCAGTGTATGTGAGGGAATGCTAGGTGCTACTCCAGCATGAGCTAGAAAGCTCTTGTAACTATTTTTCACATGTCAACAGATTATCAATTTTTTTTTCTCTGTGGCTATGTGAGCTGTTTGAAAACAATTGGTCGGTATTTTCTGTTTTTCCATGCTGGCATTTACAACTTTTCACAATCAAAATTACAAAGTACAACTGGCTAAGTACAATTAATCACATTATTAAAATTCATTTCACTTGTGATTTGTAAGCCTGGCAAGAGGAAACATCTTGTGAATGCATAGGAAGTTTTTTTTCTTGTCCTAATGTAGACAGGGCTTTAAACTAATTAGGGGGGGGGAGGGTGTGAGGGTAGGTGACATTACGAGGCCTAAAGTTAAGGAGAGGGTACAGGTAAGGGAAGAGGCTGAGGATGTCCCAAGTGGTGGCGTTACGGCAAATAGGGTCCAGAAGAAGGCTGGGATGAAAGCGCTTTATCTGAATGCACGAAGCATTCGGAATAAAGTGGATGAGCTGGTGGCGCAGATCGACACAAATGGATACGATCTGGTGGCCATTACAGAGACGTGACTGCAAGGTGACAGGGACTGGGAGATGAATGTACAGGGCTATCAAGTGTTTAGGAAGGATAGGCAGGAGGAAAGAGGGGGTGGCGTAGCTCTGCTGATTAAGGATAGTATCAAGGTGGTAGCAAGGGATGATATCGGAGCCAAAGAGCAGAACGTGGAATCGTTGTGGGTGGAGATCAGGAACAGCAAAGGGAGGAAGACGCTGGTGGGTGTCGTCTATAGGCCCCCGAATAATGATCTGGAGGTGGGGTGGGCTGTTAACACACAAATAAGTGCGGCGTGCAGGAATGGGACGGCAGTAGTTATGGGGGATTTCAATCTGCATATTGATTGGTCGACCCATGTTGGACGAGGTGGGCTCGAGGAGGAGTTCTTGGAATGCTGCCGGGATAGTTTCCTCGAACAGTGTGTGTTGGAGCCGACGAGGGAGCGAGCTATCTTGGATCTGGTGCTATGTAATGAGGCGGGTAGAATTAGGGACCTTGCGGTGAAGGATCCTCTTGGAGAGAGTGATCATTGTATGGTGGAGTTTCTGGTGCAGATGGAGGAGGAGAAAGTGGGTTCCCGGACACGCGTCCTTTGTTTGAATAGAGGGGAGTATGGTAGGATGAGAGAAGAATTGGCGAATGTGGACTGGGAGAGCGCGTTGGAGGGAGGGTCTGCTGAGGAGCAGTGGAGGATCTTTAAGGAGATCTTTCTTGGTGCTCAGCAGAAATTTATTCCGATGGTTAAAAAGGACAGTAGGAAGAGAGGTAATAAGCCGTGGATAACGAAGGAGGTGAAGGAAAGTGTTAAATTAAAAGCGGAGGAATTTAGAGTAGCTAAGAGCAGTGGGCGAGAAGAGGATTGGGAAAGGTTTAAATGTCAACAAAGATTGACAAAGAAGTTGATAAAGGAGGGTAGGAGAAGCTATGAGGCTGGGCTAGCACTTAATATAAAAAAGGATAGCAAGAGTTTTTATAAATATATAAAAAGGAAGAGGCTGGCTAGGGTGAACGTTGGTCCTTTAGAGGATGAGAAAGGGGAGCTAGTGGTAAGGGATGGGGATATGGCTAAGGCCTTGAATAACTTTTTTGTTTCTGTCTTCACGGAGGAGGACGTGAATAATTTGCCGGGTGTTAGCGATGGAAAGGTGGTAGGAATGGAGGGTCTTAATGACATTACTGTTACTAGAGAGGTGGTGCTCGACAGACTGGAGGGGCTGATTGTGGACAAGTCCCCAGGACCGGATGGAATGCATCCGAGGGTTCTGAAAGAAATGGCGGAGGTTATAGTGGATGCCTTGGTGGTTATTTTCCAGACGTCGCTGGATTCCGGGGAAGTGCCGGAAGATTGGAAAACGGCTAATGTTACGCCGTTGTTTAAGAAGGGTGCCAGGCAAAAGGCGGGGAATTATAGGCCGGTTAGTTTAACGTCTGTGGTAGGTAAAATGTTAGAATCTGTCATTAAGGAGGAAATTGCGAGGCATCTTGAAGGGAATTGCTTGATAGGGCGGACGCAACACGGTTTCATTAAAGGGAAGTCGTGTCTGACAAATTTACTGGAGTTCTATGAGGATGTGTCTAGGGCAGTGGATAGAGGAGAGCTGGTGGATGTGGTCTTTCTGGATTTTCAGAAGGCGTTTGACAAGGTACCTCACAAGAGGTTATTGCAGAAGGTCAGGGGACATGGAGTTGGGGGTAGGGTGTTAGCGTGGATAGAGGATTGGTTGTCAAATAGGAGGCAGAGAGTGGGGGTCAATGGGTGCTATTCGGATTGGCGGTTGGTGACTAGTGGGGTGCCCCAGGGGTCGGTGCTGGGGCCTCAGCTATTTACCATTTATATAGATGATCTGGAGGAGGGAACCGAGTGCAGGGTGTCGAAATTTGCTGATGACACCAAGATTGGGGGAAAGGCAAATTGTGCGGAGGGTGTGGAGAGTCTGCAGAAGGATTTGGATAGGCTGGGCGAATGGGCCAGGAAATGGCAAATGGAATTTAATGTTGGCAAGTGTGAGGTGGTCCACTTTGGTAGGAAGAATGGTAGGAAGGACTATTACTTACGTGGCGAAAAACTGCAGCAGGCGACAGTGCAGAGGGACCTCGGGGTCCTTGTGCATGAGTCGCAAAAACCCAGCTTGCAGGTGCAGCAGGTGGTCAGGAAGGCGAATGGGATGCTGGCCTTCATAGCGAGGGGGATTGAATATAAAAGTAGGGAGGTCTTGCTGCAGCTGTATAGGGCATTGGTGAGGCCGCAGCTGGAGTACTGTGTGCAGTTTTGGGCGCCGCACCTGCGCAAGGATATTTTGGCCCTGGAGGGAGTGCAGAGGAGGTTTACTAGGCTGATACCGGAGTTGAGGGGATTGAGCTATGAGGAGAGGCTGAATAAACTAGGCTTGTACTCGTTAGAGTTTAGAAGAATGAGGGGAGATCTCATTGAGACGTATAAGATGATGAATGGGATGGATAGGATAGAGGTGGAGAGACTCTTCCCGCTCAAAAAAGACAGTAGGACTAGGGGGCACAGCCTCAAGATAAAGGGGAGGCGGTTTAGAACGGAGTTGAGGAGGAACTTCTTCACTCAAAGGGTGGTGAATCTCTGGAATTCTCTGCCCATTGAAGTGGTGGAGGCTGCCTCGCTAAATATTTTTAAGAAGCGGGTTGATGGGTTCTTGATAAGAGAGGGGATTAAGGGTTATGGGGAGAGGGCGGGAAAGTGGAACTGAGCCACAACAGATCAGCCATGATCTTATTGAATGGCGGGGCAGGCTCGAAGGGCTAGATGGCCTACTCCTGCTCCTATTTCTTATGTTCTTATGTTCTTTACTGCCACGTGAGGCAACTCACAATATAGTGTGTATCAGCTAGAGTCCGGGGTGTGTGATACCAATCACCCAATTTTTATAGCTTTAGTTTCCACAATGTGAAAAATACACATCTCTCCCAAGATGTTTGCAATCAGTCATAGATAAAAATTCTTCTTTCTAACGTTCAGTTTGTTTATCGTCAATTCTTTTCCAAAATAAATGAAAGGCGGAAGCTCCACATGAACATGGAGTATCACAGAGGTAAAGTTCTTCATATATTACCAAACAAACAAAATAAAGCATGCTCAGACAAACTCTGATTAATTGTTATTGGGAATATTTTGCAAAGCTGACTACTGCACCAGGAGGCCAAAAGTACAGATCTGCGGTCACTCATATTGATGCCATGCTTGAAATGCACACAAATACACATCTACAGCACATGCCAGAAGCAAATGCAAAAAACAGGCATGTATAAGCAGCATTGCTCTGGCAGTGAGTTTGTCTCACCAACCTCTTTCACTTGCTTTCCAGAGGTATCCCTCACTTTAGTAATAGGTAGAAAAGATGAAAGGAAAGGAAAAAAGAACCAACAGTGTAGATGAATATACTGTTCCACATTAACACAAAGAATTACACACTTTCATGCAGACAACTGAATAAGAGGATAAAAACAAAGTTCTGCATTGTCTTAAGATTAAATACCATCATTTGTGTACAGAAATGTATTTATTGGGGTTTTCTACAGTGCTGGAAAAATAATTGAGTGCCATTTGATATCTATCATTCACCAGAGTAGACAGATGAGATTTTAACATCTCAGCTCAAGGGCACTGTTTCCCAATATTTTAGTACCTCCCTGGCGATGCATTGGGATGCCAGTTGGGCATAATGCAGACCTTGTCCAGGCAGAGCTCAAGCCATCAAGTTTCTCACTTAGCTATCAAGTGAACCAATTAATATTTAACAGTAGGCAACTGTTACTGTGGGGCATTTATTGCAACATAACTTGTTTTTTATGGAAACTTTTTCTTTCCATCTTGACCCCACACACTGATGGGCATTTTCTTTGTGTTTATGTTGAGACAATCTTGCAAAGGGAATTTACCCAATCCCTCTCCATAACCTATCAAGATCCTATCTATTCAGAGCCTATCATAACCTATCTATTCAGATCTACCAGTTTAGAGTGCTATAATCTATAACTGGAAACACACAAGATTCATATTTGTAACTGTATATTTATAGCTGTTTTTTTCTCTTAGAATTTTGAGTAAAATTCTGCTCATATTGGTGTTGTGTTGAAGTAACTCATTCATCATTCATCTATCACCAATTTACCTAATGTCAGATACCGCTTAAATCTAATGTAGTTCCCTTTTGACTCAGCAATTTAACTGAAATCATGCAATGAAAACAGAACTAATATTCAATTCTTCTCTGATTGGTAATAGAGTCCATTGAGTTTTGTGTGATGACAATAATCTGCCCCTCAATGTCAACAAAACAAAAGACATACTCATCAACTTCAGGATGGGTAGTGGAGGGCATGCCCCTGTCTACATCAATGAGTACAGTTTGGAATTTGGCTGACAGATGCAAGTTTTTAGGTGCCCAGATCACCAACAACTTGTCTTGGTCTCTCCAAGCCGACAATATAGTTAAGAAAGTCCACCAACACCTCTACTTTCTCAGAAGACTAAGAAAATTTGGTAGGTTCACCACCACTCTCTCCAAGTTTTACAGATGCACCAGAGAAAGCATTCTTTCTGGTTGCATCACAACTTGGTATGGCTCCTGCTCTATCCAAGACTGCAAGAAACTACAAAGTGTCATGAAGGAAGCCCAATTCGTTACCCAAAGCAGCCTTCCATCCATTGGCACTGTTTATACTTTCCACTGCTTCAGAAAAGCAGCCAGCATAATTAAAGACTCCATGCACCCCAGACATACTCTCTTCCACCTTCTTCTGTTGGATAAAAGGTACAAAATTCTGAGGACATGTACCAACTGAATCAAGAACAGATTCTTTCCTGCTGCTATCAGACTTCTGAATGGATCTACCTTGATCTTTCTCTAAACCCTAGCTATGAGTGTTCTGCACTCTCTCCTTTCCTTCCCTATGTATGCTATGTTTTGTCTATACAGCGCACAAGAAACAATACTTTTCACTGTATACTAATGCATGTGACAATAATAAATCAAATTAAAAACATTTTGCAAATTTGAAATTTCATGGCTAACTCCTCCATTAATTCTGTACATACATAATATTAATGCTCGCTGCAGTTTAAGTCTTAATAATTAGAAAAATCTTTGCTGTAATTAGTAACAATTGAAGTTGGAACAAACCTTCACTGCGCGAGTGATGGGAGTCACTATTTGACATCTAGATTTTGTGAACTGAAATTTACAATTTAGTGAGCTACGCAGTGAAAACATTTCTGTGTTTCTTAGGCTACTTGCCAAATAAGATCCTGCAAATTTGATAAAATGGGCAATTTTTCCAGTTATTTGATTCTAATATATACCAATAACAAATGCTTTCATCTACAAAAAGAAAATAGGTAATTCTGCAGGTTGTGTGACCCAATATGCCTTCAGCTCATAAATCACAAAATGACAATTAACTTTGTTCTATGTCACTGCTTTCAAACTCAAGTAACACTAAAACCTTGTCAAAGAAATGAATTGCTGTAGCAGGAAGAAAAACTCTATTGGACGGAATTCTCGATCTGATACATATTACAAGGGCAACTGTTCCTGCAAGTGAATTTAAGGAAGTAATCCAATCTAGGAGTACATGTAAACCATTCCAGCTTCACGAGAACCCCTAGATTAGATGGGATATAACTTGAGATATGTTGGAAATATTTGTGGGCTTCAAATGGAAGCAAAGCGAACTGATTTAACAGCAGGAAATACTGTGCCCAGTCTTATCAGGCACCCAGGTGCACACCTGAAATATTATATTCAACATATTAAGTGCCTTAACACCAACTGAAGGGCGTCATTTTCAAAACTTGTTCCTGATGAGTGAGACAAGACATTAGGTCTCACACAGTCAGAATTCTGCAGCAACCCTTGCGTCAGCCAATAGTGGAGCAGGAAGAGCAGCAGCATATCCCTAACTCCAGAGGCATCACAATTCACCTGCATCTCCAGGAGAGGTTGGAAAAATTTGGTTTGTTCTCACTGGAACAACAGAGGTTGAGAGGTGACCTGATAGAAGTTTACAAGATTATGAGAGGCATGGACAGAGTGGACATTCAGAAGCTTTTTCCCAGGGTGGAAGAGTCAATTACTAGGAGGCATAGGTTTAAGGTGCGAGCAGCAAGGTTTAAAGGAGATGTACAAGGCAGATTTTTGTTTTACACAGAGGGTGCCTGGAACTTGCTGCCAGGGAGATAGTGGAAGCAGATACAATAGTGAGTTTTAAGGGGTGCCTAGACAAATACATGGATAGATGGAATAGAGGGATGTGATTCCTAGAAGGAAAGGGAGTTTTAGTTCAGTTGGACACCATGATTGGTGCAGGCTTGGAGGGCTGAAGGGCCTGTTCCTGTGCTGTAATTCTTTTTTGTTCTTTGTTCTTCACTGCTCCAACACCTTCCTCTCTATACTTAGTTCAGGGTTGCTGCCAGTGAGGCAGGTGGCCAGCAATTGGTTTTCTTTGTCAGATAAGTCGTCAATGGAGATGTGACCAGTGTAGGCAATTCACCCCAATTATTCAGAGAATGTCCGAAGATCAATTGTTATTGATCCTTGGGTATGGGGCTGCAAATAGATCCAGATTAATTTCTACCCTATTGTTTTGAATTTCATTCATCAGTGACTATTGGGTTTCCTTTAACTCAAATGCTACTTTTAATCTCTTCAAATGTACAACAACATCCTTCATATCTCCTTTAACAGCACACACAGCAATGCTGCCTCTGCTTAAGAAACAAGATTATTAGGACTAATCACAGACGCAAGCAAAAAAGACCAGCACCTTCTGGCATTTTACTTTTGAAAAGTTTTTAATTAAGCTAATGTTTGCTTGTAGACTACTCTCACTTTCAACCAGCATGTACAACTGTAAAAATCTTAAGCATGCACCAATAATTGATAACATTTCATGCAGCTACAGTACTCACTAATCTGCTCACACAAGCTCATTCTCGCAAAACTATACTAAGTAATCACCGAGGACTTGTTCAGACATGTGAAGATGTACTTCCCATCTCCATTCTTACAGGGAATTACCTGCAAGTGAAAGAAAAATTGGACCTACTCCACACATTTAGCAAAACAGCACTTTTATAGCAAATAAAATACTATATGTTACTCTTCACGATAAGATATTAGCTTCATGAAAGAAAACTTACCAGACCTTTTACAGAAAATACGCTATCCCCACACGGTAATACCAATCACCATTACATAAATCATTTATAGGGAGGTAGTCTACAGTGTGGCATCGGCTGCTCTGCATGGATCGAACAGCTGCCTAATTCATTCCAAAACACAAGAGCCAGCATGAAGAACAGAAGAAAATCCCTCTGGGGAAGCAGGGATTGAATCCTCCAGGAGTGCTATTTGTGTCTGCTTATTTCAGATAATCTATCCTCCCCTTACCCACTGTTCCAGTAAAGGAAATTAAAACGACATTAACAACACCGCAAAGGCAACTGGATAAAAATACTGCTGTTGTTAACAGTTTTATATTTGTTAAAAAAAAGTTGGCACTTGAATTGAGGATCAATTCTTAAATGCTTGATGGTTTAATTTCCTCTGCAAATGCTCTTGGTTAATACGCCCCTGCTAAATCCCTTTTGCGCTATCTTAATGACTGTTTTAATTATGTACATTAAGTTTATGCAAATACATTAACCCGTATGCTACCATGAACATGAAGCCTCAGAGCAAATTAAAAATACAAGGAACTTCTTTGATCCACTGATAAATGCATTGCTCAATGTGGTAATCAGCTGATCTGTTACCACTGGCTTCAATGCCACTTTTCTATTTAGAGCAAGCATCATCCAGAATTCCTACTCCTAGCTGCCATTCAGTTACTTGTGTGTTTATATCCTCTCTTTATATATCTGCAAATATAATCAAGCATCCTGATGATGCTCAGACACACAAACTGATCATCTGAACAGGTGGTTTATGAAGCTCTGGTATCTCAACAGACATACTATAATGCCAACAATAAACATAATTAAAATCTAATTTTGCTTCTACTCTTTTCTATGTGAAATTGGCTCACAATCAATTAATTTTCCAAGCCGGAGGTCTCCCAAGGATTCATCCTTGACCCCTTCCTTTTTCGCATTTATATGCTGTCCCTTGAAGGTATCATTCACAAAAAATAATCTACGTACAAGATCATGAAGGGCATGGACAGAGTGGATAGGGAGCAGCTGCTCCCCTTAACTGAAGGGTCAGTTCCAAGGGGACATAAATTCAAGGTGAGGGGCAGAAGGTTTCAGGGGGATGTGAGGAAAAACTTTTTTTTAACCAAAAGGTGTTGACAGTCTGAAATGTGCTGCTTGGGAGGGTGGTAAACAAAACAAAGAACAACCTAGCACGGGAAACAGGCCCTCCGGCCCAACGAGCCCGTGTCGCCATCTTAACAAAGCATTTTTCTACACCTACCTTGACCCGTGTGTATGCATATGGTACCCCCATTGGAAACCAGATTCAGGGGAGAATAGTTTAGGGACAATTTGTTACACCAATCAGCCTAAGAGCACATCTTTGGGGTGTGGGAGGAAACCGGAGCGCCCGGAGGAAACCCATGCAACCACAAGGAGAATGCGCAAACTCCCACAGACACCGGCCCAAATCCATGTATCTGCACAGCTAGCAGTGATATTCACTGAGCTGTTGTGGTGCCCATCTGCTGGTCCAGTTTTAAGCACACACAACGACACGAAGTACTAGGCCACTCTCGAAACATCCAAGAGCAGCCCACGCACAACCCACCGTGTGCATACCCCTCGTTAGACAACAAGGTGGACCGACACACCTGCAGAGTAAAAGAGACAAAACATCAACATGTAGCATTAGATTTCCAGTAACGTCCCGAGGCTCTGACCCTTTTTAAAACTGTCTCCTATAACCCTCCATCCCTGTTTCACTCATATGCCTAAGTAAACCTTAAACAATTCCAGCGTGCCTGCCTCCACCATCTTACATGGTAGTGCATTCCATACCCCCATGACCCTCTGTGTGAAAAACCTCCCTCTAGTATCCAAATTATACTTCTCCCCCCTCACCCTTAGCTCATGAACCCTCGTGATATTTGTCTCCAATCTAGGAAAAAGCCTGCCACTGTTTACTCTATCTATACCCTTCATTATTTTATACACCTCTATCAGATCCCCCCTTAATCTCCAACTTTCTAAGGAAAAGAGCCCCAGCTTACCCAATCTTTCCTCATAATTCAGTCCTTGCATACCAAGCAGCATCCTGGTAAACCTCCTCTGCACTCTCTCCAAGGTCTCCACGTCCTTCCGGTAGTAAGGTGACCAGAACTGGACGCAGTACTCCAAGTGCGGTCTAACCAACGTTCTGTACAACTGTAGCATTAGACGCCAGCTCTTATACTCTATACCCCTTCCTATAAAGGCTAGCATTCCGTAAGGTTTCTTCGCAACCTTCTCCACCTGGGTTGCCACCTTCAGAGACTTGTGCACTTGCACTCCCAGGTCCCTCTGCATTTCTATACTCTTAATTGGTCTATCCTTTATCATGTAGCTCCTCCCTGCATTATTCCTTCCAAAATGCATCACCTCGCATTTATCAGGATTAAATTCCATCTGCCATCTATCTGCCCAATATACCAGCCTATCTATATCCTGCTGTGTCACCTGACAATCCTCCTCACTATCCGCCAATCCTGCCATCTTGGTGTCATCTGCAAACTTGCTGATCACACCACGTATGCCCTCTTCCAAGTCATTTATATATATTACCTAGCTTGACCCGTGTGTATGCGTATGGTACCCCCATTGGAAACCAGATTCAGGGGAGAATAGTTTAGGGACAATTTGTTACACCAATCAGCCTAACAGCACATCTTTGGGGTGTGGGAGGAAACCGGAGCACCTGGAGGAAACCCACGCAACCACAGGGAGAATGCGCAAACTCCCACAGACACTGGCCCAAATCCATGGAAGAGAAGAGGTCCCAGTACTGAGCCCTGCGGCACACCACTGGTGACAGATCTCCAGCTAGAAAAGGACCCTTCCACTACTACTCTCTGTCTCCTGTTGCCTAGCCAGTTTTCAATCCATCTAGATACCTGTCCCTGTATCCCATGTGCCTTAACCTTTTCTACCAGTCTACCATGAGGGACTTTGTCAAACGCCTTACTGAAACCCATATAGATGACATCAACGGTAGAGGCAGGCTGCCTTCCAACCTTTAAAAAGAACCTGAATGAGTGCTTGGCACATCATAACATTCATGGGCTAAGTACTGATAAATGGGATTAGGTGGGGGGTCAGGTGTTTCTCATCTGTTGGTGCAAACTAGATGGGCTGAAGGGCCATATAAAAAAATGACCATACCCATTTCTATCTGGTCAAATACTTCCTGACCGCCATCTGCTTCTGCGTTGCCAGATTGTTGGTCCAACACTGAGCATTGGATAAACACTGACTTCTTGCAATTAAGAATCGGGAAGACCAAAGCCATCTTCTTTGAGCTCCACCACAAGTTCTGTACCCTCAGAACTGACTTCTACTTCCTTGTCTGGTCACTCTCTCTGGCTAAACATAACTTAGGAATTATAACTGATCCATCACAGAGTGCCTGCCTTCTACCTCTATGAGGTCACAGACATCTACTTTGGAAACTCATCCATGTCTAATTAATGCTCTCCTGGCTAGCCTATAATGCCTCCACCTTTTAAATTTCAGCTGATTCAAAATTTGCTGTCCATACCTTGTCCCACATCAAATCCCACTCATGTCTCTACACTAAATTAGTTCCCAGTCCCATAATCACATGTGAAAAATTAGCTTCCTTATATCGCCATGGCCTCACACTTCCCTATCTTCTCCAATCCTTCAATCCTCGATCTCCCCAAGACTCAAACACCTGCCACTTTTAGCGTATCCCTTTATTCTACAACTGCTGACAAATCTTCACCTCTCTTGGCCTCATGCAGTGGAATTCCCTCCCAAAATCTCTACCTCTACATCTCTCACTCCTGCTTAAGACACGGTTACCAAACATTACTCTCTCCTTTCTGTCCTTTTACTGTGTAAAATGTGGTTTTTAAAACAAAAAAAACACAATGGGGCCACAAAAAGGAAACAGAAATCAGAGCAGAATGGAGCCTTTATGAAATAAAAGAGCATGCACAAGAATACCAAGAATGGGACTGACAATTGGAACTTAGAGTGACATGGAGAATAGATGGACAATGCTGCCAAACAATGAGGAGGTCAGAGTCAGGTTGCAGGACTAGCAGAGGAGCAAGGAGTGGGCAGTTTGAAGATGGGGCCTTGTTTAGTCTTTTAAATACTTACCCAAGGCCAAACAGCAAAAACCCAGATCAAGCAGACTGCAGTTTGTCCGGATGAGCCAGGAGACTGGTGCCTAGATCTTTGTTAAATTAGTAAGCTACTTCCAAAGCAACACAGAATTGATATTGTCAAGGGAAGTGATAAGATACTGAAATTCCATTGAAAGTGGGGTCCAAAGTTCAAACCCATAAGTTTGAGAGTACAGGCTCAGTAGCTGGGCGATGGAAGACACATATTCCACAATGTGACAAGATGCAAGTTCAAAATGACGCAACAGCAACATTTAATGGAACATACTAATAGTAATTTGGAATGGGAAATACAGACAAAAATGTACAACCAAAATAATAAAAAAGGAAGTGAGTTTTGTGGATATGTCATGACAATGGGAATTAAGAAGTGTGAATGTAATCCTGGTGTGAAGTGAACAGAAATGGGGTGTTTTGGGGTAAAGTGTGCAATGCTAATGGGAACTCCTTAAAATTCATTCACAGGATGTGGGCATTGCTGACTGGGCCAGCAGTTATTGCCCATCCCTGAGGGCATTTCAAGAGTCAACCACATTGCTGTGGCTCTGTAATCACATATAGGCCAGACTAGGTAATGTCAGCAGATTTCCTTCCCTAAAGGACATTGTGAACTCCTGTCATAATTATGGTAATATTTAATTAAGTGCAGCCAAATAAGTTGGGGCATCAATGAAACCAAATTGGTTATTTAGTACTGCATTTTGTACTGCATTAATATTTTAAGCTTAGCATGTTGTTGTGAAGTAGTTTTAGCTTTGCATGCAGTTTAAACTTGTGAAGCACATGTCAGGTGAGTAGGCTCAGAATGACTCTGAAGCAAAACAGAAGAGACAGACACTGGGCAGATCTGGCAAAGTTCTCCTGCCCTAAAATCTGGCAGGAATGCAGCTGAGGCTTTGAGAGAGTTTGGCTGAAAGCTAGACACACAGGGACAGCCTAAGCTACCAATTTATGTGAGGCTTGCTTAGGATGGAATCTCTGTTCACTCTGGCAATTCTTCCTTGCACCAGAATGGCTGCTCCAGTGTGGCTGGTTGGCCAGGGATCACTACATGCTTGGTACTATGGGTGGAAGGTGATGGAAGTTGGATGTGCGTGTGATGAGGGAAGAGCAGAAATCTGTGCCTGACCCTGGCTCTTGGAAATATTTTGATCAACTGGGCTCGCAGCATAAAGATATGCAGCAAATCTTTATCGCAACTTCAATTGCCTTTGCTGAAGCTAGCTGGTCCCTGAGATACATACATCATCCAAAAAAATACTAATTACAGAACCCTCATCTGATCACCCATGATCTAACAGAACAGTGGAATAGGCTCAAGGCGCTGAATGATGTCTTCTGGTTCTTATATTCTTGATCTTGGGTACTTTGTGCCATGGCCAACATTGGAGGCTTTCCACAAAAATGTTACTGCCCAATATTTGGATTTAAGTTCTGGAGTTTATAAGTCTTAAATTTTCATAAATATACAACTGCTCTGTATGTGTAGTACTATGTAGTTATGAATAAATCTATTTCATACTTGTAATAAAATACATAAAAAAGACAATAAAACCTTCACATAGTCATTTACAATGTTCGCCAGAGAAATCACAAATCCCTGCCATCGCTGAGATTCCACATGCACAGAAATATTCTCCAAACATGGTCTGTAGCCGATTATTTCAAAATACTGCTGATGTTTAAATCTTTGCCCATTTCCCCCCTCTCCATCTCCTCTTAGTAAGGTGCTGAGCCCTGTCCATACTTGGGCATGGTTCACTGACAGCCATTCTTACACTGACATCCTTCACAAGTGAACTGAACGGAAACAGATTTTCAGCTGAGAGTAAGAACGACTGAGTGTTATGTGGGGTGGATTTGGTGGGGTGGATTTGTTGGGGTGGAAGGCAAAAAAAATCACAACTAACTCTGAATGGAGCCTCACCATGCATTTACACATAAGCACTTTCGACCAGTATCAGAAACCTTGTTCATTTTTCTCTCGCTAAACTGTAATTCAATGACAGCAATGGTAGCACTTTTCTGTTAGAGGCTGGGTCCATAGAATCCCTTCAATACAGAAGGAGGCCATTCAGCCTTTTGAGTTTGTACTGACCTCAATGCCACACAGGTCCAATCCCTTTAATCCCATCCACTTATCCTGCTAGGCCCCTAACAGTAATGTTTTATTTAGCATGGGCAATCCACTTAACCTGCACACCTTTGGGCTGAGAGAGGAAATCGGAGCACCCAGAGGAAAGCCATACAGACATGGGGAGCATGTGCAGATTCCACACAGACGTTGACCCAAGCGGGAATCGAACCCGGGTCCCTGGCGCTGTGATGCAGCAGTGCTGACCACTGTGCCACCTTGCTGCCCTTCAATTGGTCTGGGCCAGTCACTGTGGCTTTTCTGGTCTTTAAGCTTCAACTACTAAGATCAGGAAGCTGATGAATTTTTTTGGTATGAATAAAACACAGATCAGAGTCACAGTGGAATGTAGTAAATGGTTCTCATCGAGAATCCTTGCTACCAGTGGATGGTACAGAGCAAAGTCTGTGAGCAAAATCACAAATCTTTGCAGTGGTCTGACATTTAACAGCTGCAGCACAAAGAATCAGAATGTAAAACTGCCAAAGAGCTTACAATAATATCACCTCAATAGAACATAACAGAAATGCTTCACTGACATTGCTGAACTAGGCTGGCATTTACACAAATATTGTTTGTATTTAAAATTAATATTTTCACCAGATTCTTATTATTGAATTACTCATTCAAGATAAAGCACAAGAATAATTGATAACGAGCAGCCAAAGCCAATTTATTTCCATCCTTGGCCTTAACTAATTCGTTGCTAATTGATCAAACCAGGCTACAGGCAAGATTCTCCGGCCTCCCAGCTGCATGTTTTGTGCCAGGTGGAGATGGCTCATTGTTTGGAAGCGGCGGGATTCTGTGGTCCCAATGACATTACTCCATGCCGGTGGGAAACCTGGGGTCAAGGGTGCGCTGCCGGCGGGGCCAAAGAATCCCACGTTATGAACGGTTGGAGAATTTGGCCTATGTATCTCATCATAAGTGCTCTAGTGTATTGAGACTCATTGTAAAAATGGCACATTCAACTTTGCCTACTCTTAGTAGCTTTTTAAAATACTCGTGTTAAAATATTGAATGCCAGTGGCATAATGGCATGGGGGAAGGTGCAGAACTGCTTAATTCAAAATTGATCTGAATTAAGATCAGAGGGTAGCATCAGTGACTAGGATATTTTTCTGATTTTTGTTCCCATTTTACCAAGATTCATTAAGCTCCCTCGTGTTGTCAGGTGAACAGCTTGTGAGGCTAATCATCAGTACAGCCAAGATTAGAAATCTACTTACGTCGGGAACTTGGAAAAGAATTGTTGAGCTGCTCCATCACTTCCTCCAGTCCAGTGCTTGTACCCTGGGGAGGACTCAGCAATTCATCCTCACCTGGAACAAAAGCCTCACTTTATAATATACACAAGGAAGCCTGTATCCAATATCAAGAACAAATCTTATAATGTATCTGTATCGGTTCACAACTTGTTTGCGCTGCACACGTTTCTCACCCATACCAACATGACTAAACAAGAATAATATAAATAACTGGAGATTTTAAAAGTAAATAAATGCTGACAAAAATAAAAGGTAGGTGGGAAGTAAAAATAACATAACCTTGGACTGAGACTCAAGGCACAACTCCATGGTATAGGATGTCAGTTAAGCCTCTGTTATATTGCTGGTTTATGATGTATACAAGGCAGTGCATTTTTCTGTAACCCAATAATACTACAAGCTCTGTCATGTGCTTTTGTACCCTCAGGCCCTACAACATTCAAAATAACTTTCATCTATAACTGGCATCAGAAAATCTCTACATCAAACAGTAAGATTAATTTTAAAGCAAAACTTTTCAATCTACTATAAGTGATAAGATAATTGCTTAATTTTAAAGGCAGCAAACAAGCCTTGGGTCCACATAACTTTGCTAAACCATGAGGGTAGAATGTGGGTAAAACTCTTGTCAAAAAGGCCATCACAGTTTATAAAAACAGGTGCCTCCTCAAATGTATCCCTTGGAAATATTCCATATTCTTTACATAATTCCATTTGAAGCTGTCATTATTTACGTGTAATGTGATTGACATAACATCTATTTATGAAGAATGGCTCGGTGGAGCTTTTTGTTCCAAGTGCAGCCTGTGTTAAAAAAGTAATACCCAGACAGCAGAAGGAATCCAGAGGAATGTAAAAGTGATGACAATATAACAGAATTATTAAAAGTGACCTAAAGTTAAATATGTTCAAGTTGATTTGCTTCAGATTTCCGGATCTACTGATGCCACTTGGGAGAAAATTGGTGACCCCTTCCAGGAAATGGCACAAGTGATTAAAAATGGCCACTTCCACCAGGGGTTCCACTGAAGTTATTGTAGATTGAGAGAGATGCCATGAGATTTCAAGGCCACCACCACCTAGAGAAAGAAAAAGGGAGCTCGGCACTGTTAGCGCAGCATGGTGGCACAGCGGTTGGAACTGCTGCCTCGCAGTGCCAGGGACCCGAGTTCAATTCTGGCCTTAGGTGACTGCGTAGAATTTGCACATTCTCTCCATGTCTGCGTGGGTTTACTCCGGTTTCCTCCCACAGTCCAAAGATGTGCAGGTTAGGTGGATTGGCCCTTAGTTTCAGGGGCATTAGTAGGGTAAATACATGGGGTTTTGGGATAGGACCTGGGTGGGATTGTTGTTGGCGCAGGCTCGATGGGCCAAATAGCCTCCTTCTGCACTGTACGGATTTGATGATTTAGAGTTCTTCAGGATCCTGACAAGGTGAATTGCTAGGGCACATGGTCTATAATACAAGGCTGAGAGAGACCACACAACCAAACTCTACACATTAAGTAAGGAAATAATTTGCCCACATCAGCAGCCATCTAAAGAGAGTTGGTTTTATATGGAATCTTATCGTGTCTCGCCTAGGCACCTGAATGTGCTGCACGTACAATTAATTATTTTTAAGTATTGGTTATGTAGATAAACACAGCAACTATTCTTCACCAAGAAAAATGACCAGCTAATCTATTTTTTGTTATGTTCCTTATGCAATCGATTTATTGCCTAGTCGTACAAACACTGCTGAACTAATGTTCAAGATAATCCTGTAAACTTTCATTCATGTGTTATATTTATCCTGTGAACATAAAACCATAGGGAATACTGAAATCCAAGCAGAATACCTAACAAGTTCTTCTGCAAAGATTAGAGAGATAGAGGTTTCTGAAACAATTAAAAACTGGCCACATTATATGCCGAAGATAATGCAGCAAAGAATCGTGGACAGGCCCTTTTGTACAATGTTGCATTTTTGAAACTCCCATACATAAAAGTTATTTATTTGTTTCCAACAAAATATCCAGTGCAGATAAGAATAAATAAATAAGTGTAGCATTTGATCCTTATCCTGCTTTTGGCACTTTGCACTGCAAGAATAGGTAGCATTCAAACAGGAAAGACTTCTAACACGTGAAATAAGACTGGAAAAAAATAATGATACCACAGTAAGGAGACTGGAGAGAAAAAAAAGTAAGCTCTGAGAGGAATCAAGAACATCTTAAAGAAAGATAGGTAAAATGGCTGAGACATAGCTAGCTTTTGGAGATCTATAAGCATGCTGTATGGCCAATGCTTACTCCAATGGAAACAAGCAGTGTTCCAGATTGCACTCTATCTTTAAAAGGATAGTATAAAATCAATAATAAATTTTGATACAGTTTACCAAACTTCATGCAAATATTCTTTACAAGGGATTAGCAGACAGGACTCAAATAACCTAGACGTGTTGTGGCATTTAACAATACTTGCCATAGCTCTGTCACTTGTTGGTTGTTGAATGGTATGGAAATAGTATCTGAATCAATATGTCATTTAAATTGCCCCAGTTTCATGCAGTAAAAGTTTTAAAAAAGTTTATTTATTACTGTCACAAGTTGGCTTACATTAACACTGCAATGAAGTTACTGTGAAAATCCCCCAGTCGCCACACATTGGTGCCTGTTCAGGTACACAGAGAGAATTTAGCATGGCCAATGCACCTAACCAGTACGTCTTTGGACTGTGGGAGGAATCCAGAGCACTTGGAGGAAACCCATGTGGACATGGGGAATATGTGTAGACTCTACATAGTGACCCAAACCTGGAATCAAATCCTTGGTGCTGTGAGGCAGCAGTGCTAATCAATGTGCTACCATGTCACCCCATCTTTGTTGCGGATATGTGAAATGCTAACCCTGTTGCTCTCTCCACAGATGCAGCCAGATCTTAGTTCTTCCAGCATTTTACATTTTCATTTCAGATTTCCAGCATTCAAAGTGTTTGCTGATGTATCAATCTTTTAGGTAATTCTGGCATAACTTTCTGCTGTTATATGCCATACCCCAGGAAATAATGAAGTATCCTGCATGCCTTCTTAGCCACTTTATCTACCTGTCCTGCTACCTTCATGGATCATAAGAAGTCTGACAACACCAGGTTCTACAGACATTCTCTCCAAGTTCCTTCTGCTCCTTTACATTTCCCAGAAATGTACCATTTATTGTGAATCCCTTGTTTTATTTGCACTTCCAAATACATTAACTCACACTCCTGTGGACTGAATTTGATTTGCCATGTTTCAGCCTATCTAACCAGTTCATTTAGATCTTCCTGCAGTTCACAGCTTTCGTCCTCACCATCAGCCACACAGTCAAATCTTGTATCATTTGCAAACTTGTTAATCAAGTTTAAATCATTGATATGTACAACAAAAAGCAAAGAGCCCAGTATCAAGTGTTACGGAACCCTATTGGAAGAACATTACAAAAACACCACTGATCCTTAGTACTCTTTTCTGTTACTGATTTGTTAGCAAAATTGAAGAGCATGGGATTAAATTTGAAGTGACAGCATAGATACAAAATTGAGTAAATGCCAGAAAGCAAAGAGTAGGAGTGAATGGTTGTTTTTCAGACTGGAGAGAAGTGAACTATGGTCCTTCACTCGGTAATTATTGTGGAACTCCTCTTAATGATATGTATTAATGACTTGGACTTGGATGCATGCAGAGCATCATTTCAAAGTTTGTAGGGGGGATGAAACAAAGAAATGTAGGAAACCGTGATGAGGATAGTAATAGACTTCAGGACATGGACTGACTGGTGAAATGGTCAGGCACATATCAGATGAAATTTAGGAAGTGAGTAGTGATTCACTTTGGTTGGAAGAAAGGAAGGCAATATTAATTGGATGGTATTATTTTAAAGGGGGTGTGGAAATACTGATAGCTGGAGATATATGTACACAAATCATTGAAGGTTACAAATGGCTGTAAAAAAGCATGGGGGTCCTTTGCTTGATAAACAGAGGCATAGAATACAAAAATTATTATCCTTTTACAAAGGCTGGTTAGGTTCCATCTGGAGTAATGTGCACAATTCTGGACACCACACTTTAGGAAAAATATCGAGATATTATGGAGACTGAACAGGAGATTTACCAAAATGGCATTAGGGTTGAAACATGCCAGTTCGGTGGACAGACTAGACAAATTGAGTTTATCTATCTTATGCATAAAATGCCATCTCCAAGAGTATAGCGCTTCCTTGTTACTACTTTGGAGTGTCAACCTGGATTTCCTAGATTAGTTACATACTCAAGAGGTTTACGGCATGGAAACAGGCCCTTCAGCCCAACTTGTCCATGCCGCCCCTTTTTTTTTTGAAACTCCTAAGCTAGTCCCAATTCCTGCATTTGGCCCATATCCCTCTATACCCATCTTACCCATGTAACTATCTAAATGCTTTTTAAAAGATAAAATAGTACCTGCCTCTACCACTACCTCTGGCAGCTTGTTCCAGACACTCACCACCCTCTGTGTGAAAAAATTGCCCCTCTGGACACTTTTGCATCTCTTCTCTCTCACCTTAAACCTATGCCCTCTAGTTTTGGACTCCCCTATCTTTGTGAAAAGATATCTACCTCATCTATGCCCTTCATTATTTTATAGAAATCTATAAGGTCATCCCTCAGCCATCTATGCTCCAAAGAAAAAAGTCCCAGACCACCCAGCTTTTCCTTATAACTCAAACCATCAAGTCCCGGTAGCGTCCTAGCAAAATCTTTTCTGCACTCTTTCTAGTTTAATAATATCCTTTTTATAACATGGTGACCAGAACCATACACAGTATTCCAAGTGTGGCCTTACCAAATCTTGTACAAATTCAACAAGACGTCCAACTCCTATATTCAATGTTCTGACCAATGAAACCAAGCATGCCAAATGCCTTCTTCACCATTCTGTTCACTGGTGACTCCACTTTCAAGGAGCTATGAACCTATACCCCTTTTTGCTCTGTAATTCTCCCCAACGCCCCACCATTAACTGAGTAAGTTCTGCCCTGGTTCAGTCTATCAAAATGCATCACCTTGCATTTATCTAAATTAAACTCCATCTGCCATTCATTGCCCACTGGCCCAATTGATCAAGATTCTGTTTCAATCCGAGATAGCCTTCTTCACTGTCCACTATGCCACCAACCTTGGTATCACCTGTAAACTTATTAACCATGCCTAATAAATTCTCACCCAAATAATTAATACAAATGACAAGTAACAGTGGACTGAGCACTGATATCTGAGGCACACCGCTGGTCACAGGCCTCCAGTTTGAAAAACAGCCCTCTACAGCCCCCCTCTGGCTTCTGTTATCCAGCCAATTTTGTATCCATTTGGCTACCTCACCCTGGATCCTGTGAGATTTAACCTTATGCAAGAACCTACCATATGGTACCTTGTCACAGGCCTTGCTAAAGTCCACGTCGACAACGTCAACTGCACTGCCCTCATAACTTTCTTGGTTACCCCTTCAAAAAACTCAAATTCGAGAGACATGATTTTTCCACTCACAATGCCATGTTGACTGTCCCTAATCAATCCTTGCCTCCCTAAATGCCTGTACATCCTATCCATCAGAATACCTTTTAACAACTGACCCACTACAGAGGTTAGGCTCACCAATCTGTAGTTCTCAGGCTTTTCCCTGCAGCCCTTCTTAAACAAAGGCATGACATTTGCCATGCTCCGATCTTCAGGCACCTCACCTGTGACTATTGATGATTCAAATATCTCCACTAGGGACACACAATTTCCTCCCTAGCCTCCCACAATGTCCTGGGATATACTTCATCACGTCCCAGGGATTTATCTAGCTTGATGTGCTTTGAGATTTCCAGCACCTCCTTCTCTGTAATATGTACACTCCTCAAGACATCACTATTTATGTCCCCAAATTCCCTAACATCCATGTTTTTCTCAACAGTAAATACTGATGAGAAATATTCATTCAGGATCTCACCCATTTGTTGTGGATCTGCACAAAGATGACCTTCTTGGTCCTTAAGAGGCCCCAGTCTTTCCCTAGTTGGCCTTTATGTATTTGTAGAAGTTCTTTAGATTCTCCTTTGCATTATCTGCCAAAACAATCTCATGTCCCCTTTTTGCCCTCCTGATTTCTCTCTTAACTCTACTCCTATATCCCCTATACTCTTCAAGGGATCTACCTGATCCCAGCTGCCTATACACTGTCATGTACCTTCTTGACCAGGACCTCAGTATTCCGAGTCATTCAGGGTTCCCTACTTCTACCCATCTTACCCTTCACTCTAAAAGGAATGTGCTTACCCTGAACCCAATTATAGGAGGAGAGAAAAACAGTTCTTATTTGTCCGTCTGGAATGATAGTGGATGCCAACTTATTTAACAGTTACTAATAACTATCTGTATGGCCTTGCCCTTTCTACCTTGGCGATCCCTTAGAACCTAATGTCTTTGTAAGCTCCAACATGTTGCTACTGGCCTCCTGCTCAGCTGCTACATCTTGGCTTCTGTTACTCATTCCCTAAATCTCTCCTTTTTTTGCTGCATTCAATGACCTCGTCAAATCCATTCTTTTGACCATGCCTTCAATTTTGCACCTTTGGTGTCAGGTATATCAAGTTGGTAGTACTCTCACCTCTAAAAAAGAGGGTTGTGGGTTTAGGTCGCACTCCAGAAACCTGAACATGAAAATCCCAGTTGATAATCCAGTGCAGTACTACAGAAGTGCTGTACCTGTTGTCTTTTGAATGAAACATTAAGCTGTGAGTCGCCCTCTTAGGCGGATGTAAATAAAATTCATGCTGCTATTCTCAAGATAAGTAGGAGAGTTACCCCCAGTGTCCTGGTCAGTATCTTACCCTCTATCAATAAAACATAAAACAGGTTCCCTGGCCTTAATCACATTGTGGGCGTTTGCTGTGTGCAAATTGGAGACAGTGTTCCCCATATTACAAAAGTGGCAACAATTCAAAAGCACCCAGAATGTGCTTTGGGATGTCCTAAGATTGTGCAAGGTGCTTTAAAAATGCATCATTTTATTTCATTCCTTTTCTTCTGTTTGCCATCCATTGTTATCTCCTGAACAAGGTAAAGATCTCTGAAGTTATTTCACCTTCAGAAAAAACAGTACAGATAAGTAATTGGAAAGTAGGGAGTAGTAAAAGGAATTCATTATTGGAACAACCAACATACACTCCTTACTGGCAAAGAGGAAATATGCAAGTGCTGGTACATGTCTCCATAAATCGTGAGGAGTCAAGGGAAGGAAAAATTGCTTTTATTTAACATTTGCCTGCATTAATACACTGCTGCCTTTTATGTTCAAGCATACCACAAATACCATAAATTTTATGATCTCCCAACCTTGAATGCTGCAGAATCTATTGGGATACAGCTAACGCAGCCCTAAACTGTGAAGGTACAGAGAATAATGATCCAAATTCTAGAAGACTGAAACAAACTCCAAATCTAACCTGTGCTTGGTTTACACACTAACTGAACACAGCTGCAAAGTGAGGGTTACTCTGAGTATCATAAATCACAGATTATAGAATCCTATAGTGCAGATAGAGGCCATTTGGCCCATCAGGTCTGCACTGACCACAATCCCCCCACGCCCTATCCCATAATCCCATGCAGTTATCCGAGCTAGTCCCCTTGACACTAAGGGGCAATTTAACATGGCCAATCCACCTAACCCGCACATTTTTCGGACTGTGGAAGGAAACTGGAGCACCTGGAAGAAACCCATGCAGACACAGGGAGAATGTGCAAACTCCACACTGACAGTGACCTAAACCAGGAATCGAACCTGGGTCCCTGATGCTGTGAGGCAGCAGTGCTAACCACTGTCACCATGCCGCTCAGTGCTCAACCTGAAAACATAAAAGTAAAACAGAAGGAACTTTATTTACAAATGATTTTGCTGGTCGGAAACCTTTTAAAAGTGCAGAGTTCCACTAGCCAAACTAGAAACAACTTGGGTGGGGGACAAGAGATTCTCTGTCCTCTCTGTGGTGTCTTTTTCATCCCTGAGGTGGCGCTCCACTGTCAATGGGATTTCTCCTTGACTGCATCCCACACTGCCAGGAAACCCACAGTGGGGGTACGCTGTTGGCAGGACCAGATGATCCCAATGGCATGAGCAGTCAGAAAATTCTGGCTCTGGTTAGATTTTTTATAAAATCAATGGACTGAATAAGTACCATATTAATTTCTTTACAGGATTTTTTGCAAACATACAAAAGCAAACTTTCCCATGAAGGTCAGCAACTTACTTGCTGTTTTGCTTAGTCTGCTTTACTCATACAGAGTTATTAATACAAAATAAAATGACAAATAGCCACCACAGAAATAATTAAAAATCTCATTATGTTAAGAGTCAGTGAAATTAATTTCTTTCGCTCAATGAACTTTAACACAAATTAAATATTAATTTTTCATGCATTTCGATCTTGCATCAATGGCATGAAAATGGCAGTTCTGAAGTTAGGCATAATCTCCCCCAGGGCACAGTTTAATTCCCGCAAAGGATTTCAATAACAAAATTTTGCATAATCTAGTTTACCACGAGCGCAGATTCAACACTAATATATTCTTCTTTTATATTAGTCAAATTATTTGAATAAAAATTCGTTTGACAATTTGCAGTTCGTGTTCATGGAATTCCAGATAGTCAGTAATTAATCACAACTGAAGGTATAAATCTTAAGTTTCTGAAGCTTGTTCCATTGCTTGATGCATATATTTGAATGAAGCTCTTCTGATGACATTAAGTTGTTAGCAGCATAAGCGCTAATATATTGAATATGTCACTGCAGCTTGTGGTGTGATTAATTATACAAATTATCTCTTAAAAAAGATATTAACAACTAAAATTAATTGCTTGCTGCCTGTCCTTTTGCAGCATGCAATCCTCCACCGCTATGCTAAGCCACAGTCAAAGTTTAAGGCGCAGATTTTCATCCCTGGGTCGATTTTGCAAAGTCAGGAGATTTTCAAGCTTGCCTCTGTGCCCATATTTAAATAGAAATATAAGAAAATATATCCTTCCAATCCTCACCTGCCTTCCCCCTGCACACCACACACTCCCTATGCCCCATCCATGCCAACCCTTATTCTCCACACACCCCAAAGGCCTCCACATTACCAATGTCATCTTAGTGGTCCTCTACCCACCCCATTGTACCATATCCCCATGCCAACTTGCGGGAAAAATCTGAACGCAAGCATCTCTTTCAATCTTCACTCAACTTCCTGTCACCACTTATTGGTGTTTCACAGATCTACATTCCAGGTAAAATTGAAGGGATGCAAAAATCATTATCATTCACTTGAGAGTGTTTTAAGATTTTGATCAAGGATTTATCCTGGCTCATTTTTTGAGTAGTTATTTATAGCCCTTTAGGATGAGGCAATATTTTTCAAGGTTGCTGAAACCATAAACATTTTTTGAATTTTTCAGTTGTGCAATGTGTACTGATCACTTAATTCTAGTCAGTATAAGAAACATTTGTAAATTGACATTTAAAAACTTCCCAGTGTTATTAACAAACCATTTTTCTGAATCAATATGAAAAGGATGGGACTTATGAGGCTACAGTGTAAATCTTATAAGGCTTAGTCAACTGAAACACAATTTAGGTAAGTGTGCTGAGGTCAGAATGTCCAATCCCCAGTGCTCCTTATTTTCTAGTGAATCACAATCACATTTCTAATAAATGGTATATTTCAGTGCAGCAGAACATTAGATTATTGGAGTTTTTTTTCCAGAAGCAACAGAAAGACTAAAAGTCTGTGACAGAAGTACTTCCGTAATGTGGTGTTAGTCACGTGAACCAGATGGTGCAAGGATAACCAGGGGTTTGTGTTAAATTAGTTGATCCTGGGTGGGATACGACAATTACCTTTAGGGATTCTTATGCTATGGGGAGGAATAAATAAATCAACTTGCCTCACCCTGAACACTACTACCTTAGTGGCCCATGTTAAAAGGTTTGCGGTGGAGTAAGCCATTCTATGCAGATTTGCATGAATTTCCTGGGTGCAGACAGCATGGCTGAATAACATCTTTGTGGCCTACATGGGTTTCTTTATTGAGATCAGTGAAGTGGCCTGCAGTGCTGGCTACTCCAGAGAATCAATGCAATCTGAGCAGCACCACTTTGAAGAGGTGCTATGTGAACACATTTTTCCGTGTGTCTGGAGAGGATGGATTTTGCTGTGATAGCCACCACAACTTGCATAATGTTTCTGAGGATTGTAACTACACATAGAAATAAGAGCAGTAGACCATCTGTCTGATCTTCTGCATCGCTCCACTTTCCTGCCTGCCCTCCATGTCCTTCATTTCCCTGATTAACCAAAACCTGCCTATCTCAGCCTTAAATAAATTCAATCTTGCAGGATATGTAATTTAGAAAACTTTTCATCTTGGTCTTAGATGATACACACTATCCTGAGTCCATGTCTCCCATGTTCTAGATTCCTCAACCGGCGAAACAACTCTCAGTATCCTTCAGGGTCTTGTACGCCTCAAAGATATTCTTCATAACTTCAGAGGATTTAGGCCCAATTTACTCAGCCTTTCATCACAGAACAACTCCCTCATCCCAGAAACCATTCTAGTGAACATTTACTCTATCACCCCCAATACAAATACACACTTCCTTAAATAAGGAGACCAAACTGCACATATGATGCCAGGTGTGGACTCACCAAAGCCCTATACAATTTTGGCAAGACTTTTTCATATTTGCACTGCAAACCCTTTGCAATAAAGGTTTATATGTCATTTCCCTTCCTAATTGCTACTGCCTTTGCATGCTCTGTGTTCCTTGTATGAGCATACCTAAGTCCCTCTGAACGTCAACATTTAGAAGATTCGACCTTTTAAAAATATTTTATTTTTCTACTCTTATGATCAAAATAAACTATCTCACACTTTCCTATCTGCCATCTTGTTGCCCACTCACTTAATCTGACTATATCTCGGTGCCCCTTCACAACTTACATTCCCACCTGGCTATGTATTGTCAGCAAATTTGGAGATCTTGCTCTGTCCCCTCATTTAAATCATTATATAGACTGTAAAGAGATGAGTTCTTAGCACTGATTTTTGCAGCATTCCACAAATTATAGTCCGCCAACTGAAAATGCCCCATTTAGTTCTATTCTTTGTCTGTTAACCAATTCTCCATCCATGATAATAAATAACCTCAATTGCATGAGCCTACAACTTCTGAATTAATTTTTTGGGTAGCGTCTTTTGGAAATCCAAATATATTAAGTCTACTGGTTTCTCTTTACCTACCCTACCAGTTACATTCTCAGAAAACGCTAATAAGTTTGTCAAATATAATTTCCCTTTTGTAAAATCATATTGACCTGTCCAACCACACCATGATTTTCTAAGTGCGTTGTTAAGAGCTCCTTAATAATAAATTTCAACATTTTCTCATAGATTGATGTTAGGTTAACTGGTCTTTAGTTTTCTGTTTTCTCTCTTCCTGAATAGCAATGTTATATTTGCTAGCTTTCAATCCAATAAGACCACTGTGAAACCTAGCAAAATTTGGAAAACCATAATCATTACACCCACCATTTCTGTAACTATCTGTTTTAGAACTATCGGATGCAGGCTGTAAGTTTCTTGAACCTTGTCAGTTTTTAGTCCCTGAAGTTTTTGATATACTTCTCTGCTGATATTAATTACATTAAGTTCTTTTCTTTTATTGGGCCTTTGGTTACCTCTGTTTTATTGTGAAGGCAAACCAAAGGGGTAAATCTTCAATTGCTGGCAGGGTTGGGAAAATAGTGGTCCTGAAGGATATGCTGAGATCTTGATGTCTCCTGGACAGTTTTGGATTTTCAAAGGGATGGCTGGCTGGAAGAAACAGGGAAGATGCCTGGCATCAATAAGCAGCTCCTCAGGGAACTTATTAAGAAACTGATTTGGGGCAGAGTGGAGTTTCCGGAAGTTTTGCAGGCAAGCCTGACCAATCTTGTGCATGTCAATGCACAGCTGTTGGGTTTACCCAGGGCCCAAATAATATTATTTGCTGTGGTCATTTCAACGAATGTGTGGGGCCAACTAGTAATGGCTCAGGTATTGATCTTACCTTATCGTGAAAGATCACTGTCTGCATCTCTCCACTTCTAAAGAGCTGACTATCTACACTGGCAAGGCAGCAGCAGCCTCAAGCACGGCTTCCACTTGCCTTTACTGCTGGTCCAAACATGCAGCTCCTACCAGAGTATCTAACTGGGCATTGAACTTGCCTCCTGGCCATTAAAATGGCAACAACCCTCACCCCTGCTATGGGGTAAGGATGATGTGGATGTGCCGGCGTTGGACTGGGGTAAACACAGTAAAAAGTCTGACAACACCAGGTTTTAGTCCAACCGATTTATTTGATAGTAAACGCACAAGCTTTCGAGGTTTCCCTCTTTGTCAGGTGAATGGAGCGTTCTGGCCTCAGACAGAGCATATAAAGCATGGACAGTTTAGAGATTACTGATTAGAATGCGAATCTTTACACCTAACCTGCTGTTCAAGTCCTAAAGTAGCTGACAATGTGAGTGGAAGGAGCACTGATCACAGTTTAAAGAGATGTGTATTGTCTCCAGACAGCACAGTAAGTGAGGTTTTGCAAACCCAGGCAAGTCACGGGGGTTACAGATAGTGTGACATGAACCCAAGATCCCTGTTGAGACCGTCCTCGTGTGTGCGGAACTTGGCTATCAGTCTCTGCTCAGCGACTCTGTGCTGTCACGTGTCGTGAAGGCCGCCTCTGACCTTCGGGTAAGCGTTCTCCAAGGCGGCCTTCACGACACACGACAGCGCAGAGTCGCTGAGCAGAGACTGATAGCCAAGTTCCGCACACGAGGACGGTCTCAACAGGGATCTTGGGTTCATGTCGCACTATCTGTAACCCCCGTGACTTGCCTGGGTTTGCAAAACCTCACTCACTGTGCTGTCTGGAGACAATACACATCTCTTTAACCTGTGATCAGTGCTCCTTCCATTGTCAGCCACTTTAAGACTTGAGCAGCAGGTTAGGTGTAAAGATTCGCATTCTAATCAGTAATCTCTAAACTGTCTGTGCTTTATATGCTCTGTCTGAGGCCAGAACTCTCCATTCACCTGACGAAGAGGGAAACCTCGAAAGCTTGTGCGTTTACTATCAAATAAATCGGTTGGACTAAAACCTGGTGTTGTCAGACTTTTTACCATGGGGTATGGACCCAGAATTCATCTGGATGCGGATTTCACTATTTGGCATTGAAAATCCAATCCAAAATATTTATTCAACATCTCTGCCATTTCCACTTTCTCTAATGGAACAATATTTACTTTAGTTGCACTTATGGTCTGTTTTCTTTTCTGTTCCTGGCTAGTTTTCCATGATCAACTTTTTGGTCACTTTTTAATAAAAGCAAACTTCTACAGACGCTGGAGAGCTGAAATGAAAACAGTAAGAGCTGGAAAAGCTCAGTAGGTGTGGCAGAATCCATGGAGAGAGAATTAGTAAATGTTTCAATTCCCACAAAGGTCTGGAGGAGTAAGCATGTGGAAATTCTAGGAAGACAGATGCGTTAGCAGATATAATGTCATTACAATATTTCACTTCATCTATGGCGGGAAAGCCTGCAGCAGAATGCTACAGTGAGGGTCTACTGAGGACAGTCCTCAGTAGCTGGAAAAAGTTCAGAGACAGAAGTGATAAGTGGTGGGCTGAGTGACAGGGAGACTGTTAGAGTTGGCCATTGGATGGTGGAAGCGATCACTGGGAGGGGGAGCTGGAGCACCAAATGGGGAGGAAGAAATCATGAGGCAAAAGCTCAGGAATGGGTGCTCTGGGGAGGAGCATCAGCTGACTGTGGAAGAAGATTGTTTAAAGGGGCGGGGGCATATTCTTGCCATTGGGGGCTGACAAACAGTGCCACATAAAACATTTACCTGCCTTTTCCCAAGATCTGGGAAACCCAAGCAACTGCATTACATTTGATATAGGCTCCCAACTGCACTGTGTGAATTGGCTGTAACAAACTGACCCAACCCTCAAGAGCAAGACACAGGGCACAACTTCACTCCACAAAGCCTGCACATGACAACTTGGGCTCAAGTTAAGCAATTTAACATTTTTAAACTCCCATCCAACATTCTCCTATGGCCATAGGGAGGGGTTTATAATCCCCCCCAAGGCAGTCTGGAGATGTGACTTTGCCTCCATTTGAAATAAACTGTGAGCTATGACATTGCACAAACTGTTTTATGCACAAAATCAATTCCTGCGGTGTGTGATTTTTTTCAACCTGTGCAACTTTGTTTTAAAACATAGCACTTGACCATAACTCATTCTCAAATCCTTTCCACATAGAATTTTTTTAAAAAAGATTAAAAATCCTGCAAGTTGACTGGCTAATCTTTATCAGATTAGTGGATATCAGGTTTAACTTCCTCCCTCTGCTTCCTTATGCTTTCCCTCAGATATCCTCCTCATTTAGAACTTCATTAAACCCATGTCTAGCATAACCTACTATCTGCCTGAATTTTTACGCAAGTCGATTTGTTCTAAATCTTCAATAATTGATCATGTCATAATTGTATTACGAAAATACATATGCAAGTTACAACTCTTTAAAAATGCATTTTTAAATAAAAAAGATTCTTTGATACTGTCAGACCTGCTGAGATTTTCCAGCAATTTCTGTTTTCGTTTGATTCCAGCATTTGCAATATTTTGCTTTATCAAAGATTTTTTATTCATTTCCTTGTATAACAACTTCCAAGTATACACCGCGTAGCAAAAACAGACCTTCATAGGAACATAATCAGATATAATTTGATCAAAGTCACATGGTCTACTAGGACAATGATCAAATATTGGTTGTTGAGGTGGGTTTTAAAGGGCGACTTAACGGAGGAGAGTGAAGTTGGAAAAACAGAAAGGCTAAAGGAGGCAGAGTTCAGGATCGAGGCAGCTGCCAACAGTGCAGTAATGAATATTCGGGAGAGCACGAGGCCAAAATTGGAGGAGGGCCAAGATCTTTGAGGCTTATAGGGCTGGAGGTGTTACAGAGATAGGGAAGGGTGACATCATCGAAGAATTTTGAGCAAATGGCTGAGAATTTTAAAATTCACGTGTTGCCAGATTGAGAGTCACAGGAAGTCAACAAGGACAGGAGTAATGTGTGGACAGGACTTGAGCATGTTAGAATTTGAATATCAGAATATTTGAGACACAAATCATATTCAACATTTCTTTGTCGAACTTGCATGAGAATCACTTGGTCAAACACAAGATTGGGAATGAGTGTGGCTCAACGTTACGAGCGTGCATATAAAGCATCAGCCCTCTGGCGACAATAATGAAAATTATAGTTGTCTCTTTCTTTCATAGCAAACAAAATCCATGCCAAACATTTGACTATGAAACAGTGGATACTTGATAGAATAGGGATTATCGATCTATTTTTATCTAGCTGGATCCTTTGTAGCTGTCTTGTGAGCTTGAAAAGTTCAGCTTTTCTTGATTAATAATACTCCTGCCTTAGGTTTAGAGAATTATGCTTTCACGTCCAACACGAAGAGTCTGTTTTGCGTAGTTCAGACTGGCACTTCAGAGCTGTCCTTTGAATGGAACGGTCTGCCTGCGCAGCCCACCAAGGACTCAAGTTACAAGTAGAATAGCAGGAAGTTAACGTTACTAACCCGATTCCCAAACTGTTATCTTTAGCATGTAGTTAGGCTATACTATCCCAATGCTACCTGGCAGCCAACCTTGGCCTTTACCAGCAATGAAGGTAATTTATAATGGTTTGGCTGATTTTGTTTTTATTACATTGTGGCTTAAAGATTTGGTTATCTAACACTTATATTGATGTCACCGCCATCCATTAATATCAATGTCATGATGATATTGCCACCATATATAAGTAAATTATTTTTGCGCTCACTTTTACCAAGTACAATGTTCATGTAACAGAAGCACAGCCAAAATAGTGAGCCAACAGCTTTTAACAGACTACAGACAGCATCAGGTGCTTTGGTGGGGTTGCAACCCTTTTGGTATTAAAAGGTACATCCCAGAAATCAAGAGTAAGAATAATGTATTGATAAAGTTGCAAACAAAATGCAAATGTGAATAAATAAGCTTAACTAATTCACTACTGTTTTAACCACTTTTTCATTCAAATGCTGCAGAAGGTCATGTGGTGTAGTGGTTAGTGTTCCTACCACTGTCAGAAGCTCAGGGTCAATTCCCATACAGGGCTTGGTTGGAGGCCATGGTCTGTGGCATGGACAAACAGGTTGATTGTCCACCTGTAAATCCTTCCTATATGATAAGAATGGAAGTCTTCTGGCTGGCAGAACTGAGTGCGGCATGGTGGCGCAGTGGTTAGCACTGCTGCCTCACAGCGCCACGGACCTAGGTTCAATTCTGGCCTTGGATGACTGTGGAGTTGCATATTCTCCCCATGTGAGTGTGGGTTTCCCTCAGGTGCTCTGATTTTCTCCCACAGTCCAAAGATGTGTAGGGTAGGTGGATTGGTCATGTGAAATTGCCCCTTAGTGTCCCAAGGTGTGTAGGTTAGGTGGATTAGCCAAGGGTTATGGAAATAGCGCAGGGGAGGTGGTCTGGCTAAGTTACTCTCTCAGAAAGTCAGTACAGAGTCGATGGGCTGAATGGCCTTTTCGGCATTATAGGAATTCTGCGAATCTATGAGTGATAGCTGAAGCGTAATAATCACCCCATGTTATAAGACTCCACATGCAAGCTCTTGTCATGGGCTCTGTGCTCTTGGTTTGAGGGAATGCATGAGAGAGTGAGAGTTCAAATGCTGCTCCTTCATCACATACAAATAATTTACATCTCAGGTTTCTTTGTGCCTTTCTGCTCAGGGTTGGTGGACAGACCTCACTCCCCCTTTTCTCTTGAGAATGCTTAGCCATCCAGCAAAATGATCGAGAATTGGTGAGTGTTGGTTGATGTGGGTAATAAGTTTCAATGGCAGGACTCAGGCCTTGTCAACAAGAATGCAAAACAGAAATGTTAGAATTATAATGGACATACAAATGGAGTACTTTCTTTACTTCTTAATCATTTCTCCTGCAAAACAACTGACTCTAACAAAACGTCCCACCTGTAAGTTAACAGGATCCGTCTTGCACTCAGACTGCAGTGGTGGAACACTTGCTCATCGAATCATCAACGTTGCAACAATTATTTCTTACCCATTGTCCCTGAAGTCTGACTGCTGACTCCATGAAGTAGCACTGGCTGACTGCTGTCTGATCTTTGCGAGGAAGTAGAAGGGGAGGAGACTGTAGTACCATTTACTCTGACTTCTGTCTGTGGCTGCAAACAGCAATAAGGAAGGAGGTTATGACACATTACGCTACATGCTGCCTACAGCTTGTAGATAAGATCATTAAGTGAGATTGCTTTGGGAAAAATCTGATAACATTTTGCTTCAGCCTGAAACTGGTCAGAGGATCACAGTCTGAGCTCAGAGACCAAACTGATATTTGGAACAGAAAGTGTTTTTGCAGCCAAGTGAAGTCAGTTACATCCTGTTGCTTTCAACACAATGTTCAATAATAGTTTGTTTCAGTGTTTTAATAACAGCAGAAGAGTTTTAAAATTCTTATTTAGTTTAAAAGCTTCACCATCCACGAAAGTGCAATGAAACAAGGGCCGGATTTTCCCTAAGATAAAGGGAAAATACTGCGGATACTGGACTTTGAAACAAAAACAGAAAATGCTGGAGAAACTCAGCAGATCTGACAGCATCTGTGGAGAGAGATTAGAGCCAACATTTTGGGCCATCCAGATTTGAAACATTGGCTCTATTCTCTCTCCACAGATGCTGTCAGTCCTGTTTGATTTCTCCAGCATTTTCTGTTCTCTGATTTTCCCTACCGGGTCAAGCGCACAGAGATGGGAGAATTCACAGCTCTGTAAACCCAAACTTTCAAAATGGCTGCTTTTGGTCTGGGGGTGACCAAGGGCAACCCAGGAAGAACTGAGAAGTATGCCAGGGCCAAGGTAGTTGGTGGAAGACCTGCCTTGGGGATCTGGTACCATCTCCAAAGTTTGATGATAAAGATTAAAATATTAAACATACCTCCACCCCACCTTACCACACAATTCTCATGTCCCATCCATGCCAATCCAGGCGACCTCATGCACTCACCTAACCCCAATTACTCCTCGTATCCTCCATGTGAACCTACGCCCTTTATAACCCCAATGCCAACTTATGTTCCTCCATCTCCCCACCTTCCCATGGCCTTTTACATCTATTTCATGCCAAATCCAATTCATACCACCTGCTCATCACCCTTACACCTATGAAACCAACTCATCTCGTCTCAACCATGGACAGATCTCTGGGCCCATGTAGAGATGAGATAAAATGTTTCACTAAATAAAGTTCTAAACATTTTATTGTTTGACTTCACTATATTGAAAAACACTCATTCATGGAAATCTATTTACTACATTTACATTCCTTCAACTAAATAAACAGACATTTCATTCAAGTGCACAATCCCTTTATAAAAAAGCATTGGAATTTGTAGACCACATCAAAGTTTCTATAACAAATAGCAGCTTCAAAGTGTGAAATAACAAGTATCCTATTGTAATAATTAATGGTTGGCAAATCAGTCATTCAGAACTATTCCAGTATTGGAAGCCCTTGGGCTTCCGTCAACAGGCAAAATGACATAGCAAACAATCAGTTTTTTAAAAAAACTCGACATTTTTTTTATGAAGACTTAAAGGGTAGGATGATTAAATGCCTTGACAGTTTGAAAGCTCCATTTAACAAGTGCCTTTGACTGTTTTTACAGGTCCCTTTGAAAGGTATTACTGACAGCTTTGACAGTTCTGTTAACAGTTCCCAGGAGGCTGACAGTCAAGGGGACATGATCTGCCCTTAAAAGACTTCTGATCTCCACCAAAGAGCACTTTACCTCCCCCATAGCGTACAGGACCATAGAATCCCTTCAGTGCAGAAGGAGGCCATTCAGTCCACCGGGTCTGCACTGTAGAAGAGCTTCTTACCCAGGCCCACACCTCCCCCTGTCTCAACCCTAACCCAGTAATTCCCCACCTTTATCTCATTAATCCCCTAACAGAAGCACTTTGGGACACTATGGGGAAATTTAGCTTGGCCAATCCGCCTGAACTGCACATCTTTGGACTGTGGGAGGAAACCGGACCACCCGGAGGAAACCCACGTAGGCACAGAGAGAACGTGCAAACTCCATGCAGTCAGCCAAGCTTAGAATTGAACTTGGATCCCTGGTGCTATGAGGCAGCAATGCTAGATCCAAAGAGTACCCTAGCTATCCAAACAAATACACAATATTTAGATCTGTCCTTAAGTGATCTAATCTGCACATTTTGGGTTTCACACTCCTGCCATCCCAAATCCCAATTTGGCTCATGATTTAAATGGCCAGCTGTTTCCTTAAAACATCCACAAAAATGGGAAGTGCCTTGTTTGGAGATAGATTTTCAGGCATTGGGTTTCCTCCAGGTGCTCCGGTTTCCTCCCACACCCCAAAGATGTGCAGTTTAGGCAGATTGGCCATTCTAAATTTCCCCTTAGTGTCCCAAGATGAATAGGTTAGGGGATTAGCAGGGTAAAGGTGGGTCTTGAACTGTTGCGTTGCAGCAAAAGCGTTGGTCAAAGTGTTGGAGCTCCATATTTCTATAACCATGGGTTTGTCGAACAAGCCTTTGTGATCTTGGTAATCCAGTTGAGCTACCAGAAATTGTTGTAAGTAGAGGTAAAATACTCTTCCAATTCAAGATACAGTTGCAGAAGCAACCTCAGAGTAGGAGTCATACTGTCACATTCCTTTCTGCCAGTTCCCTGCTTTTCCCATGAACTGGGTAATGTTCTTGTGCTACCGGAAATTAGCACAAAATATAAACATAATACAGAAATAATGAATGGACACAGGCCTTTTGCCTCTCACCTGCTCCAGCAGCTGCCTCAGCCTGTGCAGCTGGGATTCCAACTGCTTGTTGTGATCTTCCAGGATCTGCATTCTGGCCTCAAGTCGACCTTTGTGCTGACGAAGCAGTTTGGCTTCAGCGATTAGCTCAGCATCCCTGGGACTCTGTGGCGAAATGGGCAGCATTTCTGGCGGGGACGGCAAGGGGGACAGGCCTTTGTGGTCATGCTGCTGCTTCAGTCTCTCATACTCAGACTGAAGGTTCCTGGAAGCAAAAAGAATATAAATTAAAGGCCCTGCAATTTTGGGATTCAGGGGATATTTAGTCAAGAAGCTGGCATGGTGTTTTGTCCACAGAGTTCTTTATACTGGGCTGATAATTTCCTAGTAAGTTGCTCACGAATCTAAGTGACAGAACATTAAGTTAATGAGGTTACTTATTGGGCTTCGCCTGAAATTTGCTGGATGAAAACCTCCTACAATAAAAATAACATTTCACTGATAATCAGATTAGGGATTAGGAAATTAAATTTGAAAGGATGTTGTTAGATTTAAGTGCGTAAAAGTTTAATTCACATTTGTATCAGCACTGGCAAGATAATATAGTAAGCCAGCCACCAGCGATGTTGCTGGGGCAGAGGAGGGAAACATGAGCTAGCTGCTGAACTGGAATTGAAAGGAGCACTTTCTAAGGGGGAACAGACCCCAGAAACGGGCCAAAGTCAACATTCCATGGTTCTCAAAAGCCCTTATTGGATCGATATTAGATGGTCTTTTGAAATGGGTTGCGGCAGTTGGGTGAAACTTTGGGGTCCAATTTATTGTATTAAAAGGTCACATATATCAATCCATCTGATGCACTCATGCACATTCTAACCTGTTTTCATCTTCCAGGTCAGCTAGAATTCTTTCCAATTCACCTCTTTCTTCACTCTCCAATGAGATAAGAATTTGAGCAGGGCTCCGAGGCTGACTCAAAGGTGACTCCTGGTTCAGACTCTGACAATAGTGCTGAATCAGCAGATGTTCATCATCTCTGCAATACGTTGCAAAGAAAATATGTCAGCATTTTTTTTTAAAACACCTGTTTCCAGAAATATTACCCCTCATCACAACCAGCTTGTTTCTTTGGAATGCGTTTAGAAAGAAAGCATGTGTCACACAGTCAGGAAACTAGTCTAAATTCATTGACTATTATTCAAAAAATGTTTTTACAATTCATACGTGGTAAAAAAAATTACACAAGAAAGTTAGATCTTCAGTGCCATTCCTTTTTTTATCTTTCTGATATATGATTGGCCACTATTTCTGCAAAAACACTGTGGGACAGATTCCTTCCCTTTCCCAGAGTATGGTGGCATTATGGTTATGCTACTGAACTAATAACGTAGAGGTCCAGAATGAAGTTCCAGAGACATGTTCAAATCCCACCATAGTAACTGGGGAATTTAAATTCAGGTAATGAAATAAATCCGGAATAGTTAGTGTCAGTTGTGGTGACCTTTGCAGTAAAATTCCACCTGGTTCACTAAGGGCCTTGAGGAATCTGTTCGTACCTGGTTTGGCCTACACATCAAGTCCAAACCATAGGGTTGTGAATGATCATTAGCTGCCCTCGGACACAGCCTAGTAAAGACAATCGGTTGTATCAGCCTCCTATAAAAATGCCTAGTAAGAATAAAACTAGATGGATCACTTAGCATCAACCTTGGTACCAAACTGAAGACATGACAAATGGCACAGCCAGTCCCATCAACCCTGCAAGGTCATCCTCAAGAAAATCTGGAGACCTGTGGAAACGCTGGGAGAGGGGGGACCCATATGTTATGTTTCTGTGAGTATGATTTTCAGCCAACCTCCCAGACTTTTCCATTACCATCCCCAGGTATGTTCTGTCACATAAGCGGGACATACCCAACTGACTGAGATGGTGGTATAGTTGTAAATAGACAGGAATGAATGACCTTGGCCATTCTCCAAATTAAGTTTCATGGCATAAGGTCAACCTGGACAAGGAAACCTCTAGCTGATTATCAAGTACTATCTCTCTCACCAGATGAATAGGTTCATAACTTGGAAGATCACTGAGAACTGGGTGGTGAACTTTAATGTCCATTACAAGGAGCAGTTTAGTAAAATTGCACAACTTGATGGGATCAGATCAAAGCTCAGCAACCCTGTCACATTCAGTCATGAATGGTGGTGGACTAAATGGCCAAAAGGAGGAACAGGTTCCACAAAATCCCCTTTGTTAATAATGCCAGAGCCCAGTATGAGGGCAAAGACCGGGCTAACTTATGTGCAACCAGCTTCAGTTAAAGGGATAATCCATCTCAACCGCCTTCTGAGGTCCCCACTGTAAAGCCAATCTTCACTGAATCCATCCACATATCAACAAATAGCTATGCACACAAAAAGCTGCAATGAGCCCCTGACTACATCTGAGCAGTGATGCTGAAAACTTACACCATAAGTTCGAGCCATATCCTGAGCCAAATTGTTCCAGTATAGCTACAATGCTGGTATTTACCCAACAAGGTGGAAAATTGTCCAGCTATGTCTGTCAATGAGAAGATAAATTTAATCTGGCCAGTTATCTTTCCATCAGTCTAATCTTCATCATCATCAGCAAAGTGATGGAAGTGTTGCTGCTAGTGCTGTCAAGCAGCACTTACTGTTCATGAATGCTCAGTTTGAGTTCCACCAGGGTCATTTAGGTCCTGACCTCATTATGGTTTGGGCCAAATATGAACAAAAAACCCAAACTCCAGAGAAGAGATGCGAGTGACTGCCTTGACATCAAGGCAACATTTGACCAAGTGTGACATCAAGGCAACATTTGACCAAGTGTGACATCAAGGCAACATTTGACCAAGTGTGACATCAAGGCAACATTTGACCAAGTGTGACATCAAGGCAACATTTGACCAAGTGTGGCTTCAAGGAGCTTTAGCCACATTGAACTCAAAGGGAACGGAAGGCAAAACTATCCACTTGTTGAAGTCATACCTAACACAAAGGAAGATGGTTGTGGTTGTTGGAGGCCAATCATCTCAGTTTCAGGACATGACTGCAGGAGCTCCTCAGGAGAGTGTCCTAGGCCCAATCTTCCTCAACTGCTTCATTAATGACCTCCTCTCCATGAAAAGATCAGAATGGAGATGCTTGCATTCCTGCTTGATGATTCCTCAGATAATGAAACAGTCTTTGCTCACATGCAGCAAGGCCTGGACAACACTCAGGCTTGAGCTGATAAGTGGCAATTAACATTCATATCACATAATTAACAGGTAATAAAGATCTCCAATGGGTCTAACCTCTTTTTCTTTTGGCATCCAATGGCACAACCATTATCAAATCTGCACTGTCAATATCCAGATTACCACTGAACAGAAAATTAACTGGACAAACCACATCAATAATGTGGCTAAGAACAGCCAGTTAAAGACTAGAAATTCTTCAATGAGTAGATCACATTCCAACTCTACGAATTATTATCTCAAATATTTACTCCCTCCACCACTGATGCCCCTTGGCTACAGTATGCACCAAATACAAGATGCAATGCACCAATTCACCCAAGCCTCCTCGGACCGACCTTCTAAACCTGTGAACTCTACCACCTAGAAGGATGAGGAGATCCGAATCACCACTTCATTCAAGTTCTCTCAGTCACACACCTGACTAAGAAATACGTTATTATTTCTTCATTGTTGCTGGATCAAAATCTACCAACTCCCTAATGAAGAGCGTTGTGGGAGTATCTGCATCTCAAGAGCTGCTGCAGTGCAAGACTGTGGCTCACTATTGTCTTCCCAAGGGCAGTTAAGGATCAACAATAAATGCTGGCCTTGCCAGCGATGCACACTAGCCATCCACCTCCTCCTTCTCTATGGATCTGCTTCAAACACTTCAGGGAGGGGTATTACCTTTGGTGGGGGAACATGTCACGTCCTTTCAGGGTGGTTTGTCCATCCTTTGTCCCCACCTGGCACTCAGCTCTCACCTGTGGCTCCCCGTAGCTGTTTGCATGTGACAGCGGCCACATCCTGGGCAACAGCCTCGGCAAGCCAGCTAAACCAGATGAGGGTAGCAGATGGGTCTCAACCCTCGGCGAGATGTCTATCCCAGCACAAGAAGAGAGTCTGGCGGATTGAGCGGATGAGACCAATGGAAGGTCCAATGGGCAAGAAGGCCGTCTCTGCAAGCGTCATGGAACGCGAAGAGCAGGATAAGACACAGAAGACGTCCTGGTCATCCACTGTGCCTAGTCCCACCTCCAGCCGTCTTGACTCTCGTCTTGCCACTGGATCTAGATGGAAATTGGGAAGAGAGAGTGAGGCTGACGCTGCGCAACTCTCCCTCACTTTAATCCAAATCAAGTACTAGTTTTTGACACCATCATCATCATCCATGTCCTGTTCAACCCTTAAAGTCCTGTGGCGATGGATGAGCAACGAAGCAGCAGGTGTGGATATTCTGGGAGCTGTAGTCACGGACTTGTATGCAGGCACTCAGGTCTAATGGTCGTTTTCCGTTGACTGAAGCAGCAGTGGAACTCAGCGTCTACCTGGGCGACTGAGCAGTCCTCTTCACGAAAGCACTGCTCACCTCCGTAAAATGAGGAAGGGACTAGAAAAGGCACCCCAAGCATTGCCTTCTTCACTACACCTTGGCCAGTTTACCGCGGCTGGTGGGGATCCCATCTTGCAGTTGAACAAACAAAATAAAACACAAGGTGACACTGCTCACCGTTGGCACTTGGAACGTGCGCACGCTTTTCAACAACCCTAAGCAGACAGACCAGAGAGAAGAACAGCCTTAGTTGCCAGAGAGCTTGCAAGATACAACATTGACATTGCAGCCCTGAGCGAAACTCATCTTGCCAACGTAGGTCAGTTGACTGAAACTGGAGGTGGATACACTTTTTTCTGGAGCTGTCGCAACAGAGATGAGTGTCGTGATGCTGGAGTTGGATTCGCCGTCAGGAGTCACCTTGTTCAGAAACTTGATTGTCTACCCAAGAGTGTGAATGACTGGTTTATGACATTACAGCTTCCGCTACAGAACAGAAGTCAAGCCACCCTGATCAGCGCCTATGCCCCCACAATGAACAACCCAGGCGAGATGAAAGACAAGTTCTACGAAGAACTAGATGCCCTACTATCAGCAGTGAGCAGTACTGACAAGCTGATCTTGCTTGGCGATTTCAATGCAAGGGTAGGGTGCGACTCTGCAACCCGGCAGGGAGTCACTGGGAGGCATGGAGTGGGCAAGTGTAACAGTAACGGCCTGCTCTTAATGAAGACCTGTGCAGCACATGACCTGCTCATCACCAACACAACCTTCCATCTGCCTACCCGTAACAAGACCTCCTGGATGCACACCCGCTTTAAGCATTGGCATCTTATCGACTATGTCATTGTCAGGAGAAAAGACAGGCAGGATGTCAGAGTAACCAAGGCCATGTGTGGTGCTGACTGCTGGACAGATCACAGGCTCATTGTCTCCAAAATGAGTCTCCGCATCAGATGCAAGAGGCAACCACAAGGAAGCAAGGATATGAAAAGAATCAATGCGGCCAAGCTAAAGAACCCAACCATAGCTTCAGCACTGGCTGAAGACTTAAAAATCAAACTTGCTGACCTACACCTCGCAGGCAGCGCTGAGGACCACTGGGAATGCTTCAGGGATGCTATCCATACACCTGCGCTGAAGATGCTCGGGTCCTCCACCTGTAAGCAGCATGATTGGTTCGATGAGAATGATGAGGAGATACAGGCTCTACTTGTTGAAAAGCACCGTCTTCATCGGGCCTGTTAGAACGACCCATCTTCAGCTGCCAAGAAAGATACTTTTACCAGTGCTTGCAAGACAGTCCAGAATGATTTGCGTAAAATGCAGGACGCCTGGCTGAGCACCAAGGCAGATGAAATACAGGGATACGCTGACAGGAACGCCTTGAAACAGTAATATGTAGCCCTCAACACTCTCTAAGGACCTCAATCTCTCGGGGGGTCCCCCCCTCCTGAGTACAGATGGTACAACTCTCACTACAGAGAAGGCTCAGATCCTGCAGAGGTGGGCTGAACACTTCGAAGCCATCCTCAATCGTCCGTCATCTATTAACGATGAGGCAATAGATAGGATTCTCCAGGTTGATATCAATAGTGCCATGGATGACCCACCAGTAGTAGCCGGTCATGAAAGCTGTCAGCCAGCTATCCAGCTGCAGGTATGGCAAAGTCCCAGGGGCAGATGCTATACCCGCAGAGATCTATAAAGGTGCTGGTCCTGCACTTATTGAGAAGCTCAACGAGTTATTCCAATCCTTTTGGAAACAAGGATCCATTCCTCAGGAACTTAAAGATGCTTCCATCGTACACCTCTACAAGAGGAAGGGCAATCGGCAAGTATGCGACAACCACCGAGGAATCTCGCTGCTCTCCTTCACAGGAAAAACCCTTGCAAAGAGTCCTGCTAAATCGTCTGGTCACTCATCTGGAGATGGTCTTGCTTCCAGAGTCACTGTGTGGCCTCTGCAAAGGTTGTGGGACTACTGACATGATTTTTGCTGCGCGCCAACTTCAGGAGAAGTGTCAGGAGCAGAATCGTGAGCTCTACACCTTTGTTGACTTCGTGAAAGCCTTTGACACTGTCAGCTGGAAGATCATGTCAAAGTCCAGCTGCCCCCCCAAATTCATTCAGATGATACGCCAGTTCCATGATGGCATAGTGGCCAGAGTACTGGATGGCGGAGAATCCATTGAGGCATTCCCAGACACCAATGGCGTCAAACAGGGCTGTGTGCTCACACCCACACTGTTCAGTATGATGTTTACTGCCGCCCTGAATGGTGCCTTCCAGGACAGTGTTGCTGGAATCAGCCTCAAGTACAGAGTGGATGGGAAGCTCTTCAACCTGAGGGCAAGCTGTTACCAAAGTGAAATAGACTGTTCTGAGAGATTTCCTCTTTGCTGACGACTGCACCCTGTATGCTAGCTCACAGCCAGAGATGCAAGTCAGTTTGGACAAATTTTCCATGGCTTGTGACAACTTTGGACTCACCATCAACATTAAAAAGACAGAAGTCATGCACCAGCCTGCTCCTCATGCACCATACACAGAATCCATAATCACAATCAAAGAGCAGAAATTACAGGTAGTGGACCAGTTCACTTATCTTGGCAGCACCCTCTCCCAAGCAGTGACTATTGATACAGAAGTTAACTGCAGAATGGCAAAGACTGCTTTTGGTAGACTGCGCCCCACTGTATGGGAACGTCGAGGAATCAGCCCAGCAACAAAACTGAAGGTCTACAGCTCCGTGGTTCTCACTACCCTCCTGTATGCCTGTGAAACGTGGACTGTGTATCGAAGGCACGCAAGACAGCTCAATCATTTCCACATGACTTGTCTTAGCAGAAAATTATGCATCCGATGGCAAGACAAAGTACCAGACACTGAAGCTCTCTCTAGAGTAAGTCTACCATCAGACCACACACTGATGAGAGCGCAGACCCGGTAGGCAGGTCACATCATCCGTGTGCCAGATGAGCGCATACCCAAGCAGCTCCATTTTGGGGAACTCTCTGCTGGAAGATGCTCGTGTGGAGGGCAGAAGAAAGTTTTAAAGACACACTCAAGGCCTCTCTGAAGTCCCTTGACATTGACACAACCACCTGGGAAATGCTGGCACAAAACTACCTTACTTGGCACTGCCTCATCCACAAAGGCTGTCAAGTTCATGAAGCAAGGTGTATTGCTGAAGCGCAACTTAAGTGTGAGCTGGGCAAGTCCAGAGCCACTAGCACAACAACTACAGTGACTACACAAGTCTGTCAACATGTGCCAGGATATTCCGTGCCCGAGTTGGTCTGATCAGTCATCTTCGGGCATACCACCTCAAAATGACTAATGGTCCTCAACGATGACAAAGGACGAACAATTGACTGCTTCCTCACATTAGCATGGCCAGGATTAATCACTCATTTTGTTGGAGGGGAAGGTAAGGGGGTATGCATTTAACTCTTTTATGCATTGACAAAAGTATCTGACAAAATTTTCAAAATACTGAGCACACCACTTTATGATTTTCATATAGTGCTGGGTAGAAAACAATAGTGTTGATCAGCTACAATTGCTTGCTTTACACACTGATTTAAGTCTTGTTCATGTCTATTCTGACAGAAATTAAAATGATTGTGTGTAAAATGAGGGCCACTGTTCAACTCATGCTATGAACGAAAGTGAAAGTTACCTCCACATCTCTATGCTTATCTCATCAAGATTGATATTTGTTAAACTTATTAGATTTAATATTCAACCATGAATTGAAAAACCCACAAACAAAATTATATGATTGGCTCTACCTGTTAACAGAATGCAAGGAGATCCAAAATAGTGACAGCAGCACCTAGACTGGTAATGTATGTATTAAAAAAGGTGCTATAAAACACTACAGCATCTTTGCATTTAGTATTTGACAACTTAGAACGATCATCTTAAAGATTTTCATATTGGCCTGAGTAATGTCAGTTGTAAAAATGTAGTGGAGGTTGCAGCAAATGTCAGCAACTTAATGGAATGGCTTGCTACTTGTGTGTTCAACCCACACCTTCGTCGCCAAGGCAGTAATCTGGCAGAGTGGATCACTCCCTGCCAACTTTCATCCAATTAATTTCTACCCATCCAATGCATTTCCCATCTTAATATATGGTAATTCAATATACAAGTCAACATCAATTGCAACATGCTCATTGAAAGCATGAGCTGATGTCAGTTGTCAGTGAGTTAATTTAGTATATCAATACAATTATGCAACTGGAAAGCTCCCATTTAAGTCAATACAGTTCTTGTTTGCCAAGCTGAATTCATCATTGCTCTCATCACCAGTGTTCATCTGTCAGACACCAGTCATTCACAAGATGAAAATCTAGAATTGCTGTCTCTGGCCACAATCCTAAAAGTATATCTTAAATCATCTACCATACAATGGTGATTTTCTGTACACTTAGGATACAACATAAAAAATCTCCATAGTTGTCATTCCATAAATTGACATCCTAGTCATAACATTGAATGCATCAACCTTTAAACTAGTTCCGAATGAAGTCTTCTTCGTTATCACATTGCAAACAATGCATGTTTCGAGATTAAGATTAGTCACAAGATTGCATTGGAAGGAAGACCCATTATCAATAATCACGATTCTCAACACTCTTGCTTCACTCGGGTAGTCCAATGATTAAACATTGATACCGAGAAAAGCTGCAAGGCAATTTAAATCTTCTAAGCCTGCAATTTACTGCAGTCTTGTTCCAAATGACAATCCAAATTCAAACTTTTTTTCTCTAATTAAGTATCACTGGGGTATAATTTCTCAACACTGTTACTGTCCAGTAGCTTACTTGCAGTGTAGTGAGCACTGTCGTTAAATGCAAATCTTTCTGCCAATATCCACACTGATGCCTTTCCTGTAGGGGCCACATGATAACCATCACTGACTGATAACCTTGGGTGATTTATAGCTCATGGGTAATTGGAACTACTATTTGCATTGCACCTTTAATGTAGTAAACCATCTCAAGGCCCTTACCTTAGCAAGTTGACTTCTCGTAGAATCCTAGAGTGCAGAAGGAGGCCATACAGCCCACTGAGTCTGCACCGACCACAGTCCCACACAGGCCCTAACCCCATGAATTTAGCCTCACTAGTCCCCCAGATACTAAAGGGCAATTTAGCACGGCCCATCCATCTAACCCGCACATCTTTGGACTGTGGGAGGAAACCAAGCATCCGGAGGAAACCCACACAGACATGGAGAGAATGTGCAAACTCCACACAGACAGTGATCCATGCTGGGAATTGAGCCTGGGTCCTGGCGCTAACCACCGTGCCACCCCTGACTTCTGATCTAATCCGGATTAGCTAAACTCAACTCGGAAAGGAAATTAAAAGCAGAGACAAAAAGTACTTTTTTGAATTTAAAGCAAACTTTGAATGGCCTCAGCTGCTTTGTTGTTTCTAGGCTTGACTGTTCCAACCTCTACTTTCCTGGCCAACCTCCTACTTTCTACCACCCTCTTCAATATTTAGATAATTGAGAATACTTCTGCCTGTGACCCAAGTTGCACCAGGTTCTCTTCACTCAGCAATTCCATTCTAAAATTCTCATCCTGGTTTTCAAATCCCTCCAAGGCCTAAATTGTAAATGCCCATTCCTGTAATCTCCTTCAATAATGCCCCCATCCCCACATAGCTCCGGTATCCACAGTCCTCTTATTTCTGGTCTCATGATAATCTGATTTTAATTACTTCAGTGCCTTCAGTGGCCCAGGCTGTAAAGCTGTCAAATTCCCTCCCTGCACCTTAAGGCCTTCTTTAAGATGCTCTCCCAAACCTATTTAATTGTACAAGCCTTGTGTCAAATTTTGCTTTAAAATGTTCCTATTAAATATCTTGGTAGAGTTAATTCTGTTAAAGGTGCTATGTAAATACAAATTGTTCTTATCTGTATCATCAGTCACATCTTAATGAAGGAAGTCAGTGGCTATCAATCTGTGTAATCATGAATCATCACATTAGTCATCTAAGGCTTGTTGGTCTGAGTACCACTTGCGCAAATCTGTTTTCACTGTGATCCAAACTTTGAATTTAAACATGTAATCACTCTGGACTTCTTATACACTTACCAGTAAACGGATCTAGAAAAGTATCAGCAACAAGCTGGGGTGGGGTGCCTGCTATGTGATAAAGTAACAGCATAGCAACAATGGTCGGGGGAATGATAAAAAAAATCTAAATTAATTTTAGAGATATAATTGGGTGGAGGGTACAGTCAGCATATGCATTCCACGTGCTAATCAAATTTAGAAAGAACATGTATTGCTATTACACACACAGAAGAAAACAATAAAGAGTCATACTCCAACATCAAGCCACCAATTGGGAACTTAATTTTAGAAATTGGGCTATGCACACTATGATTTTCCAACCATCAATTTAAATGGTCAGAAGAACTTGCACAGCATACAATCCATTTCCAATCTGCATTGCCACCAATGTCTCCCCACCTGGAGTGCAATGGAAATACTACATCTTGAAGCTTGTCATAACCTCTTTAACAAGGTTTTAGCCTGGTTTAGCTCATTAACATCCATTTATTATTTCCTCCTCTCTACTCTTTTTGTTTTAAAAAGATCTGTCAGCTTCACCAGGAGAAAGAAGTTGGGAAATTTACTAAATCTGTCAGATGACATATTGAAGATAATGGTTATGGTTTTGGACTAACAATGTGAAGGTGATGATTAGACAGTTAAAGAAGTTTAATGGAGCTTCTGAATAATGCTGGGTTCAGTGCAGTACAGGTTTGCTGTGGGCGATAATATGAAAGGGACACTATTGCATTGGCATATCCAGTGATGAAAATTGGCTGGTGTAATCTAGGACAACAGCCCTTTAGTGCTATTGTCCTAGATTAATTCATAACACCAAGGTTAGTGAGATCACATATAAATATTCAAGTTAGAGACGGGATAAGCTACTTGGCCCTGCTCTGCCATTCAATAAGATCATGACTGATTGGATTGTAACTTAAAGCCCACTTTCCTGCCTAGCCCTGATACCTTTGCATGTCCTTGTTAGTTAACAATTTAACTTTAGTTCTGCCTTAAAAATGTTCAAAGACTCTGCTTCCACTGCCTTTTCAGAGAGTTCCAAAGACTTATAACCCTCTGATTGAGAAGATTTCTTTTCATTTCTGTCTTAAATGAGACCCCCCCACCTTATTTTTAAACAGTGACTCCTAGTTCTAGATTCTCCTTGCATCCTCTCATCTCTCTTGTCAATACGCATTAGAACTTTAAAGGTTTCGATCAAGTCATCTCTTACTCTTCTTGGACATACTCTTCTCTCCCTCACATTGAATGCAAAATAAAACCATATTATGATCATTGCTACCTAGGGTTGCCTCATTATGAGGTTATTAATTAATCATATATCATTGCACAAAACCAGGTCTAGTACAACCTGCCTTCCGGTCAGCTGTAGAATGTGCTGTTCTAAAAAAACTATCCCAAATCATCCATCTCATCTATGTTACTTTTGCTCATCTGGTTTTTCCAATTTACATGAAGATTAAAATCTCCATGATTATTGCAGTACCTTTTGACAAACTCCCATGATCATTTCCTTTGAACTCTGTCCTACCTTATAGCTATAATTAGGGGGCCTGTACACCATTCCTACAAGTGACTTTTTGCCTTTATAATTTCTCACTTTAACCCAAACTGATTCTACATCCTGGTTTCCTGAGCTGAGGTTAGCTTTCTCAAGTGTGCCAATACCATCATTAATTAACAGAGCCACCTTTGTTCTTAACTTCCCATCCTTCCCAAGTGTCATATCCTCTTCAATTTACAGGTTCCAACCTATGTCATCCTGTAGCCATGTCTCTACAAAAGTTATCAGATTGTACATACTATTTCTATTTGTACCTTCAGTTCACCTGTTTTGTTTTAAATGCTACATGCATTTAGACACAGAACCTTGGGTTTTGTCCCTCTATTATTTTTGCACTATTTAGTCTTATCTGCTGAATAACTCTTAGATTTGTACTCTTATGTCCCTTGCTGTCATGATCTTTTTATTTTTCATATCAGTACCTTTCCTGTTTGCCTTATCTCTACACAGACAAATAAGCAACAAAACATACGGTGCACCCCAAAAGGTCAGAAAGCAGGCATGTGGCTGTTTCAGCTACAGCTCAGTTGGCATTCTTGTTCCTGTCAGAAGGTTGCAGGTTTAAATTCCACTCCAGGACTTAAGCACAGAAATCCAGGCTCACACTCCAATGTGATACCAACGGACTGCTGCCCTGTCAGAAGTGCCATCATTTGAGTCAGACATTACACTGAAGTGTCCACCCTCTCAGAAGGATAGAAAAGGTTCTATTAATATCTAGGAGATGGGGTGCTGTCCCATGTTCGGGCAAATACTAATTCCTCAACCAATATCACATTCTGTTTGTGGGAGTTTGTCATGTGCAAATTGGTGACAAACCATTTTGGGCCATCCTGACGTCATGAAAAACACGATAGAAGTGTTTCTTTCTTTATGTTAAAATTTAAATAGTAGAGCGCATTCATTATGTGACAAAAGTGTCCAATTGGCACAAGCACGAAAGGGAAGGCCTAAAAATACATTTTTCAAGTTGCTCTGACTGGCCCTTGGCTGTTGTACCCCTTTCTGCTGTGAAAATGCTACTCAAATTGGAATAATCAACCTCTGACATTATATGTCCCTGCTATTCCCAATGTGTTCATGTGCCATACAAATGAGTGCTATGGTATTATTCTTATGAGCTGACTTGGCATTACTGGGTGAAGTCAGTTCAGGTCCAAGCAAGCTAAGGGGCACCTGATCAACACTGGCTCCATCTTGGCTGTGCATGGACTGCATTATTGCCCAATATACCTTGGCATTTATAATAAAGCCAATGTATCTCTGTAGTTCATTTAATGCTGAGATTTTAGACACCACAGAAGGTCAGAAGCAATTTATTCAATTAATATCTAACATGGGGGATCTGTTTATCAAACTGAATGTAAAATAAACAATCTCTCACTATGTCTTCAAATTTGTTGGCTCCCCGAGTTCATATTTGATAAACAGAAGCTTAATAAATCATTACATTCTTATAACAATAGGATTAAAAAACTGCGGCCTATTGGCACTTACTAGAAATAATAAATTCTAGATATCAATTGCAAGCATTTCAATTATGAAATTTCTGTAAGTTCTAGTTCTATGGAAGGTACATGACTGAAGAGTATAAACACTGCAATATTAACATTACTGTTGCCTTCATTTTTAGTAAGATTACTTTGTTAGCTGAATATTTAGATTGAGCCATCAAGACACACGATGCAAGGAAACTTGCAAAGACTATATTCTGGAAAATTTAACTGTGGTAGTTCTATGCCTTTTTAATAAGTGTAAATATAATGATTATTCCCTGCTACTATCAATGATATTTTTACGTTGTGATTTTGAAGAACAGTTGGTATTGTCTATGTTCACCCAATCACTGACTCTAGCACAATTAGAGGCAGACAAGAAAACATTGCCAAATAAAGGATATTGGGGAGCATTTGTACAGTCTGCTAAGTCCATCTACAAAATGGCAAAGTGGGATAGTGGCAGATGTGTTGCTCTTCCCCTTGTCTTGGTTGATTACTATTAAACATATTGTCAAGACACATGCTTTAAGTGAAATGACGACTTTCAAATCAACCAGCTGGAAACTCCCTATTGAACTTATTAAAAACAGAGACTGAATGTGACTTGAACTCAGCTAAATATAGCTACCCAATTTGCATTATCGTACCTTCCAAATTCTAATCCATTGACATGGAGAAACCATGTCTGCAAAATTCCACCAAGCCCAATTTTCCAGAGAACATGAGTAAACCACATATCCTGTCCACATTAGCAAGTCATCAAGGTGATTATCTGTTAGAGATGAACCATAAAACCTAAAATCATGAACAATGGGGTCCTGCCTGCAAAGGGGGGAGGGGGGGAGGAGGGGGGAGGGGAGGGGGAGGGAGGGGGGAGTGTTTCCCACATATGAACTTAGCTACAATAGGAATATACTTTAAACCCTATCAATTGAACAATAGTGCCCCAAGAGAGGTGTTCCCAGATGAGCTGGTAAAGTTACAAGAGGGGATACTCTAGTAATGACCATATGTGAATCACTGGGTGATGGTCATGTGATAAGCCCACCCTCTGTGCATTTAAGCTTCTGCTTATATAACAGGGTATATTTCAAATCAGGACGGTGATATTAAGAGGAAGCAATCTACCTTTCATACCCTGTTTGCTGACTTTAAGGCTTCCCAGGAATATCCCTGCTCAAGATAAGGATGTCTTGAATAAAATTAACCCAGCACCAAGATTTCCAGAAAGGCAGCCAGATCAACCTGATCAATCTTTAGATCACATTCACTAGGGAAACAGCAGGACCACCAAATTCATTCAGTTGTCATCGAACTCTAGTCACCATATTTCTCTGGATTCAAATTCAATGAATGTATTCTTCCCCACTTTGTACCTATTTGCATATGTATGTGAACTATGAGTGTGCATATGTTTTTTTAAAATTCATTCATGGGGTGTGGGCATTATTGCAGAACATCAGCACCAGGGACCTGGGTTCTATTCCCAGCTTGGGTCACTGTCTGTGCAAAGTCTGCACGTTCTCCCTGTGTCTGTGTGGGTTTCCTCCCCATCCTCTGGTTTTCTCCAACAGTCCAAAAGATATGCTAGTTAGGTGCACTGACCATTCTAAATTGCCCTTTAGTGTACCCACTGGAGTGTGGTAACTGGGGGATCTTCACAGTAACTTCACTCCTGTGTCAGTGTAAGCCTACTTGAGACACTAATAAATAAACTTTAAACTGGAGAGGCCAGCATTTGTTGCTCATCCCTCAAGGCAGTGATGAGCTGCCTTCTTGAATCACTGAAATCCATGTGGTATAGCTGCTGCTGGGAAGGGAATTCCAGGATTTTAATACAGCAACAGTGGAGAAATAGTATTAAATTTCCAAATTAGGATTGAGAATGATTTGGAGGAAAACTTCCAGGTGGTGTCATTCCCATTTCTCTAGTACTTTTGACCTTCTTGATGGTAGTGGTTGCGGGTTTAGAAGATATTATCGAAGGAAGTTTGGCGAGTTCTTGCAGTACATCTTGTAGATTGTACGCATTGTTGAATTATAGAATCCTACAGTGCAAAAGGAGGCCATTTGGCCCACAATCCCATCCAGGCCCTATCCCTATAACCCCATGCATTTACCCCAGCTAGTTTCCCTGACACTAAGGGACAATTTAGCACAGCTAATCCACTGAACCCACACATCTTTAGACTGTGGGAAGAAACCAGAGCACCTGGAGGGACCATGCAGACACAGGGCGAACGTGCAAGCTCCACACAGGCTGGGAGTCAAACCTGGGTCCAGCGCTAAGCGGCGTTGTCACTGCACTGGTGGTGGAAGGAGTAGGTATTTGTGAATGGGACAGCAGTCAAGCAGACTGTTTAGTCCTGGATGGTGACAAGCTTACGGAGTGCTGTTGGAGCTGCACTCATCCAGGCAAGTGCGGATATTCCATCTTAATCCTGACTTGTGCTTTGTAGATGGCAGACAAGCTTTGCGTAATCAAGTATGTTATTTGCCACAGGATTCCTCGCCTCAAACCTCCTCCAATGGCCAGTAGTGTTTAAATGGCTGGTCCAGTTGAGTTTCTGGTCAATGGGAACCCCAGGGTGTTGGTAGTGGTGGGTTTAGTGATGATAATGGCATTGAATGTCAAAAGGCGATGGCTAGTCTCTCTTTCTGGAGATGGTCATTGCCTGGTACAAATGAAATTTGCCACTTGTCAGCCCAAGCCTGGATATTGTCAACCTGCGTTTGGTTATGAACTGCTTCAGTATCTGAGGAATCATTATATGGTTCTAACATTGTGCATACATCATCAGCATACATCCCCACTTCTGGTCTTATCATGGAAGAGGGTCATTGATGAAGCAGCTGAAGATGCCTGGGCCCAGGACACTACCCTGAGAACTCCTGCAGTAATGTCCTGGAACTGAGATGATTGTCCTCCAACAACTTCAACCATCTTCCTCTGTGCTGGGTAGGACTCCGAATAGTGGAGAGTTTTATCAATTCCCACTGACTTTGGTTTTCCTGGAGCAAAGTTTAGAGAGATATTTTATTGATTTACCTAGACCGGTTGAAGCGCAATAAAACTAACTTTTTTCTTTGTTTAACACAAGAAAACTTGGCTGATTGGTTTTGTTATAATCACAGTGCCTGCACAGTTAAACACTCACTGAATTGGCAGGAATATCCTTTTCCCAAAAACCCTCTGACAGTCAAATGAGTGGTGGTGAAAGAGGGTCATTCGATCCTCTCCTCACCTAATTGTAACAATATGCATACATTTCACTTGTCTGAACATAAATTCAAACTGCTCACCAGCCTAAGTCTACTTTAGGTTGGCTGGTACAGTAAGTGGAAAGGGTGATTTGTGATAATATGCATTAGTCTCTGGTAAATGTATTTTGCAGCTCTTGGCAGTGAAGCCAAATTGGAATGTTATTTATATCTCCACGGGATACTTAGAATCGCAAGGCAAATTTACACCACTACTGAAACAGGGTCACAACACAATAGTCCCCACAATATCAATGCTGCGAGAGTAGGTCCCCCAAGTGACTCGCGTGGTTTTAAAAAAAGTGAATGGCTAAGCCATAGAGTTGAGAAAGTCTGTGCTGATTTTGAGTCACTTAATATGCCTACTTCGGGGAAGTATAAATCAGTCATAGTGTCAGCTGAAGATTGCAGTTCTGAAATCATTGCTGTCAGCGCATAAAATATATTTTGGCACTGATGGCTTAGTTCCTCCCATTGTTGACTTGCCAACACTCATTGTCTTGGTGCACACATGGTCATGTGGGCAAGCATTAGAGGAATGCCAGTACCTTCAGAAGGGATCACATTTTTGGGCAGGTGAGTAACAGGAAGAATTACAAATAGAATGAAATAGATCAAAGCAATATTGTACTGTCTCCATTCTTCCCCAAAGACTAACAGCTGAATCTGTAATGATCCCCACAATTGAGCACCGAGCTGAAGCAGCTTACTTGTCTGTGCTATAATCTTCATTAATTAATTATAGAGTCTGTGTAGCTAAAAATAAATGACATTTAACCCTGGATTGTGAATATCTTTATTGCTTAAATTCCTGTTGTCAGGAGACTCAATTAGTGAGTTTCAGCAATTGCTTAGAAATGATCTTTATGTCAACTAAGACCTATTATTTTCGACTTCAGAAATGCAACCTGTAATCTGCACCCTAATTCAATGCTTTATCCCAGCTTTCCTTTGTACATAAAACAACCTGCTTTAATGTGGTGGATGGGAGGCAGATAAAAGCAAGCACTTCAAGCTGTGTTACCTCATTTCCAGGTCCTTGTTTTGTACAATACAGATACAAGCAAAAAAAAAAGTGCACCATCTCATTTTTTTCCTAATTTCCTTCCTTGTGCAGGTGATAATGATGAGGCTGCAATTTGATTGCCAGCCCACTGTCTTGACTAAGTGGCGGTGGACCTTCCTCTCGAACAGCTGCAATTTTAGCACCGAATCCTGATTTTACGCTAGAGTCATAGAGCAAAACAGCACGGAATGAGGCCCTTCGGCCCAACCAATTCATGCTGACCATGGTGCCCTCCCAGCTAGTCGCAATTGGTTCATATTCCTCTAATCCTTTCCCAACCATATCCTTATCCAAATGCTTTTGAAATGTTTCTATTGAACCTGCTTCAATCGCTTTCTCTGGCAGCTCATTCAATATACATACCACCCTCTGCGTGAAGAAGTTGCCACTCAGGTCCCTTTTAAATCTTTCTCACCTTAAACCTTTGCCCTCTAGTTTTCAATTCCCCTATCCTGGGGAAAAAGACTGCGTGTTCATCTTACCTATGCTCCTCATGATTTTATACACCTCAATAAAGATCACCCCTCACTCTCTTACGTCTGAACTTCAACATGCAATACTTCTCCAAACAGTTATGGATCCTGTATCATTGTGCAGTGGTCTGAAAAATTCCTCCTCTTTTAAATAATATATGCAGTGGAATCACTGGTTTTATTATCATCGGGTGGTTGAGTCCTAGAACTCAATCACAGTGTTAGATTCCAAGTGCTACATATCTATACTGTACTATTATTGTACAAGGAGCTTTACAAGAATTGAGTGTGAAAACTAATACATTGTACTTCAAGGTCATTTGTATGATATCAAGTGTGTTTGATTATTTTATATAATGCCACACACCATCATTGAGAATGGAGAGCCCCAATTTCAGCCCAGCAAGATTGCGGATTCACACACATCAAAGCAACCCTAAGAAAGAGATTTTTCTTTGGGAGGTGCCATCTTTCAGATTAGACTTTAAAATCAAGGCCCCATTTGTTCTCTCATAATAGCATAAAAGATCCCATGGTTCAAAAAGTAGTAGAATGCTCCTGATATTGTGACAAATATTAACCCCTCAATCAACATTACTTGGTCTTGGTGGGACATGGCTGTAAGCAATTCAAAATATTTCAATGGCTGGGAAACAGTTTGGCATTTCCTGAAGTGTAACTTTCTTTTAAATGTGCCATAAGAGCAGGAGGCAGATTCCAATGCATCTAGCCTTGAGCATTTAGCAACACACGCAGCCACTCATACGTACAAGTTTAAAGAGATTGGTTTAAAAGAGATTGGTTTAGAAGCGATCAGACCAGGGCTGCAATCATAGAATCATACAGTGCACAAGCTGCCCTCTGGCCCATCGCATCCACACCGCCGCATTAGAAACACCTGAATTCCCAACTAATGCCATCTGCCAGCATTTGGCCCATTGCCCTGAATGCTATGATGTGCCAAGTGCTCATCTGGATACTTTTTAAAGGATATGTGGCAACCTGCCTCATCCACCCTCCATGGCAGCACATTCCAGACCATCACCACCCTCTGGGTAAAGGTTTTTCCTCATTTCTCCCCAAAACCCCATGCCCCTCACCTTGAACCTATACCCCCTCATGACTGACCTTTCAACTGAGGGGGAACAGTTGCTCCTTATCCACTCTGTCCATGTCTCTCATAATCTTGTACACCTCGATCAGGTCACCCCCTCAGTCTTCTCTGCACCAACAAAATAACACAAGCCTTTCCAATCTCTCTTCATAACTTAAGTGTTCCATCCCAGGCAACATCCTGGTGAATCTCCTCTGCATCCCCCTCTAATGCAATCAGATCCTTCTGATAATGTGATGACCAGAACTGCACACAGCACTATAGTTGTGGCCTCACCAAAGTTCTATACAACTCCAACATGACTTCACTGCTTTTGTAATCTATGCATTGATTGATAAAATCAAGTGTCGCACATGTCTTTTTCACCACCCTACTAACATACCCTTCTGCTTTCAGAGATCTGTGGACAAAAACGCAAAGATCCCTTTGTTCCACAGAATTTGGTGCATTGCATCACACATACAGCATGAATGATCAACATCAGCACCTAGTGGCCCACGAAGAGAAAGATGTTGCTGGCTGGAAGATCTGTATGCATCACTGCTTAAGTTGACAAGTCTAGATGCTGTGCATTCAACTGCTTACAAGCTTTACATTGACAGAATACAATTCTTTCCTGTTTTGGAAAAATATTTAACAAGGGCCTAGTGGACACAATCAATGACTCCCTGGACCTTTGGGAATCGCTGTGTCTACTCTCATGGCACCATTGTTCTTTGGAATAATCACATTGTATTCTCCAGCAAACAATGTATCAAAGATTCACTTAATGTATTTGCAGAGGCACTGGTTCTCTAAGAACTGCAGGTTTGCAAGTCTTTACCTGCATATTTTGATATGGAGGGACTGGTGCCATCAATGCTATGTATCTCACAGCTGTCTAACAAACCTGTTGTTTTGCATCTTTATCTAAACAACAAACATATGGAAGAATTCTCAATGTAAGAATTGTTTGAATTGTGCAGAGGAAAGGTGAGCATAAGAGAAGAAACCAAAGTAACTGATTACATTAAGGGGGAAAGATTTCACATAGTTTTTTGAAGTAAACTCAGAACAGATACTATAATTTACCTCTTAAAAATGCTAATTTATTAGTGAGAATATAGCAAAAGAGTGCAAACTGGCCATTTGATGACATTTTTGCCCAAATACAGACAATGCTACATGCATCTGCTAGAAATTGCGGCAAGAAGTTTGCAGAGGTCTAGTATAATAAATCTCTGCCCAATATTTAGAGTAGCTACTTCCTCCTAGTAGATTCTTAATTAAGGTTGATGAGCCCTACCAATTCAGAACTGCCTGGCTGACAGGCACCAAACGCCCGACTTCACACCCCTGCCCACATTTCTAAACAAAGACTGACACATGAAGCCAGGCAGTCAGTATTTGATTAGGGAAGACTGTTTGAAATACTGATCACATGAGTCTTCTTGAAGATGAAGACATCTCAGCTCTCATCATCATCCTGATCCTTCCTAATCCTCATGAATGCGAGGCAACTTTAGCTGCACCATTTAAAACAATTAAAAGCATCCCATTTTCACTGTGAAGTAGCAGGACAATCTTCCCAACAGTGAGTTTCATGTAAAGTACTGCATACCTGGCATCAAAAACATACTCTTTAGCGATCAGTTTTGCTGTGCTGGTCATATAATTCGCATGTACAATTCCCACATACCAAAGGCGTACTCCACAGCTAGCTAAGCATGGGAACCAGAACCAGCACCACAGGACATCCCAAACTTAGATATAAAAGACAATCTGAAAGCCAACTTAGGACATGCAAGCTGGGTTCCAATACATGAGGAGAAACAACCTGGGGCAGAGCCAAAAGGAGAAGTCTGTGTCATCAAGCAATTTCAACATTTGAGAATACAGTCAAGAGCTTGGCGCTAGGCCAATGTCTCCGTCCATCGCTCCAACTCTTGACTTCATATGCAGTATTTTGCAATTGATTATGCAAATCAAAACTTGGCCTAACATAACATGTGAGAGGACATCAACCTAGACTGTAAACAGGCCTCTTTTTGTTTCCTTGCTGAACACTGAAATGTTAAAGCAACAGGACACTCCATTCTATTAGACTGACCACTACACTCCGGCAACCAATATTTTGTGGCATTCTTAATGTACTAAATTATGTGCTAATGTAATTCCAAGGGACTAACAATTAAATCTGGAGATGAAAATCCATGTGGAACTAAATAATGTATTCTGATTATGTCACTTATATTTGGTTTTCTGAAAATAATCATTAATTCGCACTCTAATACATACATGCTTTCATTGGGTGAGATGCTGTCGTTCAAGTAAGATCCATTTCTGTTTTCCATCTCTGCTAGCCTGCAAAACAAAAATCAGCAATTATCAAGGTTGCGGTGAATTGAAACAGCTTTGCGAAAATAACTAGTCACATTTTACATTTTTGGGACAAAGTCTTCAGGATATAACAATATCAGCATCAATCTCAGCAGGGTTTACAAGGGTCTGTGGAAACAGATAGATTTCCACAAAATTACAAAGTTCATCTCTAGTGCAAGCCTTCTCCACGCAACCAGTAAACCTGATACTAACCTGTTATTAGTAGGAGATGAACCAGGCCCCCACCCAATTTCCCTCTTGGCCCTTGCAGGGAGACTGAAGAAAGTTTTTAATTAAAACCATCAATATCTTATCTTTATGTAGCACCTTTAACAGAATGAAGGCACTTCACAGGAATGTTATAAAACAAAATATAACACTAGGCCATATAAAGAGATGTTAGGTGGTTAAAGAGGTAGGTTTTAAGAAGTGTTGTAAAGGAGGCAAGTTAAAGAGGTTTAGGGAGAGTATTCTAGAACTTGGGGGCTAGTCAACTATATGGCTACCAATGGTGGAGCAATTGTAATTTGAGAATTCACAAGAAGCCAGAATTACAGAGGCGCAGTTGTCCCGGCTGGAGGATATTATAGGGATATAATATCCTCCAACCCACGAGGTGGGTGTGCCGGAGGATCATAAGATCAAATTTGACACCAGGGTTGTGAGTATCAAACTTAAATCTCAGACTGTTGCCAATGGGAGAGGTTAAGTCCTGCAAGAAGTCTCACAACCCAAGATTAAAGTCCAAAAGGTATATTTGGTAGCAAACGCCACTAGCTTTCAGGGCCCTGCCTCTTCGTCGGGTGAGTGGGGAGTTCTGATCACAAACAGGGCACATAAAGACAAATACACAGTTTACAGAATACTGATTAGAATGCGAGACTTTACAGCTAATCAAGTCTTAAAGGTACAGATAGTGTGAGTGGAGATGGCATTAAGCATAGGTTAAAGAAATGTGTATTGTATCCAAACAGTCTCCATCAAGGATGGTCACCTCAGCACCTCACTGTACCACAAGCCCAGATAACCTCATGATGCTCCACTTCTCCAGCTTCCACCCTAAACACATTAAAGAAGCCATCTCCTAAGGACAAGATCTCCGTATACACAGGATCTGCTCAGATGAGGAGGATCGCAACAGACACCTCCAGACGCTGAAAGACGTTCTGATAAGAACAAAATATAGCACTTAACTCATTGATCCACAGTTCTGACATGCCACAGCGAAAAACCGCACCGACCTCCTCAAAAGAGAAACACGGGACACAGTGGACAGAGTACCCTTCATTGTCCAGTACTTCCCCGGAGCAGACAAGCTACAGCATCTTCTTTGGAGTCTTCAACATGTCATTGATGCAGATGAACATCTTGCTAAGGCTATCCCCACACCCCCACTTCTTGCCTTCAAACAACCGCACAGCCGCAAACAGACCACTGTCCGCAACAAACTACCCAGCCTTCAGGAGAACAGTGACCACGACACCCCCACACAACCCTGCACAGCAACCTCTGCAAGACGTGCTGGATCATCGACACGGATGCCATTATCTCACGTGAGAATGCCATCCATCAGATACATTTGGCCAATGTTGTCTACGTGATGCACTGCAGGATAGCATGTCCCGAGGCATGGTATATTGGGGAGACCATGCAGACGCTATGACAACAGGTGAGTGAACACCACGTGACAATCACCAAGCAAGACTGTTCCCCTCCTGTTGGCGAACATTTCAGCAGCCACAGGCATTCGGCCTCTGATCTAAGTGTTCTCCAAGGTGGCCTTGACGAAATATGACAGCGCAGAGTCGCTGAGCAGAGATTGATAGCCAAGTTCCGCACATGAGGACAGCCTCAACCAGGATCGTGGGCTTGTGTCACACGATTTGAAATCCCCATGACTTGCCTGGGCTTGCAACATCTCACTTACTGTCCTGTCTGGAGACAATACATCTTTCTTTAACCTATGCTTAATGCTATCTCCACTAATATTGTCTGCACCTTTAAGACTTAATTAGCTGTAAAGACATGCCCTGTTTGTAATCAGAACTCCCCACTCACCTGACGAAGGGGCAGAGCCCTGAAAGCTAGTGGCATTTGCTACCAAATAAACCTGTTGGACTTTAACCTGGTGTTGTGAGACTTCTTACTGTGCTTACCCCTGACCAACGCCAGCATCTCCACATCAGAGATTAAGTCAGCAGCTAGGAATTGAGTTTGGAGTGAAGACTGAGAACAATGGCTTCAGTTGTGCTGACATTTAATTGGAAGAAATTTCAGCTCATCCAGGACTGGATAACTAATGTCTTCTGCTTCATGGATTCTTGCACTGGTCCCACTCCATCAAGGACTCATTTCAATTAGGTCCAATTTCTGCGTGGAGGTCAGCTTGCCACTTCTCATTGGTTGTGTGGAATGCTAGACTTCTGCTCAGCACCATGTGAGCCAGGGAAATGGAGACTCCACCTCCGCTGCATCCTCCTGATGATGTGCATCTTATAAGGATCTGGTGGGTAAAGGCTCCACACTGTACTCAACGTACCTAAGGACCCCTAAAATGGTAGAGACCAAGCACAAGCATACCCATATGTTCCCAATGGCTTCCACCAGTCTGTTCCACCAGGGTTACAATGGGAAGCCCCAGCAGTTTGTGTGCCCTGGAGCTACAATGGAAAACCAACAGAAGCCAGACAAATTTTTCGATCCTTTTATCTATTATTGATCATTTCAAAAGTGAGTTTGATATATTCTTGAAAAGAAGATATTGCGAGTGCTTTATGGAAAGAACAGGAGGGTGGGACTTATTGAGTAGCCCTTTCAAAAAAAAAGCACAGGAATAGTGGGCTGAATAGCCTCCTCTGTCCTACATGCCTTTTCTTCCTCAGGCTCAGTCGGTTATTCTTATTCTTCAGTTCATCCAGATGGGTACGCTTGTAGCAAATGAATGAGATGGTTGCCTAATCCCACATCTCATCATTGCTGTCAGGTGAGTCAGCCTGGGGACAGAGGAATTGGATTTCTAAAGCCCCACCCCAGCATGCCTAGAAATGCTATAGCCTATATTGAACATTCCCTCTGCAAAGTGCAGCTCAGATTAGGAATTGCTATGTCTACTTTTGTTTTGTTTCAAACAGTCAAACCAACAACTTCCGAGAAGCCAAAGCTATTACCCTCTTTTGCAAAGGTTATTGATTGAGCCCATACATTGCACTCATTCCTTACAATAAGAAATCCAGTAGGAGGCAGTTGAACTCATGAACCATTTTATCTGTCTCAAGTCTTTCCACTCCCTGTATCTGACTAATGAACAAAGTATCCTTAAGGAGTGATAACATAGCATTCAAATAAAAAGGAAACAGGCAATGCATGACAGTGCATGTTTCTAGCCAAGTTCTCTTTGTAGTGATATCAATTCACAGTAACGTTATGTAGCTTCTGACATGTCACATCAAGGTAGGATGAACAACCATATTTTAAAACACTGCCATTCACCAGAGGCATGATTTTTTAAAGTGGCTACTTGAACTCCTAATTTTGGCTCCAGTTCACATTAGCTGACAGGCATTAATATGATTCATATTAACAAAGGTTTTACATAAATTCTTTATACGTAATAGGAAGCTGTTGGATCCATAAAAGTTTTGAATTCAGAGTTAGTTTTTAGGGTACACGTTTTAGAATGCCTCACGTCTTTTCAAGGATTTTTTTGGCTTTTAATTAATGCTCTTTCTTTAATCTGCTGGGTTTTTTGGCTACAACAGATCAGCAAGCATAACAATCCATTTCCAAAACCCCACTGGTACCTGCAGTGATCAGTCTCATCTTCCCCATAACTCTCATTAGCAATCTTGTCTCCTCACACATGCTGGTGTACTGCATCCAACAATAGAAAGATAGAAATTAGGAGTAGGCCATTCCGCTCTTCAAGCCTGCTCCGCCATTCATTTGACTATAGCTGATCGTCAAGTTCAATATCACGAACTTTCCTTCCCTCCTTGATGAGTACCACATAGTGTCAGCAAGCCAACTCTTAGGGCCATGGCACGTAGCCCAGAATCTACTACTCAAAGCAAGCCATTACCCACGACAGGATCATCACTATAGCTCTGCGCACCAATCGACATGTCTGTGTGCCTACATGCTTGTCTTTCACTGCATCCTCTAGTGCATGTGCAGTTTGTTCCAATACCATTTGGTGTTTACCCATCAGCCAGCTCAAAGTACTGTTTTGTACCTGTGTTGGTGATATCAACCACCATCAGCAATTGTTGGTTACTCACTTCGCCTCTTTCTGGCTCTGGGTAACAGTCACTCTGCCTTTCACTGCCTGCAATTTCACAGCTCAAGCTGTCTGTTGCTGCTGTGCCACCTCATGCTTCTCCACTACAGCACTCACACTGTTAATTTGGAGCATTTGCTTTTAGTGACTGGTGTATGAGAGACACCCAAGTCTTTTTAAGTAGAATCCCAGTGGTGCAGGAGGAGGCCATTCAGCCCACTGAGTCTGCACTTGACAGGTCTTCTCCCCCACTCTATCCCTGTAAGCCCATGCATTTACCATGGCTAATTCATCTAAGCTACACACCTTGGAGCACTATTGGGCAATTTTACCATGGCAAATCCACCTAACCTGCACATCTTTGGACTGTGGGAGGAAACCCAAGTAGACACTGGGAGAATGTGCAAACTCTACACAGTCACCAGAAGCTGGAATTGAAATCAGGTCCCTGGTGCTGAGAGGCAGCAGTGCTAACCATTGTGCCACCCTTATAGGTCTCTTTGTACAAGGACATAAAATAATATAATTCAGTGTCTGGTGTATACAGATTGATCTCTTTGCAAGTATATTTCTCCAAGTTGCAAGTATCTCTCACTGCAAGACCTCTTTCTGTGTTCTATTAAGCAGTGGAATTTAATAAAGGCACTACCAGTGACATTCCATTTTTTAAATACGAATTTACTCAAGCTATCAATGGATATGCAACTAAAGCATGTAAATTAAGTTGAGTTGTTCACTCAGTCTAATTAAACAACAGAGCAAGCTCAAGTGGCCAAATAACACATTCATGTTCCATGAGAATGCATGTTCACAACAACAAACTCCTTCAGCGTGCCTTCTGAGGTTAGAAACGATTGTTGGCATAATGTTTGACATCCTATTTACATAATACCATATAATGGTGACATAGAAATTAAGAGTCAATTTGGAAAGAAACATCACTTAACAGTGCAGTTGTGTAAATTAGTCTAGGTGTTCTGGGAAAATCATTGTATATCAACATTGCAATTTCGCTTGAGCAGTGAATTGCATTAAAAAGCACCCATACGAAAATAGCAGAGCTATGTACAAAAAAGTTATAGTCCACTTTCATACAACATCAGTTACAAACCTAATGATTATTATACTGAAGCACAAGAATATTCCATCCATCTTCAGCCTACAATGTGGCCATACTGCTGTAGACTGGAAAAAGTTAACTGAATATTTTTCCATATAACGTTAGTTGGAAAGCTAATTGGAGATTACTGTTGAAGATATCAATTTTGACTGAAAGTTGAGATGCAACAGAATCATTGAGAAATAATATATTTCATTGAAATGAATGATGATTAAATTGAGATCCACAAATGACACACAACTGTCTCTTACCTGCTAGCATAATGTTCAATTCGTGAATGAGTATCATCATGTGACAACTGAGGGGATGAGGCAGGTCTGCAATTGAGAAAAAGACCTGCTGTTTACAGAAGTGTAACACCGTGCAAATCATAAAGCGACAGGCTGCTTGATTTATCACCTCCCACTGATAACAATTTACCAAGGACATTGGTGTACAATTATCTGGAACACAAGACAAATCTGTGACAATACAGTAAATAGTGACTACTGTATCTGCCAATCCCATTGTGATGTCCATCTCTGCATGGTCTACTTAATTGTGATAAGACAATTGCGATAATTTATCTTTTGTGTTACATGTGGGCAAGGTCTGGGACAAGTATGCTGCTGTGAATTTCAAAAGCCATACAACTCACACCAATCTTACTTCAATAAAATTAACTTTAAACTTTGCCACAGGTGACTTTCTGCATTCATCATGCTCTGCTTTTAATATGCACGTCTCTTCCTGATATTTCCGAAAACCAAATGAAAAGATAATGCAACTCGATTCCCTTCATTGTGCTTGAAATGGTGCTAAATTGGAAAAGCACTTCTGATTGAAGGAAAATTATTGCCAACAGTACATAGGTAATAGAAACATTTCTATTACTGTACATGGCTGATAAATGTCAAGGGATTTCAAATGGAGAACTGGTGATTTCAAAGGAAAAAGTCCATTTCCAACAGTTCAGAGGTTCAAACCAATAATCATTCAACAGTTCTACTTCACAGATTTAAATTAAAAGTTTGAGACAGGCAGCTTGGAGTTGTAAAATGAGATATACACATTTATTTAAAGTGAAGCCCACATTTTAAAATGAAGCATACCACTATTAACTCTCTGGAAAATTATTATTTGTAAATAAATCTATTTATTCCCAGCACTGACTCTCTCCCTCTCTCTCCCCATCAACCTGAATAAATAATAGAACTGGAAGTTTATTACTCGGGGTTGCCTAAAAATTGATAAGGTGGGTATGCAAACTACTGTGGTTTATTCAAATCTATGCACATTTAAAACCTGGATCCAGCAAGGGAGTTGCTCCATCAAAATTACTCAATTATTCTTTTACAAAGTATTGTAACACAGTTGGCATTTTATTGGCGGCATAATCACAATCATAGAATGATACACCACCGAATGAGTGCATTAAACTCAGTGTGCCTGTGCTAGCTTTTGGAAGGAGCTACCCACATAGTTCCAACCCTCTGCCCTTTCAACATAGTCCTGCAAGTATTTCCACCAAGTCTTTTTCCAATTCCCTTTTAAAAGCTATTTATTTAATCTGTTTCCACCACCCTTCTTGACAGACAGAAGGAAAAACCTGCAGGGATATACTGGAGGAGCAGGGGAGGGGCGATTAATTTGATTGCTTTCTGAAGAGTCGATGCAGACTTGATGGGCTGAACAGTCTCCTTCAGTGATAAGATGTGCTGAAGATATGCAATTGCAATTATTTGTGTGAAGATAGATGAACTCCCATTTGGACAATTCATCACTGTGGGATGATACTGAATATTCAAGCTAAGGTTTAGAAAAATTAAAGCCATAAACAACAATTTTAGGGTACACGAAGTTCCATTATTCGCACTCTGTCATCCATTTTTATTTTTCAGTCAAAGAAAACTGTTCAAGAAACACTTATTGATACTATTTTATTATGTATCACACTTATTGCTTGGGTATTACAATGCCATACATTGAATATGATAACATGAGGACTGTCAATTATTCATCCATTTTCACTATTTACCTGCTGGATGGGAAGGGTCTTCTACACTTGAGGGGGATAATTAAAATTTAGGTATACACAAGGTTGGTGATAATTTACCGCCACATCGGTGTTTTAACCAGGAAATAAACTTATGCAATCTTGAACTACTGCTGAGGTCTTTTCCTGATCTCACTGCAGGAGGAACATATTTACCCAAGCAAAAGGGAGTTTATGCTGAGCTCCCAAAAAAATTACTGGGGCAGAGTGGGAGAGCTGAGGAAATTCCTGTGCAATTTTTAAAGGGTTAGCATAATGTTGAACGTTGTGACTCTTTAGGCGAAGGATATATGATAACTTCTGAAACCCACTTTTAATGTTAATAACTAAGCAGAGATTCCCCTACAAAAAAAATGGAAGTGGGAAGTTGGAATGGAAAACACATGGTGTTGCATCAGCCGATATTCAGTTAAATGGATTTGAATATCTGAGAATGCAGGTAACAGCTGGCTGAAATAATGTCATCTATTTTGTGCTAACAACCAAGGTGAGTTTCTAACACAACGCATCTCAGCCCTAACCCATGATTACAAATTATCGCACTTTTACAGTTTGCTTTTCCCTTTTCACACAGATCAATGAGAGGCTTCTCCAATTTAGCGGCAGTCAGTGCTGAATTAAGGACAATTTTGAGTTATGTAGGCTGAGTTTGTCAGAATAAAGCCTTTTCATGTTCAACCTGTACAACCTACAGAGAACTAGACACCACCATTCCAAGCTGGAGTTGAACAAGCATTTGAGGTGATGAACTACCCTCAGGACATAAATTATTTTCTTTATTTAATATAGAGACCTTAAAAATAGAAAAGGCTGGTTTTGTGACATTTTACCTTTTGAAATGTTTCAGAAAATTTACACAATCGTGTTCAAAAGCAAACAAAGTCAAGCAACTGGGAGTGGAAACATTAAGAACACTGGTTGCAATCATTTCTTAAAAAGAAAAATAAATAAACCACGATGCAGATGTGTACATCAGCAGAAGTACTCACTCATAATCTACTGGCCAGAAGTTGATCAGAGTAACAGGACTGCAAGACAAAAATATGGAGATGAAGTGGCAGCTGAAACTCAGGGGAAACGCAACAAGCACAAAATAAGGAGGGGGAGAAAAGCAGCAGAAAGAACAATGATGTGAATGAACATGGGAGCAATATGAAGAAATAATATGCAATGTATGTGCAAAGATTTCATGCAACTGTTTTGCAACAACAGAAATATATCTTTCAATGTAGTTAAAATGTATAAATTTAAGATAGGCACAAAACTGAGAGCATCTCTATTACACTGTTCTCCTGTGGACCATTTCCTCTTTGCCATATCTAAAAGCAATGACCTTTGCTGGGGTTCCATTCCAGGGGTCCCAGCAGTTCGACGTTACCTTGCTAAGGTAACCCTCGTTCATGTGTTGATCCAGATAACGAGTGCTTGCAGGTTATTTATCAAGAAGGGTATAACAGCAGTTTGCTTCTGTCCTCGCTTCATGTCCACAGGTGTACACTTTCCAGTAGGAGTCACCAGAGAGCCAGCAGGTATAAAATCCTTAGAAATATTGCCTTTTGTAGTCAAAGAGCTTGGAGGTTAATTGGTGTGCCTCACTGCTGCTCTCTCAGGTTAACTAACTCAGGATGAATCACAGGTCAATTCTATTCTGTATGTTTTACTACACAATATGTTAATGCATTCTGAACAGCATTAAGAATGTAGTGCTGCTAGCGGTTAATGCAATAGGATTATTGCAAAAAAATATAAGTAGATGTAGTTACAGACAAAATTACTCAAGGAACAAAGGTTGCTGCATGCCATTTTAAGACCATCACATTTTTGGTTTAAAACTCCCAGACAAGCAAAACCCTATTCGAATTTCTAAATCAACCTATTTGTAGGTTAATATGGACATCCTCAGAATGGCCTTACACACAATGGCTGGAACTCTACCACCTCGTTCACCATGGAATCAGCGCAGATGAGAGTCTGACAAAGGAAATCTCCAGTCTCGTCTGAGCAAGGCTGTAAAATCCCACCCATGGTGGCGCAATTTGAACTATATGCATCTCTCCACTGAGGAGAACATTTGGAATTTTGTCCATTCTGCACCCATTCAGAATTCATGAAATGCCACATGAAAGTAATGATTAATTTTTAACCACAAAATTAGTAGAGCTCATAACATAACCAAGAGAAACTGAAATACCATACAGAAATACCATATGGTACTCTATACCATACAGGGTATACAGTATAAGAGCTGGAGTCTAATGTTGCAGTTGTATAGAACATTGGTTAGGCTGCATTTAGAGTACTGCGTCCAGTTCTGGTTGCCTTACTACCAGAAGGACGTGGAGACTCTGGAGAGAGTGCAGAGGAGGTTTACCAGGATGTTGCCTGGTATGGAAGGACTGGGCTATGAGGAAAGATTGAGCAAACTGGGGCTGTTTTCCCTTGAAAGATGGCGACTGAGGGGGGATCTAATAGAGGTATATAAGATTATGAAGGGTATAGATAAACAGAAGTAAGCTATTTCCTATGTTAGAGATGCACAGTACGAGGGGCCACGGGCTTAGGGTGAGGGGGAGAAGTATAACACGGATATTAGAGGGACGTTTTTCACACAGAGGGTAGTGGGGGTATGGAATGCTCTGCCAAGCAAGGTGGTGGAGGCAGGCACTCTGGAGTTGTTTAGGAGTAACTTAGACAGGCACATGAGTGGGTTGGAGATGGGAGGATATAGGAGATTGTTTTAAATAAGGATCATTAGCATTGGGACGTCCCTGGTAATGTAAAAGGATGTGGAATCATACTAATGTTTTTCTCTTTTAATTCACAGGTTTTAAGTCGATCCGCCTCGTTGCCCAACGAGGGGCATACACGCGATGGGTCGTACTAGGGCTGCTCTTGGATGTTCGAGAGTAGCCTAGTGCTTCATGTCGTTAGTGTGTGCTTAAACTGGACCAGATGCTGGGCAACATGACAGCTCAGTGACTATCGCTGATTGCTGTGCAGACACAAGGATTTGGGCCGGTGTCTGTGGGAGTTTGCGCATTCTCCCCGTGCTTGCGTGGGTTTTCTGCGGGTGCTCTGGTTTCCTCCCACACCCCAAAGATGTGCTACTAGGCTGATTGGAGGTAATAAATTGTCCCTAAATTAGTTTCCCTCAATGTGGAATGCCAAAGCATAGATAAAGGTCACGGGAGAAGGGGGGGACTGGTAATGACAAAATGGCGGCGTGGGCTTGTTGGGCCAAAGGGCCTGTTTCCCAGGCTGTTTTTGTTCTTAAAACAAAATCACCAAAATCCATGCAAATCCTTTGCTTGCTCAATGCCTGTCAGCATTTCATGGTTAGTAATATCTGGATGATTAGCAATTAATGAAAAACACAAAAATAAAATTATTAGTAACAAGAAATAATATGGAATAAAAGTTTATTGGACGTGTGACCTGTTTCTCCCCCTTTTAATATCTTGGATAGGTGTCTATGCTCTTGATTTCCAACATGGTGCTTTAGGCATCACACTGACCATATTGTTACTCACAAAAGCAGCAGCAACACAAATAGCTTCTTCCACTTGCACAGTTGAAGAGCAATTCTTGTGAAATCCCCTGTGCATGTCTATTAGTGCAAGGGTTAATATTGCAGCATCTTTCTTTGGTGGTCTACAGAGTCTAATTTCAAAATCCACAATATGTCATACAAAACCCATCCCTGAGCCAATTTATGCCCCTTTGTAATAATCCCAGCAGTATCACTGACATTTACATTCTACTGATGACAACAGCATAGCAAAATGCTGCAACATTCGCTGCCTTTCTGCTCCCCCAACCCCAAGGGCACAAAGAAAGAAAAATACTCTGCTGCAAATTTTGTTTTCTTTCTGTAAAAACAGTGTGAAGAAAATATGCAACAGAGCTAATGCAGAAAAGGAATTTAATAATTTTAAAACAGAAAATGGTTATGGCTAAGTTAAAGAGATATTGCAGATCTTAAGTTTGTTGACAACCATATTTCATAAGTTGCTTCTCATCTTGATTTACATTTTATAATTAAGGGGTTTACAATTTATCAATAGAATGATTTTCTTATAGTGATGGCCAATAATGAATTACAGACTATTTACGTTTGAAGTTAGAAATGACTGCTGACTATGAAAATTTCAATGTGTTTGCATGACATTCCTCTGCAGTTTTAAAGGAGACATGTTAACCCACTCAAGATAATTAGCTCCTTTGAAATCGTGGACAGAGGAACAACGCACAATTGCATGCTATTCATCTGCTAATATTTCCAAAAGTAATTACCGTTCTTCTCTCATTATCTTTTAGTATATCTCATCAGGAAAGTGCCCCCAGGGACAGCACTTCCAAAAGATCACACCTGGTTATGAAACTAAGCCTTAAGTTCGCTGGTCTAGATTTTCAGTTTCAACTTCTTTGCAAGTAGAAAAGTTTTATAGTTTACTGACAAGTACTGACAGGACAGCCTCAGGTGTTCTTCATGTGCAGGTGGCTTCCATATAACTTCAACATGGAGCTTTCTATTTACTTAACAACCCATCACCCACTCCAATGTCCCTTCTCCTCCTCTCCTGTAGTACTCATTCAAGCGACCATTCCTCAAGTGGAAGGTACAGCAGTGAGTTGCAGTAAGCAACAAGACAGTGGGAAACACCATAGACATGCACAATTCTATCCTCTCTCAACCAACACATATGTTGCAGCAAATCAACAGACAGGAATTAGGAGTTGAAAGCCTTCATGATATTTCTTTAAGTCCTTTGCTACCCCTTTAACTGGGACAGCTCAGTTAATTTACAACCATGCTATACACTTAATGTTGCGGTGAGATTAGGCAGTCAAAATATAACATTGAAACCAGTTACACCCACTTTTTCCTTTATACATTTTGTTCACATTAATTGTGTTAGGGACCAATCAATCCGACAGTTAACTGATTGAAGAATTTAAAGGGAACGAACTTCCAATGCGAGTTAACTAAGAAGGTTCAAAACTAAGATTATCAGAGTTTGCATGAATTGGGAACCTCACTACATTTAACAAAAGGCTGTTTCATGGTGCAGGCAAACAAAGGTTTCAATATATTGCATCCAGAGTTGGCCACTCATCTTGATATTTGGGCTCTTTCTTCACTACGTAACTTATGAATCCTTGCTAGAAACTTCTTCATCTGGACAGTTCACTACCTTCTTTGGAAAACCTCCAAGAAAACTAACTGCAATTTTGGTTTGTCTCTTTCAATCCTTCCCATCTCCTGCTGGAACGCTTCTCTTCATATATAAAATCCTCATGTTATTTTATACCTAGCACCATATCAATGTAAGTAGTGGTGAGTTACTCATGTGATCTTGGTCAGAGATCAAAGAGATGTCCATACTGCCAGGGTGGGTGAAAAGGAGTAGTGGCAATGATGACACTTCCGAAAATGCGAGGGTATCCTAGTCAACAGCAGAACTTAAAAGATGCAAGAGCTAAATTTAAAAAACCAAAGGAATACACATTACAAAAACAAAGGACACACAGAGTTCCAGGTTAATGGCTTAATCCACATTCTCAATAAGAACATAAGAACATAAGAAATAGGAGCAGGAGTAGGCCATCTAGCCCTTCGAGCCTGCCCCGCCATGCAATAAGATCATGGCTGAACTGTCGCTGCTCAGTTCCACTTTCCCGCCCTCTCCCCATAACCCTTAATCCCCTCTCTTATCAAAAACCCATCAACCCGCGTCTTAAAAATATTTAGCGAGGCAGCCTCCACCACTTCAACAGGCAGAGAATTCCAGAGATTCACCACCCTTTGAGTGAAGAAGTTCCTCCTCAACTCCGTTCTAAACCACCCCCCTTTTATCTTGAGGCTGTGCCCCCTAGTCCTACTGTCTTTTTTGAGCGGGAAGAGTCTCTCCACCTCTATCCTATCCATCCCATTCATCATCTTATACGTCTCAATGAGATCTCCCTTCATTCTTCTAAACTCTAACGAGTACAAGCCCAGTTTATTCAGCCTCTCCTCATAGCTCAACCCCCTCAACTCCGGTATCAGCCTAGTAAACCTCCTTTGCACTCCCTCCAAGGCCAAAATATCTTTGCGCAGGTGCGGCGCCCAAAACTGCACACAGTACTCCAGCTGCGGCCTCACCAATGCCCTATACAGCTGCAGCAAGACCTCCCTACTTTTATACTCAATCCCCCTTGCTATGAAGGCCAGCATCCCATTTGCCTTCCTGACCACCTGCTGCACCTGCAAGCTGGGTTTTTGCGACTCATGCACAAGGACCCCGAGGTCCCTCTGCACCGTCGCCTGCTGCAGTTTATAAAACGTCAGAAAAAAGGATGTCAAGAAAATCGATGATTCTGAACATCATGTGAATATGGAAATTTAAGCACTCCAAACTCAGAACAATGAAAATCATTCATATTTTTGCGAAATGCCAATGGAACCGAAAACCACTGTGGTGTATGAAGGCTTTAACAAGATGCCAGGGTTTATGGTGTTTTAATAAAACAAGAAAATGCACTGATTGTTGGGACATTTTTGAAGATGTCCTTTTCTCAATGTTGGTTAATATTCATTGCTGCCCAAAGCTCGCTTGTCCCAAAACCGTAAAATCCCACTGGAGATCAATGGATCTTCTCTGCTCCGTCCCTCACCCATTCTGATTCCTGTGGCTGGTGGGGCAGGAAAATTCTGGCCCATAGGTTTGGAGGATTGCATTGCTGTCTCTGATGACTTTTGAGCAAAAGTCAGCATGGCCAGAACAAGTTTACATTCATCTCAACTTATCACTAAGGGTGGCAAAGAAAGGAGTTTTACACCTATAGGTACAATACTTCCATTCCAACATCTCTTAACAATCCACTTATAACCAAGTCATTATCCTGACCATTTCAATTCCTGTAAATGTTTTTTTATGAACTATTTTATCTGTACAAATTTAACTGCAGTTGTATGTCCACCAATGGCTTCAGCTGCACATCAGTGGGCACAAAGGAATGGCAGGCCCAATAACATGCCTTCGACAATCTGGTTATGCAAAGTTAACTCATACACCATGAATTACAGATACAACTTCCTGACAACGGAAAAACATTGTAAACACCTACCACTGTAACCTTTCTGAGCTGTTAATATTAATGATATTATAGCAGGAAAAGCAATAATGGGGTAAAGAGATTTCTTTGCAATTGGGCAGTGAAGAAAAAGAATCCAAATTGGGACAACATTCAACTTAAACAGACAAACATTTTTGATTCCGACATTCATCCTTAATCCAAAATATTCTGTGAATGCAACTTAATATCTCCGGAAATGCTTTTAATGACAGATTATTTATCCTTATAAAACTGTGTGTTAGTTTGTTTAAATCCACAATATAAATTCATGCAGCAATGCAACAAAATGGGTGGGGGTCGTATTAACTTCCCATGGAATACAAATTTTATTGGTGCGTATAAGATCACAGAGAACATTTAAGTATTATGGAAATAATAAGTGTCTCACACAATACTTACGTTTCTAAGTTATCCCCCTCCAGAACTGTCTGTACTGGCAGATATCCCATCCGAGGATGTTTTGCAAAGTATCTCTTTGTTCGGAACTTGTTTTTTAATACCTTGGCGAAATCTCGGACATCTTCTCCTGAAGTTGTCTGAGGGAAATGCAACCGTAAATTAAATTCTGCACTAATCCTTCAGCTGGAAGTTATCATTTATATTTTGCACACAGTAAATTTGAACAAACATGTCACAGAATTAAAGAAAAGAAACATTAGTTGTATCTTTGTGACCATTACACTGTGGAGTTGCTTCTGACAATAAACATCAATGGGAGCATAGGCATCATCTTCGATGTCAAGGGAGCATCACCACAACTGACGAACCACCTGTGCTTTTTTTTCCACAATTCATTTATAGGATGTGGATGTCGCTGGCTAGGCCAGTATTTCTTGCCCATCCCTGGTTGTCTTTGAGAAGATGGTGATGAACTGGCTTCTTGAACTGCTGCAGTGCCTGAGGAGTAGGTACACCCACAGTGCTATTAGGGATAGAGTTCCAAGATTGCTAAACAAGATTTTAAAATTCTATGTGAATAAGAGTTTGCTTCTCTGGCTGGCACAGCAACAAAGCTGTATTCGGTATCAATGCTGTTGCCTTGGGAATTTTCCCATCCCACCCACCATGGGAATCATAGTAGACGGGAACAGACCATGCAAAGATCCAATGACCTCGGGTGGGAATTTCCGGCCTGGGGGCAAGTGTAGTCAGAACATCCCACCTATAAGAGTCTGCAGTGTGCTTAGGTTTGCAGTTTCCTGGAATAGGACACAAGATCTGCAAAAGACTCCTTCGAACAGCCCAGAAGAACTTTTAGACACATCGGGGTGATCTTTCCCCGTGTGTGTGAGAGAGAGGGAAAGAAGGAGTGGAGAGAGGTTTTGCGTTGGAAGATTTGGGATGCAAGTTGGAAGCTAGCAGGAAGAATATTGGGAAATGAGGTTAGAGGATGTGGGCTCAAAAGAAGATGGCAAAGTCTCACCATGATGTTGCTCCTGAGGCACAATATGTAATTGTTCTCATTTTTGAGATAGAACTTTTGAAGAATTATAAATTAATACTGGTAGAAATAGTAAGGTGGAGATTCTTGTGCTAGAAACCAAGCTTGTGATTTCTCCAAAACTGACTTTTTAGGTTTAATTTCAATAATTGGGACAAGCTGCCATCACTTGTCTTGCGTTCAGGGGCAGTTCACCCAATGCAGGGTTCAGATTTGCTACCAAATCCGGCACATTTGAACAGTGAACTGCAAGAGGGCCAAGTATAGGCCAGCAGTGACTGTGGAGCTGGCTGAGTCAAGCCTGCTAATCCACTGAAGGGCAAGTAAAAAAAATGCTCCCTGCCATTTCTTCAGCATTTTCTTGCAGCCTATTAAGAATTATTGTTTAGGATGCTGCAGAACTGGAAAAGTTGCTCAGATCTTTACAGCACACATTCCACGCCTTTTTGCAGAAAGGTCCTGAAACAGATGCAATACCTTTCTTTGTATATTTAAATCCAACCATCCTCAACTTTCAAGTCTAGCCAGACACTTTAAAACAGTACAGACCAGCATAGAGATGGCCATGTTGCCAGTGCAGATCAGATGCAGGACTATGTGCCCAGAAATTGCTAAAAAGATATGAAACACATTGTACTCCAATGCATCCAAATAGGTTTTGCTGAATGTGGCCCGTACCAACTGCCAGGATATCGGCTCAAGTCCACTGTACAAAATTAGTTTGACATCACTGGTCAATACAGTTAAGCAAAGGTCTGTGGCCAGATTGATAGTCACAAGCATGATATTACACCAACTGTTCATAAAATCTGGAGCAGCTGTCCATGTTTAAATCTGGAAATTATGAGAAAGGATAATAACAGCTGCCACTGGAAGTGCCTCCATAATAGAAAGTGCAACTGGAATAAGAATGAAGGTGGATTATCTCAAATCACAAACACAATTAATCTTCAAACACTAAACTTTAAGGTTTTCAGTTAAAGGGCATTTTCAATTTGCAGAGCTATTTGTTCTTTTACTGCTGCATGGATTTATGTTAGCTAAATAAAAATGAGCTAGGAAGTATAATTAATTAAACTGTAAATGAAGAAATTGCAAATGAATGATTGCTGGGATTTTAAGCTTTTACACAAAGACAAGAATGGTTAGATCTTCTACTTTCCAAAGTATTCCATGCCTTGTATTTTGAGAATGTTGATGCAACATAAATAAAATAAACAACCCATTACTGATAGGCAGAAAAAAATGCCTACACAATATGGCTGAAATCTTCTGTCCTCGTTTGTGGCTAGGATTTTCCAGTACTGATGGAAGTTAATGGGAATTTTGACTGGAACTCCAAATTTTCCATTCTGGCTCACAATGGATCCCCGCCACAGACGAGACTGGGGAATTCCACCCCAGGTCACTTTAATCTCGGTTTTTTTGCTCAAAACTCTGGTTTTAACACAATCAATTCCCAATAAATGTAATGGAAATTCTTGATTTTCTAATGACTTCAGGGTCAGAAACATGGTTCCACGCTTCATTTACAAGTACAATGAAAACTTCATTAGAACAGAAATGAAAATAACTGCACGTTGGCCACCGCAGTAAAGCAGAACGGGTTTCCATAATAAAGATGGAGATGACAAGTTAGCAATCTAATAATGTTCTACATGGTTAATGGCAGCAGATGGATTTTAATTTTTATTTTGCTGTGGAAATTTCTCCAGCCGTATGCAAATACGATTTTGCATGGTAGTTTCTGTGATGAATTAATGAACAAGTGGGAAAAGTTTAGACTGGTTGGAGAGAAAAGCAGCTAGGGGTTCTCAACCAGGAAACCCAACCTTGCTTTTAAATCTAAGCCTAACAATATTTCCAAGGTCCACCGTGGCTGCTCACTATTGGCAAGATCTTGCAGCCCCACCGGAGTCAACTGTGATTTACATTCCCCACCCCAGCCAGGGGTCAACTTTCGTGGCACCGGAAGTCCACTCCCGTGAAATTATTAGGAGTAATTTTTAATCAGCTGCCTGCTTCACATCTTTTCAGAATGTTATTGCTAGTAAGCCAAAATTACCCCATTATATCTTTGCTTGGGTAAAGGAAAAAGACTGACTTACACTTATATAGCACCTTTCCCCAACTCAATATATCCCAAAACACTTTATAATTTATAAAGTACTTCCGAAGTGCAGTCACCGAGTTGGGCATAATTCCACCGAAGCAGCAAACATCCATATTTTTTTCTCTCCTTTATCTGGGAAATCTATACCATCCTGATCACTGTATCAGTTGAAGACAGTTAACGCAGCACTAAACCACAGATCATGTTTGGAATCATTCCTCATTTGTAAAGCTTAGCTGCTTACAGGATAGTTTCAGTGAATCTATGAGGGAATTCAGATCTCAGATCTAACACCAGCCTTCACTGTGCTTAACTTGTTATTTATTTTTCAGTCAGTGAACAGTTCTTCCTATTTCACCTGGAGGAGTGTAAAAGCAAATTCCCTTCCTGAAGCCTTTTCACATTGGGAGAGGGAATCTCTTTTGGCATTCAATGATTTTTTTCCAATCAACTTTAGACACGCGAGTCTCCCTACAACCATTCTGAACCAAGAATGTGAGGCCATTTCCCACAGTGAGGTATGAGCAGAAGAGTTCATTCCTGCTCTCAACACTGAGGAGCAGAATTAATGATATCTATGCAAACATTCCTGAACTGGAACCACAAAAATTCTCCCAATGCCCATGGTATTGGAGCTGTCAAAAATAATGAAAGAAAGTCACCGCAACAATACATACAATTCCACAATTAAGGAAGAGTGAATTTTGAGTTCACAAGACCTTGAAAACTATTGTTTTGTGAGCTATCTTTGCTTTGATGTGTCATTCATTTACTGCAACATCAAGCTGGCCACCAAATATATTAATATCCAATTAACTTTTGATGAAACTGGTCTAAAAGAAAGACAAATTTACATTTACAGAGGCAATGTGCATTGTTGGCAAACCTTGTGGAAGTAAATGGAGTAAAGATGGAACACCATTAAAAACATTAATCTAATTTTCACACAATCACTTCCAGCACGTTCATTTTTTAGTTCTTTATATAAAGTTGCATGACTGAATGTCAGAATAAAACGCTGCCACAACTATCTCAAACACCCAATGAAACTGGCAAACTGAAAGCTCAGTTACTGAAAGGGCTGTTTAGTTAAGAGGATACAGTGAAAGAAATGACTATGATTCTGCATTTTGCATATGCAGTTCATAACTTACCGGTGTGCAGTATTCCACCATTGGGTAATGCATTTTATGTCCTTTTGCTGTTCGACCAGAAAAGAAGCAGCTTTGGCAGACATCATAATTAAAGTGCTTTAAACTTCGGTACCTGTATTGAAAAAGTTCACAAAAAAGTGGGTGAAACTACATTCCTTGCACCTCTTGAATCTAAATATATTCAATTAGAATGATTTGCGCAAAGTCTCCTTATCCTGATTTTACCTTGCCTGGACCAGGGCTACTAAAGAGAACTGTCATACTACTTAGGGCATCAACCACCTCAGGTCAAATTGCAGATCACGTCATCATCCAGTGAATGCTGTATTTTACAGCTGATCCACTGTGGAATTTTGTAAACGTATAGTCTATACTAATACTGTTTATACCCATTGATAAGATGATCTAGGTTCAAGAATATATTTGTACTTTTCAACCAAAAATCCTGCCATCAGTGGCAGAAGCCCTCAGCGCCTCAAAAGCCAGTCTCAGTGGCCCAAAACTGACTTCTTACTTCACCCTGAGCTACCTGGAAACATCTGCAGCTTGCCAGTCTTATTTAAATGAAGCTACAGAGTCTTGGCCTTGCCAGTTCCAGTGCAGGAATTGTTTCCTGCATCCAGTTTGCACAGGCATGCTGACACTATCAAATTTTTATTCTTTAGTCTTTGCCCAACCCCTTGCCACCCCATACCATTCTAATTCTTTCATAATACGTCAGTTGTCACACTACGGTTAACATGAGGAGTTAGGAAATACTTCCGTTCCTTATTTGGGGCATGAGATTAGACCGTAGTAAACTGATCCAATCAGTTCTGTCATTTCCTCACACAAATAGGTTTTCCAATTTTTTTCAGCTTTTTTTCATAGAGATTAGATAGCTACTTTGTTGTCTAATATAATGTACTGTATTGTATTCCATACAAATAGAAAAGATCAATGAACAGTATCAATAATGCTTGCTTTTTCAATGCCTTCTAAAGTCTCTCCCATTTACTGCAAGTGAATGCGTGCGTGCGTGTGTGTGTGCGCGCGCACGTATAGGAATTGATTCAGTGGAAAGTTTCTAAGGCCAACTGAAGATAAGCTGCAGGTTATGTTCTGAAAGGTATTTTTGGGTACGTTAACATTTGAATATCAAACTAAAGTGAAAACCAATGTCAAAACTCAGCTGTGAACATCCATGTTTATCAATCCATGACTTGTAGGAACTTAAGTCCTTCTATACAAGGTTCTGGCTGTGTTTATATACTGTCTGGGAGGGTGAATGGATATTTGTGTCATTGCATAGTCTGGTTCTCCCAAAGTTTGCTCGATGAAATTAAGTAGGTTACTGAGGATCACACAAGTTGTTTAAAGGTTTGGTTTCAATGACAGAGCAAGATTGTTTGCAAATCATTTTTTAGACTGCTGGAAATGTGAAGGGAGGTCATGTGGATAAGTACTTAACTGTTGAAATGATTGAATGAAAGTTGCGTTACAGAAGCCTTGAAATTCCTGTAAATGCACAATGACAGAACTTCAACCAGATTTTTGTTTATGTGCCCAACATTATTAGGCACGTATTCAAAAATGGTATTCCAGTTTCCCTAATACAAAGCACGTAACAACACTTGGAAGCCAGGCAACATATTTTTGTTCTTTGCTTCTTATTATCCATCTGTACTTTGCCTGCTGTATTATTATACTCCCTATTCACAAGGTGCTGCAGTTGCAGGGAGGCAGTGGAAAACCCCCTCTGTTTACTTACTGCCTAATTCAGGCAGAAAATTCAGGGCTAAAAATTTGTCCAATGATTATTATGTGATTGTTTTGAAATAAACAGAAAGAGTAAAGCTTCTTAATTTCACACAGTTAAAACAATTTCCTTTCTGCCAATTAAAAGATACAAAATCTCCATGATGGAGCCATGAATAAAGAGTACCTACAACTTTTAATTGTTGTGTTCCAAAATTTTCCACTAAGGTTTTGGATCATTTATGAAATGATTTCAGTTAAGTAGCAGCAATAGACTATGGCTGGAATTTTCCAGCTGCTTATGCCAGTGGACAGGGCACTATTGCCACGGGTTTCCCAGCAGCAAGCGGTGCATCTAAACGGAAAACCCATTGACAGTGACAAGACAAGAATATCTCGCTGCCGTCCACTGCTAGGCCGGTTGTGTGAAAAATCCTGCTTCCCCCTTGTGTACCTGAATCCAATGATAGGACATTCCTTGCAGATATTGCACTTGGCCTGGTGTTTGGCAGTCTCTGCTGCTGCCACTCGGTGAAGCACTGGCATCCAGACCACAGACTGCGGCTCCAGCCTCATCCAATCCAGGAACAAAGCTGCCTCGATCTCCGGCTTGTTGTTAGCCTTGGGTGTGGAAGGGAGAAGAAATTCAGAGCAATAAGTTCTGCATGTTTGACGATTTTTGGGAAGTTAAGGCAGTGCTGGCACAGATTTCTAAATGTTGTACATTCTAAATTCATGAACAGTTAAAGCTTCAAACAAGTAGCAGCTGCATGGCAACTAAAAGGGTTTAGTATCAGAAAATAATGAGTTAATAGAAGGTTTATCTTTCTTTGTATATCACACTGAATACAGGACAGAGCTGAAGGTAATGCTGTAACAAAGGCAATTAGCTCATGACTGTGATCCTGATGGTTATTAAGAACTTGGAATAAATGGAGAAATTGTATTGATTTCCCATAACACAATGTGGCGCCAACCACCTACTAAAGAAAAACAAACACCAGTCCCATGTGACAAAACATACACTTATATAGAGAATAGTGTACAATTGGAGATTAGAGGACCTAAAAGTGGTCATGTTTATTGCTCGTTTCCTTCCAAAATGTATTAAAATCACTTTGCTGCAACATTTTGAAGTCTAATTAATTCAAGTATTAACAATGTAAATCGTATTACACTTTTCACCGGAGACCAGAGATGCAGTATACAGGAAACAACTGGAAGAACAAATAGGCCGCACTCCGGAGCTCGTTAAAAAAATACTTTTCAAAATGCAAACTAAAACACTGAATCTACACTTTGAGCTAGAAACTTGATTTGGGCAATGGTGCAAAGCAGGTAGTGTCAGGTCAGCCACCCACTACATGGAGTGCAACAGAACTGAGTATCAAATGTTGCATCTAACAGATCATTTTACACTATCTTCCAAGGCATATTTCTATCCCTTTGCGGTTTCTTCGAGCATCCTTCTGGGTAAATAAACCAGGATGGGGATAATTTTGATCCCGCATGATGGTGTAAAATAGGTGATGGCAAATTATGGCTGGAATTCTCCTATCTAGTCTGCCACGGGAATTGTAGCGGGGGGAGTGGAGCTGACACTGTGGCGGACCATGCAAAGGTCCACTGATCTCAGGCGGGATTCTCCAGTTTTGATACATGTGTGGCCGAAGAATCCCACCCCATATCTCTGATTTTATATTTTTGACCTGTGCTTCCATTGAAGTTGGTGGAAATAAAAATTGGGAAGAACCTTTAGAACAGGCTGCCGATTTGCTGTCACCAGCTTCACACTAACACATAAAAGTCAAAATGACTTCTGTTGTCACAGTAAGCTACACAGGCCAGCAGCACCAACTTGTCCCTGGTTCAGTGCTGAATTATCTGATCTCAAATGTAATAAAAGTGCAACTTGGATACTCATTAATGAGTAGAAATAAATCAGGTTGGGGCTCCTTCCTGGATGAGAATGAAAAAATACAAATGCTGAAAAATGTGAAATAAGAATAGTATTACTTGAAATACATGGCAAATATTAAAAAAAAGGTATATGAAAGGTCAAGAATTGATGCACAGAATCTTTTCTCGCCTCATCAAATACTGACAGGTGCTCCCTGTATTTTCAGTAATATTTTGGCTTTCCCATTCTCAAGTATTAATTAATTACACACACAAAAGGCCATTCAGCCCAAAAGTCCGTTCTGCTGTTTATGCTTCATACAAACCTCCCATCCATCTTTATCTAACCTCATTAACAAATCCTTTTATCCATACCCCCAATGTGTCCATCTAGCTTCCTTTTAACTACATCTATCACATTGAAGCCACTGCCTGGGTAAAGAGGTTTCTCCTGATTTCCTCATTGAGCCACTAGTTCTTGGTCTCACCTGCAAACAGAAACATTGGCTGGAATTTTCCGGCCCCTCCATGACGTGACCCACCATGGGAGATGCAGTGGCCCAGCCAAACGTCCATGGACTTTCAGTGGAATCAGATTATCCTGGCAACAGATAGAGCTGGAAAATTGTGCAAATCATCTCTACTTCTATCACCTCCCCTTCTTAATCATAAACACCTTCATTAGGTTCTCAAGCGGTCTTCCCTTTCAAGGGAAAAATGCCTGTTCACTATTTCCTAATAGGCATAATCATTCAATTCTGGTTATCATTCTAATAAATATTTCTTTCATTTTCCCCAGTGCCTTTGTACCCTTTTAAATTTGGAGACTAGAATTTATAGACGCCTTACAGTGCAGGTGGCCATTTGGCCCATAGAGTCTGCACCAACTCTCTGGCACAGTATCGTACCTAGACTCTCTCCCCATTCTATTCCCGTTACCCATTCATTTCCCATGGCAAATCCAACCTACACATCTTGGGACACAAAGGGGAAATTTAGCATGGGCAATCCACCTAACCTGCACATTTTTGTGCTGTGGAATCTTCACACTATAACAAATATTGTCTAACCGAAGTTCTATACAAGTTTAACATCATTTTTGTTTTTCAATTCTACCCATTTAGAAATGAACCTTAATGATTTATTATTGTTATGGCCTTATTAACCTGTGTCATTACTTGACAACCTGTACAAATCCTCCAGTTCCACTATCCCATTTAGACATTATTTTCAAAGGAGTATGCGGCCTCCTTATTCTTACTACCAAAATGTACTACCTCCGTACTTAATACGTTGAAGATCATTTGTCAATGACATGCTCGTTTCCAACTTTATTAATGTCTTCTTCTATTTTGTCACATCCCTTCTCTGTGATAACTAGATTCTCCAAGTCGTCCAAAAACTTTGAAATTGTACATCTGGCTCTCAAGTCCAAATCATTTCTGTAAATTGTGAACCCAGCTCCAATCCTTGTCAAACACACTTTCCTCTATTTGCCTACAAAGTAACAACACTTATTCTTTACTGTTTCCTGTTTTGTCGCTAGCTTGCTATCCGTTCTATTTTCCCCTTAGTTCCACATGTTCTACATCTTAGTCATGAGTCTATTAGGAGTTACCTTACCAAAGGCTTTACATAAGTTCAAACACATTATGTATCCCATATTCCTCTTCTCTGCACTTTCTTAGAAGAATTCAATGAGATTGGTCATGCATGACCTCCTATTTGAAATCCAATGGAAAAAATCCATGCGTTGATAGTGGGATGGTATTTGAAACCCATCACAGGTCAAACGAAAGGTGTCACTCATTGTCTGAACATGTGAAAAACCACCATTTGGCGAAACACCAGAAAACTGAGTGACCTATGGAACCACTCCTCCAGCAAGAAACAGGCTTAATAGAATAATAGGAACTATCAAGAAAACAACAAAATTATATCATGCTTCCTTCTGCAGGCATTACAATTGATGACACAACTCAATGGAGTAAAGATAATGGTGGTGAAATCCACCTTTTGCAGAATCACTTTAGTACTCCATTTTGCACCAGAGCTCAAGATGAATTTTACCCGAGTGAGAAAATGGCTGAATTCAACTCATGATCATGATGAAATTTTGAGGGTGGAAAATTGGCAGCAAATTGACTGGAAAACAAAAATGAAGCTGTGTATTCAGGTTTCAAAGACTTCAACCCATGCCAGCCAAAGTGAATAGTTTATATTTCAAGTCACCGTGGTGAGACAGGACTGATAAAGTGCAGCTGTAGATCACAAGTGATCCTTGAGCCTGGCAAACTAGCTGTTGTAATCCTGCAGTTCTTTGTTCTTCCTGTTTGAATTTTCTGGGCCTTCGAGGCTGGGAAAAGATTGTGCTCCCTAACTGGTGAATAAATTATAAACCACAGCAACCAAATTCTTAAAGCATATCAATATGTTGTGTTCAATTTTACACATGAACTAGACGCTCCATGGTACAAATCTCATGTGTGGAACAGGATGGAAGAATGAATGGCTTACTCCCGCTCCTTCTACATTTCTTAGTGGCTGAAGACGACAAAAAGCTCAGTTGCTCTGTGGTATGGTAGAGGTTTGTAGGGATTTGTAAACAGACCCACAGCAGCACTTGCACAGTAGTGGTCCTTGTGCTACTATAGCTGCAATATTTATGTGACGATATCGATAGTTTCTTTTACCTGACAACAAGCCAACTTCGAATTTTTTTAAAAACTGTATTCATGCATTTGTACCTGTGGCTTTTCATGTAAACAGCTATAGGGATTTGGAGCTTAATGAATACACGTGGTCAGTGAACATAATTTCATGGTAAATGCATTTTATACCTAAGAGGATTTAACTGTAATTTTTTTTACATTCGTAAAGCATGTGATAAGAAGCTTATATCTTGCTGCACAGTTTGGACCTCAGAGCAGGTGCTGTAATCTGTGTAATCCCCGCCTATCAAAACTGTGGGCTCAGATATTGCAATGGAATAGTTCTACCGGATGGTATAATATTGTCTTACAACACTCACAATATATATTTTCTTTGACAAATAAAAATAAATTTGTAGGAGTTGAGTCTAACTGCATTCTCTATTCACACAGCCATTCCTTATGTCGCACCCTGTAAGGCGAGTGTCAACAAGGCATTTAAATATGCCAATGTCAAGCATTGTCTAATTGCAGATGCACATCTTCCAGCACATTTTTCCCATCCCAGCCCAGGCTGCTAAAGCTAATCTTTTCATTCCACACATTGCCCAGACTAAATTAGACCAGGGGTTCAATCTAGATGCTTGGGCACTGTGGTCAGTCACTAAACCATCAGTGCAGGCATCCAGTGCAATAAGTCCTCAGCTTAAGTCACCCTGTTTAAATCATTATGCTTTACTGCTGGTAACTTAAAGGGGCTGGTATTTGTGTTCAGCATCTGGAGTTTTAATGTCATTTGATGCTGGACTTGATGTAGGGTCGCATGAACCAATTGGTGCCATTTTGAAGTCATCTCTCCTGCTCCCCAGTCATTGCCCCATCCAGAATATAGCTCATCTTCATGAGCCTGCCACTCAAAATGGCTTTCGCTCTGTAAGTTGCTTTCTAGCCTCTCACTGCTCACAAATCTCGCCCATAGCAAGGGTGTGAAATAGAGAAGCAGGAGTGTTGGCTAGCAGGAGGGTTAGCGATGAATAGAAGAATGAAGCAGCTGGAGGGCTGGGTAGCAAGAATGGCACTAAGTTGGAGGGTTGGCAAATGGGAAGCAAGTAGCATTAACATGTTTCTTTGATATTTGTTATTTTATTTCAGGAGTTATTTAATTTTCAAATGTAGCAATTTATAAGTGTACAGTATTTAAACTTGCAATGATATATTGTTCAATGTTTTTCTGATGAGAGGTCCTCCTGAAATTTACATTGACTCTGATGGAAAATCTGATCTGTTTAATGACATATAATTTAAAGTAGCACCTTTCAAGCACACAATTACAATGTTACGCAAGGAATTATTGTACAACGTGTGGAAGGCCAATGGCTTACAGTTTTAAAACATTGGAAATGCTGCCTACTCCGTTGTACACTTTGTCATCTAAAGAGTTGTAAGCTATAATCAAGCTCCTTAAGACCATGCACCTAAAAAAAACCTTAGTATGTACTAATCATTCTTTTGCTGACATTTATGGTGGAAGGATTGTTGGATAATTTGGATCAGAATGTGTCAAGGGTAAATGGTAGTCTGAGTGCTTTTGTTGAGAATGGACGCTTCAAAAAGCAGACATTACTTTGCCATGAGAAGGTCTTTTTGCTAAATAAACAAACAAGAACATTTGTTACTGTGGCAGGCAATAGTCACCTATGTTATTTATTGCTCCTAAAGTGTCCCACTTGACAATAGGTACGTATGGAGCCTGAATAGTGCCAATTGGTCTAACATTTACAAAGGTGCTGACTAAAGAACATAGAAGTGATTGGATGTCAACATTTACACTCAAAGTCAAATACATTAGCATTAGACTTCATTACTCTTCCACAGGCTAGAGATAAATGAGACAGCAAGATAAAAGGAAAACTTGTCCTTCAAGACCACTAAGGGCTGGGAAAAGAAGATTGTGGCACGCTATGCTCATCTAAATTCTGTTCATGAAAGTTGTTCTTACTAGACTTAAATTGGATATATAAACCAGTTTTACAAAAAGTGGCTAATGCAAAATGTATAAGTGGAACACAAACCAGCTGATCTCTTGCCTAGTCTAAATCTGGTTCCGTACAGTCCAGGAGTTGTTATTTAGAAAGCAGGATTCGGATCAAATTAATTTCATTATACAGGAATATACGTGTGGTACTGTTACTGGTCTTTTACTGCATTTCCAATAAGTATAAATGCCGTAAATTCTTTTAAAGGATTCATGCAATTTTGAAGAAAAAAAGAGTTGCATTTATTACAGCTTACACAGTATTTTGATGAAGCATCTTTCCTACCCCAACTCGGTGTTAGAAACTAAATGAACAGAACCATATCAATAAGAACATAAGTAAGAGCAGGAGTAGGCCATTTGGCCTCCCGAGCCTGTTCCGTCATTCAGTAAGATCATAGCTGATCTTTCCGTGGACTCAACTCCACTTACCTGCCCACTCAGCATAACCCTTAGTTCCTTTACTGATCAAAAATCTGTTTTTGCCTTAAAAACAAATAGGTAGCTTTAACTGCTTTACTGGGCAGGGAATTCCAGATTCACAATCCTTTGGGTGAAAAAGTTCCTCCTCAATTCAGTCCTAAATCTGCTCCCCCTTATTTTGAGGCTATGCCCCCTTGTTCTAGTTTCACCCACCAGTGGAAACAACCTCCGTGTTTCATAATTTTATATGTTCCTATAAAATTCCCCCCTTATTCTTCTAAACTCCAAAAAGTATGGCCTCAGTCTACTCAGTCTCTCCTCATAAGCCAACCCTCTCAACTCCAGAATCAACTCTGCACTCCCTCCAGTTGCAGTGCATCGTTTCTCAAGTAAGGAAATCAAACAGGAATAAAGAAATCAGTCTCACCAGCACCCTTTTTGTTTTTATTCCAATTCAATCAAAACAAGTCCAATTCAGAGTCTCAACAGGTTGAGATATTCCTGATCCAAGCTGACAAGACAGGGCTCTTACTTCTTGTCTTGGGCTTGATCTCCCATGATTAGAGCAGGCATAACTCCTTCTCTAAGGCTTGATCTCATTTGCATCTTAGCCAAAAGCCGAGATGCCGCTTTTAAAAATTGATCCAAATTAAGTTAAAATGTAACCTAATGACTTCAATCAAGCACAGCATTTCGATACTACAGTTGATCTTAGCAAAAGGCCGAGAAGACTCCATCCCTCTAGCAATGAAGGACAAAATTCCATTTGTCTTCTTAATTACCTGCTGCACCTGCAAACCAATTTTTTGTGATTCATATCAAATTGGAAATTAATTCCTGGGAATCAGATACTTTTAAAAAACTCCCAAATTTTGCTTCTTTTACAAATAAATGTACAATAATTTATATTTGCTTAGTTAATGGAAGTTGTAAAACCTGATTGTGCGGCAGACAGATTTTTGTGTTTGTATATGATAGTGCTCAGCTCAGATCAAATACAATGATGAGAGAGTTTCAAACGATACAGGCAGGGAATTAAGCAAATTCTGAGGAACAGTTGCAAAACTTAAAATGTGTCCAGACATTAATATCATTGGGTGGAGAGTCTTGTGCCATAAACAAAATCATATACATCAGGTACTGACAAGCAGTTAAGTGAGCTGCAAAGATTACAGAACTTTCTGAAACACAAGTCATTATCCACAATGTGAACAAGGTTATCCATCCTTATGCGGTAATAAACAATATTCGTACGGGAACAGCTCATTCTATATAGATTCACTCAAGCAAATAGTAAAAATATTTTTATTCTCCAACAAAAAATATTGCAAGCATAAAATAATAACCTCTGAATCATAAATCCCATTTGGACCAAGACACAAAAGAGCCTGCCAACTGATTGCAGTTCCAATCAGTTACTGGATAAATTCCAGACTGTGGCACTGATTCGTACAGCAGTTTTATTCTGGATGCGCACTGAATTTTCTGATCTTGGCTAAGACCACAATTGAGCTGATATTACTGGCAGGCAAAAGAATAACAGGGTTCTTGCTCCTGGATTTCTATTCCATTCTCCTTGGGCGAAGTACATGTGTATGCACTTCAATTTTCACCACTGGTCTGTCACCCAAAGTCCACTCAAGAGTAAAAATTCACAGTAAATTATATAAATCACATCACATCATCCTGTACACGAGGCCAAAGTCATGTCAATAACACCTCAATGCTCTCTTGCCTAACCAACAAAACCACTACCTAAAATTTCTCATGAAGAAATGTTCTTCAATATATTGGTTTGGGTAGATATCATTTCTTCGGAAAATACAGAAAAGGAGAAAGGCCGCTGAAAATGCCTCTGATGCCAGAAATTGGAAAGAGGTGAGAGAGAATGATTGTGTAGAACTTAAACATGTTAATAAAAGCAGAAAAATACTGGGAGGGAAATGTATATTGGGTGGAAGTCCCTTCCAAAAATTCGAAGTGCTGGATTTGTGTCAAAACTGGAGTAAATCCCACTGATTTTTCAAAGCAAGATTTTCAAAATGAATCTCGCACACTCTGATGCACAGACAGCCCTAGTGTGAAATTCTGGGGGTGAGGCCTTTTCTCACTGGAGGGGCTGTCAACACAGCACTGAGCTGGCCACTGCGCACGCGCTGATCTGTCAGAGTGAAGATTGGCGCGTGTGCAGTAGCCCCACACTGCTGACCTCCCGATCACTGGTCAACCCTGCGGCCCCACCCCTCCAACCCCAATCGTTGTCCTCCCTCTGCCTACGAACCCAAATGCAAAGTGGCAGCGGGACCACCCCCACAATCTCCCTCCACATAGGCCCCACCTACCCATATGCCCTGCCCCACTTCTGGCTCTATCCCTTGGCACAGCCCCATGTCTGGTGGATGGTGCCAAGGTGCCTCTAAGGCATCGCCACTTTGCCCCTTGGACAGCGCTACGAGGCTATGCTGGCAATGTTCAGGAGGCATCCCACCCCAACATGCTGAAGGGCCTCCATAATCCCACCTCCGCTTCACTCCAGCTGGGTTGGGCCACCAGCTGTTGTAAACCCCCGCTGAAGTGAAACACTTCTGGCTGGGGGCACCGCTAGCGGGCCAAGAGATTTCCGACACGGGCCCGCTAAGGAAATGCAAATTCTCATTTAATGCGCAGAGGCCATGGCGACCAGTGGGGAGCCCACTAAACGGCCTCTGCTGATGTCGCCATGGCTAGCTGGAGGAATCGCCCCTATTATGTATCAGAAAACAGAAAACAACTCAGGAAAGAATGATTGGGTAGAGCATCTCAAACAAGAAATGGAAGAAGCATTAAGAAATTAAACAAAGAGGAAGTATTTCAAATAGTCACTGATGTCGGTTGAGGAAAGCTTACTATAGTCTTTTACTGGTCTCATAAACTGCTCCAACAAAGCTCAAGGCAATCTTCAAGAACAGGACTTTTTGGTCAAGGCCAGTGTTATCCATAGAAAATGTTAACCATTAACAATAATGACTACAGCAACACCTTTTCAGCTAAACTCATAACTTTCTTGGAAAATGCCTTGCACGCAATACAAATAAATGTGCTTCACATGTTTATAATTATTGGACAAACATCCTAATCAGTAGCCAAGAAGAAAAGCACGTTCACCCTCAGCTTTCCACTGGATCATTTATCAACAAACGATTGCATACATGGTGTGAATATAAATATTGAGATCACATTTCCAGTGACAATATCAGAAAGCAATTATTCACATCTAGATTTCAAATTAGCCACATGAGGTTAATGTATTGAACAACATTATCCTGGGCAACATGCAGCCTCTTAATATAATAAACTGAAATCTGTCATCTCAGCTGTTTCCTTATTATCAAATCTATTTTAATTTCATACCTGAACCCCACTCCTCCATCACAGGCTTTCCCTTTCCTCAGGCCTGCCACGTTTTTTGTCTTAGCAATTTATTCACCTTTTTTCTAATGTCTTAACGCTCCTTGACAAAGATGATCTGCTACATGGTCCCATTCACGATTCCTGCCTGGACCTGCCTATCACCTCAATACATGATATATATTTTTGCTCCTCCCCTTTTTTCTGCCTTCTGTTTCAATTTTTTGAAGGTTTCCATGGTGAGAGCAAGAGCATCGAAAACGACGAATTTATGGTTGCACCATGTACAAGTCTGCCCTGAAAAGAACAGGTGTACCTCAAAACAATTCCTTAAAAGAACTGATAAGCTGCAGGATTTCATGCAGACTATTCTTCATTCTTTTCAGCGCAAAATTTTATATGGTGTAACCATACATTTGTCTTCCTCTTGTGTTTCAGTTTTGAAAAATGGTCTAAACCCTCACCTGTCTGTCTGTTCTCTGTCCACTAGCTTGCTTTATCTGCTGGGTACTGGTGCTTTGTGCTTTTATTTCACTGTGAAAGTGTGAAGTATTACAGAAGCCAGCAGAATACACTTGGTTGCCTGTTCAAGTTCGAAGGCTCAAAATCAATGAGATGAGCTCGCAAAACAAACAGCGGCCAAACCTTTTGCCTACCCCGCTAATAAAGCTATCTTGAAGTTAAACGGAATGAGAAGTAAAAGAGCAGTCTTTAAATCTCTTCGCTGTTTTTCTGCATGCTAAATGAGCTATGAGATTCAATGATAATTTAATGCTGATAAGGTTAGATGAGGAACAGAGGAAGGTCACGTGGCGTACAGAATACAGGCACAGACTAGTCGAGCTGAGTGATCTATTCTGGTGCTGCTAATTCTGCGTAACTTGATCTAATTTATGCACCAATTATCTTTTTGTTTCCTTTTGCTGCTGGAAGCAAAGTCCTGATAAAAGCACCATATACTTACAAACTGAAAGCAGCTTCGAACACTAGGTTCAATATTGCTGCCTCCAAACGATGCAACCTCTCCCAGTTGGCGTGGAATCTGAATTGCATCATGTAACAGTAGGCCTAGCCTCCGCTGATCACAGAATCCAGTGGGACTTGCCACTTGCTTGAACAGATCTGCAAAGAGAAGACCTTTATATTAGGAAAAAGATGAAATACATTAGTGAAGACGTGCTCCAGGACACCATACTGCAGGAACAGAACATCAGCACAACAAATACTATTAATCCCTCTCTACAGGGACTTAATTAATTCATATTGATGTGAACTGAACTGTTTATTCAAATGAAACAGTCCTATGTAAACCCTGTAGCGCAGCATCATTTGGATTAGATCCTAGATCCATTCATCCAACTCCCATGTGTAAATCAAATAGTAAGTTCTTGGAGTGAACTAACTTTACGAATTTCAGCCAACTGTAACCACAGGAGCACAAAAACTCTCTCAAATTACAATACTAGCAACATAGAAGCGTAAGAAATAACTTGCATTCATCACCTTGGGATAGCCCAGTGTTTAATATCAAATAAATTACTTTCTGATGCAAATGTGGACACCTATCTCCATACTAAATTAAGGAAGCAATTAACCTGCCTCTGCTTTGTCAGGATAAACATTAACCAGGACATCAGCACAACTCCCCACTTAAGGGAGGTGTCAGAGGACTGGAGAATTGCAAATGTTACACTCTTGTTACATGGATATAAAATTGGCTGAATAATAAGCAGCAGAGAGTACAATAATAGAATCATAGAATCCCTGCAGTGCAGAAGATGATTCAGCCCATCGAGTCTGCATTGACCCTCACCTAGGACCAAGCCTCTGCCCCATCTCCGCAACCCCGCACATCCCCGATAGCTAATCCACCTAACCTATACACAAGGGACAATTTATCAAGGCCAGTTCCCCCAGCCTGCATATCTGTGGGAGGACATCAGAGCACCTGGAGGAAACCCACAAAGACACGGGGAGAATGTGCAAACTCCATACAGTCACCCAAGGCCAGACTCAAACCTGGGTCCGTGATGCTGTGAGGCAGCAGTGCTAATCACTGTTGTCACTGTGCCGCTCATCAATGCACATTTTTTTGAGCTGGGGGAAGATTTGTACTGGTGCTTCCCAGGGATCGGTACTGGGACCCTTGCTTTCCCGATATATATATCAATGATCTAGATCTTGGTACTCAGGGGACAATTTTGTGGATGATACATAACTTGGAAGGATTGTGAACTGTGAAGAGGGCAATATCATCATACTGTGAGGAAATGACAGGCTTGCAGTTATATTTTTGGACTGATTACTAGTCAAATAGTATGATGACCGATACTGCTTTCTAGTCCAGAACCTTTTTAAATTTTTCCATCTTGTTTTCAAATCCCTCCATTTCTCTGTAGCTTCCTACTATCACTGTCTTAGCAATTATAACCTTTAGAATTACCTTATTAAGCCAATGAATTGCTAAGGACAGATAATGAGCATTGGATCAAGAATATAAATAGAGACCGCGCTGCAACAGTTGGAGGTAAAGAATCATAAAGAAGCTGTAACGCTGTTGAAGAATAAACTTACTTATGGCAAAATATAAGCTTCAGACAGATTCCTTCACCATATATTGGAGGTAACACCTTCAGCCACACAACACTCAATTTGCCCCGCTCCAATACTGGCCTCTTAAGCATCTCTAATTTTAATCATTCTGCTATTGGTGGGCATACTTTCAGCTACCCAAGCCCTAAACTCTGAAATTTGCTTCTTAAACCCATTTGCTTCATTTCTCCTTTTAGGCCCTCCGTAAAACCTATGATTTGACCAAGTATTCGGCCATCTAACCTAACTTCATCCCTTTTGTGGGTGAGTATCAGTTGTTGTTTGATAACCCTCCCATGAAGTGCCTTGGGATATTTTACTGCATCTTCAGTGTTGCATGGTTTCATTTCAATAGTATTTTCACAACATTGTTGTCTCTGGTAGTTCTATTCTATACTGTACATTCATTATATACATAAACACACACAAACTCATCTAGCTTCAGATTTCCTCCACTCATGGGTAGCTAAAATGAACGATTAAGTCTACATCAGATTCATCCCCAAATCAAACGCTATGCTGAAGCATACTCAATGAATGTGTTATAATTTTGCCAGCTTTCATATTCTTATCCTGTTATGAACTGTTAGGTTCCACTGTGTGTCATCTAATTCTCAAGCTCAATACATTGTTCACTGATAAACATATTTGGGCCTCGATGAGATGCCATTTATATTACAATGGCTCAATTCTAAAGCAGAAATTCATCTTCCTGAGGCCTGACTTAGTAGCAGCAGAAGCCTGGGCCAGAGCGGTGCATTCTGAAATTGGTGAAATCTATCAATAGTGCGAGCCATTGCTACTGCAATCAAAATAGTCACATCTGGCTGAGAGATTATTCTATCAAAATGGCTACAGCAGAAAGAGTTAATACTAATGCAGCCTCAGTGTTGCTAGAATACCTCAGTGTCCAGTGCTATGGGTTGTTTATTAATACCCTCATTTTACTTTAACTAAAATCCATATTATAGGTGCAACAATGATTAATTTTTACTATTCCATGTCCTTGCGTCAAAATTCTAAAGAGTCTTTTCACAAACATAAAGCATTTCCCAATAGCTTACATGAAAAATTAAAATTGAAGCAAGCCATTTGTGGAAAACAGTCCATTTTTTATCACTGAAGGAGCTCCATTGCAAAGAAATTTCTTTAGTTTGATGAGGGAATAAAGCTAAAAGAACCACACATCATTTATTCCATGATTGTGTATAAGTGACACCATGGTTTATTTGTGTCAACTGGTTTTGTGTTTGAACACAAACAAGCAAGGGCTTGTCAAACATTTGCTTCATGATGACAATGTCTCCTTTAAGATTTCATGATTAGCACTCCTGTATCTGTGGGAATCCTTGCACTGTGCAACAAAACCTTGCTGTACACTGGCAACAGGGATACATAAAAAACTAATGTACCCTGGTGCTGTCTTGGTGGCACGTTAACAGTTTGCAGTGATGGTAATGCCAGGCTATTACATGGGGTTCGAGGCAGAACAAACAGGATTTGTGCATTCCTCTTGGGGATGTAACTAGGCATCTTCAAGTGAGCTATTTTCAATATATGGGGCCTACCTACTGTGGAATTGGTGCTTGTGAGTTAATGAGGCATGCAAATCTTGAAGTTGTATTAACTGCTGCATTTCTTCATGATTTACTAAAGGTTAACTACTTCAATATTTTCATTTGTGTCAACTGTCTAAGCATGCAGAAAAATCTCAAAGGGAATAAAGTTAATAAAAAAGGGAAAATACAAACCTTTTAAAGAAAGTTAAGATCCATGTAAGAGAGAACTAGCAAGGTTGAAGGAAGTCTATGGTAACATATAATGTTGAACTCAAAAGCTTGTAAAATAATTTTTGTTTTTTGTCAAGGTAAGGTTGCCACAGCCAACCCAATAATGTCTACTTTTACTCTAGTGAATTAAAGAAAAAGATATGGTAGCAGAAATAATTTTTAAAATTCCCAATGCAAACTTACAGCGATATTTGTCCTCAAGGTGTGCTTTGCACAGCGACATGATGCCACTTTTAAAGGACAGAACACGAATTTTCCCTGTTCGACCACTAGATACAGGAGAGGAAAAGAAAAATCATCATTAGACTTCACCATTCGAGATACAGACCCAACAGTCTTTAGTGGGATTTACAACTGAAGCAACTAAATTTTGTATGATTTACAAATTTCATGGTGGTATAAGGTAAGTTTGAAATTCTAGAACCACGTAAACTGGTACAAACAAATCATAATTCCTTGAAATCCCACTACCATGAGGACTAAGGTTAAATCAGATTTTAAAAATTGTGCAAGCTGCAGTACACTGATGTGCGAACTTGAGATAGAAATCCTATGAGATTGGATAACACAAGAGTATTTCTCACAAATCTAGTCACTAGCCAATGGTGTGAAATCACATCCATTTTTCGATGAACATGTTCAGAGAAGCCTATGTTTACATACAACTCTGTGCCATTCAATTGGTCACACTCAAGGTGGCTGATGGTATCACAACTAAAGGTTGTCATTATTAAGCAAGTTTGCTACTCTGTGTAAAATATTTATTACATATCTTTTTGCAGTTTAAGCATGAAGCACTGACAACTATTTTCTGTTCTTTGCATTAAATGAATTCATAGCCCTGGGATGCAGAACATCAGACAGACGCTTCTGACAAGTGCTACTCACTCAGTTTCATAAACTCCACCTGTGCAAGGTTTACAAAACCATTGACTTTTGAAGAATGCTTAAAAAGTATTTTGCTTTTGTAAGAAGAGAGCACAAAGGTAGCACATTAGGTGAATATCATATATTTAAACAAGGAAACTAAAGTCTTGCAAGCTCTTTTCCTTCAATGTGCAAATTGAGAAAATGCCACAGAGGTCATTTTAGCCACTAGGCAAGATAGCCACAAGATTAAATTGGTTTTCTACCCTGGCCAAAATTACTCCTCGCTGGATTTCATGGATCTTCAATGGAGGTTAAAATTTCTGCCAATTGTGTTAATTACTAACATTCTTCAAATGCAAGCACTAAATCAAATTTAGAATCCTCTTTTAAAATTTTGTAAAAAGATCAAGTGTGAATCAAAAATCTCAGCTGAGATTACTAAAGGGGCTTGGTAAGGATACCACATTGGGCCCTTAACCAAGCACATTGTGAGTTATGGTGCTGAGGGCTATAGTACTTGAATGCAACATATTCAACCTCTGGTATGAACTGCTCTGGGGAAGCACAGCAGGAATGAATGGACTTAGCATTGCTAATCCAGAAAGTGAAGAGAAAAAAAAACCTAACAATTCCCACAGTTGAATGCTGTATATACGTTCAAAACATACACGTGTAGATATAGGATGAAAATACAACCAGGCTTACTGATACAGCCCCAACATTTGAATAGATTGTCCAGGCTTACATATGAATTGTTTCTGGGGTGCATTAGTGGAATAAAACACAACACTTTCAGGAGGAAATGAGGGAAAATGTGAAGAAAAGAAATTATATCTAATCTCCTGTTAATAGGCGAATTTTCAAATAAATTTTAATTTAGTTTCAACAAATGGTTTGGAGTTGATTAATTCATACTGGATCTCAGAAATGGATGACTTCAGGCCACCCTATTTTCTGGAAGTTCAGTTCTCAGATGAAGCAATATGGTTACTGTGGTCCGCAATGACAGTTTGCAATAAAGAAGAATGCAATGAAACCATCTGTACACTGGAGATAAATCTGAATTTATAACTGTGTGGGTATTGCCAATATCTCAGCCAAGCATACAATATACTGTCAACATTTACTGTTTTCTCACTCCCTCAGAATGCAGCGTCTCCATTATAAGGACTTTCAGGATAAGCAATCAACTCCTGGAATGGATACAGCCATACAACAAATTCTTAATTTACACAGAGATTGAAACCCAACATGCCTCTGTTCTTTCCCAGACTATTTTGCTTTTCATTTAAAGGAACATGGTTGCTACTAAGTGACATATTTCACACTGTGTTTTTCAGCTGTGAGCAGCACAAAGCATGGCTGTTGCCAAAGATTATGCACTGTCATCTTCTGCTGCATCAGGTCTTTCAAAACAAAGTGCAAAGATGTATTTGACACTATGGACAGGGTTGCTTTCACAAATTAAATCGCGCCCACAAATAACCTTATTTCACTCAGTGACACTTAGCTGTTTAGTATTAATTATAGGATTAAATGTACCTCTAAATTACAAACAGTGCCTTAAATTTCGCTGCATTAGTGCCTAGGCCTTTTTTGTAATGCTGTGAAGGTGTATTGTTCAGTGACACAACTGTATGGCATAGGCTAAGCAGGGCTAATATTATGATAATAAGAAAGTAAAGCAAGAGAAAAAAATAATGAAGCAACAAGAATTTTGCTTTAAATGACCAGGAATATCCAAACATTCCGACTTGAGTTAGAAGTGATAAAAAAAAAGCTAATTTCATTCATAGGAACATAATAACAAGAACAAGCTTTTTAGCCCCTCAAGCCTACTCTGCCACTGAATGGGATCTTGGTTGAACTGGAAACTAACTCCATATGTTTGTCTTTGCCCTATATCTCTTCATACATTTGGATAACAAAAATTTTCCCTTCGGGTTAATTTTTCAACATAGAACAGTACAGCACAGTACAGGCCCTCAAAATTGTGCCGAGCTTTGTCCAAAACTAAGATCAAGCTATCCCATTCCCTATCATTCTGGTGTGCCCTATGTACCTATCCAATAACTGCTTGAAAGTTCCTGAACTGTCTGACTCCACTATCATTGCAGGCAGTCCATTCCACACCCTCACCACCCTCTGAGTAAAGGACCTACCTTGGACATCCCTCCTATATCTCCCACCATGAACCTTATAGTTATGACCCCTAGTAACAGCTACATCCACCCAAGGAAATAGTCTGAAAGTCCACTCTACCTATTCTCCTCATCATCTTATAAACCTCTATCAAGTCACCTCTCATCCTCCTCCGCTCGAAAGAGAAAAGCCCCAGCTCCCTCAATCTTTCCTCATAAGACTTACCCTCCAAACCAGGCAGCATTCTGGTAAATCTCCTTTGCACTCTCTCCAATGCTTCCACATCCTTCTTAAAGTGAGGTGACCAGAACTGCACACAATATTCCAAATGTGGTCTCACCAAGATCCCGTACAGTTGCAGCTTAACCTCACGGCTCTTAAACTCAAACCCCGTTAATAAACACTAACATACTACAGGCCTTCTTCACAGCTCTATCCACTTGAGTGGCAGCCTCCAGAGATCTGTGGATATGAACCCCAAGATCTCTCTGTTCCTCCACATTCCTCAGAACCCTGCCATTGACCCTGGAATCCTCATTCAAATTTGTCCTACCAAAATGAATCACCTCGCACTTGTCAGGGTTAATCTCCATCTGCCACTTCTTGGCCCAGCTCTGCATCCTCTCAATGTCTCTTTGCAACCTACAACAGCCCTCCAACTCATCCACTACTCCACCAATCTAGGTGTCATCAGCAAAATGACCTACCCTTCACCCCCCTCCTCCAAGTCATTGATAAAAATCACAAATAGCAGAAAACACAGCAATGATCCCTGTGGTACACCACTGGTAACTATCCTCCAGTCTGAAAATTTTCCCTCCACCACCACCCTCTGTCTGCTACGAGATAGCCAGTTACTTATCCAATCGACCAAATTTCCCTCTACCCACACCTCCTTACTTTCTTCATGAGCCTACCTCGGGGAACCTTATCAAATGCCTTACTAAAATCCATGTACACATCAACTGCTCTACCTTCATCTACACACTTAGTTACCCCCTCAAAGAATTCAATCAAATTTGTGAGGCAAGACTTACCCTTCACAAATCCGTGCTGACTATCCCGGATTAAGCTGCATCTTTCCAAATGGTCACAAATCCTGTCTCTCAGGGCCTTTTCCATTAACTTACCGACCACCGAAACAAGACTAACCGGCCTATAATTACCAGGGTCATTCCTATATCCTTTCTTGAACAGTGGAACAACGTTCGCCACTTTCCAGTCCTTTGGCACTATCGCCGTGGAGAGTGAGGACCTAAAGATCAAAGCCAAAGGCTCTGCGATCTCATCCCTTGCTTCCCAAAGAATCCCAGAATTTCTCCCATTTGGCCTAGGGGACTTATCGACCCTCATGTTTTTCAAAATTGCTATTACATCTTCCTTCAGAACATTTACCTCCTTCAGTCAATCAGCCTGTATCACACTCTCATCCTCACAAACGTGGTCCCTCTCCTTGGTAAACACTGAAGAAAATTATTCACCGCTTTTCCTATCTCTTCTGACTCCATGCACAAGTTCCCACTACTATCCTTGACTGGCCCTAACCTCACCCTGGTCATTTTTTTATTTCTCACATAAGAGTAAAAAGCCTTGGGGTTTTCCTTTATCCGACCCGCCAAGGACTTCTCATGCCCCCTCCTAAGTTCTTTTGTTCAGTTCATTTCTTGAAATTTCAGATTAAGTTTCTCCCATTTTTTTCTAATATTTTGTGTTGCTTTTCATATCTAGGAGCTAAGAGAGAGTAATCTAACAGCTTGCTTCTGATTTTCAACAATTGCTCACTCAGAGTTGTTAGGGCAGAGGCAGGGAAGATGGGGACATTGGGGGTGGACATTAGATGATGTCACCTGAAAGAGACACAATGCTTTAATGCAAAGCATATCACTGTATATATGTCTGAAAATAAAAGTTTGCCAAACACTTTTCTTCAGAAGTCAGTGACAATTTTTTTGACAGCAGCTTCTAAACATTCTATGTAGTTTCCATAGAATCACTAGTGTAGGAGGAGACCATTTAGCCCACTGAGTCTGCACCAACTATCTGACAGAGCGTATTACCCAGGCCCATCCCTCTGCCCCATTCCCTTAACCCTATACATTTAACCCATTAATCACCCAACCTACGCATCTAGGGACACTAACGAGCAATTCAGCATGGCCAATCCATCAAACCTGCACATCTTTGGAGTGTGGGACGAAACCGGAATACCCAGGGGAAACGTATGTAGACACAGGAAGGATATGCAAACTCTACACAATCACCCAAAGGCAGAAGTAAACCCAGGTCCCTGGTGCTTGAGGCAGCAGTGTTAACTATTGTGCCACTGTGTCATCTAAATAACAAATTTCTAAATTTGAGAGCTGAGTTTTTCTCAATAATATTTTGTGGGTCAATATTGTTGCTGAACTTAATCTTATTCAGGTAAAGGGACAGCAACTGTCACTGCATCGTTAAAAGTCAACAGACATTGTGCTACCCAGGTAGGCACCTTAGACATGGGTGCTTGTTGGAAATGAATCAATCTTATAACTGTGCCCCCCCACCCCCCCCCCCACTAATAGCGCTGTTTTAGTTATACTATTCAATGCAACACATACGTGTCATAGACATTGAGGAGCCAGTTGAGACACATGTCCACACAGAGAGGCACATTGACTAGGTTACTGTGTTCCTGTTCCAGTCGATCGTAGATTGAAGTCAGGCAATTAATTATCTCCAAAATATCCATCAGTTGATCATTTTGCTTTAGGTTGTGCTGGTCAAAGGCCTCACAAGCACTTGGCAGAGAGAGAAGATCCACTGTGGAGAAATAGAACAAACACATTAAAATTATGTTTGAATTTTGGACAGGATTCCCAATAGCCAAATCAGTAAGATGGCACCACTTTGCTACAAATCATCCTGCATATGATTACCTTGTAATACATTCTGAAGCAGTATAAAACTATTCAGCATCAATCCTCCTCTCAACACTGCAAACCAGAAATAATTTATTCATCAATAAAACAAGTAATGTTTGCGGAGGAAGCAGAAGCATCAGCACAAACGCCCCTTTCTTCACTTGAATAACATACAAACTTACAATACATAGGCTGAAAAATTTAAAGCAAAGATTTACTCTAATGCAGGCTGTGACTATCAGCAGCAAAAATCCCACTGCAGATACAGGTTGTGAGATTAAATAACAAAATACCAGTGCAGGTACAGACTATGAATCTTAGTAATAAAACCCAACCAGAAATTCAAATTATGACTATAAGCAACAAAATGGCACTGCATTGTCAAGCTGTGAAATTTTATGAACTGATCAACCCTCGGTTCAATACCTTATCCCTCAAAAATATGCATTCCTCCAACACAAATGACTGCTTATTCACTGTTGTAAACGCGTGGTGCATTTCGGCAGTATCTTTGTTCTTGTTGTCACTAATTTGTTGCTGTCGCTATCGCTATATTCTGCTGAAGCACCCTATGGTACATTTTAGTAGGTTCGTAAACATGAAGATATGAATGATAATGGGATTGGTAACATCGTTACTGGTCATGTCTACAGTCACAAAGCATTAATCTTTAAATGACCTTTATTTTTCAAAAAATAAGCTTGCTAAAGTTTGAGCTCTGGCAAGGAAAACGTAAAGGGGTAGAAAGTAGGCCTGATTTCCAGGTGACACATTGGGAGTTGTCTACTTTGGCTGCATAATTCCTAAATTTACACTGCACGCCTGCTGCCCCTCGCCTTCATTAACTGACGGAGGACTGCATCCCAGAATGGCCATGATGTATTGACCACTACACATGCACAACTCAAGTCTGCTATGATGCAGATGCACAAAACATCATGCATATTGAGTTACAGATGTGTGTGCATCTGTTGGGGTGGGAGGAGCATATCACACCACAACCTCATGATATCTGAAACTATGCTGCACCTTTAATTCCAACAGGTTTATTTGGTAGTGAACGTCACTAGCTTTCGGAGCACTGCTCCTTCGTCAGGTGAGTGGGGAGCCCACTCACCTGATGAAGGAGCAGCGCTCTGAAAGCTAGTGGCATTTGCTACCAAATAAACCTGTTGGACTTTAACCTGGTGTTATGAGACTTCTTACTGTGTTTAGCCCAGTCCAATGCTGGCATCTCCACATGACCTTTAATTGCCAGACTTAGGAAGTGCACAAACCCAAAAAAACTCATGGTTCCTTATTTAAAAAATCTGACAGATTAATCTTTTTAATGCAGCATGTTATGCTTTGCTTGAAAGGGTAGTGGAAACTGGCTCCGTGATATCTTTCTAGTGGTAACTGGATTAAAACTCGATGAGAAAAATGTGCAGGTCCAAGGGGATAGAATAGGGCAGTGGAACTAATTGGATACGTCGTTCAAGAGCCAGCACCAACATGATGGGCTGAATCAACTCCTATTGCATTCTAGTGGCATACCAACTAGTTACAGGAAGCAGCAGCTTAAGTTTAATATAAAGACAGTTTTAGGAACAACACATTCTACCTGAAAAAGTCCTCAACATAATGAAATGTTCCTATAAGTAACCCTGGCACAAGGATTTGTTTGTTAACTGTTTCTTCCTGAAACACAGTAGTACGATAAGGTCAGTAAATTTTGAAATACAGCCAAAGTCTTATACAAGTTTGCAACAACAGCAGGTTAAAAAGTCTCAAGCTCAAGCAAAGAAGTGGCAGGTTTAATTCACACCTGTTAAAAAAAATGGAACAGTAATATATTTGCACAGAAAACAATGATCTTGAGTGACCTGCAAGTCTTTCTACTAACACATGTCACAGTGTATTAGCTAAATGATACATGTTCCTCTAAATGCACAGGAATCAAGGACAAGCCTTTGCAAAAGTCATTCTGCTATGTATTTTGTTGCCAAGGTATTGGTTATTTTGTGTTCCTTTAACAGATATAAATTAGGAGCAACCTACTTCAAGTGAAACACATTATTTAATTAGTTGAGTCACCTTTACAAAGCTTCTCTTTCAAGGGGTCAACTACATAATTTGCAAGCAAACACAAATTTAACTATATCAAGTTGCATGTCTTGTCAGGCATCAGAATTCAACAAACTATTTGTTACAACTGCTCCCACAAGAGACTGATAAACAACAGTTCTCTTAATATCAATTTATTTGTGGAATTGCAAAGGTACCACCAGCACAACAGCACTTCTAGCTGTGGGATAACAAGCAATAGTGAGGACCCCTTGAGGAAAGTAATCAATAACAGCTAATTGATTTCTTCAAGCAGTTTAATTAGAGACAAAGCTCCAATCTAAATGGACCAAACTTTGTAAAGACATACACAACTAGTTCAGAATACATGCGCACTCCAAACTGATATAACAGGCGGAATTTCCAAAAAAATGGCTAAATATCAGATTCCGACTGAGAACCAGCATGTTTCTCTTCAGAAACACAGTTAGGTTCGAGAGGTTGTGGTTTGCAATGTCACTCGGGCCCAAAAGAGATGGCAAGACCAGTTTCACAGAGATAGCAACCTAATTTGCAATTGCTCCCCCCTCACCACAGAAATATCAGGGGTCACTCTCCCACCCATGCTGTTGTCAACACGCACCCCTATCACACAAGGGAATTCCCCTCCCTGTTATAGGAGAGGAAACTCTCTGGCACTGCCCACCTCAGTGCACCTTGGCACTGCCAGGAGACAAATTCCAGCCTTGGCCCTCAACCCCCCAGTTGCATTTCACGCTGTTCTGATATCACACAATCATGGACGCATTATGTGATATGGGGAATGATTCCAGTGTATGAGCCAATAACAAGATACTAATTTACTATATTGGTTCCCGATATTGAACAGCTGATAGGGATGGAGGGACGATTCTTCCTGTTTCAATGTGGAAGTGAAAGGTGACTTTGGTGTGATATTTTCTGCTCTCATTGCCAAACCCACCCAACTCCTAAACAGGAGTGGAAAATCCCAGGCTTGGACTTCATGGATAAGTACTTGTGATGCAATATTTATTCATGTTCACGAAATTGCCCAGAACACATTGTGGGCTTGTTGCTTGTGAGATAGACACAAGCCTCATTTGCTTAATTAAGACTCTTGACATACAAATCGTCCACAAATATCTTCTTGCTCGCAACGTTGATCAACCTGCTACGCTAAACTTTATTGATTAATTATGTAAAAAGTTTTTAATCCTTTTAAGGCTACCAACAGATAAACTCTTTCTACAAATGAGTACTGAGTCTTGTTATACTGTAGTTATTGACTGTGGGTAATACACTATGGTGTAACCTCAGCACGTTGAAACTTAAATTGTCAAATCTCATCATTTAAGCTGATGAATAATGGCCACTTCAACGTAATGGAGGATAGCTAGTATAAATGAAACTGTTCTCCTGAAAAGAGTCAATGCACTCAGGAGGGAGATAATTTGGTACAGTTTAGAAAAAACATTCCATCGCTGACATTGACCTCAACTGAGAAATGCATTCAAACCAAACTGCAATTACCAAAATTGTTTTTGCATCAGCTTTTAACAGCCACCACATCATGACAAATTTTCTGTAGCAACCGTGGAGCACCGTAGTTTTATGGATAAATAACTGTTCTAATTTAGCTAGAAAAACTTGATTAATGGTTGCTGTAAGATCAGAAGAAGTGCTATGATTTTTGCGAAGAGAAATCTGTAAATACTGGAAATTGCAGTTGATCTGTCCACATCTTGGATAAAAACCCTTTATCCATACTCCCAAACTAATGACAAAAGGTCTCTTCTGGAAGCATTAGCCATACTTTTGTCTTTACAAATGCACATGGGCCACCTGAGTATTTGCAACATTTTCTACTTGTATTTTTGAGAAATAGTAGTCAGCGTACAATATTTGGAGTGACCTTGGTTCAGTGATAACTTTCCTGCCTCTTAGAGTGCAGAGAGAAGGGGCTGGATTTTATGGCCTCTCGTCCCAAAACCGTAAAATCCTGTCCGAGATCAGTTGACCTTTCCACGCTCCGCCCCACACCTGTTCCAATTCCCATGGCGGGCAGGCGTGATCTCCGAATACTGGGTTGACATCCAGTGAGCTACTAAAAGGGAGCCAAGAGCTCCTTCTCCCTATTGTAGCCTTGATAAACAGGATTCCAATCTCTGCATCCTGAATTGACATTCCATTTGTTCAACGTGAGTGGTGGCATCTCCATTCCTCCCCCATCAGATCTAGCCTATTTTACTGGTATGGGCTGTGAGTCAGCCCAAAAATCTGACCACATAAAAGATCTTTGTTAGGAAATAGCCCAGAACATGATCTGCTGGAAGCAGTATTGGCAGACTCAGAAGTCACACTTCAGCTATACAAATTCCTGGTTAGACCACACCTGGAGTACTATGAAGAGGTCCGGCCACCACATCTTAGAGACATTATATTGGCCTTGGATCATGTGTAGACAAAAGTTACAAGGATGATACCTGGACTCCTAAATCCAATTTTCAGGAGAGATTACGCAAACTAGAATTGTAAAGTTTGATATTTAGAAAGTTAAGGGTTTGTTTGAATTTTTCAAGATATTATCGGAAACTGCGAGAGGAGACAGAGATAAATATGTTCTGAGGATTGGAGAATCTGTGGTGAGAGAGTATAGACTAAAAACGAAGGGTCAGTTGTCTCAGGAGTGAAGTTTATAAAGGACAGTGGAGGTTCGGAACTTTTCCACAAATGGCAGTTGATGCTGGGTCAACAGTTAATTTTGATCAGAGAATTACAATCTTTTGTTAACCAAAGGCATCAAAGGAACATGGGGAAAAGGTGGAAATGTGGAGTCAGGTAACAATTATGCCATGATCTCATTGAATGGTGGAACAGGCTTGAAAGGGCTGAAAGGAACAGGAATAGCCAATGTTCTAAAAAATTTCCAAGTCCTTTGCACTGCTTAGCAGAGGAGAGAAAGAAGTGAAGACAACACTTACAGCAAAGAGCTTTCTGCAGTCTTCGTAGCTTCATGGCTGTTCTGTACGCAGAAAACCTTACATTATTTAGGTCGGCTGTAGGAAGATAATAATATTTTCAACAGAGTGTCTCAAAAGTAAATCTGTATTGTACTAAGCCATTTGAGTAGGTATACATTTCAATTCACACAATTTAAACTTCATATGGTTATTTTGTAACTATAGCTTCATGAACTTACATTAGCTAAACTATAATGATGCTCAAAACCAAAAAAAGGGCCCTGAAACTACGCCATCAGCTATGAGCACGTAAACACTTTCACCTGGAGGCATTTCTTATCATTTTATTTGAGGTGACAAACAAGTTGCCAACTCAAGTAAAATGATTGCGGAATAAATTTCACATAAATCTCTTTCACGCCAATATCAGATGCTCTAAATTCAGGACCTTGGGAAATAATGGATGAAGGAAATGGTGGCAAAATTCTAATATTGAAATCACATTTTATTTATAACTGTCATGTTAATTCCAAAGTGAGATTTCAGCCCTAAGTGATTCATGTCTCATTATTTTCAAAGACTATTTTCTAAGACTTAGAGGGATATTTGTCTCCCATTAACTCCCTTTCTTTTCCTTGTGCCTAAAGTGTTGTGTGTATGATCAGTGGTGCTCTTGTAGGGATTACAAATTTTACACATTCCTTGATATATTTGTTCATCAATAATCTTAGTTCAATAAAATTTCAGTACATAGGTGCTAATGTAATCATTGATTTTTATTATCCAGCCATCTGGAATTTGGTCCAGAAATGTCCATTTTATAGACAGCAGTTACAGGCTACATACTAAATCAATTGCAGTTCATGGGTCTAATACCATTCAATAGGAGTTCCACGCTTTAAAATAAAGTGCAATTTATTTCACAAATGTCATTTTGGGGCTGGCAGACCACAAGATTTCTCAATTGTACTCATTTTACACATTTTCTATCATAGGTGCCTGCCAATTCACTGAGGTCATCAATTCTCCAAATCAGTAATTTGGACTGAAGTAGTTAATTTTAACATAATTTGGCTTGATAAGAAAGTAGGATCTTCTTACCTTTATGAGATAGTTCATTTGCAGGTGCAATTAAAATTTATTTTGTTTTTTTAACAATTAAAATGATACCCATCAAAAGGAACTCTTGAATAGCTCTTAAGGTCACATGACAGTGACTATCCATTGTTGTATATTTGAATGAAATTTTGTGTATAAAAATTAAGCAAATGGCCATGCAAACAATGAGTAGCATGCATTTTATTCAGTATTAGCTCCAGAGCTTGGTGAATGGATGAAAATGAAAAGATATTCATCTCCTGTCGACTACAAATCCATGTCAAACAACAGACTTGAGACAATAATCAAACTGTTTGCTCCCAAAAATGGCACAGGATTAAAAAGGGAAAGAGATAATATTTTCAAATTGACTTTTTATAATCATGTGGATTGAACCATTCTATTTAAAATCAATGCTCATTGTTGTATTGATTGTACTTGGACAAGAATAAATGGTATTGTGGCACATTACTGTCTAACTTGAAGAAAAAATCTCACTGGCACGCGAGATGGGTGCATGTTGCCTGTGAGCAAAAATCTTCTGTACTGTTCCAAAATATTCAGTTAGTATACAGGAGTCTTGATTATCTGTTTTCCTGCTTATCTTTGAGAATTTCTGCAGGAGAAAGCCTTGGGTGAAATACTGCATAGGCTACTTATGTTTCTTTTCTTACTTGGGTTTCATCTTTTCAATGTGAATAATGAAAGCATACAATGTTTCTTTTATTATTTTTGTATTGTATGTGTCTTTATTCCTGTTCCCAGAATATTGCCATGCTGTACATTTAAGAACTAATTTTGGGGACTCCTTGTTCCAACTATTTACAAGGGAATCCTGTCATTATGGCAAATAAAGGAAGTTTTTGCTCCACAATATACACTATGAGTCTAAGTTCATAAAATTCAGTTTTAATTGTTGGCAAAGCAAATTCTTACAAAAGCAGAGATTGCCCACAGAATTGAACAAGGAAGTATGGGAATGTGAGCTTAATTGGATATTAAAAGAAAAGTGCTAACACAGACTGTAAGTTAAATAAAGGCGAATAACACAAAAGATATTTCAAAATGTCTTGCCCTTTCCCTGACGAACCATCTAAAGTATTTACACTTTCTCAGTGAAACCTGCAGAGGCCTGCACGAGATGTGAATGAGGATTGCACACCACAATGCTAGCAGGAAACAGAGGCCTGTGGAAATAATGGTCTGAACTTAAAAAGAAAAATCCAAAGAGACCTAGAAATCTGTGCTGCCAGTAATTGACCACACGCAGCCTGCACTGCAATGCAAAGTGTGAATTGCTGCTTTGCATTGCATATGCTTTCACAAGAAATCCCTGTGTAACTACTATTAATTATGTCTGGCAAAAATTCAGCCTTTAATTGTACTGTGAAAATGGATGATAATAAAGATTCCTGTGGAATTGTAGAATACTAATCATTTTTGTAACTAATACCATGAGGTTAAAATGCCTTTGTTTCGATTTTAAAAACTTTCATCTTTTCAGCTAACCTTATTAATTCCAAAGCAGTTGAAATCATGGCCTGTCTCCAAGTACATTCCCAGGTCCTTTTCCCAAATGCTTCCTCTTAACAAAAGTAATTCATTCTAAATTGCGGGGGAACATTGTTCAAATTCAAAAACACAGCGTGCTCAAAGGCTTTCTTACCTAGTGACTGATAAAGCTCTGTCATCTTGGGGTGATCCCAGCAGGTAGTCTGGGTCTGGTGGCTGAAAGAAAGAGACAGGCAAAAAAAGGAATAAGTATTAGCTAAACCTGAACAGATAAAAGCCGTGTTCTCGCATAATGAGAACTAAGTCTTTAAATATTTCTTCAGCTTGACCTTTTCATTCCCTGATTGCCGATTAACTAATCTGGGAAACTTTAGGGGGGGCGGGGGGGGAGAGAGAAGCAGAGAAGTCAACTTCATTCCTTTTCACTTTGGCAACTCCGAAAATGCACTAAGGAGCTCAGGAGAAGTTTTCAGAACAAGTGGATCACTGAATATAAAAAAAAGCAAGCTTCTCTGCCGATTACTGGCACAGACTTACTTTGTATGCAGACTGCATGGAGGCTGCAGGTATTTGCCTTGACCTAAACAAATATTGCAGTTTTCTTTTAGCGTGAGAGAGGAGATGACCATCAATTTACACAGGCAAGCAAATGGGGAGGGGGGAGGGGGGAGGGGGGAGGGTGGGTGGCTGGTGGTGGCGAGAATCAAAGTCTGGTGCCTGAGAAGTATTTTTTTCTTTTTTTACACCGTTCTCTATCGTTTTCGATGGCTGTTCCTTAATGTTGAGCTGGAGGGAGGCACAGCACTGTGAAGTCCTTCCACCGATCTGTCCACTCAGCACTTCTTAGCGCTCCCCAAATCCACTTGAAAAGGACAACATACACAACCAAGAGGCGACAGAAAACAAAAGGAGGACTAGGGCTGCATCAAGGATGGGGTTGACAGACTCACATACACATACAATTTTAATATAAAAAAATGTGCTGCTCAAGGTGCCCTGTTAGACTAGAGGTTTTTTTTCAATCAAACAGGTTTCAACTGAATTAATTCACACCTTTTGTTAGTAATGGGAAGCAGCGAAGAGTTAAAAACAGAAAATGATTTATCTTATTCAGAGTTCATTTACGGTTATATCCATCCGTCCAAAGGGCCATTGCTCCACAGAAACCAGTCAACCACCCCGGTCCTTGTTCACTGGTCTATCCCGAGTTCAAAACTTCTTTGTTGCCCTTTTAAACTTCCTTCTGCTCCAGCAGTTCCGAGACGGGTCGGGGCGGCATTAACTAAATCCTGCATCAAAACAACTACAGACGGATTCTTTGGTCGGCGAGATAGACAGAGAGAGACAAGAGCACAATCTCGGCTGCGCCCCACTTCCTCACCTGTCATTTTTTTTTACAACCTATAATCTCTGGCTCGCGGGGAAGATTCGTCCTTTCACAGACTGAAACCTGAAGCAGGATTGCACACTGCACACCTCCCAAGCACCTGTGATGGTCCCTTTGCTCAAGACGGCTGCACCTTGTCTACTTACACCATTCCGAAGTGGAAAGCTATCACACTATCAAAGACTGTTAAAATTTTTTAAAAAAACTGCACTGCCTTGTTACCAGCTAAAGTTACTGCAGTCGAGCGAGTGATGAATGAGTTTCCCTTCCACCTACCCCTTGAGCTGTTCCCTCATCGTGCCGAAGCAGTTAGTTCCAGAGCACACTTCAAACTACCCTGTAAATAAAGATACGGGAGCACACCACATACAAGTGGCAAAGAGAGAGAGAGAGAAAAAAGCAGGACTGAAGAATTGCTGCTGTGCTGATCACACACGAGGAGTGAGCCTGGAGATCAGCCGGGGAGGAGCTTCCTGACTCTAACCCTCCCTCCCCCTCAAAGCTCTGGCAGGGAGAGAGAAAAAAATGCAGCTTTCATTGTACATGGAGTTGGATTGAGGGGGAAGGAAGAGGGTGAGGACGCACAATGTACAGTTGTCACAGGAGGGCAGTTCTGAATTACACACAATGCTTCTCACCCGCTGGCTTTCTTCTCTAGCTGAGTGACAGGTTGAAAAATGATGTGTGATTTTGCTCGTTTTTTTTAGGGGATGGCACAGTGGCAATGCTAAGTGGCCAGACAGATACCCTAGCAGGTGTAGCACAGCCAACAGCAGCAACCAGCTCTAAGGACCTTTGACCAAGTGCTCCTCCACCAATCATCAGAACCCCTTAAAGATTAATCATTTCTTTGCAGCGGACATAAGCTAGAAAATCATTCACTATTTACAACCTGCGGCGGGGGAGGGCGAATTATGAATAAAATACACGAGAATCTCACTCACTCAAAGATTTAAAGGGAAACAGTTGCAAAGTGTCTCTTCCTCCCCCCTAAATTCTAACTTTCTCACAAAAATAGTGGAGCTGACAGCGCCGATTATTAACCTTTCCACTCTTATCAGCCCATTGATCTCGGGGAGAGCAAAGGGCCGAGTGTCTGGAGCATTCGCTTCCCTCAGCACTGACGGAGGTTAGTCTGATCAGAGACCATTGTGCAATGTCAGGAATGCAATGACAGTAAGGCGTGCAGTGCCATTCCAATACCTCCCCATCATTTAACTTCTCCTACACTACCAGCCCCTCCTCCTGTTTCCCACTGAAAGGTGTGATTACACCAGATGTCTGTTAGTTTATCTCCGGCTGAAATGCTTTTCACGGAATAATTCAGGGTGAATGACACGGAAAGCCTCAGCTGGTTGGCACCTGAAGAATACAACCTGACGTGCACGGCTGAGCAACTAATGGCAAACACACGAAAATGAGAACAATTAACAGGGAAATGTTCGCACTGCACTTATTTTAGGTTGGGAGTAGGAGCAGGCCCAACGGAACAATCCAGTATATCTGAAGGTAGTTGATTGGGTTTTAATTAACATTTGCAAGTATCTGTCCCTTTAAAACCAATTGATAGAGCACACAATCAAAAACAGAAAATACTGGAAAATTTCAGCAGGTCTGTGGAGGGAGAATAGAGCCAACGTTTCAAGTCAGGACGACCCTTCCTCAGCTCTGTTTTTGTTTCAGATTCCAGCATCTGCAGTATTTTGCCTTTATCTATACATATCCAATGTTCTGCATGGGGAAGAGAGAGCTGTATGGATTTCCACATGCAGGCTGCAAATATAGAGGAAATTCGAAACCAAAATGATTATCTACGTTTTTTTGTAGTCAACTTTATTCAGTTGAAAGCTTCAAAGTCACAGAGCAAGATTTTTGGGGCTGGTGAGGTTGGAAGCAGCGTATAGAAAATATTGTTGATCATGCAAGTCATCACAACTAAAGTCGATCTAATCCCCACCCAACAATTTAGACTTGTGCGCTTTTTAGTAAGATCATTGGGTAGCGACCAAAAACAAGCCACTTAGGTGATTTCATAGCATCATACAGTGCAAAATAGACCCTTCAGCCCATCGAGTCTGTACCAACAAATGAGAAACACCTGACCTCCTAATCCCATTTACCAGCACTTGGCCCGTAGATGTTATGACATCCAGATCTTTTTAAAGATCTGAAGCAACTTGCCTCTCCCACCCTCCCAGGCAGCACATTCCAGACCATCACCACCCTCTGGGTACAAAAAGTTTTTCCTCAGAACCCCCCTAAACCTCCTGCCCCTCATCTTGAACTTGTGTCCTTTCATGACTGATCTTTCAACTGAGGGGAACAGCTGCACCCTATCCACTCTGTCCATACCACTCAATCTTGTGCACCTCGATTAGGTTACCCCTCAGTCTTCTCTGCTCCAGCAAAAATAACCTAAGTCTATCCAACCTCTCTTCATAACTTAAATGTTCCATTCCAGGCAGCATCCCAGCTAATCTCCTCTTCACTTCCTCCAGCACAATCACATCTTTCCTATAATGTGGTGACTAGAACTGCACACAATACTTCAGCTGTGGCCTCACCAAATTTCTATACAACTTCAACATGACTTCCCTGCTTTTGTAATCTATGCCTCAACTGATAAAGGCAAGTGAAACATATGCCTTTATCATCACCCTACTAACATGCCCTTCTACCATTAGAGATCTACAGTCAAACACACCAAGGTCCTTCTGTTCCACAGAACTTCCTAGTGTCATGCCATCCATCGAATACTTTCTTATCAAATTACTCCTTCCAAAGTGTATCACCTCACACTTTTCAGGGTTAAATTCCAACTGTCACTTAACTGCCCATTTGACCATCCCATCTATATCTTCTTGTAGACGAAGACACTCGGCCTTCTTGTTGACCAAGACACCCAGACAATTTGCAAACTTACTTATCCTATCCCCATGTAGTCATCAATGTAATTTATATAAATAACAATAGGGGGCCCAACACACTTTCCTGCAGTGCACCACTGGACGCTAGCTTCCAGTCACAAACTAACCTTCTGTCATTACCTTCTGTTTTCTAAAATTGAGCCAGTTTTGAATCCTGTATCCCATGTGCATTTGCCTTCATTATAAACCTCTCACGTGGGATGTCAAAGGCTTTGCTGAAATCCATATAAACTACATCTACATTACTTTCATCTACATACCTGGTCACCTCCTCAAAAAATTCAATCAAATTTGTTAGGCATGATGTCCCTCTGATGAAACCATGCTGTGTATCCCTGTTTAAGCTTTGTCTCTCCAAATGGAGATAGATGCTCTTCTTCAGAATTTTCTCCAATAGTTTCCCTACCACTGACATGAGACTCATTGATCTATACTTCCCTGCTTATCTCTACAACTCTTCTTAACAAGCAGAACCACATTGAGTGCTTTCCAGTCCCCTAGCACCTCCCCTGTGACCAGAGAGGAATTAAACATTTGGGTCAGAGCCCCTGCAATCTTCTCCCTTGCCTTCCACAACAGCCTGGGACACAATTCATCTGGATCTGGAGGTTTGTCCACTTTTAAGCCTGCTAATACTTCCAATTCCTTATCCTTCCCAATGTCAACTTGCTGAAGAGTCACTCAGTCTCTCTCCATAAATTCCACACCCTTATCCTCATTTCTTGGGTGAAGATAGATTGAAGTGTTCATTCAACACTCTACTAATGTTCTCTGGATTTACCCACAGATTTTCCCCTTCTTTAAATCAGAGGTAGTTGAAGTCTCCTTTAGTTGTGCTATGGTAAGTTAGCTCAGTGCATAACTTGATTGAACAGAGAACCCTTTTGATCTGTATTACTAACTACCAGGTCTTATGATCTATTTATCCATTGTGTCATTGAGTGAAGTTCTTCCTTGTTTTTTCTGCTCCAAATTTAATGAATACCATTTTCTAATGAAAATCTAATGAGTAAAATAATGCCAGACCAATGACAATTTTGCACTTTAATAGGCTGAAATGAAGGAAAAAAAAGGCATTTCTAAAGTGCATTTCATGTCCTCAGGATGTCCCATTGATAAGTAACTTATTTCAAATTGTGGTTATTTTTTTCTGTGAAAAAAGGCAACCCATTGGCACACAGTAAGATGCAAAATGAAGATATTTAGCTGGTAGCCTGTACCACACTCAGTAGATGTAGAAATCTAGTGCATTTGTCACAGGATGGTTCTTGAGCCATTGTACGGGGCTTTGACAAATCATCTGTCACCTTAGAATAATTAATTTGTTGATAGCAGCAGCCAGAAAGCTCCCCTATACTTTTTAAAATGTGGATTGAGACATGAAGAAAAAGTGTTCAATCCAAAACTCCATGGACTATGAGGCTCAACAAGGAGCCATTTTCTTTTGGAACTTGCTCTCAATTCCAACAGATCATTTTTGTTATTCAGAGTAATGTTTATACACTAAGCACTAGGGCAACACACCCTACCCCCTACAACTCTATCAAAATTGGGTTGCTCCAAAATTTCAAGCAAAACATCTAACAGACAAGTACAGCAAATGAGACCTGTGTCCCTTCCTGAAGACCATCTCACAGACATCCACATTCCCAGTTTATTGGAAGTATCCTTTTAATAAGGTGATGATTGTGAGTAACCCATCTTGTCCAAGAAGTGAACAATTATAAGTGTGGGTTCTCATTGCTTCAAGTTGTGATTTGCTGATGGAAATTTGAGAAATCTCAAAACTTCAATTTTTTTTTCTTACTTGTCTCTCTTCCTCTCAATCCTCTCTCTATCACTCTTTGTCTAACGTGATATTGGATTCACCCACGCAAATTCACCTTTCTTCTCAGTCATTCCTCTGCTTATTTTTTAAAATGTATTCATTCACAGTATTTGGTGTTGTTGGCTCGGTCAGCATCGATTGCCCATCCCTTATTGCCCTTGAGAAGGTGGTAATGAGCTGCCTTCTTGAATCACTGTACAGATCATGTGGTGTACTTACACTCACAGCAATTTTTAGAATCTCCTTGACAGCCTCAACTGAGCACATTGAGCAGAAATTTCTAAGGATGATCAATTCTCCCTTTGGAACATGATCAGTTTTGTGGCTAGAGCTAGCTCTGTACACAATCTTTTCCAAACTAATGCAAAAGGTGGTAGCAACTCGACTTGTGCTAAATGCAATTTTCAGTTAAAATTCTGAGTTGTGTGCTGGCCACACTGATTTTGGACAAATTACATCAAAAACATCAATGCAATGCAACAAAAAGTCTAGGGGGAAAATTTTCCGATCCTCCGCCTGCCGTAGGAATTGTCAAAGGCGGGATGGAAAATTTGATGGACTACTGAAAGGTCGTCGATCTCGTGCAGGAAAATTTCTGGTTTTAGGGCAGATAGGACTGGAAAATCCCACCCAAGGTCTCTGTGTTTGCTGCTCAGTGTTGTTTCCTGGACATTGAAAAGATCAGATCAGCTATTTCTTTGCCTGAACACCTAATTTCTATCAATTGTGGATTTCACCTAACTGTGACTTGCCACTCAATTTCCCCCACCTATTCCCACTCTGACTTCTCTAGCTTTGATTTCCCAATTCACCAAATTTAATGGAAACTGAAGCAATCATATCTCCAATTTTTCCAGGGCACCCTTCAGCCATTTGGTCTGAATACATACTCTAGCAAATTCAGATCAGCAACCAATTTCACTATTTCCTTGAAGGTCTGGATTGTTGAGTATATGTGGCAGGTATGCTGCCCTCTGTAGAGTAAAGATGTTGGGTTAGTTGTTATATAGGTGTAGGCCTTATTTTTTTCAAAATACAGCATGGATGAGAGTCTGCACCTGAAATGTTGCCTAACTGAAATTTGGAGGACTTGCTCCATCTGCCTTTCTGATATTTTCTATTTTCATTTGGTATTTCCTTCATTTGCAGTTCTGTCCCTTATGGGTATCTTTCTATGACCTTATGCTCTTTGAATGGTTTCACATTGCCTCAGAGAGATGATCTTTGTATATCAGTTGTCATTTTTCATCTCTTTCCAACATATCAAAAATGCTTGCTGGCCACTTAACCCATGAGCTTCACTCTGTGAAATTATTCAAAATTCTTCAGGCTCTTAAAATTTGTTCTCCCTGTTTTAAAAGCTCCATTAGGGATTCTTTCTTATCTTTAAAACACCTCTAGTGAAGTGTTGACAAGAATAACATTAACCTGTTCTTCCTGTTTACAGATCCTGGAATCATACTTCACAGAGACAACTACTTCTCTTCATGGGGTGGATTTTTTGAAAGAGCCATCAATTAGTCCCACATCTCATCTTTTTCCTTACATACTTCCGAAATTTACTTATTCATTTCCATTAAATGGTGGTTTGCAAAATCATTCAAGAAAACATCAATAATTAATCAGTAGGAAAAATGACTCCAGGATCCATCTCAAGAAACAAGGGTTTACATCATGTTGTTTAATGCTGCAAGATTGAGTCTTCAGAATTGAGATTTTATGGAAAATTGTTTTATTATTCTAAATTCTACAATGCCAAATGTAATGATACTGAAAAATCATTTAGAATTATATAATTAAGAGCAATGACCCTACTATGTCCATAGTATTTTCAATTTTTTTTTGTGTATAATTCTCTTCATGCTTTCATGGGCTGTTACATCCACAATTCATTTGGTTGAAATGATTCACAGGACATTTGTCATACTGGTGTACTGAGCTTTACTTGATTACTTTTGAATAATATTATTAAGTAGAAATTGAGAGTGGACAACATCAAGAAATACAACTTCCATTTGGCCTTTAATAAAGTAAAATATTCCAATGTCCTTCACAGGAGTGTGATCAAACAAAATTTGATAGCAAGGTGCACAAGGAGATATATTAGAGCAGATGACCAAAAGCTTGATCAATAGAATTAATTTTGAGGAACAACTTAAAGGAAAGGAAGGAAAGAGGTAGTGAAGTTTATTCCAGAGCTTATAGCTTAGTTTTCTGAAGTAACAGCCACAAATGGCAGGACAATGTGATGTGCAAGAGGCCAAAATTAGAGAAGCACAGGTATTTCAGATGGCTGTAAGATTTGTAGAAAAGTTGCACAAACATCAATGAGAAAAATAAGCATTAAATCTGTTTTGCTGAAAGAAAGAGACATATCAAGCTTTTCCTCTTGCACCCATCAGGACAGAAAGAACATGTTCATACATTGGACTTATTTTCAGTTAAACAAAATAAGTGACAGCCATTCATTTCCCAGGGCAATGCCTTGACCAACCAGAGTCAAACTACCTGGGTTAAATTTCAAACAACGCTTGGTTGTTATCTTTCAGAATATGGTGCATTCTCCATGGCAATGCCCCATAGGCAGGATTTTCTGACTGTGCTCAACCCCAACCGGAAACTGTTGCCCGAGGTCAATGGACCTTTGCATGGTCCTGTCCTGCTCACTATGATTCCTGTGGAAGGTGGGACCGGAAAATTCTGCCGTTACAGAGTCCACATGCCAACCAATCGGTATACTCTCCTCACAATATAAATTGTAATTTTCCCCTATACCAGTATTCTTGCAAAATATCCTGATGAGTGCAAGACAAAAAGGTTCAACATTTCTCTTTTTTCAGTGATATTCAAACTCTATAAGGGTTGGAGGATAAATTTAGGCCAGGATATCAGGAAAATTCCAGTTTTCTTTGAATTGGGATTTTTTTCACATCCAATTGACAGGACAATTTTGACAATGTGGCTCCTTTTCATTGTACTGGAGTGTGTCAACCTAAATTATGTGCTCTAGCCTCTTCAGTGAAACTTGAACCCAATACTATCTGACTTAGAGGTAAGAATACTATAACTGAGCCAATGCTGACAACTTTTATCAGAAAATGCAAAATCACTGCCAAAATGCTATTTTAATAAAAAAAGATATTACATACTCTTGTGTGACCACCAGATGTCCCAAAGCACTTTACAGCCAATGATGTTTTAAAGTGTAGTCATTGTTTTAATGTAGAGAGCATGACAGCTAATTTGTGCACATCAGGTTCTGATAAACTGCAGTGTCAATCACAATAACCAGATAACCTGTTTTCTGTGATGTTGATCGAGGGATAAATATTGGCCAGGTCACCTGGACAACTTCCCTCTTCTTCTTCAAAGTAGCGCCACAGATTTTTTTACGCCACCTGAGAGCAGTTGGGCCCTTGGTTAACATCTATTCCTAAAGATGGCACATCTGAGTATTCAGTACTCCTTCAGTACTGCACTGGAGTGTCAGCTTTGACTTTTGTGTTCAAGTCCTTTAATGGGACTTGAACTCATGATGTTTAGAGGTGAGAATAGTGTAAACTCACCCATGCTAACATACAAATATTGGAAATATTCTTTAGCAGCAATGCATCTGGTAAAGTTTGCATGAATAGCTTGGGTTGTGTACAAGTCCAGAGTCAGAAATGAGGGGGCTTTGAGCTGGATTTCAAGATAGTAATCTGAGCCAATGTTGGTCAGGTAAGACAATTGTTTCAATTTCACCTCAAAATTCCAGAACAAGCATAAAAGTTTATTTTTCCCTTCCCTAAGTAAATTCTCTCAAGTATGTAAAAACTTTCTGGCACTTATAGCTGTGAAAATAAATTGTCTTATAAATCTTTTTGATTGGGGGGACAATAAGAAGTTAAGACAAATGAGATTTTATGACTCAAAGGTACATTAACAATGTGAAATATTGTACATCTGGAAAGAGGCAGAAACTCACCAGTGGGATTCACTCCATTTAACATTTAATTGATACTCATGCAGAAAAAGATTTGATCCTTTCAAAAACGGGCAGAATAATTATTGCCTCCCTGGTACAATGCACATTTCTAACTTGCAAAAGGCATAAACGTTACCGTTGACATTTTTTCTAGACTAAAAAAGAAACAGAGATTTGTAGGAGCTCATTGCTTTGTGATCATTAGTCAGTTCAATCTTCTCAAGAGTCAGAAAGATTAGTATTTGTACTGTTGAGTCCATACTGGCTCTCTGAAGAGCAAACCAGACAGTTCCATGCCCTCATTCCATTCCCACAACCCTGCAAGTTTATTTCTTTCAAGTGCTCATCAAATTTCCTTTTGAAATCACTGATCACCTCTGCTTCCACCCCCTCCTGAGCAATGAGTTACAGGTCATTATTAATCGTTGCAGAAATCATTTCTTCCTCATCTTCCCCATGCATTTCTTACCAAAAACCTCACGTCTGTAGTTCCTAGTCCTTCTGCCACCATCTAATGAGAACACATTTTCCTTGCCAACATTATCCAAATCCTAAATACCTCTACCAAATCTCCCCCTGATCTCTTTTGCTTGTTGGTGAACAAAGCCAGACACACTCCACTCTAACCTCATAGCTAAAACTCCCCATCCCTAGGACAATGCTTGTAAATCTCTGTTACATCCTCTGAAGGGCCCTCACAGTTTTGCAATCATGTGGTTACTGAACTAGACAAAATATTTTAGTTGTGACTTAACCAGAGCTTTCTAAAGGTTCAGAATAACTTCCTTCCTTTTATAGTCAATATCTCTATTTATGAAGATCAAAATGCCATATAATTTGCTCACTACTCTCTCAATAAATCCAATGGTCTACAAAATTCAATACATATATACCCCAGGTGCCTCTGTCTCGGCATACTATTTAGAACTGTGCCATTTGGTCTATATTGCCTGGCTATTGTACTTGATATAACTTTTGCTTGAAGAATTCACCTGACAGGTCTCATAAATACTCTTTTTGTTTCATCATTTTCTCTATTTCCCTTATCATCCAAGCAGCTTTGATTTGGTTTCCCTTCCTTTCACCTATGTTGCTAGTCCACATCTGAAGCATCTCATCCTTAAAAATCACCCATTTTTCCATTACCACTTTTCCCTGTCAATGTTTGGTTTAATTTTATCCTCTTTTGATCCAATTCTACCCCATTGAAATTAACCCTCTTCCAATTTAGACACTCTACTTTCGAATGTCCCTTGCTCTTCTGCAAATCCAGTCTAAACCTTATAATACAATGATCACTATTACCCAAATGTCCCTCCATTGACACGACCTCAACCATCAGCACCAGAGCCAGTAGTGCTTTCTTTCTATTTGGACTGAGGATATACTGGGCTGGGAAGTTCTCCTGAACATACATCATAAATGCCACCCCTCCCTGCCCTCTACCTTAACACTATCCTAATCGATACTGGGGTAAGTGGAGTTCCAGTATTGCCATTTGATAGTTCTCGGTGATAAACTCTGTGATGTCTAAGCAGATTTGCTCCTCTATCTTTTTGGTATCATTTGAAACCCTATATAATATTTTCCAGTTGCATGATCATACGATTTTTGCTTCTCCTTTCTAATCAAATGGATTTTCTCCTTGTCCTCTTAAGGACATCTTCCCTTTCCAATATTACAATGTCTTACCTAATCAGGACTGTCACTCAACCTTCCTTTTTCCCTTCTCTATCTTTATGCATTTATATGCATGCATTGTAAACCTGTCTATACTTCTCACAGACTTCCTTAGTCTGCTCCTGTCTAATATACTACTTCCTTCTCTAGTACTGTGCAGTTATCATCTTCTGGACGCTAACGCCTAATCCCTTGCCAATATAGATTAAAGCCCTGTTCCACCCGACCCCCAAGCCACACTAGTGCACCTCTGCGAAGTTTCATTAAACAGTCAAGTTGGACAACAAACTTAGCTCTTTTTTCCGCTGCTCTAAACAAACCACTAAATGGTGATATTCCGATTTGAAACATGTGTTTATTCACATATCTTATGGCTGAAACAGACAATGCATGTCCTCAGTGCCCAAGGCATAGCTTGAGGCATGCTTGAAGCTCTGACTAAACTGCTGCGTGCTTCCAATTCTGCAACAGCACCTTACCTCAGTTGAGATCCCTTTATCACCTACATGCTTAATTCCTCCAAAGCTTTCCTCAGTTTTCTTCCAATATTCATCTTACAAATACTCCAACAAATCCATCATTGCATTGCTCAACAGTCACAAACTGTTTGCCCATCAGACCAGTCCTTGCCATTTTAATAGGTTCTACATTACCATCATGTAAAGTTCAAGATTTTTATTCTTAAATTTACAAATCAATCTGTTTGCTACTCACTATCATTTCTCTGTGGCCTGCACCATGTTGACATCCCAGCCTGTACTTTTGCTCTTCCAATTTGGTTTTCTGTGCATCTTATCCAATGATACAGTATCCACCATTTTGGCCTTACTGTCTGGACCACTCCCCTTAAAATCACTTTGCTTTGTTTCCATTCTCTGTGCCTATCTTTTTGATCACACTTTCAGTCATCTCTCTAAACTTTTGCACTCCTCAAAAGCTGTTCTTCTACTGCAAGGGTCCTTGTGATATTTTTTGATAGACCAAGCACAATATAAATTCAAGTTGTTTGGCACATAGACTCGCACTTGACAAATAGGTACTTGGGGGATTTATTGGAGGTGACTGGCAGCAGTGAAAACTAAGCAAACCAGAAAGTCCCAGCCTTCAAAAGGGGAAATGGGCAATTCACAATGGGAGAAGGTAATTCTCAGCACAAATCTGTTTTGCATTTAAAATTGAGTAGTTTGGTACTGACAAGGTTAAATAGACTTGTGCATAAAAGAGCACTGATGAGCTGCCCTCATAGCTCCATTGGTAAAGTCAGTGCATAAACTAAGCTGAACAGATCAGGGGTCACAGATTTAGTTTCCAGTTGAACTATTTGATCTCACCAAAGGGAGCAGAAGACAAGCTTCTATTATCTTTAATGCCCCTAAGCAGGGAGGATAAAAATCAGCCAAGACTCCAGCTCCTGATCACAATTCAATGACCCTTGCATGAAAGTGCATTTGGATGACAGATGAAACTAGAATCTGTTATGATGATGTGCACAACTGAATAGCTTTCTAATACTCCCTTGTCTAAGTTTACATGTTAAGAATTTCCTCTTGGATGAGATATGGAGTCAGACAATGGTAATGACCCAATGGATAGTACCGCAGCAAAAGCCAGTGCCTTGACAATTGCTATTGTGCAAAAAAAAGTGACAATAATTTAAGCACATTACTCTCTTTTCCCATAAGACCTGTAAGTCTCAGAGAGCTGATTCCCAAATTCCTGGCGAGAAGCACCAAAATCAACAGCCCTCAGTTGTTCATTTCTGTTTAATTAAATGACAGAAAACCAGGCTCTGTGGCCGTACAATTTCCCGACCATTTGTCCACGTGAGTGGAGCATAAACAGGGCAATCTGCTCTAAAACAGCTGCTTTAGCCATAAAAAAAAACTGCTTTAGCTTTATTTGCTATTATTTACTAAAAAAGCTAATCAAATCTCAGCTCCCAAGAGCAAAGCAACAATATTTCAGCCTTTTGTTGAATTGTTTTTGCCAACCCGTGACGATAACATACATAGCTCAAGGATATTAATTCAATTGGGACAATAACTCAACTCAGGAATAAGCATCAAGAAGGCAGTTGCATCAGAAAATGACCATCAGGTTAGCAGTGATACACAATGCAAAATTCCTGAAATTTCTGCAGTGCACATACGTCAAGCTGGGATTTCAACACCATCAGGCCTACAAAAGAAACTTGGCATTGCCATTTCTAAGCACTGAGAAGGTACATGGAATTGAATGAAATCTCACAACAAGCTTGTTTACTATAAAACAAGGTACACATTGTGCACACACAGTGCAAAATGCACATTCTGCTGACTGCATTTAGCAATTAATTCAATTTCCAAAGATAAGATTTTAATTATTTAAAAAAAAACTGTCAGGATAATTTCTTCTCGAATGCCCAGTCAGGCTGACGCAGCTTTAGTGCTGGCCACTGTTGCTAGGTTACAATCAGTCGTACTGAAGGCCAGTCAGCTGAATTGTTCAGTGCAAGTTTCTGTAGAATATATCGAATTTTTCTTGGAGCAAGGAAGTTAAAAGTTACAAAAATGTTTGAATTATGCAAACAAAAATATTTAGGATCATAATTTCTCTCTCTCCTGAGGCTGCTGGCTAACTATGAACTGCCATGCTGAAACATGCAAGAGAACCGCACAAAATTTATCTTCGTCTGTTATCAGGGCATGTCCCGCTTGCTGGGAATGCCCATCAGGTCCCAAGAGGATGCCGATCAGAAAGACAACACTGTTGATCTGGTGGAAATCCTGGTTGATGATGGAGAGGATTGGAGGAGGAGGGAATCAGAAGGGAGACGGGAAAAGTGATAATGGTGGCCAATGGCAACCCACAGTCTTAATGTGGTAGAATTAAGCTTAATCCTTTTCAGGTTTGTTAAAGATTTTATTATTTACCTTCTCGTTGTCAGTAAATGGTCTCTTCAAAGATCAGTGGTTTGGCAACTGTTCATCCAAGAAAATGGACTGTAGCATGCACAGCACCTGATGCAGACTGTCACACTCCAGTGTTAGAAATTTAGGCCCACATTAGAAATTTAGGCTCTTTAGGCCCACAGTTTGTTTAAATGGGGGAAATGGGGGGTGGTGAGAAACATGTTGTCTGGCTTCTGGCAGCTGTTACATGTTCACCTATTTTCTTCCCTCCCCTTGCCCAGATGTGAGCCCCTTGCTAGGTGCAGTTCTCCTGGTACTGGTTACTCTCCAATGTCTTGCCAAAGTGACTGTAAGAAGGTGATTCATCAAAGAGCCCCGTTCTGCCATCAACAGGCTTCCACATGCTCAAGACATGAAAAGAAAAGACATGCAACACAGATAGTGATCAGGAAAAGGAATCCAACTCCTAACTCAGGGCTGTTGATGCTCAATTGTAATACGTCTAGTTGCTGCTGCAGTTGAAAGCAGCTCATTCAGTATAGATTGGAAATGATACCTGGGGCATTCTTGATTGTGTGAATCAGTGCCCACACCTTAAGGTGCATTTATCCAGTAAGCCAAAGAAGTTACTGTTTTCACAATTCTGTTACAGTGAGGTATACCCTTGTCCTTGTTATCGCACTTCAGCATATTTGGCAAACGGTTCTAAAAATACACAGTTCAAAATTGAATATAGAAAATATAATTTGTTTTGAATTGGATTTTCATGATTATTTAGGTGTTAATTTAGTTTATTAATTTAAACAAGAAAATCTTGTGAGCACAGTGACATTTTGAGTGTGGTGCATTTCTTTCTCATTATTCAACACTTCTCAATTTTGTAATTTGTCAGTGACAAAAATTCATTGAAAATTATTTTTGCTGACAGAACAATGCAAACCTGGCTTTCGTCCAGAGCAGCCATCCCATTCCTATTCACAAGTCAGTGAAATGTTATCCTCAAACTGACTCTTTTCATAAAGGTTTAAAGTTATTAACATTTAAATTTATTAATGTTTAATAAAAATTCATTCAATCTCTCAAGTAATCATTGTAGTGTCTCCTTGCCTTTTCTGTGATTAGAATATAAAATCATTCTCTCAAGGCTGTAGAAACAAAGCCTCAAAGCAGATTTCTGCCCACAACCCCCCAATGTTGTTTCTGCATATACTTTATGATGTCTGATGTCTTCTCCTGATTGGATATCTGAAACCACTAAAACCTCACTTGACTAATGCCATCATTTTGAAATCCTTGTTGTATTCCTAAATTGAAAGTTACTGGGGTTGTTGTGGAGGAGGCGAGGGGAGAGAGCTTGCAATTGAAAGTGAAGTCAAGTGAAGAAATAGAGCAGCTAGATACTTACAAAACTTTCTTGCGCACAAGACATAGATATTTGGAACTCTCTTCTCAACTCTTTCTGCTGTGGGTAGTAGGGCAATTAGAAAAGGTGCCAGGCTGAGATTGGTAGATTTTTGTTAGCTGTGGGTATCAAGGGACATGGAGCAAAGATAGGAAAATTGAGTTGAGGTGCTGATTCTCCACAGTCTAACTGAATAGTGAAGCAGACTTGAAGAGCTAAGTGGCGTTGTTTCTCGTGTTACTACACTACTACGTTACAGAAACAGAAGATCAATATTAGTTAAACATTTATCCGCATTTCCAATGCTCACAGTCACCAGGGTATCTTGTTCACAATATATTTAATTTAATCACATATCCTTGGCTGTATTCTTTCCCTTACTTTCCTCTTCCTTTGGCATATTGGGCAAAAATAGTTGGATAAGATGGACTATATTGTAACATGGGATGAGGCTGCAGAGCTGCATGGCCACAAACTGGGCAATCCAAAATTCAAGAGCTCACAATTTAGTAACATTTTCTTTTGACAGAATCACTAAGTGAATCCATTGTTCACTTACAATAACCAAGATAAAATGACTTTTGCCATTATAACTAGCATCACAGGTATATGCCAAACTGTGTCCCCCAAATTTACTTTTTGAACTACACAAAGGGGGACACAAATCAGTGCTGATTGAGATTTTTTTGACATTATTAGAAATGTTGGTCTTTCACATAATGTAGTAGAACACACAGGTACATCAAAAACAGTGCGTTTGCACACATGCAAAGAGGTTTGCTTGAACTTTTTTTGTACAAAAGAAAACCTAGCCAGGTCATGTGGGGTACGCATTGCAGGAGGAATGGGGCTTGAAGTTTGGGTGCCTTCTACCATTTAATAGGCCTGTGTGTAATGATGTAGCCACCATGGTACATTCACTAGTCCCATTAAATCTGGCAGCAGCTAGGAAATCCTATTGAAAAATGAGTTGCCCTAGCCTTTGCTTGGAACTAAAATATTCGCACTTGATAAGCAAATTGAAAGTTCTGTTTATTCTGAGATCTAATGCCAAATCTAATTATTTAAACCAGCCATACTTCTGCTACTGACTGGGATCACAGAACTTCACTGTTTTAGTTTCCACATGCTGCACGATGCAGGCGAGTCTGGACATGTGCAAAGGAGTTACGTTTGACAGTTTGTGAAAAGCAAACATTTAAATTTATTTGGAGGCACTGTATAAGGCGCTGGAAAGATTCACAAGCATGCTATTAGAACTAAGAGGATATTGTTTTCAGAAAAGACCGAACAATCTGGGGCTGTTTACTTCAGAGAACAGAAGGCTGAGAGATGATCAAATAGCAGACTTGAACATTATTTAGTGGCTTGATTGGGTAAAGGTAGAGGAGATGTTTCCACTTGTGGGGGAGACCTAAACAACACGGGTGAGAGTGGGTTAAGATAAAATGGTCTGACCATTTTTTGTGACAAGGAATTGTGTATACATTATAGCACAAAGTGCCTAAGTCACCGCACATGAGGGGCTGGAAAATTATACCACTTTTTATGTAGCAAATTGCAAATGCTTCTAGGTCACCTCAAATGGGTGGAATTATTTGACTTCAAGTGGGTAGAAGCATTCATTTTCCCTTTGTTTACCTTCTTTTGCCATCAAGACAGTAGGCTTTGTATCAAATCATTAAGTGACCTCAGAATTTTAGCATTCAATATGGATTGTGATGAAGACTATACTGACAACAGAAAATCACCTCACTGGATTATGAACAACTATCTTTCATTCAGTACTCCTAATTTTTTTTCACTCATTCGTGGGACATCGGTGTCCCTGGCTGGCCAGCATTTATTGTCCATCCTCAGTTGCCCTTGAAGGTGGTGGTGAACTGCCTTCTTGGGCGATTAATACAACTGAGTGGATTGCTACCCCATTTTAGAAGGAAGTTAAGAGTCAACCACATTGTTGTGGCTTTGGAATTGCATGCAGGCCAGACCAGGTAAGGATGGCCGATTTCCTTCCCTAATGGACATTAGTGAACTAGATGGGTTTTTCCGACAATCAACAATGGTTTCGTGGTCATCAGTACATTCTTAATTTCAGATATTTTCTTATTTCATTCAAATTCCACCATCTGTCTTGGTGGGATTTGAACCCAGGTCCCCAGAACATTAACTATTTTTCTGGATTGATAGTCTAGCGATAACACCACTAAGCCATCGCCTCCCCTGTTTCTAAAACTTGGTGTGCTAAACAAAAATTAATTTTGCATCAGAAAACAGGTCATAGGGGTTGGTTATGTTCTGACCTGCAATTTTTACATTAAAAACCTACCTTGAATCTAGCTTACCCAAAATTCCTCTGACTAACTCTCACTAACTTTAACTCCTAATAACTCACTGACTTTTGAGAAGTCATTAATTCTTAACTTCCCACATGCTGTTTCACTCTCCCACCTGATGTTTCCCTTTCCCAAACCTCTCACTGGCCTCTTCCCTCTCCCGACCCTCCCACTTGCCATTTCCCTCTCCTAACCGTCCTGCTGGCCGCTTCCATCTCCCAACTCTCCCCTGACGAGCAGGAGAGGAAAGTTGCAAGTGGGAAGGAAGGGAAAGCAAAGCTGTGAGGGGAAGAGTTGGGGTGGGAAGTTGAAGCAGCAGTTTGTTTTTAAAAAGTGCCTGAACATGCTAAAAGCACACTAAACCAAAAACACACTTTTACAATGCACCTTAAATGTAAAACAAAGGAGCAGTGAGAAAAGAAAGGCAGAGATTGGAAAAGCATTTCAAAGTGCAGAATTCTATAATCAAAAAGTCAAATTTCCATGAAAAGATGGAAATTTCTCACCCCTGGAACTTGGAGTCATAAATTTATAATAGTTGCTAACTTGCTGATAAATCCAACAGACAATTCAGGAAGAATGTCTTTTGCAGAAGCGTGTTAAGATTGCAGGACATGGGTTATAGAACACAGAACAGTACAGCACAGTACAGGCCCTTCGGCCCTCGATGTTGTGCCGAGCTATGTCCGAACCCAAGATCAAGCTATCCTACTCGCCATCATTCTGGTGTGTTCCATGTGCCTATCCAATAACTGCTTGAAAGTTCCTAAAATGTCCGACTCCACTGTCACAGCAGGCAGTGCATTCCACAATTAGGAAGGGTATCAATGGAGAGGGTACAACACCAGCTCACTAGGATGCTACCTGGAATTCAGAAATAAATGTACCAGCTAGTCTTGGGACTGTTTTTTTCAAACAACAGAATTATAAGCTTGGTGATAAATGACTAAAGCTCTAGGAACAAGGGTTTAAATAATTTAGTTGAAATCTATTAATTAAAAAAAATCTGGAAGTGAAAGCTAGTATTACTAATGGTGAATATGAAACCATCACTGATTGTCGTAAAAACCCATCAGGTTCACTAATGTCCCTTTGGAGAAGGAAATCTGCCATCCTCACCTCGCCTGGCCAATGTGTGACTGCAGAGTCACAGTAAAATGATTGATCCTTAACTGCTCCTTGAAATGCAAGCCACTCAGTTCAAGAACAATTAAGGGTGGGCATTTTATGCTAGCGATGTCCACATCCCAAGAATTTTAAAAATGTGATTAGCAATGCTTTGACCTACATGATGGCAAGAAATGGAACAGAATAGATAAAAACACATTGAGGGGTCAAAAGCACCAGAGTTAGATAGAAATGAACTGTAAGCGATTTAGGTCTTAAGAGGGCATTTCCTCAGAGGATTGTGAGCTTATGTAGTGTGTGACTGTATTACTGATGAAAGCAGCAGTCAGTTTTAAATTCTGGCTCCATTGCACCAGGATGAGACAAAAAATGGCTCCTGGTCCATACGGATCACCATGTCACTTGGCACAATAAGTAATCACGCAATTGGTGCATGTGAAACATATGCGTTCAGCTGCATGAAGGACCAGCCCCACTCCCCCATCAGCAGCATTATTTGAAAGCATCATCATGTCATTTGCAGGCGAATTGCTTTTGACTAACTGTTTAGTCAAACAGCTTAGTGAAAGTATCGGGTTGTAGGAAGAGCTGTGAAAAATTGGTTAGATCAGCAGGGAAAGGTGCTGAAAGTTATAGAGTTGTATGTTTCTGAAAAGCCTCTGTGTACATCATTTGCTCCCAGTCATGGCAACTAGACGTAGTTCCCCTTGGGCTAGCGCATTACAGTGAGGTGGAACAGAAACCAGAGCGAAGATAAGCTGCTCGCAGAAGCAGAAGGAAGAGAGCTCTCAGCAGGAGGCTGCACCAACATGGGATCTTCACGGAGGACTTTTTTAACCTGCACGTAAGCCAGAAGCAGTGTATTCAGAGACCACACAGAATTGCGTCATCTCTCAGAACTGGAGCTACAGACCAGTTCCCATACCCCTGCCAAGTTAGTTTTAACCTTCCCAAATAGCACTAGCAAATCACCCCACAATGAACTTAGTTCCGGCCCTATTTAGGTGCAACCTACTTGGTTTGTACAGGTCCCATCTCGCTCACATAGCTTAATGTACCTGGAATCTAAAGGCCTCCCTCCTGCATCATGTTTCCAGCATGCATTCAACTTCTTTATTCTCCTATTTCTATATTCACTCCCACACGATACTGGGAGCAACCTGAAGATTAATACTTTTGAAGTTCTGCTTGCTACATTCCTATCTAGCACCCTAAATGTTAACTGACATGCTCTTTCTGCTTATGTAATTTGTACCAATGTGTACTATGACTGCTGGCTGGCAGTTCACCCTCCCTCATCAGGGCGCTCTGCAGCCATTCAGTGACATCAATGACCCTGGCATCAAACACACAGCACACCAACCTGGATTATAGGGTTTTAGAATGTAATTTGCTCAAATATTTAAAGAAAAAGGCACTGAAACATAATTTCCATATTTTGAAGATTGCTTTGAGTTTTGATGTGATAATTGCACTTCACCTGAAGACTTTTGAGGAAATTGCTAACTGCCCCTAGGAAGAGTGATGCTACATATAAACAACTGAAGAATTCATTTGCAATCTCTTACATCTACTCTGATTGCAGCCTGCTGCCATGCCATCATGAGAGTCAATCCCCACTATTTCACAAAGGAGATCATAAGTGGATTGATTGCATTGAGTGCAGGTCACATGTGCTTTCCCACATGTTTCGCACATAATAGTGATACTTTCACTGGGATGCCATCTTGCAAAAGTGGCATGCTACTGCATTCTGACACAATCTATAAAGCTATATGCTTTTCTGTCATTTTTCTGGGTGAGACAAAATTTTCTTCAGTTTATCAATGGTATGACCCAAACTATTGCCTTTGGTTTCTGCCACATTTACTAGACACAGATTCCAGTCCCCTCAGTGGCTTCGTCTGAGGTCGAATCATATTGTTCACATTCTTAGTGTCTGAATTGACCCCGAGCTGTGCTGCTTAATCCATGTTTTTTCGATGTCTTACCTTTATATAAATACAAGTTGTTGTTTCTAAGGGAGTAAAAAAAATTGCTAAAGAGATATTGAAAATGGTACACACCGTTACACTGGGACTTTGCCATTACATGATGTAATTTAAAAGCTATAACAGAATAGAGGGCCGAGGAAGTATTCACAATAAGGAAGGAGGCAGATCTGAGTTTCTGTGCATTGCAGCCCAATTAAATCACTATCACCACCACTCCCTAAATCATATCAGCCTCTATTTATAAGATAAAGTCATTTTAAACTCAAGTACACAACGTACAGTCAATCACAAGTCAGGGGAGGTTCAATTCATCAAAAAAAGCATGCTCATATCAGAAACTCGTGTCAGAAAGTCACCTTTTCACAATTACTAATCGATCCCAGAGCCAACACACAGGGACAAATTGCTTCTAAACCACATGCTTTTAAATGGAACAAGCTATAAAGCATGGCAGGGTAACTTTCTAAAAACTACAAGCAAAATCTATTAGACAATAAGCAGTTAGATATCTCACTCTGATGACCTTAGTTTACTTCCGATCACAGTCTTTGCACTGTAATAAAAAAAAACACTTGCTTAGAAGCAGAATGGTATGCTGTTATTAGGAAATACGTCCCACTGAAAAAAATAAAGAAAATGTTTGGGCCCAATTAGTTCTTAATGTGAGCAGCCTAAATTCCCAGGCCCTCTCTGTTGGTTATCTTTTAAACATTTGTACTTCCATAATTTATAAAGTGATCAGAATGGATATGCCCTATTTTTGCTATCTTACTGGTACTCCAGATAAAGCATCAGTACACTTTCACTTAGTGTGTTTTGTTAAATAGAAATAAAATGTGCCCTACGAGGTGAATTCAGCGTAATAGGTGTAAGCCTTATATGTTTAACTTGAAGGTGTTTCATGAATCTTTCTTCCTTGCAGAAAGACCGAGTGCAATTGAGCTTCCTGTACACTAGCCTCATGAATTTGACGAGTTTAATTTGAGATTGCCCAGTTGCTATGTGGGACCGAAACATGGGCTTCTGTAGCACGTGTCTGAGCAAATAGAAATGCAGCTTCAAACACAAAGTATTTTGCTATTCAATCTTCAGAGCTGTTATAACAATGACCCACATGAGAACGCAATTTAGTGATAGTTGAAGATTCTTTGTACACAGTGTGGAAAGAGGAGTAAAGAAAAATTACATTGATACCTGTCGTATTTAGGCCTGACGTGATATGCTGGGGAAACTGAACAAGATGGAACATCTGACCGAACAGTAAGTTGCAATGAATGCATGTTTGGGCCCCTGGCAGTTTAGATGCACTGAGTGTGTGTGTATGCATATCTTGATAGGCTGAAGCTTGTTTGGAATGGAAAGCGTCCCCAGCTTAGCTAACATGGTGCCAGAACTCCAATTTCAGAAGTTGGCTTTGAGGGTGTAAGGGCAAAGGGTGAGAGGTCATGTGTTGGGTCATGATGAAAGGGCTACAAGGTAGGTAGAGGGGCATAGGCTGGTATGCAGCATATGAGGGGCTATGGGGTAGCATGACTTGGCATGGATGGAGCATGCTAATTATGTCAGGTGGTGTGAAGGGACATGAGGGATGAGGCATGGAGGGTTGTTTTTTGTTGATTTTCCTTACAAGTCCTGGAGCACCGAGGTGGGCCATTCATAGTCTGCATCTGTACTCAGCAGTCCCTATGGCTGTCTCCAAACTCTCTCCGGCTTGGCTCCAGGAAGCTTGACTCTCCCTAACACTTACCCCCTCTCCCACCCCCGCTGCGACTGGAACCAAAGCACAACACCTTTAACACTTTCTCCCAAGCCAGGTTTGTGGTGTTGGGAATTTCCCCAACTGTGTACTCCTGACTCTAAAATGAAATTTCAGTTGACAGTGTGTGTCTGGGTCTCCATTGGTTGAGAAGCAGTGCATGTCTGGGTCTCTGGCTGTTTAGATTCAGTGCATGTCTGAGTCTCTAGATGTTTAGATGCTGTGAATGTTTGAATCTCTAGCTGTTAAGCTAAGGTCTGTGGCTGGGTCTTGAGCTGCTTAGATGCAGTGTGCGTGTGTGCCTGGGTCTCGAGCTGCTTAGATGCAGTGTGCGTGTGCGCCTGGGTCTCGAGCTGCTTAGATGCAGTGTGCGTGTGCGCCTGAGTCTCGAGCTGCTTAGATGCAGTGTGCGTGTGCGCCTGAGTCTCGAGCTGCTTAGATGCAGTGTGCGTGTGCGTCCGCGTCTCGAGCTGCTTCGATGCAGTGTGCGTCTGCGTCTCGAGCTGCTTCGATGCAGTGTGCGTCTGCGTCTCGAGCTGCTTCGATGCAGTGTGCGTCTGCGTCTCGAGCTGCTTCGATGCAGTGTGCGTCTGCGTCTCGAGCTGCTTCGATACAGTGTGCGTCTGTGTCTCGAGCTGCTTAGATGCAGTGTGCGTCTGCGTCTCTAGCTGTTTAGATACTGTGTATGTTTGGGTCTCTAGTTGTTTAGATGCCATGTGTATCCGGGTCTCTGGTTTGATATGTGCAGTGTGTGTCTGGTTGTCCAGATGCAGTACTTTAACTGAATTTAGCTGCTGGATGCAGTGTGTGTCTGAGTCACTGCTAAATTAGATGCAACGTGTTGTGTCTGGTTATCTGGTTGTCTAAATTCAGTCACAAATACTGCATCTGGACAACCAGACACACACTGCACATATTAAACCTGAGACCAGGCACACGGCATCTAAACAGGCATGTGTGTGCCTGGTTCTCTCACTGTTCAGATGCAGTGTGTATTTCTGGTTCTCTGGCTGTCTAGACGCAGTGTTGTGACAGAATCTCTGATTGTCTAGATACAGTGCGTCACTACTAGTTATGTTGCTTTTTCCTTGCAGTCATTTTGTTCAGAATCAGGGAGTCCTGTGTCTGCAACCTTATCCCAGCAGCAACCTGTACACATGGGCAACTGAGTCTACAGGTTTAGCCCTGGGACAAGGAATATTGTTTTACCTTATAAAGGTGGGCAGGTTGATAATGATTACGTTGCCTAGAATCAGAAGTAAAACAGTGTAATTGTACTGCTAATTTCCATTCAAAGCAATGTCTAATGTAGTGGAGTGGTTTTGTTACAAGAAGTTAAAAAATTAATAGCCATTTTATCTGCTTTAAGAGTCATCTACTCTGAATATGAATTAGTTGGATCCATGTACAAATTTTTTTTGTTACTGTCTACATAGTTACTGGCTGGGGAAAAATCAGTGAAAGGGCTGTTTCCTCATTCTCTTGAGCTTTCCGCTTACGTTTTGGTCTCCAGGCCTCCTATCCCGCACCATGGTACATGCTGTCGGCTAAGGTTTTGGTCTGTGACCCCAGACGATAATTAGTGCAGGCAACCCGGCAATTTTAAGGGATGAACCAAGATGAGTGAATATACGGACATCGATCTTGCAAAAATATGCCAACTATTTCTTGGGGATATATTTTGTACCTTTATTATAAAGCAATCAGGAAAAAAACAAGTTCTGTTTGGCTCTCCATGTGACTGAAAATGTAAAATATTTATTTACCTTGTGGTTTTTTTTTAATTTCAAGTTTATGTTTGTACTGTGATCGAAAATCTTGGGTTGGGATCCCCCGACATTACATATATTAAAATGGGAAAACTTGCTTCTGTGTTTAAGATTTAAGCAGTGGATTCCAGAAACATACCATACCAGTTAAAATGGGGAATTCCTGCATAAAGTGAATTTATTTCCTATGTCAATTCGTAAAGACACAATTTATGGAAATTGACATTTGGAAGATCTTACATTCAGTTTCTATAGCTGCCTCTATGTCTCCCCAATGCCTGTGCCAGTCAGGGTTCAATACAGCCAGCATTAGGAAGATCTAGTATGAATGAATCTTTTAGTCTTGAATCAATTGGTTCAATGCCTGTAAGTTAGGAACCTATATCACTGGCACAGGACTTAGCGGAAGATAGAAGCAATTTTTCAACACACCTATAATGTTATCCCTATTTCTGGTTTTTATGCTAAACAAGAATCCTTTACACCTTTTTGATGAGTATGAATAGTTTTAAAAGTAGTACATACTTGATATAGTAGGGCACTTTATTGGGAGATATTGCCCGCTCCCAAGGATCCTGGACAGAAGCTGGAAACAAGAAGCCAAAGGAAAAAAGGTCAAGCCCAGAGTAAATAAAAAGAAGACGTTAATCATTAAAATAACTATTTTTATACTCAGCTCAGCAGATCTCCATCTGTTTGCTCAGCTGCCCATGAAGAAGGGAAGGATCAACTTAGCGGACTGGGAAATTTTTCCATAATCTGTTTGAAATTGAACCCTTTCACCACAAAAATAATGGTGGAGCACATGGGTCACAAACCTAAAAGGGTCAATAATTACAGTATGCATTGCTTTTAATGCCATCATCCCATTTCATAGCAAAAAACAAACAGTACAAACATATTTAATAAATCACCAGTGAGATTGTTGCATCCGGTAATGTTGCATTACCCACTGCTATTATTATAACTATAATATCAAAATGATTCAAAAGAACTAAAAAGAAACTTCTGTAAAATATTGTGGAAAAACCATTGAAAAACCAACTACAGGGCAGAATTCTCCAAATTTGAGACTAAGTGCCGTGGCTGGAATGAGAACAAGGAATGTTTCATATTGAGACGGCCAGCTGGAAAACACACCAAATTATCCAGCTGTGACTTAAATAGTTATGCATATGAGTGCTTTGTGCTATTTTCCATGGTGGGGCAGTCCTGGACAACATGTAGCTAATTGTCATCTCCAGGTGCCATATTGGTATGGTGTTCAATATCACTGACCCACTATTGAAGAAAGAAAATGGATCTCCTGAAAATGAAGACAGATTTCCTGAGAACAAATATGGATTTTCTAGAACATACTGATGCTGGAAGATAGACCCACTTCAGGACACCAAATCTGGAAGCTCTCCTGACTCACTGTTGTGGTGTCCCAGTGTCCAGGGTTGCAGGTGGCCTCTATCCTGAACTTCAGAGGCAGGCCCAGGCATTGTTCAGATGAGTCCCAACATCTACGTGCCAAGTTGTTCCGATCGTGTTTCTCACTGGCATGTTTTCCTCCCAACATTGTGGAGAATCTGACATGGGAGGTTGGGCCTTCATCTCATTAATGGGAAGCAAATGACGTTCACACTGGCCTCTGGTGAGCTTTCCAACCCGCCATGGCCAGCACCAGCAGAAGATCCCGCTGTAAATTCATGCTGGCATGAAACTACTGCCTGATTCTCCCAGCATGGCCAACATCAACCATGCCAGCAGGACCTTGCGAGAATTCCACACGCGGCGTAATGCTCTTGTTTAATTGTGTCCTTATTCTGACTGAAAGTGCAATGAGGTTAGTGAATAAACATTCAAGCGTTATATCAGGATCTTTGGGGATTATCATTTGAATGTCCCTACTCTGCAGTTAATTGTCAACTATGGCTCAATGGTAGCATACTCATCTCTGAGCCAGGAAATGTGGGCTTGAGTTCCACTTGAGACTTGAGTGCTGAAGGTTGACATGTTGGAGGTGCAAAGTTTCAAATAAAATCTTTAACTGAGGCCATGTCTGGCTTCTCAGGTAAAAGGACCCCCATTTCAAAGAGTTCCTGGTAATTATGGTCTAAAACTGATTGATTGGTTAACATTACATTGCTGTTTGTAGGTTTATGCTGCGTGCCCCAAATTACAACAGTGTCTTCAAAATTGCTGTAAATCTCTTCGGGATACCCTGAGATTGTGAAGAGTACAAGTGTGAACCCAATCGCTTTCTGTATAAAAGTATCGTTTGGTCCAGTGTGTGCAGGTCACCAAGATCCCATTTCAAACACTAACTTCATCAGAACAGCAGTGATGAATTTAGGTTTGTGAAGTTTTAGTACTGCTCAAAATAAACTAGCAAAATTTATTTTAGTTTGTCACAAGGAAAATATTTTGTTAATGTGACACTGTGGCACAGTGGTTGGCACTGCTACCTCACAGCTCCAGAGACCTGGGTTCGATTCCCTGCTTTGGTCTCTGTCTGTGTGGAGTTTGCATGTTCTCCCCATGTTTGTGTGGGTTTCCTCTGGGTGCTCCCGTTTCCTCCCACAGCCCAAAGGTGTGCAGGTTAGGTGCATTGGCCATGCCTAAATTACCCCTTAGTGTCCTGGGATGCGTGGGTTAGAAGGATTAGTGGGCTAAATATGTGGAGTTACAGTGATAGGACCTAGGTGGGACTGTTTTTGGTGCAGACTTGATGGGCTGAATGGCCTCCTTTTGCACTGTAGGGTTTCTATGATTCTAGAATTTCTTGCTCCACATTTACTTGGAGTTAATAGGGGACAGTGCCAAGTGGAAGTTTAAAAAGGATAGACTGACAACGAGTGATGGGAATTGTGCTATCCTCCCAAAATTAGCACTGAAATTATTGAGTACCTAACAAAGTTGGTAAAAGTATACTCTGCAATGTGAATCTTATTATTTCTGCTGTAAACAGATGAAAAAGTAATTTTGAATAAAATTGTATGATTCCAACAAGAAAGGGGGCCACATGAATATTAGTAAATTATATAACGGCACCAACAAGGTGACTAAAACCTGCAGCAATGTTCATGAAATTGCTAGAGCAACCTTTACAGGAAGGAAAGGGGTCCAGTTAATGATCTATTGGCATCATTACAGCGCACCATGAATGTTCATGAACTTGCTTCCCGTCTTGTTTACTGATGATAAATAATGCAGTGTTAATGAAGTCCCTGTACGTACATGATTTTAATTTTTAAAAGGAAAACTGTACGGTCAGTCTATAAGAACATTTATAAACTTTATTTAAAAAATTCCAAATCAGAAAATCTACCGAATAGCAGCAGAAGCAGACTGCTTTGTAGTATCATACAATCCTACAGATGGAGAATCTCTCCATTATACAGCAGGACTGACAGCTCATGCTCTTCAAAGGCATTGTTCTCAAATAGTTCAGAAAGATATCTACAGCCTAGTGAGTGGAAACCTTTCTGCTGGTCTGTACAATCATACGATGTTTAGCTTACTGATAACCAGGAAACGGTTCACGTGAAAAGACATGAAAAACTTGGATTTGAATTGTGCCTTTCGCAACCTCAGGATTTCCCAAAGTGCTTTGCAGACAATTAAGTATAACGATGCTATTATGGTTATAATTTATTCTGATATAATGCATGGTGTATTTAAAGAATTTTAACACCCCCAGTGGTCCAAACACTGCTTCAATACATTGTCCCTCATACTAGCAATACCATCACTGGCTGCTTCAAAACTAAATGTATTATAAGCTGCCTTGAGAGCTCTAATCAGAAAGCACTCTGTGCTGACTGGTGACAATGATTAACATACAATAAGTGGACATTTATCCACAATCTCTTCTATTGTATACATACAAAAATCTGAAAACACTTGCCAACAGATTCAAGAACAGCTTCTTCCCTGCTGTCATCATACTTCTGAATGGTCCTATCATATATTAAGCTGATCTTTCTTTTCAGCCTATCTGTAACTGCAACACTATATTCTGCACCTTTCTTTTATGTACCTTATGAACAGTATATTTTTGCCCGTACAGCACACAAGAAACAATATTTTTCACTGTATCCCAATAAGTGACAATAATAAGTCAAATCAAATCAAATTTTTATTCAAACCTTTCATGAGGAATTACAGTGGGACATATTTGAGGAACAATTCATTTTTTGAAGGATAAATGTTTAAGTCCTGAACAGTATCCCCACCACTCCCTCCAACACCACCTTTGTCCTCCTCTCTTAATGATAACTTAGCTTTGGGAAATGGGGTGGAGGTCAGGGGTGTTAAAATCCTTACAGTGGCCTTGTCATCTGATCTTCATACCATGTACTATATTAGCAGCTGTGTTTTGGCCAACCAGTGAGGCCCAAGCACCAGGTAGATTAGGCCCTTATAGAAATTTACAGCACTGAACACACAATCTAGCCTGAAGTTTTTGTGTGGTCCAAAATGGGTGGGTGCTTCTGATATTTACTGGAAATGGTAAGAAAAAGAATCAGACATAGATGTAATGCAATGATCTTTGTCTTATTCACTTCCAATGCCCACTCCATAACTACTTAAAATTTCGGTGATTAGCAATGTTCCCTCTAAGCTGTCTGGCCATGCAGCAATCTGATTGTTCCCGCAAAGGCCAAATGCTCAAATTGGTCCCTTTAAATGATCTGCATGACTGTGTTTAAAAAAAAGAGCTTTGCACTTGAAACAAATTATTCATGCATTACAAAAGTAAAACAGAGCTGACATTGGTGGTAAGCTCAGGAAAATCTGGGCTATGGTATACATAAAAAGTAGAGAGAAAAATAAATCATGATTTTGAATCACAATCCCAACTACTGTTTGGTCCCACCTTGCCTCCTGTCAGACTTGTGGATTGCCAAAAGGTAGGAGTCCTAAACACATACCTGAGACAATAAGTTTAACTATCGTGCTCCATATTACTCAGATTAACAAATGTTGTTTGGTTTATCGTGGTTTTGAGTTTCATGTAAAAAGACTTAATTCAAATGACTTATGTTCTAATAAATTGAAGCAAGAGTTCAAAGAAAATAAAAACTTTCCTTCGGTATAGTGATTGGAAAATAAACCATGTTAAATTGTCCTGAATGCCTTTAGACACCAAGTTATAACATATTTGAATACACTTGTAAATAGAAGAAAATAAAAATTAATGGATTGTTTTATACATAAGAAGAACTTTCAGAATGTCATTGTAGAATCACTCTAGAATAATATGAATCCATTACTTACTAGTCAGGAAGTGTTGGGATGTGGGACCAAAATCCCTATGAGCCTCATTCAGTTGCTTCAAGCGTTCATCTATGGACACCTGAAGAAAAGAAAGAGAAGGAATTATTAATATGGTTGAAAGGGATGTAGCCAACTATCACCTTTATCAATTGTATAACATTTCTGCATTAATCAGCTTTTCAGGGAGTTAAAATGTGAATATCCTGGTGGATAAATCTTCATTTACGATGACCCATAATTTTTTACCTTAATTTTATTCCCTTTAGACTAAAAACCTAGACAAACTCCATGACAAGTAATTAAAAAGATGGCTGGGAATTAATTTCTGTTTTAACTCTACTGGGATTTTTCTTTTCCTTTCTTCTTCCAGTTGTATAATAATAAAAAAAACTACATTTTTAATAGTTATCCACATGAGAACTTACTGCCTGCTTCTGGTTACAGAAACTTACCTTACCTAAAATGGCAATTTCAATTTATATTTATGGTATATCTGGCTCTTCAAGGAGCGTGTGTGAAAGGGAGTGGAACAATTTTCCCTTTTTTGTTAGTTACATGGGAATTACAACACATTTTACAGTGCCTCAGTAACATTCCTTAATCTCAGTCTCAGGAGGATGCCTGTCCATGGCCCTCAACCAATTCCTCCATTTTCTACAACTTGGCTGCCTTTTAACTTTCCTCAGTGCATGTGCAAGTTAATGCCAAATTAGGGACAGATTTGTCCTGTAATGTTTATGCCAGCTGAAATAAACTTGCACTCTACTGGTCTGCACAGGATACAAATCCAGTTCAGAATGAAAGACGAATGTTCTGACCCAAACCACTTGAATTCTTTTTTTTAATAAACTATATTGATACTTAGGAGTGCAAATGAGCCTGGCGTTTAAGCCAGGGTTATATAACAAATGGTTAAATTAATTTGGTGTGCTATCATCAACGAAGATCGTTACAGATACTGTACTGAATAGATGGAAAGTAGTCCCAGTCCTACCTGACACACTGAAATAAATAATCAAATTAGAGTCTTGTGACTGACATAAATTGCCAGCAGTTTTAAAAAATTGTGTTTGTATTTTATATGGTTACAACAACAAGGGACAATAACAAATGTTAACACCTGCTCTTTTTACTGCTATTTTAGTAAAAACGTGAACCTGCTTACTTTATATCAGCAATATTTTGCGAATGTGCAGTATAACATGACTGACTAAATAGAAACCATCAGCTTTTTGTTGAAAATCGGTTGGGTCCATCACGTAGAGTGGCTTGGTAGTAGCACCACTGACTGTGCTGGCTGAATCCTTGCAAAATCATAGAAGGCAGCCATTTGGCCCATTGAGTCATACCAGTTCTCTGCGAGGGTGATACTTTTCTTTTAATTCTCTTGCCCTTTTCTCTTGAAAGGCATAACTGGCAGCTTAGGCTTGTGATGGATGATGAGTGTGCCAACCTCAGAATAACTTGACTACAACATCACCAATCTACCTGCCTGGATTCTTCTTCAATGATCACTCACTAACCCCATGTCACTGGTCATGGGATCAGTGGGTCCTTGCAAGGCTGACGAGCCCGATTCTAGAGCCACATCTCTGACCGCACATTTGGCAGGTGTTTCCGGGTAGGAGAATTGGTCCTTGGACTTGAGATCTTTGGCATTCCTTTTTCAGGATCCATTCCTGTTCTCTGCAAGGGTGATCCTTCTCATTTTACTCTCTTGCCCTTTTCTCATGAAAGTCATAGTCTGCAGCCTGGGTTTGTGGTGGATGATGTGTACCAACCTGAGGGAAACTTGTCGTCACGTGTTCTCAAATAGTTGTATCCTTTCAATCAGAAGATTCCTCCAGTTGGGTTTCTTCTAAGCAAGGGTCTCCCAGGCACTGACAACTATGTTGTATTTCTTGACGAGTGCCTTCAGGGTGTTTCTTAAGCACTTCCTTTGTCCTTGTTCAATTGCCTTCCTTTGATCCCATGACCAGTAACATGGGGTTAGTGAGTGATCATTGAAGAAGAATCCAGGCAGGTAGATTGGTGATGTTGTGGTCAAGTAAGTTATTCTCTGAGGTTGGCACAATCATCACCCATCACAAGCTCAAGCTGGGTGAAGATGATTTGCTTTAGCAGTTGGGCCTCTGGCATTCTAAGTACATGGCCAGCACAGCAGAGTTTGTTTTGGATGATCATGGTCCTAACGCTGGTGCTCTTGGCTCCATCGAGGGTGCTGATGTTTGTACACACTGATAATGACAATCTGTCTCAGGCAGCATTGATAGTGCCTCTCTGGGGCCTTGAGGTGGCCACTGTATGCAGTCCAAATTCCTGAGCTGTATTAAAAAGTTGGGAGGACGACTGCCTATGAAGATTGTAGTATCAACATGGATGTCACGATCTTCAAAGACTCTCGTCCTTAGGCATCCGAAGGCCCACAGATTGGATACAATGTTGGATCTCCACATCAATGGCAGCCTCCGATAAGAGGGAGGGATAATGTTCCATATTTGGCAGGGATTCTCCAATGATCTTGATGGAAGGAGAGACCGGATCTTGCCCTGCAGCAGGTTGGTGAAGGGCTTGCGACTTCTTGAGGTTAAAGCTGAGACTGAATCTTGGACATGCTTCTACAAAGACATCCAGCGTGGTGGGGAGATACCCTCTTGAGAGGGAGAAAATGGCGGTATCATCCACATACTGAAGTTCCATAAGTCAATGTCAGATGAAATAGACGATAGGGGTTAGCAATGCATCATCCTTATGGAGTTCAATTCCATCTTCATGCTGAGCATATCCTACATAAAACCTCACAGAATTACCAGCATGCTAAGTTGGATAAATTAAGAACAGATCTAGCAGCTCAAAATTGGGCAACTATGAGGTATTGTGGACCATTAGCAGCAGAATGACGTTCCACCACAATCGTAGCCTGGCATATTCCTCAATCCTCTATCATTATCAAGTGGATGATTAAACCTGGTTCAGTCAAGAGCATAGAACAGTGTGCCATTTACAGCACAAAGCATACCTCAAAAATCAGATTCTAACCTGGTAAAGCTAAACAGCAGAAACGTTATGCTATGGAAAAGGTTAAAAAAAATCCCACAGCCTCTGGAACCTTTGTCTGAAGAGCCTGGTGGTTTTATCAATGAGAGTTCTGCATCTGGAATGACACTGAATGCATGTTGAGAGTTTGGTTCCCATAAAGCAAGCCTGGCATCGGACAGACTGAATGAAAGAGAGCGGTTACTGAGGATTGGCATAGAATCATAAATAATGTCAGGATATGGGCATAGACTTGTATAACTCATAGTCATGGTCTTAAAGGAGTTGCACTTTTAGGGAATGGAATCTCTTCCCAATGTAGTTGAGGGCCTGGCCTTGTCTGGGAGCAGGCAGGATGAATGTATGTGCAGTGTTGTGTTTATCCTAATGCTGGGTTGCAAACTATCTCCAGCTGTGAACTTCATTACAGATCTTCTCTTTACCATTAGTTTCGACATGGAGATTTCCCCGATGACTGCAGCATTTAGTCCATTTCCTAACTCCTCAGATACTGAAGCAGTGCCTGCAAACAGGAAGACCTGAACAACATTCAGATTTGGCCTAATATGTACCAGGTTACATTAACACCACAGAAGTGCCAAGCAATGACCATCTCCAACAAGAGATAAATTACATGGATAGAGCAGGGACAGGAATGGTTGATGCAGGTTCCGGGGTTCAAATGCTTCAGTCGGAGTAGAGAAGGAGGTGGGGGGGGGAGGGGTAGCATTATTAGTCAAGGATTGTATCACAGTGTCAGAGAGGAAGTTTGATGAGGACTTGTCTGTTGAGGTAGTATGGGCTGAGATTAGAAATAGGAGAGGAGAGGTCACCCTGTTGGGAGTCTTTTATAGACCTCCTAAAAGTTCTAGAGAGGTTGAGGAAAGGATTGCGGAGATGATCCTGGATAGGAGTGAAAGTAATAGGGTAATTGTTATGGGGGACTTTAACTTTACTAATATTGATTGGAATAGCTATAGCTCTAGCTCATTAGAGGGGTCAGTTTTTGTACAAAGCGTGCAGGAAGGTTTTTTGACTCAGTATGTCAATAGGCCAACTAGAGGTGAGGCTATGTTGGATTTGGTGCTGGGAAATGAGCCAGACCAGATACTAGACTTGGAAGTTGGTGTGCATTTTGGTGATAGTGACCACAATTCGGTTACGTTCACCTTAGTGATGGAAAGGGATAGGCATGAACCTCAGGTCAGTAGTTTTAGCTGGGGGAAGGGTAATTATGAGGCTATTAGGAGAGAATTAGGAAGCATAGGTTGGACTAGGAGACTACAGGGTCTGGGAACGTCCGAAATGTGGAGTTTTTTCAAGGAGCAGCTACTGCGAGTCCTTGATATGTATGTCCCTGTCAGGCAAGGAGGAAATGGTGGAGCTAGGGAACCGTGGTGCACTAAAAAAGTTGATTTGCTGGTTAAAAAGAAAAAGGAGGCTTATGTCCGGATGAGACTTGAGGGCTCAGGTAGTGCACTAGAAAGCTTTAGATTGGCTAGGAGGGAGTTAAAGAGTGAGTTAAGAAGGGCTAAAAGAGGACATGAGAAGACTTTGGCTGATAGGATTAAGAAGAATCCTAAGGCGTTCTATAGATATGTTAAGAACAGAAGGTTGGTTAGGGCAAGATTAGGGCCAGTTAGAGACAGCAGTGGGAAGTTATGTGTGGAACCGGAAGAGATTGGAGAGGCATTGAACCAATATTTCTCTTCGGTATTCATGCAGGGGGACATAAATGTAGCTGTGGAGAACACTGGGTTACAAAGTTGTAAACTGGATAGTGTTGCAGTTGATAAGGAGGATGTGCTAGATATTCTTGAGGGTTTGAAAATAGATAAGTCCCCTGGGCCGGATGGGATTTACCCTAGGATTCTCTGGGAGGCAAGAGAGGCAATTGCAGAGCCTCTGGCTCTGATCTTCAGGTCGTCGTTGGTCACAGGTATAGTGCCAGAAGATTGGAGGATAGCGAATGTTGTCCCATTGTTTAAGAAGGGGAACAGAGACTTCCTCGGGAATTATAGACTGGTGAGTCTTACTTCTGTTGTGGGCAAGGTTTTAGCAAAAATTATTAGGGATAGGATTTATAGTTATTTAGAGAGTAATGAATTGATTGGAGATAGTCAGCATGGTTTTGTGGAGGGTAGGTCGTGCCTTACTAACCTTATCAAGTTCTTTGAGAAAGTGGCCAAAGAGGTGGATGGGGGTAAGGCAGTTGACATGGTATATATGGACTTTAGTAAGGCGTTTGATAAGGTTCACCATGGAAGTCTTCTGCAGAAATTGCAGATGTATGGGATTGAGGGTGATTTAGGTAATTGGATCAGGAATTGGCTAGCAGATAGGAGACAGAGGGTGGTGGTTGATGGTAAGTATTCGTCATGGAGTTCAGTTACAAGTGGTGTGCCTCAGGAATCTGTTTTGGGGCCACTGCTGTTTGTAATTTTTATTAATGATCTGGATGAGGGTATAGTTGGGTGGATTAGTAAATTTGCTGATGACACCAAAGTCGGAGGTGTGGTAGATAGTGAGGAAGGGTGTCATAGTTTACAGGGAGGCTTGGACAAGTTGCAGAGCTGGGCCGAGAGGTGGCGGATGGAGTTTAATGTGGAAAAGTGTGAGGTAATTCACTTTGGCAGGAATAACAGATGTGTAGAGTATAGGGCTAACAGTAGGACTCTGAATAGTGTGGATGAATAGAGGAATCTAGGTGTATGTGTACATAGATCCCTGAAAGTTGGGAATCAAGTAGATAGGGTCATTAGGAAGGCATACGGTGTCTTGGCGTTTATTGGTAGGGGGATTGAATTTAGGAGCCACAGCGTCATGTTGCAACTGGACAAAACTCTTGGAGTATTGTGTGCAGTTCTGGTCCCCACATTATAGGAAGGATGTGGAGGCATTGGAGAGGGTGCAGAGGAGGTTTACCAGGATGTTGCCTGGTATGGAGGGGAGGTCCTATGAGGAGAGACTGAGGGATTCGAGGTTGTTTTCGTTAGAAAGAAGGCGGCTGAGAGGGGACCTTATTGAAACATATAAGATGATTAGAGGTTTAGATAGGGTGGACAGTGATAGCCTTTTTCCTCGGATGGAGAAAGCTAGCACGAGGGGCCATAGCTTTAAATTAAGGGGTGGTAGTTATAGGATGGATGTCAGGGGTAGGTTCTTTACCCAGAGGGTGGTGAGGGATTGGAATGCCCTGCCTGCTGCAGTTGTACATGCGCCTAGTTTGGGGGCGTTTAAGAGATCCGTGGATAGGTTCATGGATGGAAAGGGATTGGTTTAGGTTAGAGGGTCATTGCTTTTTAACTGGTTGGCGCAACATCGTGGGCCGAAGGGCCTGTTCTGCGCTGTAATATTCTATGTTCTACTACTTCCTCAAAATTACCAATTCAACGACATTGCTATTGCCAAATCCCCCACCATCCATACTTTGGGGGGTTAACAATAACCAGAAATTCAACTGGACTATCCATATAAATACCGTGGCTACAAAAGCAGGTTATAGGCTAGAAATCCTGTGGCAAGTAACTCACCTCCCAGCTCCCCAAAGCCTGTCAATCATCTATAAAGCAAAAATCAGGAGTGTGATGGAATATTTTTGACATATTTATGCAGTTATACACATGGCTTAATAGAAAAATGGGCAATACTTAAAAGCAGAATGGAAAATTGTCAATTGACTTTGAAACAAAATAGAGTTAGGAGGTTAGATGACTTCTTTCCCCTTTACTTCTGCCAAATGTACATCAATCTGTCCAAGGCTGGAAGTTAGTCTGATTTTGTGGTCAGGGTAGTAAAATGTAAATAATATTTTGGAACATTTAAAAGACCAGAATTACAATAGATATATCTTGTGGATTGAACAGTGCTATTGTCCAAATAACTACAGGAAGTAATGCACAATAACCTCAGACTTAGCGACTGCAGAGTGAAATTCCACAGAATGGGTTTAAGGAAACACCATTATATCACTAAGGGATGCAATGGCTGAGAGTCAAACCCCATTGTGTGTCAATGCTCATGCCATCAGGGGCAATTTGTATGGGCAATGGGAAAACTGATACTATGGTCAGCCGATAGAAACCTGTGATAAGAAACACTTAAAACATTTTAGGAGAGCAGCCTCATCGCCAATAGTCTGGGAAACAAAGAGACTAGGCAGGGAAGAGAAATCACTCTTCAAAGGTAGAACCTTGCCAAGGATCCACCAAAAGGCAGAGAAGTGGGCCCAGCCATTTACCTATCAATTTGAACAACCAAGCCGGATCTTCACTATAGAGTTTCAACTGCACTTCAACTGGAACAATGCCAGAAACTGGCCGTTGCAAGTAAGCTGCTCCAAATTTGTCACCATAAACTTTTAACTTCCATTTCCTCAGTGAAGTAAAGGAGAATCACTGGGCCTGCAAGTTTCTGGTTTCCATCTCAAATGATAATTGTGATTTTTTGGACTCTTTAAAAACTGAAGTGCATGAAGTGTATTTTATAATCAGCTTTTCTTGTGTGTATTTGTGAGTGGGTGCTGCTACAAATACATTTTGCTGTCTAGAAATAAACATTTAGTTTTCCTTTTTCAGCTCACATGAAAACCTGTCTTGTGTCTATTACTGACAGTCACAGCACTCAAAGGATTTAAATGTTTCTTTAAAGCACATTTTGCTGTAGCCAGTCAAGAAGTCGAAGAACACCATCCTAACATCTGTCTGTAATACTCTCCACTTGCCTGGGTGATTGCAGTTCCGACAACCCACGCAGGACAAAGCAGCCCATTTGCCACTTTTCAACACTCGCTCCTTCCATCACTGACACACAGTAGTAATATGCACTGTAGCAACTTGCCTAGACTCCTTCAGCAGTACCTTCCAAACCAAGCTGTATAGGGCACTGGTGAGGCCGCAGCTGGAGTACTGTGTGCAGTTTTGGTCGCCGCACTTACGCAAGGATATTTTGGCCTTGGAGGGAGTGCAGAGAAAGGTTCACTAGGCTGATACCGGAGTTGAGGGGGTTGAGCTATGAGGAGAGGCTGAATAAACTAGGCTTCTACTCGTCAGAGTTTAGAAGGATGAGGGGAGATCTCATTGAGACGTACAAGATGATGAATGGGATGGATAGGATAGAGGTGGAGAGGCTCTTCCCACTCAGAAAGGACAGTAGGACTAGAGGGCACAGCCTCAAGGTAAGGGGGGGGCAGTTTAGAACGGAGTTGAGGAGGAACTTCTTCACTCAAAGGGTGGTGAATCTCTGGAATTCTCTGCCTGTTGAAGTGGTGGAGGCTGCCTCGCTTAATATATTTAAGACGCGGGTAGATAGGTTTTTGGTAGGCAAGGGGATTAAGCGTTATGGGGAGAAGGCGGGAATGTGGAACTGAGCCACTTCAGATCAGCCATGATCTTATTGAATGGCAGGGCAGGCTCAAAGGGCTAGATGGCCTACCCCCGCTCCTATTTCTTACGTTCTTATGTAGTCTCTCCCTGGAGAATGAAGCCATCTAAATGCACTGTAGGTAGGAAATCAGGTTCCTGTAGACCGTCATGGTGTAAAGCCTCCTCGACCCTTCCCTTATCCAGTTACCTTTTAACTGTTGATGTTGTTGCCCCTAATTTCACAGCCCCAAAAACAGCATAACACCATTAGTTCATCAAGCCTAAACCCAATCTTATTTTAATGGAGATGAGCATCCTGACTGCTAAGACAATGACTTCATTGTTGAGGTTAAATCTCGGGGACCACAGACATCCCCACACAAATTTAGCAAGCATGTCCTATTTCAGGTGCATGATGGTCATATTAATATTTAAATTAATGATGTGCTCATTACAGCCATCCACCAGGGCTGGCTAAAAATCTCTCAGAAATAGTTTAACCAGCCCCAGCACACATGCAAACATGATGTGGGGCTGTCGTCCTGTTAAATTTGGATCGGAATGTTTGCAACCATGTGGAATTTAGATCACAGGGAATCAGGTCATTTTCAAAAAAACTTTGCAGTTATATAGTGTAGATGTCCCAAAGAACTTTACAGCCAATGATGTAATTTGAAATTGTAGGCTGTGTCAGAAACATAGTATCAATTTGCATGCAGCAAACTCCCACAAACACTAGTGTGATAATGACCAGATCATCTGTTTTCTGTATTGCTGATTGAAGAATTAAATTGGTCAGGGCATCAGGGACAACTCGTTGGTTTTCAAAAAATAGTAATGGGATCATACATGTTCACCTGAGAGGTAAATAGGACCTTGGTTTAGGATGTCAGAGATATGGCAACTCCAACAGTGCAGCATTCCCTCCATACTGCAATGGAGCGTCAGTGTTGATTTTTGTGCTCAAATCCTGGAGTGGAATTTGAACCCACAACCTTAATACTCAGTGACAAGAATGCTACCAACTAAGCCACTTCAAAACTGCTGCCAGATGGCAAATTTTAGAATAAATAGGAATGAATATTGATTGACTCAACATTTTGGCCAGTTACATTTTTGAGGCACACAAACATTAACTGTTGCAATTTACAATGTGACAGGAACCTTTCAAATATTACAGAACTTTAGTTACTTTATAACTTACTCCTTAGTCATTCCAATACTGTACATCACATCATTGCAACAAAATGCACTGCTTTTTAAGGATTGAAATGCCCACAATCAGACCACTTCAATCACCAGAGAATCCTTGCTGTAAACATCAGCTCTGATCGAGATTTCTTTTGGTAACCTATACGACCACTTCAATCATTTGAAAATATTTTCCTTCCCTGCTGACTTCCAGCTGCTGAAGCAACACAAAGCTTTTTCATACGGATCAATATGGAATGTGATTTGATCTTCTCCCCTTTCTTTCTTAGCAAAGCAACCTCAAACAGACTATTCTCCTATCCAAAGATAATTACTGGATTAAATTACAAATAGATTACTATTGACGTAATTAATAAAAAGCAGAAAGAATCCGGCTGTTTATTAACCTACAAAACACCATAAACCTGACATGCATTATCTTTGATGTACTAAATAGGGTACAAGGCTGAAATTTGAACAAATTATCTTCAACAAATATGTTGGAAGAATTGTCACAACAAAGGATCAAAAATCTTGCAATTGTTTATAAATTGTATTTTCATATTCTTCAAAAATATTGAGCATGCTATTTGTTTAATGGCTGTTTTCTTGCAAAGTTTTCACTATCTACTTTACCTAGTCTTTGCAGAAAGAAGCTAGAGAGGAATCCTCTGAGAATATTGATGCCAGGTTTTTATAATTTGAACATATTTCTCCAACTACCTAACGGAATGCAAACTGTTTATTCCAGGGGATTTTATGAAGAATCTGTTACAGAAGGAGTCAACTCTGACGAACTGCTGAAACTGAACAGCCCTGTGAACTAACATTGGAGGAATTTAGTTCCAATGTTAATTAACATTGTTGTTAACTGGTGGACTGAATGCTACAATGAATGATGTTTCAGCACCAGGACCTGCATTCAAATCCAACAATGATGAGATAGGAGGTTTTCTCTCTTTGTAAGCAAATTGAGTCTGAGGTCTTGTGAAGGGAGCTTCTAGTGAATGTGAATCTACAGCATAGAACTCCCCAGAATTAGGGGGCTCATTTACAGATGGATAACCAATATCCAGAATGGAAAATTCATACTGATGCTTTATTGGGGCAAAGTTGAAGCACATTGTTGGATCAAAGCAATGGGAGCTTTATCCTACGTATGGTTACATTAGGTTTATTTGATGCTGATCTGTAGGTCTTTTATTTCTAATTCCAGCACTTAGATTACAGAATGACCCATCAAACTGTGTAAACCTATTTTTATTTTAACATGAGCTCCCAATAGAGACTGTGTCTGCTGCTGGCAATTCTCACTAGCAGCTTGAAGGGTGAACACTGTCCTACGTAAAGGGTAGAGGTAGTATGAAAAAGGAAATTAAGCAATGGATTAGCTCTGGATGGAGTGACTTGAAGAAATGCTATGGAGTGTTGTGGAAAAAGAAGTGTTGCGGAAAAAGAAAAGTGTTGCTGAAACTGAAAGGATGAATCTATAAGACAGCTGAGAGACCAGCCTTGTTACATGATGCAGAAACTTGGGCAGCATGAAAAAAAAGGAATAACAACTTTATACTAATGAAATGTGGATGCTGAGATGATATGAGGAAGGACAAGGTTAAGAACCAGTACATCCAAAGGTGTGTGAAGATTATGGAAGCATCAAAGAAAGTAACCAAGAAGATATTGAAATGGTATGGAGAGAGAGAGAGAGGACACATAGTGAGACAAGTGATGGAAATGGGACTGGCAGGAAGGAGGAGAAGAGGAAGGCCTAAGACCAATTGTAAGGGTGACATGGCAAGAGACTTAAATGTAGTGGGTGACTGATAGCAAGGTGATCACCAACACTGTGGCAACCCTAAGAAAAATGGGAGATGCTAAACAAAGATGAAAGATGAAGACAGAAAGGGCTGCAGCAGCAATTTAAAGAGAAATAGTCACATGGGAATGGTAAAGTTTTTGACTGGCAAAAGTCACGGAATGTACAAGTCACAACATCTAGAATCAGCAGGCTAGTATTAATATGTTTTGCCCACTATAAACAATGTCTTAAATACAGAAGAAAATAGTGCACCTTAAGGAGGATGCCTGTTGACACTACTCAACAGCAGCACATGCTAAGTCAAAGGCCCCATCTGACTATGTTGCTAACCTGCTACACAGCTACTGCTGGTCCACAGAAAACTCTCAGACAGACTTCTAGCTGTTTCATTGTTTACCATTCAAAGGCATTATGTCGCAACTTGAAAATTAAACCACACACGGGGTGACATGAAAGGACTTCACAGGTCAAACTAATATAACATAATCTAACTGCATAACGCACAAACTGATTTCTTTTTCACTCCCTAGTCACTGGCATTGGGGTACGTTTAGCACTGGCTTGAGATCACAGAATGCAGCAGCATCAAGGAAATGGGCACGCTGAATATAACAGTGAAGGAACCAATGCTCAGCCTGGCTGGATAAAAAATAAATTCTTCTCTTCCCAGCCCCACAAACATTTACTGCTCTAAGTGCTGAGCTGTACTGGGAGATGATTTAATTGATATTACTTGAACCTATGCCTGTCAATTATATGCCAGCTTAGAGAATGGATGTAGACAGGCTATCCCACTTTGAGTGTATCACAGCAGAGACAGGTTTTGTCCATGTTTAGACACATGCATTTTTAACAAGTGGATAAGATCAAGTCCAGATTTAGGAACCTTGGCAGATTTTTTCCTCCTTTCTGGGACATGGAGGCCATTTGACAGTTTCAGTACTAGCTCTGATGAAGGGTCATCCAGACTCGAAACACTGGGGGCAGTTCTCCCAAAAGCTCTGAATTGGAGGGAAAACTGGACTTAGTACATCATTAATGACTTCAAAATTCTCCATTATATGGGCAAATGCAACATTTTAAGTACAGTAAAATTCATAAACGTGAATGACAATTTTTTTTTGCTTAGGACCTGCTCAGGTGCCATGTCATATAGGTAATGCTTTTGGAAGCTGCACTCTTCCGAGGAAAAGAAAATACTTTTTAGATTTTAAAATGTCAATAAATGAGCTTCAGAATAAAATTGTTACTTACAAGTGGACATTTAAACCCACAAACATCCACCTTCTTCCCCGACCATCATTTTCCATGTGCTTTTTGGTGAAATGGTGGTGCATACAATTCTGAATAAACATTGTAAATCTGTTCAATTCAGCTCCCCCAGTAGCTCTGCAAGTTTACTATTTGAGGAGCTGAGCTATACAGTTCTGGACTGTGCCCAGTTAACTGATGCTAGGTCAAGCCAATGCTTATAATTGATCACTGCAGGCTGAGTTAGGAGGGGGCTGCCACTCTTGATCAATCTCGGAGATTTTTCTGCAAGACTGCACGCCTGATAAAGACATGATTAAGCTTGACCGTGATATTTTGCCAATCCCCTCTCCAGGTTTTCCTGATACTAACTTGTAAGGTGCATGTATTAGCTACATGAAATCAGCCTTTTTTTTGGCTCGGGCATATCTTGCTGTAAAGTCATATCCTGACAGTCAAAGCCTTCAGAGCAGAGGATCGGAATGGAATATTAGTGATCAAGTCCCTCAGTTTTTTTCCTACATTGAAAATAGTGACATTGATGAAATATTCTACATACATTTAATAATGTCCAAAAATAAGCAAACCATATCCTGTGTTAATGTAACTTAGGAGTGGTAAACCTGTAAACCAGGAGGATTCAGTCTGTTTCGCTGCAAAATTAGTTGATGTCAACTAGGTTTAATAGTGAGGCTAAAGCAAAATACTGTGGATGCTGGAATCTGAAACAAAAGCAGAAAACGCTGGAAAATCTCAGCAGGCCTGACAGCATCTGTGGAGAGAGAATAAAGCCAATGGCCGCAATTCTTCCATTGCAACCTGCAACTTTTCTGGTGGTCGAGGTGGGAGATGCACATCGCCGGCCTTGTTTCGGGATTTGTGCATGCACCAGAAACACACATGCATCTCCCAGAGCCAGCAAACAGTCGCCAGTCAGACCATGCTGGAAACATATGGGAAGACAGTTTTGAATCTCTTTTTTAAAATATGTTTTAAATGTATTTTAAATCTAATTATCAGGAACTTTCTGGTCCCAATTGAATCTCCCACCCCGCCAGAAGCGATTCATTCCGGCGGGGTTCAGACTAGCTCCCCACATTCGGGGAACTAACAGGAGACCACGCTGGAATGAAGAGAGATGTGCATGCATTTCTGGTGCGTGCACAAATCCCGGAACAAGGGAGGCAACACGCATCTTCCACTTCAACCACCAGAAAAGTTGCAAGTCGTGATGGAAGAACCGCAATCGGGGACCCGTTAGGGGATCATGCGGTAGGGGGGGTGCCCCCTGGGAATGGGCACACTGGCGGTAAACACAGTAAGAAAGCTCACAACACCAGGTTTAAGTCCAACCAGTTAAGTCCAACAGTCCTGGCGGTACCAGCTTGTGCCCCCAGCACTGCCCAATGGGCAAAGTTCCCATGCCCAGAGGGCACCTTGGCACTGCCCACTGGGCATCAGGCAATGCCAAGGGGGTAGGGCCTATTGCAAGTGGGGCCTAAGGGGGATTGATAGGGGTGGGGGTCCTGCGGCTGCTCTGCAAAACAGGATTGGTCTGGGATGGAGGGAGGGCAGTGACTGAGATAGGCTGAGTGAGAGGGTGGTCTGCCAGGTAGTCCTGCCTCTATGGGGGGGTTCTGACCCTGGGGCAGGGTCTGCTGGGTGAGGGAAGTAGGGGGTGGGGGGGAAGCTTTGCATCGGGGCGCTCTGGAATGGGGGGGGAAGGGGCGCTCAAGGACTGGCCTGGGAATTATTGTGGGGGCCACGATTGGGCCGTGGGGTGGGGGGGGGGGGAATGGGAGGTGGGAGGGACAACACAGCAGTGGTCCCAGGTTGGCGAGCTCAATCACTGGCCAGCCAACGGGGAGTCTGACAAATCAGGACCACTGCGCATGCACAGAGTTCCAGAACTATCAAACTCCAGTGCAAATAAGCCCCAACCCCCACCCCCCCCCCCCCCCCCCCCCCCTAGGTTTTTAATAATATTCATGACTGTGATTTCTGCAGATGTCTGGAGATTTGTGTGAGAAGCTGAACTGACAAAACAGTCAGGATCTAATATGAATTGGAGAGATATTGGAAATGTATGTTAAGTTGCTATGTGAATGCAAGACTTCCTTCATATTGTATTTTATCACATTTCACTGCTGCTTTTTTGACTTTACACATGTTCAGAATCACTTTTAAAACTCTGTGCATCTGTACTAAGGGAGCTCACTGTCCCTTCACTCTGTAGAAGATGTTACCTTCAATTTCTATTTTCCATATTTATCTTAAATGAACTGTATTTGACATACATTAGCCATTTCCCTAATTTGCACCTGTCCTCTCATCTTAAAACTGATTATTTTGTTTCATGGCTCATCTTTTCTGAGATGGAAACATCAAAGGAATGTGGCTTTCTTCTCAGGATACTCTAACCAGTTCTTAGCATGTGCTAGCAGCTGTTTCATTACTTTGACAACTACAATTACTGTACATATAATTTGCATTTTTGGTTCAATTCTCCCCGAATTTTACGTGGAGGTGCTGTGTCCGGCAGAGGTGAGCCCACTTCCTCTTGGTTGGCTGGGCTAATTTTATGGCTGTCAGGCTGTTGACTCGCTCAAGGTGAACTTCCAATCAGGTTGCTAGCAGCTGTTTAGTCCCAGCATTGCCACCAGAAGCAACGGCCACTGCTGCGACCCTAGGCAGTTCCCATCAAGCCTGCAGCGACAACAATCCCGCCCAGCCCCTGTTCCCATAACTCCATATATTTAGCCTGCTAATTCCCTTGACACTAAGGGGCAGTTTAGCTTGGCCAATCCACCTAACCCACACAACTTCAGAGTGTGGGAGGAAACCGGAACACACAGGGGAAGCCTGTACAGACATGGGGAGAACATACAAACTCCACACAGACTGTCACCTGAGACTGGAGTTGAACCTGGGTTCCTAGTGCTGTGAGGCAGCATTGCTAACCATGTACCACCTTGCTGCCCATTTCATTTTCTCTCTGTTCCTTTCACTCTGGATTTAATGTAAAATGGTTGCCATCACATCCAGTTAGAAATAAGAAAATATTCAGTGCGATGGATGGAATTTCGTATACATTTCAAATAAATGTATTTCCCTTTGCGCACATAAAGGAATTGAATTGAATATTTTAATGGGAGTATATGCACCAGAGCACTTTCTTGGTATTTCTGCAAATATCTTCTAAGCAAAAAATTTGTGCAATGCCACAGCATCAGTTTGAGCCAAAATGTGTTGCAGAATTTCTTGCAGCCTAGAAGAAATTTCTGATTAGATAGCAAGCTTGGTGTATCTAATTTACAGCATCTTCCATGAAGTGACAATACAAAGAAATACTGAGCATGACATTGACTCTGAACCTTAGTACCAACCTAGCTTTATTAAAATAATGACTCTAGTAATAGGTAGAAAAATATAAAATAAAAACGGAAATGCTTGATACTCTCAGTAGGTCAGGCAGCACCTGTAGTCAAAGGAAAAAGGCAGGCAAAATGTTACATGTCTATAAATCTTCCTTTCAGGCCGACAACTCTTCATAATAACTAAAAGATATAACGGATGGATATGTGTAAGGAGGAACTGAGCTTGGAAGAAAGCAACAGAAACAAAATGACCCATTAGGATCATTCAGCTCCTGACCTAGTTTTAATCTTTGTTCAAATGTGGACAAAACAGTTGAACTCCAGAGGCTCGGCAAACAGTGTTTGACCAAATGTGGTATCAGGAAGCCCGAGCAATAATAGAGTCAATGGGAATCGGGGGGGGGGGCGGGGGGGTGGTGTGTGGTGGTTAACTGGTTGGAGTCCTGCCTGGCACAAAGGAAGATGGTTGTGATGGTTGGAGGTCAGTTATCTCACTTCTAGACCATCACTGCCAGAGCTTCTGTGTGTATTGTTCTAGTTCTTCAGCTACTTCATCAATGGCACTCCTGCCATCATAAGGTCTGAAGTGGGGATGTTTGCTCATGATTACACAAAGTTCTGCACCATCTGTGATTCCTCAGATACTAAAACACTCCATGTTTAAATGCAGCAACACTTGGACAATATCCAGGCTTGGGCTGACAAGTGGTAAGTAACATTCATGCCACACAAGTGCTAGGAAATGACCATCTCCAGTAGGAGAGAGCTTACCATTACAGTTTAACAGTCAATGGCATTACCATCACTGAATCCCTCACTATCAACTTCCCAGGGCATTACCATTGACCAGAAACTAAACTTGATTAGCCATATAAATACTGTGGCTACAAGAGCATATCGGAAGCTAGGAATCCTGCGGTGAATAATTCACTTCCTGACTCCCCAAAGCCTGCCCACCATCGGCAGGGCACAGATCAAGGGTGTGATGGAATACTCTCCCTTTGCTAGGATGAATACAGCTCCAACAACACTGAAGCAATGTGACATCATTCAAGACAAAACAACCTGCTTGACTGGCACCTCATATTCACAGGATATTGCCAACTGGAAATTCCCTTCCAGCCACTCACCATCCTGACTTGGAACTATATTGCTGCTCCTTGTCACTGCGTCTAAATCCTGGGACTCCATAAGTAACAGCAGTGTGGGTGTGCCTACACCACATGGACTTCAGTGTTTCAAGAACGTTGGTCACTGCCACATTTTCAAGAGCAATTTGTGATGGGCAACCAATTCTGGTCTAGCCAATAAAGCCTACATCCTGTAAATGAGTTAAAAAATCCCATTTCTGTGCCTTTCCCAAATATCTTTAATTTTTTGACAAATATTTATATTCACTTCAGAAGTTATTTATAGATTATGCTTCTATAACTTGTCTGTAGTGTTCCACATACTCACAACATTAATGTAAAAAAAACTCCCTCCCTTACAATAATTTATGTTCTCCACTGAACAACTCACTAATTCGTGGAAATACCCTCTTTCTATTCAAATTACCAAAATCCCTCATTCTTGTGAACAGTTCCAGTAGATCGCCTCTTAAACTTTTCTTTTCCAACACAAAAACACCTCCAGTTATTTTGGTTTGTTTCCATAACCAAGGCAATGCAACGCAAGTTCATACAATATTGCCTTGTCTACGAGTCTTAACCTGAATTGGAAAGGCACTCCTGTCCCCACTGCACATAGCTTTCTTTAAGACCTCTTTAATGTTCTTGTTTTCCCTAACTCAGACCTGCCTGTATGAGCATAGCTCAGTCATGCTTTGGTTTTATTGGCAAGATGGAGTGGGCTAGTTTTCTCTGACATTAAAAGCAGCATTGATTATGTCTAGGCATATACCAACTGCATCATGTCTCATTTGAACGGAGTGACATTCTCAGCTCTGGAAGGGCCGTGACATAGAATTAAATGGTATAGCACAGAAACAGGCCGTTTGATCCTATCAGTCCAAGCATTTATGTTCCATCTGAAGCTTTTTCCAATCTTCCTGACGTAGCACCAGCAGCATAGCCCTCTAATCATTACTCCTTCATATACTTGTCTAGCTTCCCCTTAAATGCTTCTATACAATTTACCACAACACTCCCTGTGGAAACAAGTTCCGCATTCTTACTATTCTCTGGGTAAGAACTTTCTTCTGAATACCTGAATCTGCATTTGATTTCTTCGTGATTATCATACAACAACAGCCTCTACTTTGTCCTTTCCCACAATCGTCTATTCTATAAAAACTTCCATAATTTTAAAGTTCTCCAATAGGTCATCTTTCAGTCTTTCAAAAGAAGTGAGATCCAAGCTGTTTGTACTTTTGCAATTATACTTCTTTTCATTCTCTTCAGTGTCTCTATATTCTTTTGAAAGTAGCATGTCAGGTATTTATTATTATAACCCGAGGTATTGTCATCAACTTTTGTAAATAAACAGCTGCAAAGCAGCTCATAGGTACACTGTGTGCTGTGACAACATGATTTAATCAGTTCCACTGACATTGTTCTGGCTCCAGTTACTAGACTAATACAATGGTAGGATGGAGTGAAGCCATGAAGGAATGAGTAATGACAGAGGTATACTGGATGGGGAGTTATGGAGATGGTGACAGTAGGTGTGATAGGTGGATAATACCCTTCTGGGCAATTAAAAGGTAGGGTGTCCAATACAGAATTCTGCACGAGTTGAAATGTGGAACTCGGAATGCATTTGTGAAGAACATTGGGGAAATGAAGCCTCTGGTCATAGTTTCAGTGGCACTGATTGTACAACAGCAATGTATTTGATAAATTAATATATGAGAGCAAAAAAGTGGTAATTTTGAATTTTATTGATCATTGGGTTTAATGTTCATCCCAAAGTCAAATAGGATAATGAGATTGTACATGATTGGTTTGGTGACCAGGGGAAGGGGGATGGAATTAGCAGGGGCTGAAAAGTGGCTTCTGGCATGAATGAATCAGGCCTCTGTAGTCTAGCCAGTCAGATGGTCAGTCAACCAGCATAGCAATAATCATGGAGTGCTAGTGGTTGTGATGGAAGATAAAGCTATGTATCACCAGCACAGTTAATGTTGAAGCTATCCATATTTTGTCCCCAGAGACCGAAGAAGAATAAGAGGGACAGAGATGACTACAAAGATTCCGACAGAGAATCAAATCACTACACTTTAAAGTTATTCAATGCATGTGGAGAGCGACGAGACATTTCTAAGGAGCAATGGTAGGATATTATGAAAAAACAAGCCTTTCTTTATATGTTGATTGCCAACCAATGATCCCAGAAGGGTTTTGGGTGAGAAAATCGCTGATCTTCGCTTTTATGCTCCCATGATAAAGCACCCTGTTGATATTCACTTTCAAAGACCTCAGGTAACTGCTCTAAAGTGTACTGAAACAAGGCTAACAGCAGTGGAACTGTACCCCACTGAAAGGGAAGAATAAGGGGCTAGGTTTGGAAGGGAAAAACTAAATCACTTTTAACGTCAGTCTTTAACACCATACATTAATTTCTCAGATCATTTTTACCACATCCCTTTTGTTATTAATGCCTTTTTGTTGCACCATTACCAACATTTTCTTTGGTATTTTTACACAAAATGTCTTCAAAGTTACTATAGACATGTTTTATCCGTATGGATAGGTTTCAACAGAACATTAAATGATCATCAAACCACAGGACCTTAACAGTCATATTGCTATTGCAGCGCAGGCTCCATGTGTGCATAAAAATGCAGAAAATTCACCCAGGAGCTATTTAATCGCTATAAGAGATCTTCATTCGTAGTCATTGAGGGCTCAAATCTGACAATCATAGAGGTATTTCACTAACCCAGAAAAAAAGTTTGCATGTGTATGGAAATCTATATATACACATATGTATAATATTATATATGTATCAGATTTCTGTTGGCACATGTAGGAGAATTATTACCTTTTCAACTCCCCTTTGCTGATCGAAATAGAAAATCAGATACATTATTTTGCTATGTAAGGAAGGTAAGAAAGAGAAAACGTAGAATTATCAACCAGTTAACCTGACAACCACAGTTGGGAAAATAGTAAAATCTATAATTAAGGATAGGGTGACTGAGCACCTTGAAGATTTTCCACTGTAATGAGTACGCCTGGCAAACGTGATTGCATTTTTTAAAGAAGTGATGAAAGTGGTGGACAAAGGAATGACAATGGATGTTATTCATATAGTCTGCGAGAAGCGAAAGTCCCTCACAGGTTGTTAGCTGAAGTTGAAACTCATGGAACTGAAGGCAAATCATTGACCTGGTTTGGAAATCAGCTGAGCAGCAGCAAAGGAGAGTAGGAATAATTGGCAGAACGTGACCTGTGGCATCACATAGGAATGCGTGTTGTGCCTCAGCTACTCAATGCATTTATTTACTATTCAGATTATTGCATAAAGAGTTACATATCCAAGTTTACCTTTAATACAAAAATTGATGGCATTGTGAAGAATGTTGACGGAAGCATGAAATTACAAAGAGAGATGAATAGATGGAGTGAATGGGTGAAACTGTCAAATAAATTTTAATGTGGTGAGGCCACCCACTTTGAACTTAAAAAGCATGTGTCTGAGTATTTTCTAAATGGTGAAAAGCTAGAAATAGTGGAGATCCAGAGAGACTTGGGGGTTGGCGGCGGCGGCAGCGGGGGGCGGGGGGGGGGGGTGGTCCATGTATGCACATGGTTAAAAAATGCAGAAAACAATCAAAAAAACTGATGGAACACTGAGCTGTGTAACTTAGAGCAATAGAATACAAGAGAGATATTATGCTACAGCTAATCAAAGCCACACAATGGAGTGCTGCATTCAGTTCTGGGCACCATACCTCAGGAAAGATATATTGATCTTGGAGGAAATGCATTGTAATTTTACCAAAATGACTACAAGGATTAAATGATGAATAAAGGTCACACAAATTATGTTTGTATTTCTTGCAATTTAGAAAGTGAAGTGGTGATTTGATCAAAGTTTTCAATAAGTTAAGAGGAACTGATAGGGTAGGTAGCAAGAACCAAGTTCTGCTGGCTGAGAAGTCTAGGATAAGGAGACGTAGTCTAAAAGTTGCAGTCAGGCATTTCAGAAATGAGTGACATTAGGAAAAACTGCAAATGTTTGGAGCTCCTTTCCAAAATGGCACTTGATGAGTTTGAGATTGATATATTTTTCTTAACCAAATGTTTTAAAGGATGTATAGTAAAGATGGTGCACACAGATATGCCACAGATCTCACTGAACAGCAGAATAGCCTCAAGGGCTAAATGGTTGACTTCTGTTAGTTACTGCAACAAAATGGAAAGATCTAGTATACTGTTGAAGCACTGTAACATTTACTGCAGGCTTCCGGTGAATATGTCAAACACCTTCTGCCACTTCTTGTCTGTGGTCTAAAACATAGTAAACGCAAGTTACACTTTTCCTCTTATTAAAAAGTATTACGCCCTCAGGTGGCCAACAGAGCATGTTACATGTATGATTTACTTGGAGCAGGAATTGTATCCAACCTCTAAAATGGGAACATAAGCTGCTGGACCGCTTGGAAACTTGCACGCGACTCTTTAAAAGGAAGTTCACATTGCAGACTTCTTCAAACTGAAGGACTGACACTATCTACACTTCCCGCTGCCTCAGAAAAACAGCCAGCATAATTAATAACCCCATGCACCCTGGCCATACTCAGTTCCACTTTCTTCCGTTGGGAAAAAGATACAAAAGTCTGAGGACACGTACCAACTGACTCAAGAACTGCTTCTTCCCTGCTGCCATCAGACTTTTGAATGGATCTACCTCATATTAGGCCTTTACACCCTAGCTATGACTGTAACACTACATTCTCCACTTTCTATGCTTTGTCGGTATTGTGCACAAGAAACAGTATTTTTCAGTGTCTACCAATACATGTGACAATAATAAATCAAATCAAATAAACAGGATGTATTAATTTTATTATACGTTTTAACAAAATTTTGATTATCCTTATGTAGAAGCATGGACACCATTGGTGTTCTTGCTGAGAGCAGCAGGGCAGGATTGAATCTGGGAGGAAATCACAAATAACAAGTGGAAAGGAGTCCAAAAACCTTGGGAGTGTGCTGTTCGTATGAGAGGCAGTTGGAACAAATCTTGGTGCAAAAAAAAATGAAAAGTAAATCTCCTAAGTATTTCTGAGTTATTTCCAGGCTCTTTAAGCTCACAAACTCTAATAATTCGACTTTGATCAGCTGCTGTACCTCAATTATCCTAGTTTAATATGCTAAGCATGAAAGGCTCAAAAAATGCAGGGGGCTCAGAGAAAGAATTTTAAAGGTGTAGAAGCTGCAAAGAACAACATGCACCTATTTCACTGCTAAAAGTACAATCTTCCATAGTTCCTGTGTGTCATAAATACATCTAACTGATCAAGGAAATTCACTCCCTTTATGCCCAAATTGCTGTCAGCTCTCTTGCTAGTTAGAAACTGATTTATACTAGAGTTGAAGAGTCTTCAGCAAACAAGAGTTGCAAGTGAGAACAGATGGTTATACATTGCGTGTGAGACAGAGAGGGAAACAGTAGAAAAAAATGCAAAGTGTCCACAGCAACTTGGAGAAAATAGTAGGGGCCAGAGATATAAGGACTGGCATAGTCTGCAACTTGATAAAAAGATGCATAGGTACAATGGAAAATTTAGTGGCACAGATAATTGGCCATAAAAAGAGATGAAAAGTAGCAAAAAATGTCTAATCAACAGCTAATATGTCAGATTCTTCAGTAAAAGTCAACTCCTACTGAGTGCCTAAAGATTTAGAAGCGTGGCATCCTTTCATTGTTTGCATCTACCAATATAGAAAAGTAGAAATTGGAATAAACCAGATACAGAATCCAACACAAGAACTGGAGTTCTGAACTAAATAGGTTTGGTCGGCTTAGTTCAGTGTCCAGCTGATAGGAGCCCACGGGACAAAAAGGAAATAATTGGGCAAGATTGGCTTTAAATCAACAATCACATAAAGAATAGTTGACATGGGAACTGGAAACGTCATACTTTTACGGCAGTATATCCTTAGCCTTTCTAAAGTTGGGGTGAAGGTAAGAGCAAAGAGTTTTCATCTGCTTCTGGCCATGGTACATACAGCAGCCAGAATACCTGATGCTGACATTTGACAATAAAAGTGGATAAATTTCTCACTCTCACGTTCAACATTTCTCAATTTGATGGACACAAGAAGTTTTGTGTCTCTTACAAAAATATTCAACCCACCCCTCCATGGGAAAGCTACTTTCAATGAGAAGACAAAATGTGTCTTGAAATTATGTTGACTCAAATTCATATGTAAACCCTTAACACTTTCCAGTTGATTTTACCTGTAGTTGTCTGAAGAGGCATTAACCACTTTATTGCAAATGGCTTAATGTTCAGTTAAAACACAGGAATTTTACATGGAAACCATACACTATTATTGCACAATATTAATTGTTTTGATTCCTGCCTGAATGTAATAAAAATGGTCAATAGTTACACCAACATGAATATGTTTGATAAGTTATTACCCGAGATTTATCTTGTTATTGTCAAATTTGACTAGGGATATTTGAGGTTCTGCTGTATCTTTGAATTGCAATGTGAGCAAAATAGACATATATTTGCTAGAATTTTACCACCCTGCACCCCCTTCCCCGCCGGAATTGGTGTGGGCGAGGCTCCCAGAACAGAATTTTCCATTGGCCTCAGCCACTATTTTATGAGCCTCACCCGAGTGAGGTTGTAAAATAGCACCCATTGAGTGAAGAATAAGGTCACACATTTGCATCACAATTGAATGGCTGCCAACAATGCTGACATATAACGAGCTGCTTGTGGCTTATGAAACAAGAAACAAAAATACACATTGCTTCCAAAAAGGATATCATATATTCTCCTTCCCATGCCATCCTACTAATACAATGTACCTTTACTTCCTACATAGACACTGATTTCCAATTTCAAATGGAACATTTATCAGTTCAAAATATTCAAATATGACCCCAAGTGACTGGCAGACCTTCAAGAATAGTTCATGATCCTGGTTATGATCTAGAAAAGCACAGGATTGGACTCAGCAATAATGTCTTGCCATTGCCAAGTAAACCTGCTGATGTGTGAATCAGAGTTACTTGGGTGAGCCAACCAGCTCCACCACAATCATACCCTGCATGATTAAAGGATTTTAGACAGGGAAAGGAGCAGGGAAAAGAGACTAATGAAGAGAATGAATTGCACCAAAACGACTGAAAGGTTTTCCTTCTTTCTTTGAAAGAAAAAGCAGCAAAAGGGGTGATTAGGGTGTGAGGCACACAAACAGGAGTGAACAGAGCTCCAGCCAAATACTCTGCAAGCTCATACGGATACAGTTAAGAAATAAAGCAAGTCTTGAAACAATAACTTGTCTGAAACAGCTGGGCAAAAATAGCCTGAAGGAAGAGTGCTGAGGTAACACTGTGAGCTCCAGTTTCACAGACAGCTCCCTCTGGCGATGAGGTGAGCACATTGTAACAGCATCTTCAAGCCATTTTCATTAGGAAATATGTGGCAACACCTTTACAGCGAGGGTACCATATTTAAAGCAATTCCTGTTTTTCTTTTTAGTGCTCTACTTCTTTGATAAAGATCTTAGTTTTATTATCCTATCTAACTGCATTCTTTGCTTCAGAATTTGGCAAGCCACGTTTTTGGACAAGCCCCAAAGACACAATTTATTCTACTATATAGGTCCGAGAAATGCAATGTCCAGTCACAAATTGCAATTTTGCATTCTTCGCATATAAGGACAAGGTTAAATACTAATTTGTTGCTGCTGTACCACCATCAAACTATCAATGAAGTGGATTTTCAATTAGTTACATCACCGGACAGATAGAGTATGGTCTTGGGGGACAAAAAAAAATCAGGATTCTATTTGTCATATGCACAATGTAAGAGAGATAAGATAATCTTAAGAGCAAAGATTTTCTGGTAATGGGGATTTGGCTGTAGAGATGTCTGTCGTTTATGCTCTCTGATCAACAGTAAATAATTGGGAGAATTTTCAGAAATATTGTTGTTGTTCTGGATTGACTCCATACTCCATGTACTGATAGATTTTACACTACGTCAGGTTTGAGCCCATCTACTTTGCTGCACTATCAAAACATTTAGCTTTGTTTCACTCTGATGACGTATTATGTGCCATTTTCTAAATTAGGAATGAAAGTACATACAAAGCAAAGGATTGGAGGGTTTGTACGTGTTTCAACTTTTGTGCCAAGTATGCTGCTATGGGACCATGTCAAAAAACAGGCATCTGCTGAGTGAGCCTATTTAGCAAAGAGATAAACATAGAAACCAACAAGAACACTTGGCACTTTTTATAGTCCCTTAAACATGGTAAAATGTTCCAAGGTGTTTTATCGGAACATTATCAGTTAAACCCTGAGACAAAACAATGCAAGGACTGGTGATCAAAAGGTTAGCTAAAACGGTAGCATAAAGGAGAAGAAAAAGGTGGAGAAGTGGAAAGGTTAATGGGGAAACTCCAAAGTTTAGAGTCCAGACAGTTGCAGGCACGGTCAATGCGTGGCAAAGGGCATTACAGATGCACATAAGGCCACAACTGGAGGATCATGGGCCTGAATTTTCAGAATGGTGAGTGCTCTGCACTGACCTCAACAGGCCCACTGTCATTTCACACTCAACTGAGCATTGATTGGGCAACAGGGAGGACTTCTGGAAGGAATCCCATCCATGCAATTTTCCACTCTCAGAACCCACCTGGGGGAGTGTAAAACTCTGGTTATAGAGTTTGTGAAGGGTTATATAGCTGGAAGAAGTTGCAGAGATAGGATGGGTTGAAGCAACAAAAGCATGTGAACGCCAGAGTGAAAATTGTAAATCTGAGGGATTGCTGGACCAGATGCTAAATCAGTGACCGCATGGATAATGTGTGAATAGGTGTTGGTACAGGTTGGTACTTTGGACAGCAGAGTTTTAAATGAATTTAACATTATCAAAGATTCAAGGTGAGAGGATGGCCAGGATATGATTGGATTGGAATACCAACAATTGGAGCTAACAAAACCATGAATGAGAGTTCAGCAACAGATAATCAGAGATATGTGCAGAGACAGATGATATTACTGAGGTGGAAGTACATGGTGACTTTTGAACACTCTGCATCAGTAGGCAGTGGAAGTGGAGCCATTGAATATTTTTAAGGTGGATGTAGATGGTTTCTCTTTAGGCAAGGGAATCAAAAGTTAGAGGATAGATGGGAATGTGGAATTCACAACAAAAACACATCAGATTTGAACTTATTAAATGGCTGAGCAGGCTTGGGAGAGCTTACCTCAGCTCTTAATTCGTAATTTGTACGTTTGTGTGAAGCGGTGATTCATAAGAACATAATGAAACAAAGTATGATACTGAATTACAGAAGGAAATCTGATGACCAAAGGCTTGGTCAAAAGACGAAGTTTATAAGGAGCGTTTAAAGGAGGAAAATGTGGCAGTTCGTAGGGAGGGAATCCCAGACCTTGGGGCCTCAACATCTAAATTCATGACCATCAATGGGTGAGCAGTTATAATTGGGAAAGTTCAAGAGGCCAGAATTAGACAAGTGCAGATATCTTGAAGGGTTGTAGATCTAGAGGAGTTTACAGCAATTGGGAGGGACAGCACCACAGAGGGATTTGAAAACTAGGAGGAGAATTTTAACATAAAGACATTGCTTGATAAGAAGCCAATGCAGGTCTGAGTGTTCCAAGGAGTAGATGAAATGGCTTCTCCTCTCAAGCCTTTCTGCACCAAGGATGATAACTACGGCAAGCCTATTGCCAAACTGCACAAAGGCACTTCTCGAAATATTACCTATTTCATAAGAAAAAGCATCCCGCATACATTATCATTTGCAAGTCAGGCACATGTATAGACTACAATAACATTCATTACCCATGTACAGGAAACTAGTTATTCAAGTCCGACACACTTCTGTCTATCTCTACACATATGTTGCACACATACATTCAGGTCTTTTCCTGTTACATGTGCATGTTGTTATTGGTCATTTGTCTCGTGCCCACTCGTTCCTGAGATGATGTTGTCCACTCGGGGAATTTTGCTGCCATGGTGAGTGTTGCTGTGGATCCATTATATTTGTTGGAGAATAGTTGACCTCTGGGAGTGATGGTCATTCAATTCTTTGTACGGTTGGTGAACTCTTATTTTCATCAAATCTTCTGTGAAGGAGCAGTTTCTCCAGTTGCATGTATGTATCTGTGGTTACAATACATCTCTTCGCTCATTTTCAGTGCGTATGGTCGAGGTTACAATTTCTCCACACAGGTCCCAAGTTACCAAGTGAGCTGAGTTTTTTTTGAGCATGTTGAATGTTTGCATTCTGACCAACTTTCCAATTTTCAGCTCTGGCAATAATTTGGTAGCTTCATCAAAATGAAATGTTGCTTTCTGTTGTTTCACTTTGACTTCATCACTCATTCCAGTTACTAATTGTGGCTTCAGTAGTGTTTTAACCATTGAAAGAGTAGTCTTCATAACATTAATCACTGAACTGGACTACTTTCCATGCCCTCAGTTGATGTGTTTTTCCACTCTAGGATTGCCTTGTAAACATTAAAGCTGGGTTAAGTTAATATTTTAATAATCCCTTTGGCAATTGTCACTGCCACCTCAGACTTTCCATTTGACTGGGGATAGTGTGGAGATGATGTGTAAAATTTCCCAATCAGATATGAAGTGTTTGAATTCTTCACTCAAGTATTGAGGGCTATGATCCATCACCACAATGTCAGGAATGCCATTTCAACTGAAATGTGCTTTTTCAAGCATTCTACAATCTTACTGATAATCATTGATGTCAGCTCGTCTGATTCCTAGTCGCCTGAATAGTAGTCAATGGTGATGAGATAGTCACTTCCAAAGAGAGTGGAAAAATCTACTCCAAGCTTCATCCATGGTCTGGGATGTCATGCATCATTAGCGGTTCTTTAGCTTGCTTAGCTGAATGTTCATTTCAGGCACTGCATTAACTGATGTGGATCTTGACCCCATTGTTCATGTTTGGCCAGGATAGCATTTCTCTTGTATTTTTCAGACTCGAATCGATTCCTTGATGGCTTGTACAGATGCAATTCAACATAATTTTTCTTATCTCTTGAGAGACAATGGCTCTAGTTTCTTTGTACAAGATGCCATCTTGAGCAATCACTTAATCCCACTTATACCCAATACTCTCTCATAACAATAGATGTGTCCCTGCTGGTTTCAGACCATTCTTTCATTATTATTTTCTGCAGCACATGATGAGATGCATCTTGTCGTATAATCTGCTTGATCTGAGCAAGATGATTGTTTGCCAGACTGAATGTCACTGCCGGGCTGAGGACTTCTAGTATATGTTGTACTGTTGCTTCTTGCTAAATCTGGTAGAGTTCACACTCTGTACTAGCGTCATCAAGTTTCTACAAAGTGGATGCAGCTCTTGACAGGTGTACATCTGCTTCCCCTGCTTGTACTTCACATCCACATGTTATCTCTGCAAATTAAGTAACATCCTGTGCTGACACTTTGGAGCAGAAAGAAAAGATTTGAAAAAGATTCTTAAGTCATACTCCCAGAGATTAGTAGACCACCCACAATCATGTCCACTCCAGGAAGCCCATTGACCATCTCTTGCTGTCAGCATTAATACTCTTCCAGAGCAGCAGAAATGCCAAACAGCATGCACAACCATCTGTACCTCCCAAATAGTGCTCAAAACATAGTCAGAAAACTACTGTTTCATTCAACTTCACTTGCCAAAACCCATCCTTTGCACCTTGAAGGGTCTTTGTCTTGGCAAGTAGTGACAAAATTTCTTCAATAGTTGGCATGTGGTAGTGAGACTTCTTCAAAGCTGTATTCAATTTTTTTGGATCTAAGCATGATGTGAGCTCTCCAGGTTTTTCACTGCTACCATGCTGCTAATTCAATCTATAGAAGTTGCACATTCCTGATTACTCCCATCTTTTCAAGCTCCTCTATCTTGTTTTTCAGACTGGATTTGAGAGCAACTGGAACTCCCCTCAGAAAATGCTAAGTTGGTCTCACACAATCATCTACTTCAAGATGATATTCACATCCAAGACCCGTGAAAACATCTTTGCAATTTTTTTAGTATCTATTCAGCAATCAAGGGCTTGATGCCATGAAAAACATTGGAAACCTTGTCTGGTACGTGGAGGGTTCCAGCCTAAGCTTTTCACTTGTTTAAGCTGGGATGAGGAGATTTTGCCTAATGCTTACTTTTGGAAACTTCAGATCTTCTTTCTTCCAATTGCATTGGGCTCTAAGTTTAGTTTGCCCTCTCTGTAGTTGCGTATGTGTGTGCGCGAGTGATTTGTGAGTGAGAGAGCAAGCGAGAAAGCCAGTGACTTTGACATTGCATTATTCTTATTTTGTGGTGAATGAATTTGCTCTTTGACTCAAGAAAACCTTGCCTTATTGTCTCCTTATTGTTCACAGCTTAAATAGTGAAATATGTACTAATTTGGAAAAGGAGTATTCTCATGGAAAAATAAATTTTAGCCTTTGTTATGACTAAGCATGGGATTGAATAGAGGACAGTCAGTTCACCCCTTCTCATTTGGTTATATCAAATGCCTTCTAAATTTTGGAGGTCAAGTTTTTTCTGTGACTGGAGAAGTACGCATCTGCCATTTTTCCATGGACTCATCACATTCCCTCCTTTTATGTTTTTGAGCGTACAAAGTTTTATGCAAATAGAAGTTTATAGTGTTACTACTTATATGCTCTCAAGTGCCTTTACTTATTAATAGGATAGACTTCAGAACACAAAGGTATGAAGTCACCTCAATTCCCTTGCATATAGACTGCTATAATTAGGAATTTTGGTTGATAGATTTCCTATTCTGTAAGCCAACATTTGTGATTGTGGCAGCCCTTCGACAAGCTGTACAGGGTTTCAGTGATTTAAGGTGACCTTGCATTTTTATGTCCTGAAGCTTGCTCCATTAATCACCCATTGTCACCTAACAAAAGCTTCCCCATGTGTTAATAGCTTATTTATAAAAGGTGATCAGACATGTTACATTCATATTCATATATTGCGGTCGACAGCAGTTCCAAGATGCTTGCATGTGGGACACAAAGCAAAGTGCCATCCAAAGTGGTAGAAAAGGGGAAAAGGTGGTTTGGATTTAGCCAATGGTGGAGACAAAAGGTGGCATATTTTATAACAAATTGAAGTGTTTCAGCCAGACATCATACAAGCCAATGGAGGCACTGATCACTTCACTGGGCAGGACCAGAATGTCTGACACCAGATTTGCAAAGCAAATGCCCTACTCTGAATTCAGTTGTAGCAAGAGACTTCCTGGAGGACAGCAGAAATACTTCAGGATGTCCTTTTTTGCTTTCCAGAAGAAGTCAAATAGCTTCACCAATTCATGGCAGATCCGAGCTTGTGACCAATCAAATTGGGGAAGGCTTATTTGGGCAGGCACCAGAAACTTTAGTGGGAATGCATAGAGGCAAAGTCAAGGTGCTGAAGTGAGAACACAAACCTCCAAACCAACTCATCCACCCAAACCTGCATGTGGTAGAGTCTGCAGTGTGTACATTGGACTTATCAGTCATCTTAGAACCCATCAAACCACATTGAAAGCAAGTCATTCTTGATCCCAAGGGACTATCTAGGAGAAGATACAGGCTGGTACTGCAGCTTTAATTGTCCCTAAGGTTGGAAGTTAACCACTTGGTACCAAAGGTTGGTTCAGCTGATTAGACAAATGAGTAGCAACCTATGCAGATCAGGAAGATCCCAGTTTTGATCTATATTCTGTGCCAAATTAACAGATCTTGTCAGGCATTACCGTGACTTTAGAGCTCCTGAGATAAAGAAATATTTCAGCCAAAAGTCCTATCTTTCATCTGAGTGTTTTGAATCAGGCTTTGCTGTGAGTGTGAACATGGGCAGGAACGAGATGGGAACAAAATCAAGCTTGACTGTCATACTCCCCAAGTCTGCCATCCTTTACTTTCAAAGTTTACACATGATTAAGGGCAATTTAGGTAACATTTGGAACAGTACACCCAGCAAGGACTCAAGCCTTTCAGCTCAGGCAAAGTGTAGATTAATGTAAATACCAATGTTAAGGAAAAAAAATTGTGCCATGCATTCGTAAATGGCCAACTTTGTTAGAAAAACCAATACCAACCTCTCCAGCAAACATTATCCTGTAATGCATGATAGCAACACACTTCATTTTGAACCTCCTCACGTCAGCACTTATTGATCAACAATTATAAGGATATTTGTTTAAATTTCAGCCTATCAATGCACAAGAACAAGAAATGGATTTGGCAAGCCTTCCTCAATAATGCATTTACATTGGCATTTGTTTAGCTTGATTTCTAGAAGACTGACATCTCGACCAGACAGCTTGTGTTTAGACTGATAAATAGTCAGGGAACTGTAGGCCTTGAGAAAACACAGCATTATTGTGAGGAGCTATGATCAGGTATTCCAGCAATAGATAGACTCACCTGCAAGAGCTTCCACCGTGTATTCAAGTCCTCTAGTTGGTTTAGATTGTACGGAGATAGCTGGATGTCTGGTGGTTTGAACTGGCGGGCAAGGTCATTCATGTGAGTCACATTCTCTTTCAAAGGAGCGATTTCTGCTCGGAAAGCCTGGATCCAAAAGAAGGAAAAAAATAATTTTTATGTTGTGTTCGATTTACAATGTCATTTTACAATTATGCATATTTTCAGATGCTACAACTACAATGTCATATACAGAGGAATGGATTAACGTGACAATATTCTGGAACTGTGAGGCTTGTTCTATCAGGTAGGTATAAAGCAGATGTCAAGTAGATTCAAAACCAAACAGCACAAGGAGGATCCACGTCAGATCATTTCAATTAAAGGCCACACTCATAGGTGTCAGATGGAAGAATCCTATCATATTATAAAGCATCCACTTAAATTAGCAGACTTTAAAGCAAACACACCTCAGGTTGCTTCTTTGCCTTCTCAGAACTTCTTTCATTTTCACATGTAATAAGCAGAAGGAATTTCTGACGGCTTTATATAGTTAATCTAATCATCGACAGATTTAACACTTGCTGACTCTCAGTCTTGTATTTACTATTAACTACTTTTTACAGATGTCACAAAACAGTCGGTGTTTACTACTTAAGCAGAGAAAGAGAAAAGTTAATCATATTTCTTTTAGGCAGTCTATGCTCTTAATGACAAGTTTGTGCTACTGTTTAAGCAGGGAGAGAGCAGTTGGGCAGTTTAATTGTAATTGCATCAAGTACAAATAACACTTTGAGGCAATTTTACTTCATTTTCCTCACACATTTTAAACAAATGAGAAGAAATCTGTTGTGTACTTTCTGCTGCAATAAGGCCCCTTCAATATGGTTACTAAAGGAAGGACATGCTTACATGATTTGTATCAATCTATTACTCTTGTCTCTTTAAGATGGAGTTGGGAGCAGCAACAGCATGGTGTTGAGTTGGAGCAGTACTGAGAATTGAGCAGTCTTATACAATTAACTATGAGTGAAATCCAGAAGCCAGGCCTTACTGTGGGAATTAAGTTTTTATATCCATGAAGGTTGAATGAGGAACCAGGAATTAGAAAACAAGGATTCTTACTGGATTAATCAAAAGGGAAAGGAGAAGGAAAGTTTAGACATTGTAATATTTCACCAGCTGGGGCTATTGAGGTCAAGAACAAAAAATTATTTCAAAACGGAAGGCATACATGGATTGGGTTTACAGGATAGAATGTCAACACCAAGGACTGAATGATCACCTCCTGTGCTGTAATTTATATAAATCAATTAAAGCTTTCCTTGAATTTTGCTGAAAAAGATACATGTTGAAATTTTTTGTCTTGTCCTCATCAGAGCACCTTGCAAGAATACCTATATGAGGGGATTGTAACAAATTTATACCATATGAGGGGAAAGTATTGCTTAGTTGGTAAATAGATAGGTAGAAGTGTTGCTGTGGATAATGTACCAGGTGACTGACAGTTAATTGCCAAGCATTGTTTGAAATTTAAATCAGACACTTTGACCCTGATTGGTTAAGGCATGCTCTGTGGAATTAGTCAGCTAATGGCTGTCACTTATTTTGCTTAGCTGGAACAGGCATAATGTGTGAACATATTCTTTCGGTCTGCAAAGCTTTCCTTTACAGAGGCCAGACTGAGAGAATGGTTTTTGTGATGAACTGAGTTTAGGACCATGTATCCTATCCCAACACTGAGCCACTTCCCTTTGTGGGATCTCTCAGTTTGGTTCAGGTTTGTCTCCATCACTCAAATTTGACATGTAAAGTCCAAGAATGGAAGAGCTCTGACTGATTCTCAGTTTAGAGTTACCACCTCCATATGGAACCAGAGTCTAAGGAGATAAGAAGTGATTGAAATTGGTCAATAGGGACTTTGACCACACCTTGTGCAATGCAGGAATTGTGATTCCAATTTCATGGTGAATGTCAGTGACTTCCAGCACTAGTTCTCAAAAAATAATGAATTGTTCAGCATTCGAGTGAGTAGAGATCTAAGAAAAGAATGATCATAACTTTGTGGGCAGGATTTTACCACCTCATTTCAGCAAGACTGGAAATTCCTGCCTGAAAACTCTGTTGTCCCTCCCTCGTCTGCTCTGATTCGCGAGGTGGTAGAATTTTGGCGTGTGTTTTATTGCACCAGGTTGAAACTTGTACTTTAAGAAAAGCAAGCTAAGATGTAGTTCTGGAGAAGGAATGGAGCAGCTCAGTTGGAGGGAACATAAGAGCATTGAAGATGTTCTCAGGATGGTGGAGGAGGCAAGATTGTTTGTGAATATCATCAAAATAAGGCTAATGGGTTGGATTATTCCTATTCTAATACACAAGACATTGCCAAAAGAGGTGATTGAAGGTAGATTGGAGGAAGAAAAAGAATGATGTTAGGACTTCAAATTGAAAATGGGAGGTTCCTATGATTAACTAAAAAGAAAAGCACAAGATCACGTGGCATGGAGGAATGAGTAGAGAATCTCTCTTTAGGCAAGTGACTATTACCTATCAGGGAATTACACCTATTACCACCACTTGCATATAATTACTGTGTTACTGACTTCGTATTGGTTATGAGGGAAATCTGAGTGTTGCCGCTTTAATATTTGTTATCAGTGCAATTTCAGTAAGTTACCATTAGATACTGTTGGAATCAAAGTTCCTGGCATCTCTGATTTCCTTTCTGTGAGATACACTTTCAAATTCTCCTTTCACTTTTTCCTCTCTTCCCCAGTTTCCTCACCCATATGGTGGGATTTACCTCACCTCAGGTTGTATACTGTGGCAATGAAGTGCCCCCCCACCACTCATTGGCCAGCAAAGGGATCTTCCACTCCTGCTGCTGTCAATGGGTTTTCCACTTATTCACACCCTCCGCTGCCATCATTTGTCAGCATACGTTCAGGCATCATGTGGTCAGAATCTCATGTGAGCTAACCATCAACGACATCTTACTCAAAGCAGGTGGAACAATCGCCTGTTAATGGGGTGGGCATAGTTCTTATTTCTTTTTCTTGTCCTGTTGTGAAAGGGAGATAGGAACAGACTAAGCAATTGGACCCATTGAGCATGCTTTGTCAATCAACCGGATTGTGGTTTGTCTGTATCTTAACCACCTTTCTCTGCCATAGTTCTGTAGCCCTTATAACCCTAGCTTTTATCAATCTCACTTTGAAATTTTTCAGTTGACCTAGATGATGCTTCTGGATTTTTAAAATCATTTTTAAACGTAAGAGATCTAACCAATGAATTATTTAAAAATGTCGGTTTAAGTTAATTATTGTTTTCATGGATGTAAATTTACAACATGAAGAAAGATAGGTATGTACTAGCTTTCAAACAACGTAGCTGAAACCAGTATTCTGGAGACAAGGAAAGATAATTTGTCATCCCTGTGACTGCTAGCACTCACTTTTTCTGCAACTATCTCATTCATTGGAACTCAACAGAGCTGTTGTCAAGTTGTGCTGGTGGGCTCTGTTCTTCTGAGAGGGTGGACTCTGTTTTGAAACACTAGAGTCAGACATTTAAAAACAAACACACCAACAGAAAAAATTAGAAGGCTAACTGTGTGTGAGAAGATTAAAACTGGACAGCCTCCAAAAACTGGCATCTTTGTGCTGTCTGCTTATTAGAATGATTTCCGCATGTCAAGTGTTTGGCTTGGAGTACTTTGAGAGTTGAATCTGGCCAAGGGAAGAGAGAAGAATGGTTGAACATGAGAGACACTCTGGTTTTCCTGTTGGAGGGAGTGAAAAAGAGGAGAACCATTCTGTATCTGCAGGGCTGTAGACACATAGTGAAAAGACAGCTATGGAGATCCACAGCAGGAGTCTAGTCCCAAGAACCTGGTTGCAACACCACAAGATATTCAATGACTCCACACAAGTGATAAAGTTCAGTTCATGCATCTTCAAATGTCATCAACTATCAATTGCACCACTAGCATCAGTCACTGCAGAACATTAATGAGATGAAATTTTCCTTTGATGGGAGTGCAAATCAGGCATTCCTAAATCAACAGCCCACCTAATACTCCCTTTCACTGTTTAGTGGTGAAAAAGTGTGATCAGGATGTAAAACAAGCTGTTGATTTGCTGATGCATATTTTACTTTCCTGCTCAAGGCCCATGTTTAGCAAAGTACATTCTCACTACACAAGTGCCAGGCAATGACCATCTCCAAAGAGAATCCCTCAACAGCAGCATCCGGTGGGTTACCATTGACTAGAAACTAAACTGGACTGGCGATATAAATACTTTGGCTACAAGACAGGTCAGAGTGAGGGATCCTGTGATGAGTAACTCACCTCCAGACCCCTAAATCCTGTCCACAATCTACAAAATACAAGTCACTTGTGATGGAATATTCTCCACTTATTTGAATGAGTGCAACTTCAATAAAACTCAAAAAATTCGACTCCATGCAGGACAAAGCAGCCCACTTGATTGGCAATCTATCCACGTTCACTCCCACCACCACTGATGTAGAGGGGTTGTAGTGATTATTATCTACAAAATACACGGACAGCACCTTTCAAATGCACAACTACTATCATCTAGAAGGATGAGGGCTTCAGATACATGGAGACATCATCACCTGGAAGTTCCCCTCCAAGCTATTCACCATCCTGACTTGGAAATATATCACCGTTTAATCACTGTTGCTGGATCAAAATCCTGGAACTCTTTCACTAAAGATGTACTACATCACATGGACTGCAGCGGTTCAATAAGGCAGTTCGCCATCACCTTTTCAGGGGCAATTAAAGGTGCTAATGAATTCTGGCTGAGCCAGCAACTCCCACATCCCATTGAAGAACATAAAAAAATGAAAAGGAAGAAAATTACACCATGATGATTATATATTGACAAACAGCACCCTCATTTTCAATCTGACATCAGGAGTATTATGGGTGAGATTTTCCGGCCTCCCAGCTGTGTGTTTCTCATTGGTGGGAGGTGGCATATTGTTTGCCAACAGCCGAATTCTCTGGTCCCTCTGCTGTCAATGGGAATTCCCACTGGCATCACCCCATGGTGACAGGAAACTCACGGGCAGGGGTGCGCGGCCGGCGGGACCAGAGAATCCTGCCGGCATGAATGGTCAGAGAATTCCGGCCGATGACTAAACAAACTGGGCTAAAGTTTGTTTAGCCCAGGAGAACATCTTATGGTATTTCACTACAGAGGCTGAATCACTTGTAAGTAGTTGAACATAAAGTAAATTTGATAATTACGACCACATTGAGGGTAAATACTGTTTTCAGTGCCTCAGTGATGATCCATGAAGTGGATTGCCATTCCTGCCTGATTTTCAAATGCTAACTGCATGTAATAAAAATGAACAATTTTTTGAAATTCTGATTTTACATGGAAAAAGTTGTTTTGAGGCTTCCTATTTACCTACTCATTTATGGCTGGTCCCAACTAATGTCCTAAGAATCATTTGTTAATGGCCACATGCAATCTGATGCACTGAACTGGACATGATGAAATCAGGTCTATAGTTCTGTTTTCCTATTTTGTAAAGCTATTAAGTGCAATCAAACAGCTCAAAATTCTAGTAGACCTACCCTCTAGGTGGATATAAACAACAGTAAACTTTGTTGGTCTCTGTAAATTATTATTCTGATTAAATCTGATGCACCAGTGGTGCATGTCAACTCAAATTACAACTCATTTTAAACTCAAATTTAAATGTGGAATTTTGACCTATTCAAGGTCACGCCTTTTCACACTTGAGATACCATTTCTGAGACTGTATTAAAAAATTAACAGTAGCGTGTAGTGCCATGTGATGATGCTTCAGTACTCATTAAGTCTGCAGCTGAAATAAAAGGTTTAGGGACCGGAAAAGAACACAAACCACCCCTTGGTGCTGGAAGCTCCTGTTGTTTCCCTGCAGAGTCACTAAATGTATTAATATTATAGAAGCACAGCTAAATAAGAGGTCATTTCTCCTCTGGCTGCACACTACAGTATAAGCCACCCCACCCCGCCAACTCCCCCTCACCTCCCCAGGATGAAACCAAGGATATGAGATGCTTTTGTATTGGTTCTGGTGAGATATCATTGATAGCTGTAGCTGCAAGAGCCTTATGTAACCACTATCAACCTCAGAGCAAATCTGTTAAATTTTCCAACTGATCACCAGGAAGTTCTGATTTTTAGTGGGCTTATACCTAGGGAATTTGGTACAATTAGTAATATACAGTGGCTTAGAGGGTCAAGTATATGAAAGTAAGGGTATGGTTTAAAACCCGCATTTCTATTGATTTTCCAGCAAAGCCTAGTATTTCTATCACAAGCTGTAGAATTGAAAGATGGAGTGAATCATTTTTACTATTTGTGACAATCAGAAATATAGGCTATATAAAAGTACCATCTCATTTCATTCAAATGTTCCATATATTTTTTCATGTTCTCCCTTCCCCAAAGAACAGTAATGTCAGTTTAGCAGACCTGTTCTATCCCAAATGCTGTCAGCAAGCAACAGAATGACTTGCCTTCATCCAATGGCCACTTGTGCACACTTTTTAACAGAGGCAACTGAAGAATCTGGAATGAAAATCCAGGCTATATATCCCTAGACATGTTTCTCCTCAACTCTGGAACTGAAAATAGTAAGAATAATATGTGCAGGTAATAGAAGAGTGTAAATCAGCATTGGCGTCACCTTGCTACAAACGTACTCAGTTATCTCAGTTCTGTCTCTCTTGTGAAATGATGTGGGTATGCCGGCGTTGGACTGGCGTAAACACAGTAAAATGTCTGACAACACCAGGTTTTAGTCCAACCTATTTATTTGATAATATACTCACAAGCTTTCGGGGTTAGCCCCTTCGTCAGGTGAATGGAGAGTTCTGGCCTCAGACAGAGCATATAAAGCACAGACAGTTTAGAGATTACTGATTAGAATGCGAATCCTTACACCTAACCTGCTGTTCAAGACCTGAAGTGGCTGATAATGTGAGTGGAAGGAGCACTGATCACAGTTTAAAGAGATGTGTATTGTCTCCAGACAGTACAGTAAGTGAGGTTTTGCAAACCTAGGCAAGTCACGGGGGTTACAGATAGTGCAACATGAACCCAAGATCCCTGTTGAGACCGTCCTCATGTGTGCGGAACTTGGCTATCAGTCTCTGTTCAGCGACTCTGCGCTGTTGTGTGTCGTGAAGGCCGCCTTGGAGAATGTTTACCCGAAGGTCAGAGGCTGAATGCCCGTGACCACTGAAGTGTTCGCCAACAGGAAGGGAACAGTCTTGCCTGGTGACTGTCGAGCGATGTTCATTCATCCGTTGTCGTAGCGTCTGCATGGTCTCCCCAATGTACCATGCTTCGGGACATCCTTTCTTGCAACGTATCAGGTAGACAATGTTGGCCGAGTTGCAAGAGTATTTACCATGTACCTGGTAAATACTCTGGTAAATAATGGCAATGAGAATCTTTCACCTTTTATGCGGCAGTTCACACACATACTGACTTGCCCCTTGCTAAGAACTGAAAATGTGTAATTTCAAGTGTCAGCAGCATTCAGAGATAGCCTGCCTTTCTGGACAAACATTAGCTCTCATATTTCTCCTGAGAGCAGAAGTGGAGTTAACTGAAGACTGGACTGTCTCCCCATTTTCTCAAATCCCTTGATCCCAGAGTCAAATAATTCAAGCAAACAGGTTTGCTGCAGGGTAGGTGTCAGGAAGATGCTGAGAACTGGCTAGACCCCAAAACCTTCTCACTCAGAAATACTTACGCAAATTTACCTGCATTGTTTGCATAGCCTTAAATTGGAAATTTCTAAACTAATTCAAAAATTCTATTTTAAGTTCTTCAATTAACCCTGTCCTTACTTTAAGCCATCAGTACTTATTATAGAGGCAGAGGCCACTTGCAGCTGACCTCCCCTTTAGCAGAACCACTGCTCCGCATGATTCCATCTATGAAGTGCCCAACTGCGAGATGCCACCATAACTAAGATGTAACACCAGTGGGTCTTTTTCCATTATTTCTCTTCATTAAGAAAAAGTTAAGAGAATTCTCTTACGACTGAGATGAGGTTCTTATGACTGAGTTGAGGAGAAACTTCTTCATCCAAAGGGTTGTGAATCTGTGGACTTCCTGCTCAGTGAAGCAGTTGAGGCTACCTTATTGAATGTTTTTAAGGCAAGGAAAGATAGATTTTTGAACAATATGGGAATTAATGGCTATGGTAAGTGGGCAGGTAAGTGAAGCTGAGTCCACCAAAAGATCAGCCATGATCTTATTGAATGGCGGAACAGGCTGGAGGCGCCAGATGGCCTACGCCTGCTCCTAGCTTTATGTTTTTATGCTCTCATATTATGTCCTTAAAAGTGCTATCCGAGATGTACAGCACAACAGCAAAATGCTGATAGTTCTAATGGTATGATTGATTCCCCTTTTTATGGGGAAAGTAACTGACAACATGTCAGTTGCTGTTCAGAGTGACACATTCAAAATCATATGCTCAAACATGTGGGGAATTACAAGTGAACACCCAAGTTCCATCACTCCATTCTGCTATATGTTGAAGACAGAACAGTAAGTTGAATATAACACTGTGGCACAACAATTTCAAAGACTTATGAGTGTCATTCCATATTCCACTTCCAGCTATTTAAATGTTCAAGTTAAATTAAAGATGATTACACAATGAAAATGGTAAAACAAGTGCATTATATATGCTTTATGTTAGTGCTGCTTTTTCATTAAATTATTAATATTTCTGAAAAAATACTGGTGTGTTTACATGCCTACTTAAGCATGCTTTCCTGTTATATCAGTTTTTATAAACACTGAGTTGAAATATCTTGTTTCTTCAGTCAGTGTTCTATGTTCAAAGTCAAGCAACAACCTAACTAATGAGTCAGTCTCATTTCTATTCTGTGAGACTCTCCCGATGTCCCTGACTAATTATAGTGCGCTTTCTCACGAACTTGATAAATTGATTCAATTTCACTCATTGACTCGCTTATGCTCCAATAAAATTGCTGTAATGGTACCTGAATACCTGATAGCAGCGCTACCTAAATGAGTCTTCTAAAAATTTATTAATGCCAAACACCTCAATGGCTTGATTTAGTAAAACAGCACAAAGGAACATTAGAAATGTCAACCCTACATCGTCCCTGTGAAACTTCAATCAAGTCGTTGACAACAATGGTTCTGCTACTAGAGTCATTTGTCTTGTGAACTATCATCTGCTCATTTAACATAATATTTTTAGTTTGCAAGGAAAAGAAAATCTTAAAAAAACTTTCCATTTGCTATTACCAGATACATTAAAATAAATAATATTTTGGAACCTAATGAGCCCACTGAAGTAATCTTGGGTAATGGTTCTTTTCCTGCTTGAATGCTGATAAATTCTAAGGGAATATTAATAATAGGTTACAAAATAAGGGACAGAGCTTATTTTTCAATGGCCACTGTTGTGAACAGCATAGCCACCTCCCCAAAAGCCTGTCTTGGGACTATTCCTATTCATATATAATTTCTGGTTACATCAGTGAAGGTGACATTAGTGAGGCACAACACTCAAGTATCTGGATAAGTCATTGTTTGGCAAAACAGCATGTTCTGGGAAAAAGGCTATTGTTCAAAAGAAATGGAAATGTCAACATGTATATAAGTTCTCGCAAACTTATAGAGTGTGGCCATTCAGCCCACTGTGTCTGTCCTGGTTCTTTGAGAGAGCTTTGTAATTAGTGACACTCTTCTGCTGTTTCCCACTTGACATTTTTGAGTCTAGATCCAATTACATTTTGCAAGTTACAGCTGATCTGCCTCCACGATTTTTTCAGGTAATGCATTCCAAATTACTGTCCAAAAAGGCCACTAAAAATGAGTAAGACACAAGTTTGATCCTTTATCGACACTGCGTTAGTGCAATAGTAGTTATGGGACGCCATTCAGCATCAAATTCCCCAAGAGGTGGATGACCAACTTCTGTCCAAAAGGACTTCAATACAAAAGCGCCTATTCAGTTCTATTTTATAATTAATATTTTGAGATTCTCCTTTTATTGGTCATTATGTCATGGTTCACACAGGGATATAAGTAAATGCACGCTGCCTGGCACCAGTGGAACTATCCATCAGTAAGGAAATCAATATTTATTCAGATGGGGTTTCAGAGCACAGTCAGGAGAGAAGACTTATTGTTTGGATGAACACCATGGAGTTTTAGCTCCACAGGTTGCATATCCTTTTTCACAAAGGTTCCCAGCATTGTGGCCAGCTTGATTAGCATGCTGAATTGCCTGTTTGGCTGGAAATTAGACAGCACAGCCCATGAACAGATTAGTCCAGTGTCTATTAGGGGCAGAGGTCACACTGGCAGCTAATGTGTGATTGGGAGGGTTAAGGATTTAGGGGGAAGGGGGCAGGGTGAGATCAGAGGGGGCATGGAGATTTGGATGGGTGAGAGCTGGAGATCACGGGTGAGACTGAGGGTCACTGATGGGGATGTCAGTGATAGCAGGGGTATGGCAGTTCTTGATCACAGTGAGTGGATGGAGTTGGTCAGAGGGAAATTGTGATCGGGGTAGTCCTGTGTACTTGAGGAAACTCTCAGGCCCACAGCAATGCTGTAATAGTTGATAGATCCTGCTCCTGCTTTCACCCACCACGGAACCTCCTGGACAAGCTTCAATGACTAATCCTCTTACTAAGAATGAATGATCACCTGTTCCTTAACCTGGCTCTGGTAAAACCAATTTCATAGAATGGAATCTTGTGCTCTTCTGTGATGGTTTTGGTGGTGAGGTGATTTAATCAGACAGGAGGGTGGTGGGTAGAGACTCCATCACCTTTCTGTCTCCACTAGGATTAAGTAAGTGGTGGGAAAGCCAGTGAACAGCCTTTCTGCCTCACTCCCAATTGAGGCCCTTCAGTGGGAAATTAATTACCTCATCCTGCTGCCACTGGTATTAACACAGCAGTGGGCAGAGGACTCACCAAGCACAAGAGGACAACAAGCAAAGCCATGCAGGGTTGCTTGCGGGCTCCTAGGGAGATGGTGGGGTCCATTGTTCAAAGGCACATCGTACATTGGGAAAGGTGGTGGTGGCGGGGTCGGGGGGAGGGGTCCTGCTGAGGGCCACCTCCTTGTCCTTGCTGCTAATGCCCTCCTTCCTCCCCCATAACCTCTGCCCTTTCTGCCATCGCTCACTTTGGCATTCGGAAGCTTTGGGTGATTGTCTTACCTGTAGCAGACTCCAACACTCCAGCACTGCTGAGTACAAAAGAGCTGCCGGCCTCTGACTGGCTAGCAACTCAACAGGCAAAACTTCTGTTCCTAAGGTTCCTGATCCTGGGGATAAGGCCTCTACATAAGAACATAAGTAGGAGGAGCAGGAGTAGGCCATCTAGCCTTTCGAGCCTGCTCCACCATTCAATAAGATCATGGCTGATCTGAAGTGGCTCAGTTCCACTTTCCCGCTTTCTCCCCATAACCCTTAATTCCCTTGCCTACCAAAAACCTATCTACCCACGTCTTAAATATATTTAGCGAGGTAGCCTCCACCACTTCAACGGGCAGAGAATTCCAGAGATTCACCACCCTTTGAGTGAAGAAGTTCCTCCTCAACTCCATTCTAAACTGTCCCCCTCTCTAAGTGCCTGAATGGTACAAGATGCAGTCAGCCTTCTCAGAAAGAGGTGGTGTGTCTCTCTCTGGTTCTCTATCCAGCAGTCAAGTCCTTGGTTGTGTCCACAAGATTCCACCTGTGCAGTCTTTTGTGGCACAAGTGGGGTGCATCCATCCCATCAGATCCATGTAGACTCTTAATGGAACAACCCAGTCAGTCCAACTTCCCCACTCAATCTCAGGACTACTGCATGTTTATTTCCTTCAAGTGCCTTCCAATTTCCTTTTGATCATTGAATGTTTCTGGTCAAACAAATTTGTGGGCAAAGAATTCCAGGGCAATACCATTAGCTGCATAAAAACTTCTTCCTCACCTACCCCTGCATCGCTCAACCAGAATCATAAATGTCTTCCCTTGTCCTTGTACCAGCAGCAAATGAGAAGAGATTTTCCTGACTATTTTACCTAAGCCAGTCATAATCTGTAACCTCTATCAAATCTCCCCTCAGTTGTCTTTATTGCTCGAAGGAGAGCAACCCAGCATTTCCAACTTGTAGCTAAAATCCCCCATCCCTGAAACCATTCGGAATCCTTCCTTCAAGGTCTCTCTCATCTTTTCCAGATGTGTGGTGACCAGACTCAACGCAAGCCTTTATATAGGTTCAACATAACTTTCCTGCTTTTAGACTTAATGCTCTATTTACAAAGCCCAATAGTCCAGATGCCTCATTAACCACTCTCACTATGTCCTGCCACCTTCAAAAATCAATGCACAAGTAAACCTAGGTCTCTCTATTTCTGCACACTCTTCAAAATTGTGCTATTAAGTCTATATTATCTCTCCCTTCCCTTCTCCAGCATCAGCCTATATGTCTCTGTACTAAATTCCATCATCAATTGTCTACCCATTCTATTAGTCTATGTACTGTTGCATATGGCTTGTATTATCATCACTGTTTGCTACTTCTCCAAGTTACCATTGGTAAATTTTGGAATTTTACTCTGTACTCCAGTTATATGTACTAAAAATAGCATTGGTCCTAACACTGACACCTGAGGAATACCACCGTCTACCATCTTCAAGACTGAAAAACAACCATTTGCCATGACTCTGTTTTCTGTTCTTAAGCCAACTTTATTTCTACTTGCCCACTGATCCTCCAGTTTCATTAGTCTCAATTTTGTCAACCAACATTTTATGAGGTACCTTGTCAAAAACATCCACATACACAACATCCACCATATTCCCTTCATCAATCTCTGTTCAAAAAAAAATCAATTAGATTAGTCAAACATGATCTACCTTATACAATTCAGTGCTGGCTCTCCTTAATTAGTTCAAGCCTTTCCAAATAACAGTTGTGTTTTTCTGACTATGGATTCTTAAACTTTGCCCACCACTGAGGTTAACCTAAGTAGTCATTAGTTGCCAGGGCTGTCTAAAGTTTAGTTTAAAGTTTATTTATTTATTAGTCACAAGAAGGCTTACATTAACACTGCAATTGTTACTGTGAAAATCCCCTAGTTGCCACACTCCGGTGCCTGTTCAGGTACACTGAGGGAGAATTTAGCATGGTCATTGCACCTAACCAGCACATCTTTGGACTGTGGGGGGAAACTAGAGCACCTGGAGGAAGCCCACACAGACGCAACAAGAACGTGCAAATTTCACATAGATGGTGACCCAAGCCGGGATTCAAACCCGGGTCACTGGCGCTGTGAGGCAGCAGTGCTAACCACTGTGCCAAAGTACATCCCCCTCATATTCTTTCTTGAATAAGAATGTCACATTTGTCACTCTCTAATCATCTGGCATCTCGCATTTCTAGGGATGATTAAAAAAATTAAGCAACATCCTGTTATCTGTATTCCCATTTCTTTAGCAATCTGGGATGCACACCATTCAGACTAGATGACTTATCTACCCTAAATACATCCAGCCCTTTAAGTACCTTCTCCTTTTCAATTTTGACAGTATCCATTGCCTCCATTATCTCTGCCTCTGCCAACATTTTGTTAGATTCCCCTTCCTTAGTCAACATCAATACAAAGTACTTATTAATGTTCTAACCTTGCCTTGCATCTCTAAGCCTATATCACCCTCTTCCACTTGCTTACTATTTGCTGGTAGAATATTTTTGGGTTCCTTTCGTGTTAGTTGCCATCCTATTCTCTCTTTGCCAGTCCTGTTTTCCTCCCTCTCAACCTATTGTATTTGACCTGCTTTTCATTTCACCTGACATGCATCATTAACCATCTTATTTTGTTTCATCATAATCTCTATCTTCCTCCTTAGCCAAGCAGCCCTCTTTCTGGCTCCTTTGTCCTTCAGCTTTGTTGGAATGTACCTAGCTTGTACCTGAAACATCTCTTCCTAAAAGATTACCCTCACTGTTTTCCCTGCCGATCCCTGGTTCCATTTCACCCTGGCTAAATCCTTCTCATTGCACTGAAATTAGTTCCCTTCAAATTTAGATTTGTTGTAATAGATCATGCCTTGCTTTTCTCTATTACTAATCTAAACATTATGATGCAATGATCACTCTTACCCAAATGCTCCTCTTGATCCATTTGACCCAGCTGATTTGCCAGCACCATATCCAGCAATCCTTCCTTTCTAGTTGGGTTGAGAATGAGTGGCCGGGTTCTAAATGGGTTGTATTCATGTTTCAGATTTTTAACAGTTTAAGCTCCAACCTAATACAGACACACCCATATTTGGGGATTAAAATTACCCCAATGTCTCCATCAGAAGGGAAGAAGAAAAAACTAGAGAAACAAACAAATGATTCCACTGTTTTGCATCATCAATTCCCCTAGCTATCAAAAGCTGTCCCCCTCAGAAAGCATTCTCACTACATAAGCATTTAATTCACTTTTCCATAGTTCGTAGTTCACTTCTGTCAAACAATGGGTAATTTTTTCCTGCAGTTACTTGACATTTGCTGTCATCTTACACAACTTTCCATTTTTAACTCCAGCCTATCCTGTCATCCCCATCTTGGAATGATTAAAATGCCACCTTTATTGGATTTCAGGACTAATTTTATAAATTTTGACAGACATGTAAAGGTGAGCTGAAAATTTCCTGCGAACAGTGGGCAAGGCTCACTGCTGAGAGTGCAATTTTTTAAAAAAACAATCCTTTGAAGTCAAAACTCATGAGTGCAAGCAACTGCATGCTACAGTAGGCCATTCACTCCCCCTCAGTATCAGGAAGTTTTTCTTTGCATCCAGCCCTTGTCATACCTGATTTGGAGTATTCAATTCTGGCACTCAAGGGAAAAATGCTGCATTCGCAACCCCTAATATTGTTTGTAGTAACAAGTACATAGAATAGAGGGAAAATTCTTTCTCCCACGTGTTCAGCAAAAAGATAGATGTTGTTAGCAAATACAGCTTCAATGGAAGTAGTGTAATAGCAAAATCATTCGGAACATCTATGACATATTAACTGTTTATAGTGAATTCTGTCAAATTTCAATAGTTTATGAACTGAGAGATTTGAATGCAAAAGGACAATATACTAAACCTGCCTATTTTTTGCAAACCATCATTCGCACTGCAGGTTAATTTGTTGGCATTTACCTTGACTTTTTCAATATGGTCTTGCAGTGAGTCTATCAGCAGGTCTCCCACAGGTTGCCAGGTATCTTTGATAGCCTCAGCCTGTCTCAGTTTACGGTTCAATTCATCCATTGCATCTTGTAATTCCAGGAGCCTCTCCAGGGCCTCATCTATGCGCTTTTGCCAATCAACAGAGCGAGTGCTCAACTTGTCCCACTCGACTTTTACCTCCTCGGCATGCTTCCGAATTACTCTGGCAACAGTTTGGGCATTCTCTTCTGGTGTTTTCACTGAATAAACAGGAAGGAGAATTCTGTTAAAACACTAAAGCTCACAAAAAGAATGGGAATTACTGCAATTAGATGTGAAATTATCCCTTCTACACTTTAAAACATTTGGCCAAAAATTAGGTCATGCTTCCTAATACCTATTTCTTGGGCTTGGCATCTGTTTTTGTCTTGCACTTCTGTGAAGCAATTTAGTTAATTTTTCTCCATTCAAGACATTATAAAAACAAAGTTTTTCTGACTTGACTTCACATCGCGTTCAGGAAAGAAGACAGGGTTATAAAATTCTTCATCACAAAGAAATTATTACATTTTTAGGTGGATTATAAATAGTTATATCGTAGGGTTAACAATTGTGACAGCACCATCAGTTCAAGAATTTTGCATTACAGGGTGGCATTTGGGAATTTTATGCAGAAGTCAGCCTGCATAATATTCTATCAATTGCATGGGTTCCATCAGAGGTACCAATCAGAATTCCTAACTTTTCATCCTGTTCCAAAGAATTCTGTACCATCAAACACTAACTTTCACAATCTGCCCCATTAAATTCTGATGAGGGCTATTTCATGGATTCACAGCAACCAAACAATGCAGCACAGCTCTTCCTTGCGGCTATACGATAACCTTGCTCTTTTGCTATGCTGTTGAGCTGAACATTAGCCAATCTTTAGCATGCAGTGAGTTTTTATGATCTTCCAAAAGCATGACAAATCTTGAGGGAAACGGGTCATATCCATGTGCCACCAAATGAGTGGGTCACACAGGAATATGTGGAATGCTGTAGTAGAGCATAATCCACTTTTTCTTCCCCAGTTTTGAAGATTACAGCTGTGAATCAAAAAACTTAAAATGTTTTATTGCAGCAGTTTTATTGCATTCAATCTTTAGAATTGAATTTAATATTCATGGGCAAGAGAAATAAAAGGTTAATCAAAGCTCTCAGTACTGATCACTATCCAACAATTGAAATTCGTACATGCATGGATTGGAATGAGAAAAGGACTGGGCTCAGCTGTGACACCATTTACATTTGAATAGTTTGCCAATATCATATCCTGGATTTATCCATGAAAGTGCAGTTACTTGGGTAAATTACCAGGAGGGCTTAGTGTCAGTGGAAAGCTTAGTTGACATGCGTCAGCATTTTCAAATGAGATGGGACGAAGAATGGGCAAAAACAAAATTAAAGCATTCCCATGAAATCAACATCTCAATCATTTGCAGTGGCAAACATTGAAGCCCAATCTATCCAGTGGCCAATACAGCTGCTCTGAAATAGCTTCATTGTTTGTTGTCCAGGAATCTGACCCTGCCAAAAATTCTCAGAGCGCAAATTTACTGAAACCATCAGCAGTGATGATACCATCAGACAAATTGGCATGAACAAATTATTGGGCCTGACACCATGACAGAACTGAAGAAATCCTTTTTCTATGGGAGCCAGCTGCACCAGCTGGCAAGCAGAATTGCAAGATCACATTGATGTATAAGTTGCACTTGCAAGTTTGGAGATCATTAAAATTTAACAGAGGTAGTAGCACTTTCCTGTAGCTTCCATAATGGGTAAAATTAAAACAAAAACACATAACTTGCTAAAGCATTTGAAATATAGTTTCACACTTCCAGCTTTAATGTTGCCACATTTCCCCATCTTCTCTGAATTGTTGACTTTTGCTAACTACCTTTCCATAGACATGGGGACATGCCTCATATCTCAGTCATGTGGTGGCTAATCTTCATGTGCATTTTCTAATATGATGGTGAGGATTAGTATTTCATAGTTCCAGCACTTCCCTCCTTAATGTCAGTTTAACAAAAAAAGCAGCAGTTTTTCGGTGCGTCATTGACAATCTGCTACCTATTAACACCAAATTAAGGCTCGTTTTGTGCTGTGGATTTGTATTCCCTACAAGCTCGTTGTTAGCATTCAAAGTTATTTTACTTAGATTGCAAAGAACTGTCACAAAGGAAAGACTTATTCTATCCATCGGAGCTGCATTCAAACAAGTCCCAGAAGGAAAAGAGCAGAATGATAATTCACTGTGCCACTGAGTCCTGTTTGATCATTTTATCTTCTGCACTTGAGTTACTCTGCCAAGGGGGACGAAATAATGGGCTGCTCTCAGGCCTCTGCAATGTTATGTGATGGATGGCTAGGAGGTTCATAAGTGATGCACCAATTGATGCTCCTTGAGTGATGGTGCTTTGGCTCCATTTATTGCTATCCAGTGATGTTCTAGCCAAGAAACCTACCATCTGGGGACTTGCAAATGTGAATCCAAAATCTATCATGTTGTGCAGAGTATTTTTTTTACACCAACTACAGCAGCAAAAATAATTTTACCGAACCATACATACCAATTCAAATAAGGAATGGCTGTTTGCTGGACATGGTTTCTCCTTGACAGCTTGTATATGCATGAATAACAACTCTGAGATACATCAGCAAGCACTTGCTACCTCAAGTGTACAGGCACAGGTATTGAGCAAAGGCAGATGAATATCAACAGAAAGGATTTGATGAAAAAGAGCTTGCACTCAATTGGGATTCTTTGTGTAAGAAGTCAGATCTACACCATGGACCTAACATAAGTATTATTTTATTTGTCATGCAGTTTAATTAATTGTTTACTATTATTAACTTTGAATCTAGCACAAAATGCGTAAGGCACAATTAACAAAATATAATCTTTAGAAAGTACAAATATTTTGCAAAGTTTTTGTTAAGCAATTGAATATTCAAATTAAATCCAAGGTGTGATAATGGTGGATTTTTTTTGCCATTTTCAATTGATTTAAGCAAGTTTAAGATCATGAGCTGTGATAACTGGAATATTGGGTTATTGCACAATTTCTCAATCTCCAACAGCGGGTTTCAAATGCAATCAGAATGAAGCAATGGAAATATCTCTTCCTAACTGCAGATGGTAAGGAACCTATGTCAGATGGATTTAGGTACTCGCAACCTAGTGTGCTTACTCCACAACAGAAACCTGTCCACAATTTGCACAATGGCAAAATACTGCAGCCCCCTCTTCCCCCTCTCCCCCAGGGCATAGGAATTATGAGGTCAATTGTTTTTGCCTACCATATGCCTACATGATTTGTTAATGACCAGTTTTATGGCCAGACTAACAGAAAGCAAAGATTTGCTTGTTCCTTATGGGTTAGAACATAAGAACATAAGAAATAGGGGCAGGAGTAGGCCATCTAGCCCTTCGAGCCTGCCCCGCCATTCAATAAGATCATGGCTGATCTGTCGTGGCTCAGATCAGTGCCACATCAGGTCTATGAGAAAATAAAGCTTGACAACAGGATCATCAGGAGTATTTTATTTGGTGCGGTGTTTTAAAAACAGCCATAGCTCCAGATGTTTTTAATGGTTTTGGAATCTTTCTCACCATTTTTATCAAATTTCACTGTTTTTAATGGTCCTTAGAGGTAAACACAAAAGAATAGAAACCAACTAAGCCTGCTGCTATGCAGAACCCTTCTTTAAAAAGTGTGGTGTAGCAAGGATAGCAAATTATTTAATCCGCTGTATTTGAGTCTACTGATAACACAAAGCCTCATCTCATCATTCAGAAATCTGCAAGGCAGCATAACTGTCCCCAAGCGAACATAACTAAATGGTTTTCACAGCAAATCACACAGCAATGGCTGAATAGCTATTAACTAACTTTTTTGTATTCTGAACACAAGCTGAGTAATTACCTTTTGGTGATGACAGAAGGCTTTCAGGTCCTTCAATAGGCTGATCAGCTAAGAACACACGCACTGTGTCCAAAACACTCATGACCACTGGTTCCTTTGCCTTCAACTCCCGCTTGAAAGTCTGAAAGTATATAGCACATTAGAACTCAATTCCCACAAGGACTAAAATAAGTATTGAAATTAAGTCATCAGTGAGAGAAACTCTATTCAACCCTCAGGAATTATACCATTACAAATGTCATACATTCCTCTCTGTGGCTCAGCACCTCAATGTGGTGCAGGGACATGTGCACTCTGATAATCACTTAACAATGTTATTGGGATCTCTTGCTATTGGTAGGGTCTTCCATCATAACCAGACAATGGCCCGGCATGACAGGTGAAGAACAGTTATGTTACATCTCCGGCTGTGAAAGTGGAAGGCGGCTGCAGCGGCAAGGTAGCCTTGGTCTTTATGGTATAATATGTCACTGAAATTTAGCTACTAAATCCATCAAGATCATGTGATCAATGATGATGCCCCAAGTCCTCATGTAAACAAAGTCACATGCAGACTTCTACCAGGTCAATTTGCCAAGTTCCGCAGAGATGTAGAATTGTCAATTGGGACAGGATTGTGAACCTGGGAGTTCCTAGTCAAGCATCTGCACAGAGGTGACATGCATGAAGGTTGCTGGTCACGAGTGTTGGGACAGAGTTGCCTTTGAGCAGCTGCTTCTGTGACTGAACAGTCTTCCTCAGGATACTCTTTGCTTATGCCAAATGGGGAGATATCCTAAAAACAATCTGTCCCACTTGCTCCTAGTGGTGAATGGCACTCTGCAGGATCACCATTTTTGTGGTCAAAGAAAGAAGACTCTAAGTTTTGCGATTCAGAATGTTAGAACACGCATGGATCATCTCAAGAGTAACCATCCAGAAAGGACAACTGTAATTGGATCACATGAGCTATCTAGACTTGAAATTAACATCACCACCTTCAGTAATACCTGCCTTCCTTGCGAGGGGCAGCTGAAGAAACAAGTTCAGGTGCGCGACAGGATACACATTTTACTGTAAAGGAAAGACTAACAGTGACCCTCATTGGAAGCATTGCCAGACACCACAATTATATAAATGAAAGGATCATGACACTTCAGCTCAGCCATAATCAAAATGCCACCTCCATCAGCACTTATGCCCTACCCTGACTCTTGACTCTGATGAAGACTTTAAGGAACATTTCTACTCTGACCTTGAAAAAGTCCTCACTGCCATCCCTAAATAAGAAAACATCATTCATCAGGGGGACTTTAATGTCAGGATTGGCCATCAATCTGATGTCCGGAGCAGAATGGCTGAGAAAAAGGGGGTGGGAAAAGCCATTGCAAATTGTTTCCTCCTGTTAATAAAGTGGGGTTCAGTATGGCTTCATTATAACAAACACCTTCTTCCACGAGAAGGAAAAACACAAAACCACATGGAGGCATCCTAGTTCAAAACATTGGCAATTCTTGGATTATGTCATTGTTCAGGTCACAGGTCTAAGTAATGAATGAATCATTTGATCCATCAACAGATGCCTTCTGGACAGATCACAGACTAGTCCAACTGGTGATGAACATCTCCCAAGCACTAAGACATCACAAGGCCCAAAAGTCAAAGAGAAAGAAGATAAATGTTTCAGCACTAACGTAACTCAGCCAAAGGAAGTAATTCCAAGTGCAGTCCTTGACCAACCTAGAACATCTTCACACATCCAACTCAATTTGAGAATGGTAACAGCACATGATGTCAGCTGTACTAGATTCCTATGCCCAGACCATTGGGGTCGAGCATCTTTAACACCATGAGTGATTCAATGAAAACAAATCTGAAATACATGACTCCAAGAACAAGGACAAGTGATTATATTGCCTGACAGAATAAGGCAAAGTTGCAACTCAAGAAGGCAAAAATGCAGCACCTCAAGGATGAGGTCCAAAGATAAATCCTGAAGATAAAGGACATGTGGTGGGAACAGAAAGCCCATGCAATCCGACAATAAACTAACCATCGTGACTTACAATGGGTTTTGAAACCATTAGCATAATCTATAGACCAAGGTCAAATATCCCTTAGCTCGCAGGATAGTGTTTCTTTTCTTCACAGTGACAATTGCCACCAATTGCTGGATAGAATATTTTCGTCTTACAGATTTGTGAGGATAAAAGACTCTCCCTGCCATGCCCCCCCCCCGCCCCCCGCCCACCCCCACCCCCACCCAAACATCTCCCCTGACTGCAGGAATGCAACAATTATAACTATCTGCAAAGAGGGTGATAAATGGTGTTGTGGAGACTATCGGGGCATTTCCCTCTGGTCATAGCAGGGAAAATTCTGACATGCATTCTTCTGAACCACCTATTTCCTGTGGCTGAGGAAATCATACCAGAGACACAGTATGGCTTCAGACTTTCCAGAGAAGCCTCTGATGTTGTCTTTGTCATCAGATAAATCCAAAAGATCACAGTCTTCAAACTGACCATCGTGAGGTTCTGTGGATTGTGCTCCAAAGATTTGGATGCCCAAGGAACCTCATTACAATCCTCAAAAGATGATATGACTGCAACTATCTTGAATGCAAGATCTGAAAGAGATGCCTTCAAAAATCTGGACCAGGATCAAGCAAGGCAGTGTGATTGCCCCCATCACAATCTACCTGATACTGACTATTCACTTCATCAAAGATAAACTGCCCTCTGCTGTCAGCATTGACCACCAAATAAATGGGAAAGCTCTAACCTCAGTCACCTCCATGCCAAAACCAAACTGACCACCATAGACGTATGTGCGGATGACTGTACTGTCATTTGCCACTTGGCAAAAGATTTGCAAGCCACACTTGATCACTTCAATTCTGCACAGAAGAAAATCAGCTTGTCCTTGAATATTGCCAAAACCAAAATTCATACATCAACATCCAGTCACACCAGAAATCAATGGGCTTTTGGTTGGGCCGCCAAATCTTCCGCAATGAGTCCTGCCAAGATGGGGCAGAAAATCCCAGTCCCTGTCAGCCAAACATTCAACCTTCCACAAACATTGAAAGAGAGGTTCTGCAATATGCTGAGCTGAGCACTTCGATGACTGAATGGTAACCATAAGACTAGCTTTCAATTTCAGATTTTATTAATTGAAGCTAAATGTCACCAGCTGTCATAATGGGATATGAACCCAGGTTCCCCACAGCATTCGCCTTGACCTCTGGATTGCTAGTCCAATCACGTTAATACTGCATCATCTTGTCCCCCGTACTTCAGCAAATAACTATGCCAGTGCATTATTAGTGTAAACTCAAGTTTCTTGCATGCTTTGGAGTTATGTAAACAAAAGGCAGAGATTTATAACTTGAAGAGATATAAACAATTAAGGATATTTGTGTGAATCAATATTTTCACGCAAGTCCAGTGTAAATCAGTAACACAAAATCTCTTTGCAATAAACCATGTTGGTCTTGTATCACCGTTACCCTGAAAAGTTCTAGGACATTCTTGCCAACATCTTTAGATAGGTCAAGAAGAAAAGGTAGGAGGAACTTAATATTCAGGAAAACTCCAGCCAAAGTAAGATAAGGTCCAGCTGTCAGAATTCAGAACATTACTTTTCATCAAGTTTCAACAAAGACTCCCCATCGAGATTATGAAAGCTATTGACAATTCTAGTCCATAATTCTTTCAGCCAGTTCACTGTTTAATTAGACAGTTAACACTCATGTTTCTACCTCATAATCACATAAAACTTCTGTGTATTTAAATTGTGTGTTCAGACCCAAACTGACACCAAAGCATGTTGATTGAGAATATCTTCTCAAGGCAGAATCGCTTTGTGTCGTTGTTGGGACAAGCCTTCACGATCTGGATTCAGGCTATTTGATAACTGTAGACTTGGTGCAAGACTGCTTTACACTCCCTCCATAGTTGTTGTGTGAATATATCCTTGGGCAATGTTTCTTTAAAGGATTCAGCTGCATTGATTGTTACAGTTTCAATTTCATACATAATCCTGCGGCCAGGAGAAAAAATTATTTTGAGTTATCCCAGCTTTATCCAAATTCTCTACCATTGTGGCTTAATTAAATATATGAAACAAAAAAAAAATTGCTTTTCCATGATTGTAAGATGATTCTGAAAATTAAACCATGCATGTCAACAAAGATACATTGTTCATTTTGGGCTAAAGTGCTAATGTAATGTGTTGCACACTTCCCAGCATCACTCCAGAACGTGTGAAGGTTAAATCTCGAATCTTGTAAATGAAACTCAAACGTGTTTTTCATCATCTAGCACAGCATCCCTACAAGTTGCCATTTGTTATCCTGCAGTGATTAATTTTACGCTGAATGAAGTTGGCAAGCTAAGCACATTTTGTTATTTGCAGTGATCAATTCATAATCTAACTAAGAAGGCTATATATTCCTCAAGGGATGGAAGAGGTGCCATTTGTCTGGCAACACCAATCAGTCCTTGCAAGCAGATATGGAGTTGAAATATTCTTTTACGACAGAAGTTTAAAGCAGTGAAAATATCAATTTTTCCTTACACGATGAACATCATTCTGCTGTTGTACAGCAGGAACATCGCCACCAATAGGTCTTTGCCTTGTCAGTTCATCGTTCTTCAAATTCAACCATGCCAGTAAGTCCTGGAGAGAAATGTGTAGTCGCTTCCACTGCTCGGCACTCGTCTCCAGACAGGCTCTAAAACGGTAAAAATAAACCTCAGCATTGTGTTCACTCAATAAACACAAAAACAAAAAAAAGGCTGTGCAAATGGCTATACCTACTAACTGCAGCCTAACAGCTCTATTTGAGTGTTGCTATTCCATAACATGTAGAATGTTTCTGTGTTTCCAGAACCATACACTAAAACAAAACAGTACCATAAAAACCTCTTCCAGCATATTATTCAAACGCATTTCTTGCTTTGCATGATCAGTTGAAATTCTCTCTGCAAAACATGTGACAAGAAATGGAGCACTCCTAGAGAAATAGACCAAATCACTGAATATTGTTAATAACCTTCTTGACATCAATGAATATTCCAAACCCAAAAGTTCTTTATTTTTTTCAAATAAAACAGACAGCATAAGATTCTACATTGGTGTAACACATGCAATGTGCTTCACAAAGTCAGTGTCAGCTACAATTTTACAGAATGCTTTACCTTCTATCCCCTCTCCATGACTGCTGTAAAAATACTGGCTGGTGCATTGCTACAGTACAGAGATCCAAAAAGTCCAAGCTTTGGTTCTCAGTCATTTAAGCTAAAGCATTCAGCTTCAAGTTCCTTAGACAGAGATGGGACTAAAGTCAGTGAAGTCTGTCTTTCTTGATTGCTATCCAATGACCCTTGCTGGGAAACATGCAAGTCTGAGCCTTAGAAGGAAACATGATTGGTTGCAAAGTGATTGGATGCCGTTTAGAAAGGGTGCCCCGATCTCTCCCTGCTTCCACCACTACTCTTGATGTGGATGTTCCGGCGTTGGACTGGGGTAAACACAGTAAAAAGTCTGACAACACCAGGTTTTAGTCCAACCGATTTATTTGATGGTAAACTCACAAGCTTTCGAGGGGACTCCCTCTTCGTCAGGCGAATGGAGAGTTCTGGCCTCGGACAGAGCATATAAAGCACAGACAGTTTAGAGATTACTGATTAGAATGCGAATCTTTACACCTAACCTGCTGTCAAGTTCCACACACGAGAATGGTCTCAACAGGGATCTTGGGTTCATGTCGCACTATCTGCAACCCCCGTGACTTGCCTGGGTTTGCAAAACCTCACTCACTGTGCTGTCTGGAGACAATACACATCTCTTTAACCTGTGATCAGTGCTCCTTCCACTCACATTCTCAGCTACTTTAGGACTTGAACAGCAGGTTAGGTGTAAAGATTCGCATTCTAATCAGTAATCTCTAAACTGTCTGTGCTTTATATGCTCTGTCTGAGGCCAGAACTCTCCATTCACCTGACGAAGAGGAAGTCCCCTCGAAAGCTTGTGAGTTTACTATCAAATAAATCGGTTGGACTAAAACCTGGTGTTGTCAGACTTTTTACTGTGTCCACCACTACTCTGCCAGTGGAAACCAGTAGTGATTCTCACTGGGTCCACTCCACCACTGGAGGTCAGAAGATCCCGGGATCTGGGAAAATCCCACATTGAATGGGCTAAGTATATTTGAAAGTTACATTAAATATGCTAATTGGCCTCGTGCCTTTCCTGGGTGGGATCCGGTTTGCACCAGTAGCCAGGGACCAGGATGATTACAAACTGTTTGGCACTGGGTGCAAAACCCATTTTTAGGCCCACATGCAATATTGCAGGATTGTCATGATCTGCTGTAGGCATGGTGAGGTCAGAAAATCAGCCCCACTAACAATTTGCATCAGCAGAGTACAAGAATCTAAAAACAATTGTTTTAAGTCACAAAGCTAGTGTTGGTTCATAAAATGCATTTTATCCAAGCAGTCTGTTCCTTAGCACTACACTGAACATTAATCTGAGAAACCAATTCTGATGACTTCTATTCAGAGGTAGATAGTCTTAAACCTTGTGAAACAATGGACAGAATTTCCCCAAAAACTGGCAAAGTGTCAGGTTCCGCCTAAAAACCGATGCGTTTCTTCCAGAAAAACAGGCAAGTTTTCTCTCCACATTTTCTAACCTTTGTCAAAATAAAAGCAGGGGGATAGGTTTTGAGCCATTGTTCCTGAGGGGTGTGGCCTTAAGACCAGCAAAGCCGGTTCCACAGAAATCAATCTCAGGTTGAAGATAAAGTATCCCCCTGCCTCATCACTGCTGGCATCAGGGCATCAGAGCCCTCTCCCCTCTCCGAACGTAGGCAGGCAACCCCCCTGCACCCAACGCAGACATCCCTCTTCTCCATCCCATAATGCAGGCAACAATCCCTTCCTCCTGTTAAGTGTGGCCACCCCATCTTCCCCCACTATCCCCAAACGCAAGCAAGCAACCTCCCCTCCCCCAGCCTCTATGCAGGGATTACCACTTCCCACCCCCAATCCAGGCATCCCTCTTCCCAAACTGCAGGGTCCCCTTCCATAGTTCAGCTCACCCTCCCCCACCCCCAATGTAGGCATTCCCCCCTTCTGCAATGCCCCTCTGCCCCCAAAATCAGGCATCTCCTCCCTCCACACACCCGACACACCGCCCCCCCCCCCTCCAATGCAGGCATTTCACCCTCCCCATCAATGCAGCTGGAGGCCCCCCTTCACTCCCAATGCAGCCACACCCTCCTCCCCTCAATCCAGGCATCCTCTCCCCTTGACCAATGAAGGCGTTCCCACCTTCTCCATGACCACTGTAAATACTTCTCCCTCCTCCCTTCCCCACACCCCCAACACAGGCATTGCCCCTCTCCCATGCAATCATTTCCCCCACTTCTGTACCCCAATACAGGCATCCCTCCTTCTCCTCAAAGCAGACACACTACCCAACTCCCAATGCAGGCATCCCCCCTCCCTCAAAAGGAGATACCCACCCTCCACCACCACTTTGCCCCACCCTACATTATGTGAAGCCAAGCCCCCAAATGGGTTCCCTTGAGACAACCCCTCCCACCCCCGGCAGTGTCAATCTGGCGTATATCTGTTTTCTTCTGCTTACTATTCAAGTATGTACCAAATACTACCGACTGACCATCCAGGAATAGTGACCTTCCAGCACAATGTAGTGTAAGGTGTTTCTAGATAATTAAGATAGGCTAATGGACTTCATATTGATTGAATTCTTGAGGGAAAATTAACATTTCCACTGCATTTCCTATTAGACTGGTATGAAACACAACACTTAAATTTAATTATTTTCCTAAAACCTCTCAGTGACAAAAGCACCTCTCAATACCAACCTCCCATCTCCAAAGTCCTTGAAATATCATAGCCCACATCTGCAACTATATATCTCACCAACTTACTACCTGAATTTCTCCAATCAGATTTCTACCTCTCCCAAAGTAATAAAATGACCCAAACCAAAGTCTCAAATGACTTTTTCTGAGACTGTCATTACATTATCTATATGTTTCTTCTGCAACTCCTATAAAGCCTTCAACAGTGTTAATTGCACTTTCACTCACCAACTCTTTTCCTGTGTAGCTCAGTTCCATGAGATTGCTTTCACTCAGTTCCAATCTTACATACTTGATTGCAGCCAATTTTATCTCCAGTAATGGCTTTTATTGCTCACATTGCACTATCATCTTAGAACTCCCCCAGGGCCTTATCCTTAGTCCCCTCTTCTTTCTGATTTGCAATCTATCCCTTAGCGAAATTATCCACATATGGGAAAACTTTCATATCTGATCCGATGTCACACATAGTCTTCCCTAACTCCTATAGGATTCCCTAACTCCTCCAACACACACAACTGCTTCTCTACTCTCAGACCAGATGTTTAACATTTAGTCTTGGATGAGTATACTTTCCTCCAGACATTGGAAAACCCAAAGCCATCGCCTTCATTCCCTGCCATAAACCTGGCCAACTTTATCCTCTCTACCAGCACTGTCTGAGCCTAATCCAGATTGTTTACAAACTCATCAATGTCCATTTTTCAAGTGAAGCAACTTGGGAGCCATACAGTGGCCCTGAACAAAACTTGATTTGGTAGACAAGAATTATTACAGCACTGGATGAGATGTGAGCTTACTTAAAGTTACAAAAGATCCCACAAAATTACAACAGATCTCCTACTGATGATCTTGGTTGGGTCAAGACCTTAAGAAGCCAAAACTCTGGGAAGATAAAGCGAAGGGAGGGGAAGCCACTATCCGGTTTTCTCTCTCCATCACAGGTCCTAGGAGCACGCCTGCCTTTACCTCAGGGATTACAACCAATTTCTGCAGGTAGCATAAGGAAGTGGCAGCAGTATGATGGCAAATGTGCCAGGAACCTAGACCTCACCGACCAAGCCAACATTTCGATACAGTGTGCAAGGAAAGAGTGGCCAGCAGCAGTGCACTTGTGATAAGAAGTGGAATTTTTTCAGCCTGATTTTGTACAGGACACAAAGGTTTCAGGTTTACTCTTGGATTGTGCTGTTCACTTGATGTAAGCCAGAGTAACAGTTTGCTACAATTATCCAAAAACTGCAGGAAAATAACAAGTCACTCTTACTGCTGACTATTAGTCAATGACTCTCAGTCAATAGGGCACCTGTCATGAAATCAGGTAGGTCAAGAGCAACAGAACTTGTGTAAAATGGCCCATTTGGTGAAATAGCAACAGTAAAGCAGGCACATTGAGAAAAAGGGGACAACATGTTTTGAAAAGACGAAACATCTGCAAAAGAAACCATTTATGTGACAATACACTTGTATCTGGTGCCCCATAGTTTTCCCATCAACCAGGTTGGTAGCTCTGCAATGGAGTTATGAGAGCAGGCTGTTCTCCAAACTGAATCAATTGAAAAAGAAATCAAAGTGCACATCAATACCCCTATAAATTGGATATCAGTGTTTTCTCTGTGAATCAAAGCTGTTAAGCTATGTAACTTTCTCCTTGATTCAGTCATTAAAGCAGATCATCTAATAAGCAAGCTTGTGTGAAAGGCCAAAAAGAGCTGACATATTTATTAATAGCCCTTGAATAAACCTCTATTCCTGACTCCAAATGATAGAAAAAATGTCATTATTGCTATCTGATGTTGCCAGTTTTTGAACAAGATAAATCTTCCTGTCAATACATTTGCTTTCTGAATAGGGTTTTTATCATCCATAAAGGCTTATTCAGTTTGACATCAGCTGAAAACAGTTGCTTGGTTCACACATGAACTCCTACCCCAAGAGGCATTAGTTATTGCCCAAGAATGATTGTTGGGTCTCAGTAATTAGCAGCAATGCTGATCTTGCTGAATCAAAATCCAGATTGCATTTTTAAGGCTGTGCATGTACTGTTTATGTTGCAATTCTGCAACATTGCTTTGCAGAAAGAATTCTCATAAATGATTATAAAGCAAAGTAGATTGAAAGCTGGGATGAACTGCTGGCTTTCATTAAACCAGCAGGCATGACATGGAAATTAAGTGGCTAAATTTAAGGTGCAGCAAGAGGTGTTAAGACTCAGCTTAAACAGGCTGCCTCACACAACATCAGCATGGGCTGCCGCAATAACTGTTCTGTTGGCTTTTCAGCACTAAATTCTAACCAGCACAAAGGACACGGGATGGACACACATGCACACTTGCATGGACAGATTGTGCAAGACTAGGGGAAGCAGTGTGAATTAATACCTCCAGCTAACTGGTAGCTTTAGCATAGAAGTATCATTTGTGAAAGCGTATCTGCAGCATTTGTCAGAATAGCAAGAGCAAGCAGCAGTAACTTGGATGCTTGATGATACCAAACATGTTGTTCATATACTCCATCAGTCCTTAAACTTTTTTCACGTGGTGTCCAGTTGACTCTGTTAGCTGACGCAATCAGCAAACCATACAATTCAGGAAGGTCTCTGCTATAGAAGTCTGTGCTGAGTCTGCTAACCTCTTATGAGACAGAAGCCAGGCATATGTGGCCTCAGAAAGCCTCAGCTGGGATAATGAAAATCAGCCAAGGGTCCTGATTTTATTGTTCTTCCACGAATACAGTTGGAAGTGAGGCCACATGGCAATCAGGTGAGAATTAGGGTGGTTTAGCTGTAATGCTCCGTGAGGTTGGATAACTGGCTGATGATCAGTGTCTGGGTTCACACATGAATAATGGTATTAATTGAGTAAAGGAAGGTGAATGGCATCTGTGTATTGCTGCCAGGAAACTGATGAAAAAAAGAGAACAAAAATCTGCACCCCTCATACCCAAAATATAGCACTCCTCTTGCATGAATACTTTTGCTAGAGGATATATACCTCTTGTAACTAAGATTGGTTCTGTTGCATCATATGCCTGTAAAACATATTAGTAAGATGGATAATTTACTTCTTAAAAAAAAGCAGCATTGGGTATGGGTAGTTTATCTGACAAAATGAACTTCGGGGTGTCACGTGACTTATTTTGTGGTTTCTGTACAAGCACAGAGTCAGGTGCGGCTGTGATATCTCTGGGAAAATATGTAAAATGTAAATTGCCTTCCCAAGTGTTGATTACTTCTCTCCGTTTCAATTGAAAATACTTAAAATAACAATGAATCTTGAATGAAATGTACAAAATTTGTACAGGGCTTTTGATTTGATTTGATTTATTATTGTCACATATATTAGTATACAGTGAAAAGTACTGTTTCTTGCGTGCTATACAGACAAAGCATACCGTTCATAGAGAAGGAAACGAGAGAGTGCAGAACGTAGTGCAACAGTTGTAACTAGGAGGTAGAGAAAGATCAATTTAATGCAAGGTAGGTCCATTCAAAAGTCTGATGGCAGCAGGGAAGAAGCTGTTCTTGAGTCAATTGGTACGTGACCTGAAACTTTTGTATCTTTTTCCTGACAGAAAAAGGTGGAAGAGAGAATGTCTGAAGTGGGTGGGCTCCTCAATTATGCTGGCTGCTATGCCGAGGCAGTGGGAAATGTAGACAGATTCAATGGATGGGAGCCTTCATGGTAGACGCAGGAAGTTGGGGGTCTGGAGCTAGGTGGCACAGTCTCAGAATAAGAAATAGGTCATTTAGGACAGAGATGCGGAAACACAGTCAAATGATGTTAAATCTTTGAAATTCTTCGCTTGTGGAGACTCAGTTATTGAGTAGGTTCAAAGCAAAGATTAATAGGTTTCTCGATACTAATGATATTAAGGGATATGGGGATCATGCAGGAAGATGGCATTAAGGTAGAAGATCACCGATGATCTCGATAAATGTTGGTGTAAACTCGAGGAGCTGAATGGGCTACTCCTTCTCCTATGTTACATTGTACTAGCCACATGAAGATGGAATTAGAAATAAAGATATTCTGGTAGTAATCAATGTTGGAATGTTGATGGGATAGCGAGCATCCTCCATTGTGCAATGAACTGCTTAGCCATCAACTCATTGTGAGCACTATGGGAAACATTGATACTGTTGTCACATGACAAAAACACACTTGATGTATCAGATATCATATTATTCTAATAACAGCCCAGAAACTCAGTTCAGGGTATGCAAACCAGAGGGAAGCCATTTTTTCCAGCAAGAGAGAAAGAGCCCTGACTGAAAAATCCACAGTAAGAAGTCTCACAACACAAGGTTAAAGTCAAACAGATTTAGTTGGAAGCAAAAGCCACTAGCTTTCAGAGCGCTGCTCCTTTGTCAGGTAAGTTCACAAACAGGACATGTTAAGAGACAGCATTAATGCTCTCTCCACTCACATTGTCTGCACCTTTATGACTTGGTCACCTGTAAAAACTTTCATTCCAACCATTATTTTGTAAACTGAGTGTGTGCCTTTATATGCCCTGTTTACCCCAGTCCAACGCCAGCATCTCCACATCATGAAAAATCCACCACAGGGAGAGAAATGGGGCTAATTTGTTTTACCCACAAGATTATATTTATTCATTCAAGGTGCAGCCATGCCTTTGATTGAATTGTCAGAAAACTTATAACGCTAGGAATACTGTGTGAATTCATCACCAGAGATCCTTTCTCATCCAATGAGCTGAAAGGGAATACCTAGGCCTGCAATGCTTTTGACAGTCACTTTGGATAGAGCAATAGTAACTTTAAATAAATTGAAGTCTATGCTACGTTTTTAGAACTCATTTTTCTTTGGGTGTGTGGTTCTATGTGTATGAGAAATGGCTCTTTGCTGCAATTACATTTTGGATATTTAGAATATGAATATGTATCCTTTCCTTTGACTCAAACTTAAAATGAACCTTTTTTATGTCTGCTTTTAAAAGTCATGGCACTCAAGGGGTTAAAACACTCCTTCTCAAAAATATATTCTGTTGCAATCAGTTGAGAGGCTGGGAAGAAAGGGGAAATCATTCAACGTCTTTCCCTTGCCCATAGCAAAATACACTGAAATACGCTGAAAATGATACGCTGAAATAGCATTTCATTTGCTGTGAATATTAGTATTCATATTTGCAATTCAAAATAGTGACAGCAGCTGAAAACTGTGTGTCGAGTAATTACTTAATCTGATCAATATATGAACAGGCTAATAGGATTTTTACTCTTTACAGTTAAAGTGTGTACAAATTTAAATTGAAAGAAATGTGAGCAATCCCCACCATTGAGACATGGATTAAAGTATTATGGGACTTAATACCTCTAGAAAATTGACCTATTCACCAAGGCTAAGACAGGATCAGTTTGTGAATGTGTGTTCCCGGCACGGTTCCCCACGTGTACCCCCCATTTCAGCCTACCACCAACCCCCTGCATCTGGATTTCTACAAGCATGCACCTAATCCAATTTCACCTCTAAGGGAAAATTAGTATGTCCTTCAAACTGCAAACAGCGGATTTTACATCATGTGTCTCTGTCTGTTGCATGCAGAGAGGTATTTCTAGCAACACTACTGTTACTTCACAAACATGGCCTGCACATCAGAGGACAACCTGCTGACCTTGAGAAATAAAAATTCCTATTAGCTATCAGTGGTAGAAATAAAATCTATAAATGTGGTATGTTCACTTGAAATAAAATGAAATATCAGTTTGTGTCCACAAGTCGAAAATACATGTTTATGCTTTTACAACAAATCTGTGTTATTTATTAGTAGGCAAGCTAGGTTAAAACATATAAAAGATAAAATAAATGAAATGTGTGAGTAAGCAGTCTAGTGATGATTACAGGTTTGACTGACAGGTGCTTGTAAGAAAGCTTAGTCTTCAGAGCAACTCTAAATCCTATTACAATAGAATAGTCAGTATATTGGATTTATTTAAATGAGAGACTGATATCATCTAGCTAAAGAAATGGAATCATCTCTGGATGCTGTAGGATGTCTGATACCGTGTCAAGGCAATCATCACTTTGCTAGAAGACAAGATTTGTTTTTATTAGTTTTAAAGAAAAACAAAATAAGAAATACTGATGTGAAAATCCCTTAACAAAGCAATGTGTAGCAAGTTATCCCACTGACATCAGAAATTGCCATTCATGTCACCAATATAGACTTGCTTGATGATTTATTTTATGGACATTGTGCTTTAAAGATAAATTAATACGGTGAGCAATTGAACATTATTTTACAGTTTGTGCCCTGTTTCAGCATTTAGTAGTCCCTATTTGCTTCCTTGGAGACTCAATGAATACAATCCAATTTTGAATGTCTGGGTGTGAGCCACGTTGATCAGTAAGATCCCAGTTTTGATTCCTGGCCCGTACTGAGTTAGCCAATCCTAGCCTCACTGAATAATATTCAAAAACCCCCTGACGAACCCCATACCAAGAGTTTAAGGAGAGGGGGAAAGGACAAAAGAATGGGCACAACAATGGGCCAGAGTTTCTGCATTCGTTCTCCACTGAGTCCTGCTAAAAAAAATTGTGAGCCTTGGATGCAGACTGGATAAAAATTGGCTGTGAAACCTATGATCAAGTCATTTGCTGGCGGTGTGCCTAAGATCATGTGAAGAATGTGAAGTTAGGTTAAGTACTGCAGGACTAAGAATGCAAATAGTTTCAGGATAAAATAGGAGATGGGGAAAAACAATAAACAAGACCAAACAATTTTTGACAGTCTTCCCACAGCATGATGACAATTTACCTTTTTATTCCAGCCAGAAATTATTTAGATAACAGCACTTCTCTACATTCATAAAGAGAGTGTTATGAGTTGATTAGTAATGCAAATTTCAGGTCACATCTGGTGCCGTAAATTATTTTTATCTTTGGTTTTAATAAGAAATAAGGCAAGTTTCAGATGTAGACACTGCCACTGCTCCAGTTCAATCCTATCCAGAGGAACACACGCAGACAGATCTGCAGAGTGTCTCAGAGCAAGCTATTCATAGCTGTCTTAGTATTTGAATCTCTGCAAAGATAAAAGTAACAAATGTGACACTTACTATTTACCTGAATAGTTATTTTAATCTGTGGGTTTTTGCCCTTTATGTTGTGCAGTGTAATGTGTTTGTCAATTCATTGCTGGTCTCAATTTCCTACATATGCATGTGCAAATTTCTATGTGTCAAGCAACATGGTTATTGCTGATGATCCTGCTGAAGTTGCAGAGGACAAGCAAATATCACTGTTGACATAAATCTGGAAATGAAAAATACTCCAAAAATTTGACTGACCTTTGACAGCACCAGAGTCATAATGTACAGTGTCATTTGGAAGGTATGTTGATTTATATAAGTAACATTAAAGTGTCATTAATATTGAATGTTAATGAGGCTCATCAGCTTCACTGAAGCTTCAGGCAGGAATTCTGCACTCTGACTTACTAATGAGGTACTTCCAGAGGCAATTAAAGTTTGCTGCTTCAGATATGTGCTGTTTACAGCCTTGACATCCAGAATGAAAGGGAAAAAAAATGCACCATTGCAAGACCATTCCCTGTTGGAACTGGAGTCAAAGTCAACTGTTGATTTTCAGCTAACTGAAGAATATGCAATGCTATTGACCATCAATACCTGCTTGAGGAAAACCAGTTATGTCTGGAAATTAAGCTTTCAGTTGCAGCATGTATTCAAATGTTCAGTTTTTTTAGATATCTCACAAATGGCATATTTCAAGTAAAAAAAAGTTTATTTATTAATCACGTTGGCTTACATTAGGATTTCAATAAAGTTACTGCGAAAATCCCCTAGTTGTCACACTCCCGCACTTGTATGGGTACACTGAGGGAGAATTTAGCATGACCAGTGCACCTAACCAGCACGCCTTTCAGACTGTGGGAAGAAACCAAAGCATCTGGATGAAATTCACGAAGATGTGCAGACTCCATACAGACAATGACTAAACAGGGAATCAAACCCAGGTCTCTGACGCTGTGAGGCAGCAGTGCTACCCATCAGCTTTCCAAACAAGAGATCAGAAGCAAAAGTTCATTTTGAGTGAACCAGCAACTGACTGCACTGGGTCCCTGCCACGGTTCTGCATCTTCCGCTTGCAGAGGGCGGTCAAGGTCTGGTGTGCCTTCGCACTCAGATAGCGATCTTCTGCCTCCAGACCCTGCAGAGATACCTTTATGTTGAGCCCTCGCGATGTATTTCTTCCACCAGTAGCATGGCCTGAATTATGACGTGCAGCTCCTGCACATCAATCTGGGGTGTGTTTTGACCTCCTTGCAGGAGTTGCCTATCTTTTACCAGGACCTCCTCACTGTCTAGAACATGGTTGCCTTGCGATGTAACTCTCCGCCATCAGGGGCGGGCGGGGGGAGGTGGTGTCAAAAAAACATGAACACAATCATTGGATGGTAATTGCAAATGATTGCAATGTCATGTTAGTGGATTCCTGAAATACATCCATTAACATACCAGCAGCAATACTGCCAGAATGCTGAGCTGAGAATTATGAATATAAACAACACAATGCTGTTTGTTACACAGTGTTGCATTGTTTTCCAGACAATAACACCACTGTTGAGTGATTTCCAATGGGAGCGAGGGCAGCAGAATGAACCCCAAATCCAGCAGTTCAGTGTGAATGCTTCGTGCATTAGCTTTCCGCAAAGACTGGAAAATTTATTATTAGTTTTTCCAAGAGACACTTCCTGTATCAAGCAAAGAAGAAGCCCACTAAAACAGTTATTTTTCTTGGTACAAACATTACTCCTGTGCAGTGATGGGACTGAGTTTTTCCTTAATGTTACTGCACGTGCAACACTTGAAACCAGTTTACAGACTCATTGGAGAATATTAAATGCCAAAATATGTGACATAGTGAAATGGAAGAACCATAATCATCATGGCTTTTCCTCTTTTCTGCACTGTGATGAGCACTGTAATGAAGAAATTAATTAAGACTCCTTCCCCCATTCTCTTTCCATTTAGTTATTTTTCCCCTGCCTCTTGTATCCTGAAGCTTATTCCTGAGTTAGCTGTATTTCCAGGGATGTCAGGCAATAGTTTCTCCAAGGACCTTTGAACTTGAGCCTGAGAAGTGAACATCAGGTGGTCTATAATCCTTAGTATCACACCACACCGCACATCACATTTACCGAACTGCCATCAGGGGAAATAGTGCATCCAAGTTTTTATCTTATAAATTGTAACACCACTGTGGATTCCTAATAATTTTGAAATAACATTTTGAAGCAGAAATGCTGAACTTTTACCTTTACACAGGAATCAAAAGCAAAGCTTAGTCTTTCCAGGGGAGTGCAGGTGAAAGGTCCTACCTAATATTTAGCGATTTTTTCCTGAGCTCAGTCCAATGCAAGTTCATGTCATCAAGACGCCTCTGCAACAAAACCCCATCCTCTGCACCTTCCAGACCTTTGAGTATTTTCTGTCCATTCTCATCCAAGTTATGGTAAGTGTCAGTGTGAGCTTCAATTTCTGTCTGAAGATCCTGTCGAAGAAGGAAAAAAAACACATTGCTTTTATATTTCTCGATTTGTCAAAAATGGGCTTTCACGGTCAGAACAATCATTGAACTGTGCCTGACTTCACATTTTATTCAATTTAATGATAAATTGGAAATAAAATTGACAACAAAATAAAACAAAACAGAAAAAAAATGCATTCCTGACACCACTGACCTTTACGTAATATGTTTTTCTTTGCGGCATTTTTAATCTAAACCTTGGAAGGATGCAAAGACTTTGTGGTGCCTGCATTGCGCCCAAGATAGTTTGCTTGAGAAAGCGCAGATCCTTGTCCACTTTCTGCTCAGTAAAGTGTGGCTGGATAAGAACCAGCCTTAACATTCAATATTGCATAACCAATCCAGAGGATACAATACCATCATTCAGGGCAGTGGCCTTTCAGCAACACAACAGTTGAATAGACCACTCATATAATTAGCTTTGTTTTTTATTGAAATAAAAAAGCATCACAGTTCTCAGTTCTCTTTAAATTTTAAAGGGTTCTGGCATGTGAACATTCCTCAAACAGATGCCACGCTCCCAATTTGCAAATAGTTATGCACATCACAGCATACTAACCCACCTACAGGCTCGATTGGGCCAACTGCACTATACTGAGTGAGCTTTTTGCTTTTCTGTACATCGGGCAATTGTTTTCTTTTCATCCTCATGATCCTTCCTACCTGCATCTTCTCAAAGAAGGAAATATAAGGTGAGAGTATCTATGTAGGTAAACTCCGATACCCCAAATTGGCAGGACCGTCAACACTGGACAATTCTTAAGTGAGAGACAGTTCACTCATGAGACAAATCGTTGAAACATCTATTACTGAATCATTAACATAACTAAAAACAACAAAACGTGACTGCTATATTGGCTACTGCAGACAAATATATGTTATATCTCAAAGTAAGATAGAAGATGCTGAAATATAAAGCATATCCATCAGCAAATTCAACTATTGCTCCAAACACAATTCCTCAGATAATGAAGCAGTCTATGTCAATTTGCCGTAAGACATAGACACTATCAAGGCTTGTACCGATAAATGGCAAGCAAATTAAAAACACACGGGTCCCAGACAAAAATCATCACCAAAAAGAAGTGTCAAAGCACTTTCCTTTGTCGTTCAATGGCAATGCCATTGCTAAATCTTCCAACCTCAACATCCTGGTGGTCACCACTACCCAGAATTTAAATTGGAATAGAGGGAATGAGTAAAGTGTGAAATCACAACCATCTTAGGACTCAGTTATCAGGGAGCCCAGCCGCAAAAGCATAGCGATTCAAGTGCACTGGTCCCTTGTGAAGGTGTGATTTTATGCATATGGTTGAGATGATGGATAAGCAGAAGTCTATTACCAGCATTTGTAGCTTCCTACAAATGCAGGAAGCTTCTCTCAACCTGTACATGGAGATTCGTGAGTGAACAGACATTTTAAATGTTATAAACCCAAAATAGGAGCAGCAAAGATATTAATATTTTAGGATCCCAAGCTTTCAAAGGGATACTTGAAGACAATAGAGAACTAAGATGAAAGCAGAAAGAAAGGTATTTATGAAAATGAATTTTCAGCTACAGTTCATTGTTGGGGAGGCCAAGCCCTAGTGAAAGCCAATTCCTGTGTTTTGGGGTATATGGAAAATCTGCAATTTTAATTGAAGCAACTCAGTCTTGGGTTAGGAGAATATCTGAACTGAGATACAGTTTGTTTTGGATCTCCCTTGGGAAAAAAAATACATCAGCGTGGATTAGCTCTGGGAAGTCATGGATTGTGCTTTTGTTTAAAGTGAAAGCAATTTCTCAGTTTGGGTAATATTTATTGGATTTTATGGTCAGCAATCTATAGATGTTGTTGCCAAAAAGACAGTTTTATTATGCACCTTTTATAAAGCACTCATTCCTGACCACAAACTCATATTAGTGACATTGCTGATGGCATAGAATCACAGAATTCCTACTGTGCAGAAGGAGGCCATTCGACCCTTTGAGTCTGCACCGATTCTCCAACAGCGCATCCCACCCAGGCCCTATACCCATAACCCCACATATTTTCCCCTCTAATTCTCTCAACCCATACATTTTGGGATAATAAGGGGTAATATATAAGAACATAAGAAATAGGAGCAGGAGTAGGCCATCTAGCTCTTCGAGCCTGCCCCGCCATTCAATAAGATCATGGCTGATCTGTCGTGGCTCAGTTCCACTTTCCCGCCCTCTCCCCATAACCCTTAATCCCCTCTCTTATCAAAAACCCATCAACCCGCGTCTTAAAAATATTTAGCGAGGCATACTCCACCACTTCAACGGGCAGAGAATTCCAGAGATTCACCACCCTTTGAGTGAAGAAGTTCCTCCTCAACTCCGTTCTAAACCGCCCCCCCTTTATCTTGAGGCTGTGCCCTCTAGTCCTACTGTCCTTTCTGAGCGGGAAGAGTCTCTCCATCTCTATCCTATCCATCCCATTCATCATCTTATACGTCTCAATGAGATCTCCCCTCATTCTTCTAAACTCTAACGAGTACAAGCCTAGTTTATTCAGCCTCTCCTCATAGTTCAACCCCCTCAACTCCGGCATCAGCCTAGTAAACCTCCTCTGCACTCCCTCCAAGGCCAAAATATCCTTGTGTAAGTGCGGCGACCAAAACTGCACACAGTACTCCAGCTGCGGCCTCACCAGTGCCCTATACAGCTGCAGCAAGACCTCCCTACTTTTATATTCAATCCCCCTCGCTATGAAGGCCAGCATCCCATTCGCCTTCCTGACCACCTGCTGCACCTGCAGGCTGGGTTTTTGCGACTCATGCACAAGGACCCCGAGGTCCCTCTGCACCGTTGCCTGCTGCAGTTTTTCACCATGTCAGTAATAGTCCTTCCTACCATTATTCCTACCAAAGTGGACAACCTCACACTTGCCAACATTAAATTCCATTTGCCAGTTCCTGGCCCATTCGCCCAGCCTATCTAGATCCTTCTGCAGACTCTCCATACCCTCCGCGCAATTTGCCACCAATCTTGGTGTCATCAGCAAATTTCGACACCATACACTTGGTTCCCTCCTCCAGATCATCTATATAAATGGTAAATAGCTGAGGCCCCAGCACGGACCCCTGGGGCACTCCACTAGTCACCAAATATCCCTCAACATCTAATTTGTCAAACCTCCTGATAAATGTTTATATATAAATTAGATCACCTCTCATTCTTCTAAATCTAAGGAATATAGGAAATGGTTCAGAAAAAAGCACCCTTCCCATCTCCCCCAAGTGCCCCCTTCCCAGCCCCCCCCGACCCCCCACCCCAATGCTTCCTCATTGCGCTCATTCCCATGTTTCATCCTTCAAAGCACTAAAACAGTTGTGGAGGATCTGAGTCAGCAGCCTTTAAAAGCACTCTACTGCAGCGATCGGCAATCTAGATTTGTGAGTGGGCCACATAAGGGACCCTCCTTCATCTCATGTGCTGCAAGACTGAAATTGGGTTTGTTGACTAGCCACGACCTGATGAATAAGATTGAATATGCACTGAGTATTATAGAGTGAGTTATAAGAAATGTTTAATCATTCATACATTAGTAGGACTCCAAAATGTTAAAAACAAAATAAATATTTATGCTTTGGAAGCAGAGAGAGTGCAAAATTCTCACAGTCAATGTTATGTGCAAACAGCACGTACCTCACTTCAGTCACCCTTGCTTTATGTGTGTACACTTCAGTCATACTGGGAGTGAAAAGACACTATGTGGCTGGAAATTAGCAGAATGTGACAACCCTGCGCGTGAACGAATGTCAATAAAATATCTCTTGAGCTGCACTTGGAACCTAGATGCGGCCCCTAGGCTGCATACTGTCCAGCACTGGCTAACAGCCTCAAAACTGGTGGTAATTCAGAGACAAACCCAGGTCTCTGTGTGCATCTTCCTGGAATATCAACTCATGTATATATGTTACACATGTGTATGCTTCTTACATCAATGCATATTATTTAAATCAATCCACAAGGAGGAAGATGGAACAAATTCAACCCAAGGCAGCTTAATTATGAGTCAGAGTGGTAGTTTATATGGTAAGTTACCAGTAGAAATATAAGTCATATATATATATACCTGTATATTTGAAATGCATTATTTCTTATCAGGCTGAAGCAACCCTTTACAACCTGCATACATTTACGGATGATAACTGGAACAAGTTAACTTTTCTTTCAAAACATTGTATGTACTTTTACTCTGCCATGAAGTAAATTATTATAGCTGTTCATCTTTTTGATACATTTCCTATTCTATTCTTATATAGAGCATTGAGCAATGAACGTTTGTTTGCACCAAAGATATATCACTAATTGATTGTTAAGCCCAAAAGTTGCAGAGCACTCATAAATGGTTGTTATAAATATATAACACTTAAAAATGATTGCCAGCAATATTATTATAGCCACAACATAACTTGTATCAAATTCTTCTTTGTTTTAAGAGAGCTAACCTCTTCATTAAAATGCCAGAGTGGAATTAGATACATTGCGTAAATATGAAATTCTGATTTTTGAATTCCTTTCATGGGGCATGGGAATCACTGGCAAGGTCAGCATTTGTTGCCCATTCCTCACTGTCCTTAAGAAAACCATGGTCAGCCATCCCCTACAACTGCTGCAATCCATCTGCTGAAGACATACAATGCTGTTAAGAAGAGAGTTCCAGGATTTTGAACCAACAACAGTGGAAGAATGGCAATGTAGGGAATGACTCTCCCATTGCGACCCACGTACTTTTTGGCGGGTGTGATCTCGAGAATCGTGTGTTGGCCATTTCGTGGGATGTGCACGTGTTCCCGACGCATACGCATCTCCCAGAGCCAGGGAACAGTCACAGTCGGAACCGTGCTGGAAACAGGTGAGAACAGCCATAAGTGATTTAAATCTGTATTTAATGCATTTTAAATGTATTTTACATGTGATTATCCAGGGTGGGCCCAATAGCACCTCCCACCTTGCCAGGAGTACTTTATTCTGGCGAGGTTTAGAATAATTCCCCATGTTCAGGGAACTAGTGAGGGACCCCACTGGAGCTAAGGGGGGCAATCAGGGCCTCCCAGGGGGTTGGATAGCAAGGGATGGTGCCCCCAGGCATGGGCACCCTGATAGTGCCAGTCTGTGCTCCTTGGAGCAGCTGAAGGGGCAGTGCCCATGCCTAGAGGGCAGTTTGGCACTGCCCACCAGACATCGGCAGTGCCAAGGGAGCAGTGTACTGTTGGCAGGGTTTATTTGGGTAGGGCCTAGAGGCAACTGGTGGTGTTGGGGGTCCCGCTGCCACTCTGCATTGGGATCAATCTCAGCTAGAGGAGGTCAGCGATCGAAGCAGGTTGAGGGGCTGGGTCTGCCGCGGGGGGAGATTTGCCTCCCGTCGAGGAGGGGATCTGACCTGGGGAGGGGTGATCTGCCAAGGTGAGCGGGGTGTGGGGATTGCCATTGCTGGGTATGGTGGGGCTGGACATCGGGGCACTCTGGGACGGGAGAGGTTGGGGCTGGCTTGGGAATTGTGATCGGCCTATGGGGGGTGCTGGAGCAGCAGCACTGTGGGGATCCTGGACTGGTCAGTGATTGAGGAACATGACAGATCAGTGCCACTGCACATGTGCAGAGTTCCAGAGCTGTCAGACTCTAACGCGAATAGGCCCTGGGGTTTTTAATGATATTCATTGTGACCTCTGCATTGCACAGAGTGGATTCAAGTTTGAAGTTGCACTGAAAAAACAGTGGTGATCTAGGACAGTTTTCCCACCAATTCAGCACTTTTGGGAGAATCGCCCCATTGTTTCAAAGCAGGACGGGTCTGTGGCTTTTAGGGGAACTTGCAGGTGACAATGTCCCAAGTGTCTTTTTTTGCATTCATTTGTGGGACATGGGTGTCGCTAGCTGGCCAGCATTTATTGCCCATCCCTAGTTGCCCTTGAGAAGCAGGTGGTGAGCTGCCTTCTTGGAACACTGATACAACTGAGTGGCTTGCCAGACTATTTCAGAGGGCAGTTGAAAGTCAACCTTATTGCAATGGTTCTGGAGTCACATGTAGGCCACACCAGGTAAGGACGGCAGATTTACTTACCTAAAGGACATTAGTGAATCAAATGGGTTTTCCACAATTGGCTTTTGCCAATTATGGTCATTATTATGGTCAATTTATGGTCATCAGTAGATTCTTAATGTCAGATGTATTTTATTAAATTCAAATTCTACCATTGCTGTAGTGGGATTCAAATCTGGGTCCCAGAATATTATCTGAGCTTCTGGATTAACAGGCTAACAACAATGCCACTAGGCCATCACCTCCCTTAAAGCCCTGGTTGTTCTTGGTGGTAGAGATTCAGGTTTCTGCAGCTGAATGAGTGTTGGTGTGTCTGTGGTGGAGGGGTTAAATTTTTAAGGTGTTAGACAGGGTGCCAATCAAGTGGGTTGCTTTGTTCTGGATGTTTTTGAGCTTCTTGACTGCACCCATACAAGCAAGTGGGGAGTATTACACCACACTCCTGATTGTTGCCTTGTAGATGTTGGATTTATTTTGGGAAGTCAGAAGGAGAATTTCTCATTGCAGAATTCATAGCTTCTAACTTGCGCTTGAAGTTATTTATATAGCTGTTCCAGTTTAGTTTCTGGTCAATGTTAACTCCAGAATGTTGATGGTGAGAAATTCAGAGATAGTAATGCAATTGATTGTCAAAGGGAAATTATTAGATTCTCTCTTGCTGGAGATGGTCAAAGCCTGATACTTGTGTGTTTGATTATTATTTGCTGCTTATCAGTCTGAGTCTGAATATTGTCCATATGGTCATCAATAGCATCACTCACAATAATTTCCAGGCTGAGTAATATCCTCTTAACAATAAAACAAGCTTTTATTTTGAAGGGAACATCCCAGTTATACAACTGATTTCTTGAAACTAGGATCCCTCATTTGCTTGTGAATACACAGGGCAGAAAAAAAGAACAAGTCCCAGTTTCACACAGTTAAATATTCATAGGCACATTTCCATATACGTTGGCCAGTATCCTGCAAGTATAATAATTCTGACAATATTCTCCTCTGGTTCTTGTATTAAACGCATTTGAATTGAATAAATGCCACCACGGCAAGAAAACTGATTTCTCTGATCCTGTCTTATCATGTGAAACAATAATGAAATGGACTGTTTTTGAAATTGACTGTTGGAACTACAACTACCATGGATATTGATAAAATAAAATCTTTTGTAATCTTCGATTAGACCCTGAATCATTTCACAGCATAATTTATTCAAGAAGGCTTAATTTTCACTTTGGGCACGATGCCTTGAAGCTTGTGCAGTGATATGCAATACAAAGCAATAATGCTGTATGGGCTTCTCAAGACAATCCAAGAAAGAATTTGCAGCTTTGCTTTTGCTTTGATCTGTCGGTTAATGCTATATTTGCTCAGGGCAGGCTTTGTAACTTAACGCATTGTATACATTCTAAAATGCAGTGTAACCATGCATTGAAACATCAAGCTATCACCTGGATGTTGGGTTCCAAGTGCAGAGCTAAACACTTTTTTTTAAAAACAGCTATTACTATGCTGCAAACCCCACAGAATAGGGGTGCAACAGTGGCACAATGCTTGGCACTGCTGCCTCACAGCACCAGGGACCTGGGTTCAATTCTAGCCTCGGGTCACTGTCTATGTGGGATTTGCTCATTCTCCCTAAGTCTGTATGGGTTTCCTCCAGGTGCTCCAGTTTCCTCCTACAATCCAAAGGCTGATTGGCCATGCTAAATTGTCCCTTACTGTCAGGGGGATTAGCAGGATAATATATGGTGTTAAGGGGATAGGGCCTGGGTGGGATTGTTGTCGTTGTAGGCTTGATGGGTTGTATGGCCTCTTTCTGCATTGTCGGGATCCTATGGTTCTAGAATACATTTCTATTTTTAGCAAGCCTTACGTTGTCCATCAATATTATATGTTGCTGAAAATAAACTGCTACGTTAGTGTACCTTTAAGAGATTTTTTTATAAATCATGTTTTCTGCAGTTGTAAGCAGGCCTTTTTGGCTTCAATTGTTTTCTCATTATTGGCACCGGTGTCTCTGGAGGAGTCTTTTTATTGTTGCTTAAATGGAGGTTTGTTTATTTTTACTGGGATGTTTATGACTTTGCATTGTTAGAAGAAAAACTGGTTGGCAGGTCAGGTGACAGGAACTTTTTCATTTTTCTGTTTGGCTGCAGTTTGGGTTTGGTTTTCAGATGGGACATTAAGCTGGAAAGAAGTATCTCTCTCTCCTTGGTTTTAGAAATTCTGTTGGCCATCTGAAACTGTACTGTGTGCAGTTTTGGGCGCTGCACCTGCGCAAAGATATTTTGGCCTTGGAGGGAGTGCAGAGGAGGTTTACTAGGCTGATACCAGAGTTGAGGGGGTTGAGCTATGAGGAGAGGCTGAATAAACTAGGCTTGTACTCGTTAGAGTTTAGAAGAATGAGGGGAGATCTCATTGAGATGTATAAGATGATGAATGGGATGGATAGGATAGAGGTGGAGAGACTCTTCCCGCTCAAAAAAGACAGTAGGACTAGGGGGCACAGCCTCAAGATAAAGGGGGGGCGGTTTAGAACGGAGTTGAGGAGGAACTTCTTCACTCAAAGGGTGGTGAATCTCTGGAATTCTCTGCCCGTTGAAGTGGTGGAGGCTGCCTCACTAAATATTTTTAAGACGCGGGTTGATGGGTTTTTGATAAGAGAGGGGATTAAGGGTTATGGGGAGAGGGCGGGAAAGTGGAACTGAGCCACGACAGATCAGCCATGATCTTATTGAATGGCGGGGCAGGCTTGAAGGGCTAGATGGCCTACTCCTGCTCCTATTTCTTATGTTCTTATGTTCTTGTGAAAGCAAGGTCTTACCTTTCTGGAGGATGGAATCTGCTGTTGTTGGTTTGCTGAGAGTTCCTGGTGTTTTGGGAAGCTGTTCTGATTCTATCCAGAGAACTGTAGGCTTCATCCAAAGCAGTCAACTACAGTATCATGTGAGCATTAGTCTATGCCGTATTAAAGCTGTTTGAAGGGTCTTGTTTATGGGATTGGTTTGATTGGGTCATCTCCTATATTTAAGTATTATACATTATCATGGTTGTTTTGGTGTTGTCTGTAAGTGATAGAAGTTATTGCTAATATTCCTACTATACATGTTGACTATATTCTTAAATAAACTTTGTTTGATAAAAGCTCTCGTGGGTCATTTGAATCATACCTGAAGTGAAACCTGTCTTGCTTATCCTAGCCAAATTCAAGATGCAAAACATATGATCCAGGTGAGCTCCGTAAAACACTTTTTATGGAGTTTTTGACCTGAACCATATAAGAGATATTTTGTTGAAGCTTTTCATATTCAGTGACTGGCTGCCATTGTTCTATGTTCTCCATTGTTGTCCTCATGGCAACAGTTCACCCAGAGTCAGCTTGCCAATCAATCAGCACATCTTTCTCCTGTAATATAAATTGTTGTGATCGTTTGAAATTTGGTCTTGCATTTGTCCTAATGCAAGACTAAAAGCTCTTCTCAGCAACATTCAAGTAAATTGCAAGTCTTGAGCATATATTCTAGGCTGACTCTGCAGTGCAATGACGGAACATTGCTGAGTTAGAGGTGCTGGAATCCATTTTTTCAAGTGAGTTTTTCAGACAAGACTCAAGCTCTGCAGGCAAACAATGAGATTTCTCTTTTTGTTCTCCACTGACATTCACCACAATCTGACTACTGAGCAATTTCACATAATTGCCAGATGAACTTTGCAGCAAATATTCTAACAGTCCCAACAGAATATTTGAACATTTGAACTTAGAAACACTGATATTTGGTGCACCTCCTTCATCTATAACAATATATGTTTCCACAATTGACAATCTTAAAAACATCTGTCCAGCTCATCTTCAAAATAACTAACTGACATACCAGTAACTGTGTTAGATGGATCAAACCTTCAAACAGTTGACTTTCATACAATAAACAATTACTTTGAAATAGGAGAAATGACAAAAATCTCATCCTGGCACAAGCTTGCTTATCTTCCAGCTCAAATAGGAAATATACCCCAAAAAGTCATCTATCCTTTCTATTTTCAGATGCTAATGGACTGCTTTGTCTTTATGCCATTGTCCAGCTATATTTAAAAAAAGTAGAAATTTCTTGTCATGGCTGCATGAACAGACTAAGTCTTCCATTAAAATAGCACAGAGAGGAATTTAGTGCCAGAGCACTGAGGATCCAGAAAACAAAACAACAAGATCAATGGCAATTCTTCTTCTTATAAATCTTTAATACACATAAGCCATCATTGCACTATCACAATGCAAAGTGGATATTATCCAAAAACACTGTAAATTAATCTATGACTAATTAGGATCACAAAGACCAAGTATAGATTTTAATACCAAACACCTCTGCAAGGAAGTTCTCAAGTCAATTCACAAACCTGATTATTAAGCAGATCTGATCCTTAAGAAAGAAACAATTATTAGCTGTTTGATCAGTAGCATGCCCTGTTGCATCTGCCTGACAATAGCTCAAGATTAGTCCCCAGTTATTAATTCACAGCTGTACTTAAATTGACAGTAATGTGTACGTCAGTACCCAGTGACCATGGTACAATTAAGCTATGTTTGGAGTTTGTAAGCTCCAGAGTAAATAAGAGAGAGTCGGTAATTCATGAAAGTACAAAATCTGCTTCAACAAGGTGACTTCAACCTTGTTGCTGTAGATAATGTCTGACAGTCTGATGGTAGTATATGGCACTCGTATTTTAAATCAGCGCTGCCTGCAGAAACACATTTGGTAACATTAATCTGCTCTGAACAACAAAAATGCCACAAAGTAAAATTAAGCAGAAGACTCAGCTTTAGGAAACAACAGGCCTAACACAGGGGATCATGCAAACACTGAGGACAATAGAGTTTGCCTCCTTACCATGACTGTTAATCACTACAAAGATACTGCACCATTAATATCCAAACACAGAACTGATGAATCTTTGCTAATTCAAATTTGCCATGCTTCATAGAAAGACAAACATAACTTGATTGCAAGCTCTTGAATCTAACATGGAGCAGAATAAAATCATGGACCATTTATTTCATAATTGGTATGTGCCAATCTGGAGTCATGTATCCTAATAAATGACATGTTCCATCTGTTAAACAAGCACTGGGAAAGATTCAAGCTCCACACATGCTGCTAATGTAGCCTCTCAGATAACAGTTACCAAAAATTAAAAATTCAGACCTAATGAATAGGACCAAATTTGGAACATACAGCACAACAACAATTAAGCACAGCTATTGTAAATTCTTATTTATAATACTCCTATTTTATTTATCTATTTTATAGATGCATCTATTTTATAGATTCTTCCAAGATATTTAGTGGACTATTGAAATTTTAACTCATAAGCATCCAGTGGACCACCTGTGTTTTTATCACACAGAGACAATAAATGCTCTGGCACAAACTGCGATTACCGATATGCTGTGCCACTGAGTGATAACATGAGGGTTTCTGCCTGAAATTCTTGACAAGTCAAGTTCCTAATTTTAGTCATACTACTACGTGGAGAATCCTCGAACATAGAGAAATTGGCAGGAGGTTCCCAACTAGATGAAGCCGATATAGCTCCTAGCAGCCAATTCAGAAGGATCAAAGTCTTTATCGGTGAGTAACCTTTCACTATCTACAATAAGTTCCATCTTGTAAATATAGGTGGCAATGGAAGAGTCAAATAGGCTATTATTGTATTTAACAGGAATTACCATAAAGGGGAAATTAAAACAAACTGTAGCCGAAAATTAATGCAAAATATTTCACTTGATCAATGAATTTCAACTCATACCGCTACAACTATAAAATAAGTTAGAAAATCAGTTTGGTAACTTTTCTAATAACACACAAAATTTTTAGAGAAATATGGGGATATGGGAGCAGAATGGAAAACAATACTGGATGAAGCACATTGGAATATAAAATCTGTCATAGATCAGATAGGCCAAATGGCCTTCTTCCATTTTATGGATTCTACATATCTTAGATCAGTTTCTGAAATACTGAGTTATACTTGTGCTTTCCTTTATCGCTCCTGGGCATTATTGTATTAACCTCTAAATCAAGAGAGTTGAGATAATTGGTTCTTTGATTTGGCTGGGGGAGGGGGGTGGTCTGGGAGAGGGCAGGTGGGGAGAATGAGAGAGAATGTGATTGTAGGTATATGTAGTGAAAAGAGAGGCCCCATCAGTAATGTTTGAACTGACTATTATCCAACTGCTACTTGAAGGAAGAACTATCACAGCACTTTGCTTTATTATCTTTCAGACATCTCTGTCTATGCTAAATTCCTTTGCATGAAATGACCTCTAATTTTCTCAAGCACTTTCATACGTGGCATTTTATCAAATGCTTTTCTAAGCCCAGATAAACATTATTTATCACATTCCTCCAAGGGATTCTGGTCCTGAAATTACGTGAAGGTTCTAATTGGATTCCACCATAACTTTGGCAGGATATTTCTCATTCTGTAATCACTCCTTAACCCCAACTCCCTTCTCCTGCCTGCCAAGCCTCCACCGCATGCTGTGATCTATTCTGATTGCCAGAATTCATCCCTGGTGGCACCTAGCTGGCACACCAATCTGGCCGTCTCACATGAATTTTGAAAAGTCATGGTTGGATATTCCACTGTTCTGTCGCTGAGCCCCTTCCGGATCATTAGGTGTTGTATGTTTGTATAAATCCTTTTGCATACTGCAGCTTGCCATATTCATGTGACCTTTGATGTCATTATATGCAAATAAAGATTTCGTGCAGTAGCCACTTTACACACCACGTGGAACGCCAGAATAATTAAAACTTTGGTCTGCAAACCGTGACAGGATATCACAGCTGCCCAAGTCATTGTGGTTTTGACTTATCCAATATCTGCACTGAGATTAAGGGAGACTTCAGGAGGAATTGCCAGTCACAATGGCAAAATTATAAGGTTGTTACAGAGTTGAACAAAAAATCTGAACCAATAAGCGCAGCAATCCTGTAACCAGTGATGGGGGAAGGAGTGCCACAAGCTATGTTACATTCTCGACCTTGGTGAAGAGCAGAAAAAGCCAAAATTGTGCATGCTGGAGACCTTGAGGACTCATTTTGGAACGACCACTAATGTATTTTATGAATTCTATGTGCTTAACACTTGGAGCTCTTGAAAAGAGGAAGAATAGTGATCAGTGTGCAACTGCACTGAGACATCTTGTTGAGCCTTGAGAGTTTAGGCAGCTAAAGGATGATATGATTATCTGAGGAACAAGAGATCCTGCTGTAAGAGCATGTCTGCTCAGGAGAGAAACCTAGGGTTAGATTTACGCCATAGAGGCGAGAAGCTCAGGTTAGGAAATTTCCTGACTTGGCACATGTGTCTCCTTTAAAGGGGAACCCACCCACCATATTTTCATTCTGGGGAGATGGAGGCAGGATGGAATTAGGCTTGACATCTCTAGAAGCAGTCACAGATGTGACATACTTAGAAAGACTGCCTTGGTTCCCTGGCAGTACAGAGTTATATTAAAGGCTGTTGGGCATTCTAACCTTTACTCCTCACATTGCCTCATACTGTTGCCCACCTACTCTCCCTGCCAACTCCATATTCCAAGCCATCAACATGCCTGTTTGCCACCTTTATGCTTCCAGATGGAGGGCACTAAGCGCCATCATTTCAGCTGAAACAAGTCAAAATCTTGGACTCAATACACTTTAAGCAGCAGAAGAGATTTGCTGTGTTTTGCATAAGACCAAGCTATTGACAGCTGAGCAGGTTCTGATAGACAAGTATCCTGTTAAGATCAAGCAAACTATATGAAATGCAACTCTTGAATTGCAAAAGGAAGCTGTGATGAAATGATGGCTTAAAACCATCAAGTCCACAGCTGTTGCTGTGAGAGAGAATCAGGCATACAAATGGCTTCCCAAGATGGCATCTTGTACAGTTGGCTTTGATAGATAGAGAAACATTACTTAAAGGGTGAAGGTGGATAGGAAATGGAAAACATTGAAAGAGTGCAAGGGTGAACTGCAACAATTGTTTATTTCTGTTTGGTGCAAAAGTAGAATGGGAAAGGTGGCCAAACCATGGCTTAAAGGGAAATTAGGGATTGAATTAAATCCAAGGAGAGGTATACAAATTGGCCAGTAAAAAATAATAGACCTGTGGATTGGGAGCAGCTTAGAATTAGGCAAAGGAGGACCAACGTTATTGACCAAGGGGAAAAATGAGTGTGAGAGTAAGATTATGGGAACCGTGAAAACTGACTTTAAAAGTTTCTATAGGTATGTGAAGAAAAAACAATTGGTGAAGACAAATGTAGGTCCCTTAGTCAGTAACAAGGGAATTTGAAATGGTGAACAAAGATGGTAATAAGCTAAGTTCTGTCTTCACAAAGGAGGACACAAATAACATATCAGAAATGTTGGGGAACACAAGGTTTAATGAGATGAGGAAACAGTATTAATAGAGAAATGGTGTTGGGAAAATTGATCTGAAAAAAATTGATCTAAAAAAGTTTCATCCCATTTGGTTAGGACTTGACTTTTCTGATGTGCATTGCCAGATCCAGACCTAATACAGAGATATTTTCCAACAGACCCAAAGGAGTTCTTTACAAGAAGTTCAAATGCATTTGTAACCATGTGCTTTCAAGTAATCTCAATGGGCTGGGATTGATTGAAGACCAATATATCCCTAGGACCTGATAATCTATATCCCAGACTACTTAAGGAAACAGCCCTAGAAACAGTGGATGCATTGGTGGTCATCTTCCAAGATTCTATAAGTTCTTGAGGATTGGAGGGTAGCTAATGTAACCCTATCATTTAAAAAGGGAGGTTGAGAGGAACCAAGGAATTATAGACCAGTCAGCCTGATGTCAGCTGTGGGGAAAATGCTCGCACCAATTTAAAAGGCATAATAGCAGAGCATTTGAAAAACAGCAGGAGGATTAATCAGCATGGATTTATGCTTGACAGTGAATCATGCTTTGACAAATCTACTGGAATTCTACGAGGATGCAACTAGTGGTTATGAGGAGGAGCCAATGAATGTGGTTTATTTGGACTTTCAGAAGGTATTCAAAAAGGTCTCACAGAGATCAGCACATAAAATTAAAGTGCATGAGATTGTGGGTAGTGTATTCTTGCAGATTGTTTTGAAAAGTGGGAATAAACGGGTCTTTTTCCCCAGTGGCAGACAGTGACTAGTGAGGTACCAAAGGGATCAGTGCTAGGACCCCAGCTATTCACATAAGAACATAAGAAATAGGAGCAGGAGTAGGCCATCTAGCCCTTCGAGCCTGCCCCGCCATTCAATAAGATCATGACTGATCTGAAGTGGCTCAGTTCCACTTTCCTGCCTTCTCCCGATAACCCTTAATCCCCTTGCCTACCAAAAATCTATCTACCCGTGTCTTAAATATATTTAGCGAGGTAGCCTCCACCACTTCAACGGGCAGAGAATTCCAGAGATTCACCATCCTTTGAGTGAAGAAGTTCCTCCTCAACTCCGTTCTAAACTGCCCCCCCTTTATCTTGAGGCTGTGCCCTCTAGTCCTGCTGTCCTTTCTAAGTGGGAAGAACCTCTCAACCTCTACCCTATCCATCCCCTTCATCATCTTATACGTCTCTATAAGATCCCCCCTCATCCTTCTAAGCTCCAACGAGTACAAGCCCAGTCTATTCAGCTTCTCTTCATAGCTCAACCCCCTCAACTCCGGTACCAGCCTAGTGAACCTCCTCTGCACTTCCTCCAAGGCCAAAATATCCTTGCGCAAGTGCGGCGACCAAAACTGCACACAGTACTCCAGCTGCGGCCTCACCAGTGCCCTGTACAGTTGCAGCAAGACCTCCCTACTTTTATATTCAATCCCCCTCGCTATGAAGGCCAGCATCCCGTTCGCCTTCCTGATCACCTGCTGCACCTGTAGGCAGGGTTTTTGCGACTCATGCACAAGGACCTCCAGGTCCCTCTGCACCGTAGCATGCTGCAGCTTTTCGCCCTTTAAATAGTAGTCCCTCCTACTATTATTCCTGCCAAAGTGGATAACCTCATACTTGCCAACATTGTACTCCACCTGCCAGGTCTTCACCTACTCGCTTAGCCTATCTAGATCCCTCTGCAGACTTTCTACACCCTCCGCACAATTTGCTTTTCCACTTATCTTTGTGTCATCAGCAAATTTTGACACCCTACACTCAGCCCCCTCCTCCAGATCATCTATATAAATGGTAAATAGCTGAGGCCCCAGCACCGATCCCTGGGGCACTCTATTAGTCACCAACTGCCAATCTGAATAGCACCCATTGACACCTACTCTCTGCCTCCTATTAGACAGCCAATCCTCTATCCACGCTAACACCTTACCCCCAACTCCATGCCCCCTAACCTTCTGTAACAACCTTTTGTGCGGCACCTTATCAAACGCCTTCTGAAAATCGAGAAACACCACATCCACTGGTTCCCCCCTGTCCACCGCAATGTATATTAATGATTTAGGTGAGGGAACTAAATGTAATATCTCCAAATGAAACAAAGCTGGGTAGGAGGGAGAACTGTGAGGAAGAGATGTGTCAGTATGATTTGGACAAGTTGAATGATCAGGCAAATGCAGGACAGATGCAATATAATGTGGATGAATGTGAGTTATCCATTTTGGTAGCAAAAACTGGAAAGCAGATTGTCTGAAAGGTTACAAATTGAGAGAGGGGAATGTGCAATGTCCTTGTATTACCCAGACACTGACAGTAAGCATGCAGGTGCAGCAGGCAAGGTAGAAGGACAATGGTACGTTGGCCTTCATCGTGAGAGGATTCACGTTTAGGAGCAGGGAAGTCTTGCTGCAGTTATCCAAGGATTTGGTGAGGCCACACCTGGAATAGTGTGTACAGTTTTGCTCTCCTTATTTGAGAAAGGTTGTTCTTGCTATGGAGGGAGTGCAGTGAAGATTTACCAGAATGATTCCTGGGAAGGTGGGATTGATGCGTGAGGAGAGATTGAATTGGTTAGGATTATATTCACTGGAGTTCAGAAAAATGAGGTGGGTTTTAATGGAAGCTGGTAACATTCTCACAGGATCACACAGGGTGGATGAAGGGAGAATGTTCCTGATGGCAATGAAGTCCAGAACCAGGGGTCATAGCCTGTGGATACAGGTTTAGGACTGGGATGAGAAATTTCTTCACCCAGAGACTGGTGGAATTCTTTACCATAAAAAGCAGTTGAAACCAAAATATAGTATTTTTTCATGGTGTTAGATATAGCTCTTGGGGCTAAAGGGATCAAAGGATATGAGGCGGGGGCGGGGGGGGGGGACAGGGGAGGAAGTGGGGATAGGTAACTGTGTTGGATGATCAGCCATAATCATAATGAATTGTGAAACAGGCTCAAAGGCCCTCTCCTGCTTCTATTCTCTATGTTGGTCTGGCACTCATGCAATATACTCAATGACTCCTTACTTCACCATTGATCACCAGTTTTAAATTTTGTCAAAATCTTTCTGAAATATATAGTAAAAATTACTCTCTCTTTGTCATTATTCCAGTAATGCAGTCCAAATCACCAGCAGATTAGTTGAGCGTGACATGCCCATTTTTCTTTCCTCTGTGCAGTACACTTGTCTGTATTAAATTTCATCTGTCATTATTCTGCCCACTTACATATTTTATCCAGCTCATATTGTAATTTTTCAGCTGCCTCGTTTGAGTTATTTTTATTCTTTTATGGGCTGTGAACACCGCTGGCAGGGCCAGCATTTATTATCCATCCCTAATTGCCCTTGAATTGAGTGTTCGGCCATTTCAGAGGGAACCAAAGAGCCAGCCATGTTTCTGTGGATACCCAGTACAGGTAAGGATGGCAGATTTCTTTCCCTTAAGGAAATTAATGGACTAGATGCATTTTTGTAATAATTGACAGTAGACTTGCAATTTTTACTGAAATTCAAATTTCACCGTATGCCATGGTGGGATTTGATTTGAATCCAGGTCCCAAGGTCTCCAGATTACTGGTCCATTGTGTCACCACCTCTCCTGAGTCCACAAGCTTGTCCAATTTGACCAGTCTGCTTTGGGTTTCTGAGTCTGTCACTGTATAAGTAAGAGGTCCAAAAATCATCCCTAGGGCATTCCATTCAGTGCTTCTCCTCACCTTGTCATAATTAGTAAAATGAATACATATTTTCCTCTCCCCTTCAAATAATTTCCAAGATTTACCCTGAACAAAGTGCGCATACATGGAAAAGATTAGTTCATGTTGCTTTGGCACAAAGGTGAAGTGAAACACTAAACCGTTCAGAAATTTGTTCAGTGCCAAGGTTGATTGACAACTTCCAGTTCATTAGTACTGTGAACCATTTGTTAAGCCTCTCAATCTAGAATTCATGGCTCCCATGTTGACAAGTAGTGTGCAAGGGAATGCATGGAGAAAACTATGACGGTGACCTTGAGACAATTCATATCCCAGTGCACGAGGAACAATCTTGTCTCTCCCTGCCCACAAGGAAACCCGAGAAATAAACAAAGCATAATACACTGTGGCCCTTATGTGCCCATCCCAGGATTCTGCTCCCTGCAGGATTTAGCAAACACAGGGTCTCTCTCTCCTTCCCACCTTCTCACTCGGGCCTTAGTTTAAAATTGCAGATTGATTGTTGATGGTAACAAGGAATCATATTCTTTGTCCTGCTCATCTGCTCACAAGAAAAGTATAGGAACACGGCAGCAGGAAGCAGGATCAGAGTGGAGAAGTGAGTCCTGATATTTAAATGCACCTTACCCCTTAGCCTGGTTTCTGCCGGATGGGGGCAATTGAAATCAGGCCAATCGGTTACAAATTGAGTTGAATCTTAGAAAGGCAGTTAGTTCTTCCAGCAAGACACTGCCTATTTAGATGTCTGGAGGACAGAATTAACATGGTAAAATCAACATTCTAACTGGGTACACCATTATTATTGATTCCACTGTGATTTGATTTACAATCAGGCCATAAGTCTGAGGCACAATTTATTCTTCAAATAGACTTTCCTATTACAATGCTCAGATAGTGTTAAGAGAGGTCTCAAAGGAGAAAATAAATGAAAACACCTGCTCTTCAGCACTGGCTAAACAATGTCACATCACACTACAGCATCTACTCTTAACAACATTGATTAAAAAGAGACAGCTTTACACGGGTACATGATCTGCTCGTGCGAGCGCATCCCAATGAAAAACTCATATCAAGTGCAGCACCACAATATATAAGGATTCTACCTGAATATATTATTGACATTTAAAACATTTGGAGTGACTATGTGCCACTAGCTATTTCTATTCCTCAACATTGCCTGAGACACCAGACTCATTCCTTCCACCCCTAATTTTTTCAATTTTATCTGTTACTATGTGCCATAAGATTATAATGGAGGACACAAGATACTATGGTGGGGGAATATATTTCACAATAATATCAAGGAACTACATCTTAAATTTAATATTTCAATTCAATATTTTGTTTCCATTGAAAGATAATACTTTAACCAAAGGGTCAAAACTTTAACTTGTTCACCTGAACAGGAAGTAAATTCATGATCATGAATATTCGATATGACAGCACATACTGGAATTTAATTGTGGATTATGGCATTAATATATAAATACTGAGCACACTGGTGCATGATTACTTTGTTTTTTAACGAAGGGTTAACTTAATCTGCTGGTAAATGTGCTATGTGCCATACCAGTTACAAATTAAAATACTAGCGTAATATACAAATTTAGCAAGTGGCCATTTGCTAATATTGTGAGCTATAACTCCTTGGCTTCTACTGTTTATATAAATCCTCAAAAATATACCATAAATATTTCTTTGGATCAAAATATGCAGAGTTAATCTGGCACTACGTGGTGCTGTTTGCAAACATTTATGACCAGGGAGCTCCAATTATTGATCTCTGCTTGTGACAATGGGGCAGAGGATAGGACTTCAATGTTCCCTGACCTGTGAGACAGAAATTAAAAAACAGCTGTGGTTCCTGCATGTTTCATTTTGTCTGACATCATTAGTAGTGCACATGTAGATACAAAATAAGGATATGATTGGGCTGGTCTGTGATAATCCTTGCTGTTAATTAACCTTGCAAAATTCAGCCACAACCAATCGAATGATGATTGAGGCTACCATGCGATCAGAGCCTCAATCTGAGTTCTTGTCTTCAAGAAAGGAACATCAAGAGGACAAAAGCAACAAAAGAAAAAAATTGACATAACAACAGTTTAGCTCATAGTAAAACAGAATTACATTGAAAGGAAGCTTTAAATATTTTGTTCCAAGTATTCAAAATAATCCAACAACAGTGCCACCTCAATTTTAGACGTAAATTATTTTTCTTCCCCCTCCGCTTGGAAATGCTGACGTAAATTTCTTGCCATTATCCAGAACCTCATCCAAGTGATTATGTTGTGTGAGCAAACTAATGGACCATAGAGCCCAGTACATTCAAGTTTAATCCTGTCCCCTTCAAACAGTGACCAGTGGTGCTATGTAGTGTCCCCAGCTACATGTGCTCAACTGAGAATGACTAATTCAGCATACAGACCTAGGTCAGCATGGCTCAGTTATGTGCTAGCTTCCCCAACTGAGCCAGCCATTTCTCATAGGGTGTTCCCTCACTCCCAAGAAAAATCACATTATTTGAGATAAGATTTCAGTAGTTTTTTTTTTAAACAAATCTTTGAATAACATTCAGAAATCATCAAGGTGTTACCACTGCACCAAAAAGTCATGCAACCTAGCTGACTATGAAGGCATGACCAGACAAAATTAGATCCTACTTCCCTCATGGGAACAAGCCAAAAATTACCATAATCAAACCACAGCAGACAGTTTAATTGTGAGATGTGATTGCATACCTGTCAACATGAACAAAGTTGGGTCTTATCTCCAATAATTTTGTTTTTACAACAACACAAATATAATGGTCAAAATAGCAAACATTTTAGTCAGATACTGGGAGGCTTTATGTATCCACTTTTATTAAAATTAAGACTTGCTTGGCTTAATTTATACTCAACAGTTACAATCATCAGCTGCATGTGTTGGCCCTTACCCATGTTTGTTTATATAACAGATAGAACTGAGTGTGGGATGGCAGATGTGCTGCACCTAAATTGATCTCAACATTAAAACCATTCCTTGATTATATTGCTCTCTACCAGGAATATTTTAGCTTCTGAATGTGGAATCAATAATATTCATGCAGCATAACACTTACTCATTTCATAGATGCAGTCTTTCTGGCAAAAACAGAGGCAAGTACCAAACTAAATGGCTAGTTTACACTAGGCAGTTTCTCAGCATGTTTACAACTGCAGTGAAAGCGTGCACACATTAAGCTCATGCTGAATTCTTGGTCCCAATTCATTAGAATTGCAGCACAACAACAGGTTAAGTACCAAACATCGGCTAACAGTTGATATCAAATCATTTATTGTGAAACCATGAAGCTGTTTTCTCTAGCTCACAAAGCTAATCTTACACCTATTGAAAGTCGCTCGTAAACTTAAGTTTGAGTGCAGTATAATTGACTTTACAGTCCAGTTAAAATGTACTCACTGTACTGATATTGTATTTGTTCCAATCCCAGGAATTCCAGCAAAGGTCTAGGTCCATCCTTCTTTATCTTCTATTACTGTTTTCAGCCTATTCAGAGCTTACCCTAATATTTGTTCCTGTGCCTTTCTCTATAAAAAAAAACCTCGTTCTAGCTTGCCATTGATTTAGAAAAGATTCCCTTCAGCTTCATGCACACATACTCACAAAAACACAGGTTGTAACAGTGCTAGTATACAAAGCTTGCTTTCATTCAGCAATCCACCCAAGGTCTTTCTGCCTATTTCCACGGCAATCCATTTCCCTCCAGGATAAAGTAGAACAGCTACTGCTGCCATTAGTTCCGCTCACATCCCACTGCTTCCAATTAGCACCAATTTCCCCTTACAATACAGGCAGCCAGAAGGGCACGGCAGAAACAAAAAGGCAGCAGTCTTAAAAGCTGGGAGCAAACACAAGAAAGGTTTTCTTCCTTCCACCTGCTGAGTTATTAAAGCGGCTGCAGCAAATACAGTGTCACTCTCCTGGGCTTTGCTTTTCCTGATATGGGGTTAAACAGTATTTTTATGTAGAGTGTTAATTAGCCTTATATACATTTCTGCCAGTTTCTGCAGTTCTTGCCAGATCCTCTGGTCTCATGCTCCTCAAGGGAAGCTGTGTGTAAAAATAAAAAATCATACCCTCTGCAATATCCTATTTTACTTTGTTCTTTTATACAGGAAGACGCTGATAAATCTTTTACTTATTATGGCTTTTGAACATGTTTTTCCTGTATCAAGCTGCTGCATCACCCTCATCACCCCCACCATCACCCACCCCCCGACCTTCTCCCACACCACCACTGCCTTCAATGAGCTCGTGGCCATACTGCTGTGTAATCACTAAGAGGTGCACTTAAACAACTTGGGGTGATTGCCCAGACCATTCTTAATCACGCCATTGTGGAGAAATGCCTCCATTAGTTTATGCAAAAATCACCTCCCACAGTTCAGACTGGCACATTCCAAAGTCCAAGATTATGTGCTGAGGGATGCACCAAAGCTTGAAGCAGCTGTCACAGAGGTTCTGTGGGAAAGGCCATTGTTGAAGGCCCTCCTGCCACAACATACAGAAGGGTTAGAAACCATGTAAAATCCTTGGGCTGTGTGTGCCAAAGGATGTTTGACATGAAATGTAAATGTACACTGAAATTATACATTTGCACAAATGTAATGATGAGTGTGGTGAGGCATCTCATTTACAGTTTTGAAAGAAACTGATCTGTGCTGCATTTTCAGTAATGTCAAATTTGAAGTGCAATTGTGCTTAATATTACAAACTTTATTATAAAGGGGAAAAATCACCTAGGACAGTGCAGATGAGGTCAGCAACTTAATATGTGGGAAGCTGTAAGCCTCTACCCAAAGCCTACTGATGCAGTTCTGTTAGTGCATGAGTGTGTAAGTGCAGTGTGTCTAATTGTTGTGTACAGGCATAAAGTAGGTCAAAATGGCAAAGAATGGGTGCCAATGTCACTGGAATGGGATAGTAACAACAGCACTCACAGTCTGTGGTTGATTTTTGAAAGACAATGTATTCTGCTCTCAGAGTTACAAAGCCAATGTGCAGAGTGGACAGAGCAAACTTTCATCCATCACCTTGCTTTCTCCAAAAACCAGTTCAATTCAGATTGAATCCAATTCACGGTCTCTACAAAAGAAACAAGGTGGAGCCAAGCTGACAGGAAGAGGCATACCAGATCTTGGGCTTACTCTGCAATTGATCTCATATGCGTAATTTTCTCACCATGGATTTAAGCAGATGAAGGATGTATTGGGAATGAAACAATTAAAGGAAAGCGTGACGACAGTAATACAGGAACACCTTAAAAAGACTGCAGAGGAAATATAGAAAGTAAGAGCGGGAGTAGGCCACTCTGCCCTTTGAGCCTGCCCTGTCATTCATTATGTGGCGATGCTGGCGTTGGACTGGGGTAAACGCAGTAAGAAGTCTCACAACACCAGGTTAAAGTCCAACAAGTTTATTTGATAGTAAACCCACAAGCTTTCGGAAATGGTGTTCCTTCATCAGGTGAGTGGAAAGTTCTGATCAGAGAAGGGCATATAAAGGAACACACAGTTTACAGAATACTGATTAGAATGCGAGTGTTTACTTCTTTGACCAGGACCTTCCACTCACCTGACGAAGGAACTGTGTTCCGAAAGCTTGTGGGTTTACTATCAAGTAAACTTGCTGGACTTTAACCTGTTGTTGTGAGATTTCTTACTGCCGTTCATTATCATGGCTGATCATCAAATTCAATATCCTGATCCTCTCCCCACTTCTTGAAATTAGACAATGCTTAGGCCTCAACTACATTGTTAGTGAATTCCACCCATTCACCTTCTCTGGGTGAAGAAATTTCTCCTCACTTCAGTTCTAGAAGGTTTACCCTTTATAGGAGATTATTTTACAAATGGAAAGGCACCTCTCTTGACAAGTATTTTCATAGGGTGGCATAGTCTCTTTAACAGCAATTCAGTCAGCTCTCCATAATTATTTTCAGTTCATACAGCAATTAATAGGAAGGCATTTCTCGCAACTTGAATGTTTCGACCGAAGGGATCTGTATTCACACTGAAACAAAAGAGGAATCTATTCAGTATCGACAGCTGTTCAAACCAATCCAAAGAGATTGGGAACATTTTGTTTTCACACATGAAGAGGAAGTAGCAAGTTTCACACTTTTATTCACATTCCATGGATTCACCAAAACAGCTGCAACCCACAGATAGCAGAAATAGCGAAAGCATTTGATTCAAACTCCCAGGAGCAAATGTGGGAGTTTCACATAGAAGGAAGTGAATACGCACGTTCATTAGGGCATTCTCACCTCCTATAGAAAGGAAAGACAAACATTCAATAAAACCGGAACGCTCATAAGCATTGCAGAACTTGTATACAATATATTGCACGATGAGTGCCACACACCCTTCTGTCACTTCTCCAGCCTCAAAATAAAAGATAAATTCAGTCATATACTTTTATATGAATATAAATTTCTGTCCAAGATCATCACCAAACAGGTCTAGTCTGTTTTGGAAATGGTGACCCAGCTGGATCATGATATACCCAGCAGGAAGATCTCTGACACTCCAGTGCTACTTAGGAGATAATGATTGCTGATATACAGGACAGGATGGTGGACACCCATCTAATCAGCTTGGCCTGGGAGAAGGCCTTTGATAGAATATCACACACATATACATGATGGATGCGCTCTCCAAAATAGGTTTTTAAGGAGAGAATCTACAATTGGATCGAACTGCTCTGGCTAATCATCATACAGCTGTAATCAGGAAACAGAGAACATTCTGCTTAAAGCTGGAGTCACGTTTAAAGTTCTTTTTTAAAGTTTATTTATTAGTGTCACAAGTGAGCTTACATTGAAGCTGAAATTAAGTTACTGTGAAAATCCCCTAGTCACCACACTCCGGCGCTTATTCGGGTACACTGAGGGAGAATTTAACATGGTCAATCCACCTGGCCAGCATATCTTTTGGAGTGTGGGAGAAAACCTGAGCACCCGGAGGTAATCCACGTAAACACGGGGAGGACGTGCAAACTCCACATAGACGTTGACTCAAGTTGGGAATTGAACCTGGGTCCCTGGTGCTGTGAGGTAGCAGCGCTAACCAGTGTGCCACCATGCTGCCTTTTTTGATAAGGTTGTCCTCGCTGTGTCCTGTTTCTGCATTGTAGAGAATCCCTTTCTGAGTCCATCGGGAAGGAGATAAGAGCACTGACAATCCTAGACAGCAGAGGCACTGAGGTCAAAGCCTCTATGCACACAGAAGATGTCACTGTCCCCTGCTCAGATCCACTATTGGTCTGCAAGATTAACGAACACCCATTACCTCAAAGGCCAGAGTACATCACAGTAAAAAGGAAATCATGTTTTTTTGGGGAACTGGATGAACCAATTCTTTGTTCCTTCACCATCAGATCAGACTGCCTGGAAATATAATTTGGGTGGAATGAGGCATGCACCAAGAAACAAGGAGGAATTAACAGTCCCAGTTAAACAGAAATTGGGAATGTGGGAGCAATGTACCCTCTGCATTGCACGTAAGAAGCTGGTTATCAAGTGCAAGGTGTTGGCATATATTGAATCATAGAATCTGTACAGTGCAGGAAGTGGCTATTCGGCCCATCAAGCCAGGACCGACAACAATCCCGCCCAGGCCCTATCTCAGTAACCCCATTTATTTACCTTGCTAATCTCCCTGCACTAATGGCCAATTAACCTAACCCACACATGGTGTGTGGGAAGAAACCAGAGTACTTGGAGGAAACCCACACAAACACAGGAAGAATGTGCAAACTCCACACAGATAGTCACCCGAGGCCGGAATTGAACCCAAGCCCTTGGCGCTGTGAGGCAGCAGTGCTAATCACTGTGCCACCATGCCGCTCCTACATGGTCGCCCCTATCCTGCTCCTGTGCGATGACAGTTACTCAACAACATCCAACTTATCAGGAGATTGAAAACGGACTGTATGCACAGAGACATGATTAAAAACTACCAGATAAAGTGGGAGAAAGATAAGCAATGTGCCCTCATTCTGATGGCTACACCAAGCTACATGTCAACCCTCAGTATGCAAACACCAAGGCCAAGATTTTTCTGACCCCATGGGCATGGGTTTGGAGGTGGTGGGGTGGGGGGTGGCAGGAAGGCAGGTAAATAGGGGGAGGCATATTGGAATAGCTCTTTGATATATTCCCATCAACGAGAAAGTTACCCTGGGGTAGGCAAGATGTGGATTGGCTGTCTGCTCCAAGGAGGCAGATGGCTGATTTAAATTCTTAAGGCTCTGATTAGGTGTGGTATTTCAAGAGGTGATGTGACAGTGATTGCCTTTGGCAGCAAGGTAGTATTTGACCAAATGTGGCATGAAGAGACACTTTGCAAAACTCATTAATGGGTATCAGGGGAAAGCTCCATCCCATAAAGGAATCATTGGAGGCTGATCATCTCAGTGCCAGGACATGCAGATGTTTCTCAGGATAGTTTCCTAGGTCCAACCAACTTCAGCTGCTTCAAAAGCCTTCCCTCCATCATAAGGTCAGAAGTGGAGATAAAAACAAAATACTGTAGATGCTGGAATCTGATGCAAAAACAGAAAATGCTGGAAAATCTCAGCAGGCCTGACGGCATCTATGGAGAGAGAACAGAGTTACTGTTTTGAGTCTGCATGACCCTCCAGATCCATGGGCTCTGACAAAGGGTCACCCAGACCCTTCTGAGGCATTTCCACCATTGGGTAACTTTTTCACGTGGAGCCTTGTAGCCCTCCGCTGTCCACTGATTAGAGGTGGGCAGCCAATTTACATTGTTAAAGCCACAATTTGGGTTGAATTTGAAAACCTCATCAGCAATTTGCTGCTGGGGGAGCAGCCCCCTGCCATGCACCTGCCGCAGCCCCCTGCCGCTTCCCCGGGTCCACTGATTTTGCCCTTCAGAGTTTTTTTATTTAGGCCTCTGAGGGCGTTTCCAATTTGAGATGCCCTCACAGTCCTCAATCTGCCTCAGCAGTGCTCTGATCTCCCAGTGGGGTGTCAAGAATTTAGAGTGGCCAGCCCTCCAACTGGATTGACAGTATCGACAGTCCATTTGATGATCTTAATAGGACGGAGAGTGAGGAGGGGGCTAAATAGGAGGCTGTTTTAGACTGTGAGCTCACTGCCGGCAAATTGATGCTCAGGACTCTCATCTGGTCCTGGCATCAGAGTCCTGAACACTGTGGCAAAACCCTACCGAACAGCCTAAATGTAAACATTAGACTCTTTTTTAAATAAATTGTGAGCATGCCTTCATAGATTAAACCCTGTTCTAAAATGGTCCTTAGGAAAGCGTTTGATGATGAAGCCAGCAACTAGCCTAATGATGAGTGAAATGCTTCAGCCGTCAAAATGTACAGTTAGTCTTTATCAGATAATCTGTACCAAGAATGGAATTGTGCAGGTTTATACAGCTGAAAGATTCTGATTTTGAATTCTTGGAATGGAAAGGTTTGACAGAACATGGGGGTCAATGGCAGCAGCACAGGAGCAGCTGATGGTGTGCTGGCTGCTCATTTTACATTGTGGTCATTTTTCTCTTGGTTTCCTGCAGTGAGGGGCCGGGTAATTTTAACTGCTGGGAGTCGTTCAAACGAGTCAAATGGATTTCCCGCCTGAAGCAAGCAGGGATGATGTGGAAGCTGGCAGGAGCGGCATTCCAGAACTCAGGAATCCATGTCGGCTGTTCCTGCTAGTTAAATAAGTTGATCCGGAGATGCCTGAAGGGATCGCAGTCAGAGAAAGGGGAGATGCCAAGTTTTCTCATGAAGGAACATGTGAACATCTCTCTTTAGCTGTCAGAGCCAGTGAATGAGCCAGAAATCTCTCTCTGATAATGATAACATTTGTAAGGGGACAAGAGGGTCACAATACTGCCAGAAATTTGAAGTGTGAAAAAAACCAGAAAACATTGGAGGGAGAAACTGTTTTTTTTCTGGTCAATAACTAGAGGCCATAGCTGGCAGACAAGAGAACTAGAGGGACATAAAGAGCAATTATTTCACACAGAGGGCTGTTATGATCTAGAATGTATGACCTAAAAAAGTGATGGAATCGGATTCCATTGGAACTTTCAAAAAGCAATTGGATATGCTTCATTAGCACTAATTAGAAGAGTCACGTGGAAAAAAAAAACTGGGGTACGAGTTAAATTGCACAACACAGTGAAAAAGCCAGTTCAGGCACAACAGGTTAAATGGTCTCCATCTATGCTGTAAGATTCTATGATTCTTATGTCCACAAACGCTGCCTGAATTGCTTGAGTGTTTCCAGCATTTTTGATCACAACAGTCCAAAAGGTTCCTTCAGTCTCTTCCCCAAACAGCCACATCCCCGATTTCCAAATTTTCCTGAAAAGCAGGCTAGTCACAGACATGGAAACTGAGTACACTCCAGTATCAGAATGCACAGAGCTTCTAATCAGTGAGCGCATTGCTGTAATTGAATCATTGCTATGGCATGAGGCTGCCTTTGAACACTGTAACGTTATTAGAAATGTCATCGTATTTCCATTCCTGAAAGACGCTACGCTTCGGCAGCAATTTGAAAAATAACTTGCAGAGCAGAGTGCTCCATGCTCCATTCATTCACAACAGATCTCATTTGTGTGAGGTTTGCAGTTCATAGTGAAGCACTGTTTATCTTAGGCCACAGCTTTTACACACGCTGTGATACTGAAACTCTCATCGACAGCCACAATGATATGTTGATAGGGTTAGAAGAAGGAGGCTCATGAGGAGCATAAACACTGGTAGAGACTGGTTGGGTCAATTGGTCTGCTTCTCTGCTGCACATTCTCCATAATGCTATGCAGCTCAGTAAATAAGGACTGAGATTGTGTTCATCTTTAACACCTTTCTACAACATCTGTCTTACTCCTGAATGTTGACCAGCAGGTACGGCCATTGCTGTTTTGTTGCAGTCACTGGAAACCACCAGACATGAAAAGGGTTAAAGGATTATCAATTAACGTCACTCAAATTGACTTTAAGCTGAGACTCAAACAACACATCAACATTTCTGATTTTTGTAATAAAGGAATCGAAAATGCATTTGTTAGACCTTTTTATGCTCTTTATGGTAAAAACTAAATTAAAGTTTGTCAGTGGCACCAATGAATCATAGAACCCTACAGTGCAGAAAGAGGCCCTTCGGCCCATCGAGTCTGCACTGACCACAATCCCACCTAGGCCCTATTCCCTTTTCCCTACATATTATCACCCACTAATCCCTCTAACTTAAGGACCTTAGGACACTAAGGGGCAATTTTAGCATGGCCAATCAACCTAACCCGCACATCTTTGGACTGTGGGAGGAAACCGGAGTACCCGGAGGAAACCCACACAGACACAAGGAGAACATGCAAACTCCACACAGACAGTGACCCGATCCAGGAATCGAACCCAGGTCCCTGGAGCTGTGAAGCAGCAGTGCTAACCACTGTGCTACCGTATTTTCTTGGAACTTTCCTATTATGAATACTGCAGATTCTCTGATCAGCTATGCTGCAGTTCAGAAAGCTTTGCCTTCGCCGGTTAAGTCATTAGGCACACCCTAACCATCACAACCAGATAAACAAAGTTAGAGGATGTTATGGCCTGGCACTGACAAAGAATTCTGAAACATTTGCAATTGCATGTTGAAGGGAAGTGAACACGGAAGACACAATGGGGGTGTTTTACAATCCCCATTTCAGGGGGCGGGATCGGGGGCAGGCAATTGGATGGAGTCCCAAAATGCATTTTACACTGCCAGGATTACCACTTGCAATTATCCCCACCCCTTGCTTCAGTGTTGGGATCCCTATTTGAATATATTTAAATATAATAAGATTTTTATGTCCGTTGGTCTTACGCCTATTTAATTGTCTATTTGCATCAGTGTGCCCTGAATCATAACAGGTGTCCCATGATGTGCACTTGGCAAGCAGAACCCACTGGAGACATACAGGTGAGTACAGACCTCAGAGGGGAAGCCTGAGTTATGTTGGGAGGGCAATGCCTGGTGAGTGTTCTTTAGAAGAGAAAGTTGGGTGGGGGAACACTACTCTTTGGTGATGGGAGAGGCATTCCTTGGTTACGAGGTTGGGGGCGGGGGGGGGGGGGGGGGGGGGGCGGGGGGCGGGCGGGGGAGGTGTCCTTGGGCCAGTGGCTTCCACTTCACTTTTCCGCCAGCTGCAGAACTCTACAAAAAAAAACGACTTTCAGCCCAATGTGTGCTTTGATCGAGCAACAGTACCAAAACTAAAGGCAAACAGAGTGACTTTAGGCACTGTGCACATCTAACTTTTCATTAACTGGGCACAAATTTCTGCTTAGTGGAAGGAAATAAAAATGATTTAGGGAACTGACATGCATAGTACAATGGCTTTGACAGGAACTGATCTGAGCAGCTGAAGATGATATTTGATCGGCTAATAAAATTTCATATGGTCAGGCACCTCCTCAACAAGAATGGAAATTTGACAAAGGGAGGCAAAACACTGAATTAAATGATCTGTGTCAATCCAATGTGTATAATATGATGCTTTTAAAATAAGAAAAACACCGAAGCTACTGATATTTTATTCATGTGCTGATTGTACAGTACGTAAGGGCTACATACCTTTGGGAGAAGCTTATTCTTAAACAAAATTATTTTCTGGTGAAACTTTCTACTGCCACTAATTTGTCATTTGGTCTCATGTCCACATTTCAACAATGCCACTAACAAGTTCATCTCTCTCTACTTAAACCTTAAGGCATCACTCTCTTCCTATTTCCATTCTAAATAAAGAGAGCGATGATGAGGGCTGGGTGCAGCAGATAAAACTGCATTATATTTGCATTTTGAAACAACATTATGCACCAATATGGCCAATGAAGTTCCAATGCAATGCAATTCGTACATATAGAGTCCATGGACATAAGGGAGGTTTGATTTATTTCTACAATGAACAGCACCATTCAGGTTTGCATTACCATCAAATTAACCAATTTAAAGGGTGAAAGGAAGTGGCCAAAGGGTAATTTGTTTAGGAAAAAGGTTAAGCATAGGAACAGGTTACCGAATAAACCAAAAAAAGGAGATGCATTTTGTGTGCCATGGCCTCAATAGGGAGCAACTTGTTCAGTTTTTATTTTAAGAATTCAAAACCCAGCTATTTATTAAAAGAATGAAGCCACAAGGTTCATTCTAAAGAAAAGAATTTCACAACACCAAGATCAAAGAACAGGAATACTCATAACCATTGTCTACTATAATTGTCAGTTACTTTAAAGATATTGAAGTACAATGAATACAGATACTTATGCTTTATTTCAAATTTCTTACTCAATGTCTTCGTCTTTACTGTCTAAATTCCTTTCAGGTCAAACAGCATTTCATTTGCACCTCCTTCAATTTGATAAGCTGTATTCACTATTAACAATGCGGTCTTCTCCACATTAGGGAGACTAAACGCAGACTGGGTGACCTCTTAGCAAAACACCTCCACCCTGTCTGCAAGCATAACCCCACCCTTCTGGGCACATGCCATTTTAACTCAGCACCTTGTTCTCATGCCCATATGTCCGTCCTTGGCCTGCTGCTTTGCTCCCATGATGCACAACACAAACCATAACACCATCAACTCATCTTCTGATTAGGCACGTTGCAGCTTTCTGGGGCCAACACAGTGTTCAACAACTTTAGACTGTGAACTTCCCCCTCCAATTTAACCCCCTTTCCTTGGTTTGTTCCAGTACAACCTCACCTCCCCCACATAGCCATCCATCCCTTGTTTTTCAGTTTTGCTTTCATTGAGCACTGACCCTTGTTCTCCCATTAACACATTCTATCTTGATGCCACTGTTAGCATTCTTCAGTCCTTAATGCCACATTAACATTCTATTTGTGTTGTGTCAGTGACATCTTTGTCTATCTCTCCTTAGCTCTGATCTATCCCTGATCTTCTGTTCTGCCCCGCCCCCTCCACTCACTATATAAATCATTACTTTTCTATCCCTCTTCATTTCTGTAGAAGAATCATATGAACTCAAAACATTAACTTCGTTCCTCTCTCCACAGATGCTGCCAAACCTGCTGAGTTAATCCAACGTTTTCTGTTCTTGTTCCAGATTCCAGCATCCACAGTACTTTGCTTTTAAATGTTATGGTTCAGTTCAGAAACTCCAAAGTGCTTTACGGAGCCTGCCTGGATCATGGAGGCTGCCTCGCTAAATATTTTTAAGACACGGGTTGATGGGTTTTTGATAAGTGAGGGGATTAAGGGTTATGGGGAGAGGGTGGGAATGTGGAACTGAGCCACGACAGATCAGCCATGATCTTATTGAATGGCGGGGCAGGCTCGAAGGGCTAGATGGCCTACTCCTGCTCCTATTTCTTATGTTCTTATGTTCTTTTAAGTTTTGCATCTTGACTTTGGCTAGGAAAAGCATGAGATGTTTCACTTCAGGTATGATTCGAATGACCCCCTCGTGAGATTTTATCAAACAAAGTTTATTTAAAAATATAGTTAACATGTATGGCAAGAAAATTAGCAAGAACTCTCATCAATTACAAACAAGAAACAAAACAACTGTGATGTATAACCCTTAACAAATATATCTACTGTGTTCCAATCAAACCAATCCCATAGACCAAAAGATCTTTTTCACAGGTTTAACACAGCAAAGGCTAATGCTCTATGATACTGGACTTAAGTCCTTTGGATGAAGTCTGCTGTTCTCTGGAGAGATTCAGAACAGTTTGAAGTTAGAACAGTTTCCCAAAACACCAGGGGCTCTAGGCAGTCACCAACAGCAGATTCCCCCTTTAGAAAGGCAAAACCTTGCTTTCAGCTAACCAGTAGAATTTCTAAAACCAGGAACAGCGAAATAGGGAGAGAGAGAGACAGAGAGAGAGACTCCTTTTCTGATTGCTTTCCCTTCTAAAACTTAACTCTAATTGCAGCCAAACAGAAAATGAAACTTTAAACTCGCTGGAAAGGAAAACAAAACTGTCTAAAAACATATGACCATCCTCCTAACAATGCAGGATCATAAAATAACTCAAAGTTAAAATAAATAGACCCCATTTTAGCTAGTGAAGTAGTAATAAAAGAACTCCTCACAGACAACATGGCAGCAATGAAATGAAACTGAAAACAGTTTGCTTACAACTGCAGAGAACAGGATTAAAAAAAAACTCTCTTAAAGATACACTAATATATTATACTGAATCAGAACTCTCCTGGTTCTAATATCCTTTAAAATTGAAGTCTTGCATCCAAGAACTCTCTCTCTCATCCATCTCGGCTGAGCTATGCCTAGAAGTCCAATTCATTGTGAGGAGTCCTTCAGTTAACATGAGGTTTAAACTCTTTTAGCCAACATACACAATTTCAACTGATTCCTGGTTGAAATAGATGCTTGCTGCAAATATCGTCTAAAACCAAAAATTGAAATCATTCCTGAAACAGCATCACACCCAGAATCTACTCACCCCTATGATTGCCTTTATGTCGCCCCTTTATTACTCTACTGTTAATTTCTCAAGTAACTTGTTCACCTGATCAGTTCCTTGATGCAAGTGCCTGTTTACTGTTAATCAAAGAAACCATGTTCTTAAAGGAACCATCACCCCAGCATGAAAAATATTTTTCTTTTTGAAAAGAATATGGCCCATTATAATGTGGTCAAACAGAGAGATTGCGGCATTAATGCTTCATAACATAAAGTGGGACATTAATGCACCATTATGTCAAATGAGGTTCCTATACAATGCAATTCCTATACAGGCAGCTCCATGGACATTAGAGGGCTCTCAGGGTCCAGGCCCTCCAGAGGACGATTGTCAAGGGCATTACAGGCTGCGGGGCATGGTAGACAGCTGGCCACCTCCACCTCCGATGTACATCCTGGGGCAACACCAAGACATAGTGCCTCCACAACTTCTTAACTTTAGGTGGCCTACCAATAAGTGATAATATGAAAACTTGTGAACATGAGACTTAAAGTTTCTAAATATTCTATCTACTCAGTGTTGCCCTTCACCAATGCCATCTTAGTGCCACTACAACTTCTTAACTTTAGGTGGCCTAACACTAAAATGGCATGGGTAAAGGGCACTGGGTAGATATTTTGGCCTTGGAGGGAGTGCAGAGGAGGTTTACTAGGCTGATGCCGGAGTTGAGGGGGTTGAGCTATGAGAGGCTGAATAGATTAGGCTTGTACTCGTTAGAGTTTAGAAGAATGAGGGGAGATCTCATTGAGACGTATAAGATGATGAATGGGATGGATAGGATAGAGGTGGAGAGACTCTTCCTGCTCAGAAAAGATAGTAGGACTATGGGGCATAGCCTCAAGATAAAGGGGTGCGGTTTAGAACAGAGTTGAGGAGGAACTTCTTCACTCAAAGGGTGGTGAATCTCTGGAATTCTCTGCCCGTTGAAGTGGTGGAGGCTGCCTCGCTAAATATTTTTAAGATGCGGGTTGATGGGTTTTTGATGAGAGAGGAGATTAAGGGTTATGGGGAGAGGGCGGGAATGTGGAACTGAGCCACGACAGATCAGCCATGATCTTATTGAATGGTGGGGCAGGCTCGAAGGGCTAGTTGGCCTACTCCTGCTCCTATTTCTTATGTTCTTATGTAATATTTAGAAGCATTAAGTCTCACGTTCACAAGTTTTAATATTATCACTTATTTTGAAGGCATTTTTATTGGCACCAATAAATATTATTTCACCCGCCACCTATGACTAATTTGCCTCTAACAGCAACGTACTTACCTCGACAGTTGCCGGAGGACCTTGCACATTGATGCCAGTGGGGGAAGCCCGTCAATGCACTGCTACTGAGAAAATCAAAGCACTCAAATAATTCACTGGCTACAGTGGGTTGCATACATTGGCAGTGACTTACAACATCTCCATTGCATCCCCAGAACCCAGTTGTGGCTACAGATAGTGTTGTTTGACAAGTCCTGGGGCCGCAGCACTGCCGCTTCAGAGAGTTTCTAGCCCATGCTCACCAGCAACAGTGCTTGATGCTGCATGCACTAGGACCTAGAGTCAATGCTAAGACCCGAGGTCAGCACTTGCACCCCCCACTCCCCCAACCACGGCTGCCATGAAGCAACCTTTCCTAAGCAGCATGGAACAGTTTGAAAGCTGAAACTTACCTCTTCCCTCATTTCTCAAGTACCTGAACGCGACTTTTATACTCAAGATGTTTTCCTGATCAATCCAGCTGCAGTGAACGCAGCTGTTAAGGTAAGTGAGTCTCCATTTAATGCAAAGGCAATTTGAGTGAGTTTGATGGTTGATATTTTAATCCTTAAATGCTTGATGATTTTGAGTAAGTGCAACAAGACAGTCATGATCCAACCTCCTGATTGTTAACATTAAGCAGCTTTGCACAGGCAAAATAAACAACTTACAAAATAAGCCTACCTGTGCACAGACCTGTGACTCTTTCTTATACTATGTAGAGGAATTTGCCATCATCTTCAACATAGACTGGAATGGCTTCAATGGCAGTTCTCACAATGTTTATCATTTTATGATTTTATGTCTTATTCAAAATCAGATTCCTCTTAAATAGTAATATTTATGGTGTGGCTAGTCAGGGCAAAATTAAGATCAATATTTTTGATTAATCAGTTCAAGGCATTTTCAATGAATAACTCAGTTGCTTTCCTGAAGCGAAAGGCTTTTTACTGATTATCACTGATGTATTGTGCTATACGGGCTAACCTTCTGCCATGAACTATTAAAAAGATTCCATTAGGAATAGCACTCCAAGATGAAGACGGTAAGATGGAAATGGTCTGTCCCATCACCAGAAACTACATGACTTGTTGTGACTGAAAGTTCCTTGTATGGAGTGCAAGGATTATTGTCACATAAGCAATCTTCAGAAACAATAATTTCTTCCAGTGGCTAAAATAGCAAATTACTTGAAATTACAGTCACTTACTTAATTGTTTTTGCTTGGATTTGTACAAAGCAATATTTTGCTATTAGTGAATAATAAATCCTCAGCATGATAATTATAAGGTAAGAGCTAATAGAGACTTTTACATGGTTGGTGCAGCTTGGACTGTGGCACCCTGGAGAACACATGAGACAACGACACAGCATAAGATGTTTAAAATAAAGTCAGACACTTTACCTCTGTTATTCATGAAATTAGTTTTCCTTTATTTTTCATGATTAGGTAGCTTTTTTCTTTAGCTTCCACCACTCTTTTATCCTGACCTGTCCACACTCTGGAGAAAGTGACCAGCAAATGCCAATAGTACCAACTTACCCAACCTTTTTGCATGAGGGGCCACATTTTAATATTTTTTCTCACTCAAGGAGCTGATGACCAAATTTCAGAAAGGTAAGGTTTGGCATCACATTTAATGTGAATTTCAAATAAAAAAGTTGAGTTGTGAAGAAAGGAAGCATTTGCTGAGTAAAAATAATACAATGTCAAAGCATTAAACTGGTCATTTAAAAAAAAGAATAATTTATAAAGATAACCAATAAAGTATGAGAGCATAAGTAAGCGTGTGTGTGTGTGTGTGTGTGTGTGTGTGTGTGTGTGTGTGTGTGTGTGTATTTGGCTCACATCCAATCTCAGGGCACTCATTCACTCACACAACCATTGTGTGCAGTGTTTGAGGATGGGGTGAAGGTGAGAGGGAACAAACATGAATGAATGCACGCGCGCACACATAGTCTGACTCTCTCCTGCACTTCCATATTCATTCTCTCTCCCACACTCTCTTTCTCCCACCCAGTCTCTTTCCCCACACTCACTCACCAACTCTCTCTCTCCCACACTCACTCACCCACTCTTTTTTTCCCCCACATTCGCTCTCTCTCACACTGTCTCCCACATTCACACTCTGGCTGGAATTTTACCAGCCCACATGCCATGGGAATCAGAGTAGGTGAGGGGTGGACAATGGAAAGGCTTTTTGATTTTGGGTGGGATTTTACGGTTTCAGGATGAGCAAGGTCATAAAATTCCCCCTGCTTCTCCCTCGCCCGCGCTCTCCCCCCGCTTCTCAGTACAGAAGGAAGGTGGCGGATATTCAAGGAATGTTTGACTGGAGCTCTGCACGATAACGTTCCGATGAGACAAGGAGGTTTTGGTAAGGCACGGGAACCATGGTGCACGAAGGTTGTGGTGAACCTGGTCAGGAAGAAAAGAAAGGTGTATAAAAGGTTCACAGAACTAGGAGATGTTAAGGATCTAGAGGAGTATAAGGCTTGTAGAAAGGAGCTTAAAAAGGAAATTAGGAGAGCCAGAAGGGGTCATGAGAAGGCCTTGGCAGGTAAGATTAAGGAGAATCCCAAGGCCTTCTACAAATATGTGAAGAGTAAAAGGATGAGAAGTGAAAGGATAGGACCTATAAAAGGTGAAGGGGGAAAAGTCTGTGTGGAACCGGAAGAAATGGCAGAGGTGCTTAATGAGTACTTTGCCTCAGTATTCACGGTGGAAAGTGATCTGGGAGGTTGTACTACAGGTTTGCAGCAGACTGAAAAGATTGAGTATGTGGATGTTAAGGAAGACGATGTGTTAGAACTTTTAAACTCTATCAAGATAGATAAGTCGCCGGGACCAGATGGGATGTACCCCAGGTTACTGTGGGAGGTGAGGGAGGTGATTGCAGAGCCCCTGGCGATGATCTTTGCGTCGTTGATGGAGACGGGAGGGGTTCCGGAGGATTGCGGATGTGGTTCCTATTTTCAAGAAAGGGAACAGGGATAGCCCGGGAAATTACCGACCGGTGAGTCTGACCTCAGTGGTTGGTAAGTTGACGGAGAGGCTTCTGAGGGACAAGATTTATGAGCATTTGGAGAAGTTTAGAATGATCAGAAGTAGTCAACATGGTTTTGTCAAGGGCAGGTCGTGCCTTACGAGCCTAGTTGAGTTCTTTGAGAATGTGACTGAACACATTGACGAAGGAAGAGCGGTAGACGTGGTTTACATGGACTTCAGCAAGGTGTTTGATAAGGTCCCCCGTTCAAGACTTCTTGAGAAGGTGAGAGGGCATGGGATCCAGGGGGCTTTGGCCTTGTGGATCCAGAACTGGCTTGCCTGCAGAAGGCAGAGAGTGGTTGTGGATGGGTCTTTTTCTGCATGGAGGTCGGTCACCAGTGGAGTGCCTCAGGGATCTATTCTAGGACCCTTGCTGTTTGTCATTTTCATAAATGACCTGGATGAGGAAGTGGAGGGATGGGTTAGTAAGTTCGCCGACGATACAAAGGTTGGTGGTGTTGTGGATGGTCTGGAGGGATGTCAGAAGTTGCAGCGGGACGTAGATAGGATGCAAGACTGGGCAGAGAAGTGGCAGATGGACTTCAACGCAGATAAACGTGTAGTGGTCCACTTTGGCAGGACCAACGGGATGAAGGAATACAATATCAAGGGTAGGAGTCTTAGCTGTGTTGAAGAGCAGAAGAATCTTGGGGTCCGGGTCCATAGGACTCTTAAATCAGCCTCGCAGGTGGAGGATGTGGTCAAGAAGGCGTATGGTGTACTGGCCTTCATTAATCGAGGGACTGAGTTTAGGAGTTGGGAGGTAATGCTGCAACTTTATAAGACCCTTGTCGGACCTCACTTGGAGTACTGTGCGCAGTTCTGGTCGCCTCACTATAGGAAGGATGTGGAAGCTATTGAGAGGGTGCAGAGGAGATCTACAAGGATGTTGCCTGGATTGGGAGGCATGCCTTATGAAGATAGGTTGAGGGAGCTGGGACTCTTCTCCCTGGAGAGACAAAGGTTGAGAGGCGACCTGATAGAGGTTTATAAGATGTTGAGAGGAATAGATAGGGTGGATGCTCAGAGGCTATTTCCCCAGGCTGAAATGGTCACTACGAGAGGACACAGATTTAAGGTGCAGGGAAGCAAGTACAGAGGAGATGTCAGGGGTAAGTTTTTCACTCAGAGGGTGGTGAGTGAATGGAATCGGCTGCCGTCGGTGGTGGTGGAGGCGAACTCGCTGGGGTCTTTTAAAAGACTTCTGGATGAGTATATGGGATCTAATGGGATTGGGGGTTATAGATAGATCTATGGTTTAGTAGGTATAGAAGTGATCGGCGCAACTTGTGGGCCGAAGGGCCTGTTTGTGCTGTAGTGTTCTATGTTCTCCCTCGCCTGCGCTCTCCCCATCTCTCCCTCACAAGCTCACTCACTCTCTCTCCCTCCCTCACACACTCACTCAGTCTCTGTCCTCGCACTCACTCACTCTTCCTCCCGCACTCACTCACTCTCCCTTGCACGCTCATTCACTCTCACTCACTCCCCCTGCCTGTCTCTCCCTCCCTTGCACGCTCGCTGCCTCTTTCCCTCGCATACTCACTCACTCTCTCTCCCCCTCGCACATGCACTCCCTCCCTTATCCCTCTCACACTTCGGTGTGTGTGCAGCCAATTGGACACCTGTGTTGGTACATTCACTGACACCTTAAATGCTATTTAAGCGGTCAGCTCTCATATCACTAAGAACTACGAGTTGCAAAAACAATCACTTCATTTGGCTAGGAAGTGGCATCCGGGGCACAGTGTGTTGGAAATTATTTTTTCTTCTTGTAAATTAAGTAGCCAATATGTGCAAAAAACTTTGCCATAATGGACTGTCTGTTGTAAGTGGCTTTATTATATGTAGCTTGTCTTGCACTGATATAGGAAAATCAATAGTTACAGCCAGTAAATACTATAGTAGTGAAAACCCTGGTGTCAGAAATACAATATTAATTTAGTAGCCACAGTCTGGTTAGATTCTAACATTTCCTGCCCAGCTCGATCCTGTATTCAGTCAATGAAATCACCATATCAAAGTTTCTATCCTTAATCTAATAACAACAAGTGACAATTCTAGATGTCTGAAGCTACAAGATTGGATTTTATCATATCATGTTTAACATGGACTGTTTTACCAGAATTGAAGTGTTTTCTGCTTTAATGAGAATTTGGCCTTTGATGGATTTACATTTCAAACTGAATGTCTACAAATACCATTTACACATTTTAGGGACAAAGGCAACTTAGGCAGGACATGCCCAAAACCTGATCTCTGAGCCCACAGTTTCCAGCAATGGTCCTCCCCTCTAAGTCGGTACACACAGGCTGAGGTACAGGTAATAGGAAGTGCCTGGGCTGAAGCTGACAGCAAGATGTTGGTTTGGCTCTCATTTCAGTGTTGCAATATAACTTTTTTTCACCTGTCCATTAATGCAAATCTTTGTAATAGATCTTCCCCACTGTTAGCCTTACTCTCTGGCCAACTGTAACCAAATTTAAGTGAAGTCACGATCAACAAACTTATTCTTTGAAGAAACCGTACTTACTATTTAATAAAGTTCACACTATTTAATAAAGTTCACATCAAGGGTTATTGTGGAAAATGAAAGCTCATAGTATGGGGGTAACATATTGGCACGGATGGAAGATTGGCTGGCTAACAGGAAGCAAAGAATAGGCATGTAATGAGTAGCATGCTGCAGGGATCAGTGCTGTGATCTCAACTGTTTAAAATTTATATAACTGACTTGAATGAAGAGATCATTGCCAAATTTGTTGATGAAACACAGATACGTAGGAAAGTAAGTTGTGAAGATGACATAAGGAGGCTACAGAAGGATATAGTTAGGGTAAAACGAATGTACAAAGATCTGGCAAATGGAATATGATATGGAAAATATGAAACTGTCCATTTTGGCCAGAAGAATAACAAAAAGCAATGCATTATCTTAATGGTGAGAGATGGCAGAGCTCTTGAAGTGCAGAAGGATCTGGGTGTCCTAGTAGATGAATCACAAAAGGCTCGTAAGCAGGTGCCGCAAGTAATTAGGAAAGCTAATGGTATTTATTATTTATTGCAAGGATAATTAAATACAAAAGTAGAGAAATTATGCTACAGTTCATGGCACTAGTGAGCCACTAGTCTGGAGTAATGTGCATAGTACTGGTCACCTTATTTAAGGAAGGCTGTAAATGTGTTGGAAGCAGATCAGAGAAGGCTTGCCAGATTAATACCTGGATGTAGTGGGTTATCTTTAAGGAAAGGTTGGACAGGCTAACTAGTCTAAAACTGGGGGTCACTGTCTAATAATAAGGGATGGCCCATTTAAAATGGAAATGAGAATTTTGTTTCACTCAGAAGGTCATGAGTCTGGCACTCTGTTCCTGAAAAGGTTGTGGAAATACAGTTTTTGAATTTTTTAAAGCAGAGATGGATAAATTCTTGGCAAGTAAGGGGGTGATGAACTACTGGGAGAAGGCGGAACGTAGATTTGAAGTTATTATCAGATGTGCCACAGTCATATTATATGGTGGAGCAGGTTCAAGAGGCTGAATGGTTTATTCCTGCTCCATGTTTGAATATTTACCTAAAAACAAACCAATATGAAATAGCACATGAGGCTCCAGGAATAAGAAGTACAGATTTGATACTTCAATTTTTCAATTCAGAGATGGGTTTGTGAGAAGGTATCCAATAGTACAAAGGAACAGGAGCAGATCATTCAGCCCTTCAAGCCATTCCACCATTTAATTAGATCACGGCTAATATGAACCTCAACTTCTACCCATCTTGTCTTACAAATGTGTAGAATTTGCACATTTCCCTACAGAAATGGAAAAAGTATTACAGGGGGTTCTGCCCAAATTCCGCAGCAATTCTGGCTGAGGTTAAATTAACCTACCAGAAAATGGCAGGGTTCACCTTAATGGTGCCTTGGCTAGTTCTGCCATGTTTAAAAGGGATAGATTCTATTCCTTCCCTTTACATGGCATATACTGCTGGGTAACGCGGTGTGGGTGATAATCTCCCTACGCCGAATGCTCCTGCCTCTGTGTTTCATTTCACACCCAGGATTGCTGTTGTGACCTACATGTCGAGCAAGTTTTTGCGCACTGTCCTCCAGATGGGTGACGGACTAAGGTCCAGGCCAGACAGGCAGCCTGGATCCCAAGGGAAAAAAACAATTTAATAAAAAAAAAACCTAGATCACCCTGCTTATACAGGACACCAAGGATGTGGGCTGCAGGTGTAGTGGTAGAGGACACCAGTGATCATTACCAACAAGACTCCATCTCAGGTATATTTGCAGCCTTAATTTTAATACTGAAATTCTATTATAAAGTTAGAAGCTGCTAAGGATAACATTTTGCTTAAAATACAAATTGAATCGTTTCATATTAGTTGAGAATGTCACGTGGTGCTTGACAATAAATGGAAGTGCAGCACCAGACAGTTAGTTATTCAGAACAAGTCAACACTGTTAATTAGAATCTTCTCTGCTCCAGGACAATCACTTAACAGGAACTAATTTAATAGGAAAAAATACAAGTGTCTTCAAATATATGCAGCGCTCAGTAAACAATCATCAAATTTAAATCTTAACAAAAGAAAGCCCTGGAGTGCCCTTCCATTACTGATATAGTTCTGTAATTCAAGTGAGCTAGAATGTTCCAAACTGTGGAAATAGTACAGTCTATTCTCAAAATGTTTGCTTGCTTGTCTTCCTGTGTTCTAGCTTCCTCACGGTTCATAATTTTGCTGCTCTCTTTCAACTGAGTCACGTTTCCCATTGCTGCTCTCTCCCTTTCCTGTATTCCTGCTCCAATCGTTTTCATGATTAGAGAATTCTCTGATCAATTCCACCATTGATTTTCCTCTTTTACGTATTCTTTCTGCCACTATTACTTTTTCTTTTTTCTGATTTCTGCTGCCATTTTATTCCTCACCAAAGTCATAATTCAGTAAGAAGTCCCAGGACATCAGGTTAAAGTCCAACAGGTTTATCACGAGCTTTCAAAGTGCTTCATCCAGTGAGTGGGTCATGATTCCAAATAACTCCAATGCCAACATCTCCACATCAAATCTAAATTCCTATGGGTTGCGCTCGCTCCCTTTCAACTCTCACAGTTGCTCCCTCCTTCCTGAGTCCAAGTTCCCACTTTCCTGAGCCCCAGTTCCAACTGCTGCCCCCTTTATTGAATTCCAGCTGCTATTACCACCTTCTATCCTCAGAATTGGCTTTTTTTTTCACCCTTTGCTTTCATTAATTATCCCCCTACCTCTCAGAGTCCAAGCTGCCGTAACTTTTTTCTGTGTAGTAAGTCTGAGGTCCAGGTCACATGACAGACTGATGCCCAGGTGCAATGTATTTCTCTTGCAATGGTAACCTAGGGTGATTTTAAATCACACAATCTACCATTCTTCATCAATCTTTCTAGCTGCCATTGTGCTCTTTATTTCAAAGATTCTCAGTCTTCTGGAGATTTAATTAATTATTCCATCTTCTCCTGTCCAGCATAAAATTGAGACTAATGATAAATTTACTCTGGATCTTTGCTCTGATGTATTATGGAAGGAATGAATCTCTCAGCAAGAGTTTGAATTTCTTTCATGAGAAATTTTAAAAATATGTATATATTTTAACTTGCCTTCCCTCTACTCCCACCAGAAATACCATACTGGTGCTGGTGGGTCGGTGAAAAGGAGTTTGGAAATAATTTTACTTAAAACATTCCCAATGACAGTGAGGAGCTAGGGGTTTAGCCTAATTTCTTGTTCATTATTACAGGATATTTTTAAAAACACAGTTAAAATGAATGCTAGTGATGTTATTTTAAACAGGCTAAAACCTCCATTAAAATTGCAGAGGAATTTGAAATAAATATTCATTATCTGTACAGTACCATCACCAGCAGTTATTTTAAGATTTATCTCTATTACATTTCATACAGAGAGATACAAGCATTGGGAGACTTGTGTATGGGAGGAAACTTGGACACTTGGAATAAAAAGCAGAGAGCTAGTGGAAGAAACGAAGGATGAAGGTCACAAAAAAAAATTCTAGGGCCCATGGATTTCTCACGGTTCAAAGACAAAGAACTACCTCTTGTAACAAAATCTACTGTACAGATTAATTTGATTTGAGAGCAATATATTTCCATACATCACATTATTTGTACTGTGCACTTACTGACCTTATTTCAACAGACTATAGTAGTTTCAACATTATATTACATCAAGTCCAATCACCAGACTATTCTCTGTAGGACCACTGCCATCTTTTAAGTTCATTTATTTTATGTAGTGTGTGTTTAGGACCTGGAATGGACTGCCTGAGATGTGTTGTAGACAGATGCAACGGTGGCTTTCAAAAAAGGAATTGGACTCAACAACAGCTTCTTCCCTACTGCCTTCAGACTTCTGAATGAACATATATTAAGTTGGTCTTTCGCTACACCCTAGCTATGACTGTAACACTACATTCTGCATCCTTTCCTTTCCTTCTCCCCTAGATACTCAATGAACGGTATGCTTTGTCTGTAATAGCATGCAAGAAACAATACTTTCCACTGTGTACCATGGGAATCAGAGTGGGGTGAGGGGCAGAGCATGGAAAGGTCCATCAGCCTTGGGTAGGATTTTACGGTTTTGGGACAAAAGCAGGCTTAAATTCTTGCCCAATATCTTCATGAAAAGTATTATATTTGGGAGAGAACAATGACTTCAACTGATAGCTGAAAGATGTGGAACAAGATCAGAGAAGCAACAAATGCCAGAGGAGTAGGGACAAGGTATGATCTGGTGATAAGATCTGAATCTGTGACAAAGATAAATTTTTGCTCCTCATCCTTCTCGGCCTGTCTGCAGCCTTTGAAATGGTTGACCACACTGTCCCCCTCCAATCCCTCTCCACTGTTGTTCAGCTGGAAGAGACTGCTTTAACCCGGTCTCATCCTTACGTTTCTACTATTGTAAGGGAATCATTTCAGTGGTTTCTCTTCCTGTTTGCCTTCACCTTCTTCAAAGACCTCTCTTTTGTCCCCCTCCTCACAGCTGGCTATAAAAGATCCCATTGCGTTATTTGGAAAAAGAGTAATTATGTTCTCCCAGTGACTTGACCAATATTTTGCCGTCAGCCAACATTTCTGAAACAAACTATTTAGCTATTTTCACATTGCAGTTTGAGGAAGCCTGCTGTGTGTAAATTGGCAGCTATTTCTCCTGCATTACAACAGTGATAACACTCCAAAACTACTTTATTGGCAGTAGACACTCTGGGACATCCTGAGGCCAAATAGGGTGCCATTAAAATGCAAGCTCTTCCCCTTGTTCACATTTACACTGCTGGATTCAAACATATGGGCTGTATACAGCTGATGACAACACCCCTGTAAACATGTCACATTTCCCATCACTGGAGGCTGGGAAATGTAATAATTTACATCTGCCCAGCTGCTTTCAGGCCTTACTGAACCTGGCAAGTTTATCTTTACTTGAACTGCCAGCTGTGCAGGATCTGAGCAGAACGAACTCACCATGAGCATATTATTCAGGTGGCTGACCTTTTAAAATTAACCATTGCTGGGATGGAAATCAACATAGCTGCATGCCATTTTCATCACAACAATGTCACACATTATAATACGAAGTTGGGGGGGTGCGCAGGGGGCGGAGAGCAGGAGGATGCTTTGCAATTCAATTTAACTTGTATTACATCATATCACATTGGTAGTCCTATGCCGTAAAATGATTTGACAAGCACTCTTCAGTAGAGGTGTTGCTTTTTAACAACTGTACCTACGGGAATGATAATTATTTTTAAAGAACACAGAGCCACAATTAAAGCAGTCATTAGGAAAAATTGAATACAACGTGATTTCAAACATTGTGAATGTGTGCGCTACTTTTAACGTCGCACTGATTGAGCCTCTCAGGTATGTCACAAGCTTCACTTAGTAATTCTATGGGAAAAATGTCCTCATCATGTGGGAAGGTAGCGATGTGTTGCAAATCCAATCATCACATTTATTTCCACGTTAAAACAATCCCCTCAATCAGCAGCACTGTCACTGATAATCTCAGGCAACTCCTGTCTTCATCTCAAAATCAGCTCCCTACAAATAGGAAAAAAGTTAACCACTAAGTATTTTCCTGTCTTGACCAATTCCTGCTCATTTGTCACAACACCAAAGCACTGTCTTGGGAAGTTCTGAACAAGCTAACACACCTAAAAGCTTACAGGAAGTTTATTCATGCATTTTTAAAGAATACATAACCCAATGACTGATTCAGTATCTCTATTGTGTGGATTAAAATGCATCGTTCAAGGGTTCTTGCCTCCGGTTAACATTTCTGCCAGAAACGTGTCTGTATAAATATTACAGGCCAGTGCAGCATTGGTGTAAATTGTGGCACTCCCATGCCCAAACCTGCACTCGAAAAGTGGACATGAGTAAACGGCCAGCATCTGTAGAGCAGTATCTTAGAAAGACTACTTCAAGAAAGTAGGAAAAAAACCATAGTCCTACATATTTCCATTTCATATTTCCGGACTACTTGATCTTATTTTACAAGGTGGAACTACAAAAAGGATTGCACTTAAAATGTATGTTTAAGCAGGATATGATGTAAGCAAAATTCAAAAGGATCAGTACATACTGATGTAGCAGTATGGGTGGAAGCGAATTGACACCTGATGCCTGTGGCTGGTTCAGGAGTGGTCCTTGAACATAACCTGAATAATGTAGGTAAGCTGCCAGCATGGCTTTAAAGGCAGTTTTCTGCTTTGCAACAGACAATTTCAGGCTTCCAGCTTCATTGGTAGCACTCGGGTAATTTAAATCCTATCCAGCCCTGAGCTAAATGCACATACACTCAGGAGGGAGAACAGTTGTGTGGAGCCGGTCAAGGATAACAGCAAAGGTATGAAGTTGGAAGGTTTTAAAAGTTAAGTAAGTTTTCCAGGACATTTTTTGAAATAATTTGGCTATTATCTGGAGGCCACTGACTTTAGGTGATGACTGTCACTGAAAGAATCTATTCTGCTCCCTGCAACTTGCTTTCAGGTGAGGAAGCATAGGAACATGGGAAAAGAAGGAGGCCATTCAGCCCATCGAGCCCGCTCTACTATTCAATGAGATAGTGGCTAATCATCCACTTCAATGCCTTTTGCCTACACTATCCCTGTCACTAGCATTTAGAAATCTGTCGATCTCTGCTTTAAACATACACAATGATGGCATTTCCACAGATTTTAGGGGAACCAAAACTACACACAGTACTCCAGGTGCAGTCTAATCAAGGTTCTACACAACTGAAGCAGGATTTGGCCAGCCCTGTACTCAAATCCTCTTACGAGCAAGGTTAACCTACCACAATCTTCCAAATTGCTTGCTGCGCCGTCAAGCTAGCCTTCCAATTTGTACTACTACTCTGGCTCCTATCTGCCTGACAAGCTAGACTGAACCCTCCCCAATAACACTAGCAAATCTCCATGCAAGGATATTAGTCCCTATCTTGTTAAGGTGTGGCCTGGCTAGCTTGTAGAGGTCCCATCTGCCCCCAAACCAGTCTCTATGCCTGAGAAATCGGTCCAAAAAGAGATGGTAGACAACTTATTATCATGACTTATCAGTGCCTGCTCAACAGATATTTGGGATAGGCAATAAATGTTGGTCTTGCCAGCAACCCCCAATCCCAAGACTGAGTAAAAGAAACGGGCTTAATTGCTCATTTTAGGCTGTTGTCAGGGATGATGAAAATTGGTGCAATTCAATTAGGGTGCAGTATACTGGAGCCCAATATTAAAGCACCCTGTACTCATTTTATGCCATGGAATGGGTTCAACAGGGTACAATTTCTACTCCAAATATTTCATTAAATGTTCTGCCATTGTTAACATGGATTTTGGTTTACTAAATTAATTTATTAAATTAATTGAAGAGCAATATGTACATACAATGATTTGAAACTATATTCACTGCTTTGAAACATTACACTACATCCAATTGGCAATATGTACATTTTTATTAATCAAAGCATAGGCTGAATCCCTTATTAAGTTGAAAGTAAACAGTGCCTGAGAGGGTATGTGCAAGCCATGATTAAGAGTGTTGAACAGAAGGCTGTTTTGGAGAGACTGGCTGTTTATCACAGCCAAATTGAATGTAATATTACTTGAAAGATGCTTAATTGAGTTGACTGTTTTGGAAGTCCAGCTCTCAGCTCAGGTCTAGGAGTGCAGCAGAAATAACCAATGAGAATCACTGAGCAAATCATTATGTATGGAATGAAGATGTGCACACAATGTTTTTTTAAAAGCTTGTTTCTCAAAAGATTGCATGTACTTTGCCACATTGAATACGACAACACAGTTTAGTGGATTAATTTTAAACAATGGACACGTGCCATATGAGATTAAGAGGTAACTGTGGAGCAGGTGGTCATGTGTACATTGGGATGGTGTGGACACAAGAAGTGATGGGTTAGCAGCATGGGAGTTCTCCCCAGCATGGATAGTCACACGTGCAAAGATTGTTGAATAAACCCTTCTGCCTGTTAGTTCTTTGTCATCAGTTCATTCAACCCAGCAACTTTAACATGGTGTCAGCGCAGGCTGAGATGATAGAGGTTTTGCTGCATTGACCTGCTCACCTTTGATGAAAACATCATGGAAAATTGGACCAAGCTGGAAAAGGAATGGCATATCTACTCTGGTGCTGGCCTATCCAATAAATCAAAAAGCACACAAAAGTACACACTGTTAAACTTAGCAGGTCTCGAGGCAGTAGAAAAATTTGAATCTTTTGTCTTTCAAAGGGAGGAACAGAAAGAGAATCCAGAGGTATTGCTAAAGAAATTTGATGTGGATATGCTGGTCTATCCAGTGACACCCACATTCCACAAATGAACGTGGTCTACCTGATACGTTGCAAGAAAGGATGTCCCGAAGCATGGTACATTGGGGAGACCATGCAGACGCTACGACAACGGATGAATGAACATCACTTGACAATCACCAGACAAGACTGTTCCCTTCCTGTTGGCGAACACTTCAGTGGTCACGGGCATTCAGCCTCTGACCTTCGGGTAAGCACTCTCCAAGGCGATCTTCACGACACACGACAGCACAGAGGCGCTGAGCAGAGACTGACAGCCAAGTTCCGCACACAAGGACAGTCTCAACAGGGATCTTGGGTTCATGTTGCACTATCTGTAACCCCCGTGACTTGCCTGGGTTTGCAAAACCTCATTTACTGTACTGTCTGGAGACAATACACATCTCTTTGATCTGTGATCAGTGCTCCTTCCACACACATTGTCAGCCACTTTAGGACTTGAACAGCAGGTTAGGTGTAAAGATTCGCATTCTAATCAGTAATCTCTAAACTGTCTGTGCTTTATACGCTCTGTCTGAGGCCAGAACTCTCCATTCACCTGACAAAGGGACTAACCCCGAAAGCTAGTGAGTGTACTATCAAATAAATCGGTTGGACTTAAACCTGGTGTTGTCAGACTTTTTACTGTAAAGAAATATGAACAGATACACTTTGTGGTGCAACCGCCCATGCCAGTACTCTGCATATTTAAACAGTTTATGTTTGTGCTCGGTATGTTGTAAATAGTTTATAACCTGTCATCGCTTCCCTAGATAATCATATATCTGGAGTACCAGTTGTGCCACCATAAACAGAAAAGGTGAAGACTGGGTGGCAACATACACATCAGGATGATGTAGACACAGCAAGTGATGTGCCAGTAGCATGGGTGTCCACCCCCAGTACGGACAGACACATAGCATGTAAGAGCTACCAGGATTTATGAATAAATCATTATGCTTGTTAGCCCTTGTCACCAGTCTCTGCTCTCCATTTGCATGGATGAGAGCAGCTCCAAAAACACTCAAGGAGCTCAACACCATCCAGGATAAAGCAGCTTGCTTGATTTGCTGAGTCAAAATCTTGGAATTCCATCCCTAACAGTACTGTGGGTGTATCCTCACCCCAGGGACTGAAGTGGTTCAATAAGGCAGCTCACCACTGCCATCTGGAAGGCAACTAAGAATGGGCAATAAATGCTGGTCTATCCAGTGACACCCACATTCCATAAATGAACTAAACAATCCTGGCAGCTTCTGTAGAACTATACTTCAAAGTTAACTTCACTGCTCATCCAAATATTACTACAAAATAGAAAGATGTCCAATTTTCTATCCTTACCCCAGCTCCTTTTATAGCCTTTCTGTCCAATTGCTTATTTCAGTGTCCTTTTCAACAATGTTAAAGGTTTGATATGCCTTCCCTCTTGTTCAGGCGCAAAATATGCAAAGGTCATCAGAAGTGCGTAGTTGCCATGCCTTGAGCTAGCCTGGAGGCCTTCACAACTTGTACCATTTCCAAAAATGTGTTCTGATCTGCCTACCCCAACCCCTAAAATGAATGGGAAAAAAAACTAATTAAAGTAAAAATATTTCTTAGATTTCACATTTCACATGGGTGGCTCTGTGGCACAGTGGTTAGCACTGTTGCCTCACAGTACCAGGGATTTGGTTCGTTTCCCGGCTTGGGGCACTGACTGCACATTCTTCCTGTATCTGCATGGGTTTCCTCGAGGTGCTCCAATTTTCCCTCACAGTGCAAAGATGTGCGGGTTAGGTGCATTGGCCATGCTAAATTGCCCCTTAGTGTCTTGGGATGTGTAGGTTAGAGGGATTAGCAGGGTAAATATGTGGGGTTATGGGAATAGGGCCTGTGTCAGATTGTTGTCAGTGCAAATCCAATAAGCCGAATGGCCTCTTTCTGCACTGTAGGGATTCCATGATTCTGCCTGTCTGCCATATCTTGTTGCAGTTGCAACTAAACTTTTGAAGTGATGAAAGCTAGCCATTAACACAGAGGGCCTGACATTTGCAGTCACTGCTATTCATTTCAATGGCCTCAACAAATTAGAAGTAGCTGCAATTACTTGCATTTATTTATATAGACCAGTGGCCTCAAAAGGTGGAGACTGAAGTTAGCAGCAAAATATTACAACTATGCTCTGGACCTGAGATAACACATGGGCAGTTCAACTGGTGAGTTGCTACTGTGGAATGGAACATAGAACATTCATTCCTCTATTCGCAAGAGCATTCCATGCTCCACTGAAATGGATGCCACTTTGGTTGGTCCTTGTGCAATCTTCTAAAAACAATTTGTTTCAGCCAGAGAGTGTGAATTTGTGGAACTCTTTGCTGCAGAAGGTTGTCTGCACATTCTACGAAACTCTTTGCCGCAGGAGGCCAGGTCATTGAGTGTCTTTAAGACAGAGATAGATAGGTTCTTGATTAATAAGGGGATCAAAGGTTATGGGGAAAAGGCAGGAGAATGGAGATGAGAAAAATGTCAGCCATCATTGAATGGCAGAGCAGACTTGATGGGCCAAGTGGTCAAATTCTGCTCCTATGTCATATGGTCTAAATGAGGCAGTGTAATAAAAGGAAGGTTGGTGGCTCTTAGAGAATGCTATAGATATTATTCATGGCAAACCTGCAGTCAATTTTAAAAATAAGCTTGTGAACTGTGCTGCATCAACTAGCTGCAAAAAAAAAGTGAATTTGCTTTCTGGAAATCAACTGCTTGGGTTAACATTCATTAACCTTTTTCCAAATTGAGCTTATTGAATTTTCTTATTACAACTAACAGCTGACCTATAAAAGAGCTTACACAAATGCCGAACACAAACACAGGAGGCAAATTAGAACAGCACAGACTCACCTCAGAAAATGTTTCATTTACAAGCACAAAATATAACAGTGGCTTGAAACTATTAAACAATTAATTCCATTAGCCTTGAATGCTATGTCATCTAGCACAATCTCAACCTTGCCAAACGAAAAGAAAAGCTGAGTGTACGAAAAATGTGGTGACCACAAAATCTGTGGTTCTTCTGATGCAGCTCTGGCAGATATTCAGTAGGGGTAGAAATTCCAACCATCCAAAATAAGGCTGTCAGTGTAAAAAGGCAAAAATTCCTAATTCCAGCAGTACCCATGTCCTTGTCCTCTCAATAGCCAAGTGGATCACTGGTACCCTGTGCACAGGTGAAATCACAGCATACAGCTCTGCTAAAAAAGTGGGAAATTTCTCTTGATCCAGATTGAGTCCTACCACGGACCCTGAAAAGACAAATCTTTGAGGTCTAAATAACAGCAACAAATGTTTATAAAGCACCTTGATTGTAATCAAATACAAACAGACAGATGAATTATGAGTGGGAGTAAGCCATTCTATCTTTGAGAGTGCTCCACCATTTAATAAGTTCACAATTGATCTGATTGTTGCCTCAATCTACTACCCATCTATCCCCCTTAACCCCATTGCCCATTAAGAATCTAGCCTACTCAGTCATAAACTATTTAATGACCCAGCCTCCACTGTTCCCTGGGGAACATAATGCCACAGACATACAATCCTTAGAAAAAAAAAAGGGAGGCCCTTAATTTTTGAACTTTGTCCCCTACTCTCACCATTAAGAGAAAACATTCTCTCAGCATCTACCCTGTTAGATCCCCTCAGGACGTTATGTTTCAATGAGATCACTTCTCATTCTTCTAAACTCTGAAGTCCCAACCTGTCCAACCGTTTCTCAAATAGCAACCACTTCAATCTGAGAATGAATTGAATAAACCTCCTCTGAACTGCTTGTAATGCAATCATATCCTTCCTTAAGTAAGGAGACCAAACTGCACAAAGTATTCCAGATATGATCTCACCAATGCCCTGTCTAACTGCAGCAAAACTACCTCTCTTCATTTCTGAAGAGAAGTTGTATGGTACTCAAAATGTTAACTCTGTTTCTCTCTCCACTGCCAGGCCTGTTGAGCTTTTCCAGTACTTCGATTTTATTTCAAATTCCCAGCATCCACAGTGTTTTGTTTTAATGTTATTATGACAAACCTCCCTAATTTTATATTCCATTCCCCTTGCAATGAAGATCAACATTCTATTTGCCTTCCTAATCACTTGCAGTGCTTGGATACTTCTTTTTTGTGATTTTGGAAATAATTAAAAGATAGGAATGACACAAACAGAAAACCCATATTTCTGCATCAACTGCCAATCAGTGAGGGACTTTGTCAGAAATATGAGGGGGATACTAGCAGGTGAGAAGTGGCTTTACGTGGCGAGCTAACCATTATTTATTGAAAGCACTAGACTATCATCTGTCCTGTCTTTTCTTTGGCTGTTTTCTTCCGTGTCCTCTCTTTCCTGTGGGTTCTAATGCCCCTTCATTCATTGTCATCATCTTCAGCTCTCAGAAATAATAAGCCTTTCTTCTGTCACTGCTAATTTTAAGGCATTATCTTTGGTTACCTGTATTTGTATGTGGGTATGTACAAGCGGAGGTGATGGCTTAGTGGAATTATCACTCGACTGTTGATCCAGAAACTCAGCTAATGTTCTGGGGACCTGGGTTTGAATTCCACCAGGGCAGAGGGTGGAATTTGAATTCAATGATAAGAAAAATCTGGAATTAAGAATCTACTGATGACCATGAAACCATTGTCAATTGTTGGAAAAACCCATCTGGTTCACTAATGTCCTTTTGGAGGTAAGGAAATCTACAGTCTTTACCTGGTCTGGCCTACATGTGATTCCAAAGCCATAGCAATGTGGTTGACTCTCAACTGCCCTCAGGCAACTAGGGATGAGTATAAATGCTGGCCAGCCAGCGACATCCATGTCCCACAGATAAATTAAAAAAATGTGTTTCTGACATTCAGAATGATTGAGTCAATTGAAGTAACCCAGCAAAATGCTCTTGTATTTTAAAATGAAGAGGGTTGGTTTATTTCTCTCACACCTGGGATATTAACAAAAATGTGGAGGGGCTATTCTTCCATCCCGCTGTGCTGCTTTCTTAATGCAGTAGGCTGGAAAATTCATGAGATTCATGCTGGGCATCTGTGTATCTCTCAGCACCTGACTTACAGTGTCATCAACCCCGCACCGATTTCGCTGTGTGATACATGCAGAAGATAACTTAAATATATTTTAAATAGCATTAGCAGGCCCGGGATTGAAATCTCTGGGCCTGCTAACCTCTTCCACTCGCCTGTCAAGAGTGGTTCACACCAGCAGGGTTTACTATAGCTCCCACTTGTGGGGAACCGGTGGCCCGACTCTGCCGGAATGAAGTGGAGGTACAATTAAGGTCCTCCCAGAAGGTCAGGGGTAAGGGGTGGGGTGCCCCCAAGCATTACCACCTTTTCAGTGCTGGCCTGGGCCCAATGGCACTGACCAAGGGCCAAAATGTCAATGCCCAATGGGCATTGAGCAGCGCCAAGAGGGCGGGGCCTGATTGGGATGGGGCCTTTGGGGGCTGAACTGTAGGACTGGATGCTTTTGGGCCGAGTGACTGAGGGAGATAGGCCAGTGATTGGGGCAGGGGGAAAATCAGCCTGCTTGGGGGAGGGAGAGATGGTTGAGGCTGCGGGGTGACAGGGAAATCAGGAAATCGGGCTGCGGGATGAGGGGGGTCATGGTTGGCCTGGGCATGTTTGGGGGGGCTAATGATCAGGCTGTGAGTGGCATGAAGGGTAACAATAAGAGGTTGGTGTGCTGGCCAATGATTGAGCTGGCTAGTAATCAGGAGGCTGGCAGACATGGGCCACTGTGCATCTGCCGATCGCGGTGCTGACATATTGGTGCATGTTCAGTGGCCTGCTCAGCACTATGCTGCTGGCCTCTCCAGCAGGAATGGGCCCTGCCCACAACTTTTTAAATCAGATTCACACCAGTGCACGGAGTGTGAGAAATTCATTTTGAAACTCCCACCTGGAAACTCCCCTGGAAAAAAAGTGAGATTTACTCCAGTTTTTATACGAATACGACACTTAGAGAAGTTTTTTGGGAGAATCACACCTATGATGTTTCAATTACGAGACTCACCCTCACTATCACACACAAAAACTAGATACAGCTGAAGGCAAAGCAATAATTATAAAATGTATGTATAAGTCAACCTCTACTTCAGTGTGCACCTGACTTTCATAGTCAAGTTGTTGCTTCAGCTGGAGTGAGGGCCTTAAAATTGCAGAGATTTCTCAGAGAAGTTGTGATGGTTCCTAGAGCTGATCAGCCCAGAGATTGTGTTTGGTAATATGTTCAAATAAGAGGCGAGAGAGAAAGAGAGATTTACATACAAACAAGGAGCAGGAATAGACCACTCAACTCCTGAAGCCTGCTCCACCATTCGATAAGATTATGGCTGATGTGATAGTGATCTCAAATCTGCATTGTGACTACACTTGATAACCTATTACCCCCTTGCTTACCAAGAATCTATCCACCTCTCTCAAAAATATTCAAAGGCCCTGCTTCCACAACTTTTCAGGAAGAGAATCCCAAAGACTCACAGCCCTTCCAAAGAAAAGAATTTTGCCTAATTTCCCTTTTAAAAGGGCTACCCCTTATTTTTCAACAGTGATCTCTAGTTTCAGGTTTTCCCACGAGAGGAAATATCCTCTCCATATCCACCCTGTCAAGATCACTCAGGATCTTATAAGTTTCAATCAAGTCATCTCCTCTTTTCCTAAATCCAGCAATATAAACCTAGCTTGTCAAATCTTTCATCATAAACCCACCCTTTCCAGATATTAGTCTGGTCAACATTCTCTGAATTGCTTCCAATGCATTTTCATCCTTCCCCAGATAAGGTGACCAATACTGTACACAGTACTGCAAGTGCTCTGTACAACTGAAGTGTAATCACCCTCCTTGTGTATTCAACTCCTCTCGCAAAAATGGCAAATGGAATTTAATGTTGGCAAGTGCGAGGTGGTCCACTTTGGTAGGAATAATGGTAGGAAGGACTATTACTTACGTGGCGAAAAACTGCAGCAGGCGACGGTGCAGAGGGACCTCGGGGTCCTTGTGCATGAGTCGCAAAAACCCAGCCTGCAGGTGCAGCAGGTGGTCAGGAAGGCTAATGGGATGCTGGCCTTCATAGCGAGGGGGATTGAATATAAAAGTAGGGAGGTCTTGCTGCAGCTGTATAGGGCATTGGTGAGGCCGCAGCTGGAGTACTGTGTGCAGTTTTGGGCGCCACACCCGCGCAAGGATATTTTGGCCCTGGAGGGAGTGCAGAGGAGGTTTACTAGGCTGATACCGGAGTTGAGGGGACTGAGCTATGAGGAGAGGCTGAATAAACTAGGCTTGTACTCGTTAGAGTTTAGAAGAATGAGGGGAGATCTCATTGAGACGTATAAGATGATGAATGGGATGGATAGGATAGAGGTGGAGAGACTCTTCCCGCTCAAAAAAGACAGTAGGACTAGGGGGCACAGCCTCAAGATAAAGGGGGGGGGTGGGGCGGTTTAGAACGGAGTTGAGGAGGAACTTCTTCACTCAAAGGGTGGTGAATCCCTGGAATTCTCTGCCCGTTGAGGTGGTGGAGGCTGCCTCGCTAAATATTTTTAGGACGCGGGTTGATGGGTTTTTGATAAGAGAGGGGATTAAGGGTTATGGAGAGAGGGCAGGAAAGTGGAACTGAGCCACGACAGATCAGCCATGATCTTATTGAATGGCGGGGCAGGCTCGAAGGGCTAGATGGCCTACTCCTGCTCCTATTTCTTATGTTCTTATTAGCTTTCCTAATTACTTGCTCCACCTGCATACCAGCCTATTGTGATCCATGTATTCTGGCACCCAGGTTAGGATCTCTGCAATTTCCCACCATTTAGATAATATGCTTATTTTTTATCCATCCTGCCAAGATCTTTCAAGATCTAGTAGGTAGTTGGTTTGCTGCATCACTGGCTACAGAAGTTGAAGGCTTTGCATGTAGAATCCTCTTTCTCTGTGATCCTCTGGGTCTGTGACAGTGGGCGGAATTTTACAAGATTGATTCTAAGTGTCCAGCTCGAGTAAAAATGGGAGAGTTCCTGGTCTGTTTTTTGGGCAAGTTTTTGCACCCAATCTTAGTCATTGAAAAAGTGTTGTCGTCTGTTTCTAGCTGCTGCAGGCAGTGGGCTGGACTTAATTCACCAGCCAGCCTGCAGAGGGAGCTAGTGTGTATGTGCAGACCTCTGATGCCGCACATGTTCAATGGCAACTGCAGGAGTTCAACAAACAGAGAGAGAAATTAGAAGCAGGGCCACAACCAGCTCACCACCTCCTCAACAATCATAGGGGCATGTGGCCGATCTTGAGTCCCCACAATGCATGGGCATCTAGTCCCCGCTGCACTGACTGATCAGGCCCACTCTCCCATCCGATCCCTTTGCAGAGTGTGCAGCAGGCACAGGCAGCTGATCCCTCGATCAGGCCACCCTTTCATACCCTGCCCTAATAGGCCCCATCCTCAGAGCCCCCATAGACCCTGAACCCATAGGCCCCAGCTCCTAACACTGCCCAGTGGGATCCTTCCAATGTGTCCTCCCTTGATACAGCTGTGATGTGTCCCTAATCAGCAATCTAATTCCCCCAGCCCTTCCGTCCCATCTAAAATAACGATATCCCGGAATGTTAAGCTGCCAGTCCTGTCCCTCCTTTAACCATGTTTGTGTAATTGCAATATCATAATTCCAAGCAGTAATCCAGGCTCTCAGTTCATCTGTTTGACCTGTTATAGTTCCTGCATTGAAGCAAACGCACTCCAGACCTCCAGTCCCACTGAGACTTGTGGCTTCCCTTTGCCTGCTGTTATTCTGCGCCATTTTTGTCTCAGTCTCACTTTCTTCCCCTGTTTCTCTTTCCACAGATGCTGTCAGACCTGCTGAGGTTATCCAGCATTTTCTGTTTTATTTCAGATTTCCAGCATCTATATTTTACTTTCAGTTTTCCAAATTTGATTGGAGTGCGTTCAGCTTCTGACATGCGCTGTGCCTTCAGGGGTGAGGTGTGAACTCGGAATCTCAGATTTCCAGATTGTAATATGTTTTTACTTTGCTTATTATATTTTATTGACTTTCTAAAGAACATTAGAAAAATATAGAGGTGTGACAGGAAAATAAACACTTATTAACTTCATGAATTGTAAGTTATTAACCTTCACATTCAATCATCGGGATGGAAAAGAAATAACTCAAAACTAAATAAAGATCTAAGATTGCTTGGAACCCAAGAGTCTCCTCAAAGTTGACGAAATAACTACAGGATTTAGAAAGCAGTCTTTCATATTAATATTTTCCTGATAGTGCTTTTTCTCTGACAAATATATTTTCTTTCCATTTTATAGCTTGTTTACGAGGGCATAATTTTCCTTCTCTTGTATTGAAAAAATAAAAGTGTAGAAACTGTGGGCTATTCTGCTATGTTACAGATGCCACGTATAAAACTCGAGTAAGGTCACCTTGGGTAGATTGTAATGTTTGTTCTCCCTCTTGAGTCTTATTTCAAATGCTAGATAGCCTCAAGGCATTCCACAGGAAGCCCACTAGTTACACAGTGTCAGAATACATAGGATTTTACACACTCAGCTGGTTATCATGAATCAGGAGCTGTCACCACAATCTCAATTACTCCAGTGCAGACCCAGTAAAAAGCTATCTGCTGCTAAACTTTTGTAAGATTCGTCGACTTACTTGTCACACAAATGCAGCATCGGTGTTTAGCTGCAATGGAATTTCAAAAACTTTTCCCTTCAAATGCAACAAACATGTTTAAGGTTATCATTTATGCATTAGCTGTTACAGCTACAAAACAAATATCTGTACTTAAGCAATAATGGTAACAGTAAGAATGTCTGTTTGCAGTGCCATTAAGGCAGAAGAATGTCCAAAGCACTTTGCAGAAGCATAATCAAAAAAAAAGGCTGGGAGGCCCCAGAAGGGGCTATTAGGAGAAGTGACCTTTGTCAAGGAAGTAGGTTTGAATAAGTGTCTTCAGAGGAGGAAAGTTGAAGGGCTCTACAAAGGGAATTCCAAAGCACCACTCCGAGGTGGCTGAAGCCAAAGTTGTCAATGATAAGGGTGGCTGGGACACTTCACATAAGGTTCAGAGTCAAAGAAATCGAGGGAGTGAGTTATAAAACTGGAGAAGATTATAGAGATTAAGACAGGAGAGGCCATGCAGGAAGTTGAATAATGGTAGGACTATTTGGGGCAGAATTTAATGAGTGCAACCGATGATCCGCCTGATGAACAACTGGGAACTCTATGGAAGGCCTGACATAATTACCAGGAAAAAAGGGAACTTCCATGGACAGTGTTAGGCTTTGCACTCAAACATGGCCACAGTTGGGTAAAAATGGCAGGAGGGGAGGGGACAGGATGCGAAAGGGGTCCTGAGAGGGAGTCGACAGCAAGGGAAGAAGGTGACTTCCCTATAGGGCCATTCAAGGAAGGCAGGAAGGACATGGGATCTCAATCCACATCTTCCCAGCCAATTACACAGCATCCTCCAGGCTCTGAACTTTCCTTGGCAGGTGGGGGTCATTAATTTCTGCTCTTGGATTTTATAATATAAATTAGAAAATGACTTGCCTGTTAGTTCAATTGGTAATAGCACTATGTCCGGGAATTATTTTTACAATCCTGAAAACTCATCGCTCACTGCTGGGTGAATTATCTTGGTGATACAACTGGCCACATTGTTTCTCAGCAATAAAAGGAAAAAATGAATCAGGATTTCTGCTCCTGCTCTCAATCCATTGTCTCCTAAAGTTTGGAGATGTGGGAAATGAGTGAGATACAGTTAACGTTAATCTGCAATGCTCCAATGGTTAAATAGCCTTCACACTCAACACTTTGGTGTTGTCGTGATGGATTGTACATTTGGTATACAGCATGAATTTGGTACCTTTTCCATTAGCTCCGAAGCTCCAAGTTTTCTCTCCCTTTCTCTTGCTTCTCCCTGTAAAAATCATCACTTCCATTCATCACCCAAATATATCTGCTCTCTCTGATGCTTGCACTCTTTGGTGTTTCCATCAAACTGCATATCCTCAAGAGGACACACTTCCAGTCCTCTGGAACTGCAACAATTGAATCACTGCACGTCCATCTCCTCTATAGCCTTCAATGAGGCAAATACAGTGCTGTTTTGTCTTCAAACCCTTAACTTTTCATATCAATAACTTATTTCTTCTATGTTCTGGTTACGCTGATGGTGCCTTAACCTCCTTGTGATATTCCTTCAAATAAGCCATTCTGAAAACTCTTCCTTCCCTCTGAATGTTGAAAACATTGACATGAAGGGTCACTGTGCTGATTCTTACTTTAATTTAATCTTATCCAAAGCCTATTCCATCCCTCCTGTCTCCCAGTCTTCTCTCCCTCTTATCATCCACTGGCTTTTAAAACTTAAAATTGAAATCAGTTAATCAATGCTTTTTGATCTATCTCTTAGCCTCTGCAACTCTTTTGAACTTTGTTGCTGGTATGTATGATGGTCCCTCATGTAATTTGCTCCAGTCTTTGCTAACGTACATTTTATTATCAACCGATGATGAAGAATTTTGCTGACAGAAGAGAACAAACTAGCAGCAGTTCATCTGCTAAATGAACAGTTTGTTCAATAAAAATGATCTTGACTTTAACATGTGTGAGAATAGGCTATAATATTTTGGATCAGAAGCTAAGCGGGCGGTTTGGTTTTCCCATGAACTTACTCCTGGTTTAACTCAAAGTAATTTTAATTAGACTACAAGCCTTTTCCCCCTCTGACTGTTCACATAACTAATCTCATCAAACCAGGAAGAAACTTCTGCCCCATGGCCAATGATTATCTGTGAATGCATGGGACACAATTTTAAACATTTCCATTCGAGCAAACAGTATCATCAGCTCTAAAGATGCATCAAATCTCCAAATGGACTATTTCCGCAGTTTCACAAAGGAATTGTACATTATACAGATCAATTTTGCACAACTATCTACAGAATTAGATGTTTTTCATTTGAATTCATATTTTACAAACTTACCGTTGTTTGGTAGTAAAACTGGAGTATTGCTGAAAAAGGAACATTTTGTTGAAGCTTTTCATCTTACACCCATCAGGACATAGGATTAGAAGCAGGAGTAGGCCATCTGGTCCTTCGAGCCTGCTCCACCATTTAGTAAAATCATGGCTGATCTTTTTGTGGCCTCAGTTCCACTTGTCCATTCACTCACCATAACCGTTAATTCCTTAACTGCTCAAAAATTTATCTATTCTTGCCTTAAAAACATTCAATAAGGTAGCCTCAACTGCTTCACTAGGCAGTGAATTCCACAGATTCACAACCCTTTGTGTGAAGAAGTTCCTCCTCAACTCAGTCCTAAATCTGCTTCCCCTTATTTTGAGGCTATGCCCCCTAGTTCTAGTTTCACCCGCCAGTGGAAAAAACTTCCCTGCTTCTATCTTATCCATTCCCTTCATAATCTTATATGTTTCTATAAGATCTCCCCTCATTCTTCTGAATTCCAATGGGTATAGCCCCAGTCTACTCAGTCTCTCATGATCCAACCCTCTCAACTCCGGAATCAATCTAGTGAATCTCCTCTGCACCCCCTCCAGTACCAGTCTATCCTTTCTCATGTAAGGAGACCAAAACTAAACAGTACTCCAGGTGTGGTCTCACCAGCACATTATAAGCTGCAACATAACCTCGCTGTTTTTAAACTCCATACTTCTAGCAATGAAGGGCAAAATTCCATTTGCCTTTTCAATTACTTGCTGCACCTGCAAACTAACTCCTTGAGACTCCTGCACAAGGACACCCAGGTCCCTCTGCACAGCAGCATACTGCAATTTTTTACCAATTAAGTAACAGTCCATTTTGCTGTTATTCCTACCAAAATGGATGACCTCACATTTACCAACATTGTACTCCTCTGCCAGCCCACACACTTTGGCTATCTATATCCCTTTGCAGGTTTTTCAGCAAGCTCTGCACACTTTGCTCTGCCATTCATCTTAGTGTCATCTGCGAATTTTGACACACTGCACTTGGTCCCCAACTCCAAATCATTTATGTAGATCGTAAACAATTGCGGTCCCAACACTGATCCCTGAGCCACACCATTGCCAACCAGGAAAACACCATTTACCGCCACTCTTTGCTTTCTGTCAGTTAACCAATCCTCTATCCATGCTAATTCATCACCTATAGCACTGTGCACCTTTATCTTATGTAGCAGTCTTTGGTGCAGCACCTTGTCAAATGCCTTCTGCAAATCCAGATATACCACATCCACAGGCTTCCTATTGTCCACTGCACATGTCATGTTCTCAAAGAATTCCACCAAATTAGTCAAACATGACCTGCCCTTCATGAACCCATGCTGCATTTTACCAATGGGACAATTTATACCCAGGACAATTCACAACAATATCAACGTAAAGGAAAACAAAACAATTATACTGTATGAGAAGACAGTGCTGATTGGTTGGCAAATAGATTCTGATTAGTCGAGGCATTGCCATGGAGAATGCACCAACTGATGTTAACTAACGGTTAACTGCCAAGCATTGTATGAAATTTAAATTAGGCAGCTTGAATCTGATTGTCACGGCATTGCCTCGAGGAATGAACCAGTGGATGGTTGTCATTTATTTTGTTTAGCTGAAACAAGTGCAACATATACATATATTTTACCTATTTCAATTAAACAAAATAATTTTGTTTTCCCTTACATTGGTATTTTTGTGAATTGTCTTTATGAGTGCAGGACGAAAAGCTTCAACAAGATGTCTCTTTTTTTACAAACTTATTTGAATCATCTGAAGACAGAAAGTTGAATAGGTGCTGAAGACAGTTCAGCCCAAATAAGTGTCTTCAAAAATTTACATCAAAATGGTTTAACAACAGACTTATGGCATTTGCCTCCAGTTATTAAGCAGAGCGGATTCATTGAAATAATATCTTCAGGTGATCAAAACTCATTTTTGCTAATTGAACTTCTGGTACTGACTACCATATGTACAAGAACAATGTTATTATGATTGAACTGCAAACATATTAGAAACACACCACCAAATGTACCTGCCACTGTTTTGTCAGCTTTCGAACAAGCTGTGCGTCATCCAACAGCCTTTCTTTATAGGTGGCATCCTGCAACACATTGGCAGTGGTCTCCGCTTCTGTAAGCCAGGCCCGGAATTTGTCCAAATCCAGATAGAACTGCTGCAGCAATCTGAGGGCTGCTTCCAGCGCAGCCTCCCTCTCACTGGCCCTGTGGAACCATTTATTTTCACACTGATTAGCATTCTTCATTAACATAGCTTTTTCATGAACAGTGTTGTGTGTCCAATTATGAACTCCATAACACCTTCAACAGAGGATTATAAGAATGAGTTAGTGACTGTCACAAATTTAAATGTTTAGGGAATTTATCACCACACAACCTTCACCCATATTAGCCCCTTAATTAGGTTTATGTCAGTAGAAAGTAATTACACTTGACAGCATGTAAAAAGGTGCCGATGGTGGTTTACATGATTCTGGGTCTGTACCATGGAGTTCTATTACATTCAACACACTGGGTGGGGTTTTCGCGCTTCACACCCCTGTGTTGTGTTTCCTGGTGGTGGAGACAGCTCACCACTGGATGCCCATCAGTCCTGCTGACATTTACGGCATTTTGCGTGGCTTGCCTGTCGTGTGGCCAGAGAACACTCCAGTGGTCACCTTCAGTGGCATCAGAAGATCCTGCTCGTGGGAAGGGCCAGAAAATTCTACCCATCATGACATGGAAAAATGATTTTGTCCCAGATTTTCACATGGGAAATTTAGAAATTCCAGTTTTTACAACCAAGACTAAAACTGATTTTCCTCAATAATTGGCTACATTGGATGAATGCATCTGATTAAGCACATCAGTGCGCTCTTTGGGCATAAAGTATTCAACTGTAATAGTACAAAATGTAAACGAAATAATAAAAAGCTGGTCAAAAAAAAGGCTTCTGTGCTTTGCTATTGAATTAAATGGGATTTGTCACCGACTGCTAAAAGCTGGAATTTCCTCACAGCTGTCACAACTCTGCTTGAACTGGAGTGGAAAACTAGCTTGCACGCATGAATGGCATATTAGCCACACTTCTGATGAAGACACATTGGTTGGTGGAGTTGGTGGAACAACTCTAAACAAATTAGCGGTCACTGTATGAAAAATAAAGTGATTTCTGTTTATCAGGATTGTAGGTTTTTTTTGCCGTAAATGCACACTGACTCAGTCTGAACTGGAAGAGCTCATTCTACATGAGACCCTTAGACCATAATTTCATTCCTTCAGTCTGAGCTGGAATTGAGGCCATGCTCTACTCTGTACAATAAAAACAGTGCAGCAGACTTCAATACCTGAAGGTAATATCTGTGAGTAAGACTTACTCTGGTTTTTATACAGCACTAACATCATAAACAGTTTCTCATGAAAATTTGATGAAATTTGCAATTTCTAATGAATTTGCAAAGCTTTCAAAAATAAATAAAATCTTCCTGCTTCAGTGATTCTTGTGATTAAGATGCACAGTAAATTGACTACTGAAAGCATTAAAAGCAGCCCTGTTCCTGGTAAGTATAACTGCACAGTTTTCGCACCATTCTTGTAATTTTCTTTCCACCTTCTCTGATGCCTTTATGCACTTTTTATGAAATGGTGAATAGAATCATAGAAACCCTACAGTGCAGAAGGGGGCCATTTGGAGGCCCATCAAACCCGCACCGACAACAATACCATCCAGACCCAGAACTGTGTTAAATGCTCGAAATGTGGTCCAAGAAAAACATTCTTGCAAATTTAACTAATTTATCTACTTTTCTGGAAAGTGGCTGTGGTTTTTTTTTAATCGCCTCATTAAACTACTTTTAATGATTTGTGTATTTGTTCACCTAGATCCCTCTGCTCCCCCATCCAATATAATTCTTCTAATACTTGACTTTTGTACTATTCTTAGCAAAATGTGATACCTCACACTTATTACCTACATTGAAATTAATTTCCTGATTACATGCCATTGTTCCAATTTATTAACAACTTCTTTCATTATTTTCTCAGTGTTTGTTGCAGTCCTGCTATGTATTGACTATCACCTCCAACCTATTGGCATCCCAAATATAAAAATTGTACTTTTGATCCTATAGACTGAGTTATTAATATACAGTCGTACAGGTGCTCACCCTTGTGGGACCCCATGTTTCAACTTCTGCCACTCAGAATACCTACTTTTCACCACTGCTTTTCATTTTCTATCTTGCAACCAGTGCACTGTACATTCTTTTTTTTTTCTGTTTTCTCACTCCACATGCTCTATTAGTCTAGTAAATGACACCTTACTGAAGGCCTTTCAGAAATCCAGATGAATTACATCGACTGCATTATCTTTGTCTAGTCTTTCTGTTATTACTTCAAAGAATAAATGAGATTCATCAAGGAAAACCTTCTCTTTTAATCCATGTTGGTGATATATAATGTTATTTCCGGCTTGTTGAGCTTTTCTATTTCCTCCACCAGTAGGGGTTCTTTTATTTGTCCCATCACCAGTATTAAGCTGACTGGTCCATAGTTCCCAAGAAATGTTCCATCTCCCTTCTTTAACACAGGTGAAATAATATAGCTTTCTGGCAATCTTTTGACACCACACTGTTTTTAACTAGTGAATTATTAAATCTGCACAATAATGCCTCTGTTATCTCTTCCCTAGATCCTTTCAATATACGTTGATAGAATCCTTACAGGCCATACATTTCATCCTCTTTTGAGTTTGATTAATTTATTTAATATGTATTCTCTTGATTTTAAATGTAGTAATCTCATCTTCCAATCTCAAGTCTACCTGATCACATCTCCCTGACAAAAACTGAAGTACTTATCTGCCAAATGCAATTTTCACTGGCAAAATTGTTTAATTTCTCTCTCTCTCTCTTATCCAATTCCAAATCCTCTAAACTTTATCCTAAGGGACGTGGTGGCATAATGATATTGTCACTAGATTAGTAATCCAGAGATCTGGGGACGCAAGTGCAAATCCCACAAATTTGAATTCAATAAAAAAATCTGGATTTAAAAATCTAATGATGACTATGAAACCATTGTTGATTGTTGTAAAAACCCATCTGGCAAACTAATGCCCTTTAAGGAAGGAAATCTCTGTCCTTATCTAGTCTGAGCTATATGTGACTCCAGACCCACACCAGTGCGGTTCACGCTGGCCCAGCCAGCGATGTCCACATCCCATGAATGAATAAAACAATGCAGAACCAACCACCTTCACAGTCATGAAATAATGACTGTTTAGCTGAATACTGCATTTGTTTGTACTTGGTGTGTCTTCTGCTTGATTCACTGTAGTCTATGTTCTCAGTTAGATAGGAAATCCAGTATTTTGAATCAATGTCCATGAAGAAATGGTATTATATGTCTCAGCCATGACAGCTGATGATATGAGTGAACTTGAAGTTCATAGTGTTCTCGTGCATTGCCTGTCCTTATCTTTCTAGATGCATTTGGGAGGTGCTGCCAAAGAAGGCTTGATAAGTTACTCCAATTAGTTCCGGAGAGTGATACGTGCTGTAGCTACATTATAGGGAAGGAAGTAATTATTTAAGTTTGTCGATACATATTCAATCAACTGCTTTGCCCTGAATGGCGTGGAACTTCTTACTGTTGTTGTAGCCATTCTGAGAAGTGAAGCTTTTTCCGTCACATTCCTGATGTATGCCTTGCAGGTGGTAAAGCAGCTTTGGGAGTCAGGAGGTGAGCTAGTCACCATGGGATGTCCAGCTTCAAACCTGCTTAAGCAGTCACACATTTAGATTATTGTCCCAGTTTAACTTCTGGTCACTCTTGACCAGCAGGATGTTGATGGGGACTCAGTGATGGTATTGTCATTGAATATCTAGAGAAGATAGCTTGGCTTTTCCTCATTAGATTTGTCCATTGCCTGACACTTGTGTGGCATTAAAGCTATTTGCTACTTATTAACCTAAGCTTGGTTGTTGCCCTGATCTTACAAGTGGACATTCTTCATTATTAATGGAATTATAAACAGAGTTGAGTGCAGTGAAATTATTAGTAAACAGCTAGCCTCTGACTAATGATGATGGGAAGGTTATTAATGAATTAGTTGAAAGTAATTGGGGCTGAAATGGTTGGTCTCTAACATCCACAACCATCTTTATTTCATAGAATTATAGAAATCATAGAAACACTACAGTGCAGAAGGAGGCCATTTGTCCATTTAGTCTGCACCAACAACAGTCCCACCCTATTCCCAGCACCTCACATATTGTTAATCCCTCTAACCTACACATCCTGGGACACTAAGGGGCAATTTAGGATGGCCAATCAACATAACTCGCACATCTTTGTACTGTGGGAGGAAACAGGAGCATCCGGAGGAAACCCCCAAGCAGACACGGACAGAGCGTGCAAACAGACAGTGATCCAAGCCAGGAATCGAACCTTCAGGTCTCTAGAGGCAGCAGTGCTAACCACAATGCCACCGTGCCAGCTTTGACTCCAACCTCTGGAAGTGTGTCCTTTTAATCCATATTGGCTTCAGATTTATGAGAACTCTTTGGTGCAACACCCAGGCACATGTTCTCAAAGGCAGTCACTCTCATCTTAAGTGTGGAATTCCATTTCTGTCTTTATTTGGACCAAGGCTAAATGAGGCCTGGTGATGAGTAGCACTGGTGGGTCCTAAATTGAGCTAATTATTGCAGAATAAGTGCCGCTTGATAGCAATGTTGGCAACTTGCATTATTTTCCCGATGACTGGGAGTAGGCTGACAAGGTAGTAATTGGTATATATTTTATAAAGCCAGGAAATCATGATCACTTGTTGTCATGCTATAGCTATACTCACTGCCCAGGCTAGTGGGCACAGCAATTCCTGGAACATAGTGCTATAGCACTACAGCCAATATGTTGTCAAGGAATGCAGCCTTTGCTCTAAGGAACATACTTAAATGTTATGTATGTTCTTGAGATTAATACTATCCTTATTCTTTAGCTTGGCCTTGTTTGTAATTTTGTATTACAGTGCAGTTATAGTGCAAAAATAGTTTTAGTAGATTCTTTTTGCCAGCTAATGGATCAGACAGAAACTCAGATTCACACGAAAAGTTTAAATAAAATTGAATCGCTATTGTTCAAACCAATGCACAGCATTTTTGTTTTGCCATGTTTCTTCTTTATTTGGGGCTAGTGACAATTCAAGCTAAACTTTTTTTGATAGTCCAGAATGCACTGGAATATAAAATGGTTTAGAGTAAAATTAAGATTTGTTTTATCTTGCGAACTGCATGTATATCATTTTAAAGTTATGACAGCGGAAGGTGAGCTCCAAATACAGTATAAAGAAAAAACAAACGGTTTTGTGAAATGATTTGTCTCTTTTAGAATCCCAGGAATCTCTTATTCAAGGTTAATTAAATTAAATGTAATACTTGAAGAGGAAGGGCGATTTCGTGACTGGCCTCTTAGAGTGGAGTGCTGTTACAAATGATACACCAATAATGACAGCATAGGTGGGTGTTCCAGTATCTATGGATTAAGTGCAAGATGCAGATAACCTTCTGTTCTTATAATTGCTGAGCGAAAGAAGGTCCATTGTTGAGCACTGATATTATTGTCTCAACTATCAATGTTGCTTTTATGTTTTATGTATTAACCTGATGGGGGATACAATCCAAGAGGCTTGCTCGAACTTTATCAAAGAATAGGTATAAAATGTGTAGAACTTTCAGTGCCTTGATAACTTATTAGGAACAAATCAGACTCCTTGAATCTTACATAGAGGCACAGCACAAAAGCAGGTTATTTGGTTCATATTGGTGTTTATGCTCCACACAAGCCTCATTTTTCCCTCCTCCTATCTAACCCTGTCAGCATTGTCCCTCTTGTGCTTATCCTAGCTTCCCTGAAACGTATCCAAGAACGTGCATGGTTCATTTATTATAAGTATTGAAGAGTAATCCTAAAGGTTTGCAAAACATTAAGCTCTTTTTCATGGACTAATTCTAGTTGTGATACACAAGTTCTGTACATTATATCATTTTGCATTTATTCTCAAATTTAGAAGGTTGAGGGGTGAGCTTATAGAAGTCTACAAAATATTTACACGGAAATGGCTATGGTGAGAAGGGTAATTGGAGTTGACTCCATGAAAAGAGCAGCCATGATCTTATTGAATGGCGGAGCAGGCTCGAGGGGCCAGATGATCTACTCCTGCTTCTAGTTCTTATGTTATGTCAGGTATGCACATTAATAAACCAAGTGACACCCATTACCCCGAGCCCTCCATAATTTAATCAGGAATTAAGTGGCGGCTGCATGGTTTCCCCACATCCTCAGAAGGCCACTAACCCAATTCCTGTTGGGATTTCCGGAAGATATCTGGGGAGTGAGGGACGGAGAACACTCAGAAAAAGCCACTCCCCTGCCTTTACCTCCACGCCCACTTCCCCCATCTCCTATCTCCATAGCCTCCACCCCTCCCTAACAAAACCACACCCTACCCAGTCCTCAGTGATCCCGAACAATCCTTTGCTCAGGGATCTCATCCAAGACCTCTGGTTGGTAACTGCCAACAGTTGCCACATCCAATGCTGATGCTGGCAGCATGAGGAGCCTCCAGTTTCTGGTTGGCCAGCAGTTCTCAGAGTGCAGGAATTGCGCCATTGGGGTCTTCAACTGCAGGGCTAGCCTGAAGCTGGCCAATTAAGTGCCTGAAAGGCACACTGATTGTGTCAAGCCTTCACCACCGAACTGATGGGGATTCCCCACCAGTTCTCCAGCTACTGCGTGAGGCCCCAGCCAGCTTGTCAAAATTCCTGCCAGTTTGTCTTTAAATAAATATTTTAGTTGGTCAGTTTTGTAATACAGGGTGTTGGAGAAACCATTTCAACAGAAATGATGTACAATTGAAAAAAATAATCTGGACAGGAGAAAGCCACAAAGGTTGCTGAGCCCTGCTGACCTGTTGCAGTGGGTGGGGCAAAAGGCATGGGGGGCCAGATTCCAGAAGCCAAGTAGGATGGTTAAAGGGAAGGAAATGACCTTGGGTAGAGAGATGTTTCTGATGGGCACACAGTGGAAACCCACCCCCGCCTCTTGGCCATCACCATCCCATGCAGGTAAAGCTGTTGCAGGATCAGACCCTTTAACAGACAAATAAGCGGCCACTTAAGGATGTCAGTAGGCTGAAGGATAAGCAGGCTGCTCAGCATCTCCTCACCCCCTGCAAAACTTCAGACAGGTTGAGGACAGGCAGAAGGCCACCCCCTTGATTTTATCTCCTCTTACCACTCCCACTCCATCCTCCACCCTCCCTCAAACCCACTGACATGGGAGTATAAAAGTCAGTCCCTTCGTGAAAAAGAGCTTTTCATGCCTCATTCCACTTTCTAGCTCATAATACAGCACTTCAATGTAGATTCAAACTTTTTTTAAAATGTGATGATAGTGCAAGATCTCTAGGGATCTGGTACACATCCTGCTTGACAACTCTTATTTATGTTCACAAACTTAAAATAGTCAGGAACTTCAGTGCAATTTTGATGCATGCCTACAGCTAGATTGACACATGCAATTTGATGCAAATTACACACTCCACTGTTTGTCAAGCAAACAAAAATGCTTCTCAAAATAATTCAGTGGAGACAATGGGGGGATAAAAGCAAATTACTGCGGATGTTGAAATCTGAAATAAAAATAGAAAACGCTGGAAAATCTTAGCAGGTCTGACAGCAATTGTGGAGAGAAAATAAAGTTAATGTTTTGAGTTTGGATGACCCTTCATCATCAGAGGGAGATGGGTGGAAGACAAGTGCAATTCTCTGGCTTCCTCATCGCATGTTTCTGATGGCAGGTGGCAGTGCGCTGTTTGCCAGTGGCAGGACCTTCTGGTCCCGCCGCTGGGTATGGGGATTCCTATTGATGGCACCTCTCATTGCTGGGAAACACATGATGGGTTTGCGTCGCCAGCAGGACCAGAAGATCCTGCCAGCGTGAATGGCCAGAAACTTCCAGCCAGTGTCTCTTCACAATTATTTTCATCAGCCAGTTGATTTGCCAAAGCTCCGTGACAGTGAAATTTGGATTGGGTATCAAATATACCTGACTAAATTGGGGATCTAACAGGCCATTGTGGAAACGTGACAGCTGGTGTTGAGCAAGAGGAGGGGGTGGGTTTCCACTGTGGGATCTAACACAGATAACGTATTGGCTCTTATGAGTATCCAAGTCATTAGTTCTTTGTTATTTGGCAAACAGAACTTTTAAGTGAATCTTTGGATTTAAGGGCCCAATGGTAAGTAGATTAGCTAGGTTTGGGCTTGAACTTATTCAAGACTGATGAATGGAAAGTTTCAGTTTTTTATCTCCAGTAAATGTTACAAATTAGATGTGCACTTGAAGCTACGTTGCTAACATGTGATAAGTCCAATCCCTTATGTAACCTGTGATAGGGGCACTGTTCCATCAGTCAATAATTAACTGGTTTACCAAGATACTTCTCAATGGAGAATGTCCAGATTGCCCAGTATGCAACGATATAATTCAGGCTGAAGCTACAAGTTCAAACGATTTGTAAAAATTAGGTATGTATTGAAACAATTGAATGAAGTTCCTTCTAAAAATTATTGAATTGAATTATAATACCCATGTATTTAGAAGGTGGGAGGGAGGGAGCCTGACAGGTGTTGCACCAGACCATTGCCAGGAAGTGGAGAGATGGATGATGACAGAGGCAGATCAGAGATTGGTAGGAGACTTTTGGTGGTGGGATATGTAGGGAAAGATCAGAAGATGATGGATAAATTAGTGGGGGTTGGCCATGAATAGATCATCAACTGGACAGATCAGGGATGCATTGTGAGGGACCAGTCACAGGGTGAGTCCAGTCACAGGGTATCGATCACACTGAGCAGAAAACAGGTTTCCTTGGGACATGAGGGGGTGACCAAGGCAGTGAGGTGAAACATTTCTACTCCCCCAGCCCATCTTAGGGGCTAACAATTAAATCTGATCATCCTGACCTCTCTCCATTACTCAGGTTTCCCAACTCCTGAAGAACTTGGTCCGCAGCAATTAATTTTAAAACAAAGCTAAAATTTGAACCATATAACTGCATTTAAATATATGAGTTAAGAAGTCACTTTGGAGAGCAGATTAGTCACCCACTATCCCATATTACCAAACTTGCATTAAAACTGGAAATTTTAGAGGCAGGTTAGGTCAGGTTTGCTGCTTTTGAAATTTAATCCTAATCAACACCCAAGCCTTTTGCTCATCCTGGTTACTAAAATTCCATCCTGTTCTTCAAGGACTATTTCTTGTGCTGGTTAATAAATTCCAAACTTCTAGCATAATATTTGTACATGGGCAAGATAACAATTCCCACTTGATATTCATAAAAACATAAGAAATAGGAGCAGGAGTAGGCCACCTAGCCCTTCGAGCCTGCCCCGCCATTCAATAACATCATGGCTGATCTGTCGTGTCTCAGTTCCACATTCCCGCCCTCTCCCCATAACCCTTAATCCCCTTGCCTATCAAAAACCTATCAACCCGTGTCTTAAATATATTTAGCGAGGCAGCCTCCACCACTTCAACGGGCAGAGAATTCCAGAGATTCACCGCCCTTTGAGTGAAGAAGTTCCTCCTCAACTCCGTTCTAAACTGCCCCCCCTTTATCTTGAGGCTGTGCCCTCTAGTCCTACTGTCCTTTCTCAGCGGGAAGAGCCTCTCCACCTCTATCCTATCCATCCCATTCATCATCTTAAATGTCTCAATGAGATCTCCCCTCATTCTTCTAAACTCTAACGAGTACAAGCCTAGCTTATTCAGCCTCTCCTCATAGTTCAACCCCCTCAACTCCGGTATCAGCCTAGTAAACCTCCTCTGCACTCCCTCCAAGGCCAAAATATCCTTGCGTAAGTGCGGCGACCAAAACTGCACACAGTACTCCAGCTGCGGCCTCACCAGTGCCCTATACAGCTGCAGCAAGACCTCCCTACTTTTATATTCAATCCCCCCTCGCTATGAAGGCCAGCATCCCATTAGCCTTCCTGACCACCTGCTGCACCTGCAGGCTGGGTTTTTGCGACTCATGCATAAGGACCCCGAGGTCCCTCTGCACCGTCGCCTGCTGCAGTTTTTTGCCACGTAAGTAATAGTCCTTCCTACCATTATTCCTACCAAAGTGGACCACCTCGCACTTGCCAACACTAAATTCCATTTGCCAGTTCCTGGCCCATTCGCCCAGCCTATCAAGATCCTTCTGCAGACTCTCCACACCCTCCGCGCAATTTGCCGTTCCACCAATCTTGGTGTCATCAGCAAATTTCGACACCATACACTCGGTTCCCTCCTCCAGATCATCTATATAAATGGTAAATAGCTGAGGCCCCAGCACCGACCCCTGGGGCACTCCACTAGTCACCAACCGCCAATCCGAATAGCACCCATTGACCCCCACTCTCTGCCTCCTATTTGACAACCAATCCTCTATCCACGCTAACACCCTACCCCCAACTCCATGCCCCCTTACCTTCTGCAATAACCTCTTGTGAGGTACCTTGTCAAATGCCTTCTGAAAATCAAGACCACATCCACCGGCTCTCCTCTATCCACCGCCCTAGACACATCCTCATAGAACTCCAATAAATTTGTCAGACACGACTTCCCTTTAACAAAACCGTGCTGCGTCTGCTCTATCAAGCAATTCCCCTCAAGGTGCCTCACTATTTCCTCCTTGATGACGGATTCTAACATTTTACCTACAACAGACATTAAACTAGCCGGCCTATAATTCCCTGCCCTTTGCCTGCCACCTTCCTTAAGCAATGGCGTAACATTAGCCATTTTCCAATCTTCCGGCACTTCCCCAGAATCCAGCAACATTTGGAAAATAACCACCAAGGCATCCACTATCACCTCCGCCATTTCTTTCAGAACCCTCGGATGCATTCCATCCGGTCCTGGGGACTTGCCCACAATCAGCCCCTCCAGTCTGTCGAGCACCGCCTCTCTAGTAACAGTAATGTCACTGAGACCCTCCAGTCCTACCACCTTTCCATCGCTAACACCCGGCAAATTATTCACGTCCTCCTCCGTGAAGTTCAGACATCATCCAAACACATTACTTACACTGAAAACGTGGAAAAAAACCTGACAATAAATATTACTCCATCAATGGGCCTCTAAATAAGGAGATCCCAAGGAAACCACATGAAAGACACAATAGTCAAGGCAGCGTGTTATACACTTATCCAACTATGGCTTGTGATTCAACCAAAGGCAAATGGGGTTTTCCTAAAATCAAAGCTTGTTTTGTTAGCTCCTAATAATGAAAATATCAGTGAACTCCAAATATTTTGACACCCATCAGAAATAGAAGGTGTTCACCTTTCCAATTGGAATATACAAATATGATCCATTGTTCTTTGAAGTTTCAGTGATTTGATTTGCTAGAGTTCAAAAGCTAAGTGGGCTTCACTTCAGGTTATAAATAAAATATGTTAAATACTATTGAAGCTAGCCAGTGTGAGTCATCTTAGCTCACCTGAGCTCTGTTTAAGAAAATGGTCACTGGAAGCGCATGATGAGTGAGCTTTGCACATGAGCACTGGGAAAGACGACATCCTGATTGAGGCATAGCCAGAATGAGTGCAGGTATCGGGAGTTTGGAACGCAGGGGGAAACTGGTGCAGAGGGGAAAGAGGTGCTTTTTGTTTCTTGGTCTTTGCTTTCTAACTCTAAATCTTTACAGCGGTCTTGTCTTGTTGCAATCGTAGAGGCTACAAGGGAGAGAGCTGACTGGAGAGTAGTGGGTAAGGTCACGTAAGTATTTATTACATGTTTTGCTTATCATTTTAAGGTCTTTTTGTGGCTTATAGTTTGTAAGAGGCATATTCTGTAGTAACAAGGACCAGAGAAAGAAGGGCCTTAGAGTAATTGATATTAATTGCTTTAGGCATCTTCCAGAGGTCTAATGTAAAGGGCTAAGTCATGGCACTACAGCTCAAGCCATGGTGTGTTTCTCCCGTGTCTGCATGGGTTTCCTCCGGGTGCTCTGGTTTCCTCCTACGCTCTGAAAGATGTGTTGGTTAGGTGCACTGACCCAAACAGGCGCCAGAATGTAGTGTCTAGGGGAATTTCACAGTAACTTCATTGCAGTGTTAATATAAGCCTTACATGTGACTGATAAATTAATTTTAAGTGGGAAGCCAGGAACATTTCCAGTGCCCAGATCAGTCTGTGTGCAGGAAGTTCCAACTAAACTGGCAGAGGGATGGGAATCTATGCAAGGAGGCAGAGAAGGGGGAAATCAAGGACAAGAATAGAATACAGAAAGTGGAATAAGAAAAGTGATTGGCGGAGAAATTAAGGGCTAGAATCAAACAGGGCCTCAGTGAAAAATAGCGGAAATGGGACGCAATGCTAAAAGTACATGTGTAAAGAATTTGTGCCTCAATGTGTGGATCATTCACAATAAAATGGATTAATTAATTGTGCAAATAGATGTAAAACAGGCATGATCTAGTTGGGATTACGGAGACATATCTGCAGGATGACCAGGGATGGGTGGTGAACATCCAGGAATATTCAATATTTAGGAAGGACAGACAAAAAGGAAAAGGCAGTGGAGTTGCAGCACTAGTTAAAGAGGAAATTAATACAATAGTGAGGAAAGCCATTAGCTCCAATGATGTGGAATCTGTATATGTAGAGCTGAGAATCACTAAAGGCAAAAACTGTTAGTGGGGGTTACTTGTTGACCACTAAACTGTGGTGGTGGTGTTAGGTATTAAACAGGAAATTAGAGATGCATGCAATAAAGAAACATTTGTAATTATGGGGTGACTTTAATCTGCATATACATTTGCTTTATTTATTAGTGTCACGAGTTAATGCAATGAAGTTACTGTGAAACTCCCCTAGTCGCCATACTCCGGCACCTGTTCGGGTACACTGAGGGAGAATTTCGCATGGCCAATGCACCTAACCAGCAGGGGGAAACTGGAGCACCCAGAGGGAACCCATGCAGACACAGGGAGAAAGTGCAGACACCACACAAACAGTGACCCAGGCCGGGAATCGAACCTGGGTCCCTGGCGCTTTGAGACAATTCTACTAATCACTGTACCACCCTGCACCCTACTGAGCAAATCAAATTAGTTATGATACCAGAGAGTGGAGATAGGATGGTTTTCTGGACCAACTGCAGGACAGGCCATCCTAGACTGGGTATTATCCACGGAGAAAGGAATAATTGCAATCTAGTTATGCAAGGTTCCTTGGGGATGAGCAACCATAAATTTCAATCAAGATAGAGAGTGGCATGGTTGATCCTGAAATGAGGGTCTTGACTCTTAATAAAGGAGACTACAATGGTATGAGGTGTGAGTTGGCTATGATGGATTGGTTAAGTGTTACTTAAAGGGATGATGGTGGAAATGCAATGGCAAACATTCAAAGGTCTCTTGGTTGAACTGCAACAATCCTGTCTGGCACAAAATAAAATGGGAAAAATGGCCAAACCATGGCTTATGTGGAAAATTAGAGATAGTATTAAATCCAAGGAGGAAGCATACAAATTGGCTAGGGGAAAAAACAACAGGCCTCAGGATTGGGAGAAGTTTAGAATTCAGCTAAGGAGGACCAAGGGTTTGATTAAGAAGGGGAAAGTAGAGTATGAGAGTAAGGTTGCAGGGAATATAAAATTTGACTGTAGAAGTTGCGATAGTATTTGAAGAGAAACAGATTTGTGAAGACAAATGTAGGACCCCTACAGTCAGAAACTAGGGAATTTATGGAATTTATCACGGGGAACAAAGAAATGGCTGACCGACTTAGTACATATGTTAGTTCTGAGTTTACAAAGGAGGACACAAATAACATATCAGAAATGTTGGGGAAGACAGGGTTTAGTGAGAGGAGGAACTGAAGAAAATCAGTATTGGTAGATGAATGACATTGGGGAAATTGATGGGATCAAAGATCAATCAATCCCCAGGGCCTGGTAATCTACATCCCAGACTACTTAACGAAGTGGCCCTAGAAATAATGGTTGCACTTGTGGTCATCTTCCAGGATTCTATAGACTCTGGAACAGTTGTTATGGATTGGGGAGTATCTAATGTAACCCCATTATTTAGAAAGGAAGATAGAGAGAAAACAAAATTATAGACCAAATCAGCCTAATATTAGCAGGAGTAATTGCTCCACTCAAGGAGTGGTAATCTTGTGGAATTCGCTACCACAGAAAGAACTTGAAGTCAAAACATATGTTTTCTCTTGGGGAGAAGTGGATCAGAGGATATGGAGGATGGTGGGATCAGGCTATTGAGTTGGATGATCAGCCATGATCATAATGAATAGTGCAGCAGGCTTGAAGGGATAAATGGCTTACCTCTGCTCCTATTTTCTATGTTTCTATGAGTTTCCCTTAGAAAAAGTTCCAGCTTACGCCCACAATAAATCTGCTTTGTAATACCCTAAGATTCCATTGAAAAAGATGACAGGAAACAGGACAGAGCTTTGCTTCGTTATAGTAAAGTTTCTACATGAAATCTGTTTAAATAATCTTTATACAGGCCCTAGTAAGCATAAATCCACAACAGTAAGCATTAGAGTCCCCCATACTTATGCCCTAAGTACGTTGTAGATGTTCTTCTGAAATCGTGACTAAGCTAAGCTACTGAAGCAGAAGTGGGGGAGTGTTTTTCTATATCTGATCAGTATATGTCTGACCTGTGAAACACTTGATACTAGTGGTGAGCATCATAGAGTGGTAGGGTATTCCTCCCACAGTAATTACATAACTCACACAAAATTTAACTAAAACCTACAATGGATATTGCAAATAAAACACTGGCTTGAAATAAAAGTTGAAATTTGTCTGAATGCTTAACTCTAGCCTATCTTAGCAGCTTTAAGGGAACCCTTTGTTTATTTCTGCACGCTTTAATGGGTTTTATAATTGTAAACTGTGGGTTTGCTGGTAAATCTATGTTAATCACACTGCTTGTTGCATAGACCCAAGCTCCATCTGTATTTTCAATTTTGCACATCATGTGTAGTAAATTCTGAAGATCAGTGAGGCACTCTCAGTATCTGTCAAAAGAAAAAATTCTATTCAATGAATAAGCTGGCAGCATTACAAAAATTGTCCAAAACGATTAAACTAAATTTACATACAGTATCTCACTTTTGTTCCCCCTGTGATTACATGGCAGTGATCCAGGCAACAGAACCTGAGCAGGGATCCAATTACAGGGTGATACAAATGTTATACATTCGAGTCACTGGAGATTGTCATAGTGTCTGGGGCAGATTGCGTGGGTGGGCCTGTTAAACTGCTCTCGCTTTATTTCACCCATTTGTACAGATAGGATAGGAAGATAAACCAAGGAAACTCATGGAAAGGGCCTGCTGATATCACTGACATTCTCAGATCTGGATTGAATTCAAATGAGATAATTTAGTTTCTGTTGGTCGTTAAAGCACACAGAGTTAGAATCAGCTCTTTGTGCAAGCCAAGCTACACATACCGTCTGGCCCTGAGGCAGATGCCTGATAAAATACTAATTTACTGCAGAGTTTGATATTGATCCATCAACATCTATCTGTTTGCCTATTGAAAGATGCAGTAGTCTGTGAAAATCCATAATTGGTTTGGACTATAGGCAATGAGCGCAGGCATTAATTCTGAACGTGTTCAACTTTGGACAAAAATAGATAAACTATTCTGAAGGGTGACTGAAAGACTTTATAATACTTTACACATACGAAGAGAATAATTTGTTGTGAATAGTTTTTCTGTACGAGCAGCCGACGAATATGTCAGAAAGGGATTTTTGTAAATTGAACTATTTAAGTTGAAGGGTGTTTTCTTAGGAAAGTGTCAAGTGCAATTTTTGACAATGTTAATCCACGTGGCATTGTGATACCTCAGGGAGAGAGGATTGCAAAATACTAGGTGATCTCCGATCATGTTGCACAAAGGAAATCTAAAGGGTAATGAAGCAGAAAAATGCTGCTGGTTTTATAACAATCGTGAGATGGTGGTAACTGGTTGAGGGAACTGAGTAAACACATTTCAGCCTTCCTCAAAGTATGGGAGAAGCCAAAACCCTCACTGCATTTAAAAAGATATGCATTTGAAGTGTTGTAACCTACAAGGCTATGGACTAGGAGCTGGAAAGTGGAATGAAGTTAGATATCTTTTTTTCAGCTGGCACAGACACAATGGGCTGAATGGACTCTTTCTACGCCATGAATTTCTATGATTTGATTAGGGATTGATGAGCGGTTCAAAGAGTGGCAAGTAATAGGAAGAAAAATGTTTAAAGAATTTGGAGGTGATAACTGCTAGACATTGGTATAGGGGATTTGAAAACGTTAGCACCGCTGCCTCACAGCACCAAGGACCCGGGTTTGATTCCTGGCTTGGTGCCTATCTATGCGAGGAGTCTGCATGTTCTCCCTACGTCTGTGTGGGTTTGCTCTGGTTCCTCCCACATCCATAAGACATGCTGGTTAGTTGCATTGGCCATGCTAATATTGAGGATATGAGAAGTTAGAAGCATGTCTGAAACCACTTGATATTTAGAAACTAATTTTGTTCTTTCCGGATTAAAATTTGGCAAATAACCCATGGCAGTATTTATTTATTTTTTCCATGACACATTGACCAGACTGTCACAATCTGATGCAAGAAAATTGCAATAACAAGATACTTCACAATTAATTCAATTACGTCCCCTTTCTCAACTGATGCCCACAAGCAAGGGACCATCAGCTTTAAACAGAGTCAATTAGACAACACACAAATATATCTTGGCACATGTGAACTTTGCATCTTTAGGAACAAGCAGTTTAAAATAACACTCCAGCAAAAGCTCACAACATTCTTATCTCTGAACTCTATTAGAAGATGGCTTGTTCCAAATATAAGTAAGTTTAAACAGATTTATGTGTTTGATTTTAGATTTAACTGACAAATGGCAATGCTTCGCTGACTGCATTGTCCTGCACTGTGTTTGAGAATACCACAGCTCATAGAAATGAAACATGGTGAAAAGCACTGGATGCGAAGACTGCATTCTCTTGTCCTCAACCCCGAGCTAGACTGAGAATCCTATTCAAACAGTGTGCTACAATCTCAGTGGGAAACATTTCATGCCTTTAATGAAATAAAACATTCTTTCAGGTCAACATTGTTAAGTCAAAGTGCAGAGAGTTGTCAAATATCCCATGTTACAAAAACCTGAACATAAGAATTCTCACTTGGTTCTACCTGTCTGGATACTGATAAAAATGTAAATTATACATGGAGGTAAATTCACTTTTAATTAATTCACTGACAGTTACTAGGAAACCAGTAAAATCTTTTTATGTTTATCTTAGAATTAAATATTTTCTTCTAATAAGCTCAGCTCAAAACTTAGTATCCACTGCCAGTACTAGCCATGTGTTGTTAGGCTGCCACTGTGGGTAAAGCTTTGTCTGGCTGATCTTCAGCAAGCTGAAGCATTTGATCTCTGTATTTGGCAAGGTACTTCTATCACGAGATGCAGAACGATCTGCAACATGCCAGTCTCCCTGGCATATCTCCTTTGATTTTGTACCAGCATCACAATGAAATTAAAAGCAAATTCACCTTAAGCAATGATCAGAAGTTGCTGCCAAGATTTTTCGTGAAAATAGTATTTTAATAAAATGTCATAGATGTAAGAAATTCTTACAATGAACATTGCATTGCAGAGCCAGATTAGATATTACAAAAGAAATTCCAAAAACTGCTGAAGCATCTGTGGTGCTTCCATTTGTATCTGTGATTCTAAACCTTTGTGAATTGTCCTAAGAACTTGATTAGATGCTGGACCAAAACCTTAAATTTTGCTTTCACAATTCCCTGGCTTCTTTTGCTATCTACATTGCTTTGTGTAATGGAAAAAGGCGCTTCGTGGGTTAATCCATTTGTTTAAAATTTATGCAATATAAATTTCTTCTTTGGGATAAAAATAAGACAAATTGCTGCTTGAACACTTCATGTTGTAAATTTATAAACCACATGAGATACAACACAAAAAACGGGCCCGATCGTTTTTGCCATTTTAGGGCTGGATTTTCAGCTTCAGGGTGGGTAGCAGGAGTTAAGAAATTTTCCAGCTTGGCACAGTCGTCTTGGCAAGACAAGGCTTTCGATTCAAAGGGTTGGGTGCTAACAGGAGTCAGACTAGCAGCCCTGCAAAAAGTTCAGGAGCAGCTGCAGGCCCTACCAGGTTCTATAGCTAGTTGTTTAAAAAAGTCCCACCTCTGCACTTTGGGGCTTTGTCCCAATTGTAATAAAAACACAATAAGGCCCTCTAAACTTTACCCTCCCCTCTCACCCCCACAAAATCCCCGCCCATGCCACCACATGCCCTCCACCCACTCCTATGGACCCTCTCACTTTCTGTTCCAAAATTATGGCACTTCCTTTTCCATTCACTCACTATATGCTCTGTATAGAAACAATGAAGTCTACAGTTTTTTTTTTAAATTAACAGTCATTCATTCATACAAATTGCTTTTACTACAGTCCAAAAAAAAGTCAAACATTCATACCCATTAAAGTATCAATAGCAAAAACCTCAAGCACTTTAAACCTCTCTTTGTATAAACAAACATTGTAAGATTAACAGAATATATCAGAGAGCCAGAACTATCAATCCCCAGAGTATAGCTATTTCAGTACTTTAATGAGAGTCTGGAGTCTCAGCCAAGCTTCATTATGCATTCTTGGCATAAAAGATGTTGCTCAAACAATTAAACAGCGCTGGTGAAAATTGGAAATCCCAGGAATGAAGTTGGGAATCCTAGTATTGGGTTCCATTTTCACCCGTGCATGTAGTTTCCCAATCCCGCTCAGAGGTCTCATTTGAAGCCCCCTAATCATGCTAGACTAGAATGGTGCCTGACTGAGCATGATAAAAATCACAGAAACATGATATTCATATTCAGCTTGCACCACTCACTGCTTTTGGCAGTGCAGCTCAGGCAATGACTCTGACTCTCAACCAAAGACCTAAGTGAAATACAACAATTACATTCTGAAGATATTGTTCAAATCTCAAACCCATTGCAACATCTTCTTGAAAAAGGCTTCTTTCTAGTGCCAGCCAGGGATAGAAGGAGCAAGCTCTAAAACTGGAACAGATGCTATTGCATGGACATTGGGTCCAAGTCTAAATGATTTAAGTGAGGCCCTAGATTTCATTGAGTCAGGGGCAGCCTCACACTTGGCCTGTCAGACACATGCTCATCTCTCTCTCTCTCTCTGTTAACATTAGAACTAAATATCAATACGTTTAACAATGAATTCTAATTTAAGGATATAATTTCTGCCATTGCATTCTTGACACAGAGCGGCAGAAGCAAGTATGGAAATAATGAATATCAAGAATAGAATGGCCATTCTGCATTCTATCCTGTTTTTCAGCTCATTTAAAGTTGGGCAGTCTGTGTATTGCGTGCAAGCTCTTTAACACCAAATATTTTCTCATGCGCCTATAATGTGAGTTACTCTGTCTAAGGATGCAAAAATAGAAAATCATTCCCCAGCTTTAGCGGGGCTCTTCATGAATATGGATGGTGCTTTCATGTTCTCAACAATCACATGAGACAATGGGCCCCATTTTATTTCAAAGTTCTGGGCAGATCTAAAACTGGGAGTGTTTCAGATCTGACATTTAATAAATAAGTTTAATAAATAAATAAGTTTAAAGCACTTTCGTAGTAAGAACTTACCTTGTAGAACTGTTTAAATCATTTAAAAGCATTTTTGCGGGCTTTTTGTATTTACCGCTTTAAGAATTCTAAGGGAGTGGATAGCAGGGATTTGTGGGTGAGCAGGCTTTAAAACAGCGCCAGGTTTAAAAGGAGGCCTCGTGTAGACAGCGGGCAGCGTCGGAGCGGGCAGCGGAGTGAGAGGGAAGCAGAGTGAGCTATTAGGGCTTAGGATCAAAGGGCTGGGGAGAAAAAGGGCCAGGTAAGTTCGTGTGGAAATTTTCAATACTACTACAGTGAATAATGGAGGGGCATGTGATGTGCTGTTTCTGTATGATGTGGGAACTGGTGGACCACAGGGTCCTTCCCAGTGACCATGTCTGCAGTAAGTGCAGGTTGCTGGAGGAGCTCCAGCTCAAGATAGATGAGCTGGCCTCTGAGCTACAGACACTGAGGCTCATCAGGGGGAGAGAGGGTGCCATTGTCAATGGGGTGCAAGAGACATCCACCCCCCCTAGACTGCCTAATTCTAAGGGTCAGGAACAAGAGGGGGCTGCTGAGAGGGGGCCAGACGAAGGCGGGTGGGGGCTGGACGCCTCAGCCTCAATCTGCATAACAGGTTTGAGGTTCTTGCTTCCAGTGTGGACGAGAACGAGGGAGGTGAGGTTGGTGAGCAAACTGCACACAGCACAGTGATGCAGACGCAGGACATAGGCAAAGAGAAGGTGATAAGGAACGTAGTCGTAATTGGGGACAGTGGGGTTAAGGGTATTGACACTGTCCTTTGTCACAATGACAAAGTGCACAGAAGGGTGTGTTGTCTGCCTGGTGCTCGGGTCCAGGATGTCACATCTGGGCTGTAGAGGAACCTGGAGTGGGAGGGTGAGAATCCGGTCGTTGTGGTACATGTGGGTGCCAACGACGTAGGCAAAATGTGAACTGAGGATCTGGGGAGGGAGTATGAAAAGCTGGGAATGGAATTAAAAAGTAGAACCGACAAGGTGGTTATCTCTGGGCTACTGCCTGAACCGACTGCAGACGGGCGTAAGGCTAATAAAATTAAGGAAGTGAATGGGTGGCTCAGGGATTGGTGTGGGAGGAATGGGTTTGAATTTATGGGGCATTGGCATCAGTATTGGGGTAGGTGGGACCTGTTCAGGTGGGATGGGGTTGGTCTGAACTGTGCTGGGACCAGAGTCCTGGCGAATCGTGTAAATAGACTGTAGGTAGGGCTTTAAACTAATGGGGGGGGGGGGGGGGGGGAAGGAGGAGGAGGGGGGGGGCGCGGTAGGTGACATTACGGGGTCTAAACTTAAGGAGAGGGTACAGGTAAGGGAAGAGGCCGAGGATGTCCCAATAATAAAGGGAGTAGGGGGCGTGAGTATGGTTGGTGGCGTTCTGGCAAATAGGGTCCAGGTGAAGGCTGGGATGAAGGCACTCTATCTAAATGCGTGTAGCATTCGGAATAAAGTGGATGAGCTGGTGGCACAGATCAGCACAAACGGATATGATCTTGTGGCCATTACAGAGACGTGGCTGCAAGGTGACAGGGACTGGGAGCTGAATGTCCAGGGGTATCAAGTGTTTAGGAAGGATAGGCGGGAGGAAAAAGGGGGGTGCTTAGCTCTGCTGATTAAGGATAGCATCAGGGTGGTAGCAAGGGATGATATAGGAACCAAAGAGCAGAAAGTGGAATCGTTGTGGGTGGAGATTAGGAACAGCAAAGGGAGGAAGACGCTGGTGGGTGTCGTCTATAGGCCCCCGAATAATGATCTGGAGGTGGGGCAGGATGTTAACGCGCAAATAAGTGCAGCGTGCAGGAATGGAATGGCCATAATTATGGGGGATTTCAATCTACATATTGATTGGTCGACCCACGTTGGACGCGGTGGGCTCGAGGAGGAGTTCTTGGAATGCTGTCGGGATAGTTTCCTTGAACAGTGTGTGTTGGAGCCGATGAGGGAGCGAGCTATCTTGGATCTGGTGTTATGTAATGAGGCGGGTAGAATTAGGGACCTTGTGGTGAAGGATCCTCTTGGGGAGAGTGATCATTGTATGGTGGAGTTTCTGGTGCAGATGGAGGAGGAGAAAGTGGGTTCCCGGACACGCGTCCTTTGTTTGAACAGAGAGGAGTACGGTAGGATGAGAGAAGAATTGGCGAATGTGGACTGGGGGAGCGCGTTGGAAGGTAGGTCTGCTGAGGAGCAGTGGAGGATCTTTAAGGAGATCTTTCTTGGTGCTCAGCAGAAATTTATTCCGATGGTTAAAAAGGACCGTAGGAGGGGAGGTAATAAGCCGTGGATAACGAAGGAGGTGAAGGAAAGTGTTAAATTAAAAGCGGAGGCGTTTAGAGTAGCTAAGAGTAGTGGGCGAGAAGAGGATTGGGAGAGGTTTAAAAGTCAAAGATTGACAAAGAAGTTGATAAAGAAGGGTAGGATAAACTATGAAGCTGGGCTAGCACTTAATATAAAAAAGGATAGCAAGAGTTTTTATAAATATATAAAAAGGAAGAGGCTGGCTAGGGTGAACGTTGGACCCTTAGAGGATGAGAGGGGGGACTTAGTGGTAGGGGATGGGGAAATGGCTGAGGCCTTGAATAACTTCTTTGTTTCGGTCTTCACGGAGGAGGACGTGAATAATTTGCCGGGTGTTAGCGATGGAAAGGTGGTAGGACTGGAGGGTCTCAATGACATTATTGTTACTAGAGAAGCGGTGCTTGACAGACTGGAGGGACTGATTGTGGACAAGTCCCCAGGACCGGATGGAATGCATCCAAGGGTTCTGAAAGAAATGGCGGAGGTGACAGTGGATGCCTTGGTGGTTATTTTCCAAATGTCGCTGGATTCCAGGGAAGTGCTGGAAGATTGGAAAACGGCTAATGTTACGCCGTTGTTTAAGAAGGGTGGCAGGCAAAAGGCAGGGAATTATAGGCCGGTTAGTTTAACGTCTGTTGTGGGTAAAATGTTAGAATCCGACATCAAGGAGGAAATAGCGAGGCATCTTGAGGGGAATTGCTTGATAGAGCAGACGCAGCACGGTTTCGTTAAAGGGAAGTCGTGTCTGACAAATTTATTGGAGTTCTATGAGGATGTGCCTAGGGCGGTGGATAGCGGAGAGCTGGTGGATGTGGTCTTTCTTGATTTTCAGAAGGCGTTTGACAAGGTACCTCACAAGAGGTTATTGCAGAAGGTCAGGGGACATGGAGTTGGGGGTAGGGTGTTAGCGTGGATAGAGGATTGGTTGTCAAATAGGAGGCAGAGAGTGGGGGTCAACGGGTGCTATTCGGATTGGCGGTTGGTGACTAGTGGAGTGCCCCAGGGGTCGGTGCTGGGGCCTCAGCTATTTACCATTTATATAGATGATCTGGAGGAGGCAATCGAGTGTATGGTGTCGAAATTTGCTGATGACACCAAGATTGGTGGAACGGCAAATTGTGCGAAGGGTGTGGAGAGTCTGCAGAAGGATCTAGATAGGCTAGGCGAATGGGCCAGGAACTGGCAAATGGAATTTAATGTTGACAAGTGTGAAGTGGTCCACTTTGGTAGGAATAATGGTAGGAAGGACTATTATTTACGTGGAGAAAAACTGCAGCAGGCGACGGTGCAGAGGGACCTCGGGGTCCTTGTGCATGAGTCACAAAAACCCAGCTTGCAGGTGCAGCAGGTGGTCAGGAAGGCGAATGGGATGCTGGCCTTCATAGCGAGGGGGATTGAATATAAAAGTAGGGAGGTCTTGCTGCAGCTGTATAGGGCACTGGTGAGGCCGCAGCTGGAGTACTGTGTGCAGTTTTGGGCGCTGTACTTACGCAAGGATATTTTGGCCTTGGAGGGAGTGCAGAGGAGGTTTACTAGGCTGATGCCGGAGTTGAGGGGGTTGAGCTATGAGGAGAGGCTGAATAAACTAGGCTTGTACTCGTTAGAGTTTAGAAGGATGAGGGGGGATCTTATTGAGACATATAAGATGATGAATGGGATGGATAGGATAGAGGTGGAGAGGCTCTTCCTGCTCAGAAAGGACAGTAGGACTAGGGGGCACAGCCTCAAGATAAAGGGGGGGGCAGTTTAGAACGGAGTTGAGGAGGAACTTCTTCACTCAAAGGGTGGTGAATCTCTGGAATTCTCTGCCCGTTGAGGTGGTGGAGGCTGCCTCGCTAAATATTTTTAAGACGCGGGTTGATGGGTTTTTGATAAGCGAGGGGATTAAGGGTTATGGGGAGAAGGCAGGAAAGTGGAACTGAGCCACTTCAGGTCAGCCATGACCTTATTGAATGGCGGGGCAGGCTCAAAGGGCTGGATGGCCTACTCCTGCTTCTATTTCTTATGTTCATTTAGACCCGTTCTCAGATGCCCCCGTACGCACTTTGCCTGAAAAAAATAGCAGCGATTCTGAATCGTGCTGCAGAAGCCTGTGGGCAAGGCTTATCATGCCTGAAACACTGCAGCTCCGATTGGCGCCTCCAACTGCACATCTCAGGAAAAAAAAAATTGAAAAACACTCTCTGCCACATCGCTCCCCGGCTCGGTAATGCCCCCCCCACCCACCCCCGCCAGCTCCCACCGACATTGCCCCACCCCATAACACAACTGACTCCCTTATCACTCCGCCATCCAGATCTATCGCGGGCCCTTCCCTCCCAACCATACAGAGAGGCGCAGTGGACCCCGTTTTCCCCCCACCAATCATATGCACAGTGGCAGCGTAGCCCCCTCCCCCACACCGATCACAGGCAAAGTAGCAGCGGAGCCCCCCTGCTCCTTCCTCCCCATCCTCACTGCTCCTCCGATCTGAGTCAGAGAGCTTTCTGATTCACCTCCCTGCCCCCCAGAGAGCTGTCTGACCCGCCTCCTTTCTTCCGGAGAGCCATCTGCCCCACCACCCTCCCCCCAACCACACAGCCTTCTGACCCGTCTCTTTCCCTCCACCAGAGCACCAGCTGACCCACTTCCTAACCCCCCACCAGTGAGCCTTCTGACCTGCTTCCTTCCCCTCACCAGAAAGCCATCTGACTCACCGCCCTCACCCCCCCGCCCGCTCAGAAAGCCATCTGACCCCTCCCCCAACTAGGTGTAGTCCTGACAGCAGCCATTTTCAGAGGTGGGCATGGACAGCGCTGCTCGCCTCATGCCCGACTTTGCCAAGTTTTTGTGCCTACGAACGGGTGCAACTTGATGATAAAGTTGGGCCCAATGTTTACATTTCTTGACAAGTGTTTTTTTTACTTGCTCTGGAAGCTTTTTAAGTTTGGTTCTGAATAAAAGCACCACACCTTAATATTGATTCCCTTTAAGCATACTTGTGGAACAGCTTGAAGTACAGATGCCATTAATTTTGATGCTTTTTCAGTTTGCAATGTTTCTCACATTTGAAAGGCAAACCTTGCAATTAGAGTGGCATTGTTTTTGGTGGTATCAATTGCATTTTCTTACGCCCACATATTTTCCCATGCATTAATTTAAAGCTTGTTCACAAGGCTGTGATTTGGTGGCAGCAGACACCCCCTCCCCCCCACTGATTTGAGAACAGACAGATGAAACTCCTCAGACCAATGCCTCTCCAGGAGCAGGACTCATTCTTGCCCATGAATCAATAAATATCAGTTGAGTGCTGTAGGTAATAGAATGTAGGACAAATTATTTTATTTAATTACAATTAAAGTTGTAAATGATCATGGGGAGAAAAGTTAACACTAGACCATAGAACCCTATAGTGCAGAAAGGGGCCTTTCGGCCCATCGAGTCTGCACCGAACACAATCTGCCCAGGCCCTACCCCCATATCCCTACATATTATACCCACTAATCCCTCTAACCTACACATCCCTGGACACTAAGGGGCAATTTCTTAGCATGGCCAATCAACCTAACCCGCACATCTTTGGACTGTGGGAGGAAACCAGAGTACCCAGAGGAAACCCACGCAGACACAATGAGAGCGTGCAAACTCCACACAGTGACCCGAGCTGGGAATCAAACCCAGAACCCTGGAGCTGTGAAGCAGCAGTGCTAACCACTGTGCTACCATGCCACCCGAGTAACTTTTAATTTTTTAAAATGTTATTCCTTTTTGAGAGTTACATAGCCAATGTGCAAAATGGAAGGGCAAAACCCTTAATCCAACTCCTTGCTTATTCCAACAAATAATTTAAGTTAAATTGAATCCAACTCATGGTTCCCACAAAAGTGGCATGCTAGATCCAAACTAGCAAGAACAGGCTTTGTGCCTGAGCTCACACTTGATGTTAACCAAAAAGGCCAAGAAGATAACACTAGAAATGTTGTTGGTAGCCATGACTTGAGAAATGACCATTAAATAATTAAATGGATACTCCAGAACCCTCCAATGATTCCTTTCCTTAATGTAAGGCACATAATCAAATTGGCACATAGTTTTGAGCAAAGTACAATAGCGGAATTGCCAAATTAAAAGAACAGCCCTCTCCTTCGTCATTTATAGAACATGATTCTTTCAGTTATTCATCTGAGGCAAGATTTCTCTTTCAAGTTTCGGTGCAATGAATTTATAGTTTAACTTAAGTCATAAATATGGAGATTGCTTTGATCTAAAGGATCAAAGTTAAATGAGCTCAACACCTCTGTGATGTAACTGTGCTCTGTGAACTTAGTACAAGTGGCTGTGAACAATCAAGGGGCAAGAGGACCTCTTTCATAGTTGACTACATAAAACACTGTCTTCTCTCTCAGCCGATCTGCAATCATTCTTGGGGGTTAGGGGGTGCATTTCTCATCAGACCAGATGCATTTAGACTGATTGGTTATCATCACCACCTTTGAATAAAATCTTGAGTCTTGGTTCGCTATCTGTAAAATTGCAGCTTTCCAATTTAGTTTTCTACATCATTGTTCTCAGACAATGCATTTTTTAATAGTCTTTCCAATGTTTTCTATGTGACTCTTTCAGAATATGGCTCTACTAAGTTTTATGATTTCATTAACATTCCATTTCCATATACCGTATCAGTGATCTTTGGTAAGTGTCAGTAGAATGCGTTTTCTATTAAACCAAATAAATCAATATACAGTTTATATCGCAAATCTGACCATACAAGCAGTGAGTTTTCATCCAAGCATTTTGATATGCTGGTCTCATCTGGTGTGCCTCCTTGAAATGGAGAAGCTTTGCAAGCCATGCAGTATGATCACAAAGAGTACAAAAGGATATTATCAGTTTATGTTCCCTTATTTTGTGAAGACGTTGCCAAAAAGAGCGATGAAGATGTTGCCAAAAAGAGCAGTGAGGTCTTAAAAAAGTTAAATCTGCATGCCCTTATAATTTGCTTTAACTTATAATACTTAAATCTACTTTCACAATTTTAATTAGAATTGGTTACCTAACAGAATAAATGGCTGTGGTCTACCGTCAATATTACTTGCCTACACAGGAGTAGCGGGAGCCAGGTGCAGCGAAATTAAGACCCACTTAAGTTAAACAATTCTGAAGCCAGGCAAATTTCCAGGTACAAGCTCATTTACATAATCTGGATGAGTGATTGGACCAATTAAGATCTAGAATTGACATCTTGCCCAATTGCTAGGCCTGGTGGACATGGGGAAATCATAGGTTATGTCAGCAACTTAAAAGGGGCATTGTATTAACATAAGAAATAGGAATAGGAGTAGGCCCTTTGACCCTGCCCTGCCATTCAATAAGATCATGGCTGATCTGAAGTGGATCAGTTCCACTTTCCTGCTTTCTCCCCATAACCCTTAATTCCCTTGTCTATCAGAAATCTATCTACCCGTGACTTAAATATATTCAACGAGGTAGCTTTCACCACTTCAATGGGTAGAGAATTCCAGAGATTCACCACCCTTGGAGTGAAGAAGTTCCTCCTCAACTCTGTTCTAAACTGTTTCCCACCCGCCCCCCCCCCACCTTATTTTGAGGCTGTGCCCTCTAGTTCTGTTTTCCTTTTTAAGTGGAAAGAATCTCCCTACCTCTACCCTATCTAGCCCCTTCATTATCTTGTAAGTCTCTATAAGATCCCCCCTCAGCCTTCTAAACTCCAATGAGTATAGGCCCAGTCTATTTAATCTCTCCTCATAAGCTAACCCCCTCATCTCTGGTATCAGCTTGGTGAACCTTCTCTGTACTCCCTCCACAGCCAATATATCCTTTTGCAAATAAGGAGACGAAAACTGCACACAGTACTCCAGTTGCAGCCTCACCAGTGCCCCTGTACAGTTGCAGCAAGACCTCCCTGCTTTTATACTCTATTTCCCTCGCTATAAAGGCCAACATTCCATTTGCCTTCTTGATCACCTGCTGCACCTGCAGACTGAGTTTTTGCGATTCGTGCGCAAGGACCCCCAGGTCCCTCTGCACAGTAGCATGCTGCAGCTTTTCACCCTTTAAATAATATTCCCTTCTACTATTATTTCTACCAAAGTGGATAACCTCACATTTGCTAACATTATACTCCATCTGCCAGGTTCTCGCCCACTCATTCAGCCTATCCAAATCCCTCTGCAGACTTTCTGCTCCCTCCATGCAATTCGCTTTTCCACTCATCTTTGTGTCATCAGCAAATTTTGTTACCCTACACTCAGCCCCCTCCTCCAGATCATCTATGTATATGGTAAACAGTTGAGGCCCCAGCACTGAACCCTGCGGCACTCCACTAGTCACCAACTGCCAACCAGAAAAGCATTCATTGATTCCAACTCTGTGTCCTGTTAGATAACCAATCCTCAATCCACGCTAACACTTTACCCCCAACTCCGTGTACCCTAACCTTCTGCAGCAACCTTTTGTGAGGCACCTTATCGAATGCCTTCTGGAAATCTAAAAACACCACATCCACCGATTCCCCTTGTTTCCTGCTGTAAGGAATTACAGATCCCCATTAACGTCCAGGAGAACCTAAGGGAGCACTGAATGCAGTGGTTTCAGAAAGACAGTGGAGATATTGGTGCATCATGCAAGTGAGCAGTGATATCTTGTCCTATGTTGATGGGTGCCTCACCTCATTTTTAGAGGTTTTGATAAAGTGAATCAGGAAACACTATTTCTTCCGACCGGAAAGTCAGTGATATGGGTTCATCAATTTTAAACTGGCAGTGAAATGAGAGAGGGGGAGAGAGAGAGAGAGGGAGGAGAGGGGGAGAGAGAGAGAGAGAGGGAGGAGAGGGGGAGAGAGAGAGAGAGGGAGGAGAGGGGGAGAGAGAGAGAGAGGGAGGAGAGGGGGAGAGAGAGAGAGAGGGAGGAGAGGGGGAGAGAGAGAGAGAGGGAGGAGAGGGGGAGAGAGAGAGAGAGGGAGGAGAGGGGGAGAGAGAGAGAGAGGGAGGAGAGGGGGAGAGAGAGAGAGGGAGGAGAGGGGGAAGAGAGAGAGGAGAGGGGGCGAGAGAGAGGGGAGAGAGAGAGAGAGAGAAAAAGAGAGAGGGGAGAGGGGAGAGGGGGAGGGGGGAGAATTTTATTTATGCAACAGACTATTTAAACATATAATGCTTTACTGCAGTGAGTGGATGAGGCAAGTGCCATTGCACTGGGGGGAAAATGGTAAAAATACTTTAAACAGAAGAAAATATCAGGCTTTGGGAAGAGAATTAAACCACAGATTACTTTTGGATTGTTCTAATAACTTTACTGTATTGAATCTTTTGGTCCAATATTCTCAAAAGTACATATATTATGACATGGCAGATGGTAATTGCTGGGCTGACGCAATCCTAAAGGGGAACTTGGGAGACAAGTTTCACAATTTTCAATTTGTATTTTTATTATGAGAAGGTATGTGTACTAAAGTCAGGTGTAAAGATTCCAATCCTACTTTTGGAAATTTGAAATACTAAATTAAAATATTTATTGACAAAAGAAAAAACTTAAGCACGTAAGGTTACAAATACACTGTTAAATTTAGTCTCTCACCATTTCTCAAAAGATTTCTACTGAATTAGGCTCACCCCTTTAGGCAATAATCCCTCTAGATCTATACAAATTCCAGTAATATTAGTGCAGAGCACTGATTGTTGTTATAGGGGAGATATGTCACAGAGCTTCTCTCACCCTCTCAACAACAGAAATCCAAGGATTGCAGCAAAACCTTGTTTTCTGGAACATACACACACACATTTCTTTGGGGTGGCTTGAGGCAATGTTCTTCACAAGTCTGCTTTCAAGATATCACAAGACCACTCCTCTTCTACGGTTTTCAATCTTCCCTTAAATATTATTTTTCACCTTTGAACCCATTTTTTGTAACTTTCTTTGGAAGTTACCCTTCCAACAATATCAATATTTTTCATGTTTTTATGGCCACTACTTTTGGGAAAATAAACTGAATAACATTGCTTTATTCATTTACAATCCTTGTCTGTTGTAAATCTTCCTTTTATTACTTGTTGAAATTCAAAAAAGAAACACAAACATTATTTATTTCCTTATGCAAATTTCCACTCATGTTTACTTATATCCCATCCAAGCTTTGCACATCTCCCCTTCAAACTCCTCCTTTTACAACTAACTTTTTTGATGATTCAAATCTTGCAGCGCAACGATCTTTAAATTAGATGCACACACAATCAAACATACACATGGCCTGTACAAACTTGCTTCATAGTATCTTACAGCAATATTGGGAAAAAAAATATTTCTTTACACATTGTAGAGTGGCAACTAGCACAGTGGCACGGTGGTTAGCACTGCTGCCTCACAGCTCTGGGGACCTGGCTTCAATTCTTGGCTTGGGTTACTGTCTGTGTGGAGTTTGCATGTTCTCTTTGTGGGTTTCCTCCAGGTACTCTGGTTGCCTCCCACAGTTCAAAAGACGTGCTGGTCAGGTACACTGGCCATGCTAAATTCTCCCTCAGTGTACTCAGACAGGCACTGGAGTGTGGCGACTAGGGGAATTTCACAGTAACTTCACTGCAGTGTGAATGTAAGCCTACTTGTGACTGATAAATAAACTTTAATGATTTTGCAATCATGGAATAATGATTGCTTGGAATTTGAAGTGTGCATAGTTCTAGTGATTGCAGCAGACAAAAATAGGCTTAATGTTAAAGATTAATTATTTAGATCTTGATAGATGGTTATGATAGCTGGCAAATATTGTCTCCTAGCAGCCTTTTAAGCATCTCAACATGACCTTATTGAACTAAGGACCATCCTACTCTGGCAGCTCCTTGTGTATTGCTCCTCAAGCAACATTGTTTGTCACAAGACATGATGTTGCTTCACACTTGTTACTGGCATACTTAATTTTCCATCACAGCTTTCATAAAAGCATGAACCTTAATGAATCATAGAATCCCTACAGTGCAGAAGGAAGCCATTTGGCCCACTGAGTCTGCACCGACAATAATCCTACCCATAAGCCTGCTCAACTCCCTAACACTATGGGGCAATTTAACATGGCTAATCAACCTAATCCACACATCTTTAGATTGTGGAAGGAAACTGAAGCACCTGGAGGAAACCCACGCAGACACAGGGAGAATGGGAAACTCCACACAGATAGTGACCAAAGGCCGGAATAGAACCCGGGTCCCTGGCGCTGTGAGGTAGCAGTGCTAACCACTGCACCACCATGCTGCCTTTTAGAGGCAGAGACAGGAGAAATTGCCATGGCGAATAAGGAAGTGGCAGAGAGGTTGAACAAATATTTTGTCTAGTCCAGAGGGGACCATGGGACTTATAAGAATAGAGAACTTAAAGGACAGAATTTTCCAGTCCAGACACCAAGTGCGGTATCAGACGGAAAAGTCAACGTGGCTCCTGCAGATTGGCAGGGCAGATTGCTGTGCCAGGTCATCTGCTTTTCACTTCATTATTGCTGCATAAATCAGAGCTTGTCAAATCTACAGGCAGGAGATGGGCTAGAGCTCATCCATCCTGCCATTACCTCGTTGAATTGAAGATGTGGCTGCCATATTTAAATTACACCTGCACACACATTGATTCTCTGCAGCCCAAGACTTTTTGTGGCAAGTGATGGCCCCCAAAGGAAACAAGCCCACTGCCCTGAAGTTCAACAATAGGTGTGTGCTGTCTCCTCCAGACAGTTCAGAACCAGGGCGAGTCCTCTGTCTCCATGAATGAAGCTGGAGGTTCACCAACCTGACCATGCAGGCTTGGGAGGAGGTTGCCAGGAGATCCCAGAAGAGAACTACCCCCTCCAGTGCTGAAAAAGGATGAATGATCTTGTCTGCCCCACCAGGGTAAATGAGCCTTTTCCTCACTGTCAAAGCATACTCTCATTAGGCATTCAATGGGTTTCAGTGCACAGGAATCTCTCACAGAATGGACATCACCATTGCTTCTCTCGCACACACTTTGATATCTTCATCTTTTGTAGAGGACGTCACAACTTGCATCTTCAGTCCTCTCATAGGTCCACTCAGCACGCGCACGCGCGCACACACACACACACAAAGTATGCATGCTTATCATCTGATCTTGTTCACAGTCTATCCATCTGTCTTTATGTAGGACAAGGTCAACCACAATAAGGGGGAGAATTCCAGACTGGAGGGGGGATTCCTGAGCTCAGGCCAGTCAACCACTTTGGGAAGCAATGGTTGGTAATGACAAGTGCTTCTCCTGCACTGAAGGCAACATTGATTTCTCACATCAAGCCAGTGAGGGTCCATGCAGTAGTCAACACCCACCTGCCAACACCAAGTGCTATTTAATGCAGGTGATTCTCCAGTCGATTATCCCTTCTCTTTATTACACAGGGTTAGGTCGATTGGCGATGCTAAAATTAAACCTAATGTCAAGGGGGTTAGCAAGGTAAATAAGAGGGGTTAAGGGAATAGGGCCTGGGATTGTGGTCGATGGGCCAACGGCCTCCTTCTGCATTGTAGGGATTCTCCAATTCTATGATTAACAGCTATTTCATCTGCTCTCTTCTTTTATGTGTTGGAATGTAAAGAAATATATTGTTTCCAATATTATTGTGTGGTACTGTGAAGCAGGCTTGTGGGGGCTATTTGTGTATGTGTGTGAGACTAATTCAATTCAATTGAAAACAGACTGCAAGGTTTAAATCATGTAAAAGCAGGCATTTGAAGTGGAAGAGAACAAAGCTCAGATGGGACACAACTAAACAACACGGATGGAAATTGGCATGAGGAAATAAATAAGGCGTTTGTGTTTATTTGTTGAATTTCAACAAGAAATAAAAGGAAGTTTACAACAGGCAAGGATAATAAATGATGAAGCAATGTTATTGAATTTATTTTCCCCAAAAGTAATGACCATAAGCACATGATATTTTAAAATATTCTGGTAAGGTAACTTTCAAAGAAAGCTAAGAACAATGGGTTGGAAGATGAAGGAGAAAAATCATACTTAATGGAAGAATGTAAAGAGGAGTGGCCACATGATATCTTGAAGAGTGTGCTTGGCCAGACTTGTGAAGAACTTTGCCTTTAGCCACTCCAAAGAAATGTTTCTTTGTTCCAGAAAGCAAGGTTTTGTTACAAGCCATGGATTTTCATAGTCAAGGAGAGGGTGAAAGAAGCCCGGTGAAGTACCACCGCCAGCCACTCCCCCCTCCCGCCCCGCCACCCCCGAAAAAAGCAACAGTGGGTTCTTTGTCATCATATTACCAGAAGTTGTATGGCTTAAGAAACTACAGACACTGTTGCCTGGAAAAGTGTGTTAATTTGTGAATCTAATCACGCTTTTTGGGAATGTTGTAGACTAAATTTAACAGTGTAATTATAACATTGTGTGTTTAAATTTTCTTTAATTTTGTAAATGAATGTTTTAATTTAATATTTAAAATTTTGAAAAGTAATATTGGAATCTTTGCTTCTGACTTCAGTACACATACCTTTTCATTTTTTGTATTTCTCATTAGATTCAGACTTTCATTTTTGTTTTCACTTTTTCACACTAATCATCATCATAATTTAAGATGGAAGTCCACGGATGCTGGACTCCACTGCTTTTTCCCATTACCTCAAAAGTTGCAGATCCACTAGTGTTCCAGCAGAATATTTGTCTAACAGGGTCTAAGTAAAAAGAAATCTAAATGGTTCTACTTTTGGTTGCTATCCAGTGAGCCTTGTTTAAAAATCTCTATGTATGGATAACTTTGGCTGCAATGCTTTCCCACAGTTAGTCTGCCATCACTCCTCAAACTCACACATGATGAATCACTTATTTGAGATAGGTACGCCAAAGAAGGGGATCAGAGAGGACTTATTCAGATATTTTTGCCTGCCTCTAATTGACATGGATTCTTATCAATGTTTTTGCCTGTCCCAGGAAATTTTATGGTTTGAGGTGGGGTGAATAAAGCATGCAGAGAGCACAACACATTGCAATTATATCTTTCACATGAGGAGCAGCCGCTACCAGTGGAACTGTGATGAGGAGATGCCGGTGTTGGACTGAGGTAAACATCATAAGAAGTCTCAACACCAGGTTAAAGTCAACAGGTTTATCTGGTACTAAATGCCACTAGCTTTTCAGGTTTGCCCCTTCGTCAGGTGGAGCAGGCAGCTTGTGGTATCGACGACGGTCATGATGTGGAGATGCTAGCACTGGACTCTCTAAACTGTGTGCACCTTGATATGGTCTGTTTGTGATCAAAACTCCCAGTCACCTGACAAAGGGGCAAATCCTAAAAGATAGTGATGTTTACTGCCAAATAAACCTGTTGGACTTTAACCTGGTGTTGAGACTTCATACAGTGGAACTGTGCCCAGCAAGAGACAGGAAAGGAAAAAAGAAAATTGGAAAATAAAGAAATGTTGTATTAGAATCAATCATTAAAGGATCCCCTACAGATCAATATTGAATACTTACTTACTTGATCTGAGAACATCCAGGTTGCCCTGCTGTTCACAAATGAGTTATGGCACGTGTATTTCATCAGAGATGACACAATGTAGATTGTCAGCAGATTTGAAAATAAAAAGACCCAGTAGCAACTAGCTTTAGGTACACGGTTGGTGTCATGGTAGCAAATAGCTCACGTGAAACTCTTGAGACCACAAAATAAGAATCTAGTAACAAGGGTACCATAGGTCAATGATGAAATATTGTCAATCTAGCTGAAGAATGTGTTTATCAACAATATGCATGATGAAAACAGATCACATAAAATGTCTCAAGACATTTGAAAAATGCTACTCCACAATATCCACTGTGCATCCTGGCATCAAGAGGGTGATGAGGAAAGCTATTGACTATTAAGGCTGCCTGCTGGCTCAGCTGTCCAGCTGGACACTATTGCATGGCAGCAGTGAAGAAAAGTAACTTTAAGATGGCTCAAAAAAAAAAGCAAAAAAAAACAAATTCTCAGCCTACATCCAGGCTTTAGCCCCCAGTTACACAATTGCACCATTATAAATAAAGTCCCTTCGTTTTTCTTTTACTTAAATCAAAAAGTGAATAGGTCCACCATGGTTACACCAGTTTTAGCACTGGGAATCTGTGTGACTTTGTGCAGAAATTCTTTTCAGACTTGAGAAATAGTCATTGCTGTGATGGAACAAAAAGCTCTTTCTCTATCTCTAGCTTATTTACTTTCCGTGCTGAGATGACAATGCAGCTGAAGCCAAGTTCATCACTAACAAAATTTAAAGTCAGAAAAAAGATGTGATTGACTTTGACATGAAGCTGGCAATGCGACTACAGGCAGGAAGAAAACACAGTTTACAGCTTGGCCAATGTTAGAGACAACAGTCATCTTTTTTGAAACTGGGAATGAACTAGTTTTTCCAAATAGAACAAACTGGCAATGGCAAAATTAAACATGATTTAGGTTTTATTATAAGGATCAATGGTCATGAAATTCATTTGCTCCTATTTCTTGGCATGGGAGCCATGATTCACGGCATGTCCATACCTGGTCAGATCAAGATGGGCAAGACAAAATCTGTCCGTCTATCTCAGCTGTATGTTTGTGAGAAAGCATTGGTCTCCAGCGCTGGTCTCAATGCTACCATTGCGCTTTACATGGAGCAGGAGATGCCGACACCTATCCATTGTGCTATATACCATGTGTTTTTCTTAAACAGGGATCTAGACTGACAGATGTGACCTTGAAGGCATTACAGAATCACAGAATTGTTATGGCGCAAAAGGAGGTTATTTGGCCCATTGTGTCTTCCCTGGCTCTCCTAGCGAGCATCATGGCTTAATGGCAGACACCTGCCTTTCTTCATACCCCTGCACATTGCTTGAATAGAAACAATCATCTTAAGCCCTTTTGAAAGCCTCAATGCTCGCAACTAGCCCAAAACTGGAACAACTGAAGAAAGAGTTCCATGAGGTAGGTAGCAACTGCTTCAAGCTTACACAATAAAGATCAAAAGATGACATCAGCACATTATGAAGTTGGATTTGTCACTGACTTTGATTTTTTATGAAGAAATCCTGCAAGCAATTGATTCATATTTCAGCATTTGCAGAAACTAGAAAAGGCAAAATTTAACAAGAGAAAACAACCACCAGGCAAAAGCATAGATCGGTTCATCAATGATCTATACAGGCTATGATTACGGAAACTTAAGGAATGAATTGATTACTGGCGAAATCGTAGTATGGATCCTGGGCAAAGCATCATCAGATCTCTTAGAGAAAAGAGAAGATTTAACGCCAAGTAACAAACTAAATGGTACTGAAAATAAATACTGGTGTATTAAACTTGAAGTGGGCGGGCACCCCACAAAATTTAGGAGGACAAGTTTCTGTTTTATCAACCAAAGTCAAATGGCTCAAGCAGTTTATATTGCAATCCTCATCTATCAAATTACAGGATCCTGCTGGGACTAGATTGAAAATCAAAGACCAGACTCTTGGCAATGTTGCAATATACTGATGGTAAAATCTTCAAACCTCTCTCTGTCATTCAAAATTAAGAATGTTCTCTACTGAGCAGAAAAGCATTTCTTAGAACTGAAACTAATCTATGAAGTTGTTGATAAGCATTACAGCAGTACATTTAGGAATGCATTTGCAAAGTATATTTACAAGCCTGGGGAAACTAAAGAGCAAGTCCATATCACCCTCTGAGCTTATCTAAACCAATCTGCCCCTTTACAGTGAGGAAAATCCCTTACCCACTCCTGAACAAAGTCAAATTCAAAGGTGAAATTAAGATGGTGAGGCAGGAAGGAGTTATATTACCAGTTACCATACCAACAAAATAGTGTTTAGGAACGGTCATGGTTCCAAAGATAAATGTCTCTATGTGCGGATTTACCTAAACTAAACAAATCAGTGGCACATGAGATCCACCTGATTGTCACAGTGGATGAGAGTCTTACCGAGCATGCTATTCACCAAGTTTGATGCAAAAAGTAGATTTTGGCAATTGCCTCTGGATGAAGAATCCAGATTGCTCACCGCACTTATTACACCATTCATTACTGTTTCATAGGCTGCCATTTGGAAATGCATCTACTCCATAAATCTTACAGAGGACAATGTCTCAAGCCCGAGAAGGCATGGAACAAGCAGTACTTGGGCAAAATATTTGTACATGGCTCCACACAAGAAGAGCATGACTGCATAATGAGAATAGTCCTCAGAGTATACAGGATGCAGATCTAATATTGAGTGGAAAATGTGAGTTTGCCAAACTGATGACCAAATTTCTAGATCACATAGTATAAGCCACTGGATGTACAGCTGACCCGCAAAAACCAAAATTAATTAGCTTCCACAATCCAGGAACATCACTGAAATTTTGAGATTCCTTGTGATGGTCAGTCAAGTAAGCAAGTTCCTATCAAATTTGGCAGAGGTCAATGAACCATTGAGACAACTGTTGAGACAGGGTCAACAATCTCCTCTGAAAATTTGGCACATTGCAACCCAGCACTACTGAGATAGCAACTGCAAATGCATCGTCAACAGTTGTGGGGGCAGTATTACTTCAAATGTAAAGAGGCAGCATGCAAAGACCATTTTAGAATGCCTCAAGGGCACAGAACAGATATATGCGACAATTGAAAAAGAAGCCTTGGCAGCAACATGGGCATACAAAATACTCTCAGACTATGTAATGGGTTCAAATTGAAACAGACCATATGCTATGAGTCACTCTCCTGAACATGAAAATGGTGAAGATGTTCACCCAGCATCAAGTAGATCAGATTAATATGACGCCATTACAGAGTATGTTCAAGGGAAGTATCAAACGACAGCAGATGCAAAGTCACAGACACCAACAGAAGGAACAAATCAACAGGATTTACACTTCATCAAGGTGGAAGCATATGCACCCCTAATTACTCAACACTTCTCAACTACCGCAAAAAAAATTGAAGGACATATAGCAAGTACAGCAGCATGATGACAGAACTCTCTAGATAAGAGAATATTGTCTGGAAGAATGTCTAGACTATATCCCAGTAATCCAATACTGCACCTACACTAGTCTAAACAGAACAAGCACCTCTTTGTCATTGACAATTTACTAGTTATCAATGGGAGGAGAGTCACACTAAGAACACGTCGGCTTGAAATTCTTCAACAACTTCACTAAGGTCACTTAGGGATAGCAAAAAGCTATGCAAGAGCTCAGTGTGGTGGCCAAGCATTACTCATTCTGTAGGAGAAATGATTTTTTAATTGTCTTCTGTGTGCAGCAAACAGTCAACACTATCACCTTCGGCTTTCTTGGCTGTGGGAGCACTTGGGAATGGATTTATTTGATTTTCAGGAGAAAACATTCCTTACTGTCATTGATTGAGGTGAATTAAGTAAACAGAGTGACTAGCATCATGGTGGAGCAGTCATTTAATCACTGAAGAGAATTTATGCAATACATGGCATTCTGAACATTTTAGCGTCCGACAACGGGTTGCAATTTGCTAACATGTTACTCTAAGATTTTGCAAAAGAATACAGATTTGTTCACATAATCAGTTCACTTCATTCTCCTCAAGCAAATGGAGAAGCCGGGAGAGGTGTACAAACCTTCAAAGGTTTACTGAAGTAGAATGAAAATCTTGATTTATCCCTTCTGAGTTACCTAACCTCATCACCACATATTGCTGCTGGGCTTGTTTTATTTCCTGCAACTTTCCTTTTTGCAGTAGCTGGTGAGTGTTGGAGTAATTAGGGATGTATATGCTTCTACTCTAAAATGGTTTCTCAGCATCAGAGTTATTGATAGGAAGGAGATTGCAAACACAAGTACTATCTCTGCCACAGAAGCTTAAACATTAGAGGAAGGTGGTTGATGTGATCATAATGTCACTGGACTAGTATTCTAGAGGCCCATGCTAGTATTCTGGGGATATGGTTTTAAATCAGTCAAGGCAGCTGGTGGAATTTAAATTCAGTTTAGAAAAATTTGAAATTGAAAGTTAGTCTCGGTACGGGTGACCATGAAACTATTATAGATTGTCATAAAAACTCATGTGGTTCATAATGTCCTTTAAGGAAGGAAATCTGCTGACCTTATCTGATCTAATTTATATGCGACTCTGGACCCATAGCAATGTGGTTGACATTAATGGTCCTCTCAAATAGCCTAGGAAGCCAAAGGATATAGAAGTGGGCAGAAATGTGGGCCTTGAAAGAATAAAATTGAAAAAAATCACGACGAGCGAGATGATAAAAGAGCCTGAGGGAAAATAAAGAGAGAAACAGGATTTGTAATTTCAACCAGAAGCAGGGAGCATGTGTTCCCAGTGCTTAAGTCTGGGGAATGAGTATGGATACAAGACCAACAGAGAGAAAGAACTATCATAAAGAGAGCTCCATAACTGAGACCATACAGGATTGAGACAGACCAGGGTAATATTTCTTAGAAAAGTGTTATAATCTTGGACCAGCACTCTAGGATTTGTTAAGATCTGTTAAGACCAATAATTCTTTCTTTAAAGGAAACAATATTTGAGATTCAAGACACTTGCTAAAAGAATAAAGCCACAAAGTTCCATGGGCATTAAATAAAATAAAAAAAAAATAACTTTACCATGCAAAGTCAGAAAGATAAAACAAAGTTACAAAATCTATCCTACACTCTAACGTGCAAACTTAACATGAGGTACATGAGAATTAACAGAAAAACTGTGGTTGAACACACCACACTGCACACTAAGTGACAGATGCAATGCGGCCAAGATAGATTCAATGGATTTCTCAATAACCCACTCAGGGTTCAGTCAAATTGATGAGCAGATCAATCTTGGTAAACACTCTCTCACAAGGGATTACAGACTTCACCTTTGAAGGTCTCTCCTTGGAATTTGCTCCAAAAGTCTCCCCAATTCTGACAGTGTCAATGAGACAGCCCACCTTGCAGGGTTTCAATCTTGTCTCCCAAGACTGTTTCCCTGGATTCCTGAGATGGCACTCTTGCACCAACTCATAAGTGTAACTTCAACTCTTTGTTCACACAGAGCAAACACTGCTGCTCCAAAAAAGTACCTCAACGTCAGAAAGAGATCAGAACAAGATCAGGAGATTGGTCAAGGTACTCAAAGGCTAACTCTGTGAAGTATCAGACTAAGGGGTGATGTAAGACAATATAAATACGATAGGGATAAAGACTTGGGAGGGGATGTAGGTTAAATGTTCATTTAATGATAATGTACAATCACATGATTGAAAAACCGAGCTCTAAAGGGTGCAGACCTTGTGTAGCATTCCCAACGTGTATGTAGTAGTTCTATAAAGAATAATAATTATATAATAAACTATTCCCAAGCAGTTTGCTTTGCGAGAATAGACAAGCCTCAAAGAACACTGTCTAGACCCTGAACATATGGCGAAACAGTAACTGTACTGAAATAGTGCACAGAGGAATTCTAGGTGAATGCATGAACCAATATGCAAGCAAAGCAAATTACTCCCCCTTCCTTGTGGGTTTTTATTTCTATCTGTAAAATTAAAAAAATTACAATATTATTTTAAACCTGTAGCCATCTATTCCCAGTTCTGAAGAAACATTCTCCATGGGTCATACAGTTCAAATCTGTCTGCCACTTACTGCCTTTTATTCACAAATAAAACATTCACATGACTAAAGGCAGCTGATTGAAACCACAACAGAGCATTGAGACACAAAGGGTTGAATGGCCTCCTTCTGTACTGCAAGTTTCTGCAAATCTATTAACAAGCAGCAGCAAACCTCAGACAAAAATTCATATCAACCTGAAAACTGTATGATCACCAGCACCAGGAGCAATTTAAATGGACTGCACATTGTTCAGAAAGCAGAGACTTTAACTGAAAATAATCAATGTGTTATAGTCTATTTTGAATTCATAAATTCTTTCATCCACTGCTGTAATCTGAAGCAATGTTCTGCGAATGGAATACCCAGTTGAAGTCATGAAACACAATGCTTCCACTCAAACTTCTGCCTTTCTGAAACTGTAAACTCCGAGGCAGGTTAGATTTGATATCTTCTTTTGAAAGTATAGAGGAAAAGGTAAGACATGACTGCCGATTACCTTTTATTAATAGCTGCCCACGAAACATTAATATTATCTGTCATCAGTTCCACCTTCCTGGTATTGTCCATTGAGTAATCCCGCAAAAGCTTGCATGCAAGGTCATTGGCCACATCGACATTTATCTGCCACTGCCGCAGCTCCTTCATGAATTGCTGAAAGATATAAAAGAGTATAATTCTGATATTATGCAGGAAACAATTAATGAAAACTGAGGGGGAAGATTTTGTTGGGGCCGGACTCATTCTTCACATGCAAATTATTTGCCCCCCGCCCCCCCCCACCCCGGCCTAGTGTGATACAGATTCTCTGTGCGAGCTACTTAAAATAAGGGGCAATGATTCAATATTTGCCAAGGATAAGCCTTTGCAATGATTGCAGGCTTAGGTTGCACTCGATAAATGCAATGCTAATTTTGCTTAGATTGAAAATATCTGGGGCTTAACAGCAGCGTTTTTTTCTAATCCTTGTAATTTTTAAAAAGTTAATATTTGTCACCAATTTATTTCATTCAAAAAACAGAAACTACTGAATTAACAACTTCTTCATCTCTAGTGCAGAGTTTTCAATCCACTGCTTCTTCAATATGTTTCACAGTACACAGTACTGCTAGAATCACACTGCTCTTTGTTAACAATGTGAAATTTAAATAATATTCTGATCAGCTTTCAGCATGAAATAATTAATCTCTTTCTTGTAGCTGTTGTAGAAAATTGATCCTCCTCCTATATTTCTTGCTGCACCTACTTTTCTGCACTGGACACGTTTTCCTTATGTTTTTGTTTCAGATATCTACTCCCTTGTGCAGTAACCTTGTTACTTGCACTTTTACTGTGAAACTTTTGCAGCCAAGAACAGGTCGGTGTCACCTCCGGATTCAACTTATTCCAAAGCTCTCCTGCTTGGGTACCCACCTTCTGTAAATGATTCCACACCAAGTTGCTCTTGCTCATCAATCTTATTCTCACTGATAAATGCTGGCTCCCTGTTCCCAGAGGCCTCAAATGTGTCAGTCGTCTTTTTTAAAATCCCCCAAGGAGTTTTGCTCCTTCCTACCTCTGAAACCTCCTCCAACACAACAGCTCCAAACTGTCCACTCTGCCGACTCTAGCCTTTTATGCAGTTCTTATTGGACCATTTTACACTGCACCCAATTTTTTTGCCCACTCAGTGTGTGATCTGCTACTGCAGGTATTGTAGTAATGCTGAGGACCATTTCAGTTCCAAAGTTTGTATCGTCTGTCTGAACTGTGGATCTTTACCTCAAAAGGCAGAACAATTTACCTTCTGCCTTTCTGTCCCTGCTCTCAGTGTCATTAAGTACATTAGAGGTGTAAAGCAGTTCACAATTGTCCTATTTACATAGAAATATTCCACACAAGGTTGGTAATTTGGGTTCGGCTGATTTATATTATTCCAGTTAGGTAAACTGTGTCAAAGCAGCAAGTAATGACCAGAATCTTATTCTTAGAAGAAAAAAAAGTTCTTTGATTGGAGATGACAATTCTCTCTTTTTGTCAAATGCGATTTACTTTTGTTGTAGTGGAAATAATTTGATCCAAGAATAGAAATACAGAACAGCTGCCACGTCAAAATAAAAGTTTTAAACATTTGACAGACTGATATAGTTCCTGAACGACTAGCAAATTTTTTTTAAAACAAAGTCCTCTATTTCTCATTGTTCCACTGTTTGATTTCAGACAATGTCATTTATATGGGGCCAAGTATTATGTCAGTGACCCAGTTCAAGATGACAAGAGAAACAAAACTACAAATATATGTTTTCCCAAAAGATGCATGCCATTTACTTGAGGGAAAAAAAATTCAGAACATAAATCACGGTGTCGAAAATGACCTTCTGTGCAAAATGCTAACATCCACAGAGCTCCTAATGCAAAAACATGAAGGAGCACATAAGTATTAGGAGTAGGAATGAGCCATTCTGCCCCTTAAGCCTGCCCCGGATCATGGCTGATTTGATTGTTGCCTCAACTCCACTTTCCTGTTCAACCTCCGTCCCCCGCCCCACTTCCAGAACCCTTAACTCACTTGCTGATCAATAATGTATTTTTCAATGTAGTATTTTAAAAATGGTTATATAAATAAGTGCAATTTTGAACAATATAGATGAGACAATTTCAGGTTTAATCCAGGGTTTGCTCCAAGTACAACAATGCCCTCCACCCCACCCCAGGCCCTGGCTAGATAGGAGGAGTAGAACAAAAATTGCTCCATTCATTGATCCTGACTGAAATATTTGGATTTGAGCAACAGATGAGAACAAAATGTAGCTTAGACGTTGATGGTTCCAGATTTTAGCTGTCTGGTCTCATGTATAAAGGAACAGCTATGAAGGGGAAATTAGAGGAGGCCAGTTGGCGCCCATGAATCTGTATGCCAACATGAGTACCTCTTTGAGAATGCTGAAAAATCGGGAACATTGTTTGTACAGTGTAAGGAGTCAGTAAAACTAGGTGGATAAATAGAGGGGAATTACATATGATTCCATGTAACAGAGATAACAGCTCAAGGCACAATAACAAATAAAAATTTCAGCAGCTGCAGATCTGGCAGCATCATTGAATTGCCAGCTGCATTCACTGGCACCTACTAACTGTCTCTATACTTTATGTCATGTTGGTGCCAAACAAAACACAGCCATACTGTAGAACTGAGAGGGTGTAAGAATTGTGCAACTTCACTTTGAAATTTAATGTCAACAAGCACCCCATTGCTATAGCAACTATGGGTTCTACTTTTCTATTCCATACAGGGAAAAAAGACTCCTGTTAACAATTCAAAATGTAATTATTAATTTCTAACAATGTTACTTTTTTCCACACAATAACCTTAAACTTAAAATATACATAAACACAGATAATGGAGTTGGCTGAAAACAATTCCAAGTCAGGCTGCCACTGAGCAACTGAGGGTTTTAACTTCATGGAAAGGTTTTATTAAGACACACAACCTCAAACCTCCATCAGCTAGCACACAGTTCACCCAACTGTAAACACTCAACTGTCACAAAAAAAGGTGAAAGATGATCAGTAGCAGTTAATCCTTGATGCACTCTCACTAGATGGCAGCATGATAATGCTACAACCAATCTCGAACTCTCATTTCAAAACTGCGCCAAGAATGGTGCCTTGCAAAATTTATTCTTGTAACAATACCATCAACAGCCTTGTAGCACTGTGGCTGTTCATTTTTCTCTCCAAACTGATTAGAAAATTAAATACATAGGCTGCAATTATACTACAACTGACAATCCACACATGTACATGTATTGAATGACTGCTAATGCATCGATGAACCTTTGGTTGTAATGCACACAACTTCAGACTTACTCTCAAGATGAGCTGAACTGCACTCCTCCAGCATCACTCAATGCATTTGAGTGTTAGCAAAAGGTCAGTGGTAGCACATATTCTCTTCTAACAATAACAACACCCAATTTCAAAGTACCAGTAGGTCAAATGCCACATGGCAATTTTCAAATATCACTTTTAACATGGGTGGTACTCTCCCACTGCTGGATTGAACACAATTAGGTGTGATGCTCTATCTACAAGGAGTTCTCACAATGCTTGGCTTCAATGCTGTTGAATATCAGATAGGGGCCAGTCACTCGATTTATACAACTATCTTTCACTTGGAGTTAACAAATTTTCCTCATTTGCAACATTAATTGGGTAATCCATATCCTATTCATTTTTATCCTCCACTTTTCATCATTGATGAATGTGTGGTTCCTAAATAGCTCAAGTTGGTACACAGGACCCATTTAAAGTGCCTCATCCTTGACATTGCTTAGAAATGTCAGTAAGGATGATAGCAAGTTCTTGAGGCTGTCGGCTTTCTGCATGCTGCTACTGCAGCGAGTGATCTATTTAATGAGTACCCATTTCAATGCTGTAAATGTTATAACAGAATTCAGCTGCTTGCAGATATTCCATATTATGAAAGCATGCCTGGAGGGCTAAGCTGTGTAAATTTCTAGTACAATATTTTTCAAAATTGCTTCATGCAGTCTTCAATTGAGTTGATGCACTTGAAAGTATAACATGCAGTCAACAATTGGATTGGAAAACTTCAGTCAGATTTATGGGGCAAAACACCATAGAGCTAAATAACAAATAATTACTGGATTTCGAAAGCCTGCCCATTATGTCAAGAGAAATTACAATTCAACCTAGAAATATTGAGCAAAAGGAGTTGCCTTTTTGTATATAAAAGCCAAAATAGAGTTTAAAGAATTCTCGATCTCTCAAAAACACATTTTGGGGTTAAGAAAGGGAGCTAAAATCCCAGGGGCTGAAAGTTGGTCAAACTAGTCCTTTGAGCTCCATTTTAAAAGGATGAAAAGAAATTCAGCATTTGGACTCAAAAGTGTTCCTGCAATGCTAACAAAAGAGACACTGAATTGTGACAGAGAAGACAGGACCAAATTCAAGCTTTGGAAAATAGAATGTGTTAGAGTGAAGCCTGAACTGTTCAGAGTCAGTTGTGGGGATGAATGATACTAAGAGCAAACTCCGCACCTGGAATATTTGATTCCCAGCTTCGCCATCAGAATGTGCCCAAAAACACACATATTACCAAAAGTTAATGGCAAGAGAACATCAGAGGCCTTCAACCTGCCCAATGAGTGCTGGAGAGTGGCATGTCCTATCTAGCAGTAGTAAGCCATAACCTAGAATGATGTCACAGGCAGTATGTTAAAGGGTCCCCTGGCACAGGGCAGTGTCAAGAGACCAAGCAGATGAATAGCTAATAGAATGATTGTGGAAATAGAAGACAAGTAGTTTCCAGTCTTGCAAGGTAAGAGCATTTAATTTTTAGTTACTCTCCACAAACCTTGTCACTTTTCATAGGTGGCATTCTTTTCAAACGTCAGCAAGTCTCCCATTTCTTGACATGGAGGAGTTGTACTTTTGTTACATGTTTCCCCACATTGATGTTTGCACCATTGGAGTGTGGGGAGAGTTAGAGTCGAAGGGCCAAATCAACCCCTAGCTTCAGTGAGATTTCGATCTTCATCACCTGAATACAGTATCAGAGTGACGTGAGCAGCTATGCCAACCCCTGACAAGAGGAGGAAGCCCTGCCCAATTAGGTGGGATAGAGCATCACACCCAATTGTGTTCTCTTGCTGTGTGGCAGGAGATGGCCATGGTGCCAACCACATAAGCATTATCATAAAAATTTGCTGCCAGGGCCAGAAAAGGATCGATGACCCAATGAGGTCAGTCAGGGTGAGAATGATATTAGTGTGAGCTATCTTGATCCAATCTGCTGCACATCTCACTTGCAAATGCAGGAGGCAATTGAGTGTTGCTGCTGCTCAAAGATAGCATAATTGCACAAGGACAAAGCTGTCCTAGACCATGCCATTGGGAATTTGAAGCAGTCCTCTATTTATAGGACAGGTGGTTTGCAGGATGAGCGTAAAGATACATCTGCTTAGCCTCCAGGCTGGCACACATTGAGCTTTTAATGGGTTGGAGGCATACCATGAGATTATTTGAAATTGTGGAAGACTGCACTCGAACAAATGATTATAGGCGAAGCGAGTCCACAGTGCCCGTGAGAGAACTTGTACAGGCAGGGAATTCTGAATTGGAAGCCCTGACATCTTTTCAAGAGGATATACTGGTGATCATGGGCCCCAATTCCTTCAATAATGGCAGAGATGAGATTGGAAGAAAGCCAGAATTTGGTGAGATGGAGAAAAGCTTGGACTGATACGCAAGGGGAAAGGGCTAGTGAAGGTTTAATACAGGATCAGCATTATCCAGTGTGGGTGGTGAATATTGTTCACATATTGAAACCTGACAATCATCATCATCTGAAGCTTGGCATGATCGTTTAAGGGTGTATTGTCTTTGCAAAGCCTAATCACTCATGTCACAGTGAAATGGTTGACAAGTGTTGTGTGATAGGCTGAATGGCAAGGTCTTTGATACCAATAATCCCCTTATTGACGTATCTCTGTTACAGAAGAAGCCTCCTTCCACTGAACCTCTGCCAGAAACCATGCCACCATCTCCCTTTGAGAAGGAAGAAAGAATCCTCGGAGGATGCAGCATCACATCTTCTCTCAGCACCTAGTGCCATCGCAGATACCAGCACCTCAACAGGGTTCGTGTGTCGCTCAGGGGCACATACACTTTGGTGAGGGCACTTCACATTCACTTGCAAAGCTGCTGGACAGCATGGTGAAGCAGGTCTTGGGGAATTGGAGAGGTGTCCAGGGTTATCCAAAGACTGATTTAGAGATGGATGATCTGCCTCTGAAGTGGTCCATAAAGTGACAGATGCTGCATGTGCAGCACAATGTCCTTGAAGACTTGGCAGGTTTTTGGCAGGGTTGCATGCTGTGGCTCAGTCTGTGGTGCTGTCCTTCCAGGCCATGCGCACTGCAAGCATCCACTCGTCACAGCACCGAGCTTCTTCCATGGGCAGACTGCTGACTGTCCTGGAAGGGCAAACCAAGCACATTGCAGACACAATCATGGGGATGTGCTCCAACCTACACACATTGCCCTGGCTCTGAGGTCAGGGGCACAAAGCAAGGGTAACAGGAGAATTGGGAGATTGGTCACACATCCAACTGTTGAAACCTCACAATCTCAGGAAGGACCAACTGGTCCTTGTGGTGGGGGATGAATACATTTTTATATCAGTAATGGAATCAAAGGTTATGGGGAAAGAGCAGGAAAGTGGACATGAGGAATATCAGATCAACCATGAACCTTTTGAATAGTGGAGCAGAACTGCTTACTCCTGTTTCTATTTCTTATAGTCCTTTAGTCTTGTGGGATGAGCAACAGTTGCTTCCATCTGGAAGTTCCTCTCATGGCACTTCTGATGGGGACAGCATCTTCTCTGTTCATTGACCAATGACAGACCTTGACCATTGCTGCAGTAGATGAAGATTCATATACATAGAGTCTTCCTTCTGGACTGGCAGACCATTCAAGATCACAGTTCCACGGTGAACACCCACTATGATCATCCAAAGCAAGGAGACTGGTGATCAGATGCCTCTCTCTAGTGCAGTTGCAAGCAAGGGGGAAAGCACTACTCCGGAGCACCCATACGTATGTTACTAAATAACCACATTAGTCAGAAAGGGTATATGAGTGAAGAGCAATGTTTGTTGATAAACAAACATCTCACAACATCAGGGACCAGGGCAAGTGCCGAGACTGTGACTAGACTCTAGAAGTTGAGGGACATGAGAAAAGGCTGGGCGAGACCAGGAGGCATTGTGAGCTCATTTGGGGAGATAGATAATGTGTGGATATGAGGGTGACACAACTTTCTAATAAGGTATAGCAAAGGAGTGCCCAGCTGGTCCCCAAGAACATCTATTGCTGTGGACTCGCGCATTATTGAAACTGCTGATGTATTAAGGCATTACGGCCATCCATGCCATCACAGCCAAGAGCATTGCCGCAGTGCCTCAACTCTTCATCGTGCTTGCTCTCAGAAAATTAGCCACCATCTAGTGAGTGCTCTGTCTCCAAGGAAGATCCTCTTTGGATCGTGAGATTATGAAGTGACACAGCAAATTATGACAATCAGGGACTATCACAAGTCCTCCAGTGAGGAGGAGGACTGCAAAACTCTTCCAGATCTGTCCAGGCATTTGAATCTCATTCCCAGGAGACTGAGGGTCAGCTCCACTATGGCCCTGGTGCTGCCAAGGCGCTCAGTGGACCTCCTTTCCGGCTCAGTTTTGGGCACCCTCACAGATATCATTAGCTATCATTTCAGTGGCTATTCCTCCAAAGAATCAGTGCCGGTTAGAAGGTTTGGAACTTGAGATCCAAAGGATGTAAGAGTAGTGACTGCTGTCACAGTACCTGTCACACATCTGCATGACGGGCCAATGATAGTTGCACACCAGCTGGGCATTCAGTGAGTAGAAGCCCTTTCTGTTGAAGAAGGCTGTCCTCTATATCTCTCGCACTGGTTGATGGGCTGTAGAACATAATTCTCTATTGTTTCTGAGCTGTAACCAAATAGATTGTGAACTCAAGGGTAGCAAAAAAAGAGATGGAAAGCCTCCTGATATCATACCTTGGGGGAAGTGACAATAGTGTTAAAAATGTGGAAAGCTCTATAGATTCCATATTAGTGAAAAGTAGTTGCAACTATTGCCATGCTTCCATCAGTTGTAATGGCGGAGAAATAACTGAGATGCATAAAATGTAATTTTAGTAGGGGGTGTTATAAAAATTTTTGAGGGACAAAATGACCCGTGTGCTGCAAAATATATTCTTGTGGTGGGAAGGGGAAAGGCTTCATCCCATGAAATTTTGATTTTTTTTGGTGTTTTATCCAGCATTTTTAAAAATACTTTAATTTTGAAGTGTAGTGCTGGTGCTATATATTTTACTTCAAATTGCATTCTTGGATACATTGTCAGCCTCACCTGACATGCAGGAATTAAGATCCCAATCCACCTAATTTGTGGAATTGATCCCAAAGTTGCAGCCAAAGTGAAGAGGTGAAAATATATTTATTTCTACAAGTTTGCCTTTATCGCTGTTGTATTCTTGCTCAAAAACAGGGCAGTGTATGGCCAATAATCACCTAATAATTAATGCATTCGTTAGGTCAGCAGGATTTAGAGGAAGCATATGGACTGGAGTAGGATGAGAGGTGGCAGGAGGAGGCATGAAAGGAGAGTGGGGGAAAGGAGAAAGAATAAGAGAGATGGAACAATTAAGGGAATGAGAGGTGAGGGAGGACGAGACAGGATTGGCAGAGAAAAGACAGAAGCAGTGCAGGTATTTTGTTGGCAGAAACAATTCTACTCAAATTGCAAGCTAACCCAATCAGTATGAAAATTCCAGTAAAATAGCAGCCATAGGATTTATATTACAACTCGGTGAAGGTGTACTTAAGGTGCAAAGTTGCAGACCAATGCCATCATGAGAGCTTTGACATAAATTTGAACTCCAACAATAGTGAAACTTGTCAAGATTCAACGGCGTGGTAGTTTAAAATCATATTTGTTGGGAAAGCACTTGGACCAGGACGGTCCAACTTTGGATCAATTCCACAAATTAGGTGGATTGGGGGCTTAATTTCGGCACACAAAGTGAAGCTGACAATGTATCCAAGAATGCAGTTTGAAGTAAAATCTATAGCACCAGCACTACACTTCAAAATTAGAAGACTTAATGCTGGATAAAACACCAAAAAAAAAATCAACATTTCATGGATAAACTAACAGAAAGCAAAGAGTGGGGTAAATGGGTGTTTTCCTGGTTGGTGATTAGTGACTAGTGATGTGCCTCAGGGATCAGTGTTGGGTCTGCAATTGTTCACGATTTACATGGATGACTTGGAGTTGGGGACTAAGTGTAGAGTCAAAATTTGCAGATGACACTAAGATAGGTGTGCAGAGGATGCTGAAATCTAAAAAGGGATATAGATAGTCTAAGTGAGTGGGCAAGGGTCTGGCAGATGGAGTATAATGTTGGTAAATATCAGGTCATCCATTTTGATCAGAATAACAACAAAATGGACTATAATTTAAATGGTAAAAAATTTCAGAATGCTGTGCAGAGGGACCTGGATGTCCTTGTGCAATAACTACAAGGAGTTGGTTTGAAGGTAATTAAGAAGGCAAATGGAATTTTGTCCTTCATTGCCAGAGGGATGGAGTTTAAACACAGCGAGGTTCTATTGCAGCTGTATAAGGTGCAGTTGAAGCCACACCTGGAGTACTGTGTACAGTTTTGGTCTCCTTACTTGAGAAAGGATGTACTGATGCTGGAGGGATTACAGAGGAGATTCACTAGGTTGATTCTGGAATTGAGAGGGTTGGCTTATGAGGAGAGACTGGGGCTATATTCATTGGAATTCAGAAGAATGAGGGGAGATCTTATAGAAACATACAAGATTATAAAGGGAATAGATAAGATAGAAGCAGGGAAGTTGTTTCCACTGGCGGGTGAAATTGGAACTAGGGAGCATGGCCTCAAAATAAGAGGGAGCAGATTTAGGACTGAGTTGGGGAGGAACTTCTTCACACAAAGGGTTGTGAATCTGTGGAATTCCCTACCCACTGAAGCAGTTGAGGCTACCTCTGAATGTTTTTAAGGTAAGGGTAGATAAATTTTTGAACAGTAAAGGAATTAAGGGTTATGGTGAGCGGGCGGGTAAGTGGAGCTGTGTCCATGAAAAGATCGACCATGATCTTACTGAATGGTGGAACAAGCTTGAGGGGCCAGATGGCCTGTTCCTAGTTCTTATGTTCGTAAGTTTTTCCCCTTTCCTTTACAAGGATATATATTGCAACACATAGTTCATTTTGCCCTCAATGTTCATAAAGGGCCCTTGGATTCCCTCATACCCAGCCTTCCCTTTCCTTTTCTGCACTGGAGCTCTCTGGAGACCCTATATGCAGCAGGTCCATTCCAACCAGGCCTCGCCAATCCTTGGTGCAATTCACACTGCTGCCCAAACACTTGTAATGATTTCCCCTCCACCTGGTCCTATAGAGCCTGTTAGAAGACAACATCTTCAAGATAGGTGAGAAAGGCAGAACATTTTGAAATACAAGGAAATCAATCTTCTCGAATATGGGTTGAATTTTAACGTTTTGATCCACTCACAGAGGGGGGGTCCTGGCAGCCAATCGGGAACCCAAATGTTTCAGCTGTGTTTTTCTGTGGATGTATAACTGGGCCATGATATTCGTATCTCATTTCTTGGGTTTCCTGATCAATTAGAATAGGTGAGCATGACAGCAATCTATACCTCTGCTATTTAAGGGAATCTGGCAAAGATCAGAATAGAAGAATTCTGTAAGTGTCATGACAGAGCCACAACTTGATAGATGGACTGTCAACATGGGAATGCTATCCAACAGTTGTCAGATGCATCTTCCGCAGGCAATGTTTCACAGCAGACAGAAGAAAGAAACCTACTTTGGAGACTGAACATACATGTAAGAGGGACTCAGCAGCAGGAGTGCTCCTGAATATAGAGTCATACGAGGCACAACACCTTCATCAGGGCAGGAAAGGTGTATGACAGAACACACAAATGGAAACCCTTTCATTTTGCACAGAACACAAGGAAGTGGTGGAAAACCTCAAGTGCCTACCAGTCATTGCTACATTGGCTATATCGGAAGACACTGCATGCAAAACCATTGGAAATGGAAAGATGGGGGCCTCCTTGCTACCTGGCAACAGAGTCAGGGAATGAAATATGATGATCTGCACAATGATATTTATCTTAGCCTCCTCACTACTTCTGTTCCAATTCATACCTTTTATCTTACAAGGGTCCTTCAAGTTTCCCTCAGAATCTTGTACTGGAGAAGGACAAAGTTTCCTCACAAGAGGTCTCTCCCTCTGAAAAAGCACCATCAGAGAACTCATGCACACCCTCCACCAGCTTTTATACAGGCACCTCAGTGTGTGAATGAATCTGTCCTGTGCAGCTAAGCAAGCACTGCAGGTAACCTGGCCACAGCAGCCTCTTCCTTTTTCACATGTTGCTCCCTCTCTTTTGTTCTCCAGGACCTTCAGCCTTCTCTGTTGTACAAAGTATCAGATCAGTATTATTCTGAAAAGTAATCTTGGCACATTCTGAAGGGTGCCCAGATCTGCCCTGAATCTCATCCTTAGTTTCCCAATAGTCAATGACCAAACATACTCACATGGCTTTGCTTCCTGGAGATCACAGAGGGCTCATCAGCCATTAGGCGTCATTAGCCATGTTATCTCCAAGAAGCCATCACTCTGATTCTGCTTTGGAGGTGTGAAAGTCAGTGGGAGAATTAATTGGTGCTAAATATAGGCATTACGGCAGCTTCCAGGATATCTTGTACAGATATCAATAGTCGCATTTGCGCTGAACTATAATGGAATAGGATTCTTGTTGGTTGATGAACGCTGTTGGTTGGTCTGAGGGTATATAATCTATGATTCCTTGGTTATCTGGAAATCCAGTTACAGCAACAATTCTGAGGGCCCTTTATTCTGACTAGACCCATCACTACCTAATGGGTGTAAGCTGCAATCATGCTCTCACATGTGTGATGCACTTGGGAGCAGTTGATCGAGGACTTTTACATATGTCACCATCAGAAACCTGGAAGGAGTTAGAGATACAAAAACTCAAGGCTGTGGCGATGTAGACCACCTGGCCCACTTGGGAGGAGATTTTCTTCCAGGAGTCTGCCACCACCTGACATGAGAGTTTGAGCCCCATGAGGCACTGGGACTCAGACACGTCCAGAAAGCTAATCCTCTGAATATCCTATTTTGGAGTACTAATTCCCATGAGTTGGATTTCTGTGTTCATCCCCACTGTCTTGTAGACAAACAGGTGGTTGAGAAGGCTTGCTCCTGGTGATGCTATAGGATGCTTCTGCTGTTCCTGCTGAGTGTAATGATATGGCTGTAGCTGTTTCTGTTGAAGCTACTAGTATTGCTGAGGTTTCTCCGCTAAAGCTACTGGTATCGTTGCAGCTGCTTCTGCTTTTCCTCCTCAGAGCAGCTCCCTTGCTGCTGTGATGGTTGGCACTGAGGCGGTGCAGATGAAAGTACATAAATTCAAAGATAGCCGAAATGACCTTCAAGTTATTGGAAATGCCCTCTTAAAGTACCCTCTCAGAACAAGTCCTGTGAGCAAAAGCCTTTCCCTTCAGCAAAAAAAATGTCATATCACAGTATTTAACCAATTTTCCAGCCTGTCAATTGCTCAGCCCATCAATCACTCACACCTTGATCAACCTGGCATGTTTCAGGGAACCCAGGCACTGACAGTTGAGGACAGAATTCAGGGTTAAAAACCTTCACATTTCTCTTTCAGTTTATGTGAATGGTTGACCTGCCTTTCCCATGAGGATTCTCCTGTTGCACTACCATTACGCTCCAGTTAAATGTAAAGCTGGAGTCCCGTCGGCTTCCCAACATGCCAGTATGTGCTACTGTTACAACCCGTCTGCATCAGCATCTGACTACCCCCGGCAGGTTAGAAATTTCCCCCAGGTTTCTTTGAAGAACACACCCACCCTGCTGTCACACACTGCAAATTCTTTTCAGGTTTCAATGTATAGGCATGGGAAGGGGAGGGAGGTAAAGTTTGATTTCCTCCAAATTCATTTTGGTATTACATTCACCTACATTAGAAAAACTAAAAACAAGCTAGACGTTCAAGTGAAACTCATTACAAATTATAGTATAATATCGTGCCTGATTCATTTTGAATGAGATACATGAAAAAAAACATGTAATTGCATTTGTTTTGAATTGAAAGTAATGTCAATTTGTGTCGCCTGGATTACACTACCTGGCACCTAATTTACTGCCTCCTATAGGTCGTTGTTATAGACATTAATAACAGGCTGTTGTAATGAATGTTTGATGGGTTAGCCTATTACAAGCCCATTATTTCTTTCCTTACATGACTTCATGTAATGAATTTGCATAATTATGCTAATGACACATAATTTTTTTACTTTCAGGCCCCATTTGTTACCATGTTACATCTCAGTAATCAAATGCACATTCAAAGTGCTTCATTACCTTAATTTCACTTTTAAATTGGGTGTAACATTTTCCAAATTTGAAACTTTTATCAAGAAGGCAGACTGGTGAAAGCAATTCCACAGAAATAATAATGCTGTTTCATTATATTTTCCCATTTTGTTACGTTAACTGATGATAACGACACAAAAGGTCGGGAATAAATAATCAAAGCTGTTAACGAAAAGGTGACAGATTTGTCGTCAATATAAATATATAATGATGCCCTGAGCCCAATATGTGTTTTCTATTACATTCATATAATGGATAAAAACCCAACCTGGAACTTTGTTTTCACCACTCAATCAAATTATACAATGCTTAATTCTGCACTGGCCTCTACAATGTACAGAGCAGCAAAAGGAAAAGTTGCTCAAACACCAACATTTCTTCTATGAAGTGCTCTTTTTCTAATCTATATATGCAACTCAGCATAGTCTCGTTATGTATATAGGTTTGATTTATCAAATACCCTTGACCTCAGACTAATTAGCAGACATCCAAATAGCATTAAACATACTCATTTTTGATTGAAAACCAGAAATGTGGTACAGGCACATTGATTATTTTTTAAGTCCCTTTGCTTCTCACGCCCCAGTCAGAGATTGTACGCTCATGACACTTTGAATTTTAAATTCTGATCCTTGTTTATAAATCCCTCTATTGCCCCTCCCTCTCCAGCTCTACATTCATTCAATTCTGGTCTCTTGAGTATTCCTGATTCCATGTGTTCAGCTGCAAAGACCCTAAGCTCTGGATTTTCTTTGTAAATCTCTATCTCTCTCCACCTTTAAGATGCTCCTTTGACCAAGTATTGAACAGCTGGCTTCCTATCTCCATACAGCATCAAATTTTGCCTGATAAAGTTCACGTGAAGCACCATAAATGTGCTATAAAAATTCAACTTGTTATTGGCATCAAGTGGGGAAGGTGGTGGGGGAAGGGGGCATAATAAATGTACCATTAAGTAAGTTTTTTAAAGTCATGAATTCTGCAGCTCACAGCCTCAGCTGATGTCATTATTGTTGCTGGGTGAGCTACCAAATGTCTTTTTATTGCTCCTTAAATGGGTTGGATTTGAGTTGTTTATTTTACTTTGGGATTTTTTAATAACTCTGCATTGTTAGAAGGAAAATAAAACTGGTTGGCAAATCAGGTGACAGAAGTTCTTTCATTTTCAGTTCTGAGCTACAGTTTAATTTTTAGAAGGGATAGCCATCTAAAAAGAAGAATTTTTTCTCCCTCTGTTTATTTTGGAAATTCTGCTGATTATCTGAAAGCAAGGTCTTGCTTTCCTGCAGTAAAGATTCTGCGGTTGGTGGCTTGACCAGAGAGTCTTTCCCTGGGATTTTGAAAAGCTGTTTTGCCTTCAAACTGAGTGAATCCAGAGAACTGCAGATTTCAACCAAAGGATTAATTTCCAGTATCACGAGAACATTAGTCTTTGCTGTGTTGAACGTGTTTAAAGGGGTTTGTCTATAGAAGATTTTGATTGGAACATGTTAGATATATTTGTTAAGGGTTATACATTATAGTGGTTTCTTGTTTGTAAGTGATAAAAGTTCTTGCTAATTTCTTTATTATAGATGTTAAATGCATTTTTAAATAAACTTTGTTTGACAAAGACTCCCTAGTGGGTCATTTGAATTGTACCTGAAGTGAAACCAATCATGCTTATCCTAGCCAAATTCAAAATGCAAAGCTTATGGTTCTAGGGGCTCCAGCCAACAGTTTGGAGTTTCTGACCTGAACTATAACAGGGGAAATGCAGTTTTTATTATCTCCAATTACTTTTTTATACATATAAGGCTGTAAATCTATAAAGCCATTTGAATTACCTTGATGTCTGCATTCTGCTTCATTAGTATCTCCACAGTATTGGACATTTCCTTCCAGGAGCTCTGCTTGGTTTTGGCTTTCTCTAGAAGTTCCTCTGCTTCTTGTTTGGCTTCAAGCCACTGGTTGGAATCCTTCAGCATTTCCTGCAGCTGTTGAGTGCGGGACTGTAGCCGATTCTGCACCTCATCCCACTGAGTTTGAACCTTTTCAACTGAAGGAAAAAAGGAAAGAAAATTCAAACAAAAGGTGACATCAAAGACCAAGGTTACTTTTATTGTATTTTTATTCATTCAACCGGTGTGAAAGGATGTCCTTTGCATTTAGCATGCTATGAAATACTGTTGGATCTTTCCACACCTTCTGCACTCCATTTTTAATTAGTAAGGATTTGAAGGGCTACGGTGAATGGCAGATAAGTGGGGTTGAAGCCCAAATGAGATCAGCCATGATTGTTTTAAATAGCGGAGCAGGCTTGAGGAGTTGAATTGACTATTCCTGCTCTTAGTTCTTATGATTTTTACAATTTGTCACAAATATGAAAACTGATGTAATGCCTGGATCTATGCTACCTTGATTTGCACCCATGAATAATGTAGGGTTGAGCTTTTAGTTATTAGATAAGATAACATTAATACTTAAATTTAAGGGCAACGACCACATGATTCATGAAATTGTGTGCAATGACAGCCGCAAGCAAAATTCTGAAAGAAATTGCTCCATCTAGTCCAACAAAGTAAAGAGATAATTGTTAGCAAGTTATTTTTTCAACTTGTTGTTCCCTGCCATGGTACATGAGTTATGTATCTGAGTTTCTCATCCATGTAACCCAACCACCTTGGCACTTAGAAAGAGGAGGACAGGACTCTAACCTTGCTTTAGTTGTGTGCGCTTACTTTTCTTAAATCTTTATAAAGATTTAAGAAAAGGACTTTGCACCCAGTAAGCACACACAACTGGACATTGGGAGATTTTAATACTTGCATGTGTGTGGTCAGCACTTGCTCGACTATTGCCTATCAATTAATGAATTTAGACAACAAACACACAACTTTAGAATAAGATCCTAGAAACCTAATTCATACTGAGTGAGATTTGCAATGATCATAGAACAGAATTGTCATAGAATCCCTACAATGCAGAATGAGGCCATTCAGTCCATCAAGCTGCACTGACAATAATCCTACCCAGGTGCCATCTCCGTAACCCCCACTAATGTACCCTGCTAATCGCCCTGACACTAAGGGACAATTTAGCATAGCCAACCCACCTAATCCACACATCTTTAGACTATGGGAGGAAACTGGGGCACCCAGAGGAAACCCATGCAGACACAGAGAGCATGTGCAAACTCCGCATGGAGGGTGACCCGAGGCCGAAATTGAACCTGGGTCCCTGGTGCTGTGGGGTAGCAGTGCTAACCAGCATGCCATCATGCTATCTGTAACATCTCCTACCATTTGCAATTTTGAGGTGCAGTAGCTCAAAGAAAATGTGTTGGCCATATAATTTCTCAATCTTCTATTACATTGTTTTTCTATGCATTAATCATCTGAGTCCCCAGACATCAATATAACTATGCTTTTTAAGTGAAAAATGAGTTCTGTTAAGCATTTTATTTTGAACCATGATGATTGAATCATCAGTCTTTAGCATTGCAAGAAATTCATAATGCAACAGTTCAATTATGTGATTCAAGCCTATTAAACAAGAATTACAGAGTTTTACTTGCAAGATATAGAACAAAACTGGATAAATAGAGTTAAGATACAGATCAGTCATAATGGTAGAACAAGTGCAAGGGGTTGAATGATCTACTCTTGTTCGTATATTTCTTTCTAGATATCAATGTATGTGGGTTGGCACGTGTTAAAGCATTCAGGCACCAAGCCTCTTCTCCAGTCAATTCAGTCAGTCCATATTTCAAAGAACTATTAGTCTGCTAAATTAATGGCTCACATAGTACCTCTCTGATTTTCCTGAGAATGAGAGACTAATTGTTATGAAGTCCAGCAACTTGATCAATATTCAGTGTCTGAAACCAAACTACAACCATTTATGCATTTACATTTAAGGAGTCAATAGCTAAAGCATTTATATCTACTGCTGTATCATCTTCAATCGTGAAAATAAATACAAAACATATACATTCACACTGCAGACAGAATCCCAACCAACAAGCTGACCTTTCAAAGGATCTGCGTGGCTTTTCTGGCCACTAACAGATTTATAAAGTTTTGGCATTTAGTTGTGGCTTTAATTAACTTCAACTGTATCTAATACCTATTCAGAATGTGAAATATTTGTTTTTGAGGCTAATTTCTGACTATTTATGTAGTCATGCTATCGGCTGAATAAGGTAACAGGCCCTAATTTCTGACCAATTATCAGTGCTTCACAATATACACAGCTAATTTTAGATACAGTGGTTTTTAAAAATTCATTCACAGGATGTGGGCATCGCTGGCTGGAGCCAGCAATTTTTTGCCCATCCACAACTGCCCTCCATTTCAGTGCAGTTTAGAGACAACCACATTGCTGTGGATCTGGAGTCACATGTGGACCAGACCGGGTAAGGACGGCAGATTTTCTCCCCTAAAGGACATTAGTGAACCAGATGGGTTTTTACGACAATGATGGTTTCATGGTAATCATTAGATTTTTAATTCCAGATTTTTTTTTATTGAATTCAAATTTCACCACCTTCCATACCAGGATTCGAACCTGGGTCCCCAGAAGATTATCCCAGCTTTCTGCTTTATTTGTCTAGCAACAATACCACTGCATCATCGCCTCCCCCTTTCCTTATGCTCCAAATTGACAGAACTTTTGAAGTCTAAAGAAACCTATATTCTTAGAGCATTTGGCTTAGCATGACCCAGGCATTGATCCTTGTAAAATATTTATTAGGTTGGGAACCCTAAAGCTCTGGTGCTGAGATTCTAAATAGAGGCCGTTGCCTTAATTTGATCCTGCTTGCAATAACAGGAAGGAAGAACAGGCATTAATCCAAAAGCAGAATACATTGTTCATTCTGTGGGACTGCAGGCCAAATGTGGACAGACTTGGCCTCGTCTTTGTGCTAGGGCGAAGGATTTATATGCACTATGCGCTTCCCTCTCCCAATGTGCTGGTGGTGCACTTATCAGAAAAAGCAGAGATCGTTTTAAGAGCTTTACATCTGTATTGTTAAATATTAGAAATAAGATATAGATTTAAGCAGGTTTAATTTAGTGTTTCTTGTAAGGAAGTGTAAATCTATAGTTCGATTCATGCGAGACAAAGGTGTTTGTATGTGTGGGATTTTTTACATTTATTTTCAATGTACTTAAGATGGGCTATGGTATGAAAAGTAAAAAAGTTGGGAGAAGTGTAAAGCAGTTGTTTAAGGGGCACCTTAAGTGTGGGAATGCTTTATGAGTTAGGAAGCTGGGGGGTGAACAGCTGTCAGCTCTGCTAGAAGCAAAAAGGCCACGTATTACTCACAAAGGCAAATAGCAGAGGAACTAAAGGATAGTTAGATGAGAAACTATAATAAGTCTTTGGAGGCAGAAGTCCCATCTCCAGAATCCCTTTACTTACAATTCCAACGACATGCTATCCTTAATCAGGGAGTTCATATTCCAAAAGGCCAACCTCAATGGCTTGATTGAATTCATTACAGAAACCAAGAAAGGTAAAGAAGCTCCAAGAACATTGAAGTAAAAAGGAACAAAGGGGCCTTGGGAGGAGAAGAGCTGATGAGGCTGGCTGCAGGCACGCCATATATCTGAAGCAATCATGTGGTTTGGTGTCCTTATTTCCAGTGTTCTGTTGGGGACCAAGTATATGAATTTGTGTAGAATTGCCCCAACACTAAGATTATGACTGGAAACAGGGTGTAATGTGTTGTATCATTTGTGGCATTTTAATTTTACTGAAAATTCCTAATTACAATAAATAATGTAAATTTACTAATTCTCCATCCCCAACGAGAAACCATATCTGTAGGGAGCACAGGTCAGAGACCCACAGCTGCAGTATTGTAATACCTCTAACCCACGTTCCGAGAAGAGTTCCTCAACTGAAAAGGCACATTGTGGTCGGTGCAGACTGGATGGGCCAAATGGTCTCCTTCTGCACTGTAGGACTCTATGATTCTATTATGTTAGTTTAACTAATGCCTCCAGGAATTGTCCAATTCAAGTGAAGTACTCGACTTTTTTGGTATTTTTTAATTCTTGGCCAACAATTCATACTCTAAATATAGGCATAGATGCCCACATTATGCTGCTTCAGTTGTAGAATTATAAAAGAATTGAAGAAATATTTTTAATAAGGAACACTTAAATAAACAGATCAGTTTCTCACAAGCATTATTACATACATAATCAAACCTGTCTTTATCACTAACATATAGTTATTGCGATATCGTCTTCCATTGACACACAGCTATTAACACATGGGAACATGAATTTAACACTGTTTAGTCAGCCTTCAAAGTGTGAAGTTAATGGAATTTGAAAAGAAAGATGCAATAATGTTAAAGACATTTCTTACTAAAACATGGCAAAAAACATGAAAATGAATAAGTCTTTTTTCTAATTGTTCTGCTATGTGTTTTATGTCGTCTCCAATGGATTTCCAAAATGGAAACTTGCATCTGAGCTATTTTGGAGGACGATGAAGGACCAGTAAAAGGCAGAATGCTCTAGAAATACTTGTGGGCATCAGCTTGTACCATCACATCTATATCTACTGGTAGGAATACACATTCCTCCCCTTGGGAGAGATATAGTGCATCAGGAATTTCCTGTTAGGACAGAAGATATATAGGAACAAATGATATGAGAATCTGTTGCTGACAATATTAATGCAAGTGGCATGGTGGCACAGTGGTTAGCACTGCTGCCTCACTCCACCAGGGACCTGGGGTTAATTCCTGGCTTGGGTCACTGTCTGTGCAGAGTCTGCATGTTCACCCCGTGTCTACATGGGTTTCCTCTAGGTGCTCTGGTTTCCTCCCACAGTCCAAAAGAAGTGCTAGTTAGGCCTATTGACTATTCTACATTGCCCCTCAATGTACCTGAACAGGCCCCAGAGTGTGGCACCTAGGGGATTTTCACAGTAACTTCATTGCGGTGTTAATGTAAGCCTGCTTGTGACACTAATAATCTTAAACTTACGATTCCCGGGAAGCAGGCAATAATATTATTACTATTAATGGCGTTGCTTGAAATAAGTTTTCTAATTGGCAGCACTCAAAGATGCCCGAAAACCACTGTCACACCTATCTACAGTAAGAAGTCTCAATACCAGGTTAAAGTCCAACAGGTTTATTGGGTACAAGAACCACTAACTTTCGGAGTGCTGGCTGCCCTTTTGTCACTCACCTAACGAAGGGGTAGACAGCGCTCTGAAAGCTAGTGATTTTTGCTACCAAATAAACCTGTTGGACTATAACCTGCTGTTGTGAAACTTCTTACTATGTTTACCCCAGTCCAACGCCAGCATCTCCACATCACACCTACCTACCACCATATTTGAGAGATAGATGCAGCACTATAGTATTTGTTGCCTGAATACTGAAGTTGACATGCTTCATAAGTCTCACATGACCAGTGACAGTAAGACATTGTTCCATTTCTCACAGGTACACTGTAATGTTGATTAATAGGAATGGTGATCTGGATTAAAAACAGGGTCAACCGACTCTATGCAGCACTGCTTCAGCAATCACCAATAGGTATGGAGCTGCTTCATTACTTGCTAACTCGTGACTTATACATAGGGGTTCCTTTCATTTCACTGTTACCATTCATTCACTTCTTAGTCCTCTCCCCATACGGACTTGGCATGTGCACAATACTTTTTCAGACTTTCCCAAGGTTCCAAATGTCTTTTTTCCACCTATTCTGAGACTTCCGTTTAATTGTATGGATCCGGTTAAACTTCACTTGCACTTCATTTTCTGCTCCCCGCACACATCCAAATTAGCAACTGAAGCCAGGCATTTTTATGATAATGAGTTGTCCACAGAAAACCAGGATAATTCGTTAAAACAATTATGTATAATTATCCAAAAGTCAACTAATTATCATAATTATCCACAGCACACTGCACTATACAACCCATTTATAACCATTTGGCAGCAAATAGCAACTGTAATGGAAAATCTACCCTTGGCATTCCAAACTCTCACTGCCATTAACACAAAGATGTTTTAATCTCACACTCCCATTAAAAGAAAGACATTAGAACCTCTCATTGTAAATTCAGATTGTCAATCGAAGCAATGATATTAATGGAAAAGAGGATAAAATTCAACATTGCATGGTTACAAAACAGGAAGCAACAGTTTGGTTACAGACAATAGTTTTGTCTGGATTTCCTTTTGACTGATTCATTCAATAGGATATAAAATTCTGTCATATGTAATCTATTCCCACCCAGGATTTGTCCCCGATACTGAATTTTATCCCAATCTCTCACTAGTTTCAATACTCAGGCACTTCAACCTGACAAAGACATTCAAAATTTAAACCTGACATTGATATCATCACATTGACATTCTCCAACCTCACACTGTTATCAACACAGGCACCTTAACACTACATTGCCATTACCTCATATGACCATGAGATTGTAACATAAGAGTTCATAGAATCCCTAAGGATAGGAGGAGGCAATTGAACCTGCACTGACAACAATCCTAACTAGGCCTTAGCCCGTAACCCCTATTTATCCTGCGAACCCCCCATGGCATTCAGGGGCAATTTTAGCATGTTTAATCAGCCTAGCCAGCACATTTTTGGATCGTGGGAGGAAACCTCAGTACCCAAATGAAACCCATGCAACCAAAGGGAGAATGTGCAAACTTCACACAGTCATCCAAGGACGGAACTGAACCTGGGACCTTGGCATTGTGACACAGCAATGCTAACCACTGTGCCATCCATAAAGATATGACCCAAAAAAACACATTTCGAATTTCCCTGCAAATTTGGACAACAGCATAAGTGTAATCTCATATTAATATAAGTATAATCTCATCTTTCAGATCCTTTATGACCCCACTCCTCCCTATTTCTGTTACCTCCTCTAATCCTACAACTTTTCATGATAATTGCACTCCTTCAATTCTGACTTGCTGAGAATCCCTGAATTCAGTCACTCCAACACTGACAGCAAGGTTTTCAGCTGCTAAGGTGCAAAAGCTTTCAAATTCCCTCCCTCTTCACCTCCTTCCTCCTTTAAGGAAATTTTCAAAATCTATCCTTTAGACCAAGATTTTAGTCATTGACCTAATATCGCCATGTTTCTCGGTGTCAAATTTTGTCTCCTGTGGGAGAAACATCCTCTTGGGACATTTTGCTGCTTAAAGATGCATTATAAATATAAATCATTATCGGATTGCAAAGAACTGGATTTTTGTGTTGAAGTAGCCAATGACTACTCTGCATTCAAAATCTTAAATTTGCAGCTTTTACACATGTTGTCAGACAAATAGAATCAAGCAAGCACTGGATTGTCTATAACAGTCATTAGATTCCAAAAGTATTCACTGCTTTGACAAAGGGTCATTCACAAAGATCAGCTCTTTTCTCTTCTTACAGATGCTGCCAGATCTGCTGAGATTTTCCAGCATTTTCTCTTTTGGTTTCAGATTCCAGCATCTACAATAATTTGTTTTAATTCACTGCTGTTAATATAAATGGTTCTTGGTTAACAGGGTGATACTGACCTCAAAATGGAGCATGCAGCATTACTACTCCACTGACCCTAACAATTTGGGAGGGACATACAGCTAGGTGACCGAAATAACTTTGTTTCGGGTAGTTTTTTTTTCAGTAAGTGGTAGGATGTTGATTGCTATTATAGGCCAGAATTGGTTGTCTTTTATGTAGTGTACACTTCAATCAGTTTCATGGGTAATCTCCAAGCCAAGGAGGCCTCACAAATCTAAGTTTGATATTCTGAAGGTTTAAGGACCTGGGTGCTGAGGAAATGGAAACTCACAAGGATGTCAATTCCAGAGTAGGTCGCTTGGGCTCAGTGAGTGAGGAACACCAATGAGAAGTTCAGTGAACTATACTGGGACCAGTTAGTGAGCTCCTGACATTTGAACAACCAAAATAACTAGACTTGATATCCTCATATCCCCAATTTGTGATTGCAACCTCTTCTCCTCCCCTAGGTATGGATGCAATTTGTTGTCTGAATGTCAAAGTTTACCTCACACAGTAGGAAGCACTTTGAAACATTTCAATTACACCATAGAGAAGACTGTATAAATGTACGTGTTGTTATTAAGTATTTTTGGAATGCTTAGTATGGTAAAGAGATGGTATCTGGAGCCTCCAGTTGTCAATTGAACAGAACATTGACATGTTTTACGCGGCAGAGGGAAGACACAGAAAAAAAATACAAAAACAGGAAAAGCTAACAACACTCTACATGCAAACTATTTGATTTGATTTATTGTCACGTGTATTAGTATGCAGTGATAAAGTATTGTCTCTTGTGCACTATACAGACAACGCATACTGTAAACAGGAAAGGAGAGAGTGCAGAATGTCATGCTACAGTCATAGCTAGGGTGTAGAGATAGATCAACTTAATGCAAGATAGGTCCATTCAAAAGTCTGATAGCAGCAGGGAAGAAGCTGGTCTCGAGTCGGTTGGTACGTGATCTCAGACTTTTGTATCTTTTTCCCGACGGAAGGTGGGAGAGAGTATGTCTGCACTGTGTGGGACCCTTGATTATGCTGGCTGCTTTTGAGGCAGTGGAAGTGTAGACAGTGTCAATGGATGGGAGACTGGTTTGTGTGTTGGACTGGGCTTCATTCACGATCCTTTGTAGTTTCTTGTGGTCTTGGACAGAGCAGGAGCCATACTAAGCTGTGACACAACCAGAAAGAATGCTTTCTATGGTGCATCTATAGAAGTTGGTGTGAGCTGTGGCGACATGCCAAAATTCCTTAGTCTCCTGAGAAAATAGAGGTGTTGGTGGACTTTCTTAACTATAGCATCTGCATGGAAGGATCAGGACATTTGTTGGTGATCTGGACACCTAAAAACTTGAAGCTCTCAACCATTTCTACTTTGTCCCATTGACATAAACAGGGGCATGCCCTCCACCACATGTCCTGAAGTCAATGACTATCTCTTTTGTTTTGTTGACATTGAGGGAGAAATTATTGTCACCATGACTGTTCATCAGTTTCTTTATCTTTTTCTATCTCACCATTGTTTGAGTACTAAATGAATGCCTATAAAGAAAGCAAGTAACTGAATTCTTTGGATGTAAGCCATCCATCAGAATAGGAAGAAATAACAAAAGTAAAGAGGAAATGATGCAAAAGTGAAGGCACCTTTAGGTATCAATGACCACAATACGGTTGAATTTTGCATCCAGTTTGAAGCTAGTTAGCTGTTTAGAATTATACTTTGCCGTGCTTAACTATTTTGATTGGTAAAAGTTATGCTAACTTTTTGTTATATCCTGCGCTCTTAGATAAAATCTGTTTTGAGAAAAGCTTCCTAGAGGATCAATTGCAACATACCATAGTGAAACATTGGCTCTATTCTCTTTCCGCAGATGCTGTCAGACCTGCTGAGTTTGTCCAGTATTTTCTGTTTTTGCTGCACTTCATTCATTTAGGCTGAAGGGTCAATAATGAAATGAACCTGTTCTCTTCACAGATGCAGACTGACGATGTTACGCTCTTTTTTATATAAGATTTCCATCTTGATTCCAAAATCAAATGTAAAAGTTGGGGATCTAGGCCAACTGCATAACATACCTTGAAGTTTCTGGCCTGCTCCCTAATAAATGAAAAATTCAGAGGGAAGGACCCACCATCTCTGATTAACTAAAAATGTTAAGGAAAACATCAAACTTTGGAACTCCCTGGCTGGGATTTTACCATTGCATTGCAATTAACCTGACTGGCGCTGGTTTTTGCGACTGATGCCACTTTACGAGCACTGGATTTCCAGGGCAGTGAGGCTCACACTGGAAATGTGCAAGGGGTAAGTTAATTTATTGTAATTTATTTAAATAAGCATTTACATGTCATTAGTGAGCCTGGTACTCAAACACCTAGGCTTGCCTGCCTTTATGACCTCGCCAGCGGGAATAGACATGCTCCCCATGAACGGGGAGCAATTGACTTGGCCTCGCCAGAGCCATTGAGGTCTCCATGGGGAGGCCAAGGGCAGTGGAGGGGTGTCCCTTGGGCAGTACTAGATTGGCAGTGCCAGCCTAGCAGCTGGGTAATGCCCACTGGGAAGTGCCAGGGGTGGGGCTAATGGGGGAGTGGTAATGCCACTCTGCAGCTATCGGTGGGGGAAGGTAGAGGGGGCCCGCTGCCACTCTGTAGTGAATGGTGGGGGTGGGGGGGGTGGTGAACCCAGTGTCACTTCATTCTTTTAGAGTGAAGAGTCAATACTTGAAATGAATCTGTTTTCTTCACAGGTGCAGATTGATGATGCTGAGCCTTGCTTCATGTTTTTTTAAAATTAAAATTTCCAGCATCTCCAGTTTTTTTTTGATTTTTGCTTACATGAAGACTCCTATTGCTCACCATTCTCTCTGCTGTTATTGACCATGCTTTGCAGTGATTCTACTAAAATTAAGCTACTGCCACATCCTCAAAATGTAATTTAAAAAAATACTCTCTTTGGTTTCACTGGAGAAATAAATTTAGTGGATGCCAGGCTGTAATTAAGTCTTCATTGACAAGGCCATATTTAATAAGCTTATCATAGCATATGTTACTCAACAGGTCTGCTTATTTACAGGAGGTGTAATTTGTTGAAATTTTTATTTGAAAATGAAATATGAAAATAATTAATATATCATATGATTGCCCCCAAAATATAATTCAAAAGCTATTAATGTTAATGAACAGGAGAGCTATGGTGGGTATCCTAATATTTTTGAATTTACTGATGCATTGGGCATTATGGTCACTGTGACAGCCCTAATCTACTGTTATCTGGAACTCATTACTTATCTAATGAAGTGTAACATGAAAGACTATAATAGTTTTTACAGCTTATAAAATTGCCCTGCTCAGCGTTGCAGCCAGCCTTATCATTTACTAAGTAGTGCAGGTCTGTGTTTCCACACTGCAGCAACGACATTATAGACTGGGAGGAGCTTGCTATCAATCATTTAGAACTGCGACAATTTGTCCATCAAGCTGCATCACCCTTGTAGTCCAAACGTCTTAAATGACGAGTTCGAGCGGCAGCAGAGAAATAAAAAAAGGAAGCAAATCCTGCACTCTGCATCCCACTACCTCATGAGACATCCTGCCTGATGTGCCAAATAATCTGTGGACCAAGAATTGGTCTGTCCAGCCCCATGAAGACAGATGGCAGAAACCCGTGACCCTGAGGCCAACCGATGTTGCCAATATTCACACTTTACAAAAGGTGAGGGGAATATCAAACAATCAGGGTCGGGATTATCTTTGATATTGGCAAAGGCCGAGTTTGGGCAGGAAAAGCGATGATGAAGCTGGTGTCAATGGCACTTTCTCTGCCATTTAGTGCGACACTTTGAAAAAAAAACCTTTGTCACGGGTTCCACGATGCATCACTCTGACTTCACTTCACAGTAACTCAGGTACTCAATGATCAGGGGTTCCATTTATAAAGGCCACCCCAGTGCACAGCAAGCAGACCAGTACACCATCAAGCTAGCATCCACAGCACTGCCCTGGTGCCCACCGGCACTATCCTATCATCAAGCTATCACTATTCTGGAATTACAGGCACTGGCCTGGCACTATCTGAGCACTGCATTTACCTGAACTCCCCTGAAAATACTATTGGCCAAGTGCTTGCCTTCTGAGACCAGTTGCGCTTCATGCTGTTCTGTTATCATGTTGCCATGGATGAATTTTTGACATGGGCCGGGCGGGGGGAGGGATTATTCTGGCACTTGGGCCTGAGAATTATATGATCATTTATTAAAATGAAGATCCTAACATCAAAAATCCTGTCACAGAAAGTCCATTCAATCATGGACTGTCTGATTTGTACTCCCCTCCTTGAATATTCACTGGACATCTGCCTAAGGCTAGATGTGTCTCTTTACCCAAGAGCAGGACAGTCTATTATCATGCTATTAGCACCCATATGTAACAGAAGGGATTATCCACCCCTGTCAGCAAACTAACTGGCACAACAAATGTATGTAACAGCAAAAATTAAGGAATATCAATATGACATCACTAAAAGGAAAGTGTGTCCAGTCTTAGTTTTACTTTTTTATTGAGCAGAGCACTACACAGCTCTGATGTCTTCAAGTTGTCTACCTATATACATATGTCCTCATGTGGTTGGCCTAAAAAAAAATGAACTCATAACATATTTACTCAATCCCTTATCAGTAATTGGTGCCTATACCATATTAATACAACATTCCCACTCTTATGGAAAATATCAATTTCTTTTTTCAAATACCAACACTTAAGGACTAAGCACATATTGTTTTAAGAGTCTGCCTCTCCAACAAATCATAAGTGCAAAAACATTCTGTCCGAGTTCTGAATGGGCTGGAAAGAAAAGCTAAATTTTACACTGGGGCAAAATGCAAACACGTAAATGGCTACAGATGATTTGCAGTTAGATACTTGCTGAGGATTAGATTGAAACAAAGTGCTTAAAATGAGAAGAAGCACCTCAGTGTGGAGGATGAAGAAGATAATGCTAACTGAAATGTAAAGGCACAATTAACTTCCTATGAAGAGCTTAGGACTTCTGATTTAGACCCTAGGGATCCCTTTTAAAGAAGACTACTTCCAGGGCAGATTGACAATCACATTAAGGATCCCTATTCCATTTCTCATTCCCAAATCTATCCATCCAAATACCACCTGAAAATCAGGCACTAGGAAAAGACAATATAATCTAACCAATATAATCTAGTTTTTTGCCACATGACTATTAACTCAAACCTAAGTAATGTAAAATCAGTAGAACATTTAAGAGATGGTTTGCAGAATTTGAATGAGTAATGCTGACCTCATCACAAGAAATTTACGAGGCATATCTATGCTTTATACAATATATTTATTTGTATTACATGCCATTTTAGTTTGTGCTCAAATGTCCACCCTACACTTCAAAACATGCATTCACGAGTCAACAACTGCTACTGATTTGGTTGTCATTTTACTTCAAACAGTTCATTAATACTGAATCACTATAACAAAAAGAATGACAGGGCCCTGATGTACAACAGTAATTGGAAATTTTGTGAACAGATAAACAATTTTGTACTATTATTGCATCCACTTTACTAATCTTTAGTACAACAGACTGCTGGGGTAATCGCAGCCAATCAAGAAATTAAAGACAGCTGTAAATGAAATAAAATGCCTACTCTGAGGGAAAAAAAGTTATATCCAATCATCTACAACTAAAATTATTCAGTGAACAGAAATGAATACAAGGCGATCCATAATGGCTTTGAATTTCCAATTTCCTCACTTAATGGATTGATTCACTTCAACGGTGCTGAGAACATAAGAACATAAGAAATAGGAGCAGGAGTAGGCCATCTAGCCCCTTGAGCCTGCCCCACCATTCAATAAGATCATGGCTGATCTGATAGTCATTCAGTTCCACTTATTCGCCCGCTCCCCATAACCCTTAATTCCCTTATTGGTCAGAAGTCTATCGACCTGTGACTTAAACACATTTAACAAGGTAGCCTCCACTGCTTCAATGGGCAGAGAATTCCAAAGGTTCACTACCCTCTGGGAGAAGGATTTCCTCCTCAACTCTGTTCTAAATTGACTCCCCCTTATTTTGAGGCTGTGCCCTCTAGTTCTTGTTCCCATTCTAAGTGGGAACAATCTCTCTGCTTCTACCATGTCCAGCCCCTTCATTATCTTATATGTCTCTATAAGATCACCCCTCAGCCTTCTAAACTCCGAGTACAGGCCCAATATACTCAATCTCTCTTCATAAGCTAACCCCCTCATCTCCGGAATCAACCTGGTGAACCTTCTCTGTACTCCCTCCAAGGCCAATATATCCTTTTGCAAATAAGGGGACCAAAATTGCACACAGTACTCCAGTTGCGGCCTCACCAGTACCTCGTACAATTGCAGCAAGACCTCCCTACTTTTATACTCCATCCCCCTCACGATAAAGGCCAACAGTCCATTTGTCTTCTTGATCACCTGCTACACCTGCAAACTGAGTTTTTGCAATTCATGCAAAGGACCCCCGGTCCCTCTGCACAGTAGCATGTTGTAATTTTTCACCATTTAAATAATAGTCCATTTTACTATTATTCCTTCTGAAGTGGATAACCTCACACTTGCCAACGTTATACTCCATCTGCCAGATCCTCACCCACTCACTTAATCTATCCAAATCTCTCTGCAGACTTTCTGCGTCCTCCATGCAACTTGCTTTCCCACTCATCTTTGTGTCATCCGTAAACTTTGTTACCCTACATTCGGTCCCCTCCTCCAGATCGTCTATACAGTTGAGGCCCCAGCACCGATCCCTGTGGCACGCCACTAGTCACCAACTGCCAACCGGAAAAGCACCCATTTATTCCAACTCTCTGCTTCCTGTTAGATAGCCAATCCTCAATCCACGCTAACACTTTATCCCCAACCCCGTGTACCTTGGATCTTATGCAGCCACCTTTTGTGAGGCACCTTATCAAACACCTTCTAGAAATCTAAAAAACACCACATCCACCAGTTCCCCTCTGTCAACCACACTTGTTACATCTTCATAAAAATCCAGTAAATTCAGCAAACACAACTTTCCCTTCATGAATCCATGCTGCGTCTGCTCGATTGAAGCATTTTTTTCCCCCAGGTGTCCTGCTATTTCTTCTTTAATGATGGATTCCAGCATTTTCCTAACTACGGACGTTAAGCTAACTAGCCTGAGTATACTGGGTCTCTGCCAATTCCTGGTAGTTTGGGGACAGATGGTTGGATTGGAGGCACATTGCTGGGTCTCAGCTCTATATGCACTGGACCTGTATTTCTTAGAATAAACAGGACAGGGCACTGAAACACTTGGCAGCATTTAATGTCATGCAGATGATGGAGCAAGAAGATCATAATACCTTCCACTCTATTTTTCAAGACTTCTACTGGGTGATGGGCACTTGGCTACAAAAAATTCCTTTTCTACAAGGCTGTCAAGACCTCAGGATGTCTCAAAACAATTTACAACCTTGGGAGTGCTTTTGAAGGGTAGATACTGTTTTATTGCAGGAAACACAGCAGCCAAATTGTGTACAGAAAGCTCCCACAAGCAGTAACACAATAATACTAGCTCTCTGACTTAATGACGCTGATTGAGTGGAAAAGGCTGCAAAAGATGACAAGCTTAGGAAATGAGGTGTGGCATCACAATACATAGTTAATCTGCAGTAGCTAAGCAAACTTAGTACTGCTTGCACTATCATAAGAGGCTAGCATAGTGTATGTGTAGCAGGACATCATTTTGGACCTAAAATGAAACATGTACCAAAAATACAGGTTCAGTGCAATAAATGTTTGCAGTCAAATGTTGGTCAGAGTCTTGGGGATAACTCTCCTATCCTTCTTTGAAATAGTGCAGAGGGGTATTTTATGTTAGCCTGAGGGAGTGGACAGGGTTTCAGTTCAATGTCTGATCTAAAAAACAGCACCTCTGACACTGCAGTTTGCCTTCAGTACTGCACTGTAGTGTCAGTCTAGATTTTCTTTCGTGTTTAAGATCCTGAAGTGGGACTTGATTTAAGCACCCACGCAGACTGGACCCTAAAAAATAATCTGATGGTAAGGAATTTACAAAATAAGTTATTTTTGCATGTCACTCTTCAAAAAGCTCAGATATGTTCAGAAGCAGAAAATACTTTCCCACAAAGTGTAGTAGAACTGCTTTGACAATCTTGAAGTGTGCAAAAAAGTTCATATTAAACATATTAACGTCATTTTTTTACTCTTTCAGCGTAATCTGTGTTAACGTGCTTCCCCTTGGCAGAAAATGGGAGTCAACATTCAGGTTACCCAGAAAATTGGTAAACTTCACTAATACAAAAATTAGAGCTGGTCAAAAGAAGAGCAAGTGTTCTGTTGCCAGGTCACCAACCAGAAGTGTTAATGTTGTTTACTTCTTTCTCAACAGATGTTGTCTGACTTGCTGGGCATTTCCAGCATTTTCTGATTTTATTTCAGATTTTCAGCACCCACAATACTTCATTTTTGTAATTTGTTCTTGCTCCTGTTTATACAAAGACTCTAGTCCCAACAACTTTCTCTCTTGGCTCAATTATACATAAAGAATTTGCTAAAGCTTGTCACTGTTACGCAGGCACAGCTTGAAGATTCATCTCCACTTTTTTTGTCCTTATATATTGGTCTGATCCAAAACACCATGGGGCAAATTTTCCCGTTCCACCCACCACGGGAATCGGAACAGGCAAGGGGCAGACCATGGAAAGGTCCATTGACCTCAGGTTGGTTTTTCCGGTATCGGGCTGAGCATGGCCATAAAATCCCACCCAATATCTGTGTAAATTAAAACACTGTTACAGCCTATTTTGTGAACAGATAAGGTTGGACTACTAACTTCAATACTCTGTATAGCAATCTGTTTGTCTTGGAATAGGTTGCAGAGGGAGAAGTGTTCACTGAATGTGTTCTCAATCAAAGGTTGGATCAACATCTTGATTCACTGTATTGTGATTCCTTAAGCACTCTACTCTTGAACACATGTATTCTGCCACTTAAATTTTCAATGGGACAGATCTCCCAATTTTGACACGAGCGTCTGACATTCGTAAGGAGGACTTTGTAGGGTTGATAGAACTCAGGTGAGGTGACTCCCCAGAGGGGAGTCAATGTGTGGAATTCACTACCATAGAAAGTAGTTGAGGCCAAAATGTTGTCTGATTTCAAGAAGAAATTAGATGTAGCTCTTGGTGCTAATGGGATCAAGACTGGGGAGGGGGAGTTGAAGTCAGGATATTGAATTCGATGATCGGCCGTGATCAAAATGAATGGCAGAGCAGACTCAAAGGGCTGAATGGCTTATTCCTGCTTCGAGCTTCTATGTTTCTATGGCTAGGCTTGTCATTGTTGTTTCTGGTGCCTAACTCGATGCTGGGTGTTCCATCTGGTTTTCTTCCCTATTGACTTCAGCAGTGGTTAGGACACAATGGAGTGGCTTGCTAGGCTGTTTCAGTCAACTGCATTGCTACGGATGTAGAGTCACAAAGGCAGGATGGTAAGGATGGCAGATTTTCTTTCCTTCAGGACTATATCATAAAAACCTATCATGGTTACCGAGATTAGTTTTTTTAATTCCAGATTTATGAACTTAATTTAAATTCCATCAGCTGCAGGAGGATGCAAATCCGTGTCTCCACAGTATTAGCCTGGACCTCCAGATTCCTAGTCTAGTGACATTACCATGACAACACTGCTCCTACTTAAAGTTTCGTAGCATTTTTTAAAAAACTACCAGCAAATCCAAGGAAAATTGCACTCTGCATTTGTTCCTTGCTTTGTAGTTAATGCTATACTCTGGTTATTGAGAAGCAGAGCAGTTTATTAACTTCTTCAGGGAGTCATTTACTCACTGGATGCTAATTGAATATTGATAACAGTGTAGACAGGAAAGTCTTTGATAAAGCACAATCAGAACTGCAGGCACAGGAACAATACGGATTATTACTGAGGCTAATCAATCTGATTTTAAATATCTCAAATTCTTTGTGAAAAAAACCATTGTAAGCTTGTAATTTTTATACCTTTGTTTTACAAAGACATATGGGTGGGGAGTTAAGTTTTCACTCTGACTTCATTTGGCAATTGTAGTGCAAATCGCAGCCAAACTGTTGCCCATTTTTTGAAATTGCTTTTTTATTCCTTTGCTTCACTGAAAATCGTTTGTGGACATTTGTATTGGTGAACGCGAAGGTTGCCACAAACAAGCACAATTGGACAGCATTTTGAAAGGTTTTGCTTTAAAAACGTCATATTTAAGAGTGGGAACTTGGTGAAGTTTGAACGAGAATTTAGCATGACCAATCCACCTAACCAGTACCTCTTTTTGGACTGTGGGAGGAAACAGGAGTACCCAGAGGAAACCCACACAGATACAGGGAGAACGTGCAGATTCCCACAGATAGTGACACAAGCCAGGAATCGAATTTGGGTCCCTGGTATGATGTGGCAGCAGTGCTAACCACTGTGTCACCATGCTGCCCTTAGTTTAGCACATCTGGAGTACTGCATCCAGTTCTAGGTGTTATACTTGAAGGAGGATGTGAAGACATTGGAGACAGTACAAAGGACATTCAGAAGAATGATGCCAAGGATAAAAGAACTATGTGAGGATAGTTTGAAGCATTTTGGACTGTTTTTCTCAGAGAAATTAAGGCTGGATGGACACTTGATAGAGATATTGAAAACCCTGAGGGGTATGGTCAAGGTAAATAGTGAGAAATGCTCAACAGTACATCAAGAACTAGAGGGCACAGGTTCAACATAATTGGCAGAAGATACGAGGAAAAAAGTTTTTTCACCCAGAAGGTGGTTGGAATCTGGAATGAACTTCCTGAGAGGGTAATGGAGGCAGGTTCAAGTGAGATATTCAAAAGAGAATTGGATCACTATCTGAAGAAAGAAAGACTTTGCCTAGGTTACAGGGATAAGACAGAGGAGTGTGACAAATAGCACATTCTTTCAGAGAGCCAGTACAGACACTATGGGATGAATGGCTTTCTTCTAAGGATTCTGAGATGCTAACTTAAATTCCATTCTTACAAATTCAAACAGTGAATATTGTTTTGTCTATCTCTCTCATCTGCTCTCCTTAATGAAAATATATTTATAATCTCCCTTGACCTCCTAAATTCAAGGGAATGCAAATCTAGTTTATGTCATTTCTCCTACTAATACTTGCAGCCCACGTCTAATTGTGGTAAACCCCTCTTCCTTCAAACCAATATATCTTTCCTAAGCACTCTTGGTGTGGTCTAACCAGGGCTTTGTATGGCTGTGCGCATAACTTCCACCCTCTTGTATTTTAGTCATCCAGATATAAAACCCAACATACCATTTGCCTTTTTCATTATTTTCTGTACCTGTAATGACATTTTAATGATTATATATACCTGAACCCTCGGCATTCACAGTTTGTTTTCACCATTTAGGAAGTCCAATGTGCTTTTATGATCCAAAGTGCATGATTTCACATTTGCTTGCAGTTAAACCCCATACAACAGGCTGGTCGCGGTTTTACTCATTCACTTAATCTGTAATCTATCAAAATCTGCTGATAACATTTTCCTCCAAATCCAGTGGCAAGAAATGTAGTCCATCATCAGCATTCTCCCCCCAGCCAACATACTCAGCATTGAGGTGCAAATCACTCAAAATCAGCTGTGCTGGATGGAAGATGCCATTTGCATACCTGACAGCAAATGTGTGCAACAACTGTTCTACTTGGATAAAAGTAAAATATCGCAGATGCTGGAAATCTGAAATTAAAACAAAACACGTAGCCAAAACTCAGGTCTGGCAGTATCTGTGGAGAGAGAAACAGAGTTAATGTTTCAAGTCCATATGACTCTTCTAGCTCTGAAGGAAAGTTAAATGGATTTGAAACAATGGGCAGAATTTTACTGGTTCACCCTGCCTGTCGACCGGTGGAGTGAACCAGTAAAATTGTGCGCAAGTCCAGAAATCAGGATCGTGCCCGATTTCTTTGCTCTTATGACTTTACGAGTTCTGATGAGGTCAGCTTCTCATCGGAAATGGGCAAGAGGCTAAATAAATAAATTTATTGAAATGCTGATTTAAATGGCATTAGCAAGCTTGGCGCTGAATAGTCTGGGGTCATTTGCCTTCATAGCCTTGATGGGGGTGGTTCTCTCTGGCGAGGAAAACACCTGCTCCCCGTGAATGGGGAACAGCCGTGGTAGAACAGGAGGCCATTAACATCCCCAGGAGAGGACAAGGGCAAGGGGAAGGAGTTCCCTAGGGCAATGCCAGGCTGGCACCTCACTAATGCCCACTGGGCACCTTGGCACTGCCCTGTGGGCACAGACACAGAGGTCTGCGCATGCACAATACCTCCCTCTGCAGGCTGGCCTGCGAATTAAGCTTAGCCCACTTCCTGTAATAGCTAGAAATGGTCTAAACCATTTTTTCATCCACTATGCGCACAAGATTGGGAATGAAAGCTCACCCAAATAGTGGATCTGCAACTCTCCTGTTTTCACACTAGCTGGACTTAAAATATTTCTTATAAAATTCTGCTCATTAACTCTTTTTCTCTCTCCACAGATGCTGCCAGACATGCTGAGCTTTTCCAATTTTCTGTTCTACTTGAAAATTGGTTGAGGCAGGATACTCTCAGGAGGACAATGGAAATGCTTTAGGGATGTCTTCTAAGCATCCCTGAAACGATCGAACAAACATTCCAGGCGACTCGTGGAAGTCCCGGGCTTGCGACCGATCAAAATGGAAAATGATTTCTCAGAAAGGCACCAAATACATCTGCCAGAACTCTACCATCCTCTCCATCATGGAATTGGAGTGGGCAAGGGACAGAGAACCGAAATGTCTGTGAACTTTGGGTGGAAATTTCTGGTTTTGCTTGAGCGAGGTTGTAAAATCTCACCCATTGAGAGACTTCTTCTAGAACATGCAGAGATGAAGTTGAAGTGTCAGAGATGCACACAAACATTCAAAGAATCCATCTGCCCAACCTCTCATGCACTACCTGCTCTGCATGTACCAGAGTCTGAAGATTTCACCTTGGGTTTATCAACCATCTCAGGACCCACTGAATTGAGTGGAAGCAAGTCATCTTTGATATTGAGAAATTGACGAAGAAGTTTCCATCTGAACAATAAGTAACATCTATATTGTATCATTGCCTTACTTAGGTGGAATTCCAATCCACCATCTAAGTAATTAATAAATATGCAGAATATGAACAACTCAATATCAACCCTGTGGACACCATTAGTCACATTGTCAATTAGTGCACCTGCCCATTATCCCGATTCTATCTTGCGTCGCTTAGCCAATTTTCCTAACCACATCAAAAATATGCCCTCAATTCCATGGGCTTTAACTTTAATTAATAATGGACATTATTAAATGCTCTCTGGAAGTCCTTATAAATAATCACCATAGATATTCCCTTGTCCATTGCTTTAGTCACATTAACAAGTTCGGTCAGGTTCATCAGACATGACTTATCCATTAAACATCCATACAGGCTTTCCCGAATTGGCTGAAAATTTTCATGGTGCTCAGTCACCCTTTTCTTAATTATAGACTCTAGTAATTTCCAGACAACAGATGTTGGGCTAGTTAGTCTATAATGTCCTGTTTTCCTTCTCTCACACTTTTTTTAAAAATGTGGAGTAGCATGTACAATTTTCCAAACTAAAGGAATAGTTTCTGAGTCAAGAGTCTTTGGAAGATAATAGTTTTGGGCATTTGCAGTGTTTTCACCTACTTCTTTTAACAGACTAAAAAGAGCCATCTGGTCCTGGGATCTGTCAATTTTCTTTATTTTCTCCAATACTGTTCCTTTGCTTATGTTAATTTTGGTAAATTTCTTGCCCTGATTCGAAGTCATAAGGCGGGATTTTATGGCCTCACTCATCCCAAAACTGCAAAATCCAAGATTAACAGACTTTTCCATGGTCTGCCTCTCACCCGCTCCAAATCTCATGGCGGGCAGGGCAGTAACGTTCCACAGAGTTATTGTGGCACAGAAGAGCATCCAAGCAGGCTCTCCATGCAGCCATCCAGTCAGTCACATTCCCATACACTACACTATTTCCCTGAAGGTTTATTTCCTTAATAGCCCATCTGATTTCCTTTTGTTTGTGCAACAAGTTCCATGTCATTACTACTTGCTGCGTAAAAATATTCTTCATAACATCCCTCAAGTATCTCTTGTCCATAGCCTTAAATCCATGCACCTAGTCCTATAGTTCAATGAATGGAAACAGATTTTGTTTGTCTACCTTATCTAAGCCTGTCATAATTTTACACATCTGTGAAATCTCTCCTTAATCTTAATTGCTCCAAGAACAGCGAGCCCTTCTCCAACCTAACCTGGTAGCTAAAATCCGTCATCTCTAAAACCACTCTGGTAAACATCCTCTGCACTTTTTCAAGGACTTCACATTCATTTTAAAAGAACCAGAACTAGAACATAAATCTAGTTGGACTTTAACCAAAGCTTTATGAAGATTCAGCATAACTTCTCTCCTTTTGTACTCAATGCCTCTATTTATGACACTCAAGATTCCAAATGCTTTGCTAACACCTCCTTTTAACTTCAAAGATCTGCACCAATGGACGCCAAAGTCCCTCTGTCCCTGCACACTCTTTAGAATTGTGCCATAAAGTTTATACTGCCCCTCACAATTAGTTCTGCCTAAATGCATCATCTCATAGTTCACTGTATTAAATTCCATCTGCCAGCTATTGGCCCATTCCGCGAGCCTATGTTCTGCTCAATGAATATCATCTTCTCTGTCTGCCACACTTCCTGGTTTGGTATAATTGATAAATTTTGAAATTTTACCCTGTATTCCAATATCAAAGTAATTTATTTCAATCAACTAAAGTAGTGGTCCTAACGCTTAATCTAGGAGAACACCATTGTCTACCATACCACAATCTAAAAAAAACATTTCCCATGACTCATTTTCTGTGCTTGAACTGACATTTCATCCAAGCTGACACTGGTCCTCCTCTTCCTCAATTTTTTACATTTGACCTTTATGTCATGCCTTGTCAAGCACTTCCTCAATATTAGTTTTCTCAGGATGTCCGATTTGTGGAGATCTTATTTTGTAAATACTGATGCAAAATAATTATCCAACCTGTCTGATTTCCTAATTTTAATTATCACAGTTACCAGCTTTCCATGACCTGCACGTTGCCCCTCCCACTGTAAGTATAAAAAAAACTATTGAAATTGATGTTACTTTCAACTTTATTTTCATATTCCTTTTCTATAGCTCTTACTATCTGTTTTGTCATCCTTTGTTGTTGCATCTTTCTCATTTGCCAAGAACTGTGCTATTTTTGTCTGCACTTTTGTTTTAATGTGTCTCTCTAAATTCTTTACTCATGTCCATAGCTGGCCAAGAACTGCCCTCACCCATTAGAGTTCTGTAACATATTAAGTTTTTTCTTGAACATCTCCATTGATCTTCTATCAACTTCTCCATTAATAGACTTGCTCAGTTTGCAGCAGACAGTTTCTGTCTTATCACAATTAAGTCAGCCTTATTTAAATCTACAATCTTCATAGCTGTTTTGCATTTCTCCCTTTCAACAACACGCTGAACTCAATCACATTATGATTGCTCCTCAAGAAATATTCATGCATCATTAGTATGTTAAGTCTGGCTCATCACTCATTACCAAATCTGATATGGGATGTTCCCAATTGCTTTTAGTAAATATTGCTGGAGAAAACTATACCAGACATACTCAGGAGATCCACTACCTTTCTGAAATGTACTCATTTGCTTATTCCAATATTTCTGAAATGTACAATCTGGTATTAAAACCACTTTCCGAATATTTTCTATAGAATAAATGTCACCTTGTCACTTTGTTGTCGACCTATGCACGTTTAGCCCATCCTGATGCTCACCTGACATTCACCAGCACACAAGGCAAGCAATCAATTGCAATCAACTTGGTTCTTTCAGCCTACTGAGATTACCAGCATTGTTCCCTCCTTCTCAGCAAAGGGTGAAGATTGAAGATAAGGACTTCTTAAATGTCTCAGCAACTTGTTGCCTGAACATAGCTAAGCCATTTCAAGAGCTGAGAGAGTTTTTGTGGCAAGTCTATGATTTCCTTTTTAGAACTTGGCAGTCCTGCAGCTGTGTCAGTGCTGAATCACATTTATTCCACATGTTGTTTTTACTGACAACAACAGGTGCACATTGTTTGTTCAATCTCCAAGTCATTCAATACTAATTGTCCAGTCAGCTAATAAGGATTTAAACTGACCCACTCCAATGAAGGATGCAGATATGAAGAGTTACATAGTTTGTCCATCTGTTTGCCTATTCAGGTTACTTACTGCGGTCTGTAATAATTGCTCGGGCCTCTTGATTGGATGTCTTGTTCTTCAGGTTCTGTGCTGCAGTAATGAGCTCCTCCAGCTGAGGGCGCTTTTGGTCCAGGTCTTGCAGGGTGGCCTGGAGAAGGAGGGCAATCGATGTAAAGGCAAGATTCTCATATAACAGAATTTTAAAATCCATGGATAGAAAAACACATTATTTCTTAGATTGATTGTCACTGATAATATCATTAAGACTAATAAACATAAAAATTCACGACTCCACCAGGAGCTGCAAAATGGCTGTATTTTCAAAAATGACGAGGTCCGCTTATGTGTGCATTCACTTCTGCTGTTCTTTGTATATTTTCCTAATTTACACTGTGAATTTTAATTTTAGAACAGAGTCCATGTTGAACATCAGTTTAACAGTAACTCACAACTTAAAATATGGATTTGGCTTAATAATTTAAGTATATACACCCACAATAAAGAAAAACATAACCCTTGCATATATATATATATATATATACACCATCTTTCATGTCACAAAGTGTGTTAAAGAAATTCTTTACTTTTGAATTACTGTTATGCAAACTGCTGATGTAGACAATTTTCACACAGACAGATCCCACAAATAACAATCAATGAGACATCTAACTGAGGCTAGATCTGATACATGGAGTAAGATGGGCCAAATGGATCATGTGTCAGCAGGAGGAGAATATTTAGAAGACAATGATCACTGTATCATAAAGGTTTAAGCTGACTTTGGAAAGATCATCAGTCCAGGGGACGAACAATTAACTGAGGGAAAGCCAGCTTTACTGGGGTGAGAAATGACCTGGGATAAATAAATTGGAGTCAAAGTTTGGCAGGCAAAATGGTAGCAGAACAAAAGAGCTTCCTTCAAAGAAGAGATAATTCAGGCACTGTTTAAGCAGAGTTACCCTTGAAAGGGAAAGGAAGGGCAAACAAATCCAGAGTTCCCTGGATGACAAAAGAGTTAGAAACTAAGATAGAGACGATAAAGTGTACTTATGATCGATGTCAGGTAGAAAATACATTCGAGAACCAACCTGAATATAAAAGATTCAGAAAGGAGATAAAAAGCAAATGAGAGGGAGTATGAAAAGAGACTGGCAGTCAACATAAAGGGAAATCCAAAAGTCTTCTACAGGTATACAAATAGTAAAAGGGCAGGTAAAAGGCCTGGGGCCAAAAAGGGACGAAACGGGAGTTACACATGGAGGCAGAGGGTATAGCTGAGGTATTAATTGAGTACTTTGCATGTATCTTTACCAGGGAAGAAGATGCTACCCAGGCCACGTGAAGGAACAAGTAGTTCAGACACTAGGGCGGCCCATCACAGAATCGGAGCGGGCGATGGGCAGACAATGGAAACGTCTGCCTGTATTTAATGTTGACCAAGACCGGATGTGATGCATCCAAAGATTGTGAGAGTAGTGATAGTGGACACTGCGGGGGCACTGGCCATAATTTTTTAAGGCTTCCTTTGACTTATAGGTGGTGCCAGACAATTGAAAATTGCAAATGTTACATCCATATGTTCAAAAAAGGGTGTCAAAATAAGTCCAGGAACTATAGGCCAGTCCTTTTAACTTCAGTGGAGTGGAAACTTCTAGAAACAATAATTCACAACACAACTAATCATCACATGGACAGATATAAGTTAATTAAGGAGAGCAATCAAGGATTTCTTCAAAGAAAATTGGGTTTAACCTACTTCTTGGAATTTAGGAAAAGATAACAAAGAGGGCAATGCCACATAACAGACTTGTAAGTAAGTTTTAAGTTATGGAATAAAAAGAACAGTAGCAACATGGATATGGAATTAGCTGAATGTTAGAAAACACAGACTAGTGGTTAGTGGATGTTTCTCAGGCTGGAGGAAGGTTTTCAGTGGAATTCCACAAGAGACTGTGTTGGGACGAGCTAGATCTTGGTGTGAAAGGTACAATTTCAAAATCTGCAGATGAGACAGAACTTGGAAGCATTGCAAACTGGGAGGATAGTGTAGAACTTCAAAAGGACAGAGACAAGTTTGTGGAATTGGCAGACAGGTGGCAGATGAAATTCAATGCGGAGAAATGTGAAGTGATTCATTTTGATAGGAAGACCATGACAGACAATATAAAATAAAGAGCACAACACTAAAGGGGCAGAAGTGCCTGGGTGTATAAGTGCATAAGTCATTGAAGGTGGTAAGATAGATTAAGAGAGTGGTTAATAAAGCTTGCTGTATCCAGGCTTTCTTAATAGTGGTATAAAGGACTAGAACAAGGAGGTTATGTTGAATTTGTATCCAGCACGAGTTCAGCCTCAGCTGGAGTATTATGTCCATTTCTGGTTGCTGCAGTTGAGGAAGGATGTGAAGGGTACAAGTAAACTCCAGAGAATGGTTCCAGGGGTGATAAACATTAGTCCTGAAAATAGATTAGAGAAGTTAGAATGTTTTCTTTGGAGAAAAGAGAGATTTGATAGAGGTATTCAAAATCATGAGGGGAATAGACAGAATAGATAGAGAGAAATTATTCCCACTTGTGAAAGGATTAAGAATGAACAGACTTAAAATAATTGGCAAAATAAACAAAAGCAATATGAGAAAAAACTTTTTCACGCAACAAGTGGTTAGAGCCTGGAACACACTTCTGGAGGCAGGTTCAATCATTCAAAAGGGAATCAAATATTCCGGGGAAGTGCCGGAAGATTGGAAAACGGCTAATGTTACGCCGTTGTTTAAGAAGGGTGCCAGGCAAAAGGCAGGGAATTATAGGCCGGTTAGTTTAACGTGTGTGGTAGGTAAAATGTTAGAATCCGTCATTAAGGAGGAAATTGCGAGGCATCTTGAAGGGAATTGCTTGATAGAGCAGACGCAACACGGTTTCATTAAAGGGAAGTCGTGTCTGACAAATTTACTGGAGTTCTATGAGGATGTGTCGAGGGCGGTCGATAGAGGAGAGCCGGTGGATGTGGTCTTTCTGGATTTTCAGAAGGCGTTTGACAAAGTACCTCACAAGAGGTTATTGCAGAAGGTCGGGGGACATGGAGTTGGGGGTAGGGTGTTAGCGTGGATAGAGGATTGGTTGTCAAATAGGAGGCAGAGAGTGGGGGTCAACGGGTGCTATTCGGATTGGCGGATGGTGACTAGTGGAGTGCCCCAGGGGTCGGTGCTGGGGCCTCAGCTTTTTACCATTTATATAGATGATCTGGAGGAGGGAACCGAGTGTAGGGTGTCAAAATTTGCGGATGACACCAAGATTGGGGGAACGGCAAATTGTGCGGAGGGTGTGGAGAGTCTGCAGAAGGATCTAGATAGGCTGGGCGAATGGGCCAGGAAATGGCAAATGGAATTTAATGTTGGCAAGTGTGAGGTGGTCCACTTTGGTAGGAAGAATGGTAGGAAGGACTATTACTTAAGTGGCGAAAAACTGCAGCAGGCGACGGTGCAGAGGGACCTCGGGGTCCTTGTGCATGAGTCGCAAAAACCCAGCTTGCAGGTGCAGCAGGTGGTCAGGAAGGCAAATGGGATGCTGGCCTTCATAGCGAAGGGGATTGAATATAAAAGTAGGGAGGTCTTGCTGCAGCTGTATAGGGCATTGGTAAGGCCGCAGCTGGAGTACATGTGCAGTTTTGGGCGCCGCACCTGCGCAAAGATATTTTGGCCTTGGAGGGAGTGCAGAGGAGGTTTACTAGGCTGATACTGGAGTTGAGGGGGTTGAGCTATGAGGAGAGGCTGAATAAACTAGGCTTGTACTCGTTAGAGTTTAGAAGAATGAGGGGAGATCTCATTGAGACGTATAAGATGATGAATGGGATGGATAGGATAGAGGTGGAGAGACTCTTCCCGCTCAAAAAAGACACTAGGACTAGGGGGCACAGCCTCAAGATAAAGGGGGGGCGTTTTAGAACGGAGTTGAGGAGGAACTTCTTCACTCAAAGGGTGGTGAATCTCTGGAATTCTCTACCCGTTGAAGTGGTGGAGGCTGCCTCGCTAAATATTTTCAAGAAGCGGGTTGATGGGTTTTTGATAAGAGAGGGGATTAAGGGTTATGGGGAGAGGGCCGGAAAGTGGAACTGAGCCACGACAGATCAGCCATGATCTTATTGAATGGCGGGGCAGGCTCGAAGGGCCAGATGGCCTACTCCTGCTCCTATTTCTTATGTTCTTAAATAGCTGTCTGAGGTGAAATAATGTGGAGGGTTACAGGTAGAAGGCAGTAGAATGGTAATAAGTGAAGTGCTCATTTAGGCAGCAGGTGCAGACACATTGAGCTGAATGGCGTCCTTCTGAGCTGTAATAATTCTGTGATCACTTTTGATGGTTTTGACTAAGGGAAATATACTGGCAACAATTCTGCTCTTTTAGTGACATTGGATTTTTGTTTTATCCACCTGAGCAGGCAGAGACCTTAAGAATAATAGGGAGATCCTTTCAGGAGACCTCACCCCTGGCAATTGCAAGCCAACCAAGTTGCTGCCATACTCACTGCACTAAATAGGTAACAGACTCACGGTCCAATTTCTTCAAGAATCGAGTAGAGTAATTCAAAGAGTTCTCCAGCAGGGGAGGGACAAACAAATAAATACTCAGCCTCCACCCCAAGACAACCAATGCTTCTCCTGAGTACCTACTGCCACATTCCTCCCTCTGAGGGGAAATCATTTGAAATTTTTTCAGCTATTTAAAAGTGACAAAAGAAGCATAATAACTTGATTAATCCAACAAAAATTATTAATGGAAGTATATGTGAAACAAAAGTTTCAATTAGATGTAAAAGGTAGATGAATGGATAGATAGATATTATTCATATCTCGCATCTAGGATACATTGTTCACACTTCAGACACAGGAGGTGATTATTGACTGTGACAGGCACACAAACGTCAACCATTTGTGTTTTTCATGGACGATTAGTGCTTTGAGTTTGCACTTGCACTGCTTAAGTGGCAATTCAAACATCACTGTCACAGTTTCAGTACATCTGAGGAAAAGTTTAATTCTTGCAAAAGTTAAAGGAAATCAGGAGACAATCATTTTTGTGCAAAGGCAAAAATGAAATTGCATGACATTTCTTAAAATCATAATCAATTATCAATTAAAATATTTAAAATGCACTTTGTATTTGTATAGTTATGTTCCCTCTTTTTAGCTTTCAACAGAATCTGCTGCGAGAGAAGATGTTTTATGGTGCACTATTTGTAACGACAGCTTCTTGGATTGGAGCATCATGTCTGTCAGCACTTTAGCACCAGTCTCTTCAGCAGATGGTTAGCTTTAGGCACTTCCTCATTCGCCAGCACACACAATTACTTTCATCTTAATATTTAAAGAATGCAAAAGATCAGTTTAGATTTTTTTTAGCTCCAAATATTCAATCACAGTTGAAGGGGATGTACCAAACAATGTCAAAAATCAAAACCGGAGACAGGTGACTCCATAACTCATCAAGCAATTACTACTGTGTTAGAAGAGCTAATTTTCTCTGTAAATGGCTGCACCTTCGTGATTTGCCACCGCCCTTCACCACCCCCTAACCCCTTCCCCTCCCCCCCCCATCACCCCAGCCACAAGCACAACTGTTTGAACATTAGGTATGGCTACAGTTGCAGTTTATGTCCTGTTGCATTCTCATTATAACTGGCTCTTTTTGTATGTCTTACACAAGATAACTGGGTTTCAGTTTTCATTTAAAAAAAAAATGTGTTCAGTTATGAAATGTTGCCCCAAAACACTAAGAAAAATGTTGAACTACAACCCAATAAAAATGCAGCTTACATCCTTTGGAGCAGTTGTTCTACTCATATTCCCTTGTTCAGTGCTTTTTTTCAACCTGCATTGTTTTTGAGTTGTCAGCTATTTTGAAGCTTCTTGCAGCTATACTGTGTTTTGTATTTTGGCATGTACGGACATGTCAAACCATTTTAAAAAACTAATAAAAACCAACATTATTCGTGTAATTATTAACCATTGCAGAAACTTAGCTGAAATGCCCTAAGCTCCAACCAGAACAGGGATCAAATCAACTGAGCCGAACACCGTCCCAAGGAGTTGCTATGGCAATATGCACTTGTACATGCATGTACAGTGGTGATAGGGCTCCAATTTTCTTTCCAACACATTGCTGTCCAGCGATCCCTCTTACTTTTACCACCTGATATTGATGTATGTTGGAAGGATTTGCGGATTGAAACTCAGCTTGTTTGGCCATGTTATGAACACACCTTCCTTGGCCACCCAGTCCTGGAGTGGGGATTTGAATGCGGAGCTTTTGGGAGAGGCAGTGACCCTATCCACTATGGCACAATACCCCTCACCAAAATTTACAAGATGGAAATCCTTAACTTTTTTGTGAGGAAAGGTTATCGAGGGAAATGGAACAAAAGTGACAAATGAGTTGTGGAACAGGTCAGCTATGATTTAGCTGAATGGCATAACAGGTTCAAGTGAGTAAATGCGCTACTCCTGTTCCTTTATCCTTTTGGTTGAAGTCGCAAACCAAATTTACTAACAAGAACTAATGTTACACAAAAGCAAAATGAATATAACCAAACAAAATAGGCTGCTACACCTCCACAGGATTTTATCCGGACTGGATTATTACAAAGTGTCTTAAAGAATCCTCCACAGCATTTTTCAACGAAGTGTTGGAATTTTATTTTTACAGGGTATGTCTCTGCCCCAAGAATTTCTGCGCCAATACATGATAATGGAATTAAACTTTGGATATAAATGAACTAAAAATCAGTAGTACTGGAAGGGTACAAATACCAAAAAAGCCTTTGATATCAAAGGAAATAAATTTGACATTTTAACTACTTTATTTCCAAGACATTTCCATTATGGGTCAGACATCATAATTAGTAGTAGTAATAAATAATAACTGTCTTCTCTGGTAACAGAAAATCTGCAAACATACACTACAAACAGAAGTTGTTCTTGATATACTTAATAACCTCTCTCTAGGAGGTTAACTGATCTTGTCCCACAGCCCCCCCACCCCCACCCCCAACCCCTCCTTCACCTTCCTTCCCAAGTGTTGTACAGTATATTCACTGCTCATTCTAAAGACAAAGGAAGCCCTTTCAAATGACATTTTCACAACACAATACACTGGATGAGCTTCAATTTCAGATAAACAACATACGCAATGGAAATATTTTGAATGATGGAGCTGATAATAGCCAAAGCTTAAGACATAATAGAATATTCAGATCAAAGTTAAACATAAGGAACAACGTTAGGTTTTTCTGAGCTTTTTGCCAGCTTTGCATTTCTTTTATCCATCGCTATGCTTTGGAAGGATAAAAATAGTTCCTGGATGTTCATGAGACCTGAGAGGAGACTCACTATGACATTGACTGCCTACGAGTATATGCTTCTGAAGGACAATGGCTCCACTGCCACTGCAGAAATAAAACATGTTGGATTCATGACTGGCCCTTCTTCTATGTCTTTTCTACATTCTGCCCCATGGCGCCATTAACAAAAACATTGTCAGTTTTCAGATGTATACTACTGACACTCAGTTCCACCTTATCACCAGATCTCTTGACTCCTCTGCTGTCTCTGATTTGTCTCAGATCCAATGATGGACAAACAAAAATTTCCTCCAACTAAATATTTGCAAGGCCAAAGCCATTCCATCCTGTCGCCAACACAAATTTTGTTCCCTTTGCTTTGACTCTTTGGGATGGACCATCCCTCCTACTGGCAAATGTTAGCCATGATCTTATTAAATGGTAGCGTAGACTTGAAGGCCTGCTCCTGTTCCTATTTCTTATGGTCTGAGGTTGAAGAAGTTGAGCAATCTTGATGTTGTATTTGATCCTGAGATGAGTTTCCTACCACACATCTATGCCATCGCTAAAACAGTTTACTTTCAACTCATATCACAGGCTTCTGCCCAGCTCAGCTCATTTGCTATTGAAGTATTTGTTACGTCTAGAGTTACTATTCCAATAGTATCCTATCCATGTTTCCAAGTTCCATCCCACATAAACCTGGGGGAATTCAAAAATCAAATGCCTGCATCCTATCCTGTATTGCCTCTCATTCACTCATTACCCCTCTCTTCGCTGAATTTGCTTCCCCATTCTGAGGCAGCTCTGTCTTATTATTCTCATTCTTGTTTTCATATCCCTCTGTGACCTTGCTGTTCCCTATCTCAGTAAGCTCTCATGGCTCCACAGTTCTGCGAGAACTTGGTGTTCCTTCAATTTTGGTCTCTTGTGCATCCCTGATTCTAAAATGCTCTATTGTTGGCAGCTGTGTTTTCAGCTGCTTAGGCCATAAGAACATAAGAAATAGGAGCAGGACTAGGCCATCTAGCCCTTCGAGCCTGCCCCACCATTCAATAACATCATGACTGATCTGAAGTGGATCAATTCCACTTTCCTGCTTTCTCCCCATAACCCTTAATTCCCTTGCCTATCAGAAACCTATCTACCTGTGACTTAAATATATTCAGCGAGGTAGCCTCCACCACTTCAATGGGCAGAGAATTCCAGAGATTCACCACCCTTTGAGTGAAGAACTTCCTCCTCAACTCTGATCTAAACTGCCCCCCCTTTATCTTGAGGCTGTGCCCCCTAGTCCTGCTATCCTTTCTAAGCGGGAAGAATCTCTCTACCTCTACCCTATCCATCCCCTTCATTATCTTATACGTCTCTATAAGATTCCCCCCTCATCCTTCTAAACTCCAATGAGTACAGACCCAGTCTATTTAGTCTCTCTTCATAAGCCAACCCCCTCATCTCCGGTATCAGCCTAGTGAATCTCCTCTGCACTCCCTCCAAGGCCAATATATCCTTCCGCAAGTGCGGCGACCAAAACTGCACACAGTACTCCCAGCTGCGGCCTCACCAGTACCCTGTACAGTTGCAGCAAGACCTCCCTACTTTTATATTCTATCCCCCTCGCTATAAAAGCCAACATTCCATTTGCCTTCTTGATCATCTGCTGCACCTGCAGACTGGGTTTTTGCGACTGAAATTTTCCCAACAAAAACTACTGCTTGTATTGGTACAGCACTCCTTGGTTTTTAAAAAAAAATCTCAAGGCACTTCACGAAAGCAACATAAAGAAAATTAGATACTGAGCAACACAAGGAAAAATCAAGGCAAATGTCCAAAAGTTCAGTCAAAAAGGTAGGTTTTAAGGAGTATCTTAAAATGAGAAAGCGGTGTAAGAATGGTCCTCCAGAATTTTGCACAGTAGTAACTGAAGGCATGGTGATCTATAGTGAGCTGATTAAAATTGGAAATCATCAAGGGAACAGATTTAGATGAGCGTAGACATCTTGCAAAGGCTGTGTGGTTGGAGGAGATCACAATAATAAGATGAGGTGAAATCATGGAGGAAATTGAGAAAGATGATAATTTCAAAATCGAGGCATTGTTTGACCAGGAGCAAATGAAGGTCAGTTTGCAAATGGGTGATGAATAAACGGGACCTGGTGAAAATATAGATATGGATAGCAGGGTTTTGGATTACCTTAAGTTTAGAGAGTAGAATGTGGCAGACAGGCCAGGGATGCATTTGAATAAAGAAAAAGGCGTGAATGAAGGCAACAGGAGCCGCAGATAGATATTGGAGGAAACATTTCTTCATCTCAATACTGGATGTCAAAAAAGCAATCTGTTAAATTATCAATAGTGGAGGGGTGGAGCGAGTTGGTGGCGAGATACTGTTGGGTGTTGTCAAAGCGAACATTGCATTTTTGATAATGTAGATGAGAAATAGGAGTGGGACAAAGATAACTCCTTAGGGGACACCAGAGGCAAAGATGCAGGAGTGGGTAGAGAAGTCACTGCAAATGATACTCTGGCTAGGAATATATACATAACAATGGAATTAAGTTGCACCGAGCTGGACGACAGTGAAGAAGCATTGGAGGAATATGGTGTACACAGTCAACTGTATCAAAGGCTGCAGGCAGGTCGAGAAGGATGAAGAGGGAATTTGTCACCATCACATAAGATATCATTTATAACTTCGATAGCTGTTTTAGTATTCACACATAGGCCAAAACTTTTAGGCCCGCCCACCACGGGAATCAGAATGGGTAAGCAGTGGACCATGGAAAGGTCTGCTGACCTCGGGCAGGATTTTGCGGTTTCGGGACAAGCGAAGCTGTAATGTATCGCCCAGGAAAGGACAGGCACAGATTTGAGAGGTGATAACATATTCAAGGGCTTGTTGAGAGGATAGGAAAGCAACAGTCATAACTTGCTAAACCTCTCCACTTCTATATCTCTTCCTTTCTAATGCTCCTTACAGCCTCCTGCGTTGGCTAAATTTTGGGTCATCGGTCTGAATAGCTCCTATAAAGCTTGAGGTTAAACTTGGCCTGATAAAGCTTCTGGGATGTTTTACAATGTTACAGGGGGTGTTATACAAATGTAAGGTGTTATTGTCATTACACCATTGGAACTGATTCATATTTCAGAAGTAAACTAAACTTTTCAGCTGTCACATTAAACCAAAAATTTCTTTAGTTTCCTGACATTAATTATTAATAAAAATACTTGCAAAAAATAACCACAAGCCACCTGCTTCAAATTTCACTTGCATTCTAATGGCAAACATCTTCATGGATCACTGTGCTTCTAACGTGCATTTACATAGTTAACAGCATACATACCTATTTTAAACAGGCAGCAGGAAATTAATTTTTACGTGCATTCTTCTATTGATCTGCCACATGTTTGGTGGAATGATTGCAGTAAGTCCCATAAATATCATTTAGGTTGTTTAACTGGCGTTGCTGCAGCTCTTGTTAAAAGGCTTGCGAATCTCAGGTGATTACCTGACAAAAATCCACCCACTAAGATTCTGATCCCATATTTCAGAGATGCTTAGATTTCTACTGAACTATAATGCTGAAAATATTTCCTACACCAAATTATTATTCTTACAGTTGATTTTGGTTAAAAGGCTAGATTAGATTCTATGTGCCCAGGTTTCTTCCTACGATCTCACATCTAATTTGGGAAGGGCTGGGGGAATACATTAGAACAAAAATTTCCAAACAGTGGTGTTCCACAGGGCTCTGTACTGGGACCTCTGCTATTTGTGATATTTATAAATGATTTGGAAGAAGGTGTAACTGGTGTTATCAGCAAGTTTGCGGATGACACGAAGATGGCTGGACTTGCTGAGAGCGATGAACATTGTCGGACAATACAGCAGGATATAGATAGGCTGGAAAATTGGGCGGAGAAATGGCAGATGGAATTTAATCCAGATAAATGCAAAGTGATGCATTTTGGAAGAGCTAATGTAGGGGGGAGTTATATAATAAATGGCAGAACCATCAAGAGTATAGAAACACAGAGGGACCTAGGTGTGCAAGTCCACAAATCCTTGAAGGTGGCAGCACAGGTGGAGAAGATGGTGAAGAAGGCATATGGTATGCTTGCCTTTATAGGATGGGGTATAGAGTATAAAAGCTGGAGTCTCATGTTGCAGCTGTAGAGAACATTGGTTAGGCCACATTTGGAGTACTGGTCACCGCACTACCAGAAGGACATGGAGGCTTTAGAGAGAGTGCAGAGGAGGTTTACCAGGATGTTGCCTGGTATGGAGAGTCTTAGCTATGAGGAGAAATTGGGTAAACTGGGGTTGTTCTGCCTGGAAAGATGGAGAATGAGGGGAGACCTAATAGAGGTGTACAAAATGATGAAGGATATAGATAGGGTGAGCAGTGGGAAGCTTTTCCCAGGTCGGAGGTGACGATCATGAGGGGTCACAGGCTCAAGGTGAGAGGGGCGAGGTATAGCTCAGATATCAGGGGGACGTTTTTTATGCAGAGGCTGGTAGGGGCCTGGAAAGCACTGCCAAGTAGGGTGGTGGAGGCGGACATGCTGGCATCGTTTAAGACTTACCTGGATAGTCACATGAGCAGACTGGGAGGGATACAAATGAATGGTCTAGTTGGACCAATGAGTGGCACAGGCTTGGAGGGCCGAAAGGCCTGTTTCTTGTGCTGTACTGTTCTTTATTCAGGGTTTGATTCCCGGCTTGGGTCACTGTCTGTACAGAGTCTGCATGTTACCCATGTCTGCCTGGGTTTCCTCCAGGTGCTCTAGTTTCCTCCCATAATCCAAAAGGTGTGTTGGTTAGATGCTTTGACCATGTTAAATTCTCTCTCAGTGTGGTGTCGAGTGTGGTGACTAGGGAATTTTCACAGTAAGTTCATTGCAGTTTTAATGTAAGCCTACTTGTGACACCAATAAATAAACTTTAAAACAGTTTTCCATGGAACTCTTTAAGTCAGGCAGTAATAAGTCAAAATCACTGAACTGATGAGAACCTTCACTTTTATGTGATTAGTCTTCTTAAAAATCCTTGGAAAGGTTACAGAGGCGTAACTGGGATTAAAAGAATATTATGTCCATAACTATGGCAGAACAGTCTCACTGGAAATCTCATTTTATACCTGTGATAATCCCCATGAGGTCCATGGGGAATTACTGATAGATCTTCCTGTGGGACTCGTTGAGTGTGAGTTCCTCTGGTAACAAGCAGCGAACTGCCCAGATGCAATTCAGTACCTGAGCCTTTTATAAGGCCAGTCCTGCTGAACCGTCATCTCAGGCAGGGACTAGGGTGAGTACACCATGGTAGTGGTTTTACTTTGCATTCTGTAACAAACTATGTTCCTTTCCAGTTGGACTTCCTGAGTTATTGCAACTCCTATATTTGTTGAATGTCAAATTTCTCCATGAGAAAAATTGTATACAAGGTCATAAGATGTAGGAGCAGAATTAGACCACTCGGCCCATCGAGTCTGCTCTGCCATTCAATCATGGCTGATATTTTTCTCATCCCCATTCTCCTGTTTTTTCCCCATAACCCCTGATCCCCTTATTAATGAAGAACCTATCTAGCTCTGTCTTAAAGACACTCAATGACCTGGTCTGCCCAGCCTTCTGTGGCAAAGAGTTCCACAGATTTACAACTCTCTGGCTGAAGAAATTCCTCCTCATTTCTGTTTTAAAGGATCATCCCTGTAGTCTGAGCCTGTGCCCTCTGGTTCTAGTTTTTCTTACTAGCGGAAACATTCTCTCCATGTCCATTCTATCCAGGCCTTGCAATATCCTATAAGTTTCAATCAGATACCCCTCATCTTTCTAAACTGTAACGAGTACAGACCCACAGTCCTCAACCATTCCTCATATGACAGCACTTCATTCCAGGAAATCATTCTTGTGAACCTCTTCTGGGCCTTTTCCAAAGCCAGCACATCCTTTCTTAGATATGGGGTCCAAAACTACTCGCAATACTCTAAATGGGGTCTGACAGAGCTTCATACAGTCTCAGAAGTACATCCCTGCTCTTGTATCCTGGCCCTATTGACATGAATGCTAACATTGCATTTGCTTTCCTAACTGCTGACTAAACCTGCATGTTAATCTTAAGAGGATGTTGAATGAGGACTCCCAAGTCCCTTTGTGCTTCTGATTTCCTATGCACTTCCCCAAACGTCTGCATTTTTTTAATGTTTGAAATATTTCAATTTCTACCTTAATCCCAATTATATATATCACTTTGCAAAATATATTTAATCGGAAGGATAATCTGCATTTCATTTCCTGGTGTCCTGTCTGAGAATATTTCAATATGATTGCTTAGCTCCTTGATGAGATCACTTTTGCCAATGCCTGCAGAACCTCTTGCCTTGATACCATATTAAAACTAAAATCAGGCAAAAGGAAATCTACATCATTGGGGTGACTAGATCTTTGTGGGCATCTTTCTTCAGGGCGGGTGGTGAATGCTTCTTTGCTGACTTCAAAATTCCAGAGTAATCACCATACCAAAAGAGGTGACTATGTAAATATATGCATAATTTCATGACTCAGGGCACACCACAGTGATCAACACTCTGTTAATCTTTTGCAGCACAGTCCAACACTGACACAAATTGGCCTTAGTTTGCACGGTTAAGGTTTGTGTGAAAAGCTAAAGACAGCAGGGAGCATGTAATGCTGCATTTGGATGAAACCAACACTAGATCAATCTATTGTAAAATGTCAACAGAAAATTCTTTTATGTGGAGAATAATCCATCATGACTGCTGTCTAAAACACGATGAGACCTATCATATATTATATACATATGCACAAATTCATATAAAAGTCATGTTTTTCAGACTAAATTTTATTTAAAAAGTAAACTTTTACATGAATAATATTTTGGAGAGATTGAAATACACCCTCTCCCATCACCTCAAGATTGGAAAGTTGCTAGGTTGGAGACAATTCCCTCCAACCCCAATCCTAAAAGTAAAGCAAAAGAATCAAAAGTATAAGATCTTTATTTATAAATAAACAATAACCTCCAGAGGCGGACATTAATTTCAGTATACAAAATTAATAAAACTTAAAAACAAAAGTCATATACATAAATTTCACTAAATGTATTTTACCACATAATACTTCTTAGCATGCACTGAACCAAATAATGCATCCCGATCTGCTTCATGAATGGTATCATCCTATCGATCATCAACATTGTCTTCAGCCAAATCATTCCATAAACAATCATATTCTGTACCGTCAAGTGCATTGGATAGCTCACATTTCTTGAATGATGTGACAATGATCTCTGTTCTGATTTTGTCCCAGGCCTTTCCAACTCATTCATACTGACTTGTTAACATTGGAGTCCATACGCTGCTTCCCTTGGTAAATGTCTTAATTCCTCTGATCATCCAGCCATTTCCCTTATTTTCATGGTACCCTTGAAGGGCTTGTTCAGAGAGACATATAATAGTTGAACAAGGCTGATAAGACCACAGGGAATCATTGCAATTTCTCTATTTAACAATCTAACTTCAGCAACAGCATCATTGACAAGGTCTGATCTGAACATGTTAGAACATAAGAACAAGAGAATCAGGAGCAAAGGCCCTTTGAGCCTGCTCTGTCATTCAATAAGATCATGGCTGATCTCTTTGTAATCTCAGCTCCATCATTTAATAAGATCATAGCTGATCACTTTGTAGACTCAGTGTCATAACCCTTAATTCCTTTACTATTCAAAAGTCTATCTATCTTTGCTTTAAAAATAGTAGCCTCAACTGTTTCATTAGGCAGGGACCTCCAGATTCACAACCCTTTGGGTGAAGAAGTTCCTCCTCAACTCAGTCCTAAATCTGCTCCCCCTTATTTTGAGGCTATGTCCCTTAGTTCTAGTTTCACGCGCTTGTGGAAACAACCTCCCCACCTCTATCTTATCTATTCCCTTCATAATTATATGTTTCTATAAGATCCGCATCCATTCTTCCAAATTCCAATGAACATGCCTCTCCTCATAAGCCAACCCTCTCAACTCCAGGATCAACCTAGTGAATCTCATCTGCACCTCCTCCAGTGCCAGTATATCCTTTCTCAGGAGACCAAAACTGTACAGATGTGGCCTCATCAGCACCTCATACAGCTGCAACATAACCTTCCTGTTTCTAAACTCTATCCCTCTAGCAATGAAGGACAAAATTCTCTTTGCCTTCTTAATTACCTGATGCACTGAACACCAACATTTTGTGATTCATACACAAGGACACCCAGGTCCCTCTGCACTAAGGCATGCTGAAATTTTTTACCATTTAAACAGTAGTCTATTTTGCTGTTATTCCTACCAAAATGGATGACCTCACATTTACACCAACATTGTACCCCAACTACAGGCCCAACTACCTACCCACTCTCTTAAACTATCTATATCCCTCTGCAGGGTTTCAGTGTCCTCTGCACACTTTGCCCCAACACTCATCTCAGTGTCATCTACAAACTTTGACACACTACACTTGGACCCCAGCTCCAAATCATCCATGTAAATTGTAATATGTTCCAGATAAGAGGATTTAAATACAATCCTCCTGGTTGGAAACTTCAAACATGCCTCAGCCATGTTTTCAAGCCATCTTCCAACTGCTGTCATGTGCTCGGGGCTTTCCACTCCACTGTTTGCATATTTATTTTTCGGCCTCTGTGTAAGCTGTGGTAGACAGCTTCCTTCAATATCTAATGTTTTCTCCAATACCTTCAATTCTCTAGAATCAGAGAATCTCTACAGTGCAGGAGGCAGCCATTTGGCCCATTGAGCCTGCACCGACAACAAGCCCTACACTCTGATATATTTACTCGGCTAATCCATCAGTCCTTTATCACCAGTGCAACGACTTTCGGGAATTGCTGTTCTCGGAAGGGTTTTTCTCTTGACTATCACCTTTGTCTTAGGCTTTGTACTGTCAAATATGCACGTTCAGACAATGGTGAATCTACTCTTCTCATGATTGGTTATCTTCACTAATACTGTTTTGTTGCCAACTACGCCCACTGTTTGATTGGCTGGCATGTTACAAGACATGGGAGTCTTATCTATGTTCTCGATGCAGGTCAATCCATATCCATTCTTTTGATCATAAATTATTGATATGAGATAAGGTTGTCATCAAGTTCTGCTGGAAGACTCTGTGAAATCTTGGCCTTCTGTCAGACTACAAAATTGTTTCTGTTCATTAAGCTGGAACACCACCTGAAATCTGCAACTCCTAATTTTCTTGTTTGTTTCAGGGTGAAGATTCAGAAAGAGCCACGAGAAACAGAGTTTATTCTGTGGATTTGCATTGATGTATATTTTGCAAACTTGTCTTCCAACTGCTGTCATGTGCTCGGGGCTTTCCACTCCACTGTTTGCATATTTATTTTTCGGCCTCTGTGTAAGCTGTGGTAGACAGCTTCCTTCAATATCTAATGTTTTCTCCAATACCTTCAATTCTCTAGAATTAGAGAATCTCTACAGTGCAAGAGGCAGCCATTTGGCCCATTGAGCCTGCACCGACATCAAGCCCTATAATCCGATATATTTACTCTGCTAATCCCCACACCAAGGGGCAATTTAGTATGGCCAATCAACCTAACCCACATATCTTTAGACTGTGGGATGAAATCTGAGCACCCAAAGCAAACCTCACACAGACAGTCACCCAAAGCTGGAATTGAACCCCAGCCCCTGGTGCTGTGAGGCAGTATTGCTAATCACTGTGCCACCATGCCATTCCAGTTGCTGCACAATTATTTGACTGCTCTGCAACCTCAATGTCTTGAAGTTTGAACTGGGTTGTGCATCTGCTGTTCTTTCTTGATAAAATATTGCAACCATGTTGCAATATTAGAAGGCAGGATTGGTGGGAATGCAGTGTGCACCACTGACAGCATATGTTGACATGTGCGGACAGGAGAAGCTGAGGAGCTGCCTTCAGTGGAGAGCTAATCCATGATTTTACTGAGTAGGTCAGCACCAGGACAGGTTTGATTTTAGTAGCGAGTGGGTGATGAGTACAAAGTTCAGTTCTTTTGGCTGAAAGACAGTATATGAAAAATGAATGATTTGTTTGGTCTAAAGTCAGGGGATTGACTTTTATACTAGATCAAAAATTCCTAGAGTATATATGGTATTAACAACTCATGTTTAAGGAAACATTGTTTATCATTATGCAATTCATTCCTATTACACTTGAAACCATATACTTCTTTCTACAGAACTTCATGCATGCATTTGCAAAATCCTTTACATTATATCCACAATAATGTGCTCATCAATCATCCCTGACATGAAAAATGCATGATGTGGGTATGCCGGCGTTGGACTGGCGTAAACACAGTAAAAAGTCTGACAACACCAGGTTTTAGTCCAACCGATTTATTTGATAGTAAACGCACAAGCTTTCGGGGTTAGTCCCTTCGTCAGGTGAATGGAGAGTTCTGGCCTCAGACAGAGCATATAAAGCATATAAAGTGCTTTATATGCTCTGTCTGAGGCCAGAACTCTCCATTCACCTGACGAAGGGACTAACCCCGAAAGCTTGTGCGTTTACTATCAAATAAATCGGTTGGACTAAAACCTGGTGTTGTCAGACTTTTTACAATGAAAAATGCAAACATTTGTATTACCATGTGTCCCAGTGTCAAAATGCTGGGTAAAATATTAGCTACATCTTTCTCTTCATTATCATCGGCCAATTATGTGCCAACTTAGTCGACACGGCATGACAGCCGTGCATCTTTGGCCAAAATAAATAAACCAAATGAATGTGAAAGTTAGAGTGGAAACTTGGTTGTGCAACATACACAACTTCAAGACCTACTGGTCTATTTTGGTTTGCAGAAACATGGTTCAATTATTTGTTTTCTGAAATTTGCTTCTCGAAAAGGAAAAACTTTATTCATATTTATAGTACTTCAGGATGTTCTAAAATACTATGTTGAAATATTCTTGAAGGATAGATACTATTGCAATGTAGAAAGCATGGCAGGCAATTGGTACAGAGCAAAATCCTGCAAACAGCCCGGTAATAATGACCAGATTATTGGACTGTTACCTGAAAAGGAAGAATGTGCAGGGTTATGGGGAGAAAGCAGTGAAATGATACTAGGTGAGTTACTCATTTGGAGAGCCATTGCAGCTATGTCAGGACAATTGGCCTCATTCAACACTGTAACAACAACTCTGTGATGGATACTCTGTTTTAATAATATTGGTTGTGCCAGTGGTGGTAAGCAGCTGGGACTATGGAGCATCTGACCTAAGGAGGATATTGGAGGAGAAACATGGCTGGTGGTGAGGAGATAGGGGCTGTATAGGAGATGTTATTACAATAAAGAAAATGAAAGTTGTATTGTGAGAGTTAACATCAGTCAGCAGAAGGGTTGGAACAACCCATGCTGACAGTGAGTGGTGTGAGACAAGAGGAAAGGGTTGGAACCTTATCCCTTCTACAGATGCACTACAATCAAGACAAATAAATTGCTTCATATATAATGGAATGCACTGGAGAGCATAAGAGAGAAAGACCAAAAGATCTGATTACAGTGACAATTATAACATTGAAAAATTACCATGAATTTGAGCCAGAGGTACAAAATTTGAAGCAGTTCTGCCAGGATCAATCACCATTTATCTTTCACATCTAAGTTAAGCACCATGCAGAGGTTGCTATAATCAGCATGGAGAATATTATTGCTTCTGACAGTATCAGCCAAGTCGCTAATTACACGAGCCAGAGTGGAGCTAGAGCGGGGCCAGAGCCATTTCCACATGGAATTTCACGGATCAGTGTTGCACTGAGATGACCAAGATCATTTATTATAACTAGAGGTGCTGAGTTTTTTGTACCATCTTAACATTGCCCCTTAAGCTAAAAACACATTTCATAAAGGCACCCATCTTACCCCATTCTTCTGTGCATTATTGTACTAGGATAATTTGCGAATCTTGATCAGATAAAAAAAATGCACATTACAATAAACCACATGCAAAGCTTGTCTATGTTTCAATGAGAAAATAACACTGTGCATCTAGAGGCTTTATAGTCATGACAGTAACTTTGAGATACTTAATACGCACAAGAACCATTTAAACAGTTTGACTCTACATATTGCCTTTTCATCTGTAACTGTTAGTAAATCTAAAACAATATATTATTTGACAGAAAAATATTTTCTGGCAGGATAAACAATATCACAGTTTGTACTGCTATGATCCAAAGTACCTTTAAATCAAATTCTGTATTGATTCCTACAGCTGTACAAGAAGAAGCACTCCCTTTTAATTGATATATCATCAGGATTTACATTTTGCCTCTACCATGCTTTTGGCTTTACTCAACATAATCAGAAAATTAATTCTTATATTTTGAGAGCTACTGGATAATTAGTTTTCTCACTTATGCATTCCTCATTTCAACCACCTAGTCTGACTTCTGGTAATGTTGTAAACTAAAGACGACAAGAGTGTGAATACCATCATATTGTATGACACAGGAGTGGGTGTTTAGAGCCATGAATAATTTTCCGATGGTGCACAGATAATAGCTGTAAGATTCTCTGGGGATCAGAGATGTCTCCACTCAATAGGCAAAGCCTTTCACAACACATTTCATTTAAAAGTTTCAGTTATGACAAGCCAAGTCACGAAAACCCATTTTGCAAGTAGGACTTACACAATATCCTTGTGAAGCACTGATGACCTCAACCACAATACCCACTCTTATTATAATCCAAACCATTTTTTGTGTGCTTGGATTATAGTTACAGGAACCAGCATTCTGGTATTGGAGTTTTTGGGCTGGATTTTCCAGGAACCAGAACCGGAAAATCCCGCCTGAGGCCAATGGACCTTTCCAAGATCTGCCCCTCCCGCGCTACGATTCCCGTGGTGGGCGGCCTGGGAAAGTTCGTTCCTTTGGGTCTGAAAACCCATTTGTAAGGGGCACAATGGGTAAGGTATAATCAACAACAGCCTGAAATCATTGAACTTTTTTTAGATTGCCAAAAATTTTAGAATATCCTGAACCCCACAAACAACAATGACATAAGTGACAAGGTAACCTGCTGGTGGAGGTATCGAGGGGTAGAATGCTGGTGAGTGCAAAAGGAAAACTCCTGCTCTTCGCCAAAGAATGTTTTACATTTTCCTGGGCAAGCAGAAGGCCCAATTACTGGGGGAGGCGAGAAAACTCAGTGGGGAGAGGGCAGAGAGAGGAGTGGGAGACTGAACAGGCTGAGGGACCTGAAAAGGCAAAGGCAATTCCAATAATGCAGTACTTCTTCAGTAATATGCAGAAATGTTACTTTATGTGGCTGCAATTAATCAAAACAAAGCAGCCAGCTTGATTAGCATCACATCCACAAACAGTAGAGTGCACCATCTACAAGAATCGCAGAGTCTCAGAATTCTAATGGCACAGGAGGCCATTTGCTCCGTCGTGATTGTACCAGTTCTCCAAACGGGCATCATCGTGGTGCCATTTCTCTGCATTTTCCCTGTATTCTTGCAAATTGTTTCTGTTCAAATAACCACCTAATGCCCTCTTGAATGCCTTAAATCGAACTTTCCTCGCCCACACTTCCAGGCAGTGCATTCCAAACCTGAACCATCCATTGCGTGACAGTTCTTTATTTCTCACATCTGTGCCCTCTCTGAAGCTTGCTAATTAGACAATCGGCTGAATCCAGTTTCAGAAGTCTTGAATTTGGGGTCATAAAAGGAGGGCTTCTTCTGTGCTGCTTTGTTGCATTAGTGTGCATTTGGAGCTTGATGAAACAAGGAGTTAGATGAAAGAGGGGGGAGGCGATCAGACCCTTTTTTGCTCTGATTGGTGAGTAGGATTGGTGAGTACTTCTGCTCTTAAAAATAAAGGTAAATTCTTAGGGAGTGTGTTGCATAAGGGGAAATAAGGACTTTAAGTCACTCTTACAGTACAGAGCACCAGGAGTCAGAGAGAGCAAATCTGGTGAGGAGCAGCTGTAAAAAGTCTCACAACACCTGGTTAAAGTCCAACAGATTTATTTGTAGCAAATGCCACTCGCTTTTGGAACTGGCTGTTCCTTCGTCAGAGTTCTCCCACCCAGTTGTGAGATTTCTTACTGTGTTTACCCCAGTCCAACACCAGCATCTCCATACCATGAGGAGCAACTGAACAGAGCAGCGAGAAAATTTTAAAAGCAGCAACATTTGGAATAAGTTGACAAGCTAATGATGCAAATTGAAGTAAATATGATCTCATAGCCATCACGGAGACATGGTTAAAAGGAGATTGAAACTAGGAACTTGGCATTCAAGGATATTTGACCTTTAGGAAAGATAGGAAGGAAGATAAAGATGGTGGGACAGCACTGTTCCTAAGAGATAAAATGAGGACAGTTGTGAGGGATGATCCAGGCTCAATCCATTTGGGGAGGTAAAAAACAAGGGAAAGAAGATTTTGGTAGGAGTAGTGTAGAGACCCCTAAGCAGTCACCGCACAGTAGGATAGTGAATAAATCAGCAAATCATAGGAGCATGTAAAGAGAAAACAGCAATAATTATGCGTGACTTTAATCTTTATGTTGATTGGGTTAAACATGTTAGAAAGGGTAGCTACGACAATTAATTCATAGTACATTAGAGATAGTTTCCTGGTGGAAAAATCATGGAACCAACTAGGGAACAGGCTCTCTTGAATCTGGTGATGGGTAATGTGGTAGTTTTAATAAATGACATCAGAGGAAAGGATCCCTTAGGAAGTAGTGATCATAACATGATAGAATGTGATGTTCAGTTTGAGATTGAGAAACTTGGAACAAATGTGTTTAACTTAAATGAAGGGAATTACAATGAAATGAGGATAATTGGATAAAATGGATTGGGTTAATAGAATAGCAGGGAAGACAGTAAGCAAGCAGTAGCAGACATTTATGGATATAATTCATTACTCTCAGCAAAAATAAATCCCAATAAGCAGGAAAGATTCTAACAGAGGGAAAAACAAGTATGGCTAACCAAGAATGTCATGGTGGCATTGTGGTTAGCAAAGAACAAAAAAATTACAACACAGGAACAGCCCCTTTGGTCCTCCAAGCCTGCACCGACCATGCTGCCCAACTTACCTAAAACCCCCTACCTTTCTGGGGACCATATCCCCCTATTCCCATCCTATTCATGTACTTGTCAAGATGCCCACTAAAAGTCACTACCCATATCCGCTTCCACTACCTTGCGTGACAATGAGTTCCAGGCACCCACTACTCTGTGTAAAAAATCTGCCTCGGACTTCTCCTTTAAACCTGCCCCTTGCACCTTAAACCTATGCTCACTAGTAATTGACTCTTCCACCCTGGGAAAAAGCTTCTGACTATCCACTCTGTCCATGCCTTTCATAATCTTGTAGACTTCTATCACTTCTCCCCTCAATCTCCGTCGCTCCAGAACAAACCAAGCTTCTCCAACCTCTCCTCATAGCTAATGCCCTCCATACCAGGTAACATCCTGGTAAATCTTTTCTGTACCCTCTCCAAAGCCTCCACATCTTTCTGGTGGTGTGGCAACCAGAATTGAACACTATATTCCAAGTGTGGCCTAACTAAGGTTCTATAAAGCTGCAACACGTCTTGCCAATTTTTAAACCAGGCAATGAAGGCAAGCATGGCGTTTGCCTTCTTGACTATGTTCTCCATCTGCACTGCCACTTTCAGTGACCTGTGTACCTGTACACCTAGATCCCTTTGCCTATCAATACTTTTAAGGGTTCTGCCATTTATTGTATATTTCCTATCTGTATTAGACCTTCCAAAATGCATTACCTCATATTTGTCTGGATTAAACTCCATCTGCCACCTCTCTGCCCAAGTCTCCAACTGATCTATATCCTGCTGTATCCTTTGATGATCTTCATCACTATCCACAAATCCACCAACCTTTGTGTCGTCCGCAAACTTACTAATCAATCCAGTTACATTTTCCTCCAAATCTTTTATATATATTACAAACACTGCTGCCTTGCAGCACCAGCGACATGGTTTTGATTCTGACTTTGGGTGATCGTTTATGAGGAGTTTGTGCATTGTCCATGTGTCGGCATGGTTTCCTTTGGGTGCTCCAGTTTCCTCACAGTCCAAAGGTATATAGATTAGGTAGATTAGCCATGGTAAATACGTGGATTTGCAGGGGGGGTGGTGCAGAGGGAGGGCCTGAGTGGGATGCTCTTCCGAGCATCAGTGCAGACTCAATGGGCCAAATGGTCTCTTTCTGAACTGTAGAAATTCTATGGAAGTTAAGGAGAAAAAGCATTTAAAGAGGCAAAGTCAATGATAAATTCAGAATCCAACAAAGGAGGACTAAAAAGACAATAGGAGAGAAAATAAACGACAAGGGCAACCTAGCGAGTAATATAAAAACTGACAAGAGCTTCTTCAAATATATAAAAAGGAAGAGAGAGGTGAACATAGGCCTCTTAAAAATGAAGCGGTGAAAAAGTTATGGGGAACAAGGAGATGGCAGAGGAATTAAACAAATATTTTACATCAGTCTTTATAATAGGAGACACTTTAAGCAGCAGATTAATAGTAAAGAATATGGGGGAGGAATTAAGTATCATCACTATCACTGGAGAAGTAGTACTAGACAAGTGATTGGTGCTAAAGGCATATAAGTTCCCTGGTCCTGATGGCTTGCATCTTAGGATCCTAAAATAAGTAGCTGTAGAGATAGTGGGTTCATTGTTTAGAATTTTCCAAAAGTCCGAGGCTTTTGGGGAAATACCTATTCAAAAAGGGAGGAAGGCAAAAAAGCAGGTAAATATAGGCTGATTAACATGACATCTATTGTTGAAAATATTAACTATTAAGGAAGTAATAGCAGCACATTTGGAAAATCATAATCTAATCAAGCAGAGTCAGCATGGCTTCATGAAAGGGCAATAGTGTCTGACTAACTTATTAGAATTTTTTGAGGAAGTCTCAACCACAGCAGATAGAGAGGAATCAGTAGATGTGTTGTATTTGGACTTTCAGAAGGATACAAACAGTTTACATAGAGATGTTGATAGGCTAAGTAAATGGGCAAAACAATTGGCAAATGGAATATAATGTGGGCAAATGTGAACTAGTTCATTTTGGAAGGGAGCACGGGAGAAAAAACTGTAGAAAGCTGTAAACACCATGGGATTTAGGGATACTCGTGCATAACTACCGCACAAGTTATGAATGTTGGCCCTCATTTCAAGGAACTTGGCGTATCCGAGTAGGAATATCTTCCTCCGACTGTAAAGGTACTTGTGAGACTACATCTGGAGTGCTGTAAGCAGTTTAGTCCCTTTAGTTAAGGAAAGATATAATTTCATTGGAGGCAGGGAGACATTTCAGACGTGGTTCACAAGGATGATCACAGTATGGAGAGATTGTCTTTTGAGCAAAGGTTACACAGGTTGGGACACTACTCATAGGAATTTAGAAGAATCAGAGTTGATCTCATCAAAAGATTTAGGGCGGAATTATCCAACCTCACCCACAGCTAGGATTTTCTGGACCCCTTTCAGTGAATGGAGAGTTAGCTGAGCACCAAATTCTCTGGTCTTGCATACCCCGCTGCTACTACCGCCATATGTCTTGTATAAGTTCAGCATAACCTCCCGCCATTGGATTCTTAAGGGACGTGACAGGATAAATGAGAGGATACTTCCCCTCATGGGAGAACCATTCTTGTAAATCTCTTCTGCACTCTCTCCAATGCATTCACAACTTTCCTGCAGTGTGGTGCGCAGAACTGTACACAATATTCCAGCTGAGATCTAACTAGTGTCTTGGAAAAGTTCAGCATAACCTCCTTGCTCTTGTACTCTATAACCCTATTTTAAAACCCAGAATAATATATACTTTATTAACTGCTGTCTCCATCTGTCCTGTCACCTTCAATGATTTATGCACATATGCACCCAGGATCCCTTTGCTCATGCACACTTCTATGAATTTTACCTCTTATTTTATATTGTCTCTCCATTTTCATCCCACTAAATGCATCATTACCTTATACTTCTCCGCACTGAACTTCAACTGCCACTTTAATGTCCACTCCACCAACTTGTCTATGCCCTTTTTAAGTTCTACACTGTCCTCGTCACAGTTTACAATGCTTCTAAGTTTTGTGCCATCTGCAAACTTTGAAATTGTCCCATGTACACCAAGATCTAGATCATTAATATATATCAGGTAAAAGGTCCCAATATGGTACCCTGAGGAACTCCATTACAAACCTTCCTCCAGCCTGAAGAAATATCCATTGAATGTTATTATCTTGGGATTGGACAAGAAATGTTGGCCTAACTAGCAATGCCCACACACCATGAATTATTTTTCTAAAGCAATGATTAGGGGTAGGAATCAAAGTACAGTACTTACTTTTAATCAGTAAATGCTGACAAGGGAATCAGACCCCCAAAATTTGACTGCTTGTGTTAACATATGTTCCTCTGATCTGTTACAGTTAAATCTATGGGAGAAGAAATTAGATAGCACTGGAATGCTGATGTATTGGTTGCAGGGAACAACACCTACACTGGGAATGACAGACCTCAGGCCTGATGGGAATCAGATCACACATCCCATCTATATAAGACAGGTGTGCTGTTGATACGTATTGTCTATCGCCAGATAGCTCACCTGTGTGTGGACATTGGTTTTGGGCTGTTGCAATGCCAGCAGTGATCCTTTGGTAGGAATTGGAGGATTTGTGGGGGAAGAGATTGAGATAGAGGGAGAGGGCAACAGTTTTCACTTTGTGGTATGTATATACATTTACACAAAACATACCTTTTTGATGTCATCCTCCAGCAATCCCATTAAGGGTAGATCATATTTAAACCTATCTGCTCTGGAACCCAAGCTCTCCCAAATTCAAGGCACAGGTGAATTTTAAGGCAGGATCTCGAAACAGATTGTTTCAACCACAGGCCTTAAACTTCAATACGGGAACCTTCATAAATAGGTGGGGTAGCACACATCCAGTGTGAGATGGGCACAGGCAGGCTACCAGCCACATTGGGTATTTAGGTGCAAGCTGTAAAATGGTGCATTGTCACAGATTTACCCTACTTTTGTTATATGCACTTTACTATGTTAAGGCATAATAAGACCATGAATTGTGCAAACACTTGAAAGCTTTCATCACACAAAAAAAAATATACAGCATCAGCACTGCATCCAAAGATAAACTGCCAATTTGTTGTAACACATTTGCGAAGTTGAGAAAATGCAACTTATTTCACATCTCAAATATATTTTGAGACACAAATGTCATTTTAGAATATTCCTTCCAGTGGATAAGAAAGCAAATTTCAGTGATATGGCTCTAAAGCAATAACTCTTTATTTCTCAAATCTCCTAGGGAACTGGAATAAGAAAGCTAGGACAACTGCACTGCATCTTTCCAATGATTGTTAGATTAATGTAATTATTGATCTGGCATAGACTTGATTAGATGTAAAGACGCGCATTCTAATCAGTATTCTGTATATTGTGTATGCCTTTATATGTTCTGTGATCAGAATTCCCACTCACCTGATGAAGGGGCAAACCCTGAAAGCTAGTGGCGTTTACTAAAAAATAAACCTGTTGGACTTTAACCTGGTGTTGTGAGACTTCTTACTGTATATTCATACTTACCATGGGTTATGGCATGCAACTAGAAAGTTGCACGACCTTCCAATTAATATTCATATGATTTAATTTCTGGAAGCATTTGCTGAATGAAGCACATGCTATTAAGTTACATAGTTTTAAATTCAGGTTAGTTATAGAACAAACTTTATTTGTACAATAAACTGTTCTGTATAATGAGGTTGTAGCTCATTAATTCAAAATATTATTCAAACATTATGAAGGAATTACTTTGGCCTGAGTAGTTTTAAAACAGAGAATTCATCAATTTCTGCCCTAATTCGGTGGTGGAGTTCGTACTTTCAGCCTCTTCAGGGCCAGTCTGCTGACTAGTCTGAAATATTGGCTCTCATGGAAATCATAAAATGTACAGCACAGAAAGAGGTCATTCAGAAATCATGCGGTCATTTCAAATGACAATGGGGGAGTCTCAAAGAGAGGCCAAAGTTACCAATTAAAAATGAAAGCAATTACGTAAACTTGGTATATACATACGTATACTTGTAAGAGAAATAAATTGGAGAGAAGTTGCTATACTTCAATTTATCATCCTTCAAAAGAATATTACATTACATGCTACACATCAGAGATATTTGAGCCAAGACCTTGTAAACAATGACAATTTCTTGCTGTTACAGGTTGGCCAAGTAAACACATCTCTGCAGTGCAATAACCTCAGTGTATTTTCTTGATCTCATTAGGCAGTAACCAGTGGGGTGCAACAGGGATCGGTGCTGGGATCCCAGCTTTCCATAAAATATATTTAATGACTTGGTTATAACATCTAGAAGGTTGCAGACGATACCAGGTTGGGTGGGAGGGTGAACTGTGACGAGGATACAGAGATCCTTCAGAATGATCTGGACAGGTTGAGTGAGTGGGTTAATCAATGACAGACACATTATAATTTGGATAAATGTGAGGTTATTCACTTTGGAAGCAAAAACAAGAAAGCAGATAACAAATGTTTATTTGGGAGAAGGAAGTGTGCAGCGGACCTGGGTGTCCTTGTGTACCAGTCACTGAAAGCAAGCATGCAGATGCAAGCAGGTGGTAAAGAAGGCAAATGGCATCTTGGCCTTCATTGCGAGAGGTTTTGAGTACAGGAGCAGGGATGTGCTGTTGCAATTATACAGGGCCTTGATGAAGCCACACCTAGAGTATTGTGTGCAGTTTTGGTCTCCTTTTCTGAGGAAGGATACTCTTGTGCTAGAGGGAGTGCAGCAAAGGTTTACCAGGCAGATTTTGGGGATGGCGGGACTGATGTATGACGAGAGATTGACTAGGTTAGGATTGTTCTTGCTGGAGTTCAGATGAATAAAGGGAGATCTCATAGAAACTTACAAAATTCGAACAGGATTAGACAGGGTAGATGCAGGGAGGTTATTCCCGATAATGGGGGAGTCCAGAACCAGGGGTCACAGTCTGAGGATTCAGGTAGACCATTTAGGATGGAGGTGAGGAGACATTTCTTCACTCAAAGAGCGGTGTGCCTCTGGAATTCATTACCACAGGAATTGGTTGATACCAAAACACTGAATGTATTCAACAGGCAGCTGGATATAACATTTGGGGTGAATGGGATCAAAGGTTATGGGGAAAAAGCAGGATTAGGCTATTGAGTTGGATGAACAGGCATGATCATAATGAATGGTGGAGCAGGCTCGAAGGGCCTCCTCCTGCTCCTATCTTCTATGTTTGTGATAAAATAATTCTGAGACTTTTTTTTAATGATTAATTTTGGGTTAACATGTTGGCCTAGAAATTCAAACAGCACATGCAACGATCCCTGCACTCGAATGAATATGCCAGAGGCACATTCGATATTGAGACTGGAGATTTGTGAACACTTGCAGGGTGTCTCCAAGCAACTCCACAGCAGAGAGGCTTGGAATTTCAGGCTGGCGCATCTCAGGCAGTGGCCTGAGGTAAGTGCTTGAAGGAGAAGAAAGGAGATTGGGATGGGTGCAATTGGGTGTTTTGAGGGACACTAGTGAGGACACATGTATACTTGGATGCCATGAATGCAGCCTGTCATAAAATATACAAGGCAGTCTGACATTCGGTCACTATCACTACCACAATTCAAATTGTATCTGTGTGCTTCCCTTAATTTTTATTTTAAAATCCCCAAAGTACACATTTGCCAATTATTTTGCCTGTTTGAAATGCACAATTAATTAATATCATTAACTGTACATGATGTGAATAGTCAATCAAAAAAAGATGTAAATACAATAGTTTTGTTTGTAATATTTGAAAGCTGCTATGTGCCATAGCAAGAACTATGCTCCAAAGGGGCTGCTTATTTGACTTGCCTTATTTTAACACTTCTATTTAATGTCTCATTGCATAGCTCATGGACATGAATAAAAAAGTAAACTTGGATGTCTGCCATCATTTAAGTGCCTCTACTTCTCTCTTGTTTTCTAATTCTATGTTCTTCCTGTCTTTGTTTTGAGCACCTTCCACTTCACCATGTGAAAAGAAGATTTAAGAATAGGTGTCACCTGGCATAGAACAGTGTCCATAGTACTGCCCATGTAATCAATAACACTGGCTCCTCATTGCATATGGAAGTGATTTCCCAAATGCACGGTGAATTGGTTCTGGTAGCTCTGGTATGTCAGGAGTGGTTCAGGCATTCTTGCCTCTTAGTCATTGGCTGTCAGAGCAAGATCCACTTTAGAGACTTGAGCATAAAATTCCATAGCTATCATTCCAGTGCATTACTGAGAAAATGTTGCACTGATGGTGGTGCCATATCTTAGATGAGACATTAACAAAATAACATAAAAAATAGGAGCATAAGTAGACATATGGACCATCAAGCCTGCTCCACCATTCAATATGTTCATGGCTGATCTTTAGCTTCAACTCCACTTTCCCACCTATTTCCCATATCCCTAGATTCCATGAGAGACTAAAACTCTGTCTATTCTAGCTGTAAATATATTCTATGATGCCACATCCATGAACCTCTAGACTTAAGCATTCTAAGATTTGTAACTCTTTGAGTGAGGATGTTTCTTCTCATCTCAGTTCTAAATGAGTGGCCTTGTTTTCTGAGATTGTTATCCAACTTGTTCCCCAGCCAGAGGAAGCAACCTTTCTTTGTCAATCCTGTCAATTCCCTTCAGAATCCTGTATGTTATATTGATATCATCTCTCATTTCTTCTGAACTTCATTGCGTACATGCCCAATCTGCTTAGCCTCATAGGACAACCCTCCACAAATATCCCCATCCTTAATGATAGGGCCCAGCACAACAGTGCAAAAGATAAGGCAGTTGCAACAAGCTTCAACCAGAAGTGCCGAGTGAATGATCCATTTCAGCCTCCTCCAGAGGTCCCCAGAATCACTGATGTCAGTCTTCATCCAATTTGATTCCCTTCACATGATATCAAGATAAAGCTGAAGGTACTGGATACTGCAAAGGCTATCGGCCCTGACGTATACCAACAGCATTACTGAACCCTTGTGCTCCTGATGGATTTTCACAGTAACTTCATTGCAGTGTTAATGTAAGCCTATTTGTGACACAAATAAATAAACTTAACCTAGTCAAACTGTTCCAATACAGCTACAACACCAGCATGTGCCCGGCAAAATGGAAAATTGCTCAGGTATGTCCTGCATGCAAGAAACAGGGTAAGTCCAACCTGGCCAATTACTGTCCATCAGTCTACTCTCAATCATCAATAAAATGATGGTAGGGGTCATCAACAGTGCTATCAAGCGGAACTTACTCAGCAATAACCTGCTCACGGATGTGCAGTTTGGATTTCACCGTGGTGTTGCAGCTCCTGATCTCATTACAGCTTTGGATCAATCATGAACAAAAGAGCTGAATACCAGAGGTTTGGCGAGAGTGACTGCTCTTGATATCAAGGCAACATTTGGCTGAGTATGGCATCAAGGAACCTGAGCAAAACTGGAGTCAATGGAAATTGGGGGAAACCCTCTGCTGTTTGGAGCCTTATCTGGCACAAAGGAAGATAGTTGTGGTGAAGTCATTTCAGTTCCAGGACATCACTGCAGGAGTTCCTCATGGTGGTGTCCCAGGTTCTCTGCGTGGCAACTGTGCTGATTGAAAACCCGCAAGGTTGAATGAAACCCTTAAGTGACCATTAATTTCTCATTTATGAGCCTTAATTAAAATCCATGTAGGCTAGCTGACTTCCCACCCTGGACTTAATCAAACAGAGGTAACAAGTGTGTGTCCGCACCTCACAACCTCCTGCCTGATTAAATGCCTTTTGCTGTCTCCGAACTCAGGCAGGGGAGTATTAAATTCCATCTAATATGCTTCTCTCAAGGCGGGGTGGGAGGGATGAGGTGGACTCAATATTCCAAATGTGATTTCATTAAAAACAGAGCCAAAGAAAGGTCTGTTTCAGCTAACTGGCAATACTTCAGAAGATATTTGTAATTAAATATCAAAGGAGGATGAAGAATGCCTAAAGTTGTGATACAATAATCAGTAGTACCCCCACAGATTAAACAAAGGAGATCAATTTAGGCTGATTAGGCTATGTGAATGCTAGTTGTCAATAATTGTAAGATGTTCTTGCTGGCGAACTTGAATATAAAAGAAAAGGAGGCTCCTACAGACTTGATGCAGAGTCATTAATGAGAGAAAAGAAATGAGAAATCTTTTACACGTAAAGAGTGACATTGTTGACATGAGATAATCAGAGAAAAGGCAAATGGAAAGAATAGTTGAGACTTCTCAGACCTATTTTAACATAAATGAAAAATTGCAGCTAACCGACTAGCTGCGATGTGATTCTGTTCTCAGTGATTTTGTTGGTCAGAAGACATGTGATTTGGTAGTCATGTGAAATTTGATGCTTCAACAACAGTGATATGATGGGTAACACACCTTTGGCATGTTATCTGTCTGCTATTCCATATTTCAACATGTATCAATAAAGAGAATGAAACAGATTTTAACACAGCCATTCATTATTAGCACTACCTTTAATTTAAATTAACAGGGAGGTCTGGCTAATCCAATTGACGAAGCATGCAGTCCCCAAACTAGATGTGGTAGGATGTGAAAGAATTTTTGGTAAATTTTCAGAGAAAGATATTTCTCATGTAAAATAACAACATTCAGATAACTGCAACTGACCAGAAGATCCCAAGGTGCCAATGGTCCAACCTATTTCATTATTCAATATTACCATAACAAGCTCATTAAAATCAAATTGCCATATTGAGGGGGCGGGAGCTAAAGCCCAAAAATGTATTGAGTTTTTAAAATTTAATGGGCTTCTTCCCCCTGTGGAAATACATAACACAGACTTATGACAGCCAACACTTACAGAATCTGATACTGGAAAGCCTCCAAAAGAAGCTAGTTATCTATCTAGGAACAACAAACCCAAAGGAATGGGAAATTCAAAGCCTTTTGCAACACTCGGATAGTGCAGATCTATTTTCTTTTTTCTGTGCTCCATTCTATCTTTTGTGATTTTGATGCTTTGCTACTTGAATTTTAAATCTGTATCCTTTCTTCCTGTTTATTTTAGGTGATAGGAATAAGTAAGTGGTGTACTTGAGGACAAAAAGGCATCATACATTCAATACCAATAGTGACCTTCAAACCTTCATTGACAATGAACCGTCATTTTCTGATTCCTTATTAATAAAAGTCTATCATGCTACATTACATGATTAAAAAAAAATCAGTATATTACTTTAATAACATCACAGCATTTCAAAGTAATCACAATCTGATTTCCCTCTCAACATCTCTGAAGATAACAAAATATCTGGAAGGTTTCATTTGCCATGCAAGATTTACATACTAAATGTTCTCATAATGTTCTGGTTTACTGCATCATTTAACATTGCTTATAAAGCTATGATTGCACAACCCAAATAGGCCTCCCTGAATATTAAATTTTCAAAATATCCTCATTAAAAACAGATCAGAAGACTGAATAAGGACTCATATTTATACTGGAGGTATGCCACAGTTAGCAGTTCTGAAGTCAAAGGGCAAACTTGCAACTGAAATGTTAGATTCCCATTTAGGTAGTGAGTAAGCAAGGCATGTAGCCAAGGAGGTCTCCACTTTGATTCCAGGTTTGTATTGGCTTAGCTGATTTGAATTAGACTTACAGTATGGTTGCCACAATTGGTCTCAGTGCCCCTGGGTTGGAGAAAGAGATGTATCAACAAAGATAGTTACTTCTGATTGCAGTTCATTAATCCTTGCTTGAAATGTGCCTCACTGGAGTTAGGGTGAAATGAGAATTAGGCTTACCTGTTATACTCTGTGGATGAATAGCTACTGTTTGTATGCAAACCACGAATGATAAACTTACCAGACAACAATAAGCCCTGTAAATCCACACCCCAGTAAGTATCAGTGGGGATCATTTTGAGAACAGAAAATTCTATCAGCTCAATCTTAGGCTAAATACCTCTCCTGATTTTCTGTTTCCACTCAACTCATGATGGTAGGGTTGAAGTGGATTATAATTTTAGCCACTATTTGGGACTATTTTGGATCAGAAGTATTCCTCAGATGATCACTCACTCAAGAATGAGAAAGAAAGGTCTCACAGAAACTTAAAGGGTCTGAAGCACTGACCTTGCTTTCCGCAAAAGAAAAGAACCACCAGAGAATATTACCATGCTCCGGACAGTCTTTTTTAATAAGTTTTAGCCAGATTATAACAAGGGAACGTAAGGGTCCAGGCATCACTCTTCAACAATGTACCTCTCCACTAAAGTGTATGGATATGGGTTTTCAAGTTTGGATATAGAAGTCTAGGATAGCACAGTGGTTAGGACTCAGGTCAATTCCGGTCTTGGGTGACTGTCTGTGTGGAGTTTGTATATACTCTCCATATCTGTGTGGATTTCTTCCATGTACTCCGGTTTCCTTCCACAGACCAAGGAGGTGCAAGTTAGATGGATTGACCATGGTAAATGTGTGGGGTTATAGGCATAGTGCAGGGGAAAGGACCTGGGTAAGATACTCTGTTAGAGAGTTAGTGCAGACTTGATAGGCCAAGTTGCCTCCTTCTGCACAGTAGGGATTCTATGACTATCTGAGACTTAGTTTCACTTTTGTTGATAATTTTATCACAACATTGACAGTTCTAGGAGAACTAAGTACAATCTTGTTTCTAGAGAAACCAGGACTTACGAATATTACAGAGAGATATTTAAGATATCCATCAATATTTAAAATAGTATTTGCCTTATATCTCTGAAGAGAAAGCTACTGACGGCTGCAAGGATACATTAAGAGCAGAACTATTAATGCTGCAGTATGGCAGCTACCACTACCCTGAAAGGCACCAGAATGAAGCCAATGAATCTGAAAATCATACTATGTACTTCCAATATTTATTCTATAAAAAGAGCTAAACCAGCAAGACACTTGCTGAGCACTCATACTGGATAACACCATTTGCTTTTTATCAATGATCTTCATTTATCGTCAACCTCCTTCACTGAGACAGGATACTGAGAGGTACAGACAATGGTCAGTTCCTCACAACATCCATTTTCCAGAATTTAGTTGACAGTTTGTTTCAGCTTATCTTTAAGGTTATCCGTATATTAGATTGTCGTAACTTAGAATTTACAACAATGCCGTACTGAGGTGGTGTAAAAACCACGTTCCTGATTTTTGTGGCATTCTTGGACAACTGTATTCAGGCACGCTTACCAACTTTTAAAATCTTTTCCCTTTGTCCAGCAGGTGAACACTGCTTTTAATTTGAACTCTACCTTAAATTTTTAATCTCTATTTCATCAGAGAATCTTATAACTCTACCAGCTTCCAGCAAAGATCACAATGCCGAAGCTGGAACAAATAAACAAACCACCAAGACATTTCAGAGACTCATAAATGTATGATGCTGTGTCAAATTACATGGAAATGCAATGGTATTTTCTTCTGTTTTCATATAAATAGTTTAATTCTTTGTATTCTTTTCAAACCTATAGTTAGAAAAAAGGGGGAATCATGTGATATGAAATGCTTTAACAATGACATCTTAAACTATTGTCAATCAGTACACACCTTGATAGCATATAATGTATTAATGCCATGACTTGAAGTCCATCTGGAAACAGCCAGAGTTTTTTTTATGTACAATACTTTATCTCCTAGTTAACTCTATCTGTCCGGTCTTCAAATAAGTAATTCACATTATTGTTTCAACAACCCTTGTGTATGACTAATACATTTACTTCAAAGAAGGGAAGAATATATAAAGAACTCATGGACTTCTTTGTCACTAAGATCAAGACCATTCAATCAGATGCCTGTTTTGCATCCTTCTGGTGTGCTAGTCCAACCATTCCCCTCCTCCAAATCCCTGACCTAGACCGAAGTGACATCTTTCTCTCATTTTTCCCCTATCTCAATTCATGTTTCCCTCCAAGCCCATCTTCTCTACAAGGCTCCTGTTCGCTCAACTATATTCCCACTAAACTACTCACTACTCAATTTCCCTACCAGATCACCGTGTTAGCCATTATTATTTCCTCTCCAGGTGTACAGTCTCTCTCTGTTAAATCTGCCATCATCACCTTTCTTCTCAAAAGAAAAATTTTCAATCCCACTATCCATGCAAACTATCTCCTCATCTCTCACCTTCCTTTCCTCTCCAAAGTCTTTGAACATGTCATTATGTTCAAAGCCATGTGTATCCTTCCTGGAAATCCATTTTGAATCTCTCCAATCTGATTTTCATCCCTGCCACTGTCCTGAAATGGTACTGATCAAATGACATCCTACATGATTGTGAGACTATCCTTCCTTATTCTTCACAAACTGTCTACAGCAATTTATACAGTTAACCACACCATCCAGTTCCAATGACTCTACCACTGTCCAAACTGCTCTTGCCTGATTCTATCCTTACATATCTAATTGTAGCTAGAGTATCATTTGGAAGGCTTCTCAGCTGCTTCAAAACCATTATCTCTGGTGTTTCTCAAGGAACAATCCTTTTCCCCCCACCTTCTTTTGTCTACCCATTGGTGAATCTAAAATCACCAACATTCTTTTCTACTATGTTAATTATTGGACCAATTATGTTTTATTCACTGCTGGATCAGCAGATATTTGTTACAATTAAATATTGGGAAGACTGAAGTCTTTGTTTTTGGCTTCCACTTCAAAACTCATTCCCTTGCTGTGGACTTCATTTCTCTCTGAGACTAAACCAGTCCTTTTGAAACTTTGGTGTCGTAAGTTTCTCACCACTTATTTGTGCCATCACTGAGGCTGCCTAATGCTGTTTCCTGTAGAATACCCAACTTTGCCCTTTCCTTAGCTCATTTTTGGTTGAAAATCCTTGGTCATGTTTTTGCTACCTGCAGGCTGGACTATTCCAATGCACTATTGGCCAGACTTTTTATTTCTTTGTAAACTTGAACTTGTACAAAACTCTGCTGGTTTACATCCTAACTCGCACAAAGCTGCCTTCACCTAGCACCTCTGTGCTTGCTGATCTGCATTGGCTCCTGATCAAGCAATGCCTTGATTTTAAAATTCTCATTCTTGTTTTTAATTCTCACCATGGCCTCTTCGATCCCCTTCCCTGTAATCTCTTCCAGCTCCTTAAGGCAACTGCGCTCATCTAATTCTAATGTGCACCACTGATTTTAACTGCTCCACCACTGTCAGCTGCACATTCACCAATGTAGGCCCTAAGCTCTGGAAATCCTGACTTGCACATCTCCACCTCATGATTTTGCTTTCTTCCTTGGAGACACTCCTAAAAACCACACTTTTATTCATCTGACCTGACATCATCTTACGTCGCTCAGTATTACATTTTGTTTCATAAAACTCTTGTTTCAGTATGTTAAAAGGTGCTATATAAACATTTGTTGTTTTGAGATTGTGAAGTGCATCTGCTTGCTGTGCAAACCATCTCACGGTGATAACAGAGTGGTTTCGACAGCAGCAGGAGTAGCAGGTGGTGTTGGAAAAAAAATCACTTCAGGGAGCAGTGGCCCAACACAGTGCACATTTTAGGGAAGAAGGGCATTCTGTTAAAAATAATAGGTATTGGAATTCAAAAATGTCTCAGAAAAGTAAAAAAGGATTCAAAATTAATCAATTGTCAGTCTTTTACTCAACCTTGTTAATGTCACAAAGAGACAATCATCGTGATGAGCCAGGGTTTATTAAATTATAACTATTTGTTGCCAGTGTCGAATGCTTCAAATCAATGCAAGGTGATTAACATTCACAACAGTCTGCTGTTTCTACAGTCTGCTCTGAAGTCAAAGATTGGAAACAAAGATTCCTATCTGATCTACCACATGATGTTTGATGCAGCTGATAAATAATCAAAGTGCTGTTTGAAATAACATGAACTAATTGCATTTCAACAACACACTGTATGGCTGTAGTAATCTCATTACAAAGAGGGACTTTTTTTAGGCTTCGTTTCATATTTTATGCATAAAATTACCTCAAACAATTTTCAAAGAGTCTTTTTTTGTTTATGTAGAATAATCATTGCCTCCTTGGGATTTAGTTCCAAAATTGAGGTCCTTTCTGCTCATTGCCCCCATTTCCCCCTCCTTGAAAGAGTCAGTATTTGCTGGAGTATAATTCTAGAGGCACTGACCAAAAATGCAGCAGACATATGCAAAGATGCCGCAAAGGCCCCAGTGGCAAAAATACTAAAGACTTGTGCTTCAGAACAAACCCTTCCAATAACTAAGCTATTCCACTAAAGCGACAACATTGGCAACTAACTGGCTGAAATAACTCTACAGAGGCTGGTATCCCTTCACTAAACTTAGATTTATTTAAACTTAGATTTATTTACATAGCAGTAACACTCCGATCTGTCCGTTCTCACCTGAGTTTAAACCTGGTGTGCCAGTAACCCTGTCGCTCCACGTTATATACACGGAAAGGGCACCCTGATAGGTCAATTCATGACTGCCTTAATCAATGAGCTCATACTCTAAGAGGTCCACCTTGTGGGCCTCGGTAAAGTCATTATGCTCGCAATATAGAAAATTGCCCAGGTGTGTTCTGTCCATAGAAAGCAAGACAAAACAACCCGGCCAATTGCCGCCCCATCTGTCTACTCCTGATCATCAGCGAAGTGTCATTAACAATGATGAAGTATTTGGTGCCCCATGGGTGCTGCCACCATCACCCTTCAAAGCTCAGCACCAACGCTCCCATACTCTGTAGCAGAATACTGCGCCCTGTGTGGGCATGTGTTTACACAGTTGACACCCAGCACAACTGCATGAGAGGGCATCTCATTGAAACTTGTATAATTCAAATAGTTTAGGCAGGATAGATTCAGAAAGGAGCACCCGGTCTCAAACCCAACCTAACAGCTGTCTGGTTTCAACCTTCGAAAGAAAGAGTGGTTGACCCACAACGGGTTCAGGACCGCTCACGGCCATGGTCCATGCTTGGCCAACCTCCACAGATGGGCATTAGTACCAGCTGCCAATATACTTGTGGGGGGAGAGCAAACTATGCACCACATCATTGAAGAGTGTCCAATCCACAGGCTCAGTGGAGGTCTATCCACACAGCAAGACCAGAAGAAACTGCTTGGCTTAAGAACTTTGTATTAGCTAAATAAAATAAACAAGTTGATTCAGAAGCCAGACTCCAAGCATGGCAATGCAGCTGATACTGAACTGTCGCAGTTGCAGAAAAAGGCTCAGTCTTGAAAATACTTTACCAATTGCATAACCCACCTGCAACCCCTGTCCATGACACCCCCACCCACCCACCCCCACCAAACACACCCACACACACACACACACACAAAGGTTCCCTTCTCTCCCACACTGCAGCCTTTGCACCAGTTCAACAAACCAGCCATAAATGAATTACTGTGAAGACTTGCTTCTCTGCAAACCCCCCACCCGACCCAACCTTGAATCTGCACTGCTACTTCCTTGCTTGGGATCCTCGCAAGCACTGCACTAAGTTATGTGCATTAACGTCAAAGTTCGCTCAAAGTTCAGGATGCCAGGTGGGCACCTTTCAAATGCAGTTGTAAATCATGCCGTTCTGAAATCATGCTGATGTGGGATTTAAATTTGACATGAGGGAATGATTCTGGCTTGTGGCCACAATAATGAGATGCAAATTTATTAAAATTAAGTTCCCAATGTTCAATGGTGGGAACTGCGCCTGGGGCCTCCTTGCAAGATTTTCCAATCTCGTCACCAAGCACATCCGCTTGGGTAAGAAAAATCTCGGCCATTGCTTTTACTCAACACCTTCCTGTAAGTTGTATCCTTTTCAATTCATTATTCAATATGTTCAAATTAATCTTCCATTTTTTCACACTATTAGAATTGGTCAAGCAAAAGTTTATTGTTCCATCCTTATTGTAGTGGTTTTCAATTTAATGTGCTTAATTTAACCAGTAGACGTTTGAGTAAAACATTGACGATATAGTCTGTAACAGCTATCAGCAAGATTAATTCAATAAAACAGTCAGCTACATTCCAACTTCCTTTTCACTCATGGATTGACGTACTATTCTCATTAAAGTACGAATGAGTGCCTTTGTCTGTGTACTTGTGACAGCTTGAAATTTAAGTGATTAGATTTTATATATTCTTTTCCCTTCCCCTGTGATTTATGTAGCTCTTCTATGTATATTGAACAACTAATTTTTGGAGGGGTTCTCATGTAGTATCACGTAGGGCTTTTTTTTACGGCAGTGAGATATATTATAAAGTATTTTTAAATTATGACGGTGCAGGTTGTGTTCTCAGTGAATGAGGTCATAACAACCTCATTGTATCTTTACTGCAGGAAGAGTAAGCTAGATGAAATGCTTTATATTGATGAGTATTGTCGACTGTGCAAAAACCCTTATGTTGGGAACCTCCAAGGGTCATAAAAAAAAGCATCTTAAGATAATAACAAGTTAGATCGGGGTCAGTGCCTTTTCCAATGGCTGCAGAATGTCCGTGTAAGCCAGGAGCGCTGAAATCAATTATTGCCCTGTGTAAGGCACATTAGAAGTACATTAGCTTCAGCCTGCAGGTGGTTATGTTTTGGGCAGTTTCGGGGCAAGATTTTCAACTGCCCTTTGGCCTTTTTACAGAGCATTTGGCAGTTGAACATGAGAGGAAACAGTGGGCACTTCAGGAACACACAAGGCTACCTTGATGTTGCTTCTCTGCAAATCTTGCAGCTAACAATTACTGGAGAGGAATGCTGGATGTCAGTGGCATTTTGGCAAACTAAACCACCTGGGATGGGTACCTCCCAGCTCTCTGGTGACATAGTTAAATATCAGCAAACCAAAAGTCATACAATAACCCAGTCAAACTGACTTAATTTCAAAACTGTGTGAAATATGATTATATGCATCATGTGGAAAACATGGTGGCTTTGCGGTTAGCATTGCTGCCTCACAGCATCACTGATCTGGGTTCAATTCTGGCCTTGGGTGACTGTATGGAGTTTACATGCTCTCCCCATGTCTGATTGGGTTTCCTCCCACAGTCCAAAGATGCGTGGGTTATGTTGATTGGCCATACTAAATTGCCCTTTAGTGTCAGGGGGACTAGCAGGAGGGTTACAGGAAATAAATGGTTACATGATGTTTCTGGGATAGGGCCGAGGAGGGATTATTTTTGGTGCAGACTCGATGGGCCGAATGGCCTCTGTAAGCATTGTAGAGGTTCTATGGTTCTATGTTGGCTTGCAACATTCTTACCTCGCAAGTGCTAATTCATATCTTCGTTAACCATCAATGTCTTCACAGAAGTCCATAGACTTGTGGACAACAAGCTCTCAGAGAAGCTGATTCTTTCTGAGGATACACTATCACAGGACTCATGCGTGGCACACACTAGCACTGAAACCCAGACTGGTGGGACAAATCAAATCAAGTTTTTACCTGGTAACTCACAATTCAAAGTGAACATGAGTAAACCTAATCTAATGGTAGTCAGAGAATCACCTGCAATAGCTTTTCTTTCATTGTCTCTGGTATCCCCCAGTAACTAATCCTTGGTTTCCTCCTATTTTTTTATCTACATGCTACCTCTTGATGCTATCAACTAAAGGCCAAGTTAGTTTCCACATGTACTCTGTTGATGCCCAACTCTACCACACCTCTACTTCGTCGGACTCCTCCATTCCATTGTTGCTAAATTATTAGACTGCTTATCTGTCATTCAGTACTGGATGAGAAGAAATTCGTCCAATTAAATATTAGAAAGACTGAAGCCATTATTTTCAGACTCCACTGTAGTCCCTAATAACTGACTCTATCCACCTCCCTGGCAAAGTCTGAGACTGCACATCTGTTCATAACCTTGGTATCATCCTTATCCAGAGATGAATTTCCAACCTCATAAATGTGCCTATTTCCACTTCAATAGCATTGTTTGTCTTTTGCCCCATCTCAGCTCATCTGCTGCTGAAACCTTTATTCATACTTTCATTACTTCTTGACTGGGCCATTCCAATGCACACTCTTGGCCAGTCTCTGACATTCTATCCTCCATAAACTTAAGGTCACTCAAAACTCTGCTGGAAGTTCTGTTCTGCTATCATTCCTGTGCTTGTTAATTTACATTGTTAAAATTAAGATGTCTCTTGATCAGGAACCAATGTCATCCTTATTTTCAATCCCACCATGACATTCCCACCCCTGCTCCCCACCACCACCACCCCACCCCCTGTCTTTGTTAATCCCCGTAAGAAGTCTCACAACACCTGGTTAAAGTCCAACAGGTTTATTTGGTAGTACAAGCCACTAGCTCTCGGAGTGCTGCCCCTTCATCAGGTAAGTGAGAGTTCTGTTCACAAACAGGACATATAAAAACACAAACTCAATTTACAAAATAATGGTTGGAATGAGAGTCTTCACAGGTAATCAAGTCTTAAAGGTATAGACAATATGAGTGGAGAGAGGGTTAAACACAGGTTAAAGAGGTGTGTATTGTCTCCAACTCTCCTGGTTGGAGACAATACACATCTCTTTAACCTGTGATTGATCTAACATTCATTCAGTCCACTTTCCTACCTTCTCTCCATTGCCCTTAATTCCCCTACTGATTAAAAACTTATCGATATCAGCTTTGAAAATGTTCAAGGACATGGTCCCCCACAGGCTCCTAGGGTAAAGAATTCCAAAGATTTTACCATTCTTCGAGGGACGCAATTCTTCTTCAAATCCATCTTAAATGAGCACTCCCTTATTTTGCGATCATGCCCTCTGATCCTACACTCTCCCATGTGCGGAAACATCCTCCTAACATTTACCCTGTCTGACCCCCCAAAAATCTTATATATCGATCATTTCACCTCTCATTCTACTAAAGTCCTGTCCAATCTTTCCTCATATGACAGCCTTTCCATACCCAGCATCATTCCAATAAACCTCCTTTGTACTGCCTCCAATGACAATATATCTTTCCTTAGTAGGTCTTATGAGGAAAGGTTGAGGGGGCTGTGGGCTTTTCTCTTTAGAGCAGAGGAGGATGAGGGGCGACTTAATTGAGTTCTGTAAGATGACGAGGGGGACAGATAGAGTGGATGTTCAGACACTAATTCCTCGGGTGGATGTGGCTATTACTAGGGGGTATAACTAAAAGAGTCATGGCAGGAGATATAGGAGGGATGTCAGAGGTAGGTTCTTTACTCAGAGAGTGGTTGGGGTGTGGAATGGACTGCCTGCTATGTTAGTGGAGTTGGACACTTTAGGAACTTTCAAGCAGTTATTAGATAGGCACATGGAGCACACCAGCATGATAGGGATGGGATAGCTTGATCTTGGTTTCGGAGAAAGCTAGGCACAACATCAAGGCCGAAGGGCCTGTACTGTGCTGTACTGTCCTATGTTTCTATGTTAAATAAGGGGACTAAAACTGTATACAGTCATCTAACTGTGACCTCATTAGTATATTGTACAGTTGCAGCAACATCTCTTTATTTTTATACATTAGCCCCTTTGAAGTGAAAGCCAGCATTCTACTTTCCTTCTGCACCTGTACGCTAGCTTTCAGGGTTTTTTAAACAAGGACCCCCAAATTCCTTTTTATTACAGCCTTCTCAAGTCTCTTTCCATTTAAGTAATAATCTACCTTCTCATTTTTCTTCCAAAATAAACAATCTCACATTTTTCTATGTTGGATTCCATGTGCCAATTTTCTGCCCACTCACTTAACCTGTCAATATCTTTCTGTGAACTTTTTATATCTTACAACCTGTCTTCCCTCCCACCTTTGCATCATCTGCAAATTTAGCAACACTACACTCTGTTCCTGCCTCCAAATCATTAATATATTGCGAAGAGCTGCGATCCCAGCCCTGATCCCTGTGGCACTGCACTAGTTACTGTCCTCCAACCTGAGGAAGACCCACTTATCATTACATGCTGTTTCCTGTTTGTTAGCCAATTCTCTATCCATGCCAGGATATTACCTCCAATGCTATGAGGTCCTATCTTGCATGTCTTTTGCATAGCACCTTATCAATTGCCTTTTGAAAATCCAAATAAACAACACTTCCTCTATCTACACTGGGCTGATACCTCCTCAAATTTGTCAGACATGATTTCCCCTTCATGAAACTATGCTGACTCTATTTGATCAGATTATGACTTTTCAAATGGACTGCGATTCTCACCTTATTAATCAGCTTATAGATTCCTGCATTTTCGCCTCCTTCCCTTTCTGAACAAGGGACAACATTGGCAATTTTCCTGTCCTTTGGCTTAGTTCCAGAATCTAAGGATTTTTGGAGACCAACTACCAGTGCATGCATAATATTTTCTTTAAGTTATTAGGATGTATACCATAAGGTCCGGGGGCGGAGGGGGAGGGGGTGGTGTGGTTATGTCAGCCTTTAACCCCATTTGTTTGCTTAAAAACTAATTTCCTGATAATGGTGACTGTATTTAATTCCTCCCCTGTATGTTTTACTATTTCTGGGATACTTGTAGGATCTTCTACATTAAAGACTGATTCAAAATATCTATTTAACACTTTTGTCATTTGTGTTGCCCATAATTATTTCTTAGACGTCAATGCTTTCTTTTACTTCTCTCTTCCTTTCAATGATGTTAAAAAAGCTCTTATTTCCTGTTTTTGTGTTCCTTGCTAACTTAACTTCTAAGTTATTTTCTCCTTCCTGATGCTGTTTTTTTTAGTCCGTCTTTGCTGCATTCTGATTCTATTGCACTCTTCTGGCCTGCCACTAACCTTTGCCACCTTATATTTTTCCATTTTTAACTTAATACCCTTTTTGACTTCCTTGGTTGCCCACGGTAGGTTCTTCCTTGATTTAGAGTCTTTCCTCCTCATTGGGATTTGTTTTTGCTAGGAGTCATGAATCATGTCTCTAACTATCTCCCACTGCTCGTCTATTGTCTTACCTATTCATCTATATGATCAGTCTACATTGACAAATTCCATCATTACTTCGTAATTCCCTTTCCTTAAGTTTAACACTGATATTTCAATCCTAATTTTCTCACACTCAAGCTGAATGCTAAATTCTATCATAATGTGAACACTACTTCTTCAGGCTTTCTTAGCCTTGAGATAATCTATTGAACCTACCTCATTGCAGATTACCAGATCCAAAATAGCCTGATCCCTAGTTGGCTCCAAAACATATTGTTCCAAAAAAATCATCCAGAATGCACTTGATGAATTCATTCTCTTGGCTGCCATCTCCAATTTCATTCATCTAGTCCAAATGAAAATTAAATTTGCCCATGATTAACGCAGTGCTCTTTTTACATGCATTTGCTAATTCTTGATTTAAACACTATACTACAGTATGGCTCCTTTTCGTGGGCTTATACAATACTCCTGCCACTCTCTTCCTTCATTTGGTATTTGTCACATTCACCCAAATCAACTCCACATCCTTTGAACCTAGATTGTCCCTCAGAATTGTACTTACTTCCTTTCTTATTAGCAGAGCTACCTCACCACCTTTTCATTTCCACTTATCCCTTTCAAAAGTCAAATAACCCTGAATATTGATTTCTCAGCTTTGATCTCCTTGCAACTATGTCTCAGTAATGGCCATCAGATTGTAACTATTTAACTCTATTTGTGTTGTCGGGTCATTTATCTTTTTTTTTATCTATATGCATTAAGATGCAGAACTCTTAATTGTCTCCAAGATGTTAACAATAGCCACCTGAAATGGATGCCAGAGTTCTTTGGAATTAAATATTCAGAAAGGGTCTTAACAATATAAAAGTTTACTTCAGCCATGGTGTCCACCACTGAGTCAAATGTGCCGGGCACTGCATTCTTCAAGCTGCACCAATCTGTCTTTGACAACAGGGATCTTTGGAAGTCAAGACTACTTTGTTGACCACCCTCCTCTATGCTAGTGAAACCAGGGCTGTCTATTGACACCAATGTTAAGATCCTTGAGAACTTCATTCAATGGTGCTTGCGTCAAATTCTAAGGATCAAATGGCAGGACCACCATAGCGCCCTCCATGAAGCTGCAACTACCAGCACTGAAACGCTGCTCCTGCGGAACCAACTTCAATGGATGGGGCATTGTACTTCACTCAAGCGGATTCTCTTCTCCCAGACCTCTACTGGTCAATGCTAAGAGCGGCCAAAGAAAGAGGTATTAAGAAATGCTCAAAGCCACCCTAAAGCATAATATCACTGACTGGGAGGAGAAGGCAGCAGAATGCTCAGCATGGCTCTATCTGGTTCATCAAGGCTTAGCGGCTTGACAGAATGGTGATGACAGAGGAAGTAGAGTGCAACCAATCTGGGGCTGTGGATTTCATCTCTCTGCATAACAACATGCATACTCCGTGTTGTGGAAGAACATATGGATCCAGAGCTGAATTCCTCAGTCATCTGAAGACTCACCAAGTCTGATGGATGTCATCTTCCACATTGAAGGATCGTTTATGATGACATTCCTCCCCCAACATCTTCTCCCACCCCACAATCCCTGTTGTCATTTCACTTCTAATGCATTTTGCACCAGTGGTAAATTGTTTATATTTCCCTCTCCATTGCTCCATCACGATTTTCTGCTGCAAATCCCTTTATCTGATGCATTTGGAAGAGGAGGGATTCCAGGCATAAAGACTGCATGAGAAATTTTCTGTGGTTATCTGCCAAGCATCTTCATGCCTACATCTGTTCCAGAGGTGAACAAAGGTCAGTTTACCAAATACCTGTAGTAAAAGCAAACCCCTGGCAGCAACAGTAATATATATGTAAATATGTGACTGACTATATTATTGAATGCTTCCTCAGAAACATCTCAATCATAAGTGTGCCATATATTCAGTAATACTGCATGAAAAACGCATACTAAGGCAATGAGAATAAGTGTTTCCTGAATGGCCGGACTGCCAAGGTGACACCAACCATTTCTGTATTCTCTGCATGTATTCAGCAGAACGGCAGACACAGAGCATTGCCATCTGCTGCAAGGACATTTGCGACGACCATGAGGCAGCCAGTTGTCACATTCAGCAACAGTCAGCTACACTTCACTGCAGGCAAACTGCACTGCTAAATTATGAGCATAGGCTGTGGGGAGGCGCAGAGGGCAACCCTTTTCATGGAATATCTGCTCTACTTTAAATAGAAATGGAGGACTGAGTGCTGGAATGCTCTTATTGCTTGTCTATAGACTCGTGCCTGGTTTAATTTCCCTTCACAGTCTTAGCTTCTTCACATGCATCCCCATAAATGTTTGAGCTTTTGATCATTTTTATTTTTATCATAGAATCCTACAGTGCAGAAGCAGGCTATTCAACCCATCAAATCTGCACCAATCACAATTCCCCCCCAAGGCCCTATCCCCATAACCTAATGCATTTACTTAGCGAGACCCCCTGACACCAAGGGGTGACTTAGCATGACCAATCCACCTAACCCGTGCATCTTTGGACTGTGGGAGGAAATCGGAGCACCTGAATTTCTGGGTATCACAGCCTTAAGTATTGAAGGTGTATATTAATACTAGACAAAGCTGTCCATGAGACCCTACAACTCACTATCTATTTCAAATTTATACAATAAGGAAACATGATCCCGTTTCAGGGCTATGAACCAGTATGGCTCCACTTATTCTGCAAATGGAAGGAGACATTCTCTTTAATTCTACATCCAGTCAGAATGGGGGTGAGTAGGAGAGCGGTGGAAGGTATAGGCTAAGTACCAGTTTTATGAATATAGGGATATATGAAATAGCAGCAGAAGTAGACCCATTTGGTCCTTGAACCTGCTTGCCATTCAATAAGATTATGGCTGATCTGTTTGTGTTTTGATTTCACATTCTCATCAGCCCCCAATAAATTTTGATTCCCTTACCTAACAAGAATCTATCTACCGCCCCCTTAAAAATATTCAATGATTCCGACTCCACTGCCATCTAAGACAGAAAGTTCCAAGGTTTCACAACTATCTGAGAGAGTTTTTTTCCTCATCTCTTTCATAAAAGAGGGATCCCTAATTTTAAAAGAGTGCCCCCTAGTTCTAGACTCAGCCACAAGAGAAACATTCTTTCCACGTTCACCTTGTTAAGATTGTTCAGGATCTTATATACTTCAATTAAGTCACTCCTTGCTGTTCTAAACTCCAATGGAAACAAGCCCAATCTTTTCAATCTTTCCTCACAAAATAACATGCTCACTGTAAGTATCAATCTAGTAAACCTGCTCTGATGCCGTTACACCCTTCAAATAAGGAGACCAAAACTGCACAAAGTATTCAAGATCTGAGCTCATCATTGCCCTTTATATATGAAGCATAGCATCCTTACTTTAATGTTCAATTACTCGTGTAATAAAGGACAGCATTCCATTAGCCTTCTTAATTACTTGTACCTGCATACTAACCTCTTGTGACTCATGCATGAGAACACCAAAATCTGTCTGCATCTCGGAATTCTGCAGCCATTCTTCGTTTAAGTGATACCTTGCTTTTTATTCTTCATGTAGGACTACTGGCAAATCATTTATTATTTCATCGTCACTTTGCTTGCCTCCTTATAAGCACAGACAGAAAAGATTCATGGGTAGGGCCACAATAGATGCTGAGCAAAATTCCTCTTCTGGAATTGAAAGCTAAAATGCAGAAGCTCAGTGACTATAACTAGAAGCTGGCTAAGCAAGAAAACCATGTCAAAATCCAATGTCCGCTCACAAAAGGTGCACGGGGAGCAGTTTATTATTTTTCAAGGAGAGAAGTGAGATTGTGTCAACCAAGTGAAATTTGTTTTAACTGATTCTCTGCAGGTTCACTGGCAGCCTGTAAACTAAAGCCGCTTAATAATTCAAAGTTGGCTCCATTTCACTAAGCGTTCCATATCACCTGTTGCAATATGGGTGGAAGATATGTGAAAGATACAAGTTATGAGTTTCAATTGCTGTCTGTTTGGAATACACTAGAAGCTGGATTGCAGGCAACTATAAATTGGAATAACAATAATGGCAAGCCAATCAATAACTGATGCAACTTTTGCATGGGCCTGGGATACTCATGCACAAAACAGATAGGGGCTTGCTGGAATATATTAAAATCAGGGTCTCATACCAATTATAGGATGCCATTTTCAAGTAATGATGAGGGAAACATAGTCTATACAGAGGATCAGGATTGGGGGAATGCACGCAAGCAAGGAGGTAGGTTGATTTAATTGATGTGGCTGAAGAGAAAAATCTTTGTTAGTGTCTGTACACCAAATGAAACGCAGCACTTTGATTAAGTCCAGTATTCCAGTAACCCTGAGACCAATGATAACATGATAATGAGGGTGGGGAAGTATCTTCACACATCAGGTTATGCTTAGCTCATGGTGACTCAGAGAGGGGTACAAGCCCAGTGGTAACATGTTCTCCCCCAACTTCATACTCCCCACTCAAGGCTTCCTCAATTACATGCTCAAAATAATCTAGATTTCAAGGCTAAAGTGATTATGGGAGATAGCATATCCAGCAATCCACAGAAAAAGATACTGTTCAACCTGCAAATAGTTACAATTCATTTGTTTGTGTTCCATTGAAATTACCTGCCAAAAACAGAAATTTATGCTTTTGAGAAAAAAATGAACTGCAAGTAATGTCACTGAATTTTTTTTTGTATATGAGGTTGAGAACATCAGTGATGTTCTGAAATAAATAGAAGAACATTGCATTGATCCCAATTCCCAAATTGAAAAACCCCATTGAGCTTAATATTTTTGATTCCAAGTTTGTCCATCATTGTATTTCTAAGAAGCTAATCCCTGCCCAATTCTCTAATAACAGTAGAGTGTAATTTCAAACTGATTGCCATTTTTACTGTATGACCCATCCCTACCCTTCTCAAAAGCTCAACAAACTGGAGGGACTGATCGTGGACAAGTCCCCAGGACCGGATGGAATGCATCTGAGGGTTCTGAAAGAAATGGCAAAGGTGATAGTGGATGCCTTGGTGGTTATTTTCCAAACGTCGCTGGATTCCGGGGAAGTGCCGGAAGATTGGAAAGAGGCTAATGTTACACCGTTGTTTAAGAAGGGTGCCAGGCAGGGAATTATAGGCCGGTTAGTTTAATGTCTGTTGTAGGTAAAATGTTAGAATCCATCATCAAGGAGGACATAGCGAGGCATCTTGAGGGGAATTGCTTGATAAAGCAGACGCAGCACGGTTTCGTTAAGGGGAAGTCGTGTCTGACAAATTTATTGGAGTTCTATGAGGATGTGTCTCGGGCGGTGGATAGAGGAGAGCCGGTGGATGTGGTCTTTCTTGATTTTCAGAAGGCGTTTGACAAGGTACCTCACAAGAGGTTATTGCAGAAGGTAAGGGGGCATGGAGTTGGGGGTAGGGTGTTAGCGTGGATAGAGGATTGGTTGTCAAATAGGAGGCAGAGAGTGGGGGTTAATGGGTGCTATTCGGATTGGCGGTTGGTGACTAGTGGAGTGCCCCAGGGGTCGGTGCTGGGGCTTCAGCTATTTACCATTTATATAGATGATCTGGAGGAGGGAACCGAGTGTATGGTGTCGAAATTTGCTGATGACAGCAAGATTGGTGGAACGGCAAATTGTGCGGAGGGTGTGGAGAGTCTGCAGAAGGATCTAGATAGGCTGGGCGAATGAGCCAGGAAATGGCAAATGGAATTTAATGTTGGCAAGTGCGAGGTGGTCCACTTTGGTAGGAATAATGGTAGGAAGGACTATTACTTACGTGGCGAAAAACTGCAGCAGGCGACGGTGCAGAGGGACCTCGGGGTCCTTGTGCATGAGTCGCAAAAACCCAGCTTGCAGGTGGAGCAGGTGGTCAGGAAGGCTAATGGGATGCTGGCCTTCATAGCGAGGGGGATTGAATATAAAAGTAGGGAGGTCTTGCTGCGGCTGTATAGGGCATTGGTGAGGCCGCAGCTGGAGTACTGTGTGCAGTTTTGGTCGCAGTACTTACGCAAGGATATTTTGGCCTTGGAGGGAGTGCAGAGGAGGTTTACTAGGCTGATACCGGAGTTGAGGGGGTTGAGCTATGAGGAGAGGCTGAATAAACTAGGCTTGTACTCGTTAGAGTTTAGAAGAATGAGGGGAGATCTCATTGAGACGTATAAGATGATGAATGGGATGGATAGGATAGAGGTGGAGAGACTCTTCCCACTCAGAAAGGACTAGGGGCACAGCCTCAAGATAAAGGGGGGGCGGTTTAGAACAGAGTTGAGGAGGAACTTCTTCACTCAAAGGGTGGTGAATCACTGGAATTCTCTGCCCGTTGAGGTGGCGGAGGCTGCCTCACTAAATATATTTAAGATGCGGGTTGATGGGTTTTTGATATGCGAGGGGATTAAGGGTTATGGGGAGAGGGCGGGAATGTGGAACTGAGCCACGACAGATCAGCCATGATCTTATTGAATGGCGGGGCAGGCTCGAAGGGCTTAGATGGCCTACTCCTGCTCCTATTTCTTATGTTCTTATGTACCCTTTCCCCCTTTCTTTGCACATTTTCTGTGGTTTCCCCCTACAAGACATTACACTCTCGTGGACTCACTCTTAAATGATCCATCGTAGTTGCTACATCTTGAACAACTTTTCCTCTGATGCTGTACATAATTAGCTCGACCGGTATTATTTCTTATCCTCTCTGGTTCAACATTTAACACTCCCCATTTATGAAGCCATTCAAATTCCATGGTCATCTATTCAATTCTTTGTCTCCAAAACTGCTACAAGCTTTCACAGTGTCCTGATACAATCTGAAAATGTGTCTGCAGTCATACTTTACAACCTGCAATCTGAAAATGTAGATTGTTGCTTTCCCTTGGCGGTACCATCAATATTTTGAACATCTAAACATGAGCTTCCGCCCTCTGAAATTCTTCCCCCAAATTACTTTGCCCTGGACTTTTCTGGCAGCCCTAAGAAGTCTCCAAAGAACATCTCAAAGACCATATGCAATGTGTCTGTTTCTTCTCCATGAAAAGAATTGTGAACATTATCCATGTTGGGATTTCCTCTATTATTGTCTGTGTAATACATTTAATTTTCCATTTCCAAATACTCAATTTTTTAACCTCAGGTCTGTGTTTAATCTGCTAAATATTATCCAGAATAATCATGCAATGTTTTGCATTTTATTCTTAATTGCATCAAATTCCAATCACCTCTCACTCCGTGTCCAATGACATACATTGGTTCCCACTCAAGCGAACTCTTGATTTTAAAAATCTCATCCTTGTTTTCAGGTCCCTCCAGGGTTTCTCTGCCACCACGCCCACCACCACTATTCTTGTAATCATCTCCATCTATACAACCCTCCCAGATATCTTTCTTCTTCTTAGTCAAGTGTCTTCAGCTGCCAAGATCCTGAGTTCTGAAATTCCCTTCCTACATGTCTGCACCTCTCTATCTCAGTTCTTTATGACACACCTTTAAATCTACTCCTTTAAACAAGCTTTGGAATATCTATCCTTATGAAGCTGGAATATCATTCATTAGTCCCGAATGCACCATTAGAAATGCCAATGGCCGGACTCAGAGACAGTTTGGAGAATCTCCTTCAAAGGATGGTTTGTGGATGCAGATGTATTCTTCGGGCAATCATGGCCGTGTGTGTGTGTGTGCATGGCGGGGGGGGGGGGGAAGGAATTAAATAATGAATCACTGTTCCCTTCCTCCACCCTGGCTTGTGATCAGGGGGCTGCTTCTATCCATTGGCTAAGCTTCAGTCTCAGCAGTGGATTTCTCTGCCATCTGGAAAATTCCCAAAGGTACTGATGCATGCCCTCAGTAGGCACTTCAACTGACCTAAGTAGCTGCCTAAATCTAGTGGTGAATAGCTGTCACCCCCCCCGTCACGATGTCCCCCACCCCTCAACCTTCCACCCAAAGCAGCTTCCATCAAAATACATTGGAATTGGGAATATGTAGCCAGACTGGCACATTGCTTGGTAGCGCAAAATTGCTGGCACACCCACCTCTGATCCTGCCTTTTCAGCCAAAAGAAAATTCAGCGTAATATTTCTTTCTGTGCCTCAGTGTCATATTTTGTTATACAATTTACCTGTGATGCACCTTGGGATGTTTCATTATGTAAAAGGTGATATGTAAATGTAAGTTGTTATTTCATGGGACAAAGCATCAGCAATTTTGAATAAAGAATGTCTGACAGATGCTGCACAAAGCAAATAAAGTGCCCTGACACACAACATCTTGTCACCTTCTTCAAGGGCAATTAGGGATGGGAAATGAATGCTGATTTAGTTAGTGACACCCACCTCCCATAAATGAATGAGAAAAACAATTCTGGAATTCCCAATTCTTTGAGTATGATCAAATCTACTGTAATAATAACTTCTCATGACATATCACCTTTTACAAAGCTTACAGGTGTGCTGCAACCTCTGATGTTTTAGACCTCCATTCTACACAAAGCTGGAAAGTACTGGTAAATACATTTTGCAAATCCGTGTATCTGCAACTGAATGCAGTAAAATCAAAGGATTTGCAAGATTTAGCTCATTCAATTGAATTATACCCAGATATTTAAACTAAAAATTCAAACCACACTGTAGTATAGAGTGTGAAATTATTGTGAAGCTACCTAACTTTCTGCTTGTTCTTGCTCAAGATAGACACTTTTGCAGAGGTGAACAAAGATATAGTGGAAAGTTACAAATGATGGTCCAAAATTCCTGTTATTACTGGAAATGCACAACAACTCAACAAAGAAAATTTGGATAACATTTCAAATTGGTCAAGGTTCTGCAGTGTTAGTCTCCCAGTGAGTAATCTAATCTTTGCTTCCAAATGTTGATTGACTTATTGGGCACTTCCAATAACTACCGTTGCTACCAGTAGTTGCATTTCCTAATATAACGCTGCAAATGTTATATATTAAAGAGGCTCGTAGCTTATTTTACGAGATCAATACAATAATCACATAACTCAATGCCTTTTTAGTTCAAATTCACTGGGAGTTAACTGTGTTTAGACAATATTTTGTGAAAAATAGTACACATTTCATAGGAGGATTTACATTCCATTTGACATTTTCTTCCAGTTAAGAATGATGACCCCAACAGAACATGTTTCTACAGATTCTACAGTGTATACTAAAAGTACATGCTTTGGTTGATTGTACCAGTAAATGGAAGCACAGAGAAACAAGAGGTGTCAGTGCTTCAAAGAGATTGCAGGTCCGTAAAAAAGAGACATCTGTCAGTTAAGGGTGCCTTCAGCAAGTGCCAACCCCAAAAATTATATAATCTTCGCATTTAAAGACAGAAGCAAGCATATCTTATGGCATTGTTAGGATAAACATCCAATAATAATCAATTAGAATCAATTTAATATCCCATCAGCTTGCAATACAAGCAGGATAAATCCAAAATGATGAATCTTAAGGCACCATTGCAGAACCATTTCTTGAAGTACTTGTGCATTACAAGCATGCCATTAATGCACTTAAAAGACTACTCTCCTCCAATTATCCAAGTCAGGCTTAGATGTCAAGTGCACAAAGACTTCAACCTATCTGGTGCTTCAGGGACTGTTGTATTAATGCACCCAGTACATTCACTTCTACTCTATTACCATGCAAATTGCTCACTCAGCTTTTAAATTACTTTTCTATTGATTAGACAGCAACCTATTATCATGTGCTATGCTGTCGGGAAATGTAAGAGTAAAGGTTTGTGTTTGTACCTTCTGTTTTATGATCATGTCATTGATTTCCTCAACATCTCCCACTGTCACAAGTTGAGACTTGATCACACGATCCAGCAATGAGAGCCAGTCTGTCAATTCCACCCAGGCTTTGTTGAAGTCAGCCAAAGCTGGAACATCCATGAGTAAAGAGGATGGCATGTCTAACCTGGTGATGGAGGTTTCCGTGGTAACAAGGGTATCGGTCACCACGGTAACTGTTTGCTGTGTGGTTGAAACTGAAAAGAAAGAATTACTGACATTAGTCCATGTGAGACTTTTTATAATGTCTCTAAGCACAAAATATAAATAAGTGTAATTATTTCATATATTGTGTTACAACTGTAGTTACTTGGATGAAACACATTTGTTGTACTGATTGGATATAATAAAGAGATAAAACCATTCATCAAAGGTTTTCACATCAAACATATGTTTGTCTCCTTTTTTTGACAACTTTAATACTTCAATATTATCAGTTGCAAGTAGAAAAGTGAATCTGGGATAAATCAGAACAGCATTGAATGAAAAACGGAAAGCGTGAGGATGGGATGAGATACCTGCAGAAGTATGAACCTACCTGGCTGGATATGGGATTTAGGTCCTGAATAAGTTACTCAACTGTATTATGATGAGGCAGAAAATCCCAAAGTCATGGAGGCAAAGCATATCTGCATCAATATTCGAAGGGGAAGGGGGATTGCAAAAACTACCAAGGATTTAAACTCCTACCACATACCTTCAAGATATGGGGGAGAATATGGACCAGAGATTGAGAAAATAGTCAAAATTTGTGAAGGTCAATTCAGGGTCATGTCCAGAAGAAGCATGACTGATGCCATTTTTAATTTGAAACAAGAAATATTGGGATGGCTTTGCAACATGAATTCATGAAGTCCCTGAGAGGGAGGTGCAGGACATGTACAAGTGGTGCCAGACAACAGTAAGAACCTCTGTGGGAGGAATGAGAGCTTCAAAGCCAAAGTTGAGTTAAACCATGCTTGATGATGAGCCCCTTCTGCTTCCTAATTGTCAGGGACCTTCTAAGTGAGTTCTAAGGAAATGCTCTGATCAAGAATGTTTGCAGGTGACATTGAGTTATTAGGTCGGGGTGATAAGAACATGACTGAACATTTGGTGGAAAACGCTGGAAGACAGGGGTAATAAAGATTAATAGGCCAATGACCAAATTTATAGATTATCAGTTTGAGCTGAGAGAATCAGAGCGATTGTGTAAAAATTATGGGCGAAGATTTGGAGAAAGAAAATTTTCAAGTACCTGGGGTTAGTAGTGGCAGAAGATGGAGCTATAGAAATGAAAATTATGCAACTGATTAGCTCAGGTTGTGATAACTGAAGGAAATGAGGTCAAGAATTGGAAAAAAAAACGGTGCAAGGACAGAACAGATTTCCCTTTGAGTATCAGTAAAGGAATTTAAGGTTACGGGAAAAGGGCAGGAAAGAGGGTGTGAAGAATGATTTTCAAAATCAAGAGTTTGCTTGACTGGGAACCAATATACGTCAGTGAACACAGAAGTGAGAGGTGAACGGGATTTGATGCAATTAAGAACAAAATGCAAAATATTACATGGTTATTCTGGATGATATTTAGCAGATTAAATGCAGACCTGAGGTTAAAACATTGAGTATTTGGAAATGGAAAATTAAACATATTACACAGATAGTAATAGAGGAAATCCCAATATTGGTAGTGTTCACAATTCTTTTCATGGGGAAGAAACAGACACCTTGCATATGGTTTTTGAGATATTCTTTGGAGACTTCTTAGGGCTGCCAAAAAAGTCCAGGGCAAAGTAATTTTGGGGAAGGATTTCAGAGGACAGGAGATCATGTTTAGATGTTCAAAATATTGATGGTGTAGCCAAGGGAAAGCAGCAATCCACATTTTTAGATTGCAGTTTGTAAAGTATGACTGCAGATGTATTTTCAGATTGTATCAGGACACTGTGGAAGTTTGTAGCAGTATTGGAGACAAAGAATTGAATAGACGGCCATGGAATGTGAATGGTGTCATAAATGGGGAGCATGAGATGATGAACCAGAGAGGATAGGGAATAATACCAGTTGAGCTAACTATGTACAGCATCGGAGGAAATATTGTTTAAGATGTGGCAACTACAGTGGATCATTTAAGAATGAGTCCATGAGAGTGTAATGTCTTGTAGGGGGACCATAGAAAATGTGCAAAGGGGGAAAGGATAGGGATGAGTCATACAGTAAAAATGGCAATCAGTTTGAAATTACAGCCTACTATTATTAGAGAGTTGGACAGGGATTAGCTTCCTAGAAATACAGTAACAGACAAACAACTTGGAATCAAAAATATTAAGCTCAATGGGATTTTTCAATTTGGGAATTGGGATCAATGAAATGTTCTTCTATTTATTTCAGAACACCACTGATGTTCTCAATCTCATATAGATTGAATGGCAGAGCAAGCTCGAGGAGCTGAATGGCCTACTCCTGTTACTATTTCTTGTGGACAGAGTGAGATTCCCAGTCAGAATTGGGGCTTTGCAAAAATCTAGCGTGAGGATGGGTGGCACAGTGATTAGCACTGCTGCCTCGCAGGTTCAGGGATCCAGATTCAATTCCAGCCTTGGGGGACTGTCTGTGCGGAGTTTGTATGTTCTCTCTGTGGCTGCATGCCTTCTGGGTGCTCTGGTTTCCTCCCACAATCCAAAGACCTGCAGATTAGGTGGATTGGCCATGCCAAATTGTCCCTTGGTGTCCAAAGATGTGTACATTAAGTTGATCAGTGGGGTAAATGCAGGGGTTACAGGGATAGGGCCTAGGTAAGATATTCTTTAGGAGACTTAGTATAGACTCTTTGGGCCAAATGACCTCCTTGTGCGCTGTAGGGATTATACGGTATAGGACAAAGCGAATGTTCCAGCAAGAATCGATTTAAAAAAAAAATGGGCACAAGGAGAGAGCGTGTGTTCCTTTGAGAATTGGACTTAAAAAATGTAATATTGTAGAAAGGCTAGAGGTGTATAGAAAGTACAGGAGTGAAGTAAAAAAGGTAATTATGAAATCACAGTGAGGATATGAAAAAATATTGGCAAGTAAAATAAAAGAAAACCCAAAAGATGTTTTACCAGTACTTTAAAAGCAAAAGAATAACTAAGCAAATTGTAGGGCATTTCAGAGGTGTACATGGTATCTTATGTGTTGATGCCAAAGATGTAGGCAGTGTTCTCAACTTTGTCTTTAGTAAGGAGGGGGATGATGCAAAATTTTAGTGAAAGAAGCATGAAATATTAGATACAGTAAGCAGAATGAAAGAGGAAGTACTGGACGGATTAACATCCTTGAAGGTAGATAAATCACCAGGGCCGGATGAATTATATCCCAGGCTGTTAAAGAAAATCAGGGAGGAAATAATGGATGCTGTCAGGTTTATTTTCTAACCCTCACGGAATACCAGAGGACTGGAGGTCTGCCAACATTGTATCATTATTTAAAAAGGGTGTGAGGGATGGTTAAATAATTATAGGCTGTCCAGTCTGATTTTGGTGGTGGGCATATTATTAAAGTCAATTCTGAGAGACAGGATAGATTGTGACTTCGAAAGGAATGATTTAATCAGGGTTTGTCAGCGTGATTTTGTTAGAGAAATGTTGTGCCTTATTAATTTAATCAAATTTTTGAGGCAGTAATAAGGAAGATTGATAAGGGCAGTGCAGTGGATATCACCTACATATATTTTAGTATGGCATTTGACAAGGACCCACATGATCAAAAAAATAAAAGCCCATGGGGTACTGAGGAACGTGGCAAGTTGAGTCCAAAATGAGTTCAATGACAGGAAATAAAGGATAATCATTGATGGCTGTTTTTGCATATGGAAAACCATTTCTAGTGGTGCTCCACAAGGCTCAGTGTTGGGTCATTTGCTATATGTTGTCTGTATTCAGGATTTGCACTTAAATGTGGGTGTCACAATTAGAAAATTTGCAAATGAAGACACAAAAAAAAGTGACTGTGTAGTTGATTGCGAAAAGGATAATATTTGTCTCCAGAATGATAGCAATGGCTTGGTTGGGTGGGCAGAAAAGTGGCAAATGGAATTCAATCTGGAAAAGTATGCAGAAGGGCAAACAAAATTATGGATTACATAAAATGGGAGGATATTGGGAGGGGGAGAGGAAGTGAGCGATCTTGGAGTGCACGCTCACAGATCCTGAAAGTGGCTGGACAGCTGGCTAAGGTGATAAAGAAAACATATGGAACGCTTTCCTTTATTGAGGTATGAATAAAAAAGCAGGCATTAATGATGGAATTGTGTAAAAGGCTGGTTCAACCAGAGCTGAAATTTTGTGCACAGTTCTGGTTGCCACATTACAAGAACAACATACTGCTTTAGAGGACGTACACAAGCTTCGTTCAAATCGGATTAGGAGTAATATATCAACTTGGATAGAGGATTGACTAACCAACAAAAAGCAGAGTCTGGACAAATGGGTCTCTTTCTGGTTGGCAAGATGCAACTAGTAGGATGCCAGAGAGTTCGGTCTTCGGACCACAACTATTTATAATCTATGTTAATGACTTGGAAGCAGGGATAGTAGATTCCATAGCCAGATTTGCAGATGACACTAAAATAGATGGGGTAGTAAATTGTGATAATGAAATAAGAAATTTACAAATGAATATAAATAGACTAAGTGAATGGAGCAAAATTTGGCAAATGAAGTTTAACATGGATAGTTCTCCAATTTGGTAGGAAAAATACAAAGGCAAATTGTTATCTAAATGGAGAGAAACCTTGGAGTGCTTTGGTGAAGAGGATCTGGGCGCTCTCACACAACAATCACAGAAAACCAGTATTCACATACAGCAGGTAATAAGGAAGGAAAATGGAAACTTGGCATTTATTGCTAAAGGAATAGAATATAAAAGTAGTGAAGTGTTGCTGCTACTGTACAAAGTATTAGTGGGAGCATACTTAGAATCTTGTGTATGGTTTTGGTTCCTTTACTTGAGGAGAGATATAATTGCATTGGAGGCAGTTCAGAGAAGGGTCACTAATTGGTTCCAGAGATAAGGGGTTTGTCTTAAGAAAAGAGATTGAATGGTTTAGGTCAATCCTCCCTGGACTTTAGAAGAATAAGAGGAGATCTAATTGAGGTGTTCAAGATGATAAAGGGGATTGACGAAGTAGATGTGGAGAGGATGTTTCCTCGTAGGGCAATTTAGAACAAGAGGTCATAGTTTTAGAATAAGACATGGCAGATTTAAAACAGAGATATGGAGAAATTGCTTCCCTCAAATTTTAGTAGATCTGTGGAATTCACCACCTAAGAGTGTGGTTGATTCCTGGGCGATGAGTAAATTTAAGGAAAAAGTGGACAGATTTTTAATAAGTAAGGGTTTCAAGGGCTATGACGAAAGGGCAGAAAAGTGGAATTGAGGCTGAGCTGTAGCCTAACCCTAATGCAGCCATGATCGTATTAAATAGGCAGCACGGTGGCACAGTGGTTAGCACTGCTGCCTCATAGTGTCAGGAACCTGGCTTCAGTCACTGTCTGTGTGGAGTCTGCATGTTCTCTCCATGTCGGCGTGAGTTTCCTCTGGTTCCCCCATTTCCTCTCACACTCCAAAAGATGTGTTGGCCATGCTAAATTCTCCCACCATGCGTCAGACTAGGGGGTTTTCACAGTAACTTCATTGCATTGTAAATGTAAGCCCACTAGTGGCACTGAAAAATAAACTTCAAATTTCAAATGGTGAAGCAGGCATGAGGGGCTAAATTGCTACTCCTGCTCTTCGTTCTTATATATAGAGGAGGTTTACAAGAATGTCCACAGGGCTTGGAAATTGCAGCTGTGAGGAAAATTTTGATAGTCTTGGGTTGTTTTCCTTGGAACTAAGAAGGCTGAACATGACCTGACTGAGATGTACTGTGATGTGAAGATGCCGGCGTTGGACTGGGGTAAACACAGTAAGAAGTCTGACAACACCAGGTTTAAGTCCAACCGATTTATTTGATAGAGGGAAACCTCGAAAGCTTGTGAGTTTACTATCAAATAAATCAGTTGGACTTAAACCTAATGTTGTCAGACTTCTTACTGAGATGTACAGTACCAGATTATGAGTGGACAAGTAGGGTAGACAGGGATGCCCAGTTTCCCCTAGAGGAGAGATTAATTACCAGTGGACACAGATTTAAGGTGATTGGCAGAAGGATTGGGGGGAAATATGGAGCAACTTCTCCATCCAGCGAGTGGTTTGTGTTTGGAGAAGAGTGTTTAACCAGTATTGCAGTGACTGCAAGTAAATCGGGAAAAGAAAAAGGAAGAAGAAAGAAGAGGACAACGTATAAAGAAACAAATTCTGAAATAACTTCAGGAAAATTAAGCAATTACCTATCATAAAGAAATATTTTAATAGCAGTTTTTTTTGTCTCATAATGGGGGCAATCAATTGCTCATGATGCCCATATGGCCTGGCTATATATAGAATAACAGCTGCTCAGATTACATCAGAACATAAGATGGTTTGAGATGGGAAACGTGTTTTCAGTCCTCAGGTGCCACAACAAGCAAGCTATCCTAGTCTAAACCAGGATACCAAATTCTACTTAAAGACAGAAGACACTGGAAATTCTCAGCAGTTCTGAGAGCATCACCAATCTGCAATGTTAATTCTGTTTCTCTGACCACAGATGCTACCAGGCCTGCTTTCCAGAGTTTTCTGTCACATTGCAGATTTCCAGCATTCACAGTATTTTCTCATGTAACAGTATCTTTATCAAGTTCACAACACACTAAGATTGTGTTACTGTCTGTAATTTACTGGAGATGTGGGGTGGAATTTTCCCATCCCTTCCGCCACGGGAATTGTAGCGAGTGGTGGCAGACCATGCAAAGGTCCGTTGACCCAGGGTGGGAATTTCCGGCTTTGGTTCAAGTACAGCCAGAAAATCCTGCCCATGGTTGTTTTTTAAAAATATTTGTGAGAAGGGGTTTGGCTGGATGACCTGTCTCGATGTTAGAGGAAGGCATATGACGGAATTGTGAAATCTGAATACAGGAAGCCATTGATAAGACTAAAGAATCGGTACACATATCAGTAATCTCAATGACACACTCTTTACAAAATTACCAATTTATTTCAAATCAACATCATTTATTAATATCCCCTTTAGGCAACAAAATGTTAATTTGCTGGTTCAATCTAATAATTCTTTCTGCAGCATATTCTACATCAATAGCATTATATGAAGTGAAGGAATCAGGAAGAAAGCATAAAGAGGATGGAAAATCAAAAGGATGGAACAGTCTGCTTAATTTTGTACGTCTCCTTGCAATGTAACTCAAACTGACTTGGGAACAGATGTCTTATTCTCTGACTATGCTGAGTTTACTGTGGGAATGCTTGACTTTGGTTGATATTTGCTATGTTTTAGGCTCAATATCTGAACCTTGATCTGGGTGAGGGTTTATACTTGCATGAATGCTGGTTAGGACCCTGTAGGCACAGCACCAGATGTTCCTTAGATTATTGGATGGCGAATTAGAACTCATGGGCTCATAATTTCATGTAAGTTGTCGTCTGTGTCAGGACTGTCCAGTTACAGAATCAACCTTCTATTGCCTACCTAATATATATTTTATTCAGAACTGGTCCCCTCCATTTTCTCATTTATAAGCTGTCCTCGGTGAGACCTTGCATGGTCATGCTGACAATATCCAGCTCCATATCACCTACGGTTCTCTGCTCTCCTACTGCCTCCACGCTGCCAGATTGCTTGTCCAGTGTGAGATGAACTGCAACTTTCTCCCATACACTGAAACTATTGCCGTACTCTTGGCACAATTCCAACCACCTTGTCCAGCTGAACCAATCTGTTGGCACTCTCTGTGTCCTACTTGATCACAAACTGAGCTTCTGACCCAACATACTCTTTCACCATAAATATCATTTACTATGATCTCTGTAACATTTATTTAGCTTGTTAATAAACTCATTAACTGAGTTATTCTGAATAAAAAAAAATTTTCTAGTCAGCAGCTCAGCAGAAACTAGTTAACGGAATTGTTTTGTTTTGTTTGTTGAATATTGTTTTGTATCTCCAAGGAAGCTATCTATGGTGGGCTGTTGGTAGCTGTGAGATCATTGCCTAGTCTTCTGATGAAATAAGGATGTAATGACTCAGGAAGCCCAATTTTCTTTTTATTTATTTGTGGAACATGGGTGTTGCTGACTGGCCAGCATTTATTGTCCATCCCTCGTTGCCTTAGGATAGTTGAGAGTCAACCACATTGCTCTGGAGTCACATGTAAGCCAGACCAGGTTATGATGGCAGATTTCCTTCCCTAAAGGACATTAATGAACCAGATGGGTTTTTCTGGCAATTAACAATAGTTTCGTGGTCATCAGTAGATTCTTAATTCCAGATCTTTTTCATTGAATTCAAATTCCACCATCTACCGTGATGGGATTTAAACCTGGGTCCCCAGAACATATGCTGAGTTTCTTGATTCATACTCTAGTGATAATACCACTAGGCCATCGCCTTCCCCAACGGAAAAGGAACATAATTTAGTGCAGAATGCAAAGTAAAACTGCTACCATGGTGTACACACATTAGTCCCTGCCTGGGACAACAATTCAACAGGCGCAGTCCTCGGCCTGCCTTATCACAGGCTCAGGTAATAAATTACAGCTGGGCAGGCCACTGCTAGTTACCCAGGGGAACTCATAATCAATGAGCTCCACAGGGAGATCAATCAGTGATACCCCACGGACCTTCTGGGGGGGGTATCACCCCCTCTGCCCCAGCACCTTCCAAGTCCAAGGGTACCCCCTTACTCCCATAATAATGGGGTCTTCGCCAGCTACTTGCACATGGTCTCAGCAGTGCATGCAAAGTCTGGTGGGGAGTTGAGGTCGGGGGGGCGGGGGGGGGGGGGGGGGGTTGGAGAGAGAGAGAGCGCATGTAACGAATGGGTGAGTACCTCTTCTGTGAAGAGCATTGAAGAACCACTACAAGAGACTCGTGCTTGCTGGCAACCTCTGACTGGGTGTCCATCGCCTCCGTCACCATGTCCAAGCTAGAATCTTCATCATCTAGGTGACTGGCTTCTGAGTTTTTAGGGAACATTCACGCTGTGAAAGACACCGATGATGGCGCGACCACAGAAACAGTTGCCTCTGTGGAGGGCTCCCTATGGCAGAGGTGATCCATGTGCTTCTTTAAGGTCTTCTCCTTGTTTTTCATTTTTTAAGACGGATCCTGCTTTCTCAAGAATAACTCCTGGATGATGATCAAAGTTCCTCATGTGGATCATGTCTCCTAGTTTTAAGTTTGTACCTGGTCTCTGACCATGATGGCCCCTTCTTAGGATTTCTTGTTTTAACTCAACCAGCCAAATGTGGGAACGTCAAGATAAGCCCTAGTCTGAAGGCATCATCCCATCAATAGCTCCGCTGAGGCTATTCCAATCATCACATGCGGCATAGTCTATAGTTAAAAAGGAAACAGCTTAGTTCCTAGAGAACTTGTGGTTTGTTTCTTCGTGCCACTTTTGAATGTCTGGACCACCCACTTAGCCAGACCATTTGAGGACAGAGGCAGAATGTCATGCAGATGTGTCTTACTCCATACGTACACACGAAAGTCTGAAACTTTCTGCTGGTAAATTGTCTGTCATGAGAACCTTTAGTATACCATGTTTATTAAAAGACTGATGGAGTTTCTCTATGGTGTTTTAGAGGTAGCAGAGGTCAACCTGTGCATGTCAATTCATTCTGAATGGGCGCCAGTGAAAATTAAAAACATGGAGCCCATAAATGACCCTGCAAAGTCTGCATGTACTCACACCAAGGGTCTCCCCAGCCATTCCCAAGAGTGCAACGAGGCTGCTGGTGAGGCTTCTGGTTTTTCTGGCAAGTTTTGCACTACTTCGCCAGGTTTTCAATATCATTGTCTATGCCAAGCCACCAGATGTAGCTCCTTGCAAGCAATTTCATCTTAGAAATTCTTGGGTGGCTACTGTGCAATTCTTGAAGTTTTGGTCACTGGCTTGGATGTGGGACAACCACCCGGTCTCTCAACAACATGATGCCAACATCTGTACTCAATTCCTAATATCTACAGAGATAAGGTTTTAAATCCTCCACAGGATGCCCTTGTGGTCCATCACTTAGGATGACACAATGTAGTTTCGCCAACATAGGGTTCTTTTGGGTCCATACTCGGAATTGCTTGGTAGTACATTACCTCATTGACCTGGAATGCACATTTTTTTCATTCTACTTGGACGCCAGCATCAGAAAATTACCATAAGACCTCCTCATAACTCTCCAAATGTTCCTTTGCATCTTCAGCCTGGGTGGTACGCATTTTGCCTGTTTTGGTAGCCCTGGTTGAGGTGGACCCCATGTCTTTAAATGCAGCACAGATGTGCTTGCTCCTCATTGTATTGTGGAGACACTTCCCTTCTAGTTCTGGAAGCTTGCAGCCTCTGACCCCTTTCTTGGCAGCAAGTGAGAGAAATGAGCACTGTCCACTGGAGACTTGGTTTCTATGTTATGGGGATCAGCCAAGGCAGAGGATGGACACCTGAAGCTTCTAGACCTGTTTATCCTGGGAAAAAGCCAGTTCTATGGCTTTAATTGAGGGCCAGAGTTGGTTCAGTCAGCAGCTTCTTTTGGGTTGCAAGATCATCAATTCCCATTGAAAACAATCTTTTAACATTTCCGGAAGTGCTGACTCTTACTCAATGTTCGCCAATTTCCGTAGTCTCATTAAGAATTCGGTGACTGGTTCCCCAGGGAGTCTAGTTGCCGTGTTAAACCTGTAGCGTTGCGGTATAACAGACGGTTTAGAGTTGTTGTGGTCTCATACCATATCTACCAATTCATCAAAAGATTGTGAATCTGGGGCTGTTGGACAGGTTATTTTCGAGGCCCCCACAAGCAGGCAAGAGAATGACTTTTTGTTGTCGGCCTGTTCTATCCCATTGGCCTGGAAGAAGTATCTCATTCTTTTGGCGTACTGGGACTACTTTCTAGTTTCCCACATAGCGGCATTTTCAATATCTCCTTGTCACTCTCTTGGTGGATTTGTTAAAAGGCAAAGCTATCTGAAATATTCTTGTTCCTGGTCATGGCTGTTTACAGACAGCAAAGTAAAATCACTATCATGGTATACACACCCTAGTTCCTGCCTGGGACCACAGGTCAGCAGGTTCATTCCTGGGGCCAACTTCATAAAAGGCTCAGGTAACGAGTTCTAGCTGGGCAGGCCACCGGGGAAACTTATACTCAACGAACCCCAAAAAGAGATCAATCAGTGATTTCCCACGGATCTCATGGGGGTTATCACAAAGGGGATCATAGAAAAATATAAATGTGCTACCTCTTTGACACAAGTTCATGTATATAGTCACTCCCCAAAAGAGCAACATTCAGTCAATAAGGTACCTCTCAGAATGTTAAAAAAGAACACTCATCTCAATCAATACCAAGAGCCTTTCCTGACTTTTGCTTACAGACTAATGAAAAATACTTTCACTTTTCCAACCCTTGAAGTCAGCTCAGTTGCAGTTCCCACTGTTTATCTCTGTGTGAATGGATATTTCTGACAAGTGCATAAACAGTGTATTGACAGTCGACCAAGAGATTTCTTTGCAAATTGTCATATCCTGGTTTTCGCTGACCTCAACAGTTCAATTTTACAGCCATGAAGAAGTACTACAAATGTGGTGTTCTGCTTACACAGACAGTCTTATATGATCTAATGAGTTGTTGAAAAAGAAGAAATGATGCGATGTCACATTTATTCAACAAGAAAAAGTCAAGAGTGTGTTTTTATAAATCTTCTGATTAGAGAGAGATGGTGGTCTGAGGTAATATACAGGCCCAGTCTAAGGCTCAGGCGACAAGGATTCAAATCCCACTACGGGAGCTGGTGAAATTTAAAGTAAATTAATAAATCGAGAATATAAATCTAGCCTCACAAATGGTAACAGTAGCAACTATTGTTCACTAATGCCCTTTAGGGAAGGAAATCTGTCATCTTTACTTCTGGCCCTGATGTGATTCCAGACCCACCACAATGTGATTGACTCTTAACTGCCCTCTGAAATGGCCCTGGCATACTAATTAATTCAAGGACAATTAGGCTTGTGTGGCACCCACCTCTCATGACTTTTTTTTAGAAATATACCAGGGAAATTCCCAGAATTATCAGCAAATGTTCAAATGTAGTACTGCTCTGTAGAGTAAGGTAGCTGGGTTTATGCCTGCCATATTGGAATTTGGGAACTCGAAGAGGTCAACCCCTGGTTTGATTGTAAGCAGAATATCTGTTGTTCCTTTAAATAGCTTTAGTATTGTGACTGAAGATACCAAGAATGTGAGCGAGCGAGCGAGCGTGAGGAGGCATTGGGGGAGGGATGAGGGCTGTTACTCCTATTGTAAAATGAAAGAAACTGTTCTGGAATAAGATCAAAGCAGGAAATGCAATTTAAGATACAAATATTTCAGTTGCATACTTTGAATCTGCCAATTAATAAGACAAGTTTAGAACACTGACTCCAACACCTTCCCCTATGTTGGCTGTAAGGTGGACTCTAACAGCACAAATGAAATTGTGCCCAAGATCTAAAACCTCCATGTAAGTAAAGTGTCACAGATCATTGATTTCTGATAGTCTTAAGATCCCGTCAGTATAGGCTAATAACAGCAATAAGAATAGCAAGATTGCACTTCCCTCTCCCACAATCATAGCACAGCGATAAATTGCACATTTCATATCAAACCACTCTCTGTGCCATTCTTATGAAATAAACTGAAATTTTTGCCTGAATCCATTTCATTAACAATTCTAGTCTATTCCACAGTGCACAATCTCAGTGACCTCAGGAAAGTGCTCATGCATTTTGCAGGTAGCAAATTGAAACTGAAAGCTTTATTACTTAAGTTTGTCTTCCACCTTGTGTCTCAAGTTAGCAGAATTGGGGAAAAAAATCCTCCCAATACTGAGTCTTGACCTTGAAAGAACCTCTAATCAAATGTGAATGATTCAACTCAAAGTAAATGTGCACTATCAAACTGAAAATTCAAGGGAATCTTGTACTCTGTCCTTCCTCTTTTAAAAAACTCATTTATGGGATGTGGGTGGCACTGGCTAGACAAGCATTTATTACCCATTCCTAGCTGCCCTTCAGAAGATGGTGGTGAGTTGCCTTTATGAACTACTGTGGTCTGAGGTGCAGATACACCCACAGATACAATCAATTTCAATTATTGCCACTGCTTTTATTATCAATGACTTTAATAATGATGCTCATCATAAGCCCCAAGACTTTTGAATAGATTTCACGTTCCTTTTGTAATATTCAGGAAAATAATTCTGCATTTTATTAAATTAATTCAGTCTACAAACTATTCATTCTGAAGTGTTGGGATTCTTTCCTTTTGAACACAGTGTAGCCTGTAACACTCCTATTCCTGTGTTACATTCGCGTAATGAACGTTCAAGAAAAAGCTAATTGTAAAATAATCTTTAGGATCTAGACAGGCTGGGCGAATGGGCCAGGAAATGGCAAATGGAATTTAATGTTGGTAAGTGTGAGGTGGTCCACTTTGGTAGGGATAATGGTAGGAAGAACTATTACTTACGTGGCAAAAAACTGCAGCAGGCGACGGTGCAGAGGGACCTCGGGGTCCTTGTGCATGAGTCGCAAAAACCCAGCCTGCAGGTGGTCAGGAAGGCTAATGGGATGCTGGCCTTCATAGCGAGGGGGTTTGAATATAAAAGTAGGGAGGTCTTGCTGCGGCTGTATAGGGCATTGGTGAGGCTGCAGCTGGAGTACTGTGTGCAGTTTTGGTCGCTGTACTTACGCAAGGATTTTTTGGCCTTGGAGGGAGTGCAGAGGAGGTTTACTAGGCTGATTCCGGAGTTGAGGGGGTTGAGTTATGAGGAGAGGCTGAATAAACTAGGCTTGTACTCGTTAGAGTTTAGAAGAATGAGGGGAGGTCTCATTGAGACGTATAAGATGATGAATGGGATGGATAGGATAGAGGTGGAGAGGCTCTTCCCACTCAGAAAGGACAGTAGGACTGGGGGCACAGCCTCAAGATAAAGGGGGGGCGGTTTAGAACAGAGTTGAGGAGGAACTTCTTCACTCAAAGGGTGGTGAATCTCTGGAATTCTCTGCCCGTTGAAGTGGTGGAGGCTGCCTCGCTAAATATTTTTAAGACGCGGGTTGATGGGTTTTTGATAAGCGAGGGGATTAAGGGTTATGGGGAGAGGGCGGGAATGTGGAACTGAGACACGACAGATCAGCCATGATCTTACTGAATGGCAGGGCAGGCTCGAAGGGCTGGATGGCCTACTCCTGCTCCTATTTCTTATGTTATGTTAACCAGTATTGATTTGTCTGTGGTGCATCTTTCGCTGCCATTTGTTTCTGTCACTTTCATTTAAGCAAAATGCATATAAAGCCATTTAACAATACTACATGCAATTATTTCTTTACAAAATAACTACTGCTGGCCATCAAGTCAGGATTCATTCAGTGTACTAATGATTCTATTTTAGTTTGCAATTTGAAATCAATATCAACTTTGGAAATCCACAGCATCCAGATTTAAAGCGACACCATTCCTTTCATTAAGCTCCACAACATAGAAAGCACTATTGCTATTACTCTTGCTAAAATAACAAACAAAATGCATGCTATATAATTGCATTAAGCTTTTATTTAAATATATCTGTGACATTTCTGTGTCTGCTGTCTTAGTACTTGGTAGTAACGCATTTAAAATAAAAAGGTTATTACAGACAAAAGGAATCTTACACAAATGCATTAAGCATTTGTCAGCCAATGTCAGAACCAACCATTTCCAAGATTATGTCTAACCCAATTTCAAATGCTTTCTTGAAAGCAATTATCTCAAAATTACTGTGATACAATATTTAAAATGTTGTCCTGCAACACTTATCTAATTTTGTAACTTGATGTTCCTACCATTCCATATTCATTTCAGTCAAATCATAGATGTAAAATGAATGTTGAAGCAATGTTTAGTCCACTTGGACATTGGTGATCAGTCACACTGAGAGCAGCTAGAGTAGTGAAGCCTTTTCCAATGGGAAAGCAGCACATTACCTTTCTTTTGCCAGTAACTTTTATCTCCTAATGTGACAGTCACAATCTCTGAAACGTAATTATTTCATTCATCGCAAACTATTGGGTTTCAAATGTGATATAAAATGATCTTACAATTCCTCACTCACTATTCTGACTTCTGATCTGCTCAAAACTGGCAAGTCATTGTTCATCCAATTATTCCTTACACCATATAAGAACATAAGAAATAGGAGCAGGAGTAGGCCATCTAGCCCTTCGAGCCTGCCCCGCCATTCAATAAGATCATGGCTGATCTGTCGTGGCTCAGTTCCACGTTCCCGCCCTCTCCCCATAACCCTTAATCCCCTCGCTTATCAAAAACCCATCAACCCACGTCTTAAAAATACTTAGCGAGGCAGCCTCCACCACTTCAACGGGCAGAGAATTCCAGAGACTCACCACCCTTTGAGTGAAGAAGTTCCTCCTCAATTCCGTTCTAAACTGCCCCCCCTTTATCTTGAGGCTGTGCCCCCTAGTCCTACTGTCCTTTCTGAGCGGGAAGAGCCTCTCCACCTCTATCCTATCCATCCCATTCATCATCTTATACGTCTCAATGAGATCTCCCCTCATTCTTCTAAACTCTAACGAGTACAAGCCTAGTTTATTCAGCCTCTCCTCATAGCTCAACCCCCTCAACTCCGGTATCAGCCTAGTAAACCTCCTCTGCACTCCCTCCAAGGCCAAAATATCCTTGCGTAAGTGCGGCAACCAAAACTGCACACAGTACTCCAGCTGCGGCCTCACCAGTGCCCTATACAGCTGCAGCAAGACCTCCCTACTTTTATATCCAATCCCCCTTGCTATGAAGGCCAGCATCCCATTAGCCTTCCTGACCACCTGCTGCACCTGCAGGCTGGGTTTTTGTGACTCGTGCACAAGGACCCTGAGGTCCCTCTGCATCATCGCCTGCTGCAGTTTTTTGCCACGTAAGTAATAGTCCTTCCTACCATTATTCCTACCAAAGTGGACCACCTCGCACTTACCAACATTAAATTCCATTTGCCATTTCCTGGCCCAATCGCCCAGCCTATCTAGATCCTTCTGCAGACTCTCCACACCCTCCGCGCAATTTGCCGTTCCACCAATCTTGGTGTCATCAGCAAATTTCGACACCATACACCATATCCTGTGTGCCATGATGGAGGATAGAAATTTGAGCGGCGATTCAACCCATGAGCTCTCCTACTATCTGGCTCAAATGTAGACTGACAGAGGCCTGAATGAGGGCTGCCTCAGGAGGAGAAAGGCATGCATATTGCATTGAAACTTAAAAAAAGAAAAAGTTAGTATTGATGTTATTTTTAAATGGAAGGATAGGATCACAAACATTAATGAAAATTGTGAAGGTATGCTTACGTAGTTTTCAGTGATTATAATTATTAATGTTAGGAGGATTTCAAGCCTTTAGAATATTGAATGGCAAAATTCCAAATCAAAGTGAGTCAAAATGTAGACGATAAAAAAGATTTGCATTTACATGATCACAGCATATCCTAAAGCATTTTATTGCAATATAGTTACTGTTGTAATGTTGGAAACTGCAATGATTTCAATGAGGCCATTGAGGTTGGCTTCTTAATATATGAACTTCCTGATTGAGCTCTTTATTGCATGTCCAAACAGGGAGTCTTTGTTGTATGTCTCACTGGGAGTGTCAGGTCTCCTGGCACACCAGATGTTGACTCAGAACTTGTTACACTCTGTGAACTTTAATAGAGCTCGTAAATAAAAGGGAATCTGGTGAAGGGATACCGGCCTCTGCTGACTTATTTCAGAAATATAGCTGCCAATTTACGCACATGAGCTGCCAAAAGTAGCACTATCATAGTGACTAGGTCATTTTTTTGGATGTTGATTGAGGGATAAATATTGACAAGACACTTGGGATAAATTCTCTGCTTTTTAAAATAATGACGTGGGATCTTTTACATCCACCCGAGTGGGGTAGGACAGACTTGGTTTAATACTTCACCTGAAAGATAGAGGGTGGGATTTTACGGCCTCGCTCATCCCAAAACCGTAAAATCCCGCCCACGGTCAACAGACCTTCCCATTGTCCGCCCCTCGCTCACTCCGGTTCCCATGTCAGGTGGAATGGTAAAATTCCAGCCGGATCTCTGCTGGTTCAGCATTCCTTCAGTATTGTATTGGAATGTCAGTCTTGACTTTGTGCTCAAATCATCACTGGCACTCTTAGGCTTAATAATGTTAATATCTGATGATAAAGTTTATTTCAGCAGCAGACATGGAGATTGCTTTTCTCCACTGAATATAACTAAAGATCATTACAAACCAGAAAAGTTCTGATTTTATTTCTCCTTTTCCTCATTCTAATGATTGGTTCAGTGGACCGTGTTTACTATTGATGTTGCTCATGGGAAAAAACATACTCCATAGGATTTTGGAAAAACATGCAAGAAGTTCAACAAATAGTAGGGGTTGAGAATTAGCTGTGAAAGTAATGGCAAGGCACAAGGCATGCCATTATTTATGGATAAATGGTGCAGCAATTTCGGGGGGGGGGGGGGGGGGGGGCAGATGTGTGTTTAGGTCGGAATATCTGAAAGTTGTTGGTCAAGTTACTAGTGCTAGTTTTGTTAAAATGACTTTGTGTCCTTACCCTCTCCATTTTTATTAGGAATTCGGTCTCTCTGCATATTAAACTTATCAAAGTTCTAAAGCATGTCCTTGCAAGCAGAAATATATTTTGTGATAGCTATTAATTATTATATAATCTGGAACCACATTAATTATTACAAGTGTGGATGTCTTGGTTTCAGGTTTCAGCATTTTGGGGAAATTCAAAATATTCAAATTTTATACACTTTTGTTAGCTTTAACCTCTCTTATTTGAATCTTTCATTTTTTCTGTTTATTTCTCTTTCTGATCTGAATTGAATTCAGTTCTTTATTTTCCAATTCTTAAATATCAATCAGGTTCCAGGCGTCCCATTTCACCATTATCTGCTCACATTATTGGCAACTTTGTGGGCAAAAATGTCTTCAGTTGAAGCATGCAAAGGCGAGTCTAACTAATGACAGAAGACTATGTGTACCGCTACACCACATTCTGACCCAAGAGGTTTATTTCATCATCACAGATTTTCATTATTGATTTCTGCAATAGTTTCTGGCAGAAATATTAAGGAATGATGTCTTGCAGCATGGAGCATGCTGAAATGGGGCTAAAGTGGTTTTAAAGTCCAGAGACAATACTTTGAAGATCAAAAGTTATTGATTAGTATTTTAAAAAATCTTATCCAAATAAGATCCCAGCCTTTCAGTGTCCTTGGTTGCAGTCTAATGGAGCTATTGTCGAGGAATCACAAAAGCCCTGGTACAGCTGCAGTTATAACAACAGGTTAAAAGCTGGGAATTCTGCAGTGAATAACTCACCTCCTGACTCCTCAAAGCCTGTCTACCAGTTACAAAGCATACAACAGGAGTGTGATGGAATACGCTCTACTTTTTGGATTAGTGCAGTTCCAACCCTCTTAGCAAGTTTGCTGCATAGGAGATTCTCCCTCATCTTAGTGGGCCACAGATTTGAAATGAAGCTTATTCACTAATCATGGCCCAATGAATAAGATTAAATACATGAAACTCAGGCAGAAAATTTCATAACGTGTTGGAGAAAATGCTTATAATCATTTATGTATTATTAGAACAATCATCAACCTCAAATGGTAAAAATAAAATATTTACACTTTGGACATAGAGGGAGCACATGGCTCTCACATTTAATATTGCGTGCAATCAGCATACACCTCACTTCACTTGTTCTTGCTTTAGCGAGGATCACTTCAGTCATTTGGGCAGGAAAAAAAAACTACATAAGTAGACATCACAGGAATGTGGCAACTCTGTGCATGGGCAATGGTCAACAAAATGTCTTCTGTGCTGCATGTAGCCTTAACATTGCCCACTACTGCTCAAGAAGCTACATACTATTCAGGACAAAATAGCACATTTAATTGTTACTGCATCCACCAACTCAAACATTCACTTCCTCCACTATCAATGCACAGTAGTTGCAGGGTATACTATACATGATGCATTGCAGCAATTGGCCAAGCTGCCCCGAGAGGCACTTTTGAAACCTGCGATCTCTACCACTCAGAAGGAAGAGGGCAACTGATGCAGGGGAACATCATCACCTGTAATTTCCAAGCCACATTGTATCCTGACCTGAAAACTACATAAAAGTTTACCTTCACTGTTCAATAAAGCACCATCACCTTCCCAAGAGCAATTGAGGCTGAGCAAGAAATGCTGGCCTTGCCCGTGATCCTCACATTCCATAAAATAATTCAAGAAAAACTCTCTTACTGAAGTGAGGATCATGATCTTAGTTGAGATTCAGGAAATCAGGCTAATGAGCTGGGAAATCTGAATAAATTGATATTGGGGATGCACCTCCACCCTAACTACTTTCCTGTTTCTTTAATTGAATGACAAAAAAAACATATTCAAGATTTCCTCTAAATTACTTGACTAACGTAGTAGATGATGTAACAGAAGAATGTTCTACTGCCACATCTAATTGCAGCAATATGTTTAATTAAGTTTAACAGCCTAATTGTTTTTAGGACTTACTGAAGAGCCTGGTTTTCCACGTCATCCTTTGGTATATGGAAATGTAGACAGACATGCAACATGCCTTCGACATTTTACAAAATTAAAACTGCTCCTGAAATGGAAGTTATTGTTCTGAAATGGGTCCAAAGGGTTAGAATGTAGAATGTTGACATTAGTAAAGGAGCAGCTATCACAACGATTCAGGTATAAGTTTCAATTCTCCATCTGAATCATCTCTCAAGAAGGAACAGAAATCCCATGTACCAAGAATTGTACCCTGAGGTTTAAAAATAATTGTTTAGAGCTTGTTTAAAGCTAAGAAAGCTAGTTTCAGAATGACTGAAGATTGAGTCACCTTCATGCTGATCAATGGAGTTGAAATCAGTGGGGTTTCTCATGAATTTCTCATGAATTCGTATTTTGCCGACTACACTGCCACAACAACAAAAGCCACTCTCTTTAATATTGGTGGTGGCGGAACTTAGAATCATAGAAATTATGCAGCACAGAAAAAGGCCACTTGGCCCATCATGTCCGTGCTACTTAAAAAATCAGCCACCCAGTCAAATCCCGCTTTTCAGCATCTCGTCCATAGCCCTGCAAGTTATGGAATTTGAGGTGCATATCCAGACATCTTTTAAATGAGTTGAGGGTTTCTGCCTCCCCTACCCTTTCAGCCAGCACAGTGGCAAGCACTGCCGGCTCACAGCACCAGGGTCCCAGGTTCGATTCCCGGCTTGAGTCACTGCCTGTGTGGAGTTGCACATTCTCCTCATATCTGCATGGGTTTCCTCTGGGTGCTCCGGTTTCCTTCTACTATCCAAAGATGCGTGGGTTAAGTTGATTGGCCATGCTAGACTGTCCTTCAAGACAGGGCCTAGGTAGGGTAAATACATGGGGCTAAGGGGATAGGAGCTGGGTGGCATTTTGGCCGGTGTAGGCTTGATGGGCCAAATAGCCCCCTTCTGCACTATAGGAATTCTATTATTTTTAGGCAATGTGTTGTAAGCCACTCAACTCTCTTGATAAAAAAAAATTCTCATCTTGCCTCTAATATTTCTACCAATCTATTTAAACCTATGTCCCCACCAATCACTGACCTCTCTGCTAAAGTAAATAGGTCTTTCCCATCCACTCAATTTTGCACATCTCAATCAAATCTTCCCTCAGCTTCCACTGCTCCAAGATAACAACCCCAGCCTATTCAATCTGTCCCTTGAGCCACAATTCTCCATTCCTAGCAAAGTCCTCATTGTAAATTTCCTCTGTACCTTCTCCAGTGCAATTACATCCTTTCTGTAATGAGGTGACCAGAACTGCACAAGTACTCAAGCTGTGACCTATCTAATGTTTTATATAGTTCCAGGATTAGACTTTCAAAGAGCATTTGATACAGTACTCCACAACAGACTTTTGAGCAAAAATTAGAGTTCATGGAATAAAAGGGAAGTAGCAACATTAATACAAAATTGGCTGAAGACAGGAAACAGAGTGCTGAGTTCAAAATTTGCATATGTAATGAAACTTAGACGCATTGTGAATTGTGAGAAGTTGGTGTAGAACTTCAAAAGGACATGGACAAGTTGGAGGACTGGCTGGTGAATGGATGGAGTGATTAGTGGCAAGGTGATGGGTGGGGGGTGCAGTGATTAGTTGGGGATGTACACTTTTGAGTGTGGGGTGGTGGGCAGGATGGTCAGCTGTGCAGTCAGGTGGTGCCTGGCAAGGGGGGTCTTAGGTTATCCCCAGACCACCAGTTGGGTGGTCATCAATGGGGGGACAGTCAGAGGATGGAAGTAGTAATCAAGGGATTGGGGGCGTAATCCAGGAGATTACGTACCCTGGGTCAGACCATTGGAAGCATCTGAAGACTGTGTTTAGAGTATCAGATGGTTCTCAGTGCAGAGTAATTGTCCAACAGAAGTTTGAACTTGTTCCATGCAATCCTTATGTGGGTACTTTCAGGGCTTCTCCAGTGCATCTTTAGGTACCTCTTGGGTATGATAGCCTGGAAATGTGAAGTTATGGACTATAGAATACAGCACAAGAAGGTTATGTTAAACTGTACAAGACATCAGTTTGGCCTCAACTGAAGTATTGTGTCCAGTTCTGAGTGGTACACTTTAGGAAGGATATGAAAGCATTGGAATGAATGCAGAAAAGAGTCATAAAAATGTCTCCGAGGATGAGGAACTTCAGTTATGAAGATAGGCTGGAGAAGGTAAGGTTTTCTTTTCTTGGAGAAATGTTCCCACTTACGAAAGGATCAAAAAAAAAAGCACGTATTTAAACAAATTGGCAAAAAAACCAAATGCAATATGAGGAAAAACACCTTTTCAGGTAGTGCATAATTAAGGTGTGGAATGCACTGCCTGCGCGTGTGGTGGATGCAGGTTCAATCACAGCATTCAAAAGATAATTAGGCTGTTATCTGAAAAGGTAGAATGTGTAGGGTTATGGGGAGAAGGCAGGAAAATGGTACTTAATAAATTGTTCATTTGGCGAGCCAGTGCAGACATGACAGGCCAAATAGCCTCCTGCATTTTTATAATTCTTGTTATTCTGTGATTCAATCGAACCACCATACGACATAAATTGATTATGTACACTGGTCGTTCAGAAATGGAATATTGCATGTGAACAAGTTGTAATCAGGCCACACTGGACATGCCTTAATTAGGGCATTTTGATCAGAAACATGTAGAGAACCAAGTTGTAAAAGTGTACTATTGTAAGACAGATTTGGATTTGGAGGGCTGATCAATCTAGAGACTAAGCTCAGAATTGCAACCCATTTGGTTTTCCAATCGTCTGACAATTATAAGTAAAGCATTCTTAATAAATCTATGAGCACTAGAGCTCAACGAGAGCCTTAATGATTATGGAGAATTAAAGGATCATCCAATTATTAATAAGTACCATCCTGGGACATCAATGTAGCATTTCACTTACCAACACTAGGTTGATGCCTTTGTTTCAGTTCGTTCAGCAAAATGTTAATCTTCTTCCAGTTAAAATTTAGGCCTTCAATTTTTCCCTGAAATAATTTAAGCAAAAACATAAACCTAAATGAGCTGGCACATAGGTTCTCGTGTTCAAAAGCTCCTGTAGTTACAGTAATAACAATAGTAATTAGCAAGTTAAAATGGACAAATCACTTAATCTGAATCATTAAAATTAATTAATTAAAAATGATTTTAAAATTATTTAAGCATGGCAAATATATTTTCTGAGGTAACCAATGACTCAAAAGTTGTAAGAACTCAGGTTTGCCCAAGATAGACTCAATAACAAAGGGCACCTTTGCGCCTTCACCACCCAGAGGATTGACAAAATTCTATCAGCTCTTTTCCCCATATCACAACAAGGCTACCAAAAATGTTGTCTATTCAACCATCATCTGATGAGATGGTAAATGGTATCCCTTGTTTTCTTGTCTATAGTAATTACTTCATAGGGCATTCTGCCTCTAAATGGTAAAAATCAACAAAGGGCTGATTTCAATCGGGTTCTTTAGTAGCAGAACACAGCATTATCTTGCTGAGCAGTTTGGGTACAGGTGTGTACACAGGGATAGTACAAACAGCTTTCAGTAATGATTGTGTCTGTAAGACATCATCAGCCATATGAATGAACTGCTGACTGTGCACAGAAACCACTGTGAAATGTTAATAGGCACTCTAAGGCTACTGGTGGTAATTTTATCAGGTTCTTCAGTGTTGTCTATTTCTTTGCTGGCAAGAAAATACATGGCATTGGAACTTGAAATAAGCTGAACACCAATAAAACAACGGCAACACTCAAGTCAGGCAACTTATTTTTTACATTAGGATTTTTTGATTGATAGGAGTAATATACCAGACCAGCACGAATACTATTGCATTACTTATCAACTCTCCATAGACTATGGCTGAAGACAACTACAGCCTTGACCTGAAGGACACAGATGCAAAGTATTATAACCTGCTTTTACTCTCTCCAGACTGTGTTATTTCTAGAATTTTTACTTCTTTTTTCAGATTTCCACCATTTGCAGTTTTGCCCTTTGATATTATCTTTCAGCTTGAACAGTATCGCAGTGAATTTATAGGTGGAGATTTTTTATCATACTGGAATGGGTCAGTCAGTATGCTTCGATATATGTTAACCTCCTTGGTATTTCAAGATCTTCTCTTCCTAACATCAAATGTACACGTGGAAACATTTCTAAGATGAGCTCTAGCAATTTCCAAGTGACAAAACACCAGGATATCTATCTTGGAGGCAGGCTATTCTTTAGAAATGGTGAAAAGTAGGGTAGACCAAAGCTCAAGTGCCTTACACTTAAGTCAAAGAAAAAAAAGTGACTGAATTCTGAAAGAGGAGTTAATGTATCCTTTTATTGTGCAAAGGCTGAAGGGTTATAATGAGTGAAAGCTTTTACGATTTATCATAATCACATCATTATGTTTATCAGTATGTTGGTGGTAATTAACTAAATTGCTGAGTAGAGCCCTTGTGTATAAGAGGAGGGCATTAGCATAACTGTAGACATTTTATACATTATTCCTTGCTTACTTTTTTTGAAATCTTTAGTTAGAGGTTTTTAAATGGTATTTGTGAAATACTAATTTTTTAAATTAATTGAAATCTCTGTTCCTGACAGAAGTAGCGTTTGGCATAATCTGTTGCAGCTGTTCAAGAGCAACTGTGAAACATCGCTACAGGAAAATGGCAACAAACAGCTGCTTCCAATTGGTTGAAGGTGACAGGAAGATTAATTTACCTAATAACAAGCTGATCCTGCACTGATTTATAGTGTGGCATGCATGATGATCTCAAAGTAGATGCTAACTAAAAAGGAGCAATCACCTTTGATCATAGATGATAAGTAAGACAATAGAGTCAGGGATCACTCCATGGTATAAAATCTCTGGAACAGTTGTTCCTAGATTCCAGAAAGATCCCAGTTGATTGAAAAATGACAAAATGTATATCTCAATTCAAAAATGGGGGATATTCTGTTTTTGTTTCAGATTCCAGCATCTGCAGTATTTTGCTCATTTTAGATGCTGGTGGGATGTTTTTCTTCCTTGGGGAACCTAGAACTTGAGGGCTCAGTTTAAAAATAGGAGGTCACCCATTTAAGATGGAGACAGGGAAGAACTTCTTCTCACTGAGGGTTGTTAGTCTCTGGAATTCTCTCAAGTGGAGGCTGGATCACTGGGGTTCAAGGAATATGAGGGGATGTTGGGAAATGGAGGTAATCAGACCAGCCATGCTTTTACTGAATGGTGAGGTAGGCTTAAGAAACTGAATGGCCTATGCCTGTTCCTATTCATTACAATCTTATGAACATATCTTTTAACTATATCTAAGTATGTTTTTAGAAGCAGCTATCCTGAAACTTTATGCTATTGTTTGGGATAACTAATCAATGAGTTCCTGTAAAAAAGTTATATGATCGGTGCAACTTGTGGGCCGAAGGGCCAGTTTGTGCTGCAGTGTTCTATGTTCTATATAACCTATACAAATAAATTATGGCATAAATTAGATTACATCTGATTTAGTCATGCAACATAGGCCAGGATTTTCCAGCCCAGTCATGACAGGACCTGCCCCTGGGAATGTAGCAGGCCAGCCAAAGATCCAACGACATTCAGTAAGACCTGATGATCCTGGTGGCAGGCAGAATGCCAGAAAATCCTATCCATAGTCAGCAGTAAAGAATAACAAGTCATTTATTTAGAGACTTTCACATCCTTGGAGCATCTCAAATTCTAAACAGCCAATTTGGGTCTTTTGAAGCATTGTCATGATTGTAAAATAGGGAAGAATGGCAAGTCAATTTATGCATAGCAAGATCCCACAAGCAGCAAAGGGAAAAATGACCAGGCAATTTGTCTTTATGGCGCTAAAGGGATGAACATTATCTTCTTTTCTATCACTCTACCAGTAGAATTGTAACAAGGCAAATTATTTAAATATTTTGAAGTAAAATAGCTCAATGTAATATGCTTCAAAATTACTTTTGTGAAGACTACTTAATTTGAGCACAGTACATTCATGACATTTGAAAGTACTGTTCCGGTTATGACTGACAATTAGCATACCGTATAGTATGATAAACATCTCTTAAGGCTGACATCATGGTTTCAAAAGTTCAGTTATAATAGATGCAGGTGAAGACTGGCAATGGTCTTGAATCACAACACGTATGCTAAATATATAAATGTAGTTCCTTACTTAATGACTCCATGTTGTCACTAAGTCCTGCTCTATAGTAGTAGGTATGTGGCAGCATTGAAAGCATAGCTTATCAAAGCCATTTTTTGTTCTAGTAATCAATTAATGCATTTATCTGCTTCTTGTACTGATATCAATTAATGGCTTTAAAATTGTAAGTTGATAATGAATTTATCAAATTATATTTTTTGTGAAATGTTGTGTCTAACATTTTTTTATTAAGTTAATAAGGGGGAGTCCAGAACTAGGGGTCATAGTCTGAGGTTAAGGGATAAATCTTTTAGGACTGTGGTGAGGAGAAATTTCTTCACCCAGAGTGGTTAGTGTGTGGAATTCACTATCACAAAAAGTAGTTGAGGCCAAAGCATTGTAATTTCAAGAAGCAATTAGATATAGCTCTTGGAATTAAAGAAATCAAGGGATTTGGAGGAAAGGCGGGAATAGGATATTGATTTTGATGATTAGCCATGATCAAAATAAATAGTGGAGCAGGCTCATAGGGCCAAATGGCCTCCTCCTGCTTTGATTTTCTATGTTACTATGTAATTTACACAAATCAAATGAAATAATAGTTTTAATGCAGTCACACAAAAACTACAAGTGTATTATCAGGTTATTTATTTCATTGCTGTGGGAGCTTGTTGTGCACAAATTAGCAGTCACATTTCATACATTAGAATGGCAAACCCACTTCAAAAATATTCCATTGGAATGAAGCACCTGGAAAGGCTGTGAAAGGCAAATAGAAATCCAAGTTATTTCATTGTTTTTTATTGTAACAGTGAATTCATCCTGCAGCCCTCCCAAAACTAAAGTAAGACATAATGTTGCATAATTTATAAGAGGCCCCACACAACTTCATAGGAAATAGGAGGAGGAGAAGGAATAGGGTCATTCAGCTCCTCAAGCTTGCTCTGCCATTCAGTTGGATCATGGATGATCTTTCATCTCAAAGCCATTTTCTTGCACCATCCCCATGCCCCTTGGCTTCGTTAATATCTAGATTTCCATAACCTCAATGATTAAGCCCCCCCAGTCCTCTGGGGCAGAGAATTCCAAAGATTAATAACCCTTTGAGTGTGGAAATTTCTCCTCATTCTAGTCATAAATGGCTACTTCTTATCTGAGAATGTGCCCCCTGGCTCCAGACAACCCAACACGAGGAAACATCACTTCTGTATCCACCGTGTTGAGCCAGTAAGAAGTTTATATGTTTCAATGTGATTGTCTCTCATTCTTCGAAAGTCTAAAGAATACAGTCCAAGTATCCTCAATATTTCTTCATAGGAAAATCCTTCCAACCCACGAATCAGTATGATGAATCTTTGTTACACTCCCTTTTTGGCAAGTATACCCCACCTTCAGCAAGGAGACCAAAACCTTCAGCAATACCCCAGCTCTGATGAAAGGTCATCCAGACCATGCTGTCAGATCTGCTGAGATTTTCCAGCATTTTCTGTTTTTGCCTCAATCTTGCTAGTTTTCTTTGACAATTTTGCAAGCCTCTTTCTTTGATCTAATGCAATCTTTACCTTCTCTTGTTAGCTGTGGTTGAATCCTTTCCCCTGTTCAGCCTTTCTGCCTCAAAGATCTGTACATTTGTAGCAAACCATGGAATTATTTCTTAAAAGCTAGTCACTGCCTGTCTACCATCATAATGTTTAGTTTCCCAAACTACCACAGCCAACTTGCCCTTCATGCATTTGTATTTTCCTTTGTTCAGATTTAAGACGCTAGTTTCAGATTGAACTACATCACTTTAAACTTAATATAAAATTCTGACATATGATGGTCACTTTCCCTAAATACTCCTTTTCAAGCAGGTTATTAATTAGCCCTTTCTCATTGCATGATATTAGATCTAAAAATGGCTTGTTCCTTAGTTGGTTCCTCAACAAACTATTCTAGAAAACCATCTTGTATACATTCCAGGAATTTGCATTAGTGCTAAATTAGTTTACCAATTATACAAGTAGATTGAAGTCCTCTATGATTACTGTATTGCTCTAGTTACATACACTTCTAATTTCCATAGATGTCCACATTCCAAACAACAAATGATCTCTAGATATGCCCTACTGGGCATTCCAATTTCCCACTTAACCTCCTAAGAGAATTTCTGTATTAAAACTTTTAGGCTGTATTTTTACTTCCCAGGTAAGAGGCTGACCATGGAAAGGCACATTGACCTTGGGCAGGATTTTATGGTTTTGGGACAAGCAAAACCATAAAGTCCCGCCCATGATCTCTATTCAACTGCAGCCTACAACCTCCAGACAGCATTTCTTTCCTGCCCAGCAGTACTTAGTTCTTGGGAGTATCTGATCACCTTCAAGATAGAATTGGACTTGTTCTCTGACTGGAGCAGAGATTGCATCGTACAATACATAAATGAATTGTCTAAGACTAATCAGGTCCAGAGTAACCTCTTAGACTAATTTTGAACATCTAAGGGGGTCAGAGAGGAATTTTCCACTATACCTCCTTCCCTCAATTGGTCTGGATTTTACCTGGTTTCATAGGTTTCCAAGAAATAACATAACTTTCACACTGGGTGGGCAACATCTTTATCGTGATACATAACACATTGCTACTGTGCATGATAGGTTGGGTGAATCAGAACATGTTTTCCGGTCTGTCATTGTTTGTATCTTCATACTAAAGCCTGTACAAATCCTGCTCCCAACTAGATATTTATCCAGCTGTTTTTTTTTTAAGAAAAAACTTGAACTGCTTTTGCTATTTTTTGCACCCCAATTATTCACTCAAACTTTGCAGTTTGTATCAGACATTTTACTGCAGACTTTTAAAAGAAATAGCAACTTTAGTTTTGTTAACAACTGAAAGTAGGAGAATACAAACTTCTCCAGAAATAAGAGCTGAACATTTTATTTTATAAGCTTGTCAACCTACATTATTTTTGTTCCTCAGTTCATTTTCTCCTTATGTACCTCATAGGAAAATGTATTTATTCATCCCGAAAGACAACATATATGTTATTCAAGTACTGAATTCAAATTAAATTTGAATTATTCATCTTTATGGCAGTTATTATGATTATGATCTGATTGCTCTGTCTTATTTCAATTTATAAAATCTTGTTGTTCAAATTACAGATTTAAAATAAATCATTAGAAATTGCCAAATCTCTAAGACTAAACCATATATGCAAGAGAGTGTTACCTTCAATGGTTGAGGGATGGATTTTTCCTTACAGAAGTGCTGTGCCTTGAACAATATACCTTCCACATCAGCCTGCTTGGCTTGTACTCCTTCTTCTATCTCCTTAAAACAGAAATAGATTAAAAATATACATCAATCTGAAGTGATCAATATCACCATTTAAAGGTGTTGATTCTTTTACAGATCACAGAAGTTATTCCACACTCATTATGCTCCAACAGCTTGCTTATGCTAACTTACTAACCAGTGTATGTAGAACATTCTGATTTACACCCCTCTGCATAGGCATTGAATGCGCCATAGTTGCTGTAAATGTGCGTTTTACTTTCTTATCACCTCTCAGCAGAACTAGAATAAAGCAGGGAGTTGTTTCAAATTCAATTAGGCTTGATTATGCTAGCAGTTACATATTTTCAGCAGCTTTTCAAATTCAATTCTCACCTAAGATTCACCAACTTCAAGATGAGAAAATCATATAAGGAAAGACGGAACGTAAAAGGCTATTCATGCAACCAAGACAAATCACTCCAAAGAATATAAACAATACGCTCTATGTCAGTTATATACTTGCCTGCCCTCAAAGATAGTTCACCAAAATTGATCTAAACTACCCCTCTTAGTATTCCGGTCCAGCTTTCCCCGATGACATTCTATGGTCTTAAGAGCACAGAATCCATCCCTTTCAATGATGTACCTGATGATCTAGGTCTTTAAGTTCTATTCTTAACCAGTTTTTTTTCATCACTGAAGGATTTAATTAACCGCTTTTGTTGCAAGTCTGTTTCAAATAAGCATTACTGTTGTCAGTGGATAGAAATTCTGTTAATCTCTTGTCTCTCTTGAGGCATGTTAATTTTAAAGCTATGTCCTCTACTGCTGTAGACACACTGCTAAATGAAACAATGTGCTCACATCTACATTATCCATGCCTTTCAGCATTTTAAGACTTGGATCAGTTTTGGGTTTCTGTCGTCTTTTCTCTACTAAAAATAAATTAATTCTGTGTGAATCTCTGCATAATTTGAACTTAATGAAAATACCGTATCCCACTAAGCCAATCTGTCACCAGCTGATGCACAAAAAAACCTAAGAAACCATTGGTGATCTAGTCACTCTTGATACAGGGAATAGGCATGTATGTTAAGCAGTTAAAATTACATAACATACCAAATATGAACCTACTAATGATATGTACATCAGGATGACATGGTTTAATTTATGATCAAATACTCTGAAGACACATCCTTAATTTGGTTCATTAACAAAAGCTTCCCAATGATCAGAATTTTCCACTCCCATTGCATTGGGTGGGTTTGGCATCAAGAGCATAAAATATCACAAGGAGGTCAAAATCGCATTTCATATTGACATAAAATTAGGAAGTGATTGTCCCCTCTGTCAATGGTGGGCTGCGTTTCCCACTGTTCAACCTCAGGAACATCATTGTAATGAAATAAAATATCATTATCAGGCCATTATGCCGGAAACATACCCTCATATCCAAAAATCTATCCAAGATGGCACGATGTCAGAATGGGTCAAATCATGACTGGTCTCAGAAGGCATGCACTTGATGAATGGTACTCTGATGGGAGCTTGAAAGTAAGTGAAGTGTGCAGGAGGGAGAGAGTCCTGTCAGCTTGATGTCAGGATGGTGCACCTGGCTGAAGATTGCTTCCTGGTTTGCTAGTTATGCGCTGGGTTGGCCCTTAAAAATGGTGCTTGGATTGTTGAGGCATTGATTTTATGGTGGGACGGGCCAGAGGCCACCTGCTAGCAATACATTGTGGAACCTGCAATTTGTTTCTTCCACATGCCACACTACATGGCAGAAAAGGCTGCCATTGCTGTTGGCCACTTTTCCTGCCATGATGTCAGCCTTTGCCGATATCGGAGAAAATCTCGCCCAACGACTTTCACTGCATGTGTATGAATGACAAAATCCTTTTGCATTTTTACATTGCTAACGCGTAGATATGTCATATTATCTTTACCATGTGCCTTACCATACTATTATCCACAATAAAGTTAACTCAGTATTCTCTAGCTACTTTGCTTCATCACCAGAGATTCGTTTAGCAATGCCACTTGACAACATGAACTCAATGTCAATAGTGAATTTTCTAAGACAGTTGGAAATCTCCTCTTCCATATAGGATTGATGTATAACATCTTAGTCTTGTTTGTTAAGGTTTAGATGTAAACTACATAGTCATCTTTGGTTTCTTTCTGGTTATATCATAGGCCATAATTACAGCTGTTCTGTCAATCATAATTCAAAGAGACTTTAGCTGAAATGATGACAAACTGAAAAGGACCTTGTTCAATTCAAGGGGAAATCTTGATATGAGCTGTTGATTGATTCAAAGATCATTGTTCTACTCAGTTTCCTGTCCTCCTTCCATATCCCTTAATCTCCTTTAGTAATGCCCCATTTGATCATCTTGCCAAAAGCTTCCCCACTATCTGTGTAAGCAACATTTACTGCACTTTCCCCATCTATCACGTTTCCCTTTACAAACTGTTTTATAATGTTTGGCAAGCATGATCATCTTTTGAAATCCATGCTGGCTATTTCTCATCAATTTATCTTTTTTTCTGGATACGGTGCTAATTTCATCCTCAACACCAAGGTAAGGAACTAAAAATTTCATTTGAAACTGGTGGCAAGTCAATGGAATGATCATTCGGTACTCTGGTCTGTGTTTTGTGGAGTCACAGGAGCACTTCAGACTTCACAAGTATTTGGGCTTTTTTTGCACCAGCCAAGATACCTGAGGCACCTTCAGCTTCAAATTTCATAATCCACATACCATCCTGACTTGGAAATGTATTATAATTTCTTTATTTCTGTCGGGTATAAATTTTGGAGGTCTCCACTAAACAGCGCTGTGGATGTACTTGTATCGCATGGACTGAAGCAGGCCAAGCAAGCAGCACACCATCACCTTCTCATGGGCAATTAGGGATGCACAATAAATGCTGATCTTTCCAGCAATTCCCAAACCTCATGAATTAATTGCAAGATCGTCCCTGAAGAACTAAAGGAATAGTTGCTGCCCAATTACACACCAAAGTCCCACAAATAAAGCAAAATCCTGATTTTACAAATAATATCAGCATACTGCTTATTACAGAAGGTACCTGGGTAATTGAAATTCAATTTTGCACGAAATGGGGGATCAATTGGGCATTAAAATTTGTGACCTGATTTTGGACCCTCGTTTAATGAAAAACGGGCACGTCAATGTTGAATTTCTTCCCTTAAAACCTTTTCTCCGTAAAATTTATTATTACACTTGTTTCGCTAATTGGTCTCAAATTAGCTCTGCATCCCACTTTAAAAATGGATCTAGTATGGCTATTTTCCAAGCCTCACTAAATGAAGATCTGAAATAACCTTGTCGAAGTCAAAAATGTCTCAACAAGATGTCTCAAGAGAAATGGACAAAAAATACAGTTTTTGATGACATTTTCTGTTCGACTCTTCAAAAAGTCTCATCTTATGAATGTAAAATAGCTCAGTGTATAATTGTATGAGGAGCAGTGATTCACCAGTATATTCAAGCACTCCATCTTAAAAGTCCTTAGAAATTATCCTTACCATGCAAAGTATATGTGCAATCATTCAAGTGTATGTTTGACGGAATAATAATCTAGTATTTCATATAATTTTGCTTCAAACTGTTTGTTCATAACCCTTCCCATTAGCAGTAGGAAATTCTGTACAACTTGTCAAACTTAAGAATTAATCACTCTTCCAATATTTAATGTTGGAAAGTTTGTGACTGCAGCTAAGCGCTGAGCAAATTTGCTCTACTATGAAAGTTCTAGGAAAAAGCACTTAACTGACAAAGTCCTCTAGCCATTTATAGGTGCAGATGTGGAGCAGAGCACAAACTTGTACATGGTGAACAATCATGATAGTTCGACAGGAAGGTGAGACACAATAAACTCTGTATACCTGCCACTGAATTCATTCGCATCTCCAGCAACTATCTGAGGTTGGCTTCAATAATTCACAGCCTCAGCCTCCAAGTCAAATCCAACCTGAGCTTCTGATTCCATAGACTCTTTACCACAGATGTACTTGCAGAACATCACCACTTTTGTTCCTACCTTAGCCCTTCTGCCACTATAACCACAATCATGCTTTGGTCAATCTCAGACTTAATTATTCTGATCTGCTCTGAGGAAGTGTTATCCAGACTCGAAACATTGGCTCTATATAAGTAACTTCTTCGCTTTCATACTTTATGTCCCTTATAAAATCCAGGATCCCGTATGCTTTTATTAACTTTTTTCAACCTGCTTATTACCTTCAATGATTTGTTCACATATACCCCCATTATCTCTTTGCTCCTGTATCACTTTCAGAATTGGATCCTATAATTTATATTGCTTTGCATTATTCTTGATAAAATGAATCAATTCATACACTCCCTGCATGATATTTCATCTGCCACTTGATCTGCCATTCCACCAGTCTATCTAACACTAGTCTCCTCACTGCTCATAATACTTCACAGTTTTTAAGTTTTGTGTCTACTTAACTTTGAAAATTGGACTTTATTTTGATATCTCATCCAAAAGATGGTATCTCTGACAATGTAATACATGCTCAGTATTGCACTGAAGTATTAGCCGCTAAGTTTTTGCAATATGGTTTTTAAGAGTCACGGAGTCATACAATGCAGAAAATGCCCTTCAGTTTATCGAGGCAGCACAACAATAACTATCACTAAAGGCACGCTAATTGCATTTTCTTGCGCTTGTCCCATATACTTGAATGTTATGATATTCCAAGTGCTCATCCGAATACTTGGATCCAAAGATTGTAAGATTTCCAGCCTCCATTAACTTCCCAGATGGTGCATTCCAGATTCCCAACACATTGAGTGAATTTTTTTTTCCTTAAATCCCCTTGGAATCTTTTGCTCCTTACCCTAAAACTATGCTCTCTTGTGAGTGTGTTACCACTAAGTCAACTTTCACTTAATTCACGTCTACAGGCTCATTCTGTGCTTCATTTTCTTTGCAAAGGGATGCCAGGGGTGGCACAGTGCTTAGCACTGCTGCCTCACAGCTCCAGGAACCCGGGTTCAATTCCAGCCTCAGGTCATTATTTGTGTGGAGTTGGCACGTTTTCCCCATGTCTACATAGTGTGGCCAAATGGGCCACCTAAAATGGTGATTTACAGAGCATGCTGGGATAATTGGACAAGCACTGAAACAGCAGGCTACAGCTTAAAAGACAGAAAAATGGGCTGCAACTCAGATGACTGAATATATCAGGAAACAGGCCATCCCCAAGACAATGATACTTTCTGGTCAAACATGCTTGTTTACCAGATGAAGAGGAGCTGTAACCCCTTATTTGGGAGGGAGGTGTGTGTCCTATGTGCCCCCAGCACCTATACACATGGATGTTGGGGACACACCCAGAGATTGGTGTAGCAGCAACTTCATCGATCAGGGTGATCAAGCCCTGATTGATTGATTGTCAATGGCCAAAATAGATGTGAAACCCAATGGGGTATAAAGGGTGCTGCGTAACCAAGAATCTCTCTCAGGGTGACCGTCGCCAGCAACAACCAGCACGAGGAGAGCCACCACACCCGAGAAGAAAGGAAGACCAGAGCCAGAGTGCCAGACCAGACCAAAGGACCAGACTGTGCAGAGGACTACTGAGGCCAGCACACAGATAAAGGCCAATATCTGTTTGGGTGCTTGCCATTCACGCAAAGTCAAGTCAAGGTCTCGTATTGGACTTGAACTTCAGTATTTTCTGTAAGATAACTTATTGTTCGTTGGGTGGGTGATTATTGATTGTGTGTTTTAAATAAATATTGGTTGTACTAACAAGAAGTCTACTTGCAATAGGTTGTCCATCATATAAGGGTCAAAACAAACTGTGCAGTAGGCACAACAGTGGGTTTCCTCCCACAATCCAGTGATGTGTAGGTTAGATTGATTGGTCGTACTAAATTGCCCCTTAGTGTCAGGTGGACTAGCAGGGTTAATACATGGGTTTAACGGGTTAGGGCCTGGGTGGGATTGTTGTCAGTGTAGGCTTGATGGGTTGAATGGCCTCTTTCTACACTATAGGGATTCTATGATTTCTGTGATGACACTTCAATGGAGAGGCTGCATGACATCACATCCTGCAAGCATTATCACAGAGAAATGCACTCCAGAATTTATAGAGTGATGCAATGAAGATGGATAAAGAAGATGACATTTCAGCTTTCAGTCACTCTTCGCATGAAGACGGACTGCTCGATGTCAGTTCTAAATTTACCTTTCACTAGTTATACAAATCTACATTCATGATTTATCTTGAAATAGCTCTCTGGGAAAACAAAATCTTTCTTGTTCTGATTAACTTGCCCCAACAGCAATTCTTTTTATTAAATAACCAGTGTTTCAGCTGCATACACTTTTTACTATTCATGTCCTGTGAATACACCCAATAGTGATGAATGATAGCGACTGACAACTGAAAAAACGTTACCCTTCCAAACAAAATTTGTGAAAAAGAAATTCAACATATGGCTCAAGTGTGATACTGAGTTTTTTTTTAGTTATTGGAATGATATGGATCTATATGCACATAAAGGTATCCATTCTTTTTCACCTGGTTACCAGAACACTTCCATTATCTTGGAGGCACAGTGGTTAGCACTGCTGCCTCACAGCGGCATGGACCTGGGTTAGGTTCTCGGCTTAGGTCACTATCTATCTGGAGTCTGCACATTCTCCCCATGTCTGCGTGGGTTTCCTCTGGGTGCTTCAGTTTCCTCCCACAGTGCAAAGATGTGTTGGTTAGGTGGATTGCCCAAGCTAAATTGCCCCTTAATGTCCGGGGGACTAGCCAGGCTAAATGCATGGGGATATGGGGATAAGGCCTGCATGGGATTGTGGTCAGTGCAAACTCGATTGGCTGAATGGCCTCCTTCTGCACAGTAAGATTCTATGATGATCACAGGAAATCAGCCAAAGCATCAGAAAACATTGAATCTGATCTGTCTGGGCTCCATGCAGCAGTGCCTCTGTAATATTTTTTCAACTATTCCTAATATCTCAACAAATACTGAATACAACGGGATAAAATAGTTTGGGGTGGCACAGGGCAGCATCCTTAAATGGTATTTTATCAATTGTGGATAGGAACTTCATCACATGGGGAGATGGCCAGGTATACCTGGTGACCTTCTCAGGGGCTTCAGCAGGTGGAGAAGAAAAATTTGGCCTGCAGAGGACCCCCACTCTGGTGCCAAGGATATTATCTAATAAAAAAGACACTTGAACAAATTTGAATTGATTACACCATAGCTGAACATCCCTCTTCCCACTATAAATGGGTCATCATCTATGGAGCCTTCTGTGTACATTAGCTTACACATTTTTCAATCATGTCTAAGAACATAAGAACATGTCTTTTTTTATAAAATCACTTCCAACAATTTTAATGCCACCATAATTTTATTCACAACTTACCATGTGCATGAACATTTGCATGCCTATTTCTTCCCATCACTTTGAGGCTTGTGTCCACTTATATCCCCTAAACCTGATTCAGTGCTTCTCCTATATTCTGCCTCAGTGGCAGAAATGTTATTGCATCAGTGCATAAGCCCCTTGTGACCAAGATAGTCCTTGCCCTTTTGCAGCTGAATTAACCTGCTGCAGGTCGCACACATTGTAAGAGCACATGGGCAACAGGGCCCTGCATCCTTGCAGCCATATGTTTAGATACATGAAAGACTGACAAGGAAGTTTGCATAAGCTGCCATCCTAAGATAGGGAGAGAGCAGCATTTTAAATGCCCATCTTTACTTTGCCACTACTGGACACTTTGTCTACATAGTAGAAAGATAGATTGTTTTATAACGGGAAGTGCCTTTATTACTGTGAGATAAAATGGCTTTCCCTTCAGCAAAGGCAGAGTGCAAAACTGGTGGCAAAAGGGGAAATAAACCAAAGGAAATCCTGAAAATTACAGAATAAAAAGGTGTGAGCAACAGTAGCTAGACAAGTATGTGCCTTAAAACATATTTCTGCTATCAAGATTTCAACCAACGACAATAGGAACAATTTAAAATTGGATTTATTTAGGTTAGAAAATCAGGCAAGTAGAAAAATGAGTGGTGAGAGTCATTGACTCTCAAATCAGGCCGCTCAATTACATCTCAAAATCGGACACAGTACTATGGCAAACCTATGTACAAGTGTCAGCAGAACATTCAATAAGGGAGACATCACAGACAAACCCAATTTCTTTATACATCTGACATCTATTCCTACCTTGGCTAGGACTATCCAAGTCAACATAGATCAGAAAACAAATATGGCGCCTTGCTCTTAAGATTCAGTACTGCACTCCATGGTGCACTTATCCTCCAAACCTCAAGAGATCTTCAAGGAGATCACAAAATGACATTTCCATTGATACTAAATCCACTGGAAATAGACTGAAAAGGGAAGTACTGAAAATGACATTCACATCCATTTCCAGATTATTCAAAATTCCTCAATTCCTCCTAATTACTTATGTACCTTCCACAAAATAACACTGGCACCCTGGGAAGAAAATGTAATTTAAAGAAAACTTTCTTTCTTTAGATTATAAAAATATTCCAGTGAATGCTAAAAGCTTTGTGCATTCCTAAATCTTGAATTCACTGATAAACAGTTGTCCATTAAATTGTAAATCATTACAGGATTTGCATGATGTTTCAAGATGCTTTCTCATTTTTAAATGTTGTCATTATCAACAATTATATGGTTGTAGAATGCACAGTTAGTGATGCTCTGTGAACAAATTTCTCCCCAGTGGCCTTTCTTGGATAACTTACCAAAACTTAGAACATGTCCTTTCTTACCATGTTACAAAATCTAATTTCATAATTCATTTATTTTAAGATATAACTTTTACTTTTAGGAATTGAAGAGTTAAACATAAGATAAATAGAAACATCTGATTGGGAAGCTGATAAACAACCCAACTGTGAATGCTAATCAATTAATCTTGAAAATGACTACAAATAAAAGGGAACCTATGTTTATCTTTCATGGTTAGAGATAAAGGTGTGAAGGCATTGAACAATGGAATAATTTTTTAGCTGGTTCTACTCAGAAGTCCACTCTTCAATTAAAAACTTAAATTGTTTATATAGTTTCTGAATGAAAATAAGTCAAAAGCTTATTATAAGCAAGAGAGTCCCTAAAGAAGGCCAAAGGCTATTGTCACACCTTATTAAAGATATAAATAATTAATATGGATCACAGAATCAAAGAGCTGGGTTAGAGGTAAAATAATTTGTTTGTAGTTCTGTTTGCACCACCCAATACCATGCCACATTGTCATGGAGATGGGTCGTGGGGTTAGAAGATTCCTTTAATTTAGATGGGTTTTCTCTCAGCAGTATTCCAACTTGCACTCCTGGTCCAGGTGTAGGTTGTCACTCACTGAGTTGGGTTAGCCACAGGAGATAAATGTTATTCATACCAGCACCATAAGCAGAGAAAACACTAACTTTATTCTTCACTGTGTGGAATATGGGTGAGGCTTAAATTCAGTTTGGAATATATGAAATCAATAATCTGAAGATATACCAAGTTTTAATCTGGAGGAAGAAATTGACAGGAATTCTCATAGGGCTTTGTGACAGAAAATAGACAATAGAGTTACTTTGTGATTTCCACAGAAGCAGTCAGGTAGCTGTTTGGCAGCCAAGACAAGTAGCTGAGGATTCTTTAAGGAACAGTTGGAAATTTGTTAAGTCAAAAACTAAAGGCAGAATCTCCATAAATCTTATACTTTGGATAAAGCTGTAAGACTGAAGGAATTAAGGTGAATTCCAAATTGATGTGGCTTACCTTTGGTTTGGTCTCCGAAAAAGTGAATGAACTTTCAAGATTTTGTAAAGTGGGATCCTTCCATTAGGAGGATGGAACTAAATTAATACCATAAATCTTTCTAAACTTTAGCATTAAATTAGCAATGCTTGCTTTGTTTAAGTTCTTCTTGCAAGCAATAAAGCCTGCTTGTGTTCAAACATGTGGAATTTTGCTGTGTATTTCTGTCAGTTAATTCAGGATGTTTAGATTTCATTTTAAATGTTAGTTGTCCTTAACAGGGCCCAAACAATCATTTAATTTTTGGTAGTATAGAACTTGAATATTGCTAAAAAAGCACAGTTTTCTCAAAGCTTGTCACCCTGCACTCATCAAGACATTCGCAAAAATACAATTTATGGGAAATCAAGAAATATCAAGAGGTGGGGTGAGTCACTATGGGGGTGGGGAGATGTTGTGGAATACTAATGGTTGGTGGGTGGGGAGGTTGGGTGCTAGTAGTCAGTAATGTGTGGAGAGCCAGTCTGGTGCTTACAATAGTTACCCAGAAATTGGAAGTGTTTTGAATTAATCTAACTTTTTCTGCGTCGCTTTTGCTGTAACCCTGGAGAATCTATCCAAATTTTGATATTTTCAGATAGTTCCCAGAACAGGGTTATTGTCCAGAGGAAGTTAGCACTTCTGGCCAATTGTTGTGCAAATCCTTAAACGCAAAATTCACAGAGGAATTACCCAGCGCATCTTTGGAGTAAGCTGCAGAGCTCAGAAGTTATGGCTTGTTGTATTGTGACTTTTATATTCTCTATTGCTTGCTATAACACCCAGCAATCCATTAGCTTTTTCTAAATAATCTTATCCATTTGAAGCACTGCTTTAAATGTCTCATGAATGTGAACCCCCAATCCTTTTGCTTTTGCACATCTGCCAGCTTTTCTGTATCTCAAGCTGAACACCAGACCAGAAGTAAAAATAGTATTACAATCTGAACAACATCATCAGGTCTATCAAACAACAATCTTCTTTTCTGAATTATACGCTAGCTGATTCTAATTATTTTCTCTTCATCTAGCTATTTAGTAATTTTATATTTAATTAAAGATTTCAAATGTTATCCATCACAGGTATTAACCTAGTGACCCTCAATTACCTGAGTGAAAATGAGCATCACACTGGTCACTCTCCAGTCCACTGCACATATCCACTCAAATAAGTACCTAAAATATTGGCACAAAACTTCCTAGAATTGTGCAAACAAATACATACTCCATTAATTAAATGATCTTCTACATTGATCTTCCTGTTATGAACTTATGCCAAAATTTCCTGGAAAGGTAACTTGAACATTCTGCTACAAAGTGGTGAATCCTGAGAACCAAGACAGGCAATGGCTCCTCCTACTCTCATCAATAATCAATGAAGCAGATCAGTATTGGCATAATTTGGGTGACGGCAATCTAAGTATCAAATTCTTTCACTATCTTGAACTTGATCACTTACAGAATATTGCTTGAGTTACAAAAACAATCAGTTGCTGTACTCTGCTTTCAGCAACATTTTAAATTACATTTTTTAAGCCATATATTTAGAAAATATTCAGGAAGTTTCAAATTAAACAAGTTTAGGACAAAAATTGGAGCTTCTTGTTTCCCAGAGACCAAACTGCGGAAATAAGATCTAATTTTGTGCAGTCATGTTGCGCACCTCAAGGGCTTCTGAAAAAATGAAGCCATATTGGTTTGGGCAGTCTGTGGACATTGCTGACATATTTGCTGAAACTCATCTTGAATAGGAACAAAACCATTTTTATTCATTCATGAGGCGCATAATGCCTGTTGAGGGACCCCTTTCCAAAATTCATGCGAAATTGAGTGATGCATGCGTTAGTAATCGAAAGTGGTTGCCTGGATACTTCTGATTTTATCTCTCTCGACTTCCTTTCTCTACTCATGAATAGTCACCAGTCCTTCTTCTGTGATTGATAGTTCCCCATCTTGCAGTGGACTGACTACTTGGTGAAAGCCTTGTTCCAAAAGCTTTGCTCCAACTACTGTGTCGTATTATTTCAAATACCTTGAACTCAACTAGCCACGGTTAGTCACTTCTTGCAGAAGTGTTTGTCTAGGTTGACATCTGCTTCTTAAAATTCCATTATCCTGAAAGTTCAGCACAACTGTATTCCCACTCTGTGCTACTGTTCGTACTAGAAGTCTTCATTAGCTTATAATTAAATACATCAGGCAGGATTCTCCTCCCCCTCTGCGGTGTTTTGTGGAGGTGCGCTGCTCGCTGGCAGCAGGATCTTATGGTTCTCCTGTTGTCAACAGAGTTTCCCATTGAATGCACTCTCACAACTGGGAAATGAGCGGTTGTGGTGCGCCATTGGCAGGGCCATAAGATGATGCCAGCACAAACATCAGCGAGATTTTGTTTCTTCTTTAATTGTACCTAAATTTCTATGAACTATTCTGCTCCTTAGCTTTCTGTCTCTGATTCCTACGCTAGCCAAATTTCCTTTATGGAAGTATTTATTTTCACTCTATCACAATCTAATTCTTTAGCATAACAACTTCTCTATTACATTTGAATTACACTTGTATAAAAGACAAATTCCATTTTAATGTTAGCTATTTCAGCACTGTATCAAACGCTCATAAATGTTCCACTCTTGTCAAGGAGATTATGTGTTTTCTTTTATTTTGTCCTTACCAGGTCATTATCGACATTATCAGGTCTCTAGCTCTTACCAGATTGCACTGGTATGTAGTTGATATTTAACCCTGGTCAGTGGTAATGTTTATATACATGCCAAAGCCAAATAATATTACTTGCACACCAATTCCCAAAAAACGAGCTTGATGCAACCTAAGCAGTCTTTAATCATTTCTCAACTCACAATGCATCAATTCTTGATTGCAGACACATTTTTGGTTATTTGCAATGCCCTCCTTTCATCCTTGTTTATTCTCTGTTTTCAACAATTAAAACACTGTGGTTCCAGCTGCTTTTACATCTATATTGCAGTACTAGTAACTAGACTGCGATATAAGTGTGAAAGAAGCTGGAGGTACTGAAATCAGTAAGGATAGGCAACATTACCTTCTCCACAATCATCCTCAACACCAGTGCCCCACAAGGCTGTATCCTCGTCCCCTTACTATACTCCTTAAACACCTATGACTGTATTGCCATATTCCTCTTCAACTAGATTTACTGATGACACACAGTAGTGGGTTGGATCTCAAACAATGAAGAGATGGAGAACAGGAAGGAGATCAAGAATCTGGTGAACTGGTGCGATGACAAGAATCTCTCTTTCAATGTCAACAAAACAAAGGAGATAGTCATCGACTTCAGGAAGCATAGTGGATGACGAGGCCCAGTCTACATCAATGGGGATGACATAGAAATGGTCGATAGCTTCAAGTTTTTAGGTGTCCAGATCATCAACAGCCTGTCCTGCAGCTGTCCCCCCACCTTGCCAACGCTATAGTTAAGAAAAACCCACCAATGCTTCTACTTTCTCAAGGGACTAAGGAAATTTGGTATGTCCAATATGACTCTCAGCAACTTTTATAGATGCACCATAGAAAGCATTCTTTCTGGCTGTATCACAGCTTGATGTGGTTCTTGCTTTGTCCAGAACTGCAAGAGACTGCATAGAGTCATGAATGAAGCTCAGTCCATTACTGAAACCAGCCTCCTACCCATTGGCACTATCTATACTTCCCACTGCCTCGGAAAAGTAGCCAGCATAATTAAGGATCCCCAGACAGCCCAGACATACTTTCTTCCACCTTCTATCGGGAAAATGAATGAGAATTCTGAAATCATGTACCAACCGACTCAAGAACAGCTTTTTCCCTGCTGCCATCAGACTTTTGAGTGGACCTACCTAGCATTTAGTTGATCTTTCTCTACATTTTAGCTATGACTCTAACACTCCATTCTGCACTGTCTTATTTCCTTCTCTAAGAATGGTATGCTTTGCCTGTATAGCATGCAAGAAACAATACTTTGCACTGTATACTAATACACGTGACAATAATAAATCAAATCAAATCAAATAGACTGAGTCTTATGTAGAACCATTCTGTTTTCCAACCTCCATTCCAGAACCTCTAGTCCAACTGCTGATTCACTGCTTTTCTTAGCAGCCCACAGCAAACTTCTAATGCTGCTCAATACAGTTTAGACTGAGAAATGCTACTCTAAAGAGATACAATAATGATATATGGTTGTTTACCTTAATATTAAAGACTTCTGATATAGGTGCTTGCTTGTATAACTCCAACTGATCCTTTGTAGAAGATGCCCACAGTGTTAACAGATTTAGCTGCTGTTGAAAGCGTGTAATGTCCTTCAACAACTCTTCTATTTCGTTTTGTTTGTCAGGCAGATTCTTTGACACCTACAAAAAGAGCACAAGAAAATTGCAACTAATTCAGATCAACATTTTTAACTCTTACTATAATTTAATGGAACATTTACTTTGCAGTTGAGTCTCAGAACTCAAAGGACTTTTTGTTGAAAATTTATGTTGCATTGAAATAATCAGTTCTTCCCCATTTCATTTATATGCATGTTCCAGCTTGCATTAATGGGATATTACTTTCAGCCTGTCTGAGTACAACGTATTAATGATAAATCCAGCCATCCTAATCTCTGATGATGAGCCATTTACAGGAGACAATAAATCTAAAACCACAGGAGGAGACCTCAGAAATAACTGTTTCCATGACAACAGCTGCTGAGGTGCAGCAAGATTTGACAGACTGGTGACGTTTAACTGGCTGAATGCTTATGAGAACCAATGTTTATGAACTGCTTTATTTACCACACTCAGAACACAGCACTCCCACGCAAATGTACAATTCTTGCTGGCTATAGTGGGCTCTTCTCTGTTTGCAATCCTGTGACACTAGGTTCTATTCTGGATAGCCATGGCTCAGTCAGCAGCACTGTTTCCTGAATCAGAAGGTCATTTGTTCAAATCCCACGCCGGAGATTTGAGCACAGAATTTTTAATGGAATGCTGTGTTGTCAGATGAAACGTTAAACCAACGACCCACTTGGCCCCTCAGGTAAATGTCCTCCTCATCCTGTTTGCAGCCTTACGCCGACTGTCCACACCATCTGCTTTCAATGCTTTAGTATGATGTTAAAAGAATATATATGATAACCAGTGATGCAGACCGTGACGTATCTGTGACATCAGCTGTCATGTTCTAGAAACTCAGTAGAGCAGATAGGCAGCACTCAGCGCACTTGCTCAGTGACCCAACACAGCATAAATAAACCAGTAAAGAGCAACTACCCGAGTCTGGCTGCAGTCCCTCTTCATAAGATACATGACCTAGAACATCAATGAAACATAGCAACAGCAATGGTGATAGCAAATTAAGCAAGAGATGATGCCATTGACAGAATGTCCACAGTCCATGAGGGCAAATAACCTCACGCTTTAAGATGCTCTTTAAAGCCTTTCTCTTTGGCCAACCTTTTGGATACCTGCTGTAATATCTCCTTCTGTGAGTTGATGTCAAATTTTGTTTGATGCGGAGGTGCCGGTGTTAGACTGGGGTGGGCACAGTAAGAAGTCTCATAACACCAAATTAAAGTCCAACAGGTTTATTTGGAATCATAAGCTTGCTCCCTTGTTAGGTGATTGGACACCTGATGAAGGAGCACTGCTCCGAAAACTCATGATTCCAAATAAACCTGTTGGACTTTAACCTGGTGTTGTGAGACTACTTACCAAATTTTGTTTGGTATCACTCTTTTCTTGAGATATTTTAATACAGTAAAGATGCTAAATAAATACAAACTGCTGCTGGTGATGTAAAAGATCCCATTACATTGCTTCAAAGTTTTTCCCTTTGTGCAGCTCAATTTTAATTCTTTGGCCGATGTAATTAAAGCAGATTAGCTGGTCACGATCTCATTGCCGGTTGGAGAACATTTAGGTGCAAAAATTGGTTGATAGATTCCTTCCAACAGAACAACACTGCAAAGTGCTTTGTGACCCCCTGAGGTCTTGAGAGATACTTTATACATACAACTATGTCTCTCTCATCTTGATGGGTTCATCTTTTTTCTCTCTGACAAGATGATTTATGCAAGAGTTCACAAAAATACACATCCAGCCAAAGTTGCAGTAAGTAGAAGTAAAATTTCTCTTGTGTGTTGGCAATGGCAGAACCAGCCATAACTGAGAAACATTTAAGTATTATGAGGAAGACCTTTTCATTAAATAGTTGAATACTACCTCATTTAGGTTCAAATTAGAAATCAGGATAGTTCAGGAAGTACATTCACAAATAAAGTGCTGGGCAAAATTAGTTGCTCCACTCCAGTAACCCAGTCATTGTGGATAAGGTTCAAACTCTAACATTCAGCCAATATTCTTACTTGTTTTCATTGAATTCCATTAACATCTATGATTATTTAACAAAAATAAGGTTCAAATAGTTTGTTTTAATTACTATTTAAAACGATAACCATTTTGATATGCAATGGGTTTAATGTATAAAGCAAAACTGGTCATCATAATTGTATATTTTAGAAGAGAAAATTTCGGATTGAAAAGGAATTGAATTAACATTATGATAAAAAAATAAATTGTAGATGCTGGAATCCAAAATATAAACAGAAAATGCTGGAGAATTTCAGCAGGTCTGACAACTTCTGTTGGAGAAAGACCAAAGCTAACATTTCAAGTCTGGATGCCTCTTCAAAAGAGTGGGATCTGAACCCTTAACTTTTAGCTCAGAGGCAATGACCCTACCCACTGTGCCACATGACCACTACAAAGAAAATTCCCAAATTATAATGGTAAAATCTATGGAGGACTGTTCCATCCATATTTAGAATTGTTGGCAAAGTGACAAGTACCAAGTTGACTTTAAAGATGTTTCCTGTGCACTTCAATCCCTGTGCCTTACTCTTCTAATCTATTGAGTTCTAGGCGTCCCTTCGTAACAGTGGACATATGCTAGCTTACCCTACAAGGTGAAGCTACCTGTCCCATTTCCCATCATTCTCCCTTACTTAAGTTCCTTGCTTAAAAGGCTGCATTCCTCAATGACTTTAACTTCCATAATTGTTCTGCCATCTAATTTTTCAGACTGAGGGGAAGAGGCCACAGCCTTTAATGGCTCCTCCCTTCCTTCTGTTACTGGAGGTCGCTGGAGTGAAATTCACTGCCGTATTTAAGTGAATTAATGCATCAAATTTAAACTCATCCAAAACTCTGTTGTCTATATCCTATCCTCACCAAGTTTTAACATCATTATCCTTGCTAATCTGCATTGGCTGGTCTGATCGGCGTTGGTTGGTTCCTGTTTGCACAGCACTTTAGACTTCAACATCTCCAATTTGTGTTCAAATAGCACTGTGGTCTTCCTCCTCTATATCACTGAAACCTACCCTTATCCAAATGTGTTATCAGTTCCTCAGATTCCAAATTCTTGTTCATTTCTTCATTCCACCATTAGTTTCTGTGACATATCTGCCTATTAGGTTCAACTTTCATCTTTTCTCTAGAAATCCCTCCATCTCCTGTTCCTCCTACAATCCATCTCTGACCAGGATTTAGAATGCTCTCCTAACCTTTCCTTCTTTGTTATAATGTCCCAATTCTTAATTTTAAGTGTGGTTGTGTGCTAAAGGCAACATTTACATACAAGTAGAGGAAGATTAAACAAAAACAGGTGGGATGCTCCAGAAAAGATTCTAAGTGCCAAATTTGGGTAAAAGCTGGAGTAAATCCAACTGGTCTTTACAGCAGAACTTTCAAAATGAATCTCCCACACTCTATGCATCACAGAATGCTCTAGCATGAATCACGCTAAAAATCTGGGATGGGGCATATTCCTGCTGGAGAGGACGGCAACATAGCACTGAGCAGGCCACTGCACATGCACAATCTATCAGTGCTGAGATCAGTAGCGCCACACTGCCAGCCTCCAGATCACTGGCCAGCTCAACAGGCCATGTGGCCCCACCCACCCACATCACCTCCCCCCTCTCAACCTGCAGTCCTGATCACCCCCATAAGGCTGACCCACCCTGCCCACACCAATGGCCAACTGCAAATGCTGGCCTCATCCTCTATTACGGATCCAGAGTGGTTGTGGGGCACCCCCCCCCCCGCCCCGATCTCCCCCCCAATAGGCCCCTGCCCCGCACTGCCTGACACCCAGCGGGCAGTGCCACAGTGCCTCCTGGGCATTGCTACTTTGCCCCTTGACAGTGCCAGGCATCCCCCTTACCCCGACCTACTGGGGGGCCTAAATGGCTCTCCTTCACTCCAGTGGGGCCAGGCCACCAGCTCGCTGCTAGTGGGGGGTTGTTGTAAACCCTGCTGCAGCAAAACACTCTTGGAGGCGGGGGGAAGGGAGTGGGAAGGGGGGAAGGGGGCTCTGTGTCTGTGTGGAGAGGTGAGCAGGCCTGGAAAATTCAGATTGCATCCGCTAATGAGGTGTAAACAACCATCTACATAACTTAGTCAGCTCTGCGCTTCTTTCTGGCGCAGAGCTGACGGTGCCGGAGATCTGGCAGCCGAGACGTGCAGAGATCCTGGCACCCAACCGGAAGCTACACCGTCTCCACTGACACCTCCTGGCCTGCTATGCAGTGGGGCTGGGAGAATCGCCTAAAACATTGTTTTTTATGGCTTTCAAGGCATAGCTTTTAAGAATGTACATCGTTCTCAACATATTGCTAATGAATTGCAACTTGACAGGGGAAAGATGTTAAACTGAAATATTGTATATTCCTAAATAAAATGAATTATTTACACGTGTATTCATGCCTTTCAGATGGCTCTTGATAGTGTGTTTTTTGAAAGAAGTCCTCATTGGGGACTCATTCTGAACAAATATTTTGCATAGAACTCTATCCCTTGTCTTATTCCATTAACATAATTGGAGGAGTGTTCAGTAAAGGAACAAAATGCAAAGGAATGTCTGTTCTGTCCAAATACTACAGTAATATAAGAGCAAAAAACTATGGATGTTGGAATCTGAAATAGAAACAGAAAGTCCTAGAAAATGTCAGCAGGTCTGGCAGCATCTGTGAAGAAAGAAGATAGAGTTAACATTTCAAGTCTGTATGATTATTCTTCAGAGTATTACAGTACTGGCTTATAATCACCCACAATGTTGATCTATTATCTATCATAGACACATTTCCAGATAATAGTTGGCTGCCAATTTGGCTTCATTGGTACTGTTTTTGCTTCTGTGTCAAATAGATTAAAATCATTTCTGGGCCTCCAACCTGAAAATCAGACCAACACTACAGTAATGAAGAAGCGCCAGATTGCCTGAAAAGTTGTTCATTGGATAAAACATCATTTACATCAATCAATGGTTCTGTCTACCTTTATGGTGATTCAAAATGTATTGATGTGCCACTTAACAAGCAGTGAGAAGTTCTCTCTCATCATTCCTCTCTCAATAACCACAACCAAAAGTAGATTAATTGTTCCATAGTGTTCGTGAAACCTTAAATAAAAACAAAATATACTGGAAATACTCAGAAATATCATCCGTGGAGAGAAGTATTGTCATGAGCAACCATAGTCCCCTAGATTACTACAATGATTGACTGTATGTTAAGTTCTGAAACGTTTTTCAGAAATGTGATAGAGATGCTGTAGAAATTCCAGTAATTTTGTAAACAGCTGTTTTAAAGAGGCTATATAGTCACTGGGCTGCAACTAAATCTTCCAAATGTTAGAGCTGTTATTGGTTTTGCTTTAATTTTTCAGGCTAAATCAAACATCAGCCTAACTCACCAGAATAGGCAAAAATAGTGCTGCTGATTATATGCGTATGAGTCTAGGTGATGGAAGAAAAGGAAGAATGAAGATTGGCATTTCACAAGTGTCACACTCGGACCATAATGCAACATTTCTACTTGCTCTGAACAAGTATGCTTGAAGGAAGTTGCATGGAAATCAAAGCAATTGTGAGGAGACGTAATTGGAGAAAGTGGCAGGAAGAAGCCAGTCAAATCAAAGAAAATTTCAAACAGAGCTTAACATCGCAAGCTGAGGCCATACAGAAAACATTTCAATCAGTAGTTATCATACACTCAGGAATCTAAAAATCTCTTTAAATTTTGCAGCAGCTTAATTCATGCTGAGTTCCACTTGAAAATAGATTGCATTTGACACAAGTAGTGCATGTTATCAGATTTTAAGTACTTTGACCAGTGAAAGAAAAAAATGGTTTTACTAAAACTTGCTCAGGAAAGGAAGGTTGATAAAATATGTTGCAAAACCACCAGAAACAGTCCAAATGCAACAAACAGATAGATATTTTATTTTCAGAGTGAACTATAAAGAGAAAGGTGATTTAGAACCCAGATTTGATTCAGGAAGTTGACAAGTTGGTTAAAGGTAGTGATTTAGTGGAGAAAAGTGAGGAATAATTCAAAATTGCTTTGTTCAGGCAAGGATTGCACATTATGAGCCAGATAAGCTAGTTAAATTAGAAGCTTTAACTGTAAAATGTTAATTTCAACACTACTCCAATAACAGCTATTGAACATTTTCTTCAGTCGCTGTGTCTCAAAGATGACACTTAGAGACAGATGAATGTGAGGAACCCAAAGAGAGGAGCTGCAGCTCTGTCAGTACCTCTGATCTTCTGTAATCTTGTACACAGTTAGTTTTGTAAATGAAAGTATTTTTTAAAAAAGTACATTTGCCTCCAGCCAGGTCTCTTACTAGATTAGGACACCCATTGTCTTCTGAGACAACCCAACACCAATAGTTGAACCATACACAAATCAGAATTCGGACCAGACACAAATTGGGAGGTGGGGAGAACTTTTCTCCAGCAAATGGAATTCTATAAGGGACAAAATTAAAACTAACCAGTTTGAGAGTTTCCTCATCTTAAATTATGTTGTTCGAATTACAGATCGATTTTTATATTTTGCTTAATTTTACTAACAGACCTATAGTTAAAGGCCACAGGAGCAACAAATATTACATCAATTTCGCCAGCATAAATGGACTAATTATTTTGGTAGCTCTAGTGGATGATATTAGCTTTATTTTACACTCCATGACGGTCACATGTGGAGTTACACATACATCAGGTGTTATTGAGCTTTTACTGGGGGATTTTCAACCTCAAGGTGGGTATTGTGACAATAATTGTGTCTACCTGTGGTCCTCAGGTAAAAAGTGGATTGTCATTGTTTGAAGGGTTGGGAGGCAGGCGGTGGTGCTACTGTGAGTGCAGTCAGGCAGCCAACACAAGAAAAAGTTCAGAAGCACCCTCCGGGGCTGCCTAATGTGAATGTAAGCTGTTTAAAAGGCCTGCCTTGGTACTTTGGGACTGTGTCCCAGTTTTAATGAAGATAGAAAAGTCTTCCAACTCTCGTCCTTCATACCCTCCCATTCACTCCCCATGCTACATCCTTGCTATCTAATGCCCCATTCAGTCCTCTTTGCTCTTCATGCCCCCAGGCCAGGATATGAAAAACCCTATTTGCCCTTCATTCCAAGCCATGGCACTTGGTTGCCCATTCACTGTATAGATGCAACAAACATTATATTGATAATATGACGTTAAAAGTCACTGCTAATGTAAGTCTGCTATTTAAAAAGAGAGATAGAGAGAAAATAGGGAACTATAGGCCAGTGAGCCAACATTGCTTTTGGGGAAGTTGCTAGAGTCTATTATCAAGGATTTCATAACTTGGCATTTGGAAGGCAGTGGTACAATCAGACAAAAGGGAAATCATGCTTGACGAATCTACTGGAATTTTTAGAGGATGTAACTACTAGAGTTGACCAAGGAGAACCAGTAGATGTGGTTTATTTAGACTTTACGTAGAACATTTACCAGGCTGATTCCTGGGATGGCAGGTCTGTCATTTGAGGAGAGACTACGTCAGTTAGGATTATATTCACTGAAGTTTAAAAGAATGAGAGGGCATCTCATAGATACTTATAAAATTCTAACAGGGTTAGACAGGGTAGATTCAGAAAGAACGCTCCCAATGGTAGGGGAGTCCAGAACTGGGGGTTGATGGTTTGAGGATAAGGGGTAAACTTCTTAAAACTGAGGTGAGAAATTTCTTCACCCAGAGGGTAGTGAATGTCTGAAATTCACTACCACAGAATGTAATTGAGACCAAAATATTGTCTGATTTCAAGAAGAAATGTGATACAGCTCTTGGGGCTAAAGGCATCAAGGGATATGGAGGGATTGGGGGATCAGGATATTGAATTCAATGATCTGCCATGATCAAAATGAATGGCAGAACAGGCTTGAAGAACTGAATGGCCTCTAGTTTCTATGAGATTAAGCAAAATATTTCAGAAACATTCACATGTACGAAAAGTGGATTCATTACAGTAGAATATCAAAGCAGAACTGATAACCTTGCAACCAAAAGGGTGGGTCTATTAATTCGGCAGTTGCTAAGTTTGTGCGACCATCCAAGAGAAAGAAGTAGATTGGTTTGGTGATGCTGCATGTAAGACATGGTTATGTGAATTCTGGAAACATTTCCAACCACCAACACATACATCCTGATATAAACAGGGATGTGGAAATGTTGCAGGAGACGGGTGGTTGAAGGAATTGTCCAAGATTGGGTAACTGATCAATGAAGCTTCGAAGGCTGGGGATGTGAGCCCATGATGATCCAAGGCTAGGGTTTTATTTAAGATATCCAATCTGTCATCCGTCCAGAAAGACTTCTTGGACAGTGGCTGAGATTGGGTATTTTGCGACAGGAGGCTGATGCTGACTCATCAGCTGGGAGGGAGCGGGTGATAGTTGCTAGCAGGAACTTTCCTCACCAGATTTGACCCGAGTTCTTGTTCAAGTCTGTGATTCTTTTTTCAACCAAAATCCTGCTTTCCTTTACAATTGGGCCCCAACGATTTTGCAGTCTGCATTTCGTCAATTTTGTTCTTATATCAACCTGAATCTGAACTGATTGCAATGCCAAAGAAGCAAAAAAAGAACATAAGTAAAAACACAGAAAATAATTTTAAAAATGAAAAAAAACACTAAGAAAACAAATCATTAAAGCTTTATTGCCTTTAAAATCAAGCAAGCAATTAACCTTTAGGTTTATGTCACATAAATAAGCTGTATTCACAGTGCAATCCTACCATAAATGATGTAAAAACTACAGGCTCTGATTTACATGTATTCTGCATTGATTAAATTATTAAAATGATGCATAACCTATGTGGGCATTATGTTTGACCTGGAAATGTGGGAGGTTTGTTGTAGGCACTGGGTGAAACCCAATTTCCAACTCCTGCATCTTATACCTAATATGTGCCAGTGGGATTGTGGCTTCCAGCTGGGAAATATGACCCCGCAAACCAATTGACCTAATTACATAAGGATGCAATTGCAGGTTATAAAGACAAGATACCTGCAGAATTGCATCATCCCATGTAATAAAACGTAATTTGATTCCCTTGCTGAAAAACCATGGGGCTAATCATGACTAAGTCATATATGCCTAGCCGAAAGACATCGGAATTAATCCAGTCTGAGCATGGCAATAATCAGGATGTGGATTAACAATGACTCAAAATAATTATTGCCATTAGCTAAAAAAATCCTAAAGTTATTTAAAACACTTGCTTTGCTACATGTATTTTTGGGCAAACTGCTTACAGTGAGCAATTAATCTGAAATCATGATTTCACAGATCCTCCCTCAGCATTACATTGATCTGCTATTAAAAGCACAAAGCAAGGTATTTATGCCACCCACAATTCAGCTATTCAAACTAATCCACATCAAAAATTTTTTTTTGACTTAAGTCAATTTCCCTGTGAAATGTAATATCTGAGGGAAAAAAGGGTTCAACCAAGAATTGATTCATGTTGTCATTTTACAACCTTTATCTGATGAATAAGGAAAAGGCAATACATCCTTTTTGTCAAGAAGAAACAAATCTAACTAATATGGGAAGATTTTTCAGCAAAGCTTTCAACTAAATAATATTCATTATCACAAAAAATTCACTTTTCAGATCAGTGGGCACATAGTTACAGCTAGATGATCAAAGCTAACACTCTAATGCACATAAATAACTGTTGAAAAATACTGTCACCTCAAGGTGGCTCTAAAATATTGTGTGTTTTGTTGCTTTTGGGAAACAAAGATTCCTGGTTACTTAAAACTAGAATCATAAAGCTACATTGTGCACTTTTTTCAGCAATTGTCTGATTTTAACTTGGGGCACAGGCCCAGCCCTCAGACTTGAACTGGCTTATCAACAAGATGCTCACACCATTTACCTTCCAGACGTGACTTGAATGAGTAAGGTAATCAGTGAGCTGATTTCAATGCCAGACATTATAGGTTGGGGTTCACAGTAAGGGCAGAAGCCTGGGGGATAAGGGAAACCTGATAAATCCTTGTGGGCACCACTGAACAATCCTGCTTCTTCTGGCCCAGAAGGAAACATCAATGGAAATTTATCAGTTCAGTCCTGTAGCACTGAATTTCACTGGTTAGTCCTGTCGAGGCCAATGTATTCGAGGCTAAAACAAACTCTGACTCTTTAATCTCGATAACATCCTCATATGCTGACTAAAATGTACTTGTTAAAATGACATGTGACTCTCCATGCTGACTGTATTTTAACGTTCCATTGTATAGAGCATGAGGGGTTATCATGTATCTCAAGTGATTTCCCAAACTAAGATTGTCCCACAATACTGCTTTAGTTGTTTCTTTTTGGAAGTATATTTTAGTGTTATGTCACATAAGTAAGCTGTATTCACAGTGCAATCTTACCATAAATGATGTAAAAACTACAGGCTCTGATTTACATGTATTTTGCATTGATTAAATTATTAAAATGATGCATAACCTATGTGGGCATTATGTTTGACCTGGAAATGTGGGAGGTTTGTTGTAGGCACTGGGTGAAACCCAATTTCCAACTCCTGCATCTTATACCTAATATGTGCCAGTGGGATTCCACCCATTCACTGTTATTCAATAGGAAATCTCTGTCACTGAGCATCTTTCTTCATTAGTGCCAGATTAACTAGCTAACCCAATTCTCTGTCAGCCAAATCACAAGAATAATAATCTCAATTAATACTATAACAATACCATGAATTGTGGCATTCTAAAAGTTTGAATTTATGTCTAAGAACATATAATTTTCAGGGTGTGATAAATCTAAAAAAATGGATTGGTTGAGCAATTGGGGGTTTCTTTGAGATAGTCCATATAAATGTGAACATGAAACAAGAAACTGCAAATGAGAGAGATTCATAACCCCAACTCATCCAACTTTTCTGCACTCACTTCTTATTGAAGAGTAAATGATCTGCAACAGAAAAATATTCTTACCACTGGACTACCACAATTTGTACTTTGATGTTTTCCTGTCTCTTACTCTCACTGTTTGCAAAAATTGATGATTTAGATCAAAGAAATTTGTTTGCGAATCAAAGCATTGAACATTTCAGAAGAATTTTAGTGTGGCAAATGGCACAATTTTAAGCCTACTTATCAAACAGAAACTGAGCTGGTCGATAGTTAAAAATCAACAGCAAACTCATTGCTGATAGCTCCCACCAATTTCAGCATCTTCCACTGTAGAGTCATAGAACGATGAAGGCTATTTGGCCCATTGTGTCTTTGCTGGCTTTCTGGAGGAATAATTCAGCTCAAGGCACTCCCTGCCTTTCCCACACATCTCTGTACATTCTTCAATTTCAAGTACTAATCCAATTCCTTCTTGAATGAACCTGCCTCCACAATACTCAGGCACTGCATTCCATACCTTAACAACTTGCTGCATGAAAATATTTTTTCTCATGTCGCCATTTCTTTTTTGCCAATTATCTCAAATCTGTGCCCACAAGTTCTCACTCCTTTCACCATTGAAAACAGTTTCACCTTATCTACCGAGACAAGACCTCCCATCATTTAGAATACCCCTATCAAATCTCCTTGTAACCTTTTTTTGTCCAAGGAAAACGGTCACAACTTCTCCAATCTACTTGCATAACTGAAGTTCCTCATATTTAGAACCATTTTCATGAATCTTTTCTGTCTTCTAGTCCCTTCACATCCTTCCTAAGGTCTGGTGCCCAGTGCCAAAAGCTGGATGCAATACTGCGGCTGAGACCAAACCACTGTTTCATACAAGTTTATCATAGCTTTCTCACTTTTGTGCTTTATGCTCCTATTGATAAAAGCCTAGAATACCACATGCTTTATTAACTATTCCCTCAACCTGTTCTGCCACTTTCAGTGATTGAAGAACACCCAGGTTCCTCTGTACCCCTTAAGAGTCAATAATTGTTGTGACCCAATGGCTCACAAAGGAGGTAATCTATTTAGTTACTTCATCAGGTTGACTCAGTTGATGGCATTTCAACCTTGGTTCAGAAACATTGTGGGTTAAAGTCACCCAACAAAACCTGAGTATATTAATTAAGCAATCACTCCATTATAATACTGACAGAATGCTGCCTTGTTAGAAGTGCTGCCCTATAAATACTAAGATTCCAGGCCTAGGTGAATGGTAAAGATCCCACTGAAAAACTTCTACAGATCTCTTGGATATTCTTCTTTCAAGTAATACCAGATTAACCTGTTATCATTCTTCCCGACTATTTTTTGGAGGCACCTGCTGTTTCTGCTTACATTATAAGAAACTTCATTTTATAGTATCATTGCAATTTCAGAGGCAAAGGATAATTGTGTTTGTAGAGAAACTTCACTTATGAAGAAAAACGTCACTGTTTCAACTATGTAAAGTTAAGTTCAAAATCAACAATCCAGTCAGTTTAACTGTGGTGTGGGAAGCTTATAGAAACAATAATTTAGGACAAAATGAATAGTTATTTGGGCAAATGCAGGTCAATTAAGGAAAGCCAACATAAATTTGTTAAGTGCAAATCATATTTAACTAACTTACATGAGTTTATTGTTGAGCTAACAAATATAGTTGATGAGGGCAATGTGGTGTACATGAATTTCCAGAATATATTTGATTAAGTGCTGCATTACAGATTTGTGAGCAAAGTTATTGCATTTGGAATAAAAGTAGCAATACGGATAAAAAGAATTGGCTGAGGGATACAGGATAGTGGTTATGGGTGTTTTTAGTCAGTGGCAAAGTTTACAATAAAGATTCCCAGGGGTTAGTGTCTTCCCAAGATACATAAATGACCTAGACCTTGGTGTAGAGGGTAAAATTTCAAAACTTGCAGATGAATTAAAAAACTGTGACCTGTGAGGAGATGAATGTGGAACTTCGAAAGAACATAAACAGATGGTGGACAATGAGCAGTTGAAATCCAATACAGAGAAGTTTGAAGTGATTCATTTTGCATTTTGGTTGTTAGAATGTAGACAAACAATGTAAAATAGTGAGTACAATTCTAAAGCAGATGTGAGAGAGCTCAAAGAACTGGCTTTATATGTGCATAAATCATTGAAGACGGCAGGAGAAATTGAGAGCATGGTTAATAAAGCATAACACTTTACAAATAAGGGTTTTGAGCATAAAAGCAAGGGAATAATCTTAAACGGGTATAAAACACTGATTCAGCCTCAGCTGGAGTACTGTGTCCAGTTCTGAATGCCACACTTTAGGAGGAAGGATGTGAAAGCATTAGAGTGCAGAAAAGATTCACAAGAACGGTTCCAGGGATAAGGGATTTCAGTTACTTTAATATATAAACTGGAAAAGTCGGACTTGTTTTCCTTGGAAAACAGAAGATTGGTGGAGATTTGAGAGAGCTGTTGAAAATCATGAAGGATCTGTACAGAGTAGATAGTGAAAATCTGTTCCCACTGATGGAAGGATTGAGAACAAGTGGGCACAGATGAAAGGTAGTTGACAAATAAAGCAAGAACATGAAGAAAAACTCTTTCACATAGTAATTGGTGAGAATCTGGTGAACACGAGGGGACATAGCTTTAAATTGAAGGGTGATAATTATAGGATGGATGTCAGAGGTAGGTTCTTTACTCAAAGGGTAGTAAGGGCGTGGAATGCCCTGCCTGCAGCAGTTGTGGATTCGCCAACTTTAAGGGCATTCAAATGGTCAGTGGACAGGCATATGGATAACATTGGAATAGTTTAGGTTAGAGGGCCATTAGATTCGTTCCACTGGTCGGTGCAACACCGAGGGCCGAAGGGCCTGTACTGCGCTGTAATGTTCTATGTTCTATAGAATGCATTGCCTGTCAGTGTGCTCGGGGCAGGTTCAATCGAGGTATTCAAGAAGAAATTGGATTATTAGCTGAAAAGAGAGGTCTATGGGGAATAGACAGGAGAAGTGGTTCTAGGTAAATTGCTCCTTCAGCGAGCTAGCACAGGCACAAGGTGCTGAATAGCCTCTTTCTCTGCTGCAACCATTCTGCAATTTTGTGATTCTGATCTTTGCTGGTAACCCCCTACCTAACAGGAAAATGGGTGAACCTAGACCACATGGACTACAGCAAATCAAGGATGATACTCATTTTCTCAAGGGAAATTAGGTATAGTAATAAATGCTGCCCTTGCCAGCAACGCCCACATTTCATAAATTAATTGAAAAACATCTCATAATAACTTTTGACCATAGACTCAAAGTCATCGTTAAGAATTCATTCTCAAGCAAACATCATAAATGGTTCCAAAAACAGTGGGCACCACCAACAGAGTTGGCTTTGGCCTCTATTTCCAATGTCAGCCAAATTTCTAAAAAGACAACATCAGCTGCCAACAACTGCTATTGCAGGCAGAGGTTTGTCCTGTAAAAAAATGATACAACTAACACTACTCATGCTGTTATTGTGGAGAGGGAAAGGGTAGCAAGCAGGTTTTACTTATGCCACTGAAAGACAGCCAGCAACTTTTAAAGCAGAGGTGCATTTTAGTTGCAGACAACAGGGAAGGTTTATGAGAAAGATTACAAAACGACTAGAGAGGGCACATTTGTTGTCTGTGGCAATGTTGGGCAAGAGGAGGGAGTCATAGAACCCCTGCAGAGCTGCATGTACTCCACACACAGTGGTAAGAGGTCACTGAAGAGGTCAATGCTGGGAACTTAGCTACACAGGACATGGCTTCAAGTTGCCTGCTCACCCTCGCCCTTCTTGAGGAAAAAAACATGCTGGCCACCCTGGGCAAATGACAGGTCATAGCTGTGGCAAGTGACAACATTGAGGACACACTGCACAGGGTCTCTTCATAACCTGATCACTTTTTCCCTTCTTATCTATATTGCACTTGTACTGCTACTTGTACTGCAAGAGAAATCACAGCTACTTTCAGCAGACACTTATCTTTCTCTGCTCTACCATCACACTAAAAGCTAACCTTTACTCTTCCATTTCAAGTGCTCAAAATAATGGTGTCTCTCAGCTACCACTGAAGGAAAAGTAGCACAGCCTCATTTAAGATGGAGGATCACATTACCTGACCATGGAAAGCATTAATTCACATTCACGTTTTAGAGAGTGATGGAATGAGGGGTCTTCACGTAGTGAATCACTGACTATGAGCTAGGGCAGGGGATAGGACACTACATTTACCAGTTCACTTGAAGAAGAGATTATACAATGCCTCTGCTGGAGCGGACTCAGGTGGGCTTCGGTAATGCATCTTCAATAGTCGCAGTTAGAGTAAATTCAAGTCAGCTTTTAACTAAAAGGAGTAAAAATTGGACTTTCTTCCACGAAAGCTGAAAATTATAATCTCTTTCCTGGATAGAAATTTTTGTTTTCACCCTCTGACTCCATGCCCTGAATATTTTCCCCATTGGGCGTACACACTCAGCAGGCCCAGAAGGCGATGTGAAACACATTCCGGTTGGCCTCAGAGGGCAATTTCACACCAATTAAAGTCCATCCAGTTTGAAATGTGCTCAGTGAAAGACCGAGTGCCGCTGCTAAGGGTGGGCACCAGGAAAAGGGAGGGTGTAGGCTGGCATTTCTAATGTGCTCCCTCACGGAGACAACCACTGCAGCGTTGTCTCAGGGAGCTGCTGACCCACGTAAAATATGTATCAATGTTAAAACTATGCCATTAGTGTCTGGGCAGCATAATTATACGCAGGAATCAATCCCCAGACACATTTCTTAATTTTATTTCAGCATCTGTGAGAGCTCTTAGGTACACCATCAGCTGGAGCCCTCACTATAGCTTGCAATAAAGATCGATTTTAAAACTCTGAAATTCTTTGTCTGGTCGATTCAAAGGGACAAAGTCCAAAAGCAGCTGGAGAGCTAATTTTTGTCCCACAGCAATAGTCATGCCATGCCACCACCACCGCTCCCCCCCCCCACACACACACACGTTAGGTGGTCTATAAGTATTCCTATCTGGCTTAATTTAATGTTCAATTCATTTGCCTTGAACAGCTAGCTCATGATTTCATCAAATTAAAACTGTGCCATGCTAAACAAGAATTATAAAATAAAAGAAAATCCAGAAAATATTGGAAGGTTCTTGATAGGATTGACCTACAACAGAACTACTGGAATCAAAATTAAAACGTCTTTATGAAGAGGAATCATTTTCAAAAATCCTATAATACAAAATGGATGCCGGAATTAACATGATATTGACAAATGCATGAAATTTAACACCAAATTACATTTGGAGAGGTGAGATGTCAAAAATCCCTACGTGTACAATAAATGACTGTTGAGATGTCAGATTTATTAAGAACTAATATTGGCTGACAGGGTATTTGCTAGCACTGAAACAGCTTACTTTTTTTTTAATGCAAAATATTTTGACATTAGGAAATCCCTCCTCAAGTGATTAACATCTGAATTGCTCATGTAAGACACTTTTTTGATTATTAGCTGTTGAAAAAAATACCATTAGAGTCTAAAAGATCATACAAACCTGGGAAATGAGAATAAGTAATTCAGTATATCTTGCTCACAATGCCACATATGTCCAAAAAGTCTATAAATTGTTCCCTAGTCACTGCTTTGTCCAAAGAAAATTGCTTTTGAACAATTACCTTTGAAAGTAGGTCTCCAGTGGACTCTAACCAGGAGAAAATGTATAACAATATAAAAACAAATTACCATGGATGCTGGAATCTGAAACGAACAGAAAATGCTGAAAAATCTCAGCAGTTTTGACAACGTCTGTGAAGAGAATATAGAGCGAACATTTCAAGTCTGGATGACCCTTTGTCAGAGCTGAAGACAAAAGTTAAAAGGATGAGATTTATACTGTTACGGATGGGGAAGGTGGCGGTGTAGGGAATTGAGATAAGTGTCTTAACTAAAAGACCAACAAAATGTAAATTGTGGTGATCATGGCTAAGAAGGGTGCTGAAAGCTGCCATTAAGAGATCAGAATGTGTAAATGGAAGAACAAAGGTACGTGGAGTGCCAAAGGACAACCTGAGCCAGGTAATAGATGGCCCTAGTGGAGTGGGTGGAGGGGAAACCATGGTGAGGGAAAAATGATGGAAAGCAGGATTTTAAAAAGTGGAAAAATTAAACCATTGAAGAAATAAAAATTAAAAAAAAAGTAAAATGAAACAAAAAAAATGGAAATGGGGTGAAGGTGGAGGACAGAGTTCATATTCTGAAGTTGTTGAACTCAATAACCAAAATTTTACCGTCCCGCCCACTATGGGAGTCAGAGCAGGTGGGTGGGCAGACGATGAAAAGACCTGTTGACCTCAGGCAGGATTCTACAGTTTCGGGACAAGGAAGGCCGTAAAAATCCAATGTTCAGTCTGGGAGGCTGGAAAGTGCCGAACTGGAAGATGACATGCCGTTCTTCCAGTTTGCATGGACTTACTGGAATATTGCAATAGGCCAAGGACAGACATGTATGTGGACATGGGAGCAGGATGGTGTGTTGAAATGGCAAGCAACAAGGAATTCAGCGTTCTGCCTTGTGGATGGGTGGAAGATGTTCTCCAAAGCAGTCACCCAATCCATGTTTGGTCTCTGCAATGTAGAGTAGACTGCATTGGGAGCAGCGAATGCAATAAACCAGGTTAAAGGAGGTGCACGTGAAGCACTGCTTCACATGAAGTGAGTTTTAGGCCCTTGGATGATGAGCAGGGAGGAGGTAAAGGGGCAGGTGTTGCACCTTCTGCAATTGCATAGGTAAGTGCCATGGACAGGGGCAGTATTGGCTGTGATGGAGGAGTGGACCAGGGTGTCCTGGAGGGAACAGTCTCTGTGGAATGCTGACAAGGGGAGTGAGAAGATGTTTTGGTGGTGGCATCATGCTGGAGTTGGCAGAAGTGGCAGAGGATGCAGTGGCTGGTGGGGTGAACCCTAACCTGGTTCTGGGAGGGAGGGAAGTCGGTGAGAGCAGCAGTGTGGGAGATGTCTCAGACACAATTGAGAGCCCTGTCAATCACAGTGGGTGGGAAACCATGATTAAGGAAGAAGGAAGACATATCAGCAGTGCCATTTTGGAATGTGGTATCACAGGGACCGATGCAATGGAGGCGAAGGAACTGAGAGAATGGGATGGAATCTTCCGGGGTGTGGGGGTGTGAAGAGCTGTGGGAATCAGTGGGCTTAGAATGGATGGTAGCAGACAGTCAATCGCCAGAAGTGGAGACAAAGAGGTCAAGGAAGCGAAGGGAAGTGTGAGGGATGGACCATGTGAAGGTGACAAAGGGATGAAAATTGGAAGCAAAACTAACAAATTTTTCCAGGTCCAGACAAGAGCATGAAGTGGCACCAAAACAGTCATTGATGTACTGATAAAAGAGTTGTGGGACGGGGCTGGAATAGGACTAGAATGAGGAATCCCACATATCCCATAACTGGGACCAATGCAGGTACATAAAGCTACACTTTTTATTTGTTCCTTGGATCTGAGCATCTATGGCAAGGACAGCATTTGTTGCACATTCTCAAATGAAGATGGTGAGCCATCTTCTTGATTGGCTGCAATCACTCTGGTGTAGGTACATGAATAGTGCCATTAGGGAAGGTGTTCCAGGATTTTAATGCAACAAAATCAAAGGAACAGTGAAATGATTCCAAGTCAGGATTATCTGTGGCTTGCAGAACAATTTATAGGTGGGGACAAACTTTTGGGAGTCAGGAAGTGAGTTAGTAGCCACAGAAATGCCCACATGTAGATGGTGGGGGATTCAGTGACAGAGATGATTAAGATCTCTCACACTGGAGATGGTCATTGCCTGGTACATGTGTGATGCACATATTATTAGCCTCTTGTCAGCTTCAGGTTGTCCAGGTCTTGCTGCCTATGGACAGAGGCTGCTTCACCATCTGAGGAATTGCGAATGGAACAGAATTTTGTGTAATCATCAGTCAACATGCCCCCTACTGAACCTGAAAATGGAGGAATGATAATTGATGAAACAGCTGGAGATGGCTGGACCAAGGACATTAATCCTGATAACACCCTGCAGAAATGTCCTGGGACTGAGATAATTGGCTTCAAACAAGCACAGCCATCTGCTTTTGTGCTAAGCATGACCCCAGCTCATGGACACTTTTCCCCATGTTTCCATTTGACTTAAATTTTGCTGGGACATATTGATGCCACGCTTGGTCAAATATTGTACGTGACTAATCATTATTAGATGTACGCACAAAACTCTTTACCAAGATGGCATCCTACGTACTTCATGTTAGAAGTGTACAGACCTCTCAGACTCCACTTTTGTGACTTAGATGGGCAGCCACCCAGTGCCTACAAAACTGGTGATGTATGGCCCACTTTAGGCTCCCAATTACTAATGTGGCACCATTCACAAATTGGAACATCCCACAATGTATAGTTTTGAAGTGCAGTTACTGTTGTCATAAAGAGAAATATGGAAGCAAATAGGTGCACAGCAAATCCTGCAAGTAGCAGTCAGATAAATAACCAGGTCTGCTTTTTCTATGATGGTGGTTGAGAGAGATGTATGTGAAATATATATCTATTTTACAACATAGATTATCATGGAGTTTTGTCATCTGCTGCACAATGATCTACAAATAATACAAGAATACAGGAAATAGGAGCAGGGGTGGACAATCTGGTCCGTCGATCCTACTCCACCACTCAAACAGATAATGGCTGGTCATCTACCTCTAGGTCATTTTTCCTTACTGTCTCCACATCATGATATTTGGGATTTTTTACTCCTGTTACCAAACTGTCCAAAGAAAATGGAAGTCCAAATTGTATTTCATGCTGATGTAAACATGTGATGCGATTGCACCCGTTCCCCTGCCAGTAACATAACGCGTTTCCCGATATTCCATGCATTTGTGTATCATCATCAGACCTCTATGTCAGAATCATCCCAGCAACCACCCCATTCCCCCTCTCTCCAAAGCACTCCATGCCCACCCATAAGAAAGTTCATTCACATTGGCATGAGGGCAGACCAGTGTGAACCCCGACAGGTGTGCCAAGATATGCATCTGGCAAACAGACTGCCCAGAGGAGCTCAGATGAGGTGCACCATTCGGCTGGGGTGGGGAGGGGGGAGAGAGCAGAGAGAGAGAGAGAAAAAAATCATGCTTGGATACTACCCAGGCACTACTCCTTGGCATTGCCTTTGTAGAGGCAAGGGCCATTGCTGGGGGAGGTGGGGGTTGGGGCCGCGGCTCCAAGTGAACTATACGCACTGGGGTGGCCATTAAAAATGGTGCCCCGATCTTCTAAAAACTAAGCTGCTGGTGGATCAGTGTCTGTGTAGGACTTGTGCCCTTTGCTGTCCCAAACGGTACAGATGAGAAAGCAGCTGTTGGGCCCGACAACTTCAATGCTGTTTCTGCTGCTCGCTCTTGGCCTTTGCCGATACCAGAGAAAATTTCACCTGATGTCATTGGTATCCAGAAATCTATCAATTTCTTTCTTAAACCTGTTCAATTATTGTGCATCCACATCCCGCTGCGATAGAGAATTTCAAAGAAACCCCATCCACTGGATTAGACATTCCATATATGTGAATGCTTCAAAGAAAGCTTTTATGCAGCCAGATCCTTTCAAGCCAGCTTATGGTGCATTTATCATATTGGACAGTTTGCAGTGTGTACATACATCAGAGAAGTGACAAGTACTGTGGTTGCAAGAAACATCTTCATTACTGTGGAAAGGATGTATTAGCAGAGCAAGATTCAAAGGCTTCACAAAATCACAAAAATCTCTTGACTGCAGAGACTCACACATGGAACATACATAGATATTGGAATTCTTCATATCAAACCCATGGCCTTTATCCAATTAAAGGGTCTTGCACCCAATCATTGTATAGGATGTATTTGACCACCAGACGTTGGTTCCCACATCAGAATCTTGTGACTGGGAGCCTGTGTCCTGTGGTGCACCAGAGAGATCGGTACTGGGTCCCCTGCCATTTGTAGTGTACATTAATGATTTAAATGTGATTGTCGGAGGTATGAAGAGTAAGTTTGCAGATGACACAAAAATTATTGGGGTGATAAGTAGTGAAGAGGAAAGCCTTAGGCTGCAGGATAATATGGACAGATCGACAAAACAGTGACAAATGGAATTTAACCCTTTGAAGTACAAGGTGATATGTTTTGGGAAGACTAACAAGGCAAGGGAATATACGATTAATGGTAGGAGCCCAGGGAAAATAGAGAACCGGGGTATCTTGGAATGCTTGTCCATAGATCCCTGAAGGCAGCAGGACAGGTAGATAAAGTGATTAAAAAGGTGTTATGATCCCAGTTGGTATTACTACTGGACGGGAAGATCTCAGAATTGAACCTTGGCTCAAGATACTTTCTTTAAAGACTGGCAATTAAATTTTAACAACAAAAAAATTATTAAACACAAAACGTTTGACTATAATATAGCACCACTTGTTTTCACAAATGTACACCGATTTTAAGGATTTTGTGGGTTACAAAACATATCTTATACTATAATGTTCTCAGCAAACATGCAGTCCCTGTAACCCAACTGGCTAACTGCGATCAGGCAACACTCAACTCTGGCAGATGGTACTCAATTGAACATACGTGGATTTCCCCTCAAATCCTCCCAGAGAATTGTCATACGAGGGTTCACAAACTTCACTCTCTAAAAGAAATGCTTTAAAATCTGCTTTCAAACAAAGCTTTCTCTCAGCGGTTTCAGTAAGGATCCTTCCCCAGGTTTTCCAACTCTCCTTTCAGTGTTCCTTTGTCTCAAATTGCCACTTATAGCTTCTACACAAACTCTCAGATGCTCAGTCCCCAACAGACTAATATTAGTTCAAAGACTGGAAACAAAGGACGGGCACAAAACCTTACGATTCAGATATGTGGCTTTTCTTCAGCCAACATCATCAGCTCTGCCCTTCCGAAGTTTAAATTTAACTTCAACAAACAATCCCCTTTTCCAATTGCAGTTCCACTTTGTTCCTTTTTACTTCTATCTTTCTGAAAACTTCTCTTCATTCTCTATTTTCTAGAACAAACTCTCCTTTAGTTTCTCTGGGAATTGTGTTCTTGCCCATTACTCCATTGTAAGGCTTTGCTGCCTCTAGCAAGGCTCTGAGACCCATTCACTTTCGAGCTTCTAAACAAGGTTTTCTCCTAACAGGTGGCCCCTGCTATCAAAACACATTGCTCAATGTGAACTATGATCTTGCTGTAACTTTGATTTGTTGTAAATCTTGTATATCCATTTATCACACACTCCACATGAGCAGTCAAACCATGTACCTGCTAAAAGGCCACACTGTGGCCAACATTAAAAAAACCTTGATTCCATTTAACCTGCACTTTTAGCCTCTCAGTTGCAAACATACCAAAACTGACTCTGACACCAATCAATGTATACTTAGATTCACAGTGAATTGGCTTGCTTTGTTTTATATATTTAACTCCATTATTGAATATCTATATCTATGAACAGCACTAGGTGAACCCACCATCAGCATTCTGCAAAAATGCTCAGACACACAGTGCCAGAGTCTGAAAGACACTGCTGGATGAATGAGGCAGATGGAAATCCTGGCACGCTACTTGTTCTCTAATAATCTGGCTCATCTCCATCGATTGACAACAGCCCTGGAATAACTTTAAAGTTTGTTAAATTTTTCCAGGAAACCTGCAAAGCTTTGGTTTACTGACTCTGAACTTAATCCATGAATCCATTTACTGCACAATAAAATGTAAGAAACACATTACAGAATTGTTTTCTCTTCGAAAATGTGACTGACCACATTGACGAAGGAAGTGCAGTGGATGTGGTATACATGGACTTCAGCAAGGCGTTTGATAAGGTCCCCCATGCAAGACTTCTTGAGAAGGTGAGAGGGCATGGGATCCAAGGGGCTTTGGCCTTGTGGATCCACAACTGGCTTGCCTGCAGAAGGCAGAGAGTGGTTGTGGATGGGTCTTTTTCTGCATGGAGGTCAGTCACCAGTGGAGTGCCCCAGGGATCTGTTCTAGGACCCTTGCTGTTTGTCATTTTCATAAATGACCTAGATGAGGAAGTGGAGGGATGGGTTAGTAAGTTTGCCGATGACACGAAGGTCGGTGGTGTTGTGGATGATCTGGAAGGATGTCAGAAGTTGCAGCAGGACGTAAATAGGATGCAGGACTGGGCGGAGAAGGGGCAGATGGACTTCAACGCGGATAAATGTGTAGTCGTCCATTTTGGTAGGACCAATGGGATGAACGAGTATACTATCAAGGGCAGGAGTCTTAGCAGTGTTGAACAGCAGAAGGATCTTGGGGTCCGGGTCCACAGGTCTCTTAAATCGGCCTCACAGGTGGAGGATGTGGTCAAGAAGGCGTATGGTGTACTGGCCTTCATTAATCGAGGGATTGAGTTTAGGAATCTGGAGGTAATGCTGCAACTTTATAAGACCCTTGTCAGGCCTCACTTGGAGTACTGTGCGCAGTTCTGGTCGCCTCACTATAGGAAGGACGTAGAAGCTATTGAAAGGGTACAGAGGAAATTTACAAGGATGTTGCCTGGATTGGGAGGCATGCCTTATGAAGATAGGTTGAGGGAGCTGGGACTCTTCTCCCGGGAGAGACGAAGGTTGAGAGGCGACCTGATAGAGGTTTATAAAATGTTGAGAGGAATAGATAGGGTGGATTCTCAGAGGCTATTTCCCCGGGTTGAAACGGTCGCTACGAGAGGACACAGATTTAAGGTGCGGGGAGGCAAGTACAGAAGTGATGTTAGGGGTAAGTTTTTCACTCAGAGGGTGGTGAGTGAATGGAATCGGCTGCTGTCAGTGGTGGTGGAGGCGAACTCGCTGGGGTCTTTTAAAAGACTTCTGGATGAGTATATGGGATTTAATGGGATTGGGGGTTATAGATAGGTCTATGGATTGGTAGGTATTGATGTGATCGGCGCAACTTGTGGGCCGAAGGGCCTGTTTGTGCTGTAGTGTTCTATGTCCTAAGACTGACGGAACAAGCAGTGGAAATATTGGCGCACACAATTCTCCATTTCCTCACGTTAAAGTTCAAAAGCAATCTCCAGCCATCCTCCTTAGACATTCTTATAGGCCAGAATGTTAACATGCGTACTTCCCTCCCACATGGGACCATTTATCTGTTCTCTGTCGACCTGGAAAACCTCATCAGGCCTTGCTCAATGCAAGCTCCAATTAGATTTTTTTTAACTAAGACCAGATCGGAGTCCTTAAACAAGCAATAGACTCTTCATTGACATTCATGCAACCTAAAGCCACGGATGCGTGAATATTGTCTGAGACAAAATCACAACAGATTTATTTATGAGTACCATTGGACTGTCAGATATCGCCCAAAATTGGATCACTTTGCCCCCATTTCACTGCCAAAAATCAGGTGCAATAAGGTACAAAATCACCAAGTCAAATTACATTGAGTCCTCTGAGATAACCTTGAATCTTGCTCAGCAGAAATTACTAACAAACATTGTGAATACATTAAACTACAATTTTCCGATTATTCAGAATCAGGTACAAATAATGAAACGGGGCAGGCACTTGACATACATGCAATAGGCTTAAGGTCCACCTTGAATAATTCAAGGTTATCTCAGAAGGACTCAGCATAATTTGACTCGGTGTTCTTTTTATTGTGGTAATTTTGTACTTCATTGCACCTGATTTTTGGCAGTGAAATGGAGGCAAAATGATCCAATTTTGGTGATATCCGACTGTCCAACGGTATTTGTAAATAAATCTGTTGAGATTTTGACTCAGACAATATTCACGCATCCGTGGCTTTAGGCTGCATGAATGTCAGTGAGGAGTCTATTGCTTGTTTAAGGATTCCGAACTGAAATTAGTAAAAAAAATCTAATTGGAGATTGCATCGAGCAAGACCTGATGAGTTTTTCCAGGTCTACAGAGATCAGATAAATGGCAGCATGGCAGCTCTGTTAGTAATCCAGAAACCTGGACTAACTACCTAGTGACATGTGTTCAAATCTCATTGCAGCTGGGGGAAATTTTATTGAAGTTAATATATTAAATCTGCAGTAAAAACTAGTCTCATGGTGACAGTGAATACCAGATTGTTGTAAAAACTCATCTATTTCAGTCATGTCCGTCAAGGAAAGAAATCTGCTGGCCTTGGCAAATCTGGCCTACATGTCACTGTGGAACCACAGTGCTGTGGTCAACTCACAATTTCTTTCTAAAATGGCTGAGCCAAGAAAAGCATTAAGAACACAACTGGACAAGCTGGCATCAACCTAGTTACCGGGTACAACAAAGCCTAGTTAACTTTCCATCTCCACATCACTAACATCTGGAAACTTGTGCTGAAATTGGGAGAGCTGTCCCACATACAAGACACATGCACAGTGTGTACTTCCAATATGAGAAAGACAACAAGGAAACATCATTTTTTATGGCTCCTAAATTAAGTTTTGTATTTATTTCAGGACCAACACCTGTTTAGATGAGAAGTTTTAAATGTTAAACCGTGGATGAGTGAAAATTTGGGCACTGAACTGTGATTGTGTGTACACACACTTTTGCGTGGGTAAACAAGTTCACAATAAGAGGGGATCAGAAATGATGGATTTCGTTCTACTTGCTATAACATGCCTTTAAGGGACAGCATCATTTGAAAAAGTGTGTTGTGATCCAGTCTTAGTTTCACTTGTATCTTTGAGTGGAACATACACATACAGCTCTTCTGTTCAAGCTTTCTACCTATTTATAAATCAATTACACTGCTACTTCTCCTAATTACCCTAGAACTAAGGCCTTGCTGAATGAATGATTCACATGATGAAACCCCTAATTTTCAAATATGGACAGACTAACAAAATCTACACATTGCAATGTTACATCTGGAAATGACATCTTTAAGTGCAACTATCCTATCATCAGCAGAGTTTATGTTTGACTAACCAGTGAATACCAATTTACTTATTCATACCCATTAATTCACTCAAAAACCAAAGAGCAGCATTTTAACTTGCATGAGTATTTGACCAATGTGCATGATAAAAATGTAGGTGCAGAGTTGCCAAGTTTACAGTTAGGACAAAAGATTTGCATTCAGGATTCCACAGAAGGCATGTGGTAACCAGCCAAGCTGAGAAAGATTTATTCAGGTCCAAGGTCCTAGAAATTAATTACCCACAAAGTCACAACAGTGTGATGTAATCGAGGACAAATCAGACCCATTCCAGCTCCTCAACTACTCTATAGTCATATTGCACTGAGGACAAGATTCTAAATGCAATCAGGAATAACATACAACAATTACAATCCTGAAGATCATGTGAGCAACTAAAGAAACCTCCAGGTTATTATTATAATGTGTGATTGTACCAGCAGATTATCTTTATGCTTGAGAGACTCATAGATTTATCAGTTCTGTAAACTTCTGCAGTGGCAACTAAACATGAAAATCTATTGTAACTAATTTTTCTTTTTAAAGTAAAAGAAGAAGGTGTTGAAATATGCCTTTAAGGGATAGTAGCATAGCATCACTCAAAGGGAAGTGTGTTATGCAATTGATTCTTAGTTTCACTTTTGCCTTTGAGCAGAACACACATAGCTCTGCCGATGTCTCAAAGCTTTTTACCTGTGTACAAATATTCCAATGTGCCTAGTCTAAATTAGTGAACCAACAGTATGTTTCCACAATCGCTTGACTGAGCTCGCCAGGTCCTAAAGGATGTATCTGCCAGACTGAGCCTGTGGCAGGTGATGGGAAAATAAACATGAGGGAAAAACCTACTTTACCTCATCCTCACCAATCTACCTATCATAGATGCATCTATCTATGACAATATTGAAAGGAGTGACCAATGGCATAGCCTCAAAGAGGCAAAATCATTCTTCACACTCCTTTATGTTGGGAGGCATTTCCACTATGCTCAAAGTGATACGCTCAGAACAGATAAAACTGCTCAATTCTGGGCATCCATGAGGAACTGCAGATCATTTGCAACAGCAGAAATGTATTCAAGCACTAGCAGTAATTGGATGGGCAGGTATATCCCATTACAATTACCATAATGACAGAAAACCAACCATCTTAAAAATCAACATTGATGTACTTTTTAATTGAACTGATAGATTTTCCAGAAGCTTTCCTATTAGTGCAAATTTGTTTTTAGCACAAGAATAGCTTTCAAATAAAAAGTTGTCAAAAAATTCTGCCCTAATTTTGCCATATTTAGCCAATTCCATTTTCTTATCCACCCCTTCCATCTTACCCCTCCCATTTAATCCCTGCCCTCCATGAATTTCCTCACATGACATCCCCATCCCATTCCTCCCATATCATCTCTAGCTCAATCTTGCCATTCTCATCCATTCCATCAAACCCATCTTTAACTTCACAGAAGCAATCTCTCCAGCCAGGAGACCTTTGTCATTGGGCTCCCCTAATCTTCTACTGTTTATGTTCTCCACTAAGCCAAAACCTTGCCACCATCCTTGCCATGCCACCAAATATTTGTCGCTGCATGTGCATAAAGTACTCCATTCCTCCACGTCTCATATGCCACTGCACTGCTCAGGCCCCACCCACCAAATAAACCAACAGATGTGCCCCTTAAACTTATCAATCAAAATCGCCCAGAAAGACAAAAGCCGGTATCTTCTTACAATCATTTCCATACAACCTCGTTTGTCTTCCACTATTCTGACTACTAAATTAGACAATTAATAAATCAGAGAAGAAAATTATTGCCTTAAATTGCCTCCATGACTGAAGGAAGAATGAAGAGAAAGCATGAAACAAAAGCACAAGTAACAAACGAAATGGAATTATATGGGGAATTCTGTCTTCATTCGAAAAAGATGAGGTGCATTGTCCTCTTGCAAATGAGTTGAGCAAACCTTTGTTTTGGTGAGAAAAATGTCTAAGTTATTTTCGTTACAGGTTTGAGATGCACAGCTAAAACAACGATATAACTGATATGTAATACTCACGTAACATGCCATTTGTGGTAAATAATTGAAAGGGTTAAGACAAAAGTTTTCAAAAATCTTTAAACAGAGGCTTCTGGTTGAATTCAATCAATAAGCTAAGGCTTAATACTTGTGGCTTTTGCAGAATTTTAAACAGCATTAGCTTTATGTTCTGAAATTAAGCCAGTGAGGAACACTAATTCATAACCACAGCTTCTAGCAAAGCTATAGATTAAACAAACAGATGTCTAGAAAACAAACTATGTAACAGAAAATATTGACTTTTTAAATTCTATTCACTCCTCCTACATTGATTAACATAAACATTATTATCCCTACCATTTTATTCAAGTTTCAGATTCTCTGAAAGCTAAGACTTTTATAATTATTCATACCTTGGTCCAACGATTATTGGCTTGGAAGAGCCCAGTTTCCAGTTTAAAGCGTTGTTCTGGGACCAGATATGTACTTTTGAGTGCCACTCCTCCACTCTCATTTATATGTTTCAATTTTGCTTTCCGTGGAAGAAATTCAGCCACTTGGAACTGAAAGAAAATTAAAGAGATGTATTTTCTACATGTGATTTATTCTAGCCCCAAACTAAATTATGCCACATTTTGTATGTTTTTAAAATGACAACACTAGCGTTCAACAAAAGGTAAACTTGAAGTTAAAGAGCATTGTGGGCTGGATTTCTTCCATGAACCCACTAATCTTCAGCTAGTCTTAAAACCTTGTTCAGGGGGAAGTGGGACAGAAAGGACTAACACTGATTTCCTTTTGTTAAAACTGGCAGCGTATATTTTCATCTCCTCTCTCCAACAAACACTATCTCCTCCACTTTATGGGAATGACCATGAAAACAGGTTGTGGTTACAATGGGATTGCAACAATAGGAAGAAATTCTGTTTCAATCCATTTTTGGGAAAATACCAACTTAAGACACCGGTTAAACTATACTTAAGCCATCATTAGAGCAATGATTGGATGACAGATGAATTGAACAGGTATTTTTCATCAGTCTTCACTAAAGAGGATACAAGTAACATCCCAGAAATAGCTGTATGTCAGGAATTGGAAGGAAAGGAGGAATTCAGAAAATTACAGTCGTAATTGGTAATTGGTAATTGGAAGTGGTACTGAGCACATTGTTGGAGTTGCGGGCTGACAAATACCTGGGTCCTGATGGACTTTATCCAAAGGTCTTAACAGATGTGGCAATAGTTGATGCACTGGTTTCAATTTTCCAAAATTCATTGTATTTGGGGAAGGTGCCATTAGATTGGAAAATAGCAAATATAACTCCTTTATTCAAAAAGAGGGCGAGACAGAAAGCAGGAAACTACAGACCAGTTATCTTAACATCGTCATAGCGAAAATATTAGGAGCTATTATTAAAGTTGCTATGGCAAGGCACTTAAAAAAAAATCAAGGAAATCAGGCAGAGTCAACATGGTTTTATGAAAGGAAAATTATGTTTAATCAATTTATTGAAGTTCTTTGAAAGAATGGCATGTGCTTCAGATAAAAAGGAAGTGGTAGGTGTTCTATACTTAGATTTCAGAATCCATTTGACAAGGTTCCACATCAAAAGTTATTGCAGAAAGCAAAAGCTCATAATATATATGATAGATAACATATTGACATGATAGAAGATCTGCTAACTAACAGGAAACAGAGAGTAGCCATAAATTGGTCTTTTTCTGGTTGATTGTATGAGTGGTGTGCCACAAGGATCAAGACTGGGGTTAAACTGTTCATGATTTATATAAATATCTTGGGTGAGGGAACACATTGTGTGGTTGCAAAATTTTCTGATGATACAAAGGTAATTTGGAAAGTAAATTGTGAAGAGGAAATAAAAAGGGAAAAAGAGGACTTCAGGCTAAGCAAAGGGGCGAAGATCTGGCATATAAAGCATAAGGTGGAAAATGGGAAATTGTTCATTTTGACAGAACGAATAAAATAGCATATTATCTAAATGGTGAGAGATTGCAGTTCTCTGAGATTCAGACAGGTCTAGGTGTCCTGGTTCTCTTATTGCAAGAATCACAAACATTTATTATGCAGGTAAAGCAAGTAATTAGACCAGCTAATAAAATGTAATTGTTTAATGTGCAGGGAATTGAATGTACGAGTAGAGAGGTAATGCTTCAATTGTAGGATACTGGTGAGACCACATCTGTAGTACTCTGTATTGGTCTCCAAATTTAAGTAAGGATGTAAATGCACCAGAAGCAGTTCAGAGAAGGTTAACTAGATGAATACCAGGAAATGGCTAATTGTTTTATGAGGAAAGGTTAACCAGGTTAGGTGTGTATTCACTGGAGTTTAGAAGAATAAGAGGCAACTTAACTGAAACCTATAAGACCCTGAAGGGGCTTAACAGAGTGGATGTGGAGAGGATGTTTCTTCTTGTGAGGGATTCTAAGATAGAGACGAGAATAAATGTTTTCTCTTTGAGGGTAGTGTCTTCAGAATTCCCTTCCTCAAAAGGCAGTGGAAACAAAGTTTTTGAAATGTTTCAAGAAGTAGATGGACTCTTGATAAATGAGGGAATGAAAGGTTATTCAGGATTTGACGGAAGATTACAGTCAGATTAGCCAGAATGGCAGAGCAGGCCTGAAGGACTGCTCCTAACTTTATGTTTAGGTGTTTGTACATAACATTAACTATCATGCTAGATTGTGTCTTCAAGTTTTTACTTCACTGACTTCAGGATTTTCCTTGTTCTATATTTCATTGTGCTCTCATAACGATAATAAATACCTTGATTGAATTGAATCAAGATAACATGAGGAGTTCATGAAACAGAAGAAATGCCAAGCACTACAAAAATGTAATAATAAAATCAAAAGCAGACTTATGACAAACTGAAGCAGTTACATTTTGATGTGTAATACTTTGTGCCACATCCAAAACATAAACGATTCTTTGTGAAGAGATCATTACAAAGCTATTTTTTTTTTCAACTTTCACAGCAGCAGAAATATCTTGGATATGAGATTTTAGAATCTTGATGTATTTATTATTTCAGACTGGCCATCTTACCATCAGCTCGGTGGTGTGATATCTTAGTTAAATGGTTTGCATTTAATTAAGCATTAAAAAATACATTACTGGCATTAGAGATTGTAATTCTCTAAGAAAATGGTTTACCTTTAAAGATGTGAGAATGTTTGAAACCCTAAGTTTACATGGGTAGCCCTGAAGAAGGAGCACCAAGTGTCCACCGGAGGTATTCTGCAACAGGTGGGCAATGCAGGGACATGCAAAATGTTGGAAGTTGATGTACATTGTGTGCAGTTCTGAGCACCATTTTATATGAAGGACATGAACACATTGGACAGGGTGCAAATGAGGTTTACAAGAATGGCTCCAGGGTTGAGACAGATTGGAGAGGTTGGAACAGTTTTCCTTGGAGAGATGAAGGCTGCGAAGAGATTTGATAGAGATATTCAAAACCATGAGGGTCCTGGACAGAGTAGATAGGGAGAAACTGTTCCCAGTCAATGAAAGGTACAGATTTCAAGTGGTTTGCAAAAGAAGCAAATGTGAAACATTTCCACAAAATGAGTGGTTTGGGCTGGAATGCACTGTTTGGGAGTGTGGTGGAAGCAGGTTCAATTGAGGGATTCACGAGGGAATAGAAGATTATTTGAATAGAAACAATGTGCAGAGGTATGGGGAAAAGGAGGGGAATGGCACTAATTCATAATGGTCATTTGGAGAACCGGTACAGATACAATGGGCCAAGTGGCCTTCTTTTACACTTTAATGATTCTATGATAAATAATATCATCATTCTACAAGTTTCCTTTATTTTATAATAAAGAAAATCACTTCAGATAGAGCTCTTCAGCCTGAATTTTCACTGAGACGGAAGGGTTACATGCCAGAGTCAAAATGGTGCTGGAGCCCCAATTCTAAACTGCCATACCAGAATGCTGCACCCAACATTTTCACCTGGATTGTGGGTGGAAAGCAAAGGGAGCAAGTTTTACTTTGCATGTTCTGTGAAGCTGCCTTCAAAAAAGATCCATATTTCATGATTGGGATTTCCATAACATGACTCTTAGTTATTTGAGAAAAAGGTCCAAAACTTTTAGTTACTTGAAGAGGTAAGATACCCTGAGAATTAGGGCAGCCCTTTTGGAGAGGTGAGGTACCCGTTTTGGAGAGGCTGGGTATCTCTTTTGGAAAGGTTGGGTACCCCCTTAGAATTGTTAAGAGTAGACATGGAGGTGCGTTAAAAGTGGACAAGCTCCGTGGAACTATCAAACTGTCAAGTCATTTAAATTGCCAGGCCTTTGAAATTTTTGGAAACCATCCAGCCTCCAGTTGAAAATAAAATCAGTGCTTGTTAGTTTATTGCTTGTTGACGTAATGATTAAGGCTGTTTGACTGCTTCCACAATATATCACTATCACATGGTGGGCCTAGCAGTTCATAGTTGAAATCGACAGCTCCAAAAGGCTAAAAAGAGATTAGCTATTGTTGATGTGGGGCTATGCATACAGATGTATATTTTTGTAAGGGTTTGTGTACTTGAATGGATTTAAATGTTATTAATAAGATTATATGTGAAATCTGGAATCGTCACACAGGGGGCAATCTTATCAGCTCACCATGCTGGTTGATCAGGGTGGGGAGGGGACGGATAGTGACAATCCTCCAATGTACCATTGTACATAGCGCACTGGGAGATCCTGCATGCGTGCAATGGCATATGTCTAGCTGTTATCAGCTGACTTCCTGGCATGAATAAAGTCATGCACTCTCCCTACTGATGTGAATCACACTTTGCCTAATTTTTTCCTCTAAGTGGTGTGAAAATTTGAATTTTTCTCTCATCCATTCGAGATTCTTTCCCATTTTCACTCTCATTCAGCACTTAGAAATATTGGTAAGTTCACCCCTGGAACAATATTTTATTTAATCTCACTATGGTCCCTGAGCTCTGTACATGTTTGGTACTGAGTGAGTCAATATGGAGAGTGTAATGATAAAGGATGGTGGCTGGCTGGGCGGGGCAAGATGAAGAGAGAGAGAGAGAGAGAAAGAAAGAAAGAGGGAGAGAGACATGGATGAGCATGAATTGAAACTAAGTTGGCATAGGAGCTATAAAGGGGCTACGGGGATGAGTAGGGGTCATGGGCTGGATTGAGCATTTGGACCATGGGCATGTGGAGGCCTAAACTGATACAGAAGGTATGCTGGACTGTAACAGGTGGATAGAGGTTGCTGAGGGGGGGCATGAATTGGTGTGAATGGGGCATGAGGAGTGTGTGGGGAGTGAGGGCATGTGAGGGATGACGGCTAGAAAACTTATTTTTGTTTTGTTCTTTTCATTGCAACCAAGACAAAGTCCTAGAGCACCAAGGTAAGCTTTTAAACCAGCCCTTGCGGTTGCCTCTAAACTGTTTCTTGGTTTGGCAGGCATGGCTCCTATAGTACATGAAAATCCAAAGCTTTGGGGCAATTTCTCCCAAGCCAAGTTTGCAGAGTTAGGAATTTTACCAACTCTGGAGCAAAGATTCAGTCCTTGGTGCATTTTGTGTATTTTCCAGCTTTTGGTTTCAGTTGGATTTACATAGAAATATTCATAAAATTGTTTTTCTTCATATTTCAACAGAATGAGAAGTGTCAAACAAATTCACGACATCAAACACTAAATTATAAAAAGAAAATTTGCAAATTAGTCACAATTTTTTAAAATTCAAAAATATTCAAAAATTTATAATAATATTAATATAACATTTCACACTTACAAAAGCCTTTGCTAGTGTTTTATATTGCTCATCCAATTACCTCACATTATCTTTCCTCATGCTATTTATGGGAATACAGATATCAGTGGTTTTCCAGTACCTTGCCTAGGCTTCTGTCTGAATCCACAAAGCTTGAATATCGGAAGCAGTTTATGTCACATAGCGGAGCCAAATCCTGTCCTCTGATGCTTACATTCTAACTGAGGATTAATTAATTGTGATCAGAAACAGGATCCTCAATTGCCTTTAAACAACCAGAGCATATTTGGTGCGACAACAATAATCTCTCTCTCTCTCTCAGTATCAACAAAAAGAAGGAGATTGTCATCGACTTCAGGACGCGTAATGGACGACATGCCCCTGCCTACATCAAGGGGGCCGAACAAGAAATGGCCGAGAGCTTCAAGTTTTTAGGTGACCAGATCACCAACAGCCTGTCCAAGTCCCTCCATGTGGACGTTATATTTAAGAAAGCCCACCAATGCCTCTACTTTCTCAGAGAAGGAAATTTGGCATGTCTGCTACGACTCTCACCAAATTTTACAGGTGCCCCATAGAAAGCATTCTTTCTGGTTGTATCACAGCTTGGTATGGCTCCTGCTCTGTCCAACGCCGCAAGAAACTAAAAAGGATCATGAATGAAGGCCATTATTCAAACTAGCCTCCCACCCATTGACTCCGTCTACATTTCCCACTGCCTTGGAAAAGAAGCCAGCATAATTAAGGACTCCATGCACCCAGTACTTGCTCTCTTCTACCTCCTTCTGTCAGGAAAAGAATGCAAAAGTCTGAGGACACGTACCAACCAACTCAAGAGCAATTTCTTGTCTGTTGCCATCAGACTTTCGAATGGACCTACTTTACGTTAAGTTGATCTTTCTCTACACCCTAGCTACAACTGTAACACTATATTCTGCACCTCTTTCCTTCTGTATATATGGTTGCTTTGCCTGTATAGCACCCAAGAAATAATATTTTCACTGTATACTAATACGAGTGACAATAATAAATCAAATCAAATATTTGCCTTGCTGCCATCCATGCTCAGATCCAATAGCAGAATGGGGCAATGATCAGGTTTTGGTCCTTCTTGGATGGTGGTGTTCAATATCACCTTTCTGACAAACCATTCTATAAACCACTGGACCGCTGAAGGAAGTATTAGTAATTTTATAACTTTATTTTTAATGACCCATAATTTTAAAGATTTGTTTATACTTTTATAACATGAGGAGTGCTTTTCAATGGATTTTCTAAGAATGCATTTGCATATTTAAAGTATACTGATTTAACGAGAATTATTTTGACACTACAGGAGATACTGCACCATTTCAGCAATACTGGCCTTTTACCTTGACTCTCTCCAGCGAATCTCTTAGCTGCTGCTCATTTCCAGGATCAGGTTCTATTCTTACAATGCTTTCTGTGTCTTCTAACCAGCAGAGATATTCATTCAAGTCTTCCTGTAATTCTGAAATATTCTTCTCTTCCTCTAACCTGTCATAAGTACAATAATGAAAATTACTGGCATGAGTGGTAATTGGGAATTACAATTGCCTGCAATTAGATGTTCCTAGTCAGTCCTACTAGTTGCATTCATGAAAAATTTACTTTTTTTTAAATGAAGTCAGACAAACAACCATCATGGGCCTTTGCTAAATGCCAAGGACAAATCACAAAGCAAAAAATATATATATTTATATTGCAGTGTTTCTTTAGGCTACCGTTGAAAGGATTTACTACAGTGCTTTCTCACTCTGACACGAAAGAGTTATACCACACTAGTATATACAACAAATTACATTTTGCTGACTTTGTATTTTGCATTTCCTGATGTCAGGATTTTCTCATTACACCCATGTAATCCATTCAAGTATTTGGCAGACATAAGTAGCATAAAGAACAAACATACATTAAAAGGTCCTCATTGATTTTGGGTTTGAATGTGGATTAGTCATGGAAATAGAATTCAACATTTGTAAATACATTGCTACTTGTTTATCAAACTATGGTGAACACTAATGGTTATTGTAGATGACGATTGATATCTCATCCAGTTCCCCATTATCCATTCCCACATGGCACATCAACTCTGGATATAATTGAACATCATAAAAATATCAATCTTTAGTAATACTGAGGTCCAGTAGAATGCTGACAATAAAGATGTCTTCATAATTTCCTGGCTAAAAGATTAAATCCAAACACTTTTATATTAAATTTGCCATTCTTATTTCGTAGCCTGACTACTACAACCAATAAGATCTCAGTCATTTAGTCAAAGCCCATTCAGTCCCTTGGGATATAAAATGACCATAATGGGAAAAAGATACAAAAATCTGAAATTATCCACCAGCCGCTACAAGAACAGCTTCCTCCCTGCTGCCATCAGACTTTTTAATGGATCTATCTTATATTAAATTGATTTTTCTCTACACCATACCTATGATTGGAATTCAACATTCTGCTCCTTTGACATTTCTTCTCCTCTATGTACTCCATGAATAGTATGCTTTGTCTCTATGGGGCGCAAGAAACAATATTCTTCACTGTATACCAATAGATTCGACAATAATAAATTAAATCAAAATGCTTACTATGTATACGCCAATGTTGTTGGTGCTGAGCCTTGCCTTTCCTCCTTCCATCTTATTCTGGTCTAAAGGCCTGGGATGTGTACATTTTTGTTAGCAAATTCCATTATCTCTCGGAATCTGATTGTAACTTCAGGAACTAGCATAGAAGCGGATCAATGCATAAATCCTGAAACTGTCATTCACTGTTCCATTCCTGGCTAGTCTGTGCACTCCTATTATGATTCATCATTAGATTTTTAATAATTAAAACCTCTATACATTATTTATAATGTTTCAGTTTTAACCCTTTGTGTATTTTACAATCTTTAACTTCTTGGAACTTTTTTGAAAAGTTGTACAATTTTAGTACCTTTCATTCCTTGTTTGTACCTGTGAAAATTATTTAATTTGAGTGACCGTTTGGACAGTTTTATGATGTTGGGAACAGCACAAAAATTAATTGCACATCAACAGGGTTAACACTTTCACCATGAAGTCTGCAAGATCTCTCAGCGCAGCTTTTTGAGCTCAGCTGCCAGCACAGCCACTTCACTGCTGACCGCAAATTATGGTCCATTGATTCATAGCATCTGGTGGGCCTTCCATACACGTGTCAACCTATAGGATTTGGAATAGCTGACAGCTTCCAAAAATACTGAGGTAGCTTCAAAAAAAAACCCCAACGACTCAAAGATAATATGTAGTTGAAAGCAAACACTGAACAAAGGCCTATGACTAAGTTCGTGACATCAAAGGCAGCTGAAAAAAATCTGCCTTCAATTTGATTACATCGAATTTCAATACTTTTGTTATTGTTTGGGGATCCTAATCACAATTTTCTTCCTGCAAAATCCAACAACTTCACGTAAGTCACATGGAAGAAAGTTTTTACTATGGGACTACGTTGGAAATGAATTTGGCATGGGTAAAATTGTAGCAATATCCAATATATCTTTGCATTAAATAGAGGGAAAGAAGTGAAGTACATAAAGATGCATTTTGTTTGCACATTTATAAATACTGGAAGTGAGCAACGTGAGCTTTGTTCCATTTTTCACCTCTCCATGCACCCTATGAATATGTTTCTGCATCTTATCATTTTCATCTGGAGGAAGTTCTCTCCTGAGATCCATCTCCTTAACAACACAAAAATTCATTGCACATTGACAGGGTTAACATTCTCAGCATAAAGTCTGCAAGACATCTTAGTGCTGCTTTTTGACAAAGCTTTGAGTCACTCCTCCAAATTCTCCCTTCCAAATGTATGTCCATTATTTTAAGTCCATTATTTATGGAGGACTGTACAATATTTCTTACTGCAAAATAAATGCAAGTTGTTGTTGCCCTTGAATCTGGCATGGACTGTGGAGATCAAAATGTGCTCTCTGTTAATTGTTGTGGTTTTACATGGAAGGATTCTGCATATCCTCAAATTACTTTCCAGTGAGTACAGATCCACAGTTCAATTTAACAGCAATTTAGTTAATCCTCTGAGGGTACCATTGAGGGTACATTTACTACACAGCCAGGGATGTGTTTCTGTATTTGCCAGCCCATGAATTTAACAAGTAGAATGCAAGTCATGGGCTGGAGAGCACAGGAACAGAAAACACTATCCTACAAGTTTGCTATCGGCACAAAGCAGTTTGACTTTCCAATAACCGTAAACCTGTACAGTGTAAATCAGGTGATTAGACCCTGTAGGGATTCTCATTCTGTTTTTCTTTCAGGTCAGACTTCTATCCCAATTAAGATTTTATTTGCATTACACCAGTAGTATCAGCCTGAAGTAAAATTACTTCACACCAACAATAGTTGTAGCATATACCTAAGCCACAATATTAAGGCTGTGCACATTATCTCATGCTTTCGTTGAGTGCTGAATGCTGATACTTGGTTTCAAAATGGAATCTTCTACTCAACAGCACTGACATCTCCCACCCACTACTCATAAACATCATGTATCGATGGAGAAAATGAATACCTAAAAATACTGACGAGGTAACACTACCTTATAGGCTTGAATTAAATAATAAACCAAGAAGAAACTTGCAATCAGGTTTTGTGATTCCTGTCTCAAAAAGGAAAACTTGGCCTATGGTTTTCATTTCTTACTATTGCAAAAACTTTAAATGTACAAGGTTATTTTGATTATTATTAACCTGAGATATTGTACATTTGGTAAGTTAAGACAAACTTTTCCAGTTACTGAGATCTTTCAAGAGGAATTCAAATGAAATAATTATTTTGATAGTAAAAGTAGAAACCACATTTGATTTTTTTTAAAATGTGAAATAAACGTCTTGCAAGGCACCATAAAGTCTCTCGAGAGGACCTCAAAGCCCTGCACAAATAACAAATTATTTAGAAGTGGAGTCACTACTTTTGTGTAAACAAAACATAGCAACATTACTCCACAGATATAATCAATCACAAATCATGATGTTTCGAGTCCAGGTGACCCTTTGTCAAAAGCTGCCAGACCTGCTGAGATTTTCCAGCATTTTCTCTTTTGATTTCAGATTCCAACATCCACAGTAATTTATTTGCTTTTATCCAATCACAAATCATGTTTTATTTCTTGATGGCGTCCAATGGAGCAACATAATCTTTAATTTTCACAATGGCAGATAAAGATTAACAAAGCATCCACAGCCATAGTTGAGTGATAACTATTGCCTTTGGGTATTAAAAACCAATGCTGGTATGATGAACAAACCTGAATCAACAGCCTGTCACTTGAATCAAAAGAGAGAAGCTAAACTTCCAGTTTGGACTGAACATGCCACTTACATGAGCAACGCATGAGGTTAGAGGTTCAGTTGTATGGCATTTAATAATGCATTCATTCACCTTAAGCATTCAAGTGTAGTCATTAAGTTTCTTCCTGCACTGTATCTGGGTCCCTGGAGCTAATATTGCTGGCATTTTCCATGGTAGCTCTCTGATCCACAGTTTTTGGAGTCAGGTATGCTTCCTAATGTTCTGTGGACAGAGGACATCTTGCTCCTAGCCACCTCCTGCATCAAGGTCTTCACTGGAGCATCAAAGAACGTTGGAGCACTCTTTCTCTCCTGTTTCATTATATTCATTCTTCTTTCTGCTCAGAGATTCCCCCTCAACCACTCCCAACACCGGCTGCAGGCAGAATGAACCTTCCCTTTAAGAGCTGCAGGCCTCCTCGCAGAAGCACAGGCTAACCTTAAGTTTTGCAAACCTCAAATAAACATGGACCATTTCTTGGTAGTGCAACCAATAAGCAGCTTTGAGTTTAATACTGAGCTTAATTCTAACAAGCAGGCAACATGAATTCTTTATGTGTCTGCATCACAATGGCCATGTCTGGGTTATCATGGTAAAAAGTCTGACAACACCAGGTTTTAGTCCAACCGATTTATTTGATAATAGACTCACAAGCTTTCGGGGTTAGCCCCTTCGTCAGGTGAATGGAGAGTTCTGGCCTCAGACAGAGCATATAAAGCACAGACAGTTTAGAGATTACTGATTAGAATCAGTAATCTCTAAACTGTCTGTGCTTTATATGCTCTGTCTGAGGCCAGAACTCTCCATTCACCTGACGAAGGGGCTAACCCCGAAAGCTTGTGAGTCTATTATCAAATAAATCGGTTGGACTAAAACCTGGTGTTGTCAGACTTTTTACTGTGTTTACGCCAGTCCAACGCCGGCATACCCACATCATGGGTTATCATGCCCAGTTGTGAGCCTTACCCAATATTTCACTCACAGACTCTGAACCAGGAAGCTGAAGTTAAAAAGGTTAATTCAATGTCAAATCATACACAGGCAGTGAAATAGGGAAGGAAAGATGGGATTAAGAAAAAAAGATTTTTAAAAATTACCAACAATAATTAAAATCTGAAAGAATAAGATTCAAGATCTGTCAATGTTAAGGAGGTTGCTTGGGAATAACCAATATTTATCCTGTGGTAAAAATTCACCCAGACTAGAATAGATGGCCTTAACGTTTTCCAATGAGCTGAAAGTGGGCATCTCATAGGGAAGTATGTTAACTTTATGAAATTGCATGTGCTGCACCCCTGTCTCTCAGCAAGATATCAATGTCACAAAACTTCTATAGTAGTAGTAGGGCAACTCTGATAACAACTTCTTGATTTTGACATTTAACAGAGCATGTGCTTCTGCTGGAAGTGGTTGTTTGATTCACACCATGAGTCTCACATCATGTCTAATGCAAAATCAGGACCGGTAGGTCTAAATTTTGGATCAATGAAAACAAATAGCAACACTGTGTTTCTATAGCACACTTCCATAAAGCAAAAGTTATTTTTTGCAAACAGCAATGTTTTTTAACTTCACTGACTTGTTGAAACTTCTGAGACCGATGAATGCATGTACATATACTGTTACTGACTTGCGTTGTGAGTTAATATATTCCTTACGAAAAAGAGTCAACAGAGCTGCACAAAATGTGACACAGAAATGAATTCATTCCAAAGAAGCTATTTTCTTGCAGATTCACAGCGAATAACATTGAAAGATGAGCTTTTAGCAGTGACAGTGATTGCAGTACTGCCTGGAGGCTACTTTAGGTAGTTTTTTTTACTGCAATTAAATTCACGATACTTTCCACATTCTCCCAGAGTGCGGTGTGAAATGATGGACTTATATGATTCTGCACAGAATGCATCAAGTTTTATATAAAACTATTTATAACTGGTCTGATTTGGACTTGTCTGCAATGATGCTCACACTATTAGAATTATTTTCACTGAACTATTTGATTTTTATATATGTGTTTTTGTTTGATTAATCAACATTATGTAATCTTTTAGACTTTCCAACAGATGAGAAAGAACCGGCCTATTGTCAGTGAGATAATACTAAAGAAGAAATATTTAAACAGACAGCCCACAAATCCTCAAAAATGTATCTTAAGGAAACTCTTTGTCCAATTAATACAATTTATAAGAATTCCATCTTATTTTTTGTTTTCTGCATGTCTCTTGCAATATCATCCAACCACAAAATACTACACACAATGCCAGAACACAGCATACAGCTTGCTAAGATGCAATTGCAAGAATGCTTTAGGTCTAATTTGGGGCTAACTCTGTTATAACCAAATCCATTTTAAATGAACTTTTTGCCCCTTCTGCATACACTTTTCCAATTCAGTGCAATGCAGTTATATAAAGGATAGACTGTATGAGAACAAATACTGCTATGGAACTTTTGTTTCAATTTGGGGGTTAATTTTGGTTGCAGTTGTATTATGATTCTTGTCTGCAATTAATAAGGAATAAATTAACAATTGACAGCGCCAGATTAATACATCCTGCGTGGGTGGAATTGCATTCTTGTGGCCAAGAGGGAGCTGTGCACACACCTGTTTATACATTTGTGCAGGATCCACATTTCCACAAATAAATGAGCACAGGAATCATAGAAAATATGGAAATTTTCTGCCACATGAAAAAGCCATTTGGCCCTTCATGAAATTTATTTACTTTCATCTATACAAATGTTTTTAATACTTCCTCTTTACAATGTTTCTGTCATTCAATGCATCATACTCTTCCTCCTTAACTATGAAGCCATCATTGGTGCCATCTTTTATGAAGACATTCACAAAACAGTCATTAAAAACCTCTCTTAAGTCTTCCACCTAACCAGGTTAGCTGATTGGTCCCCAGTCAGCTTGATCATATCCTTAATCATCCTTATGCTCTTTACGTGGTTCTAAAATATCTTCAGACGTTCCTCAGTTTTTTTCTTGCCAGGACATTTTGATGCTAACTTTTTGCTTTACTAATTTCCCTTTTAGTTTCACTCTATTTGCTACAAGTCAAGGTGTTCTGCAATTTTAAGATCTCTGTATATGATATAAGCTTTTTTTTTGCTTTATCATACCCTCGAGGCATCTCGTCATTCAGGGGCTCTAGAGTTAGTAGCCCATCCTCTTTCTTTGTAGGAACGTTCATTCTGAATCTCCAGGAATCAACACCCAGAATCGCCTTCTTCAATCCAAACCATTGCCCTAAATAGACTTAACTTCAACTTGCTGTTTCCAGTTCACTTTTACTAAATCATTTCTCAGCCTAGTAAAATTGGTCTTCCATCCAATTTAGAAGCCTTATCTTATTTCATCTTTGTCCTTTTTCACAACTATGCTAATCTAACTAAACTATGATCATTACCATAAAAGTGCTCTCCCATGTGCCCAGCATCTTCCCAGAAACTAAATACAGAATTGTCCCACTCTTGTTGGGCTTGCCAAATCTTGGACGTAATTAAGGAATTTTGTGCTTTGAACCTTTCACAATGACTGCACCCCAGTTAATAAAAGAATATTCAAAATTCCCCACCATTACTGCCTTATTGTCAGAAATTTGCTTATAAATCTGGTCTTCCGTCTCCCTCCTTGAGATCGATTTTACATTCCCAACAACATGATTGCTGTTCTTTTGTTCCTTGATTCAAATCCTATTATCATTTAATGAACTGTCTAACACATTGACTGGATTTGTCCATCCCACATTGGAATAAAATGGAGATGGGATGATAAACAAAATGGTGTTGGTGGCCTGCATGTTCATTTGTCAACTCTGTTAGCAACTTAGCTGAATTATTTCCTGGGGTGGGGTATTGGTGGTACAGGCAGGAAAGTGAAGTCACCCATCTCATTAATTGGACGGATCAAGGAATCATTCAGGAAAATCATGTCTCACAAATTTAATTGAGTTTTTTGAAGGGGCAATGCAGAAGGTAGATGAGGGCAGTACAGTTGACATTGTCTACATGGACTTTAGCAAGGCCTTTGACAAGGTACCACATGGTAGGTTGTTGCATAAACTTAAATCTCACGGGATCCAGGGTGAGGTATCTAAATGGATACAAAATTGGCTTCTTGACAGAAGGTGATTGTAGAGAATTGTTTTTCAAACTGGAGGCCTGTGACCAGCGGTATGCCTGAGGGATCAGTGGTGGGCTCACTGTTCTTTGTCATTTATATTAATGATTTGGATGAGAATATAGGTGGCATGGTTAGTAAATTTGCAGATGACACTAAGATTGGTGGCATAGTGGACATTGAGGAAGGTTATCTCCAATTGCAGCAGGATCTTGATCAATTGGTCCAGTGGGCGGACGAATGGCAGATGGACTTTAGACAAATGCGAGGTAATGTATTTTGGTAAATTAAAACCAGGCAGGACTTAGCTAATGGTAGGGCGCTGGGGAGAGTTACAGGACAAAGAGATCTAGGGGTACATGTTCATAGCTCCCTGAAAGTAGAGTCACAGGTGGACAGAGTGATAAAGAACATGCTTCGACATGCTTGGTTTCATCGGTCAGAACACTGAATACAGGAGTTGGGATGTCTTGTTGAAATTGTACAAGACATTGGTAAGGCCACACTTGGAATACTGTGTGCAATTTTGGTCACCCTATTATAGAAAGGATAGTATTAAACTAGAAAGAGTGCAGAAATGATTTACTAGGATGCTATCGGGATTTGATGGATTAAGTTATAAGGAGAGGCTGAATAGACTGGGACTTTTTTCTCTGGAGCATCGGAGGCTGAGGGGGCGACCTTATAGAGGTCTATAAAATAATGAGGAGCATAGACAAGATAGATAGTCAATATATTTTCCCAAAGGTAGGGGAGTTTAAAACTAGAGGGCGTAGGTTGAAGGTGAGAGGGGAGAGATACAAAAGTATCCAAAGGGGCAATTTTTTCCACACAGAGGGTGATGAGTGTCTGGAACAAGCTGCCAGAGGTAGTAGTAGAGGTGGGTACAATGTTATCTTTTAAAAAGCATTCAGATAGTTACATGGGTATGATGGGTATAGAGGGATACGCGCCAAATGCAGCCAATTGGGATTAGTTTACAGGTTTTTAAAAAAAGGCGGCATGGACAGTTGAGCCGATGGGCCTAGGAGCTCATTAGGAGCTAATCTTCCAACCTCCAAGATTTTCATGGGCGGGCAAACCATCAGGTGCTCGAAAACTGAATCCCTTCAACCTGACAGGAACAGAGGCAGCAGCAGTGAAACAATTCTAGTCAATACAAAAAAGGGAAAGTTTGGACAAAAAGTACTGAGACATAACAACAATTTGTAATCCAATCTTTTCCTACCCCATCCTGGGTTCCAGCTCTCCATGACCATTTTGAAGATAAAGGTCCTCTCAATTAATTAAGATACAGCAACAGCTGTCAAAGTGGACCTGAATGTGGCACAATTTCCTGATTGCTTCATTTTTGCCAGCCTACCACCGCTTCTCATGGCAGTAATTTTTAAAAAAATAATTATTGCCATCTTACCACCTCTTCTTAATCTGAAACCTTGTAACCAAGAGCATTAAACTGCCATTCCCTCCATAAGCTATTTTTAAAAGCTAGAAAATTATGCTTCCAAGTGTCAATCTGCATCCTTAACTCATTTGCCTTATTCATACTCCTTACATTTAGATTTATACTAGTACAATCAGACTCTTTAAATCTTATTTCCCAACTTTTGTTATGCCTTCCAACCTTACTCGCTAATTTTCTGCCATCCATCTCCAGCTCTACTTTTCTCCCGATTAAATCTATGTTCTGCTTCCCATCCCACTGCCTAGCCAGTTCAAACTATCTCCAACGTTGCTGCAGTTGAGGGTACTGGTCATGGCTCTGTTGAGGGTCAATCTATACTGATTCCACCTTCCAAGAAACAGTCCCAGTGATCCCTCCTACATCATCTCTCCAACCATGTATTTATCTGCTCTATCCTCCTATTTCTAGCCCATGACTCTGGGAAAAATCACTGTATTACTACTTTTGAGATCCTGTTTCTTAATCTCTTTCCTGATTCCTTAAAACCCGCATGAGGATCTCAGCCCTTTAACTCCCTATGTCAAGCATAGTTTCCTCAAAATATTAATGAATTATTGGCTCACTTCTATGCAGTGGCCACAAAGTTCAAGGGACCACCGAAGAACACTTAAACTCAAGCTGTTGCCTCATTGGAGGTCTATGTGTTGCAGGTGTATGCATTGTAAGGCCCAAGCAATGAGGCAGAGCTCCTTATTTGCAAGTCCCACACTTGTGCAAACTCATGATCCAACACTAAAGTTATACTGTCACTTTAGTGGGATGATGAAGTAGCAACAAAAGCAACATGCATACATACGTACAAATATGTCTGGGGGAGGTACACATATGACAGGAAGCAACCAATGTTTCAATCTCCCCTTCTTGCCTTCTGTTCTCCTCTTCATTTCAGTTGTACAAGAGAGATAATTCTAAGTTAATTGGCAAAAGAGCCAGAAGAGCTGCTTCTAAAATAGGATGACTTTTTATGATCTAGAATTGCAATGCCTCAATGGGTCAATGGCCTCCTTCTGGGCTCCATTGTTTCATGATATTCCAGAAGTGGTCTCCCAAAGGCCTCATACAACTGCAGCAGTACAACTGTAGCAAATCTTCCTACTTTATATTCTATTCCTCTCTCAACGAACAACAATATTTAATTTGCCTTCTTAATCACAGCATATTAACATTTGTGATTCATGTACCAGGACATCTAGATTCCACAGGAATTGGAGCTGGCGAGGGACGGATAATGGGAAGGTCCATTGATCTCAGGTGGGATCCCGCTCCTTGTGTCTGTTTCCTGTTAGCTAGTCAATCCTCTATCCACATTACCATGTACACCACAAGCTATTATTTTGTGTAGTAACCTTTGTTATCAAATTTCTTTTGGAAATCCAAGTGCACCACATATACAGACTTCCCTTTATCCACATTGCTTGTTACTTTGTCAACAAACTCAAATATGTTAGGTAAACATAGCTTCTCTTTCATAAAGCTATATTAACTCTGCCTGATTACATTAAGATTTTCTAAGGGCCCTGCTATAACTTCCTCCATAATAGACTCTAGGTATTTACCTATGATAGATATTTGGCTAACTGGCTTGTAGTGTCCTGCTTTCTATTCCCATTCAATGTCTCTGCCATTTCCTTATTTCCCATTATTAATTTCCAGACTCCCTCTCCAAAGAACAACGCTTCAATTTAGTTATTATTTTCCTTTTTAAATGTTGTATAAACTCTTTCTACTTCTAAATTTCCAGCTAGCTTTCTCCCCTACTCCAATTTCTCCCTCCTTTCTGAAGTAATTCTTTGCTGGTTTTAAAATTCTATGCAATCATCTGACCTTACATTAATCTTCACATAACTGTGTACCTTTTCTTTCAATTTGAGATTATTCTTAATTTCTTTAGTTAGCCATGAATGATACATTCATCTCATAGAGTCTCTCTGAGTGACCAGAATGGATCTTTGCTGAGTGTTATGGAGTATCTTCTTAAATGCCTGGCATTGCATCTCTACTTTTCTACTCTTTAACCTAATTTCCCAGTTCACTTTAGACAATTCTACCCTTCATACCATCATAACAGTCTTTAGTTAAGTTTAAAACACTTGTCTTATGCCCACTCTTCTTTCCCTTAAACAAACTGTGAAGCTTTATCATGTTATGATCACTCCTAACTAAAGACTCCTTTACTATGAAGACATTAATCAATTTTGTCTCATTGTGGACTACCAGCTGTAGAATAATCTACTCTCTGGCAGGCTCTAGAAAGTGGTGCTCCAAGGAATTGTTCAAAAAACACTATGAATTCATCATCCAGACTACCTTTGTTGATCTGATTATGCCAATCTATGTTTAGATTAAAATTACTTACGATTATTGTTGTACCTTTCTCGAAAGCCCGATTATTTCTTCTTGTTTATACACCCAACAGTATCGTTACAGTTAGCCAGCATATAAACAACTCCCACAAGTGACTTATTACCATTGCAATTTCCTATCTTTAAAGTTTATTTATTAGTCACAAGTAAGCTTACATTCACATTGCAATTAAGTTAATGTGAAAATCTCCTAGTCGCCACACTCCGGCACCTGTTCAGGACACCGAACCAACACATCTTTGGACTATGGGAGGAAATTGGAGCGCCTGGATGAAAGCCACACAGACACAGGGAGAATGTGTAAACTCCACACAGACAGTGACCCAAGCTGGGAATCCAACCCGTGAGGCAGCAGTGCTAACCACTGTGTCACCCCAATCTTTACCCGAATTGATTCTATTTGTTAATATTTAGAATTAAGGTAATCTTTCACTATTGTACTAATTAACAGAGCGATCCCAACACATTTTCCTTGCTTATCAACCTTCCAGAATGTCAAGTATCGTTGAATATTCAGATTCCAACCTTTGTCACCTTGTAGCCTCCTCTCTTTCATGGTCATCAGGTCATACACTGAGTGGTTAGCACTCACAGAGCCAGGGACCCGGGTTGGACTCCCCGCTTAGGTCAGTGTGTGTGTGGAATCTGCACACTCTCTCTATGTCTGCATGGATTTTTTTCCCACAGTCCAAAACACGCACTAGTTAGGTGCATTGGCCATGCTAAATTTTCCCTCAGTGTACCTGAACAAGCGCCGGAGTTTGGCAACTAGGGCATTTTCACAGTAACTTCATTGCAGTGTTAATGTAGGCTTACTTGTGATAAATAAATATGTAAATACAGATTTTTTCTGTTTGAACTGATCATTCATCTCTTTTGTTACAAATGTTACAGGCATTCAGATATGTAGCCTTTAGTACTGTCTTTTTTCCTATTCTGAAAATTTTCGCCTTACTTGCTGGCACACACTTAAGTTTGTACCTCAGTCCATTCCTATAAAGTTCTGATAATCATTATCTTTAGTGTAATCTTCACTTACATGATCCTTCATACCCATTGCTTAGTTTAACACGCTTTCTAGCATCTTAGCTGAACTACTTACCAGAACAATTCTACAGCATTGTTCAGGTAAAGGCTATCATAATGGTATAGCTCCCATTTCCCTCAGTCCTGATGTTAGTGTCCCATGAATTGAAATCAATTTCTCTCACACCAAATGTTAAGCAATACTTTAATACCCTAATCACATTTACTCCACACCAATTTGCTCTTGGCTCAAGTAATGATCCAGATGTTATCTTTGAGGTTCTGCCATTTTATTAAGCCTTTTGTTGCTCCCTATGCACAACCCCTTTCATAGTCCTTTGGCATGGCAACTGGCTCCTTGCCCTCCCACTAAAAGTTCCTCTCCAGCCCCAAGCAGATGCACCAAACCCTGGCTCTGGGCAGGCAACATAGATTTTTGTACTCTTTCTCAGCTTTAGAGAACTGTGAATATCCCCCGACCCCACTGTTTTCTACTACCACTATATTCCTATTCACAGCCTTGCTTGAATAGCTTCCTTTGCCACAGTCCTCATCAATCTTACAGCTCCTGCTCTCATCCCTACAAGCGGCAAGAATCTCAAACCAGGTTGACAATTACCAAGGGGTGACGCTCCTCAACTTCTTTGATTCCCATACCAGGCCTACTTGCAGTCATAAGCTCTTGTCCATGACCATGAAACAAATCAGGCCACCCTTGTCTATAAGGTGCAGTTGGCCAGGTAACTTACCCCTACTTGATGCATTGCAGCCTCTGAAACTAAGTCTCCAGCTCATTAACTCAGAGCTGAAGTTCCTTGATCCCACAGTCACTAACTGCTCACACTAGCATCACCCAGGTCTCACATACTGTAGCAGCAATTTATTGCCATCCAGCCATATTTACAGTGTTTTAATTAAACAATTAATTATTTTCTTCATTAAACTTTAATTAATGTCTTTAGTCTTGCTGATGCTGGTGTTCTTATTATTTGAATTAAAATCTGACTTAGTCAAATTGAAAGTTCCTAACTGAGGTAAAATAACTAAAAATAATCACCAATCACCTCTCTGCTTCTTTGATATAATACTTCAATTTGTCTTTCCAATCACATCTCTGAACCTACAGATTGGTTCCTGGAGGCTGACCTGGCTTCCCTCAAATTCTCGCTACTTTCTCACCCCACCCCCCTCAAATTCTCACTACTTTCTCACCTCACTCCCCTCAAATTCTCACTACTTTCTCACCTCACTCCTCTCAAATTCTCACTACTTTCTCACACCACTCCCCTCAAATTCTCACTACTTTCTCACCCCACTCCCCTCAAATTCTCAGTACTTTCTCACCCCACTCCCCTCAAATTCTCACTACTTTGTCATAAGAACATAAGAAATAGGAGCAGGAGTAGGCCATATAGCCCTTCAAGCCTGCCCCGCCATTCAATAACATCATGGCTGATCTGTCGTGGCTCAGTTCCACTTTCCCGCCTTCTCCCCATAACCCTTAATCCCCTTGCCTATCAAAAATCTATCTACCCACGTCTTAAATATATTTAGCGAGGCAGCCTCCACCACTTCAACGGGCAGAGAATTCCAGAGATTCACCACCCTTTGAGTGAAGAAGTTCCTCCTCAACTCCGTTCTAAACTGCCCCCCCTTTATCTTAAGGCTGTGCCCTCTAGTCCTACTGTCCTTTCTGAGCGGGAAGAGCCTCTCCACCTCTATCCTATCCATCCCATTCATCATCTTATATGTCCCAATGAGATCTCCCCTCATTCTTCTAAACTCTAACCAGTACAAGCCTAGTTTATTCAGCCTCTCCTCATAGTTCAACCCCCTCAACTCTGGTATCAGCCTAGTAAACCTTCTCTGCATTCCCTCCAAGGTCAAGATATCCTTACGTAAGTGCGGCGACCAAAACTGCACACAGTACTCCAGCTGTGGCCTCACCAGTGTCCTGTACAGTTGCAGCAAGACCTCCCTACTTTTATATTCAATCCCCCTCGCTATGAAGGCCAGCATCCCATTCGCCTTCCTGACCACCTGCTGCACCTGCAGGCTGGGTTTTTGCGACTCATGTACAAGGACCCCGAGGTCCCTCTGCACCGTAGCATGCTGCAGTTTTTTGCCCCGTAAGTAATAGTCCTTCCTACCATTATTCCTACCAAAGTGGACAACTTCACACTTGCCAACATTAAATTCCATTTGCCAGTTCCTGGCCCATTCGCCCAGCCTATCTAGATCCCTCTGCAGACTTTCCACACCCTCCGCACAATTTGCTGTTCTACCAATCTTCGTGTCATCAGCAAATTTCGACACCATACGCTCGGTTCCCTCCTCCAGATCATCTATATAAATGGTAAATAGCTGAGGCCCCAGCACCGATCCCTGGGGCACTCCACTAGTCACCAACCGCCAATCTGAATAGCACCCACTGACCCCCATTCTCTGTCTCCTATTTGACAGCCAATCCCCTATCCACGCTAACACCCTACCCCCAACTCCATGCCCCCTAACCTTCTGTAACAACCTCTTGTGCGGCACCTTATCAAACACCTTCTGAAAATCAAGAAACATCCTACTCGCCTCCAAGTTTTACTGTTTTCTAACTCTGCTCTGCTCAAATTCTTGCTGTTTTCTAACATTTCTGTCCTTGAAGTCTCAATGTTTTCTGACAGCAGGTTGAGATCAATCTTCCACCTTTTTCTCAGAGGCTTGAATGTTTCATTGTGACAATGAATAATGCAACAATTGACTCTTCAACTTTATCTCATTTTACATATGACCCAGAAATCATGGGTTCAAAAAATTATGGGTCTGCTTGCATTTATAGGATATATTTATTGAAAACGTAGTTATTTTAACTCTGCTTGACATAATCTAAAAAAAAATTCAAGACAATGCTTCTTTCACATTTTTACTTCAGTGGTCCAGTTGAAAAAGTAAAATCTTAGGATCTTGTAACTAAAACTGATGCCTAAAATCCCTCTTCTGAGGCTACAAAATCTCAACTGAAATCAAACCTGCAGTACCTCGCACACAGACCAGTTAGCACCACCATCTCCAATTATATTCCCGTGTATCATAAATCCAGTTTCAAATGTAGTGACTTAAACAGAGTTTGATGCCATAGAAAGTGTAGATATATCTGTCAAACTATCAACCAGCAAACTATCCTTGCTGGAAAAATAATCCTCTATTTCAATGATTCATAGAAAGCTCGGTTGAGGAGCATTAAAATTTAGGTCATGATTTTAAAATCTTTTTCTCTGGATTATTGCTTGCACCAGGACTTATAGCTAATGGAAATAAATTGGAATGACACTCTGGACACAAATCAATTACGTGGAAATGGGAATGACACATAGGACTTGTATCTAATAGAAGCAAATGTGATTGTGTATTGCATTTATATCCAATGGAAGTAATCGGGAATGACACTTTGACTCTAATGAAATAAATGAGAATGACATATTGGAGTTGTATCTAATAAAGTCAATGAGAATGATACATTGGACTTGTATTTAATACAAATAACTAAGAAAGACACATTGGACCTGTTCTAATGAAGTCAATGGGAATGACACATCGACTTGTATTCAATGAAAGAAAATGGGAACTACATATTGGGTTTGAGTAGAATGGAAGTAAATGGGGCTGACATATTGGACTTCTATGTTTGCATAAGAATTAAGCTCAGACTGCATACGCATTTATCAAGAGTTGACTGCAGCACTTCAGGCTGTTTTACCACTACAGGAAAATCTGTATAGACTACCTCAGCTGCTTATTAGAAGTAGGAAGAAAGGCAACAATTCTAACATGTTCTTCTCAAGAAAGCTTCATCAACATAATTGATTATTCAGTTGTTAGAATCCCAGGCTCATGACATTGAATAATCTCCTCATCACTGTGTCTTCTTGTTATTGTCATTCAACATACTGGGGATTTTTAGTCACAAATCTATTCGATTCCCACCCGGAGCCCTATAATTGGCCATTTGTGCAGCACCATTTCAGAAGACCCTATTATCAGATGTTAGCAAACTCCACAGCATTCGTCAGACACAAATAATATATTTAATGGTTTAGTCAAACCACTTCCTAACATAGTAATGAAAAAAGCAGACAGGACAAAGCAGCCCGCTTGATTGAACATAAAAAGATAAGAACTAGGAACAGGAATAGGCCATCTGGCCCCTCGAGCCTACTCTGCCATTCAATAAGATCATGGCTGATCTTTTCATGGACTCAGCTCCGATTACTCGCCTGTTCACCATAACGCTTAATTTTTTCACTGTTCAAAAATTTATCTATCCTTGCCTTAAAAGCATTCAATGAAGTAGCCTCAACTGCTTCACTGGCCAGGGAATTCCACAGATTCACAAACCTTTGTGTGAAGAAGTTCCTCCTCAATGCTGTCCTAAATCTGCTTCCCCTTATTTTGAGACCATGTCCCCTAGTTCTAGTTTCAATTGCTATCCCTTCCACAAATATCTCTGGAATTCTCTGCCCGTTGAAGTGGTGGAGGCTACCTCGCTAAATACATTTAAGACACAGGTAGATAGGTTTTTGGTAGGCAAGGGGATTAAGGGTTATGGGGAGAAAGCGGGAAAGTGGAACTGAGCCACTTCAGATCAGCTATGATCTTATTGAATGGCGGGGCAGGCTCGAAGGGCTAGATGGCCTACTCCTGCTCCTATTTCTTATGGTCTTAATCCCTCCACCACTGGCAAACAGTGGCAACTGTAAATACCATCTACAAGATGCACTGCAGGAGTTCATCTAAGTTCCTTAGGCAGCAGCTTCCAAACCTATGACAATGACCATCAAGAAGGACAAGAACAGTATATACCTGGGAACACCACCACCTGGAGGTTCCCCTCCAAGTTACTCATTATCCTGACTTGAAAATATTTCGCTGTTCCTTCACTGTCACTGGATCAAAATCCTGAAATTCCCTCCCGAACAGCTCTGTTGGTGTACTTACACTTCAAGGACTGCAGCAATTCAAGAAGGCAGCTCACCTTCTGAAGGGCAACTAGGGATGGGAAATAAATGCTGGCTTGCTAGTGACACCCACATCCCACAAAATGAATTTTAAAAAAGGCCAGTAAGTTTCTCAGCAAGTATTGGGTAGGTGTTTTTACAATTGATCACTGGTTTAAGGAAGAGAACAGAATGCTAGAATTTTTATTACATTTTTGACTCTTTTCTACTCTTTTTATTCATGTTACTTTGCCTCATATGTTGGATCACTCTAAGGCCTTACTTTCTATAACCTTGAATTTATCCAGCTGAGCACTGAAGTCTAAGTAGACTTTTAGAAAATGCCCCAAATAGTAAACCCAGTATAGAGTCATAGTATTGTACAGAGCAGAAAAGGCCCTATGGACCATCAAGTCTGCACTGGAAATAACTACTCTAAAATCATGCTAATCCAATTTGTCCCATAACCTTGAATGTTACATTTAAAATGCTCATCCAAATACTTTTTAAAGGTTGTATGATTTACGGCCTCTACTACCTTCCCAGCAGTGCATTCCAGATTGTCACCACCCTCTGAATGAAAAACGTTTTTCTCAAAATCCTTCTGAATCTCCTGCCCCTTACCCTAAAACTATTCCTCCTCATGACTGACCCCTCAACCAAGTGGAGCAGCTGTTTCCTATTCATCCTGTCCACACCCCTCATAATCCTATACATTTCAATCATGTATGTCACTAACACTTAGTATCTGCATCTATCCTCTAATTTAACTGAATTGGTATGATGTTTTGGTTAGCAAATTAATATCACAATTTCCATTACATAATTTTAAACTATCTAGCAGATTTATTGAATAAAGACACAGCATATAATAGTAATCATTTAACCATGAAAAGTTTTTATCAACCTGAGGTGGCAAAATATTTTTAAAAAGTCATAAATCTAAATCTGGACTGATACTTCACCAAAAATCAAACAGCACGCACTTCTTTTCTCCCTTACAATTTGTTATCATTGTTGGAGCCTAGAATATTAAACTGAACCATTTCTTAGAAGCTTAAACCAACTTTCTTCTTTTTCAGGAATGAATGAAGTTCCATGAGAAGCTTTGAGTTAAACAGAACCTCCCCTACTCCTTGTTTTTATACCCCAGAAGAGTTTAATTTAACTTCCCAGATTTTGAAAATCTGACAAGAAAAAAAGAATTGGAAACAATCACAAAGCTTACTTTAAGCATAAATTATTCCTCCTTCCAATCTGTAATCAACTACAATCAGTTTTTAACCTGCTTATGTATTGCAACTAGATTAATATAAAACATGACTGACTACCTTTTTGATCTTATCAGGACGTATGTATATTCGTTAAGTGAAATGTTCTTATTCGCTAATCTTTTGGGCATCGAGGAGAAACGCATAACATTCCAGAACAAGTTTGTCCTAGCAAGTTATCCTTAATGAACATAATTACTTACATAATCCATGTTGTAATGACAAAGGATGAAATTTTCCAGTCCCACCCACCACGAGACCAGAAATTCCCACCCAAGGTCAATGGCCCTTTAAATGATCTGTCAAATTTTCCATCCTGTCTGTGACAATTCCTGCAATAGGCAGGAATGGAAAATTACTTGAAAATGAATTAGCTTATGACTTTGAAAATTGTCTGAAATAGTCATTTCACAAAATGTATTTTCTTCTTGCAATTGTCCTTGAAAGTGGTCTCCATTTAAGATGACTATGCATAATACATTACCTCAATGTTTTAAAAAGAGTTGCTAAACTATGTTCTTCTTCTAAAAATTCAATTAAATGTGTTGATTAATTACCTTCTGTGAGTGCATGAACAAAATTGAAATTTGCACATTCCATGAGGAGCTTCATTGGGGAAAAAATTCACGAAGGAATACTATATGTTAAAAGAAGTTAGCCTTGCAGGTCAGGTTCTCTTCTCCACATTTTTGTAAAGAAAGCACAAACCTTTTCTTTAGATAAGCAGCCTGCCTGTAGCCAGAAAAAAAAGAGATTTTACAGGTTCATGCCACAATTACCATTTGCTATGTTTTTTTGTCCAAGAGGGAAAAACCTGATGAAACTAATTATGTGGGTTATCTGTATTTCATGAACACAAATTTTGCCTTATTGTACTACTATAGGAGGCAACCATGACTCCAGCGGCAGTTCCATTACACATGCGTAAGTCCTTCCATTTTATCTTTGCAGCCTCTGTCTTCATCATGAAACTTAGGGAAGTTTGCTTACATCCAAGAAAAATGCCACAAGCAAACAGACCACCAAAGGAACCAACATTTTCGCTTCGGAAAAAGCAGCTTGAACAAAAGTCGTAACAGTGCTGAATTAGTAAAATTTTCATTGTAGTATAAAGGTCTGGCACATTTATTATTAATGTGGGACTGAGTACAGTGCTGCCCACATAGTGATAATAAGACAGCACGTGACCCGCACCCAAAGTCAGTGTGATGTTGGACAGAAATGCGTGCTGACCTAAGAATGGAGACAGCTCCTCACTTATATACTATAGTTTTACTTGCCTGTAGTTCCACTGGTTAAAAAAGATTTACAGGTAAGCTGCTAAAGACCATGAAGACTTCATCAAAGCTACTGGATGTAACCAGCATCCCACAAGTCATATCTTAAGCAATTTATCCAGGTAGTCCCTTTGAGGAGACACCCAGATCAATGCCTTGTATCTACCATAAGAAAACATAAAGGTGGCAGCAAATGAATTCCGTAATCAAAGTCTTCTCTAGCTGACAATTAGAAATACGATCAACTTGGATTTTCACTGGAGTTCAGTTTATGATAACTAATTAGTTCTTACATTCCAGGTGTACAAGGGTGAGGGCCACTTAAAGAATAGAGATTGGTTGTGGATTAGACGCTTTGGGTGCAAATCCAGAAACTGAAATAATGGCAGATTCACTTTGGAACCTGAACAGTGAATAGAGCTAACAGTGTCGCGAACGAGGCGTGAATGGAAACCAGGGATAATACCAAACAAACTCAGGAATATCACAGCATCGAGTAACCCAAAAGAGAGCTGGTGACTGCAGAAAAACCTCAGCAAATTTTTAAAAAATTCAAATGGAATAAATATCGCAGTGTAACTGAAATACACATAGGGAAGAACTTGAGAGATTCTAAACTTGTAAACAAATAGTGTTCACAGAAAGTTTTGCAACATGGCTGCTATTTGTTATATAAATAGGAATTCTATATAAATGTACACCATAAATATTGTCAACATATCAACCTTTATATTCCAACTTATTTTTCACAAAAGTCTAAAAGCACATTCAATATTTATGAAGCTCAGGCAATAGATTACAGGGTGTATTCAAATTACATTAAACTTGATCTGCTAAACTGCCACTAAGGTTAACAGTCGAGAAGACGTTCATCATGCACAGGCCATAGAGCATGCATAAGGATTTAGTTCTTCATTGGTTCTCTAAATGAAGATGTTAGAATAAACAGAATAAGATAAAATGCCCCTTCTGTCAGACTTACTCTTTATAGTTCCAACACATAAAATTAACTTAAAGTCAATTAACTTAACTCTGTTTTCATTTCTCCATGACCTTAACCCATCCTGATTATTGCGATCACCTCAAGCTTTACAATCTTCCATCACCTCTGCACTTCTCCACCTTTGGTTGTGCCTTGAGTTACCTATGCCTTAAACTCTGGAATTCCCTCTCTCTGCTTCTTGACCTCTCTCTCCAAGTTTAAGATATTCCTCACAACCCACTTCTTCAGTTAGTGAACAAGATGGGGCTTTTTTTTGTACAATCAGCAATGATTTCATTGTCATCATTCAACTTTTAATTCCAGATTTCGTTTCTGGAATTCAAATTTAATCGTCTGCCATGGTGGGATTTGAACCTGGGAGTTCAGAGCATTATCCTGGGTCTCTGGATTAGAAGTCCGTGGCAATATCACTGCACCTCCACCTCCCATCAATGCCATAGAGATCACAAAATCTTTGTGGACAGCTTTGTTTGAGGTTAGTAACAACGGCCTTTGCTTCACTGCTGACTGCAAAATTCACAAAATGTTTGAACAGTAGATCAAAATAAACACAAGGAAACAATCAGATTTTGAAGAATTTTCCAATATGCTTGGCTGTGGAGTGAATACATCCTTGGCCCCCAAGTGGTTATTATCCATTATGCTTTCTTACAGATTGTGATACCTTTGCACTGGGACACATTTGTATTTTCTTTACAGGACCAGGAATAAGCTTTAAAATTTCAACACGTACTCCTGAGTAATACTGCAAGTCACAACCAATAAAAGTTTCAAAAAAACCAATAATAGGATGCTAATTTATACCAGATACCCATCATTCCATTTCGTCCCATTTCTCCTCCTTTCATTTCCACCAACATTATTGAATGGCCCAGTCACAGCTGGATTTTGTCAACAATATCCGAACAGCATGTCATCACCAAATGTCACATCAATTCCATACTCATAGTGTCAAGATATAGCTCACACTAAAGATATCAAGATGTGCAGGGAACTGAAGGGACAGAGAAATACAGGTCGTGTTCAAATGTTGATGCATTAATTGCATTTTGACACAATTGCTCTGCAGACATAAAAGTGGTAATCTGCTGATCTGTCATCTTCTTGTGATATCATTAGTACACAGGTATTAATAGACTGTTTCTGGTCAGTGTGCCAGACAAATGACAAAGCATAAAGCATAATTATTGAAGTTAAAATTCAAGTAACATTGCTAGCTGCTAGTTTCCTAAAGTCATAAACATACTTGTTTTTCAGTTTTGAAGCAAAAGCAAAAATGTGGTTCAGCTGCTAATGTTAATCAACATTGTGAAGGAATTTATGAATTTGTTGAATGATCCTGTCTCTAGCTGAGAAGAAACCACCCCCTCGCCCCACCCCCAAATGGGTCACGGCCTTTTTAACTTTTATTTCACAAATTGGCAGGCTGATTACCAATAGGCAAAAGAAAGCCACATAAAAACCAACCCATTCCTCTATAAAAATCTCAAAGCTTCAGAAGAGGTGCAGATTTTGAATGAGGCTTGCATTATAGATTGTCAATAGTGGACAAGATGGTGTCTTTTTTGCCAGAGTTTCCAGATCAAGCTGCTCTCACTATAATCAGGTTCTGATCTATTTATCAAAGCGATAGCACTCTTCAAATGAAACTTAACAGGTGTATTTGAGGTGATAGCACTCCTGCAAATTTCAAAACAATAATAAATAACCTTCCTGTCAGAATAAGGAGTTCTGACAACTCATTCACTTTTCAAATTGCCATTATTATCTTTAGTTTAGTGCAAAGTAAAGACAATTCTGCAGGTGAAATATTGCTGAAGATGGCATGCTGAATTGCCCAACAAACTCCTGTCCAATTACACCCCGTCAGTCAGAGCCCACTGCAATTGCAAAGCCATTTTCTATGGTCTGCACGCCCAGTAGTACTAATGACAACTGTGCATTGTAAAAATGCAAGAACGGAGAGGAAAGAAGACTTGCTTAGACTAGCTCTCCTTGCCTTTGTTCTAAGTATAAATGCATTGACTCTTTACTAAATCAAAAATATGTAATTTCTTTAGATCCTACAAGCTAAGAGCAATATCAAATTGATAGGCAACAGACATTTTTTAAAAAGTTTATTTATTAGTCACAAGTAAGGCTTACATTAAAATTACAATGAAGTTACTGCGAATTTCTCTTAGTCGCCGTTAGTAGACTTTTCCATTAAGATGCGAGTTCTACCAAAACTCTTGTATTGAGGTCAGAATTCCCATGTTCCTCATCTATCCATTGATTCTTCCCTTGGTTCAACATAAAACATTTCCCCATTTATCCACCAATCCTCATTTTGTTATAAAATTACATTACTGTATCTGAGCTTCAAGGACTGAATTAACTTTCTTTAGCCACACATCGTGGATGATTATTTTAATATCCAATGTGATAATTCACCTTTATTCATACATTTCCTAGTTGTTCTATAAGATGGACCCAGTCTCCAAGCACAACCTCTGCATCATGCTATCCTTACTTGCTTGGTCTTGTAGACTATGGGTATTGTCTACTATAAGTCATTTTTAAAGGAATAGACACAGGGATGGCCAGATCACATGTAATGGTGTCATCCCATAATGGTCATGCTGCTAGCAAAGGAATACATTTCATGGCATTTCCTTTAAAAAAAAGTTTAAAAAATAATAAACCATTTACAGTTCCATTAATTATACAACTTAAAAAATGTTTTTGTAGATATGCACGCTTGGCAAATTAACAATGTACTCTTATTTTCTTGAGCAATATCTATAAATCAAGTTCAACAATTTTTACAAAGTCTTTCTCATCTTGTAGGGTTTGGGTGTAGAGCTGGCTTTTGGACCATTTGGTTTCAGTTCAGGACTTGTAGAAGAACTCAATTCCTTTTTTTTGGACATCTGCTATATTTGCTTTTTTTTTCAATTCATTTTTATATGTTTGTAGTTCATTATTTCAGCAAGTTTATTGACAGTCTGTGTTTTCCGTGCATATACCTGGTTAATTTATTCTTTCATAATTAGTTTTCAAGTTGTTTTCCTCCCTCTCTTGGTTCAATTCCAGTTGAAGTATTCTGTTTTTCTTTAAAAACATCAATATGAACTCTTTGAAACAATTGACTTGATCATGACAATGATTTTGCAGTAGGTTTTGATGGCTTATTTTTGCAGTTTGATCAAATGATGCAGTTGCAACCCAATGATTCTAGATCACCATCTTGATCAGACCATGAAACAAAATTTATCACTATGGATGTCATCCTAACTATACCTGTGTATTCAGTATGTAATTTTGCCAGAATCTAGTCTCTTAAAGTACGAGGTACCACAACACTGTGGCCCTACTCAATTCACCTCAGCTCACATAACTCGTGAGTGAATGCGAAGGAGTGTCAGTCCCTCGTCTGCACACCATTCAAACACTAAGTACTCAAGGTCAGATTGTCGACTCTTTCTAAAACTAGGCCTTTGAGTTTCAGCTGGGATTGTAGTTGCAGTGATTGGAAAGTCTTCATGCACAACACCTATTGTGAAGATTGCACCTTTACAACTACATTTGGAGTTTTCATGCAGCATACATAACAGTACATCAACAATTGCATTTTCCTTTGAACTAAGATGTTCAACATTAAAGTCACACAGTGAGAGAAGCAACAGTCTCTTGCTTCATTCTAAACACTGCCATTGTCAATATTGCAAACTTTGTTCCCAGAATTGTTATTGGGGTTATATGATTTGTAACTAGTATAAAGTTCCCTCAGAATAAAAACTGCTGAAACATTTTGATTCCCAAAAATATACCAAGCATTTTATTTTCTATCAGTGCATAGTTATTTTCATTCTTGGTTAGTGAGAGCACATGATTCAAATGCTATGGGTGTCTTTTGATGATCATTCATGACCTGACTGACTACTGCCCAACTCCACAGTTTGAAGCATCACATGCTATCATCAGGTCACAAATTTGTACTGTATTGAATAAGCAGTACATCACTAGTCAATATCATAAACACCTTGTTCAGCCTTGGACCATTCCCATTTCACACCTTTCTCCAATAACTGAGAAAGTCAGTTATTGTAAGCTCTGGCAGAAATTATAAATAAATAATATTGAATCATGCCTAGTAAAGTTCTAAAATCAGACCATTTTTTGATTTTGGAGCATTTACTATAATCAATATCTTTGCAGCAGGTCTCTCCAATTCAGACTTGACAGAAGGCTTCTAACAGCAGGCAGAAGCCGTATTACATAAGAACATAAGAAATAGGAGCAGGAGTAGGCCATCTAGCCCCTCAAGCCTGCCCTCCCATTCAATAAGATCATGGCTGATCTGAAGTGGCTCAGTTCCACTTTCCCGCTTTCTCCCCATAACCCTTAATCCCCTTGCCTACCAAAAACCTATCTAGCCGTGTCTTAAATATATTTAGCGAGGCAGCCTCCACCACTTCAACGGGCAGAGAATTCCAGAGATTCACCACCCTTTGAGTGAAGAAGTTCCACCTTAACTCCGTTCTAAACTGCCCCCCCTTATTTTGAGGCTGTGCCCTCTAGTCCTGCTGTCCTTTCTGAGCAGGAAGAACCTCTCAACCTCTACCCTGTCCATCCCCTTCATCATCTTATACGTCTCAATAAGATCCCCCCTCATCCTTCTAAACTCCAACAAGTACAAGCCCAGTCTATTCAGCCTCTCTTCATAGTTCAACCCCCTCAACTCCGGTATCAGCCTAGTGAACCTCCTCTGCACTCTCTCCAAGGCCAAAATATCCTTGCGCAAGTGCAGCGACCAAAACTGCACACAGTACTCCAGCTGCGGCCTCACCAGTGCCTTGTACAGTTGCAGCAAGACCTCCCTACTTTTATATTCAATCCCCCTCGCTATGAAGGCCAGCATCCCATTTGCTTTCCTGATCACCTGCTGCACCTGTAGGCTGGGTTTTTGCGACTCATGCACAAGGACCCTGAGGTCCCTCTGCACCATAGCATGCTGCAGCTTTTCGCCCTTTAAATAATAGTCCCTCCTACTATTATTCCTGCCAAAGTGGATAACCTCACACTTGCCAACATTGTATTCCATCTGCCAGGTCCTCACCCACTCGCTTAGCCTATCTAGATCCCTCTGCAGACTTTCCACACCCTCCGCACAATTTGCTTTTCCACTTATCTTTGTGTCATCAGCAAATTTCGACACCTTACACTCAGCTCCCTCCTCCAGATCATCTATATAAATGGTAAATAGCTGAGGCCCCAGCACCGATCCCTGGGGCACTCCACTAGTCACCAACTGCCAATCTGAATAGCACCCATTGACACCCACTCTCTGCCTCCTATCTGACAGCCAATCCTCTATCCACGCTAACACCTTACCCCCAACTCCATGCCCCCTAACCTTCTGTAACAACCTGTTGTGCAGCACCTTACCAAACGCCTTCTGAAAATTGAGAAACACCACATCCACCGGTTCCCCCCTGTCCACCGCACTAGACACATCCTCATAGAATTCCAATAAATTCGTCAGACACGACTTCCCCTTAACGAATCCGTGCTGCGTCTGCTCTATTAAACAATTCTTCTCAAGGTGCCTCGCTATTTCTTCTTTGATGACGGATTCAAGCATTTTTCCTACAACAGACGTTAAACTAACCAGCCTATAATTCCCTGCCTTTTGCCTGCTACCCTTTTTAAACAGCTTTTTAAACTACCCTTTTTAAACTTTTTAAACAGTATTAGTGACTTGCATTGGATGAAATTCTCACAGCTGCTTTGATGCCATCTTCTTATTAAATATCAATCTTACATGCTAGCTCAGTTATAAGATTTTCTGTTTTGTAACTTCAACTGGATTGTTTCATTCATCAATCCATAATACACAAATCTGTCTCGTAATGCAGTCTAAGAATATACCAAAATTGATAAATTCTTCAGTGCCACAATGTATTCATTGGCTGTTCTACTACTTCTCCAGTTCCAAATTTGTAGCCGGTCTTGGCTAGCATTATTTTGAAAGGCACATCTTTCACCTTGTTGTGAGCATGAAAAGTTATTAATTTACCATGCATTTCTGGGCCATTTTTAATTGATAAATTTGTTTTATTGCACTCAAAACTTGTCTTATTCTGATTCTATGTCTCTTCACATTCACCTTTGATTTTCAACATATTATTAACTCTGCAAAACAGATCTGGTGTTTCAATGTATGAACTGAACGAATCTCAAGGGTGGTCATAGATTCCTGATCTTCCAGTATATTCCATGGATGCAGCCGTATTGCCCTGTTCTCTTATGTAACAAGAGATGCAGTAAACACTATACTGTGGATTTTTGTCATAATAATTCAGAAACTAAGACAGAAAAACAAACAAAACCAGTTGTAATACGGCTTTAAGGGTTTGCTGCACAGCATCACAAGAAAGGAAGTATGTCATGCAAATCAGTTTTAAATTTGTTTTTGCTTTTAAGAAGAGAACAGCACATAGCTCTGCAGCTCTGATGTCTTCAAACTTTTAGCCTTTGAATAAATATTGTGTCTCAGTAAATGAGCCCACAATCCTTTGTGAGCAACCACTGCCTTTATATCATTTTGAAGACATGGCAGTGGGTAGTTAAGTCAGACAGATACTGAAACTCTGAGGCAGCCTATTCAAGGGAGTGTAATAACACATTTTCAGAGGCAATGAGACTTAACATAACCTAGTGGAAAATCTTTGCCATTCTAGTCGTCAGGTAATTGGGAGTTTATTTTGTTCATCTTGGGGTCCGCCCATTTGTTACAAAAGATTTTACATTTTAATCCAATTCTGTCATCACAATCAGCCATATATTAAAAAGAACTTATAAAGGGAGACAGACACTGTGATTGCCTGATCACATGGTTAATTATGTTATCATATACCGGACACGTTCACAACACAGGAATGCCTGACTATAGGTCTGCGTTTTTTGTACTTTGTAAGAAGTCTCACAACACCAGGTTAAAGTCCAACAGGTTTATTTGGTAGCAAATGCCACTAGCTTTCAGGGTGTTTCCCTTTCGTAAAGTATACTTTAACATTTTATTTGCTTTTGGCATTTTTGACTTTCTATGTGACCACAATTTTGGAGTCACAAGTAGGAATGAGTGAGTTAAACTTGTAAACAAAGCAAGATGTTCTTAACATATTTTATATTTAGCAGAAATGGAAAGAAATATATTAAATGAGACATTTCAGGAGACATGTGCAAACTGATACAATTCTAAGTATGTAAGATTGTCTCCAAGATTGCTTAATTCTGCAGAATTTGAAATGCCCCACATGTCTGATACAAACCTTTCTTGCTGTTACTGTCCCTATATAAAAAACAATTGGACATGGCAGGTGAAAGAAAAGATTAACCAACAATCCTTCTCCAACAACCCGAAAGAAACACATCAATATTGTTGCCCTTAATATTTGATGGTATTCTGCAATCAAGAGTTCTTAGACTAGCATATAGTAAGGGAAAATATGAAATCCCTCCAAAAAATTAAGTGCTTTCCATGTTCCCACCTAATTTAATGCTTTGAAGTAAAATAATCATTAAATATTAATGCTGCTAAACTAAGTAATAGAGTATAAATGTGCATGCTGAATTAATGAATGGTGCACACCTGGACTAGTTTGATCAGATGGTCCAAACACGGAATTACAGTATGGTTGCAGGTCAACAGGAGGCCATCCTGCTCACCATATTCCTGCCTGCTTTGTGCAAGAACAACTTAGCTAGTTCCACTCCCTGGCTTTTTCCCCAGGAGGTGGAGATGCCAGTGGTGGACTGGGGTAAGCACAGTAAGAAGTCTCATAACACCAGGTTAAAGTCCAACAGATTTATTTGGTAGCAAAAACCACAAGCTTTCAGAGTGCTGCTCCTTCACCACCTGTGCTCAGTTTTAACACAGTAAACACAGTAAAAAGTCCCACAATACCAGGTTAAAGTCCAACAGGTTTATTTTGTATCACGAGCTTTTGGAGTGCTGTTCCCTCATCAGGTGAGTGGAGAGTTGGGTTCACAAACACAGCATATATCGACAGAGACCCAGTTACAAGATAACGGTTGGAATGCAAGTCTTTACAGGTAATCAAGTCTTTACAGGTACAGACAGTGTGAATGGACACAGAAATAATCACAGGTTAAAGAGATGTGAATAGTCTCAAGCCAGGACAGTTAGCAGGATTTTGCAAACCCGAGCTAATGGTGGTGGTTACACAAAGCCTGACATAAACCCAAGATCCCGATGCGCCCACCCCAGTCTAATGCCAACATCTCCATATCATCTCAATTTTAGCAGGGGAGGAACACATTGCCTATCACAACTTTACATACAAAGGGAAAATAATTCCTTTTGTACTTCAGGCACCAGGAAAGAGATAAAAATCCTCAGAGACACAAGTTTTCAGTGCTGAAAATGTAGTGACTTTGAGAAGACGTGTCAGAAACAGTATGATTTCGATGTATATGTCATATGATGTTGCTGCTGTTTTTGTTTTGTTAATACTACGCCAATGTGCTTTTCACTGCATGGCAACAGAGATAAATAAATGCACACATTTCTTATGGCAAAGATTGCAGAACTGACACCAGAAAGCAAAACAAACACCACGGTGTCGGTGAAAGGACTTACTGGAAAACGTTTGAATATCCCATTAATTAAAATTTACTTCAGAGTAATGTGGTCATTGGTATAGTGATGGTCTGGAATGTTCCGAACTTACCAGTGAAGAGAGTTGATCTTTTTGTTGGGAAATGATATGACTGAATGTCAGGTACTTTGTCTAGCGGGCCCAGAGCAGTCCACAGAGAATGGAGAAACTGAGGAGAACAGTCAAAATTCACACAGCTGCAAGAGGGCTAAGAAAGACTGAAAAATCCTACGGGTGGTGATCGGACCAGTAAGAATTAAGGAGGCTAAAGGAAAGCCAATATAATTTACAAAAGCCAAGAGAAGGCCAGAGGAGAGCAAAGCTGCTAGAATATCGACAGCAGCAGAGGTTCAAAGAAATGCACCAGAAATATGACTGGCAGAAATCATCTTCAAGGATTCATAGTGAGCCAGGAAAATTCCTGAACAGGCAAGCAAAAAGTGATGGATCAGCCTCACTGGCTGAAGCACCATAGGGAAATGTGACAAAAGCTGGAAAGCCAATTCCAGATAGCGATATCCCAGCAGACATGTGTTAGACTGTGGGAAAACCTATCCCAAAGTAAAGGAAAAAGACAGTGTGTTATGCTGTTATGATGAGCAGCACTTGTGAAAACTACTAGAAAATAAAAGTAGTCAAAGTACATGTGTTTATTATAGAATCAAATGGTCAGGTTCCAAATTCTGTGCTGTTACACTATGGGAAAAAAAATCAAATCTCACTGAACCCAGAAATTTGCTTTAGCACCTACTAAATGGAAAGAGTAAGAATAGAACCCAGATGCTTCACAGGGTTTTAAAAACTATCATCCACTGTCACCCTAGAAATACGAATTATCAATGTGTCAGAATGTAAACTATTAAGTCCATGGATTGCGGAAGTTGCATTTAAGGAGTTAAGAGCATTGTAGGCAATGCAACAAGGCCCTCATAAAAATTTGTAAGATAAAAACATCGTACCAGAGGAGACAAATTTGATCCAGGACTTGAGTCGAACTTGAATTTCCACAAAATCCAAAGCTGACTAAAGATTGTGACCAGGATTTTACGGCCTCGCTCGTCCCAAAACCATAAAATCCCATGCGAGGTCAAGAGACCTTTCCACGGTCCGCCTCTCGCCCACTCCGATTCCCGTGGTAGGCGGTATGGTAAAATCAAGTCAGTTGATACTAAAATCCCCAAATCGTTACAAACAGATGCTTATGAAAATCCAAACCTGCTTCGAAACGCACAACTGGGGTTATTAAAAGGGTAAAGAGATTGAAGGCACGAGGTTCCTCATAAAAGCCTCCCCGACACCAGAACAAATACAACTAAGGGTAATGAGAAAACTAAGCTTCAAAGGCTAATAGTTGTTGAAGACAAGGCAAATCATACCAATGTAAGATTAACATGTGGATGTGCACACAATGTGTGTTCATATTTCTCATGTTTTGCCATGAAAGCAGTGCAAGAAAAATGTAATCAAGACTCAATTCTATTTTCATGTACAGAAGTGTGACATGTCCAATAAAGGCATGTCATATTCATAATTTAAAAAGCAAAAGCAGGACCGTGTGGCATCTTCTGTAACTGACTTTTATTTTTAAAATTTGCAAAGATGGCCTGCAAAAGATGATTGCTAAAGGCCACCTGACTCTCAATTTGTGCATTCAAAAACTGCCAGACTGTCTCAAAAGGACAAAAAATACATTCCAGACTAGAGGTGCCACTACCATCTCCTGAAACCATCTGAAAGGATGGTTCCAGGCTTGAACTGGTCATCTTGAAACTCAGTAAGAAGTCGCTCAACACCAGGTTAAAGTCCACAGGTTTATTTGGTAGCACAAGCCACTAGCTTTCGGAGCACTGCCCCTTCATCAGGTGAGTGGGAGTTCTGTTCGCAACTAGGGCACAAACTCAATATACAAAATAATGGTTGGAATGCGAGTCTTTACAGGTAATCAAGTCTTAAAGGTACAGACAATGTGAGTGGAGAGAGCGTTAAGCACAGGTTAAAGAGCCAGCCAGGACAATTAGTGAGATTTAGCGGTCACGGGCATTTGGCCTCTGATATTCGGGTAAGCATTCTCCAAGGCAGCCTTCACGACACACGACAATGCAGAGTCACTGAGCAGAAACTGATATCCAAATTCTGCACACATGAGGACAGCCTCAACTGGGGTTTTGGGTTCATGTCACACTATCTATAACCCCCATGACTTGCTTGGGCTTGCAAAATCTCACCAACTGTCCTGGCTGGAGACAATACACACCTCTTTAACCTGTGCTTAACCCTCTCCCCACTCACATTGTCTGCAACATTAAGACTTGATTACCTGTGAAGACTCACATTCCAACCATTATTTTGTAAATTGAGTTTGTGTCTTTAAAAGCCCTGTTTGTGAACAGAACTCTCACTTACCTGATGAAGGGGCAGCACTCCGAAAGCTAGTGGCTTGTGCTACCAAATTAACCTGTTGGACTTTAACCTGGTGTTGTGAAACATTTACTGCGTTTACCCCAGTCCAACGCCAGCATCTCCACATCATCTTAAAAGTGAGAGTGATTGTCAAAAAAGAAGTAAAAAGATAATGTCCAGCAAATAACAATAATAATGTGGCTAATCAACTTGTGCCTAACACCACATTTAGAAGGGAGCTGTGAGAAACCCCATGGTAAAGCAGTCATATAGGTATCCCTATCTTAATCTTTAAGTGCTGTCTGCATGACATGACAACAACTGCACAACAGCAACAGAAAGGGCATCAACACATGTGCCTTCAGAAATGAAGACTGCAACATCATGAAGTCTCCAAACGTTCCACCAATACAGAAACTGACTTCCTGGTAACAAAACTACAAGTAACTAACTTAATGACCTGCATAATATTCATCTCTTGGACAGAATATTGCAACAACTCTGGTATATGACTGTATACACAAATTCTTAGCTCACTGGCCACTTTGAGGAAACACCTTTTACACAGTTGTGACAGCTGCCTTAGCTTTTCTTGTAACTCTGACCCTTGTCATGATTGATATATTTTCCCCCAGCTAGAATCAACAGTTAAAGAATGTTGCCATATCATTCCTATACAAAGACTTGTTACAAAGCGGAGGTTGATCCCCCCTCTGAGAACTAACACTGAAACACCCAAAGAGGAGTACCTTGCCTTATAATTTGTAAAAAAGCATGTGTGTAGGGGTGTGACCTGCTCTTCAGCAACTTCTAGTGGTTAAGTACAAAATAAATCCCTGCCACTCACTCTAAAACCAACACATAAGAATTTATTTATCAAACTAACAGTGAACAAATTAACTAAACTATGAACAAGCCAAATAAATTTCTTCTATTAACTATTCCCGTATAAAACAAGATTCTAATAAGAACGTAAGAAATAGGAGCAGGAGTAGGCCATCTAGCCCTTCGAGCCTGCCCCGCCATTCAATAAGATCATGGCTGATCTGTCGTGGCTCAGTTCCACATTCCCGCCCTCTCCCCATAACCCTTAATCCCCTTGCCTATCAAAAACCTATCAACCCGCGTCTTAAATATATTTAGCGAGGCAGCCTCCACCACTTCAATGGGCAGAGAATTCCAGAGATTCACCACCCTTTGAGTGAAGAAGTTCTTCCTCAACTCTGTTCTGAACCGCCCCCCTTTATCTTGAGGCTGTGCCCTCTAGTCCTGCTGTCCTTTCTGAGCGGGAAGAGCCTCTCCACCTCTATCCTATCCATCCCATTCATCATCTGATATGTCTCAATGAGATCTCCCCTCATTCTTCTAAACTCTAATGAGTACAAGCCTAGTTTATTCAGCCTCTCCTCATAGTTCAACCCCTCAGCTCCGGTATCAGCCTAGTAAACCTTCTCTGCACTCCCTCCAAGGTCAAAATATCCTTGCGTAAGTGCAGCGACCAAAACTGCACACAGTACTCCAGCTGCGGCCTCACCAGTGCCCTGTACAGTTGCAGCAAGACCTCCCTACTTTTATATTCAATCCCCCTCGCTATGAAGGCCAGCATCCCATTCACCTTCCTGACCACCTGCTGCACCTGCAGGCTGGGTTTTTGCGACTCATGCACAAGGACCCCGAGGTCCCTCTGCACCATCGCCTGCTGCAGTTTTTTGCCATGTATGTAATAGTCCTTCCTACCATTATTCCTACCAAAGTGGACAACTTCACACTTGTCAACATTAAATTCCATTTGCCAGTTCCTGGCCCATTCACCCAGCCTATCTAGATCCTTCTGCAGACTTTCCACACCCTCCGCACAATTTGTCGTTCCACCAATCTTGGCGTCATCAGCAAATTTCGACACCATACACTCGGTTCCTTCCTCCAGATCATCTATAATGGAATGCTGTTCAATTAAACTTAAAGCTCATCAATTAATACAATTAAACTTAGAGCTCATCAGAATTCATTTTTATTCCCACAAGTTTCTCCCCTCTGATTCACTCGTTAAATAATGACTTCACTGCTACAAACACTGGGGAGCTCCAGATAAACAGTTCCCCAAAACTTGTTCCGGGACAATTGCAAGGGATGGCAGACACAAAGCCAGCACGGTGCTTCACAGAGGGGGCCCTCACCCGACTGCTCGACAGAGTGGCGCAGAGGCAGAAAGCCCTATACCCATGGTCCAGGAAAGGACATCCAGAATGATCACCCCCGCCTGGGATGCAACGGTAGCCACAGTCAGTGCGTGCACTACAGAAGAGGACGGGTCAGCACTGTTGGAAAAAGATGAATGATCCCCTTCACTCAGCCAAGGTAAATGAAACACCACCACTCTCCCACTGGAACTCTTCGCAAACCCAATCCTTATCACATTCTGCCACTTTGGTCTCTGCCAACACCAGGTCCCTCTCTCCCTCCCACAATCACCATGTTCCCCCAATAGCTGTTATGCTCCGCACACTCCAGCTCGTACCCAAGCCCCACGCCTGTCACAGCTCATCACCATCTTACGTGTCCACATGCCGGCATATGCTCTCCCTATCTGTGTCATTTCAGGACAAACTAGGAAACAACAGGCGTTAGTGGGTGCAGCCAATTGGATCATGCCCAAACTGCAAACCCTCATATGCTTGGAGGAGCAGGCCCTTGAGCTGGCTAGGGAGGAGGAACAGCATGCCTGCACTGCTGGTGAGTGGGGGCAGCAGAGGTATGAGAGAATCCTCAATGCATGAGCTGTCATTCTTCAAGTGAGATAACAATGTTCCCTCCATATCCCATCTAATGTGCTGATGTCTTCTCCATGTTTGATTTAATTTGATTTGATGTATTATTGTCACATGTATTAACATACAGTGAAAAGTACTGTTTCTTGTGCGCTATGCAAACAAAACATACTGTTCATAGAGAAGGAAACAAGAGAGTGCAGAATGTAGTGTTACAGTCATAGCTAGGATGTAGAGAAAGACCAACTTAATGAAAGGTAAGTCCATTCAAAAGTCTGACAGCAGCAGGAAAGAAGCTGTTCTTGAGTTGGTTGGTATGTGACCTCAGACTTTTGGATCTTTTTCCTGATGGAAGAAGGTGGAAGAGAGAATGTCTGGGGTGCATGGGGTCCTTAATTATGCTGGCTGCTTTGCTAAGGCAGTGGGAAGTGTAGACAAAGTCAATGGTTGGGAGGCTGGTTTGCGTGATGGATTGGGCTACATTCACGACCTTTTGTAGTTCCTTGCAGTCTTGGGCAGAGCATGAGCCATACCAAGCTGTGATACAACCAGAAAGAATGCTTTCTACGGTGCATCTGTAAAAGTTGGTAAGAGTCATAGCTGACATGCCAAATTTCCTTAGTCTTCTGAGAAAGTAGAGGCATTGGTGGGCTTTCTTAACTATAGTGTCAACTTGGGAGGACCAGGACAGGTTGTTAGTGATCTGGACACCTAAAAACTTGAAGCTCTCGACCCTTTCTACTTTGTCCCCATTGATGTAGACAGGGGCACGTTCGCCTTTACACTTCCTGAAGTTGATGACAATCTCCTTCATTTTGTTGACATTGAGGGAGAGATTATTGTTGCTGCACCAGTTCACCAGATTCTCTATCTCATTCCTGTACTCTGTCTTGTCATTGTTTGAGATCTGACCCACTACAGTGGTGTCATCAGCAAATTTGAAAATTAAATTGGAGAGGAATTTGGCCAGTCATAGGTGTTCAAGGAGTATAGTAGAGGGCTGAGAACACTGCTTTTTGGGGCACCGGTGTTGAGGATGATGGTGGAGGAGGTGTTGATGCCTATCCTTACTGATTGTGGTCTGTGAGTTAGGAAGTTCAGGATCCAGTCGCAGAGGGAGGTTCCGAGGCCCAGGCCACAGAGTTTGGAGATGTTTCATGGGAATAATAGTGTTAAAGGCTGAGCTGTAGTCAATAAATAGGAATCTGACATAGGTGTCCTTGTTATCTAGGTGTTCCAGGGTTGAGTGCAGGGCCAGGGAAATGGCATTTGCTGTAGACCTGTTGTGGCAGTAGGCAAACTGTGGTGAATCCAGGTAGTCTGAGAGGCTGGAATTGTATTATGTCATGACTAACCTTTCAAAACACTTCATAATAATGTATGTCAGAGCCACCAGCCGATAGTCAAAAAGGCACGTTGCTTGGTTTTTCTTAGGCACCGGGATGATGGTTGTCTTCATGAAGCAGATAGGGACCTCATATTGTTGTAAAGAGAGGTTGAAGATGTTGAATGCCCCCATCAGCTGGTCCACCTAGGATCTGCATGCACATCCGGGTACCCCATCCGGGCCAGTTGCTTTCTGTGGGTTGACCTTCAAGAAAGCTATTCTGACATTTGCAATGGTGACTCCAGATACAGGTTCATCCAGGGCTTCCAGGGTAGAGGGCACGCTTTTGCTGACATCCTGTTCAAAACAGGTGTAGAATGCATTGTGCTCATCAGGTAAGGTGGGTTGGAGCTGGTGATTTTACATGCCTTCATCTTGTAGCCTGCTATGTCTTGCCGACCTTGCCATAGTTGAAGGGGGTCGGTGTGGCTGGCCTGGGACTCTAGCTTGGTCCGGTACTATCTTTTGGCATTTTTGATTGATCTCCTTAGATCGTATGTGGCTATAGGTCAGTGTTGCCTGACTTTAATGCCTCAGACCTGGACCTCAGCACGCAGTGGATATCTCTGTTCATCTATGGTTTCCGGTTGCGGAACACACAGATTTGCTTCTTTGGTACATAGGCTTCTACACACTTACTAATGAAGTCAGTTATTGTAGTGGCGTAATCATTAGGCTGGTCACAGAGTTTTTAAATATTGACCAGCCCACTAACTCCAAGCAGCCCCATAGGAGATCATCTGATTCTTCAAACCAACATTGCACAACTTTCTTTGATGGATCCTCCCGCTTCAGTTTTTACTTGAAAGCCAGAAGCAGGAGCACAGCCTTGTTGTCTGTTTTGCCAAAGTGTGGCCTCTGGTGGAGCAGGAGACATATTGGTGGTAACTTGGTAGTACATTCTTGATCTTGGCCTGATTGAAGTCCCAGGCCATGATGAACAAGGCCTCAGGATGTTTCATCTCAAGGCTATTCATAGTGGTGTATATTTCGTCCAGCACCGTCTTCACATCCACATGGGGTGGGATGTAAACTACTGTCAGAAAGTAGTAGGGGTGGCATTTTGGCCTCAGTTATTCTAGGTCTGGGGAGCAGAAACTCGCCAGTGTTGATACATCTAGGCACCATGAGGTGTTGATCAGGAAGCAGACCCCATTTCCCCTAGCTTTGCCTGAGGCCACTGTCTGGTCCATTCGATGGATTGAGAAGCCCTCTGTTTGTAGAGCACAATCCAGTGAAGCAGCAGTGAGCCTTGTCTCCGTGAAACAGAGTGCACAACAGAGCACACATATGGCCACATGCCTCTCTTGCAGACTGATCACTGGAACAGGCCAGACAATTTTTGTGCCCCCTGGGACCACCAAACTCCAGAAGCTCAGAGGGGGACTTTTCCAATGCCATTGTTGAAGACACATCACAGCTGTTTCCTGCACCCAGCACCAGTGCAGATACTCACATCTTTGTGGATCAAGTAAGTAGGCAGGCATCTGGGATATTCACGGGTGAAAACCTCACAGCTGACAATCCACAGCAGGTGGAGGCATTGACATCCCAGGGTACTGGCACTTGGAATCATGCCAGCACCCAGGATTGTGCTGAGTCCCAGGCCAACGATGTGCCCCAGGGCCTGCTCATCCTATAACAGCTGGAGCTGCAAAAGCAGAGACATGAGTCCCAGAAAGGGGTGACAGCAGTCCAACTGGAAAATTCCCATTGCTTTCCCTCTGAGGAGATAATACCATCACCACAGTGCACCAAAACACCAATATTGCGGGGTTGACAGCTAGAGAATGCTCACTCCATGGCAGAGATGTCCATACTATGGTGTGAGGCTTCGGCTGCATGGTGCAGCCACTAGTGGAATCCACGAACATTAGTGCCAGACAACAGTAGGCCTTCTGGATCTCACTCCAGCTTCTCATACAATCCCACGGAGGACAAAAGGGGCCCTCAGGAACCCAAAGGAAAAGGGATCAGCGGGACTACAGCCCGGGGCCCTCCAAACAGGAGACCCTGAGCTTCTCTGGCCCATCTGACACCACCCCCCTTCCTGTGAGCGACACACCTCCAGCCCCAGGCACCAAGGGGAGGAGGGGGAGCAGTCCAACATCCGTGCTGCCCGAAAGCAGGCCTGGAGCCATAAGGTCAAGGAGATGCCTGCCAAAGTCATCTCAAGTAAGAGTGCGTGGAAGTCAGCAGGCTGCCCCAGCCTCAGGTATGGGTCCCGCGGAGAAATTTAGACCTAGTGGGAGGGTGAGGAAGATTAAGAACCTATGGGCACTTAGTGGGCATGGATGAATATAGGCACTATTGCAGCTATGTCACTATTTTGTCTCGAATGTTTGGAATTAAATGTCACTTTGTGCACCTATAGAGCCTCCACCTTAACTATTCATGCCACCAGGTTTGGGGACGACCAATGTGACCACCACATCTCATCCTTGTGGAATGTGAGAATGACAGTGCTATGTCCCTTCTACCCTCTTACCAGCCTCCACTAAGAAAGATGCAATATGGACAGGAACCCAGGAGGGAGGGCATGGGAAGAGCTGCCTTCATACAGGCCTTCACAACCCCTTTAAAGCAAGGGTTTTCCCTAAATTAAGGGAAGGTAAATTATCTTCCCAAAATGGCGATTCTGGGACCACCCCCATCCCCAGCCCTGAGCTGAACTCATCTGTGTCCCCCGAGTCCTCTCTAGTGCCCCCTGAGCCATGCACAGTGTGGATGGTGCTGGCTGCCTTAGAGCTCACCTCCGAAATCACCTCAGAGGTGAAGGTGCAACGTTCATGCTTCTGTAGACCTGCTGTAAATGGTGCTGATCTGATTGCACACCAGTACCCGCTGAATATCCAGTGAGGAGGGAGATGTCTTGGAAAGAATGCGCCCTAATGACATGCTAATGTATTAAAATGAGCATTCTGTAGTCCTGAGGTGTGTTTCACACCACTTCTCTGGTGAGGGGCTGGGAAGATCGGAACTCGGAAACACACCAGCATGAATTGCGTTCTGTGGATTTTGAGCACATGCTGCCATTCCTGCAGAGAGAGAATGTGGGCTCAGAATTGCCCCATATACTTTGTTAGGTATTTTGGTTAATATTGGCAGCTATCAATTTTAGCACTCCAACTTAAAAAAAATGCCTGTACTTGAACTTGGCTCGTATTCAGGGCTATTGGTTTGGGTCATGCAGGAACTTCACAGACAAATGAGTGTGAGAGGCTAGGGCTATTTGAAGTCCCAGGCTTTCTCTGCATTTCTCTGCCTAAATATCCCCTGCAACCACTTCTAAATACTCTGACCCACTATGCTAGCCACTTCACAAATAACCCACACAAATTAGCACCCTCAAGCTTTGCTTATAGTTCCCTATTAAATAGGTGAATTAATATGGAAAGGTTTGTTTTTCACACATCAAAATTAAAAACTTAAAAGTAAAGATAATTAAAAATTCCACATCAAAAAAAACTAAATAGAACAATAAAGAACTTCAATTTTCTTGTCATAAAGGCTGGTGAAATGTTTTTGCTACAATGCAGAAACTCATTAGAACATCATCAAATAGACATTTCTGGGAATCTCCTTGCTGGTTGTTCTGTTGGGCAGCCACAACTCCGACAAAAGATTTGCTGAAATGCAACAACCTGCCAATTTTCCACTGCACTTACAGCAATTGATCGGGAAAATTCCTGTGGAAATTCTTGGTGAATGACCTTACTTTGTTTCAAGTATGTTGAGAATCTAGGTTTTGTCACCTCTATTTCAAATCTGACATTACTGCAGTTTGAACAAAGGAAAGGTTAGTTATTGCATATCAAGAACAGTCCAGCAATAAAATATGGATGGAAAGCTATGAGGATTACCTTCTCTTTCTCTCATCCACCTGTCTGCAGATCTCCTGCCAACGTCTGTTCAGGTTGCTGAGCTTCTCCTTGAGGATGTCACCGTCGGATGTTGATGACTGTCCAATAATCTCTTCTCCAGTCACATTCAGAGATGTGACAACAGCTTGCTGGCTTCCAATTCCATTCTGCAATTCCTGTAAAGCAGCAGCACGGAGAATTAGATCTCCTGACTATAAACCTTCACAGATAAGTTCAAACAGCAATATTCTACATACATAGCGAGATAACTTTCACCTTCACTATAAACAGCAGAATTATTCTCTGTGCCTCAGAAATGGATTAGAAAAGGACCATTAATAGGCAGAAATCACTTCATAAAGAAAGTGGCACAGCAGGTTCTGTGTATGAAGGTAAAAAATGTTCCCCTTCTGGGACTTTGCATAATTACCATCACTTTGCAAAAATACAAAAAACACTCTGGGGAGAAGGCGAACAGAAGGAAGATAAAGGATTATTGCTCACCTTTAAAATTAACATAAAAATTATCATCAATTTTCATTACTGTGCAGTTTTGGGAGAAAGGGGCTGGAGGAGGACATATAACAAAAACATTCTGCATTTTTGTGAAAGAGATAGAAAATATGGATGATTCCTTGTATACAGTGTAGTCTACAACTGTAGCATATTGTGTTGGTTAATATAAAATATTTTTGACATATAATTTATCTTGCAACACTAAAATCAACAATACAAAGAAAGCTAAACAAAGTTCAAATGAGCCCCTTTTCAAATTATAAATGTAAATGTGACTATATAGCAACTATTAAAGTCCACTTATATTGGCCAAGATTACACCTCTGACTCGGAATGCTAAATTGTGACAATGTGTGCCAAGAAGCAAAACATCTCTTGGATTCAAGTTTTACTGGAGTATTTTTAGGTAAGAGTAATCATTGTATCATGAGGTTTAGGTTAATAATGGAAAAGAACAACAAACAATCTAAAATTGAACTTCTAAATTGGAAGAGGGCTAACTCCAATGGGATCAGGGAGATCTAGCCAGGGTAAAATGGAACCAAGTATTAATAAGAATAAAATGTTACTGAATAATGGCAATCTTTAAGAAGGAGATGTTTCATGTGCAGACTGGCCAAATTCCAAAATGGGGAAAGTCAAAAGAAACAAAGCCAAGGCTCCTTTGATAGTGAGGATGATACAGAATGTGTTGAAGCAAAAAAAGAGGAAGCATGATGCGTGACAGAGGAATTCTTCAAATTAAAACCCGGTCAAAAACATAAGATGGAAAGTGAAGAGGAAAACAGGAATTGCACAAAGAAAATATGGAAATACAACAGTAGTTAATGTAAAAGGGAACCCAAAATTCTTTTCCTGCCTTTTAAAGAGTAAGTATAGTAAACAGGCAGTAAGAGGGAGGGATGAATTTTGGACGAAGAACTTTTATATAGCAAGTGGTAATGACTTGTAAGCCTCTTACAAGGGTGGTGGAAGCAAAGGCAAATCATGATTTTGAAAAGGAAACCAGATGGGCTCTTGAGGAAAATAAGCTTGAAATTCTACTGGGATCAAGTGGGGGAATGAAACCAATTGGATTGCTCAACAGAGAGCAGGCATGGGTTTGATCAGTCAGATGAACTTCTGTTGTGCTGTAATGACTAGGCTTGCATTACAAATCACAGTTGATAACCTGTGCTTAGTTTTTCTATTGGTGTGAATCATATGTAAGAACATAAGAAATAGGAGCAGGAGTAGGCCAACTAGCCCTTCGAGCCTGCCCCGCCATTCAATAAGACCATGGCTGATCTGTCATGGCTCAGTTCCACATTCCCGCCCTCTCCCCATAACCCTTAATCCCCTCTCTCATCAAAAACCCATCAACCCGCGTCTTAAAAATATTTAGCGAGGCAGCCTCCACCACTTCAACGGGCAGAGAATTCCAGAGATTCACCACCCTTTGAGTGAAGAAGTTCCTCCTCAACTCTGTTCTAAACTGCCCCCCCTTTATCTTGAGGCTATGCCCTCTAGTCCTGCTGTCCTTTCTGAGTGGGAAGAACCTCTCCACCTCTATCCTATCCATCCCATTCATCATCTTATACGTCTCAATGAGATCTCCCCTCATTCTTCTAAACTCTAACAAGTACAAGCCTAATCTATTCAGCCTCTCCTCATAGCTCACCCCCCTCAACTCCGGAATCAGCCTAGTAAACCTCCTCTGCACTCCCTCCAAGGCTAAAATATCCTTGCGCAAGTACGGCGCCCAAAACTGCACACAGTACTCCAGCTGCGGCCTCACCAACGCCCCATACAGCCGCAGCAAGACCTCCCTACTTTTATATTCAATCCCCCAGCATCCCATTCGCCTTCCTGACCACCTGCTGCACCTGCAAGCTGGGCTTTTGCGACTCATGCACAAGGACCCCGAGGTCCCTCTGCACCGTCGCCTGCTGCAGTTTTTCTCCACATAAGTAATAATCCTTCCTACCATTATTCCTACCAAAGTGGACCGCCTCACACTTACCAACATTAAATTCCATTTGCCATTTCCTGGCCATTCGCCCAGCCTATCTAGATCCTTCTGTAGACTCTCCCCACCCTCCGCACAATTTGCCTTTCCACCAATTTTGGTGTCATCAGCAAATTTCGACACCCTACACTCGGTTCCCTCCTCCAGATCATCTATATAAATGGTAAATAGCTGAGGCCCCAGCACCGACCCCTGGGGCACTCCACTAGTCACCATCTGCCAATCCGAATAGCACCCATTGACCCCCACTCTCTGCCTCCTATTTGACAACCAGTCCTCTATCCACGCTAACACCCTACCCCCAACTCCATGCCCCCTGACCTTCTGTTATAACCTCTTGTGAGGTACCCTGTCAAACACCTTCTGAAAATCCAGAAAGACCACATCCACCGGCTCTCCTCTATCCACCGCCCTAGACACATCCTCATAGAACTCCAGTAAATTTGTCAGACACGACTTCCCTTTTAGGAAACCGTGCTGCGTCTGCTCTACCAAGCAATTCCCTTCAAGATGCCTCGCTATTTCCTCCTTGATGACGGATTCTAACATTTTACCTATAACAGACGTTAAACTAACAGGCCTATAATTCCCCGCCTTTTGCCTGGCACCCTTCTTAAACAACGGCGTAACATTAGCCGTTTTCCAATCTTCCGGCACTTCCCCGGAATCCAGCGACGTCTGGAAAATAACCACCAAGGCATCCACTATCACCTCCGCCATTTCTTTCAGGACCCTCGGATGCATTCCATCCAGTCCTGGGGACTTGTCCACAATCAGCCCCTCCAGTCTGTCGAGCACCACCTCTCTAGTAACAATAATGTCATCGAGACCCTCCAGTCCTACCACCTTTCCATCTCTAACATCCGGCAAATTATTCACGTCCTCCTCCGTGAAGACCGAAACAAAAAAGTTATTCAAGATCTCTGCCATATCCCCATCCCCTACCACTAAGTCCCCCTTCTCATCCTCTAAGGGACCAACGTTCACCCTAGCCAGCCTCTTCCTTTTTATATACTTATAAAATGTGCAGAATTAGGTGTCCAGTAAAAATGCAGGAAGTCTAACAGGTACAACTGTTTCCACTACCACCTTTAAATAATAAATGATTTAATGACCACAATGATAGATTTCTCAACCCAGTGCGATGCCACCACAATGAGTCTCAGCTCTCCTTCAGACTTGCACAAATAATCTAGCTTTACACTTCAGTACAATACAAGGGCTCCAATATTATCAGAGATACTGTCCTTCAGATGTTAAGTTCTGTCTGTGATTGATGTACCTGAGATGGATGTTTAAAGTACCCATGATACTACTGAAAAGGCAGAGTGTTCTCAGGGTATTCTGACTATTGGTTCTGCCTGAACTAACAATACCACTATCACTTGTAGGATGATGCTGCCACAAAATTGTTTGCCTGTATAATAACTTACAGAAGTTCTAAGCAATTAATTATACATGAAGAATCCTGTGATATTTTGGGAAGACATCGTAAAGGGGTTAGAAAAATGCATATACACCATTCTTCCTTGACACCCTCCTACCATTACCGGAAATATCCAATAACCCCTGTGATGGTCTTCCTTGATAACTTATTTCTGAAATCTACATTATGTTTTGGCAGAAAAGATTTCTCTTCATGTGCCTTCATACTCTTATCTTTATAATTTATCACAGGGTGATATATTCTTTGGATTTTTCACATCCTCCAAAGTGGACAATGTTCTCGAACAATTTTGTTAATTCTCTGTATATTCATGAAGTTTCAATTGGGAATCTGCATGGACTCTTGGGTGGAATCTTCAGATCATGCTGTGTGCTCTCGGTTATGGGCAGAATTTTCTGCTATTTCCTGCTAACAGGATCTTCCAGTGCTGCTGAAGGTGAGCCTCTGTTATGGGTCTCTGGCAGTGGGACGGTGAGCCACGCAAAATACCACAGACACTGTGGGACTGGGAGATCTCGCGGTCACCTCCACTACCGGAAAACACGCCACGGGGTTGGGTGGGAAACTGGAAAATCCTGCCCGATGCCTCAAGATCTGATTAAAGAGGCAATTGTTTTGTAAGGGAACGTTATGAACTATCCTCTCAAATACTATAAATGAAGAATGCATTTAATCCAGGTCCCTATATTTCATATTCAAATAGGTTTTACACACATATACACACATAGGGGTTAGAAATATTATTTTGCTGCATACCCTTGGTTTCTCTCCTTACACATCCAGATGCTGCAGGAGTTTTCCAGTCCTCCACCTAATCCTCTCTCTGCCATCGTCTCTGATACATTGCACACCGTAATTATATAGACTGCATGCTTCTGCACATTTGAAATGAGCTCACCCTGCAAGTTACACTGGGGCCATAACTTCAATGGGCCATGGCTCCCCCTCAGTGATAGAACAATGCTGCATCCACTTTGAGCCATTAAGATGCACATACCTGAACAATAAACCATTTTTGGAAAATGAGGAGATTACAACTTGTATATATACTGGAAAAGTAACTTCATAAATACAATCTATCTATATCACAAGTAAGTCAATGTGACTGAAGCAGCTGGGTACATTTTACAGGAGGAGGCTGAACTAGAGCCTGTTTAGGAAGTATTTATGAAGGTTCACTTCTGCAACATCAAAGAGCACTCTGCTTCACTCCTGTGAATGCTAATGGCAAGCTTCTGTTGTGTCAGGCTTCCTTTGCTACACGACAATCACTTCCAATGTATTTAAAAATGCTAAAAGAAAATTCAACTCAGATTAAGAAGTTTGCTACAACGTGATAGGATGTGGGTTCACACCCATTGCTTCACAAATAGCGGATTCTCCAGCAGGGCAATGCTTATCCTGGGGTATTGAGAAGCTTTCACAAACAAACAGTAAAATAATAACAAGAGAATCACTTCCAGCTGCAATTTTGTGTCAGCCAGTTTTTGAATAAACACAGGAAAAGTACTGGGACAGATTACTCGCAGATTCTTCTTCATAGAGTTAAGATCTATGGGATAAAAATCGAAGAAGGAAATCAGAGAAATTAATAACAAGGGATCAGAGTTAAACATAGCTAGAAAATGCTGCCAGCATCTTCAGATTAAAGACTCCATCAGTCCATCTGTATTCATAAAATGAGCTCACCAGCCACCTCACATTCTTCCTCTCGATCAACTCACAGACTTCCTTACAGTCACCTCATGCATCTGCATTCCCTATTACAAGGTTAAATCTTCTGATCATTAACTTATTTCATTCATCAACATATTACAATTCTCCTAAAGTAATATATGCAGAATTTGGTTTTGTGAAATACTTCTTCTTCAACTCAAGACTGTAAGACAAAGGGTGGTTTTACATCTTGGAGATTAAGTATTTAATTCTCACTATCCTGCACCCTTGCTCCCTCCCGCTCCCCGCACCCTCGCTGTCCCATGCCCTTGCTCCCTACCTCTCCTTCATCCTCACACACTCTCCCTTCTGCACCTTCGTCCACTCTCCCTCCTACACACTCGTCCACTCGCCCTTCTGCACCCTTGACCACTCTGTCCCCCACACCTTCAACCACTCTCTCTCCCACACACTCAGAGTTGAGGGCCCTTGTGGAACCCAAACTAAGTATGAGTGTTCAGGTTATTGCTGACTAAGTGCACTTGGTGGCATTGTGAATGACACTTTTCCATCAGTCTGCTGATGATAAAAATGTAGACTGATGAGTTGGGTCAGATTTGTCCTTCCTTTTGTAGACTGGACATACCTGGGCAATTTTCCACATGGTAGAGAAGATGCCTGTGTTGCAGCTATACAGGAATAGATTGGTTAGGAGCATGGCTAGTTCTGGAGCAAAGGCCTTCATTACTATTACTTGATTGTTCTCAGGGCCCATAGCCTTTAATATAGATTTTTATACATTAATTTAAAATACTGTTGTGCAGCTGAAGATGGGAAAGTGGATGATTTTTAATGTGATTATTAATCATTCGCAAAGCTACCCATTCAATATTAAAGCATTTTCAATACAAATTCGCAATATCGGATGCTTTGCGATCATTGGATTATAAACTTAGATGTTAGAGCACTTGAACTCTGCATGGTATTTGGAATATCACTTGTATTTGGGAATTCAGTCTTTCAAACCATGCAGTATAAAGAGTGCTGAGGATTAATTCCAGACTTACGCACAGTAAAATAAACTCACAAACTGAATTTATATAGTGATGATTTTGTACATGGCAAGCTTCCGCCAAAAAAAATGAGATAAATAACAAGATAATCTTTTCAAAATAATTTTGATGACGGGGCAATTGTTGATTATGAAAACAGAAGAAGTCCCCAACTCCTCTTTTAGTGGCATAGGATCATCTATCTGAATCACTGAAACAGGTTAGGGACACCTTTATTTAACAGCTTTATTCAAAGAACAGTGCCACTAATAATGCAGCACTCCTTTGGTACTATGCTGAACTGTCTAGCTAGATTATGTGCTCCAATCCTGAAATCCAACTTGAATCTCCAGATTTTAGATTAACAGACAATTTACTCGGTGACATTTAATATGGTTTCATATAATTAACTATATGGAGTGCAGGGACCACAGTTGTAAAACCTTTACCCAAGAGTTAAACGAACTGAGTGGAGTTCATTCCAGAGTAATGACATGCTTTTACTAATTGTTTCCAAATCTCAAGACTATTCATTACAAAAAGGACAATGAATGGTACCACATTTATGAATGATAGTGGTACTGTTGCTGGACTAGTAATCCAGAGACCCAAAGTAATGCTGTGGGGACCTGGGTTTGAATCCTACCATAGCAGAATCCTACCATAGAATTCAACATTTGAATTCAATAAAAATCTGGAATTAAAAGTCAAATGATCAGCACGAAAACATTGTCAATTGTCATAAAAATCCACCTGATTTGCTAATGTCCTGTCGAGAAGGAAATCTGTCGTCCTGGTCTGGCCTATATATGACTCTAGATTCAAAACAATGTGATTGGACTTTTAAATGCCCTCAGGGATTGGCAATAAATGTTGGCCCAGTCAGCAATGCCCACAACCCATGGACAAATAAAAAAAATCACTTTCCTTGTCAGAGTTTGGGAAATTTCCTCCTCTTTGCCTTTTATATTTCTCCTTATCACTTCACTAATAAGATTACATGGCTCCCCTTCGAGGAATGTGATTTACATTGGAGGGAGAATCTGTCCATATCATGGGTCATCCACAGGGAAAAAAAGAAATAGCAAGTGGAAGAATTTGCTCACAGGTCTTTGAAAATAACATTTTGATGACAGTTGTTAGTAATATGTAGAAATAGCTTTGATGATTCTTCCTCCTCACAGCCTTCAGTTTCCCCACAATCTGCAGTGAAGAAATATATAGCATTTGTTCAACATTTTTCACAATGAAATGAAAGAGTTGGGACTAGGATATACAATGAACTGATGTCCTCCCCAGAGATCCTGGCACCAGATCTGTGTTCCAAAATACTACGCCACTATCATCAGTTTGCACAATACGAGTATGACCATGTGGATTGAGGATTATTTAAATATTCTAATAACTATTTGATTTAATCATTGGTTAGCTGGATTTTGTTTCTTCAGATAGGTTAGGAAAATAAATTTGGGGGAGGAGGTGAAATTCAACTCATACCTGCCTATTTTTGTGGTATACAAGTGATGCAGAACTTCTGAATTTTGCAGCTGGATCTACAGTTCCTGTTCTATGCCAGAATTGTAGTGGATGTCGTTTTAAGCATTTTTTTTTAGTCTTCCAGGGCATCCACCTGAACCAGACAATTGGTTCCTCAAACATGCAACTTAGAGTCCCTCTGCCAGTTGTCAGAACCGGAAAGCAACATTCAGATACCAATACATAAGGTTCCATCTGGTTGCACACAACCCTGAACAGTTTACCCTATAATTCCTAAAATGATTAATGTATTCCACAAAATAAGAGCCTACATATCTTCATTCTTTTTTTAATTTTGGGGATCCAAAAAGAAGCTGGAATGACAAATAAATATTCGTGTCCCATTTTACTTCTAGGCATCAAGCACAAATTTAATTCCCTCCACTGATCCTCCTACGAAACAACTTTGAACCAAGACGACAGGCTGTCTGTTAGATCAACCAATAAAAGTGACAAAATTTGTCTGTCTTGGACTTGATCAACAATTTCCAATTGATTGTCACCTTCTGACAAACACAGGATATACATCTTTGGATTCAGTTTTCTGGAAAACACAAATGCAGCTTCGCTTCACACAATCAGTTTCCAAGTCTTAACGAGGAGTATCAATGCCAAAGGAGTCTGGGATTCCTGCCAATGTTGCTGGCATGTGCTCAGGATGAACTGTATCAAGTAATAAAATAAGTAAAATCCATACTGACCAATGTTTAATGGGTGCAACTGGTTTTCTTGTTCAAGAGGATTACTGGGGGATCGTCACAGAAGATAAATTATTGTGGAGAATTATTTTGGTACCATCCTGTCAGATTTCTGAGTGACACATAAACACACATCTTTCACTCATAGTGAATGCCATATTTCTGCAAATCCTATAGCCAAAGTTGCTCACAGGATTTAAGTGTGGTGCAGAAGAATCAAATAACAGTTTACTAGCCTTGTGTGCAAGATTACCATGGTCACTTTTTTAAATCGTATCTTGCACAAATTCTTATCAGTATGCTAACACCTTCTCACATTTATTATTGAATGGCAACTCAACTACCTCACAGGTTATTGTGGGTGAGCAGCCATTTCCAGCATTTGACTTTTCATAGCAGACACTATCTAAACTTTCATTACTTCACCATTAACATTATCATTGCTTATCAATCTGGAATCAGCTTAATATGCTAATATGATACACTGCCAATATCCATTCAGGCTTACAAATAAAGTGCTCAGAAATTTTACTGAGACAGAAAAACTACATGCAGAGTGCAGATAAGGGCATCAAGAACTCAGTAAGGCTTTTCAAATCACTGTGCTGTAAGATTGGATATTTACTGCAAGATTGAGAGGACAGAATCAACTCATTAATGACTTGCAAATGCTTTCCAGGGTTTTAAGTAACAAATTTCTGAACTCTTAAACCAGAAATAAAGCAAAATATGAGGTAACCATGCTCTGAAGATCTGAGCAACAAAACCATTCCAACAGTTAGAAATGACTATACATTTCAAATCAAAAATGAATACTATCATGTACAACTGCTGTTTGGACAGGTCCAAACAAACAGAGAAATTAGGCTATGAAGAATTTTGAATTAATTTGTCTCACTTGCAATTGAAGAAGTATTCAGTGTCTTTTGATCTTAAATCAGATTTCTTTGTTGCCTCAAATTGCTGATGGTCACATCTTTGAAAATAGCAAATGACTTTGATAATCTGCACGTACTGATGATTGTGCATTATGAAGGTCTTTTAACCCTGAGCAATGGATTATTAATCCATAATTGTGCTGGTTCTTCTCCATGTAAATAATATATTTATCTGTGTGGTGTACCAGATGTGAATCCAAAATCATGTTTGTCTGAAAATCTTCATTTTGTAATTAATAGTTCGTAATTAATCTCTTTCAGTTTGATGATCTTCTGTTTTTTGACTGATTGTTAATTCTCTGCTTGAGAGAAATTAATCAATGCATTGATGTTGAAAATAGTACAAAACCTATTGGATTTTCTTTGCAGCAAACAGAATTTTGCCTTTCAAATCTGAAAGACTTATATTTCTTACAAAGGGCAAGTGCACCATTGCAGATCATTTTCATTCTGTTTTATACATTGTACTAGTGATATTTTGCAGAACTTTTGAGCTTTACATTTATTTCATAGCTTACATGATTTAGCTCATAAAATCTGAATTGAGTTTATTTAGTGTGCATCATTCTTAAGAGGATGATTAGTAGCATAATGCAGGATTATGTTAAATCCAGTGTGATTGCCACGAATAAGGTCATTGTTTTCCTCATTTGACTTTACAGGGGCCAATCACTGAAAAAGGTACAACTTTCAGATCAAAGCAGGTACGATTTTACCTTAGGGCCACCGGATCAGTTACATAGAAGATTAATTGCTTTTGTGAGTTCAGAAAAAGATACTTGCAAGTTACTTCTTACTCGTGTGTGCGCTTCTTTTAATCAATCAAATAAATAAAGTCAACAAACTGTAGAACAAATTAAAAATGCAGTTACTTAAAGGGATACTACATCAAAGGCTACAGAATCTCAAAGGAAACTTAAAGCATCAAACAAAATGTGATTAAAGAGAGTGTGCTATGATCATGGAATGTGTGGCCATCTAAAAAGGGAAGTGAACAGAAATGCATTTATATTTCTTCAACATTTTCAAAATAGGCATAATTTTAGAAAACAATACAAAAGTTATGTGTTTATAAATCTTAAGTCAAGCCAGCCAAAGATTGTTACAAGCTTTGAAATAATTATATTTACTAGTACAGAAGTTGAAACAGAATATCCTTCAGCATTTTTCAAAAACTGTGGATATTCATGTTCCATCTCATTTTAGATATAGCATTGGAGTCCCTAATCCATCTGGATCTTCCATCTTTCAATAAACTAGTATTAAGATTAAGATTTTTTTATAGGAATTTCTCATAGTGCAATGCCACTCTGCAACAACAGATATTTATGTCGCAGACATACCCAGTTGGGTACTTAATCTGATATTTGATCAAAACACGCCACAGGACAGAATTTCTACTTGTTACACTAGAAAACTATAAAATAGTTAAGCATTTTTAAAAGCCATTCTCAGTGACTTTAAACCAGCATCTTCATTGGTGAATGATAGGACACCATAATTAGAAATCGCTATTTTATCAATAAACACAGTTTCAGCTCTTTTGAATAACACTACATTAAGCTATTGGTCTTACATACACCAAGGGACTACTTTTTAATGGAACAGGAAACAAAAGAAACAAGTATATTCTATTACATGAGCATTGGCTCATGAACAATTTCACATGTGATTATTCAAATAAATTTTATTGGAAACTTGAACTGTACCTTGACCAGTGCAATTTCCCAAGTGCGTTTTGGGCACAATTACATGTTTGCACCCAAAGTTGCAATTTTAGCCCTGAGTCTTTGCCAACAGCCTCCAAAAATAAAGAGTCATTTTGAAATAATTCCTATTAGTAACAGCAGACTGCAGCAGGACTAGGACATCTTTTGCTTAAACTAATATCTGTAGACACAAAATATACTGTTCAAAAATGTTGGCTTTAATAGCATGGTAACGATATTCTCAAAATGCCAGTAAAACCACAATAAGCAATATAATGTCCACTAAAATTGCTCTTTCCAAATAGCTTGAATGGTATTGGGCTAACTACCCTTTCAAGGTCTTTAATCTCCTGTGTGAATTATTTATGTAAATGTAGAAAATTCCACAGAAACATCTGAAGTAATCAGACTTGCCCTGGGCTTTTCAATTGTTCACTGGTCACAGTCATGTCATGAACACAATATCTAACTCAATAAATATCGTTGGACATCACAGGGATTCTGGGAGCAGCTCCTACAATGACAGTACACTGCCCCTCAAGGATCACAACACTAGAGAAGCAGGTGGCCTCAGTAAAAATACACAAAATATGTGCAGCATCCAAGAATCGCATTACATAAGCATAATCCATCATCAAAGAAGCTAAAATTCAGAAAGGGCCATGCCTTCGAAAATTCCCAAAGTCAAAACACTCCCTAAATGACAACATTAGATTCTAGTTGTGGTTTTGGAGCAACAAGCTTTAGTGCCAACTGCTTTCTGACAAAATCATACTGGCCCATGGAGATCTAAGGTAAAGGGATGTTACGGGCATAATGAGGAATCAGCTAGAACATCTTTCTTTGCGTCATGCTTTAAAATTCCATCATCAATAACCTGCAGGTGCGATTGTAACATCCCATTTTAACAGTTTTTTTGTTTGTATTCAATATTGAAAACGTAGATTAAATCTACTTTAGAAAGCTTTTCCCCTCTACATTGGTTTTAATTAAAACATTGTCAGGATGTAGGAAGAAGCTTAATGTGACATTCCTTTGGTTTAAAAATTACCATCTACTAAAATGTGACATAAATTAAATTTGAGTTTAATTCTAAGTTTCATTAAGCGAATGAAAGTAATATCCTACAAAGAAATATAAAAAAACTAACCTAAAGAGAATTGATACCATGCTGCCTTGTATTTGATTATACCATATCTGCATTAGTGAGATACCATTCATTACAAGACTAGATGACACCAATCCAGCATGAAAGGTTACAAAATAATCTGGGCTCTGAACAATTTAATATTGTGCTCCGAACAACCTTTTCAAAATCAAATGAAAATTAGCATAATGGATTTATAAAATGTTTGATGTAATTCTTGTTCAATGTTTAGAATGGTTTCCCTGATTAATTTTCACATGGAGCTTTGTTCTCAAGGCAATAAGTAGTTCTCGCAATGCTGCTATTCTCTCAGAACATTGAAAACCATCTTTCACAAATTATGTAAAACTATGTGCCTCTGAAATGCAGAAGGGTGTATGTGCCCCTGAAGTGAAGAAATTTATTCCGAATAGTTCATTTAATATTTCTAACAGTGATCAGATGGTACAGCAGAAGAAGCAGGTGTTTGTTTTTTAGTGGGCATCTTTTTTTTGCATTAACTAAGTTTTACAATTAAACATCAGTTTCAAAAGTGTTGAAACTGAGCACAACAGCACATGTGCTAGTTGAAACCAGAATTTGCCATGGCAGTTCTGAAATACACAACAATAAATTACATTTATCTCGCACTAAATATGAGAAAAGTTCCTAAAATGATTCACAGGAAGTTCATGACGAAAAATGCTGACGTGGACAAAGGCGATTTTTCAGGGGCATTCTCTCAGCCAGGGGACATAAGCGGAGGCCACTTAGTGGGCTTCCCGCTACGCGGCACAGCTTCCACCCGTCTCTGGCCGTCGGATTTCCAGCGTTGTCAGCTCCACACCAGAAGCTGGAATAATTCTGTAAACGATCATTTAAATATAACTCGCGGGCCCAGAACTGGAGTCTCCAGGCCGGCTAGTGTCCCTCCAATCCCCAACCTCCCCGCTAGGAATGTTTCACTCCAGCGGGGTCTACACCAGCTCCCCACTAGCGGGGAGCTGGTGCCCTGACCTCGCTGGAGTGAAAGGGGGCCATGGATGCCCCCCAGGAAGTCTGAGTGGAAGGGCATTACCAACTTGGTACCCTCTGGGCATTACCAACTTGGCAGTGCCAGCTTGGCCACCTGCCATTGCCCAAGGCGTAAAGTGGCAATGTCCAGGGTACCTTGGCACTTTGCACTTTGGATCAGCAATTGGGGCTGACCATTGGGGTGGGGTGGGATGGGGTTGGGGGGAATCAAGACGGGTCAGGTGGAGGAAGGGTGGCCAGGAGATATCCGGGAGGCCAGCGATTGGAGGGGTGGGAGTATCGGAGGGGCAGAGTTGCAGGGTCACAGGGCTGACCAGTGATTGAACTGGCCAGCAATCAGGAGGCTGGCAATTTGGCCGGCGCATACACCAATCTCTGCTATGACAGGTCAGTGTATGCGCAGTGGACAACTCAGCGCTATGCTACCGGCCTCTTTAGCGGGAATAGACCCCGCCCCTAGCTTTTCAGCATGATTCACGCCAGGGCTCTCTGTGATGCACAGAGTAGGGGAGATTCATTTTGAAAGTTCACTGAAAAAAGCAGCGGGATTTACTCCAGTTTTTAAGTGAATTCAGTACTTAGAATTTTGTCGAAAGAATCCCATCCTTCATCTGTTCAGGTCAGATGACTTAAAGCTTGGTCAAAGAGCTACATTTTAAGGACTATGGTTTACAGGTCATCAGAATACTACTAGCCTTGAGTTATGTATTTAATATTAAAGAATGGAACAGTTGTCTTTTTATTCATAGCAGAAGTATCTTTGTATATAAAATAAAATTTAAAAGGTTTGCAGGTGGCTTCACAGGCTGCAAAACTGCTAAAAGTTTCACAAATAACTATTAGTGAGAAACAGTGTAAATTCATTGGTTCACCAAATTTAGACTGAGCAATTTCATTGAAGTTAGATACTGCAAAGTAAGTTATTTGCATAAGCTCTGAACTGCACAGAATAGGTAGCTGACAAGTCTCCAGAAACTGTATAAAAGCAGAGGCTACTTTACTTTAATCACAACAAAGCAACATCCCTCCTCCCAACTTTGGTGTCTAAATCTATCAACAGTCTTACTTGCATTTGCATTGTATTGCATATTCTTATATCAATTTAAAATGGAAATTGTCCTGAGATTGGGGCCTTCTGACTTGAATTTCAGGTGTGGAACTTAGCTCTTTGACAGACTATTGACATTTTCTGGTATGTGCTGAAAACTTGCTTATTAGTACTGCTTCTAACTTGGTTACTGGTTAGGCTTTTAGCTCTTAAGCACATTTCCAACCTCTCTCAAGAGAAAGGGACAGAGTCTATGACATGACTGACTTGTATCAGTGGTACATCATCATTAGCAAATCCCATCTCTTAATCCTTTATTATATGAATACTGCAGAAGTAAACTTGCTATGGTATAACCAAATCAATTATTGCTCTTTCGTCTTTCAGCGCACTGCACACTGGCCAAATGGAAGTGCACAAAAGCAGAGAGTAGACCTTCACAAGGACGTGAAATTTTTCATGGAGAACTTTCAGTTCGGATGAAATACAGTCATTTCATCGGTCAGCTACAATTGTGTGCACAGGTAGCTCAAAAACCACCCAAAGGCCTTTGATTAAATCGCTTATAGAATGTCATTATTTTATTTCCAAATGTATTTGCATAATATCAAATTGCTTAAAGTTCTGAAAGAGATTACTTGATTGGATTGTGACAATAAACTCAAGCTATGAAAAGAAATGCTATTTGAGCATCATTAATGTCGAGCTCAATTTTATTTGTCCACCTACACGACAGTAGTTAACGCTACAGGTAATGCTGACCTCTGTTCCAGCTCTGATTCACAAGCTGAAAGCAATCAGAAGTTCTCTGATATGGAGACAGATATAGAGGTATTAAAATAGCTAGCTTGAATTGGAAAGCTAGGTCCTACATAGCGGCATTTATGCTGTAAATATACGAAAAATACTTCCTTGTTTCTGCAGTCAAAATCTGTTTCTGCAAAGAAAATTTTACCTGAAGTGCACCAAACATTTCACATTAGAATCATATTGTAGAGGCAGGTGCTCATTAATTATTGGAGAACAAGTGCAGCGTTTGGGAGTCATTAGACCTTGAAAATTTAAATGTTAATGAGCTCCCCACCTGCCTGAAATGGGCAGCATTGACACTCATAAATTCAGAGGATAAAACACCAGGCACTAAAAAATTTAACCTGTTCCCACCTTGCAGGCAAGGATAAAACAAGCCTTACTTAAATACTTCCAGACTTTAGATAAGGTTTGAAAAATGTAAAGCAAACTAGCTGTCCTGTTACATATTTTGCTTTTTCACTTCTGGTCAGGTTTCTTCCCTTTCTTCTACTCCTCTCCTTTCCAAAAAATATTTATACCCTTTATTACATCACACGAATGGCCATTTTAATATGTCCGCTTGATGTGGAAGTTAAATAGTCGTGACAGAAATAGAAATGCAATTGAAAATCTGTGATGTGGCAAGTTGCATATAGAAAGTATGAACTAAATGCAACATTTTTCTTACATAGCAATAAAATAAAGATTCACATTTACTTGTGTCCAGTGGCCACAAAGGAATCAAGGTCAGGTGCAAGCTTTAGTGTAGAAAGGTTAGAGGGAGAAGTTTTAGTCCCTATTTTAAATTAATACATTCTGGCTGGGATTTTGCAATTTCACTGCAGGTGCAAAATCCGGCAAGAAGCCAAAAATCGACAATATTGTCATCAAGACGTTGGGATGTAACTTTCTCTGGACCCACCCTGACTTAATTAGTGGGCTTGTCTGCTGTATTGTCCCCCCGCACTGAGATCCATCAGAGAGGGTTACAGCAAGGTTTAAAGGGCGCATAAGTAAATACAATCCCATGGGAGGGGGGCATGCCAGGGCAGTATCATGCCCCCCCCCCTAGCGATGACATTGCCTTCTGGCATTCAGACACTGCCATTAGCAACCTGTCACTTTCCTCTGACACCTGGCACTGCCCCCGGCACCACCCTGACACCTTGTCTGCTTCCAGGCACTGCCTTGGCTTCATGAATGCACCAGCACTACCCCGGCACCCAGGCTATCCCCTGGCATTGCCTGACATCCTGGCTGCGTTCTGGCACTGCCACTGGCACCCTGGCACTGCCTCTTGGAATCCAGGCACTGCCCTGGCAACCTGTCACTTCTCCCAACACCATCCCTGCCTCCTAAGCTGCCACTGGCATTGCATCTCCCATCTCTGGAAACCAGACGTTGCCAACTTTTTCATGCCCTGGCAGCATGATGGTGTGGAAAACCTCCAAGATTTTCTTCTTCTTAATGTTGGACAACATGGTGAGAAAAATCGACTGTGCAGGTGTGGAGCTGCATGTCACTTTTCTCGCCTGAACTGGCAACTAGAAAAAAAAGGACATTCCACCCTCTGGTTCTATTTTTAAACACAACACTTTGATTTGATATTTTAATTTGTCAAAACCAGAACTTATAATCATTTGGGGAGGTGGCATTGGCCAGTATTTGGAGTTTATTTGCTGTAAAGATTGGGCATCTGGCAAATGTAAAACTGAGGTTCCACTGCACAACCACCGGCAGCATGAAAGCATTTCCTTTTATCCAAAGAACTGGCTTGGACCATTGCTAAAATATACCTCGCTAATGCAAATTATGTAAAGTGTTCACCCATCAAGTATTCTGCAAATTAAGAATATTTATGAATATTGTATTGTTTGATTAATCATAACAATCATCTATATAATAATCAGAAAGTTGCAAGATAGATTCTTTGACTTCTTATGGGAAATACAAGCTCTGAGAAGTATTGATTTGACAATCATGGAGTTAAAAGCAAGAGACAGCAGGAGAATAAGTTGAAAAACTGCTGGTCATGAACAAGGATTAGTTATTCCTCCACAGGTAAAATTGTACTGGAATAGAAACAGGCAGAATATCGAAGAATTAAGGTTTTTCAAGTGTTCAGCACAGTTTAAGTGAGAAGCAGAGCTTATGACATGATTAGACCAGAAAGGATGTTTTTATTGTATTTCTGATCTATCCCTGGTATGTGTTTCATGCTTTCTTTGCTATTTATTTGTAAGCAAAATCAGTACTTCTACTCGATGTGACAAAACCCACAATTTTGAAGAGAATCTGATAGCAAACTATATTAATGGCAATAACAACTTACATTTTATATAGAGCAGATTGAACACAAAACATTGCTGGATATGTGAAAGATAATGCGGAAAACAGATGTGGAGTTGTGATAACCCCCATGACTCATATAGGGAAATCACTGATTGACCTCTCTGTAGGACCCGTTGAATACTAGTTCCCTAGGGATTGGTAATTAACCAACCAGGTGGAACTTGTATACAGAGTCCTGTATAAAGCAGGACATTGAGTGGGTCCATTATTCCTTCTGTCCCCCTTGGGATCAGTTGTGTTCACCACAGGCTTCTGGTTTTTGTTTTACTTTATTTTGTGCAATACAAGCACAGTTGCTTTACAGCCAACTCCTGGAGTTATAGGAATCAAAGTAGTAATTCAGCAATTCATGAAGGAAAGGAGGGGCAGGGTTAGAATTCTGAGTGAGACTGAGGCAGTTGAAAACATGGTCAGGATGGAAGGAAGAGATGCCATGGAGGCCAGTTTGGGGAAACGACATTTTATTCGATGGGGTTCTTGTTAAAGAGAAGTTAACAGAGATTTGTAGGGACATGATAATATTAAAATTATTGTTTTCTATTATCACACAATTTTTGCTCAATATTTTGAAGCACAGTTTTCTTTTTTGATTCTACAACATCTTACAAAACATCTCCCTAAACAAGTGCTACAGATGTGCATGGGATTTACTAGGCAGATAACAAAAGATATACTCTAGAGTAGCAAGAAAAAAAGGTGAAAAGAGGGACTGATATTAGCCAAAGTGCAATTAAAGAGAAATATCTGAAGGAAATTCCTGAAGGTGGCTGATGAATGAAAACTGATGCCTCTGTTGTAACAAGCACAAGTGGAATCATGAGGAACTGAATGTGGCTTTCCTTCATGGACAAAATTTTAAAGGCTATACTCTACTGGGATAAAAAATAAAACCAAGAACCCCCTGAAGAAACTAGAAGTATAAATGTTGTAATCTAATTAAACTAAAACAACATATTTTGTAGGGTTTTCCTCTTGGTCAATGAGATGTTGTCTGGGATAAGACTGCGGAGATGGAAGGAACAAGTTTCAGAAAGACCTGCTGATATAAATGTGTTTTTAATGCTCTCTATTCCCTTGGGCAAGACTTCCTTCTAAAATATAGCGATGTAATTGCTAAGAGAATGCCACAAACCAGTTAAATTGGTTATTTAAGAAAAAATGGCTTTCCTGCAATTTAAACTAATTCTGGATGTTTCTTCATATTAGGCCTTCCAAAGTGTTGACACCCATTTGTACAATATCATTATTTTTAAAAAACTACGTGCGGCCAATTTTATCGCTATGCCAGTATGCTGGTGCTGTTGCCAAATGGTTTAGTGTGAAAGGTTTTGAAAGGTCAAGTTTATAAGATTACACTACAATCCAGTTCGAGGATATCCCTAATGCAGCCAAAACTGAACTGATGCATACTTAACTATGAAACATATATCTTTGGTCATGTCCTTACTCAGGATCTCAAGATGTTTATATTATCAATTTTTTCAGACAGACATTTATATATTCTTTCACATATTATGCATAGAAAGTACTCACTGTTAAGAACAGAAATTTAAGATACCATCTACCCCCATGTGTGTTATGTCACCACATCTTATATTCTGTCCAAATAAATATAGAAAACAAAAAAGGCGTTTCGAACATTACCAAGTATGCTGTGGTTTACTGTTGGCACCAAAATGTAATGAGTATGCGGTCACAAAAAAATATAAACCCCTTGATAATGTTATAAAAAACTTTTTATTAATATTGGCTGCAGTAAACTAAATATGCAAAACTGGCTCTTAGCTACAATTTGTAAAATCTTGTTAGCTAAAATTATCACTCAATCTTGGTTACATTCCCAAGAGTTATTTAGCTGTTCACTCTAACGGCCTGTAATTCTCAAAGCAATAAAATATTTTAATGAAAATGATAAGCAAACAAAGTAGTCAGTGCTAACTGTAAACTGAGTGGTTGAGGCCTTCAACTGTAGGAGGTACCCATCAGGATGATCAGGGTTTTTCAGCTGTCAGATGTGCAGCAACACAGTGTTGGCAATTTAATTCCTTTCCCTAAAAGTATCCAGTTCCAGCAATGCAAGTCTGCTACTAACTGCTGGTGAAGCTAATGAATAGACTCCAAAACTGGCATCTAATTTCACCATTACATGTCCAAAAAAAAAGAACTAATTATTGGAATGGATTCCCTACTCCCGCAATGAATATAAGGAGGAGGCCCTGTCTTCAACAAGGGCAAAATTCTCTGTCAAGCACAGGCTGGAATTTTACCACCCCACCTGCCATAGGTATTGGAGTGGGCAAGGGGTGGACCACCGGAAGGTCCGTTGACCTCGGGTGGGATTTTACTTTTTGGGATGAGACAGGCCAGAAAATTCCGCCTAACGTGTTTGAATGTAAATGAAGGGATAAAATTCAGAAAGTTTCAAATTGCACAATTCAGACTCTGGGCAAGAAATTGAAAAATACTGATAACCTATATATGTCCGATGCGGCTGTTGTAACATTGAAGATCAACAGGTTCATGTTCCACTCCAAGGATTTGACAATGACATTTAGGCTGCCATTCCTAGTGTAGTACTGATAGAATGCTGTACTGTTGGATGTTGCATTTTTCAGGTCAGCACGAAACTGAACTCTATCTGCCATCTCAAATAGACATAACAGGATGGAATTTACCAGTCCCGCCTGCCACAGGAATCATAACAGGCGGGACAAGACCATGCAAAGGTCCACTGACCTCGGGCAAAATTTTCCTGTCTTGGGGTGAACATGGCCGGAAAATCCTGCCAACAATATACCACGGCATTTCTGTTTTGAAAGGATAATTGGTAAAATAATCAGAAACAACAACATTTGTATACAATCAGTTATGATCTGGAATGCATTGTCTGAAAGCATGCTGGAAGCAGATTTACTAAGAACTTTGAAAACAGAATTTGATAATTATTTAAAGTGGAAAAATAGAGAGGTTTGAGGAAAGAATAGTATGAATTGGACAGTTCTACCATAGAGCTAGTAAAAACACAATGGGCTACCTCCTTTTGTACTGTATCATTCTATGATTCTCTGAATTGACAAAACAGAAAAAGAAATTTCAAAACTGACACAAGGATATATAATATTGAGAGAGAATAAAGGTCAGAATTAGGACAAAAAAGGAGATGTTTCTGCGATACTCTCTCTCGTTATTAACATATTCCAATGATTTTAAGACCTGAGCACCACTGGGGTATGAAGTAAAATGTTGTTGTATGTCCTCAACAAGGATGTAAATCCACAATGGAATATTTCTAAAGACAAGTTGTTGAACATCCAACATCCGAGTTCATAGGACGCTCAAAGCAGCTGCACAGGTTGAAGTTGTGGTCGAGAAGGCATGTGGTGTACTGGCCTTCATCAATTGAGGAATTGAGTTTAGGAGTCAAGAGATAATGTTGCAGCTATATAGGACCCTGGTCGGACCCCACTTGGAGTAATGTGCTGAGTTCTAGTCACCTCATTACAGGAAGAATGTGGAAGCCATAGAAACGGTGCAGAGGAGATTTACAAGGATGTTGCCTGAATTGGGGAGCATGCCTTATGAGGATAGGTTGAGGGAGATCAGCCTTTCCTCCTTGGAGAGACAAAGGATGACGAATCACCTGATAGAGGTGTATAAGATGTTGAGAGGAACTGATCGAGTGGATAGTCAGAGGCTTTTTCCCAGGGCTGAAATGGTTGCCACAAGAAGACACAGGTTTAAGGTGCTGGGGAGTAGGTGCAGAGGAGTTGTCAGGGGTAAGTTTTTCACTCAGAGTGGTGGATGCGTGGAATGGGCTGCTGGCAATGGTGGTGGAGGCGGATTCGATAGGGTCTTCTAAGAGACTTTTAGATAAGTACATGGAACTTAGTGAGATAGAGGGTTATAGGTAAGCCTAGTAATCTCTAAGGTAGGGACATGTTCGGCACAACTTGGTGGGCCGTAGGGCCTGTATAATGCTGTAGTTTTTCTATGTTTCTATGTTTTCTATGATTCTTAGATTATTTAGACCAACAAGTTGAGACTAAGCAATCGTAACCCCAAATAATTTATCAAAGCATACAAATGTAAAACAAAAAAGAAAACTCAAATCAACAACACCTAAAGGGTGAAATCCAAATGGGGAAAACTGAGGTAACAATAGGGACATCCAGAAGTATGTTAAAAGGGCAGTCAAAAATATTGGAAAATGAGTACAGCTGAAAACCTCATTCATAACAGTAAAACATTCCTTTAATCTTAGACTCCCTAGAGTACAGAAAAAGGCCACTGAGTTTGCACCGACTCTCCAACAGAGCACCTAACCCAGATCCTATTCCTGTAACTTACATTTTTACCCCACTAAGCACCCTAACAAACACATTCTGGGACGTTAAGCTGAAATTTAGCATGGCCAATCCACCTAACCTGCATATCTTTGTACAGTGGGAGGAAATTGGACCAGTTGGAGGAAAGTCACGCATAACCCTACGTACATATCCTGATAATCCCCCTGACACTAAGGGGCAATTTAGCATGGCCAATCAACCTAATCCACACATCCTGGGAGTGAATCTTTGAAAGAACTATTCAATTAGTCAAACTTCCCAGCTCTGACAATAAGAAGCTTGGCAGAAGAGATAAAGACTATAAAAAATGTAAATAGGGATGAAAATGAAGATGAACAGAAAATAGTATTCTACCGCTCTAAACTTATACCGAGACATGTATATTTAATATGTTCAGCTGTAATTCCTCTCTGCTCTTTTAGCAGGAGTGCTATTCTCATTAAAATACCATGGTTTATGCATCCAGTAATATAGCACTGAGATAAATTTTCGAGGAGTTAACCCCACTGCATTATTTCAGGTCCTCATTGATTGCATACTTCAAACACCATCTGGAGAAGGCATGAAGAATATACCCTTCACAATTTTAGTAGAAAAAAATAACCTCAACAAAAGCTAAGCAAGCTAAAGGGGGCTAAAAATATGTAAACCAGGGATAGATAATATATCTTCTGGGGTAAAATAAGGTAAAATGTATGTTTTGTGACATGCAAGTTGATGAACCCTGTGAAAGTCCTGCTAGATTGGAAAAAGCTTAATGTGCTGCGCATTTCTCATGTTAACAGAATGGATCTGGGAAACCACAGATTTATCAATGTCACATCAGCTGGAAAATTATTGAGATGGATTATCTGGAGGATCAATAAAACAAATACTTAATTATTGAGCCAAATTGTTGAGTGCAAGTTGGAAAAAATCATGAACAAGTTGTATCTGTGGTACAGTTCTGATGACTAAGACACAATGGAGACATTGAAGCCTTGTTGAATGCCACGTGATAATTCTACATAAGGTAAGGGGAGCAGACGTTAAACTCTAGAAACATTCGAGAAACAGGTTGCTATGATAAGCAGATGACTGGGGATTCTTCCTGGATAAATAGGCCACAACGGGCTAATGACCTTTCTAATCTGTGTATTGATCTTGCAATTATTAAGCAATGTTCACATCATGGCCTCTTTGTGGAACGGGAAACGTGTGATGAAGCAACCTGATCTTGCATGGTCTGTCTCTTGTATTTCTGTGCTGTTTCTGAACAACTAACGGCTATTTGATTGTTTCTTGAAGAGATTACACTTTTGTTAGCACATAGAGAATGGCCAAGGAAATTAAAGGAGAAATTCAAGAAACATAATCATTAAGTAAGACATTGCATATTTGAACCTACATAATATCACAAGAAAACTAAGCCACACTGTCAGCACTTTTGATTAAAATGCACTGAAATTATGCAAATGATGGAGGCCTGTAATAGGAGAAATAAAATCTTGAAGTAGCATGTTTTCTACTTGCATTTATGGATATAAAATATGCAAAATTATTGTGAAAATGCCACATCACATATTCATTACTTTAAACTTTAATACTAAATGATTGGTTTAAAGGAAATAATCTAGTCACAAATAGGCTGAGTAGAACTCAAGCATGACTTCACTGTAGATCCAAAGAAAGGAGGGAAAACACAAGTGTGAAATTCATGCACGCATACAATTCAAGATCACTACTAAGAGAGGAATGAAAGTAAATGTGGCCTTGATGTCAAAGGCTGTCACTCTCACCTCACCTCTGGAATTCAGCTCATTTGTCCATGTTTGAACTAAGGCTATAATGAGGTCAGGAGCTGAGTGACCCTGGCGAAACCTAAACTGGCCATCACTGACTATACCTATCAAGGAGCCTGAGCAAAACTGAAATCAATGGTTATCAGGGGGTAAATACTCCGTTGGTTGGAGTAATACCTGGTACATAGGAAGATGATAGTGGTTGTGGAGGGTCAGTCATCTCAGCTTCAGGACATCTCTGCAGGAGTTCCCTCAGGGGAGTGTCCTACGGCCAACCATCTTCAGCTGCTTCATCAATGGCCTTCTCTCCATAAGGTCAGAAGTGGAGATGTTCGCCGATGATTTCATAACGTCCAGCACCATTCAGGACACCTCAGATATTAAAGCAGTTCATGTTCAAATGTAATAAGATCTGGACAATATCCAGGCTTGGGCTGACAACTGGCAAGTAACATTCGTGCCACACAGATGCCAGACAATGAGCATCACCAATAAGAGATACTCCAACTACCACCCCTTGACATTCAATGGTGTTACCATCGCTGAAACCCCAACTGGCGACAGCCTTGGGGTTACAATTGATCAGAAACTCAACTGGACTCATCACATAAACACAATGGCTAAACAGCAGGTCAGGGGCTAGGAATACTGCGGGAGTAACTCATCTCCTGACTCTCCAAAGCCTAGCCACCGTCTACAAGGCACAAGTTAGGGTGTGATGGAATACTCCCCACTTGCCTGGATGGATGCAGCTCTAACAACACTCAAGAAGCTTGACACCATCCAGAACAAAGCAGCCCACCTGATTGGTACCACATCTACAAACATTCAATCCCCCTGCCACCAACACTCAGTAGCAGCAGTGTGTACTATCTACAAGATGCACCGCAGCAATTCATCAAAGATCCTTAGACAGCATCTTCCAAACCCACGACCACTTCCATCTAGAAGGGCATAGGAACCACCGGCAAGTTCCCCTCCAAGCCACTCATTATCCTGACTTGGAAATATATCCTTCACTTACGCTGGGTCAAAATCGTAGAATTCCATCCCTAAAAGCATTGTGGGTCAACCCATAGAACATGGACTGCTGCAATTTATGGCGGTGGCTCACCACCATCTCCTCAAGGACAACTAGGGATGGACAATAAATGCTGGCCAGCCAGTGATGCCCACATCCCATGAATGAATAATAAAGTTCCAGTATGATAGTTCCCTCCTCATAACTATAAATTCTCTTCCTGCATACCACATGGTCTATGCTTTCTGTGGCAAGATATCCTGGCCATTCACACCACATTGGCACTGCAAGCAAGAATGGAGAATTCGGCACTCTCCATTCACTGCAGTGAGACCAGAGAATCCCACTGGTGTAAAGGGCCAGGACATTCCAGCCCCCATCTATAATGGGACACTTGGTCTGCATGAAATGTTTTATCCATGGTTTAATTACTGTTTTGTAAAAACTTTATTCCAGCCTCTTTGCTTTCAGTCTTTATGCTCCTACTTAGAGAATTGAACAGCTTTAAGGCTTCATCCATTTGCACCAAGATGCAAATCTAGAAATGGCATTTCTGTAATATTTGCCAATTGCTGCTCGAGAGCAAGCAATGACAATGAAGTGTTCTGTTGGCAGCTTCTGAAACATGCTTTTATTAAGCCTGTAAAATATTTGCAACTTTAATAAACAGTTACAAGTCATACTGTAGTAACCATTGAGGACTTTTCATTCATCCATCGAATGTGGGCAATTTCATTGTAAATGTTGAAACTTCTAACTAAACCTTCCAAAAATGTCTATTTTATTGATGTCAAGAATGACTGGTGTAATATATTTAATTATGTCAAAATTCTGAAATAGATGAGAAATGTCACTTTAGGCAAACTATTTGAAAGGTTTTTTTTTATATGACATTTTCCATGCACTTAGTTTTATTGCAATGCTTCTTGATGAGGGATGTCATTGCTGGTTAAAAGAAAGATCTTGGCAACCAGTTTCAGTGACTAAGCATTCCCAAGTCAGGTACAGCAAGGTTCTATCTTAAAAAGCATCCTCAGGGCTAAAAAAACAGCATAATGTTTCCATTTTTCATAATAGGCATTTTGGCCCCACCAACAAAAAGGAGTGGGGATCATCTGACCGCACAAAATTGTTTTGAATGGCTGTTATATGTGAAATGTGAAGGAATATTAAGCATGCTGCACCTCAATATTCCTTTATCTTCTATTCAAAATTAATGTTTTCACCTCTTATTCAGATTTCCAAATTAAATGTGTATCTCCTGAATGAATTTTCAACAGTCTAAAGATGTGTGGGTTAGGTGGATTGGCTGTGCTAAATTGCACCTTAGTGCCAGGGGAATTAGCTAGAGTAAATGCATGGGTTATGGGGATAGGGTCTGGATGGGATTATAGTCAATGCAGACTCGTTATGCGAAATGACCTCCTTCTGCACTGTAAGATTCTATGATTCTATGAGCTTAGTTTTCTAAGATGTAATTAGAAAAATAATAACAAATGCAAGAGTGAAATGATTATCAAAAGGGGGCCCTGGTACCAACACAGCCAATAAAATGACTATTGCAAGCAATATCTGTACCTCTTCAACCCTTGTAAAGAGACCAATTATCTGTCACTTAATGGGTGAATTAAACAATCATGATGGGTATTTACTGTCTATAATACACAAAAAATGAAGGGGAATCAGGTAGTGCCTCAGAGATATTTCAGAGCTTACTAAAAACATTTTTAAAAATTGCCTACATTTCTCGCTGCCTCAGAAAAGCTGCCAGCATAATCATGGATTCCATGCACCCCCGACATACAGGCTAGAAATGGGGGGAGCGAGGTTCACAGAACGGAATTCTCCGTTGGCCTCGGATGTGATTTTACGAGCCTCGTCCAGTGAGGTCGTAAAGTACCAGCAAATCTCTTCCACCTTCTTCCGTCGGCAAAGTCTGAGCTCACGTGCCAACTGCCTCAAAAACAGCTTCTTTCTTGCTGCCATGAGACATTTGAATGAACTTACCATATATTACATTGAACTTTCTCTACACCTAAGCTATGACAATAGCACTACATTCTGCATCCTCTTCTCTCCTTCTCTAATGTATGGTATGCTTTGTCTAAATAGTGCGCAATAAACAATACTTTGCACTGTATAATAATACATGTGACAATAATAAATCAATTCTTTACATGCGAGATGAAGAATTAGTGATCATAATGCAACGTATGCACATTTAAATTCAAGAGGTAATTAAATAAAAATCTGCATACAATGTACGTACATAGAAAAATTCAGAACTTAATGTACTCTGGAAATAAAATTATAGTTTTGTAATGGTTTAAATCTCAGCGTAGAAACATATCCCTGCATTTAATGGATGTGTGCTGTCACTGAATTACATTGAATACAACCCAATAACTCAGCATTTGCTTAGTTGATTCAATTGATGAATTCTTAGAAATATGGGCCTCTGAGCTTTGTGTACATTACGCCCGAAACAAAACAAAAATAAATTCAATTTCTGCTCATAAATTAGTTTCAGCCAATCTATTTCTGCAGCCCTTTGTGATTCTGTGCCCCTAGATATGCTTTTTGTATTCTGAGGATTTTTCTATTGATGGTATATTTATTTTCATTATTTTTCCCAAAATACACAATGTTACAGTGCTCTGCACTGAATTTCAGCCACTGCCTATCTGCCTGCTTCAATAATCCATCTTTGTCCCCATAAATGCCACAGCATCATTTCTCTTTGTATGTAAAATTCAGTGTCATTCCTCTTGTGCCCATGTCGAAATGATTTATTCAAATAGGGGAAAAAAGGTCCTCTAAAGATTCTGGTGAGAGTAACAGCATCAAGCCAGCTTCCTATTCTTCACATCACATTCCTTTTTGGAACTCCATATGTGTAACATTCACATTATTTGTATATTTTGTGATTTGCTCAATTAAATTAGAAAGAAAGACTGGCATTCGTTTGGCGCTTCTCACAACCTCAAAAGTACTTATTGTGAAGTGTAGTCACTGTTGTAATGTAGGATTCCATTAGTTAAGCATATATCTGCCATTCCAAATCCACGTTCATTGTCCTTAAATAATCTATACTTCTCCATGGATAGCGCCTGTGTACATCTTCACAATTTTCTCCAGCATCCTGGGATGTATACAATCTGAATCTGTTGGCTTTCCAGTTTTAGTTGTTTAATTGTTTTATTTGTTTTCTTTTGATATCTATCTTCAGGAATTGATCTTTCACATTCATAGAATCCATACAGTGCAGAAAGAGGCCATTCAGCCCATCAACAACTGACAACAATCCCATCCAGGCCCTATATCCATAACCCCATGTATTTACCCTGCTAATCCCTCTGACTAAGGTGCAATTTAACGTGGCCAGTCCACCTAACCCGCACATCTTTGGAGTATGGGAGGAAACTAGACCACCCAAAGGAAACCCACACAGACACTAGGAAAACGTGCCAACGCCACAAAGACAGTCACCAGAATTGGAATTGAATGCAGGGCTCTGGTGTTCTGAGACAGCATGTTAACCACTGTGCCATTCTCCTCAGTTTTCTTCTGAAGTCCCATTCCCAGTCTCCAATGAAAAAATGAAAAGGAAATTCTTGTTATTTTCATTATTTTTCCCAAAATACACAATGTTACACTGCTCTGCACTGAATTTCAGCCACTGCCTATCTGCCTGCTTCAATAGTCCATCTTTGTCCCCATAAGTGCCACAGCATCATTCCTCTTTGTATGTAAAATTCAACTCAAACTTCACACTCAAACTCAAAATTACTCCCATATATGATCCCACTACTTAATTCCAAATAAAAGTCCTTCCTATTCCTTTGTGTTGCTGGTTGGCAGTATTTAATTTCCCTCTTGGCCTTCCTAATTTCTCTTTTTCCTTTCTTCTCATCCAGGTTATATTTTATAAAGTGTTCTTCTCTATTAACCTACCCAAATGCATATACCTCTTAATTCTTATTTTTGTTATCATCTGTTTATTAACCCATGGATCCTGTCTTTTTGCCACATCTTCCTACTAAAGAACACATCTAGCCTACCTTACCTATACTTAGATTATGTTTGTTTTCTCTTCAAGAAGGCTGGGACGTTTTTCCTCTGGAGCATAGGAGGCTGAGGGGTGATCTTATAGAGGTCTATAACATAATGAGGAGCATAGGTCAGCTAGATAGTCAATATCTTTTCCTAAAGGTAAGGGAGTCTAAAACAAGAGGGCATAGGTTGAAGGTGAGAGGGGAGAGATACAAAAGGATCCAGAGGTTCAATTTTTTCACAGAGGGTGGTGAGTGTCTGGAACAAGCTGCCAGAGGTAGTAGTAGAGGCAGGTACAATTTTGTATTTTAAAAAGTGTTTAGACAGTTACATGGGTAAGATGGGTATAGAGGAATATGGGCCAAATGTGGGTAACTGGGACTAGCTTCAGGGTTTTAAAAAAAAGGGGCAGCATGGACAATTTGAGCTGAAGGGCCTGTTTCCATGCTGTAAGCCTCTATGACTCTATGTCTCCTTACTTCAACTCCCTTATCTATAATCCTTATACTCCACCTCATTCCTCATTGTACACTTAATGCATTGAGTACGAAGCAATCCTTAAAAACATTCTGAAAATCTTTTCCCATTCAAGGAAGGTAGACAAGAGGAAGCAGGAAACTACAGGCACGTTGGCTTAACATTACTGGGGTCTAGTATTAATGGGCAATTAGATGCGACCGAGCAGAGTCAACATGATTTTGTGAAAAGGAAATCATGTTTGTTTAATTCATTAGAGTTCTTTTGAAGAAGTAACAAGCAATGTGGATAAAGGGGAACCTGTGGATGTGCAGTACTTGGATTTAACAAACCTTAGACAAGGTTCCACATCAAAGGTTACTAAGTAAACATGAGCTCATGGTGTCAGGGGGAACGTATTAGCATGGGTAGAGGTTTGGTTGGCTAACAGGAAACAGAGACTAGGTTTAAATGCATCCTTTTTATGCATTTGATGGGCAAAAAATGATGAGTGTAGTATGCAGTATCAGTGCTGGGACCTCAACTATTTACGATTTATATCAATGACTTGAGCTAAGGAACACTACTTAAAAATAAGGGCTCTCCCATTAAAGTTGGAGATGAGAAGATTTATTTTCCTTTAAAAGGATCACAGTTCCAATCAGAAAGTGATGGAAGCAGCATCAATTAACTTTTGGAAGGCAGAGGTAGATAGATTCTTTACTAACAAGGGAGTCAAAGGTGGGGGGGTGGTGAGAGAGGGAGAGCATGGAATGTGGAGTTGAGGTCATAATCAGCATTGGCATAATCTTTTTGAATGGCAAAGCAGACTCAAGGGGCCAAATGACCTTCCTCCTGCTCCTATGTTTGTATGTTCACACAAACAATCAACTGACGTTAGTCTGCTTTAAGATGACCTCCCATTAGTATTACAACTCTGTGCCAACTGCACATTAACAGGAAGTGAGGAAAATTGGCACACTTGTAAACAATTATAAAAGCAACAGGTATCGTAAGTCACATGAAAAATTAACAACAGTCACAAAATTACCATGGAAAATAGACAAACAAACTAACCCACAAAGGATAATCTGCCTACAGCCCAAATCATCATGGAAAATTAGCACCTGTACTGCTAAACTATTGTGAAAAATAGACAAGTATCCTGAAACCAGTGTGAAATAGATATAATTCCTTTAACTACTATTGTGTGCTCACTTCTATATTTATTATACTTTAAAACAAAATATAAAATAATTATATCCCACAATTCTCCAAAATCAGTCAACTCTCACCTTACCTGTTGGGAAAGTGGGAGTTAATTTCTTAATGATCTCCAAAGACCCTGGCTGGTGACCAGCTTGGAGCTCTGATCGAAGTGGATGTGTTTTACAATCTTCTGTCTACACTGTTCTTGAAACCTCCTGGCTAGGATGCAAAAGCCACATTGATTTATAATAGGAGGTTATTTTGCATTTGAAAATCCTGAACATCCATCAGGCACCCAGGTCAATGCAATATTAATTGACAAAATAGCTCATTAGTGCCACCTGGAAGAAAATTATTTTTTCATCTCCGGTCATGCAAATTAATTTATATATATTAGTTTTGTTTGATTGATGAGGTGTGTTTTTCACTGGGCAAAACAGAGGATTTCTGTTCACACTGTACATCAGAATTGAGTTTATTTTAAATGGTGCATTTAAACTTAAGCTATCTGTTTCACTATCCATTCCAGTCACATTGTGTCTTCTTTCCACTGCCTGGCTTAAATGGGCATAATACAACAAAGTAGAGTGCATGCTGCTGATGTCTATTTACATGAAGAGCTCCTCTTACATCCATTAAAAGTGAAAGTTCAGAAAGCACAAGGGAGAGCATATGCACTCTCTAAACACTGAAGTTCCAGGTTACTTCGACAAAAAGTGCTTCAGGGATGCATAGGACTTGCCAACAACTTTCTACACCACTTTGACATGGAGCAGAGTCTTTAGCTCTTGCCTGCCAGCAACTTCAAGTAGCATCAGGAAAGTCTTGTGTAGCTTTTTCAAGAGTTGGTTCAGGCCGCTGCCCATTTTTTTGTTGCAACACTGTATTTAGCATCACTTCCTTCAGTATATTTTGGTGTGTGTACAAATTTGAGCTTCAGAGCTACAGAAAGAATATAGACCGCTTCTGAATCTTGACTAAATGCTGGTCCTAATTTAACTGGACTACCTGAACATATTTTCAGAGTGAATGAGCTCTTTTTCATGCTGAGAGCCCAACAATTGACTTTTCTATCTGGAATGCTCAGAGGTGGCTTCATGTTTGCCTGCCCACTGACAGTCAAGGAAAATTGCACAGTGTGAGATTGTGCACAAGCTCAAACCAAGCACACCACTGACAAAACCAATTATAAACTAGTTCCTGAAAAATCCTCTCGGAGCTGAAAACTCAATGGAAAACAATAAATGGGATTTTTTTGGTCTCCAAATAATTAACCAACACTCTGCTGAAAGAACTGGTAAAACGTTGCTACAATTGTAGCCAATTTTAATTAATTGTAAATGAACAACACAGTGTCAAAAGTTTGAGCATCATGTAATTTCAAGTTTTACATTTCCTGCACTCTACAGATTTTTTAAAATGTTCACGTTTTAAAAATATTCTTGCAGGAGGCACTTTGCTATATTAGCTAATTCCTGCCAAAACGGAGTATCCAAGTGTTGGCAACACAGAGCAGTGACCTTTGCTGAAAATGTATGCATGCATCGACATCAAGTGAAATCACATTTGGTTTTCCTTGATGTCCCTTGTGAAAGACATGATTTGCGACGTCCCTTGTGATAGACAGACATGTTTTGATATAGTGTATTTTTTTTTACAAGCACAGATGCTCAGAAAGTGCTTCACAGCCAAATAAGTATTTAATAATACGGAGATGGGAGGGTTTTGTGTGTGTGTGTGTATGGGTGGGTGGCAGTGTGTGTGTGCGTGTGTGGGTGTGCGTGTGGGAAGGCATAAGAGAGAAGATGCGGCAGCATGCCCCACGGAAACTACATAGGGCCTACGGGTTCCATACCATCACACTGTGGGACTTTTGCCCCTCGTTAGGGAAGAACTCCCACCTCTGGAGCTGGCAATCAATCTGATGGGCCAACAATTCCTCGGAGTCCAGGCAGTGCCATGAAAGCACCTGTGACAGCTACTGGATTAAAAGGAGAAGAACAAAACCAAGAGTGATATATCTCTAGAGCAACAAATTCCAGGGATTCGGGCCAGGAGAGCTCGGGTAAGTTAAGGAGAGGGGCAGTGGGGGTAGACTGAACTGCTTTGCTTAAGGGAGGACTGTGCTGAAATCGGCAAAAGACAGTCCGTGAAGAGCGACCCCCACCTTTCTTTCTGCCCTTTAAGCATCTTATTTAAAAGAATGCCAAATGTTTTATGGAGTGGGCAGCGTACTACCAAGCAATTGGGCTTGATAACAAGCTCAATTGACCCCTGATATTCATTTAAATATGGCAGGCAGGCACAACCATCAGAAGCCTGCCTGCCCCCCCCCCCCCCCCCCCCCCCCATTATGTGGAAGAGCTTGGGAATGGGTGGGGTGCTCACCCTATTTTACATCATCCCCCTGCCCCCCCCTCCCCTTTGGGCAGAGTACTCATCCTATTTTACATGCCCCCACCCCCGCTCCTCCCATGCCCATTTGGGGCACATAAAATTCAGCTAGCAGTCACTGATGTAACGTAGAAACCTGGCAGCCAATTCACACAGAAATTCTGAGCCTATATCCAGATAAAGATCAAATAATCTGATTAATGATGTTAGTGGAGGGGTAAATATTGGCAGGCACTTCCCAGATCATCTTTGAAATAGTACCATGGGCATCCATCTGGGAAGGCTGGCGGGGGCTTCATTTAATGTCTCACCCAAAGATTGATCCTAGAAGACTGCAGCACTTCCTCCGTACTGTACAGCAATGTCAGCATTTTGCATAATGGGAAAGTATTATCTTGGGGAGGGCCCTGATGCAGACGAGGGCCTGCCCAAAGGAAGTATCCCTGCTTCCTGCCCATTGTGCAACTGCCTAGTTGAAGCTGCTTGTCTTTCTCTGCGGGCTGAAAAAGTGTGGAGGAGACAGAAGGAGGCCCTTAAGTGGCATAGGCTGGGTGGGACAATGGCAGGTTGGCCAATCGCTTTATATTAGATTCAAAGATAGTAAAGAAGGCAGCACCAATTTTTAGTCTGGCAAACTCACCCTTATTTATCTGCAAAATGGACCATTTAACCCTGAAGGTGGAACTTTTGCAACAAGCAAAAAATTCATCAAAATGATTATCAGCTAAAGAAACCTCAAATTAAAGGAAATTACTAATCCAAATAAGAATTTAAGCATTCTGAATTTATTTTATCGAATCATGCGCTGAGACATTCAAAAGGAAATGTGATTTGATAAGGACCAGTAGGACACTATTGTATGAAGCAGGAGGGAAAAGATCTGGTGTAACATGATCCTGAATAGGCAAGATTAAGAACATAAGAACATAAGAAATAGGAGCAGGAGTAGGCCATCTGGCCCTTCGAGCCTGCCCCGCCATTCAATAAGATCATGGCTGATCTGTCGTGGCTCAGTTCCACTTTCCCGCCCTCTCCCCATAACCCTTAATCCCCTCTCTTATCAAAAACCCATCAACCTGCTTCTTAAAAATATTTAGCAAGGCAGCCTCCACCACTTCAACGGGCAGAGAATTCCAGAGATTCACCACCCTTTGAGTGAAGAAGTTCCTCCTCAACTCCGTTCTAAACCGCCCCCCTTTTATCTTGAGGCTGTGCCCCCTAGTCCTACTGTCTTTTTTGAGCGGGAAGAGTCTCTCCACCTCTATCCTATCCATCCCATTCATCATCTTATACGTCTCAATGAGATCTCCCCTCATTCTTCTAAACTCTAACGAGTACAAGCCTAGTTTATTCAGCCTCTCCTTATAGCTCAACCCCCTCAACTCCGGTATCAGCCTAGTAAACCTCCTCTGCACTCCCTCCAAGGCCAAAATATTAATAAATTACCTTTTCTCTTTCGCTTTCTACGTACATATGTGATGGAAATGCATCTGAATCTTTGATTAGCTGGACCTAATTGCTGCTATAAGCAATGTTTTATTTGTACCTGGTTCTATTACTTTGGGTAGTGTATCAATGGTATGCAAAGTTTAAAGTGTATTTATTACTGTTACAAGCAGGCTTACATTAACACTGCAATGAGGTTACAGTGAAAATCCCCAGTTGCCACATTCCTGCACCTGTTCAGGTACACTGAGGAAGAATTTCAGCATGGCCAATGCACCTAGCCAGCATGCCTTTCGAAACTGCAGCACCCAGAAGAAACCCACGCAGACACAAGGAGAACATGCAGACTCCACGCAGACAGTGACCCAAGCCAGAAATCAAACCCGGATCCCTGGTGCAGTGAGGCAGCAGTGCTAACCAATGGCAGACAATGTTTAACATAACCCTCATTAAAAAAAAGATACTGGTGCCCATAGGAAATAAAAATAGAACATGTTGAAAATGTTCAACAGGTCATAAGGCAACTGTGGAGAAAGAAACATCATCTAGTTCTGACAAATGGTCATGATCAACCTGAAATGTTACTGCATTCTTCTCCTCACAAATGCTGGCTTACCTGCTGAGTGTTTCCAGCACTTTTGTTCATATTTCTTTGATGTTTGGAACACAGTATGACTTGGAGAATGTTAATACTTGAAAAGTTTTAAATCTGTTCCAAAAGTCGAAATTCCTTTGTACTGCATCAGTCTCCTATTGATCCAGCGGTGGGATGATGCTTTATAGCTGGCTAAAATCCTTCCCTGCCTACCTACAATATTGCAGTTTGACTTGGACTTAAATTAAGTCTAAGTGCTACAAAATGTAGTTTCTGTAAACGCAATAGGTGAAGGATTCAATGAATATTGGTGAGCTGACGGTATGTTTCTGAAGATCCTGAGAGCTAGATTGGATAACCCTGGTGTAATAACTCAGGAAGCCCAACTGGAAATGAGCAGTATTTATTGTTGAATACAAAATTAAGCCACTGCTCCTTGGTGTACATACACAGATCCCAGATGGGACACAGTTCTGCAGACTCTTCCCGGTGCCTGCCTTATAAAGGGCCTAGGTGATGAGTTCCAGTAGGGCCCGCAATTGTCAGTTACCAAGGGAACTCGTATTCAACAAGCCTTTTGGGCAGATCAATTAGTGACTCCCCACGGAACTCAAGGGGATTATCACACCTGGGAAATAGGTGAGGTTGGGATATGGAATTAACTCACATTGGTTGGGTTATAATGCAGGCAGCGTGACATCTTCAAGTCCAATTTATCTCCCTATGTATCTGTTGTACCTCCTGAGCTTTGAGGTTATTCCAATTCAGCACCAGTGAACATGGAATGCATTTCTGATCACTAAAGGAGTATCCAGGATTTTCAACATCTGTGTGCACCTCCTGATACAAATGGCTTCTTAAATTAATTCGTGAATGCTGTGTGCCAGTGATAACGATTACAATAGCAGTCATTTCTCATCTATAAACCATGATATAGAGTTTTCACATTACAGGCGCTGTCTATCCTCTAGGCAATGAAATAACTAATCAAGTGTACAGAACTATTTTATGAATATTAGTGCCTTGTTAAACAGAGTTTCAATTATAAAACAGAAGAAAAATGACCAAAGGAAAGAGCAGCAGTGGCAGAAGTAAGCAATAATGTGCATTTGTCCAATATTTTGAAAAAGCTTGCGACCTTGGGCAGTGAGTGATGTGACGTGCAGAACAAATAGCAACAGCACATCTTGCAAACCATTAACTAATTGCTATTTGTTGTCACAGTCTGGAGCACATTTAATAATCAAGGCATAAAGTAAACATATAGCCTTTGTATTGGAGACAAGAAAAAAAATCAATGGCATCCTCTCTCAGCACACGCACATTAACATATTCTTTCCATCACTCTCAGTAATTTTGACAAGGAATAGTGTTAAGAGTGTCTCCTGTAAGATCCCATTCAACATAAGGCCAGCTTTTTCCAAACACTTTCTATTAATAGTTTATTCTTTCCAATTAGATCCACATCAGGTCAACAGTGCAACATACTTCTCTGACAAACTGAAGTAAATTGTACCAGTTGCAGAAGGAAGTCAGAATCCAACCACTATTGTAATTGGCTCGCAAAAGCAATCTATTTTAATGTTCCTGCAAATTATCCTGTTTTGGCAGACACGGTCTTTCATTTATTTTTGCTTTTATTTTAAATGGCATTCTTGGAAAACAGAAAAGAAATTTAATTTGTGCAGCAATGGGACTCTGGACTAGCAACAGAAAGTATAAACAGGTTGCGAATGGATCAGCAAGCTTTGAACCTTCAATTTGTCTTGAAGGGCACAAATCATTCAATGAAAGTTCATTTTCAAGACCTAAAATGCACGGAACCAAATTAAGGATACCTCAAAATGATGGGGACTATAAGGGCTAAAATAATTTTTTAAAAGTTTTTTTAAAAGGCTTTTAAAAAAATAAATTGGGATCTCATCTTTAAAACTGCTGAAAAGACAGTTCTGAAAAACATAATAGTGCATTGTCTACCATTTTGATTCTCTCACCCATCCACCTTTGGCACAGCAGAAATGTTGGTAAGTATCCCCTTTGGCACAAAATCAAAAGACAAATTAGGTTGCTTCATCGTATAGTAAGTTCCCATGCTTGGGTAAGAGGTTATTTTTCCAGTAGAAGCCTCCAGAGACTACCCACTGATAAGGCTACAAAAAAATGCTGTCTTCACTCCAAGGCAAAAAAAAGCTTTATTAAAATATAATTAACTTCCTGCAGAGTCTTGACCAAATTATGTCTTGAGAGGCTGGGGATATTTTGATGGGAAAACTGCTAGTTTCAGGTGCTGAACCCAAGTATTCTGTAGAGAGTGCTGTCAAATTGAACAAAGCCACTATGTGCAGAGATGAAACGTCTGTATTTGAGAATTAACAAGTATAAATCATTTCAAATAAGACATAAACTTGTCAGGAACGTAGTTGAATCCAGCTGAACACTGGAGGCCAAGGTTCAGCTCCTTTTGAAAGAAACTTTAGTGTTGCAACTGAAGTAACCTGGACAATCACTACAGAATTACAATAAACATGATGTGCACTGCTCAGGTAATTCCACGCATTTTATTTGCTCCAAACAATCTGTTAGTGCCATGTAGTCATTCATTGAAGAATGGGGATTCATTTGGCATATTTTAATATGCTTTAAATGGATATAATACTGTAGAATACTTATTTCAGTTGTTTGTGTGCAGTCTATTCTTTCCTGCAGTTCTCATATATGAAACCAAAATAAGTAGGCAAAAAGTATTACTTCACCTGATTCCACATGTGCAGATCTTGCAACTGGACAGTGATCAGGAACAAGAAACTTAGATGATTTCCAGTCAGCTAATTAGATATGATGAGGCTAATTCAAGTGTGCCCATTACAGCCTTGCTAAAATAAACTCACTCAGCACTGACTAGAGAGAAAGCCAAGACATTTCGCAGTCTGGTTAGCTCACTGCCACACTGAGCAATACACTGATCCATGAAGGAAACAGAGACAGAAAATGCTGGAAATGTTCAGCAGGTCGGACAATATCTGTGAAGTGAAAAGGAGAATTAACATCGAATGATATAGGACTCTCCATCAGAACCATTCCAGTTAGTGAAGGAGTTGGCTTGCTCATGCTCATTGATTCTCTGCCTATTCCAGTGCTGAAAATAGTTGATTCTTCAAAAGAAATGAAAATACATCAGCCTTTACAATGAAAGTCCATTCTACATAAACTTTCTTCACACTGAAATATTGCCCATTCCTGCTTTCATCTGATATGAGCTACTGCTGAAATCCTAAAACACAGTTTCCCTAAAGCATGACTCTTTTAACAGGCATCCTGCCTACACAAACTATACTTAATTCATGATATTGCAGCCCATATCCTCACCTGAAAAAATATCTTACAATTCTCATACCACTGTCCTCATTAAACACCACAAGTTTTTCTAGTATAGTATAGCAAAGCATAATCTGTAGCTTCCAAAATCTAAGGCACAATGCCTCGATTTACAATTGCTTTACGTCCTGTTCTGCAAAGATCCAATATAAATTCATTTCTGACATGATCAAGTGGAAAGTAATTTGTCAATCTTGTGACAATCATAGAAGTATCTCACTCCTCTTCAGCAAAATCATCACTCAGATCATTCTAAACTACGAAGGGCCACACCTTGACCAGGACCTGCCGGTAGAGAGGCTGTGCAATTTCAGAAATGCTTGAGGATCCACTGATAAGTTAGACATCACTAAGAGAAATGCAAAGAACTGAACATGGACTTCACACTTTGCTTTTTGACCTGACCAAGGACATTGAGACGGGTAGCAAGAGGCTCTTTGGAGAGTAACAGAAGTCAGCTTCAACCCGGAATCATGGAAACACAGAAGAAAAATGAACAGATGTAGGCCATTTGGCCCTTCAAGTCTGTTCCACCATTCATGATAATGATGGCTGATCAACCAACTCAATAGCCCGATTGTATCTTCCCCCATATACTTTGATCATCTTTGCCACAGAAGATGTGACTAACTTCTTGAAAACATACAATGCTTTCTGTGGTAATGAATTCCACAAGTTTATCATTCCCTGGGTAAAGATTCATTATCATGGTTCAACAGTTCCATGAAGGTATGCTCATAACTGTTGTGCATGGTTTGTTTTCTGACCATTCCCATCACTAATGGAGATAAACAGGGTTGCATGCTAGCACCCACACTCTTCAGCATGTTTTTCACTGCAGTGCTCACCAGTGTCTTCCAGGATAGTCTTCCTGGCATCTAAAGAGGATATCACATGGGTGGGAAGCTGCTCAATCTGAGCTGATTCCAGGAAAAGACCAAGGTAGCCAAGGACAATTTTCAATTTCCTGTTTTCTGATGACTGGAAACTCGCTGCTGGTTCAGACCTGGACTTGCAATGTAACATGTACTTGTTCTCCAAAGCATGCAACAACTTCAGCCTTAGGATTAGCATGAAACAAACTGATGTCATTACCAGCCTGCTCCAAGGGAGTCCTATCTCAAACCCGGGGTTTCAGTCCATGACTGGAGCCTGTCAGCAGCAGATAAGTTTACTTATCTTTGAGAATCAATGGGCTTAAAGAATAGTCAGGGAAGAGGAAAGTTGGATCGTGTGAGAAGGCAAGGGAAAGCTGGAAATTGGAAACAAAGTTGGTGAAAATTTCCCACCTGTGACAAGAGCTGAAACAGAACAGAACAGATGCAGTTCATGCACTAGAAAAGAATAGGTTTCTCTTCTGAAGGATGATAACCCCATCTGTCAATGCCAGAAGTAACAGTTTCAACAGCTCCTCAACCATAAACTCACAGAGGCAGATAATGCTCTCCAGGTTAAGCCCCAGCACCCTGAATGACCATCAATAGGACAGCTGCAACAAATAATTAGATAGAGGAAAAACAACAAAGCCTGCAGTCCCAATGGTATTCCAGCTGAGGTCTTCAAAGCTGGTAGACTTTTGCTCACATCTAGACTCCGTGCACTCATCCCACTCATTTGGAAAGAAGAAGAATTGTGCCAGGATTTCACAATTGTAGCTACCTTCAAAAAAGAAGTTAAATCACGCTGTGAGATCTATCGGGGTATTTCCCTTTTGTCCATTGCTGGGAAAAAGCTGATTTGCATTCTCCTGACTCAACTACATCCTATGCCTGAGAAAATCCACCCAAAGACACTGTGTGGTTCCAGATCTTCCAGAAGAATCCCTGATGTGGTCTTTATTAAGTCTGACAACACCAGGTTTTAGTCCAACCTATTTATTTGATAATATACTCACTAGCTTTCGGGGTTACCCCCTTCGTCAGGTGAATGGAGAGTTCTGGCCTCAGACAGAGCATATAAAGCTTTATATGCTCTGTCTGAGGCCAGAACTCTCCATTCACCTGACGAAGGGGGTAACCCCGAAAGCTAGTGAGTATATTATCAAATAAATAGGTTGGACTAAAACCTGGTGTTGTCAGACTTTTTACTGTGTTTACGCCAGTCCAACGCCGGCATACCCACATCGTGGTCTTTATTGTCAGACAAATCCAAGAAAAAGTGTGGAGAGCAGCATTAGGAGCTCTTCATTGCTTTCCTCAACCAAACCAAAACATTTGACTCAGTAAACTGGGAGTCTCTGTAGATTGTGCTCCATAGATTTGGATGTCCAAGAAACTGCATCACAATCCTGCAACTCCTTCATGATGATATGACTGTGACTGTCTTCAGTGGGAGTTCTGAAACAGTCCCTTCAAAATCTGGATCTGTGTCAAGCCAGGTTGTGTGTTAGATAGATTGTAATTAGAAGGGGGGCTGACAGTAGCTTTTCAATCAAGCGCCCTCAGCTGTAAAAATTACATACCACCTTCAACGGGAAGCCCTTAAACCTCAATCATCTCCATACCAAACTGAAACTGATCACCATAGATATACATGATCTACAGTTTGCTGATGATGGCAGTGTCATTGCTCACTTTGCACCAGATTCACAAGCCTCTCTTCATCTCTTCAATTCTGCATATAAGAGACACAGTTGCCCTTAAATGTTGCTACAACAAAACTCATGATCAACCAAGACCTGGGAAAAAGAAAATCCGGCATGTCATATTCCATTGCCTCATAGAATGTCCTGCTCCCTGTGCTCAAAGATCTGTGAATCAAGTATCAGCCTGTTCAGTCACATGAAGATACATACAAGAAATTTATGACCCAGATAATATACATCATTCCCAAATTGAGGGACAGCCAATGATGATGTAGGAACATGCCCTATTATTTTATTTTATTATGTAATGTTGAACTACTTAGGGAGCAATTGTCTTAAACTGCACTAAGAGGCAGCTCATAAAATTGTCCATTCTTATTGTGCACAATCCAATTAACATGACAGGATTTGGTGAATTGCATTTTTCAGATTTCAAGGAATGCCCCAGGCTGTGTACAAGAAAACAAATGAGTATGACAAAACCCTGAAGAGCTCACCAATCAGGTGATCCTACTAGCTATCAAAGCACTTTTTCCTGATAATGCAGAGTCCAGAAAGAGTCATTTCCAATTCAGAAATAGAAAGAAAAAAAATCAGCATATTGACATGCTTTATCATAAACCCCTAAGGTGGCAAAGATGACAGGTTAATACATTTCATACTGCAAATTATGCAGTGGTTATTTTGCACACAATTGACCATGCTGTCAACAGTTTGAAATAGCTCAGGTGAATGCTAGATGATAATGACATGCAGTATTTCCACAATATCTGAGAATGAAATAGATGCACAATAATCCACTGAGTTCCCATTGTGGATGTTGAAGCTGCTGTGCCATGCCATGCAGTTTCTCATGCATATCATCATGAACACATAAAAAACGCTTCTTCAAAGTGGTCTATGAGCTAAGAATGTGTGTGTCTGTGTGTGCACGTGTGTGTTTTGTAGCCCCTTTTTAATTCACAAGGTTCAATTTATAAACAAACAAATGGACAAGCTTTAGTCTTAAACAAGATGACGATTAGTTGATTACTAAACGGCTGTTGGAAGTTACTTTCTCCCACAGTCCAAAGATGTGCGGGTTGGGGTAATTGGCCATGATAAATTGACCCTAGTGTCAGGGGGATGAGCAGGATGAATATGTGGGGTTATGGGGATAGGGCTTGGGTGGGACTGTTGTCAGTGCAGACTTGATGGGTCAAACAGCCTGTTTCTGCACTGTGGGAATCCTATCTATGACAGTAAAAGTGATAAAGTTATTAACTAAATTACATATACAAAGATTAAAATGTAGATAAAGAAAAAAGATCCTTAAAGACTAATTTGAAACCAGTCTCTCTGAGATAATGTTGCAGATACATGGTTTGAATTATTTCTTTCCAAAATGAAGGGGTTGAAACTTGTGGTTTGGTTTAGCAGCTGTAATGGCTTCTGTAGTCAGCTAATCAGTATTTGCCATTTTTAGCTGGAGTCAGCAGGTCAAGTAGATTTCAGGAGAGAGAGAAGCTTGCTCCTCCTTAGCTCTGTGGTTATGGTACTTGCAGATTGTCTGGGCCCTTTCAGCAGAACAGTAGTTGATTTATTAATATCTTCCTCTTTGACTCCCAGTGGCAGAGAGCAAATCCCTCTGATGCTATCTTTCAAAATTCCTCTTTGGAGATCTGCATACATAGCTTTTGCAGCCTATCTTTATCACAACCAAGAATGAAATAGTTATGTTAATTTTGATGCATCATTCCAGCAAGCAAAGAAGTTAATTATATTGAGCTCCTTTCAAGTACCTTTCTGTCACCTGTTCTTTCAGAGGCCACAGGGTTTTTCTACGTTTTAGTGGATACAATGGACATCCCTGGAGGAGTATTTTGCATTTTAATAACTCTTCATATACAGCTTCAGAGGATATGGGTCTGACAACGTTTGAACTAACATAGAAAGATGCCATGTGGTCTGTCCATAATTGCATTTTGAAAAAGATTTTTAACCTTAATATAAAGGTTTGAAGACTGAAATGTACCTTAGAAACAGCTGTCCTTAAAATCTATGATCCTATTTTTAGAATGCTCACAACAAAAACCTATTGGCCTCTTTAAATGATCATTGGTCCAGTTACTGGACTAAAATGCAAAGGAAAGCTGTTTTAATGAAACATGAGAATTGCAGTAACATCAAACATCTCAACTCCACCCAAAAATATAGCTTTATTTTTGCAGTGCTGTTGACTATTTGAGAAATCGATCCAATAAAGAACTGGATGCTTAGTTTGTGCTATTGTGGGACAGAAAGAAGCTCAAGGTGTTCTTCATTAAGTTTACATATAGGCAAGGTGCCAGACCCCTTGTGTTGGGGAACAAAGAAAGAAATGGATTCAGGACATATTTAAAGGAGTTCTATTAGCACAGGGAGCTGTACATGAGAACTGGAGGATATTGAATTTTAAAAGGAGTGCAACGTAAATCAGGAATTATAAGCCAACGTGTGCCTATGCTGGCATAGTGAAGGCATTTTAAGATAAGATTCTCAATGAAGCCCAATTGGGTGAAGTGAGTTAAGACACCGATAACAGCAGAATATACATTCCAGGTTTCTCTTGAACGAACATCTGGTGCCATTTTTGTGTCATGTAGGATTACTGAGTCATTCCAATTGCTCAGGACTCTCTGGCAATGGAACATGGACCTACCAGATGCTACTGCTGGGGACCATACGTGATCCCGGTTGGTGTGGACATCACCAGATGATACCATCCCGAGCTCAGTAAAGAGATGCAAATAAGTATTTGCATATTGTAATCAGCTTTGCGCTATTCCCCAATGAAAGTGAGGCTCATTACGTGGAATAAAACAACCTGGGTGGTCACGATTCCAGTTTTTGGCTATCCATTGACATTTTCTGGCCCATTGTGCTACTTGAGCAGTGCAGAGGGCTGGGAAAATCATGCCCCATGTGCTCATACTTAAATGCCCAAAAGCCCTCACCTCTCTCATCATCTCGCCTTTCTCTCTTTGTAACCTCCCCCCCTCCACCACTCCTTCAACATGTTGTCACTTTGACTCTCTCGGTTGTGTGATCTTCCTCCTTTGGTTCCATCATCAGTGGCTCTTTACCTACCTAGGCCACAGACTAATTCCCTCACTAAACTCCTCTGACTCTCCACCTCCCTTTCAACTAAGCTTTTAGCTTGTTCTCCTAAACTCTCTTCATTAACTCAGAATGTATTTTTCCTTGCATCTCTGTTAAGCAGCTAGAGTGTTTATTTTCAAGACTCCACATAAATGCAAGTTGTTTAAAATATACATATAGCTGAGGTAGACAAAGTGACTCATAATTTCTTCTCTGTCACCTCAAGAACATCCACCTTCATGTCGTCCAGCAGAATGTTCTTCTGAACATTTATTTCAATTATGGTTTTGCTACATTTTAAACATCACTTCTGTCTAACTTCACTGCTCGTTGATTGGCCTTGCTTTTCCCCTCAACCACTTTAGCTCGGATAGGATCTCTCTTACACAGGGAAATTATTGTCCTCCAGTTCAACACCTTTGATTTGTCTTTTTCTTCATCTATTTCAATGTCAACCTCCTTATTTAATCTATTTCCCAGCTTTCACCAACACTTATGTCACTTAATACCCTCCTTAATTACTCAAAACCAGATCTAGAATTGGACCTTTCCTTGTTCGACATAGAATATACTGATTATATGAAATAATCCTGGATGCATTCTAATAATCATTTTCCTACATTAGGATAGCTCAAGCCTCCCATTATCACAACTCTGTTACGATTAGCGAACATCATAAATGTCGACAACTTTCATCCTTGACTTTTTCTCATTATATGGTGATCTACAATGTTGTCTGAATACCAGAAGTGATCATTCATTCCATCTTAAACCAACCAAAACAGAAACTCTCTCAACATTACCTTGAATAAAACTCACTTTCCATGACTAATGTCCTCAACTGAAGAGGCTGCCAATAGACGGAAGAATTTCAAAGTTGACATCTAGCTGTTCATCAATGCAAACGATAGTCGTAGATGTAATCCTTAATCAACAAAACCAAGCTTCATCCTTTATTTTTCTTCTTTACTCCTCTTGAAAATTTTATAACCTAGAACAATAGTTCCCAACCTTTGATATGCGATGGCACACTCTATTTTCTTTGCCTTCTTCCCTTACTGGGGACTTTATTTTAACTTCTCCCTATCCTCTTGCCTGTGTGTTTTTAAGCATCTGTCTTTCTCGTTTCTCCCAGGATTTTTCCACCCTTTTTGAGTTTTTTCTTTTTGTGCAGGAACATGGGACCTTTCCCTTTAGCTCCAAGTCCCGTTGGTCATGCACATGGGACTGATCAAGATCAAAGAATCTAAACAGTGCATGTGGGTCCCTTTCTCAACTGACACATGTGCAGGAAATCCAAGATCCATCGGGTCTCGGAGATACCAATCACAGAGCTGAAGACAAAGATTAGTTTTAGTTCAATTACATCAATTTTGAATCATTTTTAATCTTTATTCAAGGCACACTTGGGGGATCTTTATGGCACATCTGTATGCCATTGGGAACCACTGACCTAGAATATTGGTTTCAAATCACATCTCACCCAACAAAACCTTTAAAACAAGGTTACAGAATTGTGTCTTTCAATTCAAATGTGCGTCTCTGGTTCCTTGATTTCATTTCTGAAACTTTGCATATTTGCATATAAAAACCAGTTCACTCATAAACTCAGTATCATTGCCCCCTTCTTTATTATTTTTCTTAATATTGCCATCATCATTCTTGGACATAAGCCCTCTTCCAACTGCATGTCTCCTCCATTCGTCCTTTACATTTAATATGTTAAACTGATTTTCTTTCTTACTACACTTATACCCAGCCTCCCTACACTGTGCTAATTTAATCTTGTCCTGCAGTTCTACTAAACCTCTCAGCAAGGACATCAGAACTTGTCCCAATGTCCTATGATGGAAGAACTAATACGTCTTCATTCTAACTACATATTGGCACATCTAATCTGTTCGTTCTTAACTCATACAGCAGATGGTAACAGTCCTGAGGTTATTACCTTAGAGATCTTGCACTTTCATTTGTGTTGATTGATGCTTTCAATGAGAAAGGAAACTGGAGAACAATTCACCTATCCACCAATGTCATACACTTCTCTACAGTTTTTTTCAAACAGGAATGTGCAAGGTGAAGGAGCTCCTTAGATGTCTGATGAGTGAAAGTAGTGATAACTCACAAAATTCGTAAAATAAATTGAGAACTGAATTAAAGCTTTAAAAAGATAATCACTGCCATTAAATATTTACATCTCAATTCTTGTAATCAAATGAGTCCTGTTCCAGATGTGTGTGTCCATCATTAAACAACCTTCCTCAGACAAATGTTCCTCAGCCTGTGGCTCCAATTGTTTTCCCCACAGAAATGCCTTTGTACAATGAATTTGATCATCTACTCTATATTCTGCGTCTACACTGCTTAATTGCCCTCACTGCAGATGATTAGTTTTCGATATTAACTCTCATCATTTCCTTTATTGACATTGCAAAATAATTTTTCATTCACACTGCTCTCACTTTCAGATGTTAGTGTGTTTTGGTTTGCTTTCTCAGCCCAATTCAAGCATTACAACAGTTCACCTAAGGCTTAGTTTCACTTGAATTCTTACATCATACACTTCACAGTGTACTTGAGCATGCAACATGCATGCAAAATAGGTAGGCATCACTCCTTCAACTGACTTTATTTTTCCCCTGAATATCTTGTAATCAACATCTAAAATATGGGTTACTGAATCAGATACAGCTATCTCCTTCCCATATATTGCTCTGAGGTGCATGAGTTCAAACTATACTAATGGAATTTAACTTCAATTAATAAATTTGAAATCTAAAACCAATGTCAATAAAGGTACCATGATGGCAATCAGTAATTGGTGCATAAACTCACCTGCTTCACTAATTTTCAAAGAAAGAAATCTGCTATCCTTACACAGACTGGCTTATATATGCCTTCAGACCCACAGACTGCAGTTAGAGTCACCACAGTGCAGAAGGAGGCCTTTTTGGCCCTTAGAGACTGCACTGACAATCCCGCCAAGGCCCTATGCCTGTGACCCCATGTATTTACCCTGCTAATCCCCCTGACACTAAGGGGCAATTTAGCCAATCAACCAACTGTACATCTTTGGAATGTGAAAGGAAACTGGAGCACCCGGAAGAAACCCACTCAAACACGGGGGGGTATGTGCAAACTCCACACAATCACATGAGGGGATTGAACCCGGGTCCCTTTACAGGATGGGTGCAAACACGAATGAAGAGCTGAACTCACTGCAAGATGAGAATGATTACCATTGACATCAAGGCAGCATTTGACCGAGTTTGGCATAAAGGAGCCCAAGCACAACTGAAGCCAATGGATCGGGAGAGAACTCTTCACTGGTCAGAAACAGACCTGGCACAAGGGAAGAGGCTTGCAGATATTAGAGGACAATCATCCCAGTCCCAGAATACCACTGCAAGATAAGCCTTTGGCACAGCAACATTCAGCAGCTTCATTAATGACCCCCCTTCCATCATAAGGTTAGAAGTGGGGATGTTGGCTGATTAATTGAACAATTTGCAATTTGTACACTGAGTAGTCAGTGTACATGTGCAACAACATCTGGGCAACATTCAAGTTTGGGCTGAGAAGTTATATGTTACATTCATGTCACACAAGTGCCAAGCAATGATTATCTCCAACAAGAGAGAACCTAACCAGCTCCCATTGATATTCAATGGCATTACCAATGCTAAATCTTCCACTATCAACATTCTGGGGTTACCATTGAGCCAAAACTGAAATGAACTAGTCATATAAACACTGTGGCTACAGGAACAGCTCAGAGCCGGGAATTGTGAGGTGAGTAACCCACATGTTGACTTCTCAAAGTCTGTCACCCATCCACAACGCACAAACCATATATGTGATGAAATATTCTTCAATTGTCTGAATGAGTGGGAGTCCAACAACATTCAAGAGGCCTTAACACCATCCAGGATGAAGCAGTCCACTGGATTGGTATCCCATTCACTATGTTAAACATTTACTCCTGCCATCATCAATAAATAGTGGTAGTATTGTGTACAACTTACAAGATGCACTGCATAATGCACCAAGGCTCCTTTGGCAGCACCTTGCAAAGATGTGACCTCTATCACCTAGAACAAGGGCAACAGATACAGGGAACACCACCACCTGTAACTTGCCCTCCAAGCCATACACCATCTTGACTTTGAACTATCATATCGTTCCTTCACTGTCACTGGGTAAAATTCCCAGAACTCCCTTTCCAACAGCACTCTGAGTGAAGCTACATTACACGGATTGCAGCAGTTCAAGAAGCAGCTCACCATTGCCTTCTTAAATGCAATTAGGGCTGGGCAATAAATGCTGGCATAGCCACGATCACCCACATCCAGTGAATGAATAAATTTAACAAACTGATATGGATAATTTATGTGGGTTCCCCGTTAACATCATTATGTAACATTCAAGCACCGACTGCACCAAGATTATAAAACAGGATATTTTATTGTACTGCTATCGAATCTTTATAAGCATTCATATAAAATCATATCTCCAAGAAACATTACAGAGTACATCCATGACTGACACTCCAGATTTACCCAGGTACTATTGAGAGTTTAATTCACGATCTCGAATCAGTCGACTGGCAGAGTTCAGTTGGTGGAGCTCCTATTGATAATTTCCCATGACAACGTGAATCTGATTACCTTGTCTCCCAAGCATAAAGGAATCTCCCCTTCCTTGGGGCTTCTTGCGCCCAAGGATGTCTCTCCAGCAGTCCAATGAGGTCTCCAGAAGCTTTATGCCCACTCCACCTCCCCTACACTGTTTGCTAGCCACTTTCAGAGGCTTTAAGCCTCGCTATTGAGGCTTTGGCTCTTACCACATTGCACCTCAAGTCCCAGACTTATGCATTCCACTACCCCCTTCAGTACCTTCCAAAGATACTGCTCTCTGCACAGAAGGGCCCATAGTTCTTCTGCCTCACCATCACTATTTGCTACAGGAGGTCTGCTGCAATTCATATTCCCATAACTCTCTTATAAAAATTTAGAATTATTCTTGCCCTATTTTTTAAGAAGGAAAGGAATGAATATTGTTCTGGCAATTAATGGGGCTTCATTTTTTAAATATTTTCACACATCTTCCTTCCTGTATATACAAGTTCATTCATTCATTCATTCATGTGTGCTCTTCCCAAAGCCAGGTCCATAGGCTCATTGCCGAACGATGCTTCATCCTGAGCCATTTTGGAATTTTTTTTGACAGCGACAGGCAGGACAAAGAAGCACGTCCCAAGTCTAACCCTGCAAGAACAGGAATCAAAGCTGCTGTTGATGTTATTCTGAACCACTTTAGCCATCCAGTCAGCTGAGCAAACTGGCTCCCATATAATGTAGGAATGTAATTTTTGCTGCGCGCCAACTTCAGGAGAAGTGTCAGGAGCAGAATCACGAGCTCTACACAACCTTCGTTGACCTCACGAAAGCCTTCGAAACTGTAAGCTGACAAGGCCTGTGGAAGATCATGTCAAAGTTCGGTTGCCTGCCCAAATTCATTCAAATGGTACGCCAGTTCCATGATGGCATGGTGGCCAGAGTACTGAATGGCGGAGAATCCTGAGACATTCCCAATCACCAATGGCATCAAACAGGGCTGTGTGCTCGCACCCACACTGTTCAGCATGATGTTTACTGCCATGCTGAATGATGCCTTCCAGGACAGTGTTGCTGGAATCAGCCTCAAGTACAGAGTGGATGGGAAGCTCTTCAACCTGAAGAGACTTCAAGCTGTTACCAAAGTGAAAGAGGCTGTTCTGAGAGATTTCCTCTTTGCCGATGACTGCGCCCTGTATGCTGGCTCAGAGCCAGAGATGCAAGTCAGTACGGACAAATCTTCCACGGCTTGTGACAACTTTGGACTCACCATCAACATTAAAAAGACAGAAGTCATGCACCAGCCTGCTCCTCATGCACCATACACAGAATCCATAATCACAATCAAAGGGCAGAAATTACAGGTAGTGGACCAGTTCACTTATCTTGGCAGCACCCTCTCCCAAGCAGTGACTACTGATGCAGAAGTTAACTGCAGAATAGCAAAGGCAAGTTCTGCTTTTGGTAGACTGCGCCCCACTGTATGGGAACATTGAGGAATCAGCCCAGCAACAAAACTGAAGGTCTACAGCGCCGTGGTACTCGCTACCTTCCTGTATGCCTGTGAAACATGGACTGTGTATCGAAGGCATGCAAGACAGCTCAATCATTTCCACATGACTTGTCTTCGCAGAATATTACACATCCGGTGCCAAGACAAAGCGCCAGTCACTGAAGTTCTCTCAAGAGAAAGTCTACCATCAGTCCACACACTGCTAATGAGAGCGCAGACCTGATGGGCAGGTCATGTCATCCTTGTGTCATAACCAAGCAGCTCCTTTTTCGGGAACTCTCTGCTCGCATGGAGGGCAGAAGAAACGTTTCAAAGACACACTCAAAGCCTCCCTGAAGTCGCTTCACATTGACACGACCACCTGGGAAATGCTGGCACAAAACCGCCCTACCTGGCGCTGCCTCATCCACAAAGGCTGTCAAGCTCACGAAGCAAGGTGCATTGCTGAAGCACAACTTAAGCGCGAGCTGCGCAAGTCCACAGCCACCTGTGCAACAACTACAGTGACGACACAAATCTGTCCAAGACGTGCCAGGACATTCCATGCCCGAATTGGCCTGATCAGTCATTTTCAGACACACCGCAACCAGCCTCAAAATGACTAATGGTGTCGAGGTCCTCATCAATGACAATGGACAAACAACAGGAATGTAATAATTTTAAATATAGCTAAAGAACTACTAAATATCATTTTATAAAAGTAATATTCATCTTACAGGTATTAGGCGTATGGCAGTGATATCATTCTGTCTGCCAAGTGAACAGGCCATGGGATCAATTTCTACCCAACAGACTTAACACAAAATTCAGGCTGATCAGTTGAGTGCTGCATGGTCACTGGTGCCATCTTTTGGATGAGATGTTAAACCTGCCAGCTCTTTCAAGTAGATGTAAAAGATCCCGTGACATGGTCGGCACAGCAGCACAGTGGTTAGCACTGCTGCTTCACAGCTCCAGGGTCCTGGGTTTGATTCCTAGCTCGGGTCACTGTCAGTGTGGATTTTGCACATTCTCCTCTTGTCTGCGTGGGTTTCCTCTGGGTACTCCGGTTTCTTCCCACAGTCCAAAGATGTGTGAGTTAGGTTGATTGGCTATGCTAAAAAAAATTGCCCCTTACTGTCCAGGGATGTGTAGGTTAGAGGGATTATAATATGTAAGGATATGGGGGTAGGGCCTGAGTGGGATTGTGTTCGGTGCAGACTCGATGGGCTGAAGGGCCTCTTTCTGCACTGTAAGGTTCTATGACCTATGATTTAAAAAAGAGTGGGTGCCCTGGCCAATATTTATCCTTCAACCAAAATTAGTATTGGATTACTTATTAAATATACCATTGCTATTTGTGTGACCTTGCTACGCACAAATTAGCCTTGGTGTTTCCTTATAACAGTGATTAGTTTGCACAAATATTTAATTAGATAGGGGCATGCTCATCTACATCAATGGGAACAAAGTAGAAATGGGCGAGAGCTTCATGTTTTTAGGTGTCCAGATCACCAACAACCTGTCCAAGTCCTTTAATGCAGATGGTAGGTCAAGAAAGCACATCAACATCTTTAATTTCTCAGGAGACGAAGAAAATTTGGCATGTCCACTGCAACACTCACCAAATTCGACAGATGACCATAGAAAGCTGGTTGTATTACAGCTTGGTATGGCTTCTGCTCTGCCCAAGACTTCAAGGAACTACAAAGGGTTGTGAATGAAGCCCAATCCATCACTCAAACCAACCTCCCATCCACTGACACTGTCTGTATTTGACACTGCCTTGGAAAAGCAGCCAGCATAATCAAGGACTCCATGCAGCCTGGACACACTTTCTTCCACTTTCTTCCATTGGGAAGAAGATACAAAATCTGAGGACGTGTACAACTGAGACAAGAACAGCTTCTTCCCTGCTGCCATCTTTCTCTACACCTAGCTATGACTGTAACACTACATTCTGCACTCTGTCCTTTCCTTCCCCATGTCTATATAGCATGCAAAAACAATACTTTTCACTGAAATAATTCACGTGACAATAATAAATCAAATCAAAGCAAACTGCAATGTCCTGGGGTCCTGAAAGACAATTAAAAAAAATTGTGATGCTTAATTTTTAAGCACATCTTAATAGGATGTAGCTATCGTTGGCAAGGTCACACAATTTTTGACCATCCACTTGAGAAGATGCTGGTGAGCCACCTTCTTAAACCTCAGAAATAGTGAGGGCATTGTTGTTAGGTAAGGCGTTTGAGGTTTATGACCCAGTGATGAAGATGGAATGGCAACAGACTTGCAAGATAGAATATGTGGCTTGGAGGAGACTTGCAGATGGTTTTCTTCTCATGCAGTTGCTTCTAGATGATAGGGTTTGCAGGTGTACAAAGTGCTGCTGAAGGAGCCGTGGTTAGTCACCGCTAATGTATTTTGCAGGTGGTATACACTGCAGTTTTGATGCACCAGTAGTGGAGAGAGTGAATGTTTTTGGAGATTAACATCGCCTTGTGTGCCATGAATGTTATGTTACTTATCAGCCCAAGCATAAATGTTGTCCTGGTCTTGCTGCATGCAGCTGGGGCTGTTCCATTATGTGAGGTACAAATGGAAATTAACAATGAGCAATAATTAGAAAAAAATCTTCACTTCTGAACTTGAGAACTTAAGCAGAAAAGAAATAGGAGCAGGAATAGGCCATGTGGCCACTGGAGTCTGCACTGTCATTCAAAAAATAATGGTTGATTTTTTATCTCAATGCTACCTGCAAGCATTATCCTCATGTACATCAATACCTTTGTATCCAAAAATCCATCAATCATTGTCGTACTGCACGCAAGGAAAGAGGCATAGATACTCAGTTGTTGTGTTGAAAGGAAATTTATTGATAAAGCAGGCGAAGAAGGTTGGATCTAGACCACTGCTCTGAGGAAATCCTGCAGTGATGTCCTGAGATTGAGATGATGAGCCTCCAAAAACCACATCATTTTCCTTTGCATTAGGGCTTAAGTCTCCAGAAGACATAGTGGTCAACCCTACTGATACTCTAATGGACAGATTCACAGAGTCAAGGCAGTGTGGTGCTAGCTCTTCAGGCAATGGAGAGTTTTTTGCAGATTTCCATTTACTGAAATTTTGTAGGATTGCTTGATGCCACACTTAGTCAAATGCTGCCCAGATGTCAAGGGCAGTCACTCTCATTTTCTCTGTAATGAGATCTGGAGCAAAGCGATTCTGGCGAATCACAAAATGAGCATTGCTGAGTGAATGCTGCTTGATAGCATAGTTAATGGTATCATCTTCCACTTTGCTGTTGGTTGAGAGTACACTGATTGAGCAGTAATTGGCTAGAATGGATTTATCCTGCTTTTTGTAGATAGTACATGCTTGGGCAATTTCCCACTCTGTGGATAGATGCCAGTGTTATGACAGTGCCGGAATTGACAAGATGTAAAGCAAGTTCTGGGTTACAACTGGGAAATAGTCAGGACCCAAAACCTTTGCTAAATTTATGCACTCAGTCATTTCTTTTTATCATGTAGAGTGTATTGAATTGCCTGAAGGCTGGTATTCATGATGCTCGGAACCTCAGGAGGAGGTCAAGATGTATCAACAATTCAGGATGATGATGGTTGCTAATGCTTCAATCTCATTGTTGCATGCTTGGCTCCAATACGGTTGATGACTTGGCAGAACTGCAGAGCTTTAATCTTATCCATTGATTGAGGTTTCAATGTATTCTGTCTATCCCATGCTGAGACCACTGTTTAACATGCAGGTTAGCGCAGCATTTTTGGCAACACCTGTGCTTTTCCAAACAAGCTCTTCTACACATCCCAATGAATGTGGTTCCTCAGTTGAATGGATGCAAATGATAAAATGAGGGAAGAATCCAATTAGGAGATTACAGATTGTGGTGGATTCTGCTGCTACTGATGGCCCACAGCAACTCAAGGATGCCCATTCTCGAGTTGCCAGATAAGAACATAAGAACATAAGAAATAGGAGCAGGAGTAGGCCATCTAGCCCTTCGAGCCTGCCCCGCCATTCAATAAGATCATGGCTGATCTGTCGTGGCTCAGTTCCACATTCCCGCCCTCTCCCCATAACCCTTAATCCCCTCTCTTATCAAAAACCCATCAACCCGCGTCTTAAAAATATTTAGCGAGGCAGCCTCCACCATTTCAACGGGCAGAGAATTCCAGAGATTCACCACCCTTTGAGTGAAGAAGTTCCTCCTCAACTCCGTTCTAAACCGCCTCCCCTTTATCTTGAGGCTGTGCCCCCTAGTCCTACTGTCTTTTATGAGCGGGAAGAGTCTCTCCACCTCTATCCTATCCATCCCATTCATCATCTTATACGTCTCAATGAGATCTCCCCTCGTTCTTCTATACTCTAACGAGTACAAGCCTAGTTTATTCAGCCTCTCCTCATAGCTCAACCCCCTCAACTCCAGTATCAGCCTAGTAAACCTTCTCTGCACTCCCTCCAAGGCTAAAATATCTTTGCGCAGGTGCGGCGCCCAAAACTGCACACAGTACTCCAGCTGCGGCCTCACCAATGCCCTATACAGCTGCAGCAAGACCTCCCTACTTTTATATTCAATCCCCCTCGCTATGAAGGCCAGCATCCCATTCGCCTTCCTGACCACCTGCTGCACCTGCAAGCTGGGTTTTTGCGACTCATGCACAAGGACCCCGAGGTCCCTCTGCACCGTCGCCTGCTGCAGTTTATCTATCTAAATTTTGTTTAGCACAAAGCTAGAATTACACAATGGAGAGCGTATTCAGTGTGATGATGGGACTCTGTCTCCATAATGATTGTGCAGTTGTCACTTCTTCACACACAGTCATGGCACAAACTCTAGATAGGAGGAGTTTCCAGTATCAGTTCAACAAGTGTGCCTTTTTTGTATTCAAATTTAGTGCCTAGGTTAATGCCAGGTAGTGCTTTCAGTCTTGTCCTTCATATAATTTGTCATACCAGTTTGACACAACTGAATGTAATAACCAGGAAAACCAATCTCCCAACTAAGTCAATTACATTTCTATGGGTCTGGGATCACATATAGCCCAACCGGGTACAAATGACAACTCTCCTCTTAAAAGAAGACCAGTAGACCACATGGATTTTTTATGAAAGTCCAGTTACGTAGTCATCGTTATTAAGATTAGCATTTCACTTCATTTTTTTAATGAATTGAATTAAATTCCTCACCAGCTGTGCTGAGATTTGATCTTATCTCTCTGGATCATTGGTCTTACTCTGGATTACTCATCCCGTCACGTAATCACTATGCTACATATACCATTTAACAAAAGCCAAACTGGTGATCCCTATCTTTCTCCCAAAATAAATCAAAAATAAGTTCCATTTTGTTAATATTTCTCAGGTACATCCTCTTGTTTCCAAGAATATTTATCTCTTCTGTTACCATGACAGGATTTCCTGAAAGGGTTATTTTCTGACTGGCATTCTGAGAGAAGGAAGCAGGATTTCATATACTGATACTGAATCTCTTTTCCTTCCAAGGCACAACAATACTATATCATATAAATTACCTTTGCTGGACGTGGCTGTAATCCTCAAAATATAACCTACCTGCTGACCCATTGCCATTACAAATTTTCCTTTCAATAATTTAAACCAGACGGCAGATACTTGGAGATGTCTTCGTCTTTTATGTTTCCATCCGAAAAATAATTACCCTGGGGCAGTCCAGCAGCTGGGATGCCGCAGCACATACCTGACTGATAGTCCTGATGCATCACAAATGTAATCCTCTTGCCCTCTGAACTGTCTTACAGTTGGTGCATAAGATATCAAATTGAAGTATCATGAAAAAAATGGTTCTATGACTGCTGGGTGCATTGTTTTAGAAAACAAAATCAAATTTGGCTTCCTGATCATTAACAACAGGTGCAAGATCCATTTCATATCAAGTACGTCATGAACCTCATCTTTGTTACTTAGATAGTCTACAGTATCTATAGATGATACGCTGTGAAGTTCTTGGGGGGAAAAAATAAGATTTAGCATTCAGAATCACAACTGCATGTTCTGGTAAAACATTTTGACTCCCTCTGCTGGTATATGGACATGTTAGGCTTAAGTGCACAATGCCATTCAAAATGCATGCATCTTTGTGCAATACTGGATCACTATTACCTCACTTAGTCTCCTAGGAAGAGCCTACAAGTCCATCTGTGCTCCTTCTCTCAGATGGCTTGTTAGATTATGCACACAGACTAGGAAGGTCCCAGTTTCAACTTCTACAGAATTAATTGATTTCAAAGTGGTGCAACAGTATTTCTCTAAAATCAGCCTCTATGTCCTAAGAGCTAAGAATGAGGATTTCAATCCTTAATTGGTATTTTGTGACACTATTAAAAATTGTAGGGATGAATGCTTCTTTTTGTTGTAGTTAATTTGCTGCATTTACCAAAGCCTAGGATGATACATCACAGTCTCCTTTCTTAATTTAAAGGCAGCTGCTGACTCAAGGTGTACAATTTGACCTTTGATTACCTTTTTTCTTTAGAATCAAAGAGAACAGTGTTGTGGTTTGAATGTGTGTGTGTGCAAGCAATGTAGAATTGGAAATTTGGATTCTGCTGCGATACCTTTCAACATTTGCCTGAAGGTTGTCGAGCAGAGATTTTGTGTGTCCAACCAAACATTTTACCAATCAAAACTGGGTGACCACGAGTATAAAAGTGTCAGGAGGTTTGTTTTGCTTGGATATTGCCTACTTTGGCTCAGGTTTCTGGAAATAGTGTGCAGCAGTAGCACAAGTTTCTGAGTCCAACAGGATGCTACACTTCATTATTTATTTGGGGGCAATGGCATTCTGCATACAATTTCCTGATGTTTTCCTGGGCAGAACTTAAATTTTATACACAGGATTCAATTTTGCTGTATGCCCTGTGATATGACATAATTGGGGGTGGGGATGCTGATATAAAGGGTACAACTAAAATAATTGAATTTACAATATTTTAGTGCTTCATGATCACCATTTCTTTTCCTGCTGGCACTAAAGTTATGATTTATCCTTAAGATATCCTTGAGCTCAGAAACATTACTGGTATCAACAGGTCACCCATTGGGAATTGCCCCAACTTCAGGTTTTTGAAAGAAAACGGGGGCTTCCAACGGGATGCCAGGCAGGTGCAGTTGCACTGTGTTCTCCTGCTAGTAAACACATATCCACTTTGTTAGGCAATTAAATTAGTGCAGAGGTTTCTACTCCCAGAGGAAGCTGAAATTGTAGACACTACGCCGCCATTGAGATATGCGAATGCTTGATGCAGTACTTATTAAAGCCTCCCTTGGAAGCAGTCCAATAATAATATCCACCACACTTTTAGTTGGACTATAAATGAGGGCATGCCAAGATGATTAACAACCAGTGTGCCTGATTGGCCCTGCCTACCATCAGCCACATCTGCAAGTTTATTGTGCATAGCTTGATGATGAGTGCAGGGACTGATTGTCTCAGCAGGTAGGCAGAAGCAGAGATGTCACATCTGCTGCTAAGATAACTGCAACTTTCATGTGATTGAAAAATGGCTTTGCAAGTATTAATGAAATGTGCCTCCAACTCAACTTCAGTAATTGTTAAGCAAAGGTCAGGTACTCAGTTGTACTGTTGGTCAGTTGCTTGCAAACTCATGCTTGCACTTAGTGTCTGTTTTTTTTCCACTTTTTTCTGGGTGTTAGCTATTAATGGGTTGATATGTTAATTTCTGAGCCTCTTCAAAGGCTTTCCGAATGTTCATTCTCCTCTTTTTTACACTCCCCTTTAATTGTGCATGTTCTCGTGGATTTCACTTACATGCACTCTTCCAGCCTTGCTGTTATTGCACTCCTTGCATCTGTCCAGATCTGTTCATTGTGCTATGTTAATTAGCTGACCATGGAATGTTGAGCACAAAGACTCCACTTCCATGAATCTGCACCACTTCTTTTGCCAGTCCACTTCCATAACAGCAAATCCAGTTCAATGCTAGAGGGTCACACATGAAGAATAGCCACTTGGGTGAGGTAAAGGAAGGCAGCCAGTGCCTGTGAAACTGTATCCCTGCACACATTAGCACTTTTAGGGGAGGGAGTAAATAAAAGGCGAAATTGAAAGAAGAGAAAAAAAAGTATTCTGTCAGGTGAGAAACTGCAAGAATTCAACTTCCCCTTTGTAGTTTTCTGACTATTGGGTCTTCTGTCTCCCATGGTTACCCATCAAAGTGTCCTTCTGCATCGATAAATATCAACTCTTACTCCCTTGCAGCATCTGTTAATCTGCTTTCATCTATTTTTAACTGACTGAAACTCACTGTTCACTCTGAAAACCTAATCCAAATCATTGTATTGTCCAAAGACCTGGGATGATTTTAACCATGTTTCATTTGAAAAGTTGGTAGAAATATTTTAGAATTACTAATAGTTCAGCTAACATACATTTAACTTGGAGAGAGACTAAGAATAGGAAATTTTGTCTGTAACCTCCAATCACTAGGTATGACTGACATATCTCTTCCATTTCTCACCAACACGTATTTTCATCAAATGATTGCTTTTTTTAAAACACACAGTGAGGCAGGTTATGAGTGCTTTTTTGCTGCTGTCTGCTTATATAATGTGAAGACTGTAAAAATGAAGGTCAGAATTTACATATCAATTCCATCTGACACAAAATAGCCATTTCCAAGGCAACCATAAACCTACGACCTTTTTAGTTATTGCATATTAGTCGACTTATTTCAGAGAGGCCTGGCAACCACTAATGGGACAAAGTATAAAATACAAGGCACAAAACACTTTAATTAACAGAAACTACATAGATGAGGGCATCTAGGTTGCTCAAAGGTTTCACCAAATGCCATTCAACTATATGCAATGCATCACTGGGATACTGACTATTTGAATACCTGCACTAACTACAACAAATAGTTTTCCCTGGCCAGCTAACTGGATCAATGGATGGTCACAAAAATAAGATTGTAATTTCTTTGGCATTGTGTGGCTGAAATAAAGTCTGAGGTACATCAAAGTTGGGAACATAATGGTCTAATTGCCACTTTCTATTTGTACAAACAAACAATCCTGGCGGTGGCAACCTGTCCTTACTTTAAGGTAACAATGGACTGTTCCTTTATTGAATGTTCAGCAAAATCAGTAGCATATGAAAGGATTTTGCAAGTTGATTTTCTATAATTCTACTTCACTGTACAAGTAGTACATTTACTGGTTTGAAGCTATTCTAAATTAGGTAGCATTTACAGTGAATGAGCTCAAGATACTGGCAGTGAAAGTTTTGAGAAAGAGAGACGCAAGAGGATAGATACACAGAAAGGGTATTTTATCAGATTTCAGATGAACATGCTTTAGGGAAATAACAAAAAATAATGGTTATTTTCTGAATGTTCACACTGTTGTAATGATGTGATTTCTGAAAATCTAAAACAAAGGAATCACAACTTCACTAACTCCAACTATAGCGCTGGCAACTGTACCTTCATGATAACTCTCTCTGAAGGTTGGCACATCACTGATAGAAGTTTCCAAGGGTTTTTGCACAATGAATAATGCCAAATAGGAAAGCAACTATGATCAGACTCATTGGCATAATGATTATAATTGGATTTGACATCAGGACCAAAGGCCATATTTTCTAACTGCTGGCAACTTGCTATCATCCTGTTCTGGCAATTGTGGCATAGACATTTACATGTGCTTATCTGTACATACCCTCCCCAGCTTTTGTGGAAAGTACAATATTCAGATACATTGTCATGAATCACACATGAACATGCATATATTCTCATTTGTAACAACATAATTTGAGTATGTTGAAAACAGAAAAAGAATTCTGTGTATAGAAATTCCTAAGTCCTGTTGGGTTCCAGTCTGAAGCACTTGTATTTTATGCCAATACCAATTTATTATTCTGTCACAGAAAAGAACCAGAATTAAAAACCCAGAATTTGCTAGAGTGGAACATGTCATGATGTACCCCATTAGTTACCCTCACCCTGCTCATCAAAATTACTTTGAACAATAGAAATTGGGGGAGGTGTAATATCAAAAGGGCATCTTGGTGAATGACATGTTGAACAGTTTATCTTCTCAGACAATGAGATTTAAGGTTTGAGAATGAAGCAAATGAATGATGGAGAAATAAATAGTGTGAATTAGAGTCAAATCAACTACAGAAAAAGAAAGACATAACAAACTTGTAAATCTGATGTGCTAAATGTAATTTTACAAGGTGTAGACTAAAAGAGACAAAGAAAAAGTAAGAATAAGAATTATTCTACTTGCTAAATATTATGATTTTGTATGCCTCAGCAGGAGTCCAAATTGTGAGTAGCTAGTGCCATTTAAAGAGAACCTGTACTACTTAAATCTAGCCTGCACATTTTAAAGGGAGGTGCAAAGTGGCTAGAGCAGATAGTCATTCTAAAACTGATTCTTGTTTTGAGGCAGTCCTTTTATCTATGGACTCCATGATACTGACTACAGTCATGCTCTGGTATCTGCATAACACTTGTCTATTAGCACCACTAAACAGGCTATAAATAAGCGTTTTGTTCCTAGGCATGGTGTTGCAACCTCTAGCTCTCTAACACATGACTGATCTAATGTCAGTGATGCATCATCATTTACATCATACATTGGCAATCCTACTTGTTCACTACAATACTGATCTAGGAAATATTCCAAGGCACAGTATGAGAGCAGGGTTAGAGGATTTTCCAACCTTGTGCTGGGGGCCTTTTTTGTGGAGGTGCAGAGAAGTGGGGACATGTTTTCTTCACAGAGATTTTTTTTCCTCCAGTAAAGTCTCAAAAGACAACTGGGACTAAACAGACTTAGACGTTAATGCTTGGGGTCAAGCCCCTAGGACCTGGATGCCATGTTGCAAAATTTTCAACAGCCTCACATGAATGATCAATGTCAGTGAATGCATCTTTGAGTGCCTCATTCACCTAACTGCGCCATTAACTCACACAATGCTCAATGCTCCATAACTCCATTATTCACTTAGCCACAATCTATATCAATTATGACTCATATCTTCTCATTATCCTCTTACATTTAGCATCGCTGCAATCATCACACCCACAACTCACAGTTTGCACACACCATTCAAACATGACCCAGGCTACACACACTTACTAACACACTTCCTTGTATTATGTTGGACAATATCATGCAGAGGCAGAGGTACAGTTTCTAACTGGTGGTGATAGGCACAGCTGTATCTCCTGACCTGCTGGAGGAAATGGTACTCACCATCATTGGAGCAGCCAAGACTGCATTGTGGTTAGCAGGTCTGAGGCCTAGAAAATAACAGTACGCTCGTACCTAATCACCTTTGAGTGAGGTACTGCTCACCTCAAAAATTTTGGAATTGCAGGTGGTCTTAACATACACTTTTTACATTTCTGCCCTCTCTCATCACAGCCTTTCCCTTGTGCATGCCTTTCTCCTTTCTGATACTCAAGAATTGCAACCTAGTCAGATACTGATGAAAAAGCAAGAATACAGTGAAGAAAAAGAATTACTGTCACTCAATCTTAAATCCAGAGCGAGCAGCTCAGATACTCACACTGTGCATAATTTAGATGGTACTTTAAGAGACAGAATCTGCACATGGTAAGATACTGGCCGTGAGGAGCCCAGAGGGAAGGGTACACGTGAGTTCTGCTGCAGAGGACTTTGATGAATACTTTGACGAAGCAGCTTACAGGAGAAGGTTGATGCATGTGCACAATGAAACAATTGCGAATCTTACAAGAAAGCCTGCGTGCAATGTCAAAGAGCGTGACAAAGTCTGGCTTCAACTTTGGACAGAGCTTTGTGCCAAGCTTGGAGCCTTTCCAGTCAGAGGTGGTGGCCAATTTGGTTAGCAAATTTGTGGTTCCCATCATAATGCAGCATATGCAGTACACTACAAAATCTAGCAATCTGTCCTCAAACAGATTATTAGGATTGTTGTGATATTGCTTCAAGGGAGTGGCATTGGTTCTGAGGACCCAAACCTGATGTCTTCTCTCAGCGGACAGCATTTTTTGATCCATCACTGTCAATGCCCTTGATATTTCCCATCAGCCTAGACAGCTGCCATTCAAGTAAAGGAGGTGCAGTCCTAAGCACAGCCATCAAGGCTACAACTACAACTGCAAGGGCATCCACAATCCTCCACTGAAATACAGCAGCCTTCTACCAGCCATACTATGCTACAGCATCCAGCACTAGGCTAGGCAAAGACACAAAGAGGATTGGCAAAAAGGGAATGCAATCAGTCAGGATTCATGTTCCCAAAGTAAAGGTGCCCTGAAAGAGCAGCGATAATAACACAACTGGATTTCACATTCAATTTCAGGGTGAGAAAACTGGGTCTAAGAATAATGTCTTAAATTTAGCTAACAGTGATTATAATTATATAAAAATACAGCTGGCTGAAGTGAGCTGGAAAGTAGGTTAAGGGGTAGGTCAGTAGTGATGTAGTGGAAGATGTTCAAAATGAAAGGAAAATGTATCGTTTCATTAAGATTAGTGGCAAATCAAAAGATTAGGCAGAATATAGAAAAAAAAGCAAACACGACTCAGAAACTAATGACAGGCACAATTATACAAGTATGAGAGACAGCTGACCAGAAATGTAAAAACAAATAATAAATTTCTACAGGTATTTAAAAGGAAAAGCTTAATTAAAGTGAGTGTTTGTCCTCTGGAGAGTGATGCTGGAGAACTAATAGCAAAAAATAAGGAAATGGAAGATGCATCTTCAGTAAGAGACCCAAATTGCATTCCAGAAATAATTGTAGATCAAGAGATAAAAGGGACACAGGAACTTCAAATAATTGTAACCACTACAAAAAAGGTACTGAAAAGAATATAAAAAGTGATGGTTGACAAGTCGCCAGACCCTGATGGTTCACATCCTGAGGTCTTAATAGAAGCGACTGCTGAGATAGGATGTGCATGAGTTTTAATTTTCCAAAATTTCCTCGATTATGAAAAGGTTTCATCAATTGGAAAGTAATGAATGTAACTCCTCCATTCAAGGAAGGAGGGAGACAAAAAGCAGGAAACTTTGGGCCTGTAAGCTTAACTGTCATTGGGCAAATCCAAGAATCCATTATTAAGGAGGTTGCAGCAGGGCACTTAGAAAATCTTAATGCAATCAGGCAGAGTCAATATGGTTTAGTGAAAGGGAAGTTGTGTTTGACTAATTTATTAGAGCTCTTTGAGAAAGTATTATGGAATACGGAGACAAAGGAACGTGTAGATGTGGTGTACTTGGATTTCAGTGAAGTATTTGACAAGGAGCCACAAAAAGATTATTACACAAAATATATATTGTAAGGTGTAACATATCAGCATGGATAGAAGATTAGTTAGTTAACATAAAACAGAGTAGAGATAAATATTTTTAAGTTGGCAAGAAGTGATGATTGGAGTGTCACAGGGATCCTTGCAGGGTTCTCAACTATTTACAATTTATTTCAATGACTTGGGTGAAGTGACCAGATGTATGGTTGTTAAATTCGCAGCTGGCACAAAATTAAATAGCAGAGTAAGTCATGAGGAGACGTGAGGGCCAGGAGTTTACTCTCCCGCTTGGTATGGGAATCGGAGCAGGCGAGGAATGGACAATGGAAAGTTCCAATGATCTCGGGCGGGAATTTTCGGTTTCAGGATGAGCAAGGCGGTAAAATCCCACCCAAGAAGTCTACAAAGGAATTAGCAACAGGATAGTGAATAGGCAAAAATTTTGGAGATAGTGTATAATGTGGGTAAATGTGAACTTGGCCATATTAGCAGGAAGAATAAAATGCAGCATATTATCTAATACAAGACAGATTAGAGAACTCCGAGGTACAGAGGATCTGGGTGCCCTGGTACATCAATCACAAAAGGTTGCTATGGAGTTACAGCAACTGATTAGGAAAAAAAATTGAATGTTGTTGTTTATTGCAAATGGAATAGAATATAAGTAGGAAAGTGTTAAGATCCTGAGAGGATTAACAAGGTGGATGCATGTTGAGGGAATAAATTTTCTTTCTGTTGTGGCAGTGTTAACTTGCAGCACCAGCAAAGTATGTGCAATCAAGGTACCCTGCATCACAGGAAAGCTTAATGTTTACATAGGCTGCTTCTTTCTGGCAAGGGTGAATGAAATGCATTCAGTTAGTCAACTGTTTTTGGATAAAGAGTGAGAGTGACCTCCCTTATGCAACAGTGGACAGCAAACTGTGACACGTTGCAAATGCAGCTCCAGGCTGGAAAAAGTGTTCATGGTCACAGTCACCTTCACAGCTATTGGCAATGTCATCCTTACCCTGTTTTGAAGTGCAGGTGACAAATTTCAGTGAAGTTTAGATGTCTTACAAGTACTTTTTTATTCATTCAAAGGATATGGGCTTTGTTGGCTAGGATAGCATTTATTGCCCACGCTTAATTGACAAGATGGTGATGACCTGCCTTCTTGAACCACTACAGTCAGTATGGTATAGACACACCAACAGTGCTGTTGGGGAGGGAGTTTCAGGATTTAAATCTAGTGACAGTGAAGGAACAGTGATATATTTCCAAGTCAAGATGAATGGCTTAGAGTGGAAGCTGCAGGAGATGGTGCTCCCGAGAATCTGCTGCCTTTGCTCTTCTAGATGGTAATGGTCATGGGTTTGGAAATTGTTAGGAAGCTTGGTGAGTTCCTGCACCTTGTAGATGGTACTTTCTGCTTCTACAATGCACCAGTGGTGGAGGGATTGAATGTTTGTGGATGAAATGCCAATCAAGCAAGCTGCTTTGGTCTAGTGTCAAGCTTCTTGAACATTGTTGGAGCTGCACAGGCACACTGGCAAAAGGAAGGCTGTTTCTCACTGAATTTTAATTAAGAAATTTGCTTCCCAAACACCCTGACTGGGTATGGCCTCCTGCTGAAAGCCCCTGTTTTTCTCCTTTTTCCAAGCTCCATCAGCTTGTCCTCTGTCAATCTCCCAGTCAAGCTGTATTCCACAGCGAAGGCCTCCTTTTCCCTCTTCCAGGAGCTTGTGCTCTGCCCATCTCCCAGTCAAACTATATTCCATAGAAAGGCCTATGACTGTACAAATATCTGGGAGCAACTGGTTGATGCTGAAACCCAGGAGTCAAGAAGAAATCCTTTAGCACTTTCGACAATATTCCCTGTACACATTAGCAACTTTAAAGAACTCTGGAGAGCGCCAAACACGTGTACAACAGCCAGCAGAAATCACTCAATAGTTAACCTGAAACTAGCTTGTTATTCCTTCAGATAGCACTGGCATAGGCTGGGAGTGTGTCCCTACCTGCCAATTTCAATACATGAATAAGAGGTGTTAGCTGGAACGCTGAGTCCAGGAGCAATATTGGTGCCAAATCAGCATTACGTGGTGGTTAACATCATGAGCTACCTGCCTACACTGCATACTTCCAGAGGTGTGTGTGGTCACCATTTTGGGCCTCTGAGGCCATTCATAGCAAAGAACACACCCAGTGTATCTGAAATGTGTGGAACAAAACTCACTCAAGAACAATTTTTTGCCTGAAACACTACAGTTTCAGGTGTTTCCTTTTTAGCCCAGAGCCTTGCAGTAGCATAAATTTAATCAATCATTTAAATGTTCATTATTCTGTTAAGTATTAACACTCGCTTCATGTGCATTTATTGTGTAAATGCAACAATCTTTTGGAATTCATGGAGAGGTTGGTAGTGCGCTGCTGTTGGTGTGATTCTAATGGCAGAGCAGAAAATATTGTCCAGTAATATCAGATAAATCACAATTTATGGGTGTCTGTTCCTTAACACACATTGCTGGGTCATTTACGCACTAATAATAGTGTGCACATTAAACTTACTGTTATTTTGTCAGCAAATACTAGACATAGGTACACACTATCTATAGGTCTCATTATAATTTCAGCCACGTTTCAAAAATGGGTCAAGCCGGAATTATAATTTTGTGTTCTATTAAAGCTTTTGAATACTGAACGCCTGCCTCAATGTATTTTGGAGGTATCATATCATTACAGTAGGTGCTAAGTTAGGAAAATATTTTTATAGCTGTCATTTAGCATTCAGCACATTAGAAGATAAATGGTTAAGCAACCTGCAGCATCAAAGGACTGTGGCATCAGCGAGTGCAGTGTAAAGAGGATTCTGGTCCATGACAGACCACATGGACAGAGCATACATTTTCATGCTTCAGTTTTTACCATCACTTCAGATTTTGCTCAGCAATCAACTGTGACTTTCCAGTTATTGTCTTTTAGAAGATAATATCTGTTATTTCAGATCACACAGCTTACTGTATATTAGCTCCAAGGTTTAATATGAACTGGAGGCAGCGAGCACCAATTCTCTCATTTCAAAGCTCTAAAGTATTATTTTCTATCACTATGAAATTAAATCTCAGGTGAAGGACTAACATATTATGGTTGTCCTTGAAGAAGAAAGAAAAGTAAAACAAAAAAAAAGTGTTGATGAAACCTTGTTATGATATAAGCCTTAAACTTATTTATAGTTTGTTCATAATAGCATACTGAGACAAATGTAGCTATTCTTAAAAAGATAAAATGTGTGATTCTGCATCCCTGAGGAAATGTCTACAACAAGATAACTGATCTGAAATATGACACTGCAATATGAGAAAAGAGTTGAAAATAACACAATATTAACATGTTAACATTAACAAAGTATAATAACCACTTATGACAACTGAGGATTTATTACGACAGATTTAAACACCAGGAGTACCATTTTATAAGCTAGTTTGTTCCTCATGTTGCCATAAAATGTATTCACAAGCACAAAGTCTTTCAATGAACTATGTTTCATGCAACGTGAAGAAAAGTGTGTCCTCAAGACAAGCATTGCACTCATCGGAAAAGGTCACAGACAAAAAGGCCAGCAGTTGTACTCCTGAAGTTAACACTCTTATTTCCATTTCTTTAACTTATTATTTGCTACTATAGGTGAAAATTAATACTCAAAAACAGCAATCTCTTGCATCAGATAAACAAATGACAGATATCTGTCATTCAAATAAGCTGAACGGACCAGTTTCATTCAAATATACATCTTGTGAAACTTTGATAAAATTCTGCTACTGCTGAGGAGAAACCTAACTGTCAAGAGTTAAGGCTTTTCTTCAATAGAAAAAATACTTCTGACTGAGTTGAAAGGAATTATTATTTGAACAAAGAAGTGTTTCCTCTTGGGACAGAGCACAGTAATGCCAATACTACATGGATGATTGGATTTCAAAGTGCGAAGATCTTCACGTTTTCATATCCATTTTTTATTTAAATAAAAGAGACATTCCGAGTCACCTTAGATCCAAATTGGCTGGTTCTGATTGTTATCTAACATTATCCTCCACAATAAATCCATCAGAATGCATCAAAGCTCAATCAAAAACCATTTGCACTCAGTGTTACCTGAAAAATACCTCATCTACTGGGATTCTGATTTACTTTTATAACAGACATAATGTAAAAGCTTAGCCAATGGAAATGGATGGTATATTTTATTGCTTGCTTGATTTAATCAGGACCATCAATACATCTTGAAGGGATTACATCAACTGACTGTTCACTGCCTGTTTTTTGGCTGTTAAAGTTTTGGTTTTTAAGACTGAACCAGAATTTAAGATGAATGCACAGCATCAGCTTTTTAAGGACAACCTGTCAACATCAATTACAAAACCAATCAGGACACTCATTTCCCAGTACATGAATAGAAGGATCAGGGAAAATTAGGAACAAACAGACACAATATTTAGTCTTACCTTTTTCCTCTGGTATAAAGATAAACTCAAGATGTGGTGTGTCACCTCAGGTGATTATTTTAATTTACAAGTTTTGCGTTAATTGAAGATGTTTCCTGCAGAGTCCCTATGCTTTTTGTTATGACATGGAGAGTTAACAATGCAGGCTGGTCCATGTGGGAGGCATTTCAATTGAGTGCCTCAATTGCTTCTGTCTGTATTCTTTAGACTCGGACACTTCAACTTCTAATGAGCTGAAGTTTATTTTTGTTTTCTTTCACAATATGCCAACGTTATGATCTCATCAAGCAATCAAGCTAACCAACAAATCAGTCCGATCGATCCACAACAGTTGCTGCCCTTCGGAGGGGCTGAGGTTCAGTCCAGCTTTTAAATCCCCTCAACAATAGAATCCGAGGAGCGTAAGGGCTGTTTGATTCTCCCTCATTCACAGATTTACAGCAAACAAAAGGTGCTGCTCTAGTCCTGTACGCTGTAGTTCATTTAAAGCATTTCATCATCTGAGAGCATGCTGACTGAGAGGAGAAAGGATACTGAAACAAATCAGCGCACTGCCTCTTCTCGTATGTCACCACGGCAACAAATCTGTAAGGATTTCATCAACACTGATCAGACTGCTGAATAACGCTACCCAAGGACAAGAGTAACTGCACTTTACAAGGACCACAGATAACATAATGTGTTCTTTTTCTACACCGAGCAAAAATTCATTATAATCAAGCATGTTTAAAATATAAAATACGCAAAATCAAGAAACTATGCCTGTATGTTCAAATTTTTAGGCTTGGGTTATGTAAAGATCCAGAAAAGGGGATACAGTGTTTATGGCAAGTGAGCACAAATGTTACATTTTCTTTTACCCATGATATGTTCCATGTGTTCAGGGTCATTAGACGCTCCTACAAATGGGTGCTACCTAACCCTGTCAATTATATAGGTAAATCCAAAACCCAGGGCAGGATTTCTGTAGGCTTTAGAATGCAATTGTCAGGTTGAACTGGGTCAAGAAGCGCACCATGTGTGGGTAAACAGTCATTTAATGTGGTTTTCCCCAAAGCAGCCAACTGAGGGCCAGAAGGGTCACCATTCAATTAAGGAAAACTGATGGGCTTTTGAAACTGGTGGACCAGTTAGAGGCATTCCAACTTGAAAAGAGCAGCATCCTTCAATGAAAGCTAAGTAAAGGAAAACGTACTTCAAAGATGGGGGAGTCCTTTTACCAGGAATTTAAATTTTTTTTTGCTGACAGGCCAGCAATGTAGGGGAAGAGGGTGGTTGCCGAGGGCAAGCTGAGAGTTCCTCAGTGGCCTGCGGTCTCTAAGGCTGCTTGGAGTACTAGCCCTCAGCCTGTCATAAGGACGCCACCTCCAGGCACCTAAACTGACCCCTGCACCTGCAAACAGTTGGAAACCTCCTATTATTGGCATTAAATGGCTTTCGATGAGTTGTGTCAACAATGCACCACACTATTTCTTCATGAATGGAAGGCAGGATGGAGCCAAATAACTATAGCATGCCAGCAAGCTGTATTTAGCTCTTACCCATGTTCATCCCTGGCCTCAGCATTGAACAGGAAACTCTTGTAACTGCCTTCCAGTGCACTGTCATTCTTACATGCCACCGTGTGAACTTGCTATTTTCTATCGAATCATGGCTCAGGTTGAAAAGTTGTTTAATATATTAAACAGGTAAATGAAGAAAGGATGGAAAATGACAAGACATGATACTCAGCTGTGAATGGTAATTTGAGAGAAAGGGCTTGCTTTCACAATGCAGGGTTATGTTTGTTGTATCAAACATGCCAGATATGGTGGAAATGCCAGGAAGTTTCAGATATACATCCTAGCGACTCCTGCATTGGACGGACATTTTAGATGTTTTTCTTTTTAATACAATCCTCCCCCTGATCACCAGAAGCTTAGCTGGCCTTTCTTCAGCCTGGGCCCTATCAGAAAGTCATCTCATTTAATGCATCAGTTTCCAAACTTTGGCTCTGCTCTGAAATAGGTATCAGCAGAATCCATTGCAACCAGCCATCTTAGAGAGTTGGTGGAGTTTGCAACTGTTCAGACACATGTTGGAATTAGAGAACTGTCATGGCTAAAAGGTTTCTGGCCCATAACTGCATTAAAGGAAAGGTACGTTGCCATTCATTACAAAATTTAATAATGGCCCAGATCTTGCGGCAACAATGATGGTGAAACTGTCAGCAATTTCCATCATTACTCTACTAGCAATTTCTGGAGCCTGTATTTGCATTGGGATAAAGCAGAAATTCAGAAGTTGCTGCCAATGATTCTATGCTTCTCCAGTGGTAGTGTTGTTGAGGCAGCTCCCAAACTTCAAATTGCTAGGAAATCTATAAACTGGTGCTCCTACTTGTATGCTGTTTATCTCACTACAAATGCCCTTGGAAAAGTTGCACCTAACGAAGGGTTACTCTTAATGATATTCCAAATTTGTAATAAAAGCTCAACAGCTTCAGAGGCTCCAAAAAGCTATTATATTAGAAACTTTTCCATTATGATCCAAAAAATACACTTCTTAAAAATTTTAAAGTTTATTTATCATCTATATAAATCCAATCAATTGTTCATTTTGCTATTTGGAAATTTTAAATAGAAACAAAGAATGAAGTGCATTTCCTGGTTTGCTCTTGATGAGAATGCTTCAATACGATTAGTTCTGCACACATCACTGCTTTTGAATGCCTGGAGATCTCCATGACTTAGTCCCAGATTTAAAGTGCTGTCAGGAAAAGGGAAACCCACGTTACAAAGATTGCTAGGTCATTGTGGGCAGCTTTTCTCGAGGTTTACTGCTTCAGACTAATTGGTAAACTGAGTGAAAAGATAACTCTATGACCTGGAGCTCCTGGAAAAAAAGGATGTCCATCAAAGCATCTAGAATGAATCATGGCTATGATCTTCTCACCAATCTGCCTCATTCATTTTCAGCTGTCTACCAAACTTGTTACTTTAAACATCCAGGCTCAGTGGTAGCACTCTCTCTCAATGAGGCAGAAGGTTCTGGGTTTAGTCTCCCAATGCATGAACCTGAACATAAAGTCTAGGCTGACCTATCAGCACAGGACTAAGAGGAGAGAACAGTCTATGCTCAAGTGGTGACTTTACCTTAAGATGGTAGCAATTCTGGGTTTGGAAGATGCTGTTGAAGGAGTCTTAGTGAGTTCCTGCAGCGCATCTTGGAGATGGTACACACTGCTGCCGTTGTGCATTGGTGGTGGAAGGATTGAATGTTTGTGGGTGAGGTGCCAATGAAGTGGTGCGACTTAATCTTGGTCATTACTTATCAGGGAATGAAATTCTGGGGGCAATTCTCCCATCACAACCCACAACTTTTCTGGCGAGGTGGACTGGGAGATGCACATCATTGGCCTTTTTCCAGGATTTGCGCATGTGCATCTCCCAGAGCTGGAGAACAGTCAGAGTCCAGACAATGCTGGAAACTGGCAGAAAGACAGGTATGTGAGTTGAATTTTTTTCATAAGTTTTGCATGTGATTATCAGGAACTTGCTGAGGCCGACTGAATCTCTCCCCCTGCCAGGAGTACTTCCGGTGGGGTTTACAGCAGCTCCTCATGTTCAGGGAACGAGCAAGAGACCTCTCTGGAATGAAGAGGGGCAATCAGAACTCCCCAGGGGGTCAGGCAGCAGGAGATGGTGCCCATTGGGCAATGGGCATCCTGGCAGTGCCCAAGGGGCAAAATGCCCATGCCCATGGGGCACTTTAGCACTGCCCATTGGGCGTAGGGCAATGCCAAGGGGGGCAAGGCCTAGGGGCAATCAGTGGGGGTGGAGGGGTCCCGCTGCCACTCTACTAGGGGATCGGTCTGGGCTGAAGGGAAGCCAGCGGTCAGGGTGGGCTGGGGGAGCAGGGGCTTGGTGGTCTGCCAGGGCAGCCTGCCTGCCTGCTTCCCGGGGGAGGGGAGTGGAGGGGGTCTGACTCCAGAGGGGTCTGCCGGGATGAGGGGGGTGTGAAGATCGCCGCTACTGAGATGGGGGTGGGCTGGACATTGAGGTGCTCCGGGGCACTGGGGGGTGAGGAAATCAGGGCTGGCCTATGATTTGTCGTGGGGGCCACATTCAGGCCGTGTGTGGGTTGGGGGGGCTGAAGAGGCAGCACTGCAGGGGTCTCAGACTGGCCAGCGATCGAGTTGGGATAGGAAACAGGGAGACTGACAGATTGGGACCGCTGTGCATGCACAGAGTTCCAGAACTGTCAGACTCTGGCGTGAATAGGCCCTCCCCCTGGGTTTTTAATGACATTTCCAATTGTGACCTGTGCATTGCACAGACAGCAGAGATTCGAGTGAGAAGCTACACTGAAAGAACAGTCGTGACGTAGAACATTTTCCCACCAATTCAGCACTTTTGGGAGAATCGGCCCCTCTGTTTCTATTCCATGAGATTATGGAATTTATCAATGTTTTTGGAAATTACATTGTGCAGTTCAATTTATTTTTCTGTGAAAACTGAAAAGTAATGGTTTTGTCTATAACATACAAAGGGACTGCTGTTCTCCATAGTTAGAACTGTTGTTTTACAATGAATACGTCATCTTCCATTTTATTACACAGATTTCTGAGATTTTTAATAGCGTTTTGGGCAATATATTTCAGAATTTCATCTGTTTATTTCTTTCCATGGAATTGAAACAGTGACCTTACTGATGGGATGTTTTTTGTTACTGAGGGCAGTTGCAATGATCAGTCCATGAACAATCAGTCTAATTTAGGTGACAAAGAATAAGTTGCAAAGAATAGAGACAATTGGCCTTACCCTATGACTTAAGTAAATTTTCTATTAATAAATGGTTTTGATCAGTTCTTGCAAACTCCACTGACCTCATGGTTGTTTATGGACTAATTCAAATTTAAACCTAATTTAAAGTTCAGTTAATTCAAATTGATTCAATAATACTGCTTAATTTCTGCACTTCATTACTGAATTAAAGATTAATTGTTGCATCAGAATATTGACTGTACAGATAACAGACTGATGGTTAACACGGTGTTTGTCCTTTGGCATCATCAGGCACTTTGGGCTACGAACCAGCATCATTCATTAGAATGGAGAATGTGTAGGAAACAATTGGAGCGTGTGGAAGGTATGCATGTGGACACAAAGCACAAAAACACTGCAAGGGCAGAAAATGGGAATGTCCTGATGTAGAAGTCTTGGCATCAAGAACTAAAGGAAATCAGATGTACCAGGAATGCACCAAGCTGTGAATTCATTTTAACTGCCAAATGGAAGGAGAAGTACCAATTTATAAAAGATCTTCCACTCCTTCAGGACACCACAAAACACTTTTCAACTAATTAACTGTTTTAAGTATAGTTTTCAGAAAACGTTGTAATTTGGGGAAACTCTGCAAATAATTTGTGAATTACCTGGTCCTACAAAGAGCAATGAGATAATGATGAGATGATCCATTTTTAGTGCGGTTGGGTGAGATTTGAATCCTGGCCAGGTCATCAGTAGAACTCCCTTACTCTTCCTTGAATGGTGCCATGGGATCTTTTACGTCCACCTGAGAAGGCAGGTGGTTTAACGTCTCATCTGAAAAATGGAACGTCCAACGACTACAATGAGGTGTCAGCCTAGATTATGTCAAGTCTTTGTCATGGGGAGTACAATATACCTTCCAACTCAGAGGCGAGTGCACTACCACTGAGACACAGCTGGAATTACACTCTTGCAGCATAATTCACCTTGCTTTTTCTATTTTATACAACATTTATCCCTTCCAACTGCTTCACCTAGTTAAGAAGATTGGTGACTCTGAAAAATGGAATCTGTCTGGATTTGGCATCAATTTAACATAAGAAGCTATACTGCAACCCTCTGCCCTTCCCAATATGACAAGGTTGTTGCAGACTGACAATTCTGAGTGATTCTCGACTCAGATAATGGGTCGAAGCCTTCTGATGACTGGTGACTACTGATGATCATGCTGTGGGGTTGGGTGTGGGGGGGACGCTGTATTGCACTGCAATGTGTTTGCATCTCTTCCTCTGCTCTTCAAATATTTAACCAGAAGGCTATTCTCAAACTCTCTGTTCAGTTTGTGAAACAAAGAATTAAGAGGATGTGACACAAAACAAATTATGTTGTCATTTCTGTGGTGAGGTGGTTAATTAGGGACAAAGTACATTCAGAGAGATCAAAAGGGATACCTCAACAAGCATGTCTTGCAGACCAGATTAGTTCTTATAATTACCTGCAGTATTTTTAGACTCAGCCATACTCACACGGGTAGAATCCACCTGTCACTCTACAGCTTTAAGGTCTTTTGAATAAGCAAATGAGCCTGTCTTTAGCAAAATAATGTCTGGCCAGCTACAGATAAGCTCTCTTCACAGCATAGAAACAAGCTGACTGGATTTTCATGATGGTTTCTAGCTCAGAATTGTCTCTCTCAAAATGAAGTCTCCAGCAGTCGAGACTGACAGTTATTCACAGAGCCCATTACTCTGTTCTGCTGACTGCTTCAGCGATACACAAATCCACAGGCACATAAAAACCTGACAAGCTCGTCACTTGGAGATCACCTCAAATGATTATAATTCAAGCCTTTATTAAGGAGAATATAAACTGACTTGTTCAAAAAGACCCAATATTGGCTCGAGTTTCTTGAATAATATTCTCAAGGGTACTTGAGGGTAAAGGAGAATGAAAAACAATTGAGAAGAATTCATGCACCTGCATTTTTTCACACAGCAATCCTTCACAATTATCAAGTGCTACAACAGGAGAAGATTTTTATTTGCACTTAAAAATGTTATGAATAAAACAGGACCTACTGACTTTCATATAGAAGCTAATGTACTTTGGTATTGCTATTTCACGTTCACAGAGATGGCTAGCCCCATCACAAAGGTGTCTTAAAATCAGTAATCATGTCACTGATCTTCCACTCATAGCTGAGTGCATTGGAAGATGAAGTGAAAAGTTCCCCTCCTGAATGTAAGCAATTCATCATACAAAACAACTAATCACTTTTAATTATCTTACTCAGGCTGCTCATGATGTTCCTTACACACACACACACACACACACACACACACACACACACACACACACACACAATCTGTGTGCCTTCTTGAATAGGATATTGGGCAAGATGGAAAGGGCCTTAAGAAAAGGAAAGTGCAAAGTTTCCTTCTCCTTTGTCATCTATCACATCTAGCCTCCCCCTACCTCCGCCAACACACACACACACACACACATTAAGGTACTTCATTCCTCCATCAAGGTTTCTCGTGGCACCAAAGAACGTACTTTGGCTCAAAACAGTTTAGTCTCATGATATGCTCTGAGAGTTTGGGAAGATTTCTAATCAGCTTTTATATTAGAGACATAATCCACAAGAATCCTGGATGCTATGGGAGGAGAATAGCATCAGATCAGCAGTTTGATCATTCTTGTAAAAACATTTTACCTTTTCAATTACAGATTCTGGTTACAATATGTGAAAGGAAATACCCAAAGGAAAAATATGAAGGTTAATTCCACATCATGATCTGTATAGCACTCCAACACTAGCAAGCTACAGCACAAACATGCAACAATGTAACACCTGAGGCAAGGTTGAGCCAATCAATGCAAATATTTAACGATCATATTAACTAAAGGAGAAAAGGGTGCTGCCGTAAGAATCTTAAAGGATTCAACTGTGGAACCCATGAGAGGTCAGCTTGTGTTCTGTGCTGGCAGGAACAGTGTTAAGCCGTCAGCAAGACATGAATTGCTCAGAAGTCTTAGGTGTGATTATGATTCTGAAAGATCAGTTTGATTTGATTTATTATTGTCACATGTATTAACATATAGTGGAAAGTATTGTTCCTTGCGCGCTATACAGACAAAACATACCATTCATTGAGACGGAAATGAGAGAGTGAAGAACATAGTGTTAAGTCATAGCTAGGGTGTAGAGAAAGATCAAATTAATGTAAGTTAAGTCCATTCAAAAGTCTGACAGTAGCAGGGAAGAAGTTGTTCTTGAGTAGGTTGGTACGTGACCTCAGACTTTTGTATCTTTTTCCCAGAGAAAGAAGGTGGAAGAGAGAATACCTGGGATCCTTAATTATGCTGGTTGCTTTGTTGAGGCAGCGAGAAGTGTAGACAGAGTCAATGGATGGGAGGCTGGTTTGTATGATGGATTGGGTTACATTCACGACCTTTTGTAGTTTCTTGCAGTCTTGGGCAGAGCAGGAGCCATACCAAGCTGTGCTACAACCAGAAAGAATGCTTTCTATGGTGCATCTATAAAAGTTGGTGAGAGTCATAGCTGACATACCCATTTCCTTAGTCTTCTGAGAAAGTAGAGGCATTGGTGGGCTTTCTTCACTATAGTGTCAGCATGGGGGGGACCAGAACAGGTTGTTCGTGATCTGGACACTTAAAAACTTGAACGTCTCAACTCTTTCTACTTCATCCCCATTGATGTAGTCAGGGGCGTGTTCTCCTTTACACTTCCTGATGTCGATGACAATCTCCTTCATTTTATTGACATTGAGGGAGAGATTATTGTTGCCACAACAATTCACCAGATTCTCTATCTCATTCCTGTACTCTGTCTCATCATTGTTTGAGATTTGACCCACTACGGTGGTGTCATCAGCAAACTTGAAAATCGAATTGGAGAGGAATTTGGCCACACAGTCATAGATGCATAAGGGGTAGAGGAGGGGCTGAGAACATAGCCTTGAGGGGCACCGGTGTTGAGGATATTGTGGACGAAGTGCTGTTGCGTATCCTTACTGATTGTGGTCTGTAAGTTAGGAAATTCAGGATCCAGTCACAGTGGGAGGTGCCGAGGCCCAGGCTACGGAGTTTGGAGGTGAGTTTCATGGCAGTAATAGTGTTGAAGGCTGAGCTGTAATCAATAAATCGGTTCAACAAGAGGTGGTGTGATTTTGCAGCAGACACTGTAAAACCATCGAAGGATTTCTATGGGGGAAGGGGATGGGACAACAAAACACCAATGTACAGGATGGAAATTAACAGGTGCAGCAAAATGGTGATCTCTCCACCAAGAACTATACACAGAGATACAGTTAAAAGGAATACTGAAGCAAATGCGGAGAAGTCCAAAGGATTACTGAATCTGATTGGCGTATTCCTGGAGCTATGACCATGTAATTCCTGCAGAAGTTTGAAAAAGGTAGTGCATTTCCTGTGCAAATCTATAAGTAGTTTAACACGACCCAAGAGGTTCAGATTCCACCACCACCGAAGAGGTCCATCCTTCAATTTGTCAATGCTTGAGAAATGCACTCATTGGTTCAACACTGCCCCAGGAAATACACTCTCTGACTTCACTATCATCCAGGAAGTTCACTCTCCAACTCCATCATCACCAAATGCATTCACTCTGTTATTTCCCATTTCCCCAAGAGGCTCACTCTCTGTTTCCCCATTTCCCCAAAATGTTCACTCTCCAATTCCAAGAGGTTCATTCCCTAATTCCTCATTTCTTTGAGAGATTCACTCTTTGAATTCTCATCTCCACCCCCACTCCCCACCACCTCCCCAAAGAGATTCATTCTCTGTTATAGAAGCTGTAATGGAAATCATTGAACTTAGGTGGGGAAAGGACAAGATAGAAACTGGATTCCTTTCATAAATACCCAATATCCAGGTATAAAAGTTTGAAAGGAATCACTTGAATGACATCAGAGAAGAAATAAAACAAAGAGATTGAGGAAGATATATAGAACACCTTCAAAGACGTAATGCTGAACATGTAGATATGCAAGTACTTAAAGCCAGCAAGCTCAGAATGAGCAAACACAACTTTAAATATGTTAACAAATTAGCAATGGCAACATATATTGATAGCATCATTAACGTGTGTGGCCAAATTCCCCATCAACTCAATTTTCAAGTTTGCTGACGACATCACCATAGTGGTACAGGTCTCAAACAATGACGAGACAGAGTACAGGAAAGAGACAGAAAATCTGGTCAACTGGTGCATTGACAATAATCTCTTCCTCAATGTCAAAAAAAATGGAGATTGACGTCAACTTCAGGAAGCGTAGAGGAGAATATGCCCTTGTCTACATCAACAGTGACGAAGTAGGAAGGGTCAAAAGCTTCAAGTTTTTAGGTATCCCGATCACTAACAACCTGTCTTGGTAACCCCCCATGCCGACACTATAGTTCAGAAAGACCACAAATGCTTCTACTTCCTGAGAAGACTAAGGAAATTTGGTATGTCAGCTATGACTCTCACCATCTTTTACAGCTGCACCATAGAAAGCATTCTTTCTTGTTGTATCACAGCTTGGTGTGGCTCCTGCTATGCTCAAGATTGCAAGAAACTACAAAAAGTCATGAATGTAGACCAATCCATCACACAAACCAGCCTCCCATTCACTACCTCTGTCCACCCTTCTCACTGCCTCAACAAAGCAGCCAGCATAATTAAGGACCACATGTACCCTGGACATTCTCTCCTCCACCTTCTTCTGCCGGGAAAAAGATACAAAAATCTGAGATCACATACCAACTGACACAAGAACAACTTCTTCCCTACTGCCATCAGCCTTTTGAATGGACCTACCTTGCATTAAGTAGCTATAACTGTAACACTACATTCTATGCTCTTGCTTCCTTCTCTGTGAACGGTATGCCTTGTCTGTACAGCGTGAAGAAATAATACCTTTGTATGGTAATACATGTGACAATAATAATTCAAATCAAATTGTAATTTCAAAATGTCCCAAGAACATTTTAAAGCAAAAAACTGATCTCAGAGCCAACAGACAATAGCAAGATACATGGCAAAACCTTCAGAGGTGGGGTTTAAGGAACATCTTAAAGAGAGATAGAGAGGTTTAGGGAGCACATTCCAACTGAATGGACAGCCAACACAGGTATAATGAAAGCTGGCAACACTGAAGAGGTCTGAATTAAAGGCATACAGATATTGTGGATGATTGTGGGGTTGAAGGAATTTACTGACCAATAAGGGATGAGGCCATGGAGGGAGTTAGAAACAATAATTTGAATTTGAGACATTGCATCACGGGGGGGGCTATATAGGTTTTCCATAACCCCAGTGTACAGGCGAAAATATTGGCGAGGTCAGCCAAGAGCAATTTAGACAGTGAGGTAAAGAGGAAAACTGACTTGTACTAATCCTGCAGGAAATAAGGACAACAATTTCCTTGGGTGTGTGCGACAAACACAGTAAATAAGAGGTGGAAGGGAAGAGTGGTTGAGCAGAAGACTGAAATAAATTATCTCAGTACCACAACTCAAGAATGAAAGAAGAAGCAAGAGCCATAAATCTTGCAAACAACGTTTGAAATGAAGATAATAAAATACTATAAATTATTCTACCTGAACTTTTCCTCCAAATATTCATGAGAAAAAGTGAGCAAACTACCTTCCCAAGACAAAGATATCCCAAGAGACATCCATGACATCTTTGCAAAGTGTAAGTTTCAAAAAGCTTTATGTACTCAAAGCAAATAAATCATCCAGGATCAATGTTCTATACCTCAACTGTGAGAAAGAGACCAAAGGAATATGTGAGGCATTGATAATTACTGTTCGGATTCGATTTGAAATAAATCTAATATGCACCCAATATTTAAAAAGGGTAACAAAACAAACACAAGAAATTACAGACCCATCTGCCTTATTATTGTTCTAATACATTATTAATTATATTATGTAGTATGATTTTAACAAAGAATGAAATTGATTATCAGGATTAAACTGGCAGATTATTTTTAAGTGAAGAATCTGGTCACAAAATGGATTCAAAAGGGGAAACTATACTGCCTGATGAATCTCCTTAATTTGATTGCTAAGTCACAACTCATGTGAAATGTCCCGTGACGCACTGTATCTGGACTGCCAAACCACTGCTTATGAAGTTTACGGGCAGCATGGTGGCACAGCCATTAGCACTGTTGCCTCACACTGCCAGGGACCTGGGTTCGATTCTCATCTTGGGTCACTGTAAGTGCAGAGTTTGCACATTCTCCCTGTGTCTGCTTGGGTTTCCTCCCACAGTCCAGAGATGTGCGGGATAGTTTGATTGGTCATGCTAAATTGGCACTTAATGTCAGGGGATTAGCAGGGTAAATAAGTGGGGTAACAGGAATAGGGCAGGGTGGGATTGTACGCTCGATGGGCCAAATGGCCTCCTTCTGCACCTTAGGGATTCTATGATTCTATTCTAAGTTCAACGTGAAAGACGTTGTTAACTGAACTCAAAGTGGTGGAGTGTTGGTGGTAACAGAAAGCAATTACAAATTATTTGTAATGAACTAGTACGCCTTGGAGGCATTATGTCAGTTTGTGTGTGTATGTATGTGTTGTGGGGTGGCGGCGGGTGCATGATGAGTACTAAAAGGTTGCTAAATGACTATTTCATGCTGCAAAACAAAACCTACATCGCTCGATTATCTTGTTGCTCAACAAAGCAGCAAAAAGAAAATTGCTGCCGTTTCCAAATAAAGACAATTTTTATTTTCCCACTCCAAAATGCTTATAAGTTAGTGGAATCAACTGCAAATGGTGCTTTCCTAATTTCCTAATTCAGGTGCTAATCTATTTTAAGTGAGCCAATATTTTACCCTATTAACACAATTAATGAGGGCTCCAAGTATTTTTGCAAATTGAGTCAACAGGTTTACTAAATCCTGAATGAATATGTGGGGAAGTTATGACTGAAGCAACCAATTCCAATGGCACTTATCAACCATAGTGGGGGAAGAAGGAGATACAATTTGACTTTGAAGGGATCATCAAACCAATGATCTAAATCTGTAATGTTATGTGGCTACCTCATTTTTTTACTGAAAGATAAGGCAGGGAATAAGAAATGAGTGGAAGTACATCAAGAGTCAATACACACTGTGGGGATGGACAGAAAAACATGCCAAGGTGAAAAGAAACAAAGATACAGTCTCTGGATAAGCAGCTGTTCATGAGAGGTGAACGTCCACAATAGACACTGTGGAGCTAGGTGGTACCACAGCAACAGCCAACAGAGCCAAACCCCCATCAGTAAAGATCAGTGCGGACGCTGGAGAGCCACATTAAGTAGAAGATGAGGCAAAAGTCATGGGAGGAGGACCGGCGGTCAGTCTGCTGGTGGATACTGAAATATAGAATTTTGGTCTTTTGGAATTGAGGGATACGAGGACCAAGGGGAAATCAAGTTGAGACTGAAGATCAGGCATGATTTTACTAAATGGCAGAGCAGGCTTGTAATACCTCACAAAAATGGACGGGCACAAAATAGTTAATGAATGAATGATTTATTAAGGTAAGTAACTATGCACAGAGAGTGATATAAAGGCTACATACTCCAGAGTCTTTACTGGCAGGGAAAACCCATGCTCAGCTCCAGGATGGTACAAGTGGCCAAATGGGTCACATGACCTTCCAAGAGCTTATCCCTTATAGGGGCACACTATCACAAGACTCAAGAGGTTGGATAGTCTACTTTGTTTTACTACTTTGTTTCACTTCTGAAAAATATATTGGAGTTAATATCCCATGATTGAATCTATTCTAACTATGGAAACAAACTTAATCATTAGGAACAATTCAGTATCATAAATTAAACAAACTGCAACTAAGAAAATTCATCAAGTTTTCATCAACCAACTGAATGCTTCATAGACCTCGGAAAAGAACGAGTAAAAGTTCAGACTGAGACACAAGTCTGTCCTTTGTTTTGCCTGGTTACACAGGAGAGTAAGAATGAAATTGAGCAAAGCATGTCTTTATAGTTAATGGGTAAAAATCTTTAGATAGCAACCAAGTAATAAGGAATTCACTGAGCGTTTCACACCATCAACACTCGAGCAAAATGGCATCTGGAGATTGGAGATAAAATGTTGCCTAGTTCAGTTTATCAATTTTAAAAAAAGTTCTGTAAATTTATTACTGATTCCTGTGTGTGGGTGTTTACATTAAATATTTGTATACATTCAAGGGAGAGGTATGGCGCAGCAAATGGCTGGATGATCTCATTGTATTTTAAAACAGCAATATCAAACAGAAAAAACTTAGCCATTTTACATGCACTAAAACATCACACCACCTTTTGCACTGGTCTCAGTATTTGCTGCTATTAATGGTGCTTCCTATCTTACTGATCTGGGGTCAGATTTCACCTTTTGAGGTGGAAATCAGGGATTGGAAATCTTCCAAATGTCATGATCCTACCTCCAGCAGAAGTTTCATCTGGGGGCAACATGCATGGACTAGAGTTGAGCTTGCTGCTCTTCACACCAGCATGGAGGCACAAATGGAGGTATAAGCAGAGGAAGATCAAACTCACCTGCAGAGTAATAAATTGCACACCTCTGCCACCATCTCTGTGCTGCGATAAAAAAATCCAAGGTCTCCACTGAATGTCGCTATTCGCGCTGGAACTTCAAACCGAGAGTAATTATTTTCATTGCTGACTAATTGCTTAATGTCCCTGTTGATCCACGTGAAGGAATCTACGATGTTCCTGTGACTTCTTCCTGAGTTGTCTGAGAAAAGATAGATCTGAGGGCCTGCTGGCGTAACCTGTCTTTGCACTCCTTTGCATGGCTGCATTTTGTCATATGAACATGCAGCAGTCACTGCATGGCACATTTAGCAACCAATATGTCATAACATTCCTAGTATGTTATATGCCTAAAAATTGTACCTGGGTATTTTGGAGATTTTAATGTCGGCGCAACTCGTGGGCCGAAGGGCCTGTTTGTGCTGTAGTGTTCTATGTTCTATGTTCACTACTCAGAGAATAAATAAACTAAAACAACCCATCAGGTTACTATTATTTTTGTTTAGTCAGGATCCATGTAAGGAAAATAAATACAGTACTTTCCATGTTTATCAATAATTAACTTAGCAAAGCAAATGCAAATGATTATGGAATGTGAACTGCAATTTGCATCAAGTACAAATCAATTTCTCATGATATTTTACACTTATTTTGTGCCAGAGACTGGTCCCACAAACAGCACTGGCACATCTCCACATCATGTCGAGTTCCTCCATTTGCAGGCCTTCAAGGATGTTCTTAAAATTAAGCTTTTTTGGGGCAAGGACATTCATCAGCAGCTTTTAAATAGATAACATGTATTTCATTTATTCAGAAACTGACAACAATTTTAAGTTTTCTTGTTTTAAGTCATTCCACTTTGTCATGGATATAATGGGGATGGTATGTACACTTAGCTTAGGGATTTTCACTTCAGCATCATTTCATGCTTCGGGCTGATGTAATGTCATACAATCAGCTTCTGCTGCTCCCCAATCCTTCTGCTGGCTACCTCTCCCACACATTAGCCCACCCATTGCACTTGCAGTTCCTCTGGAAGGTCGGCAGCAGGAAGGGTCAGGCAGCAGGAAGTTGAAAAAGTTAACATATTACTTTTACATATTTAAGTTTATTTTATTATAAAACTAATTTCATTTGAGCGTAGAAATATGTCATTGGTTTTTTAAAACTTTATTTTGTGGTGTGCATGATATATAGCTGCATAAAATCAGTCAGCTTACTGTAATGATCTGTTGTAGATTGCAGCTGCATAATAAATTGGATGGTGCACCACTGGAACCCTTAATGATAGGCAGGTTAAAGAATGAAAATATTTTGGTAGGGTAAGAAGTCTCTGACTTTTAATGTATTATTTTGTTGATTATCAAGTGCTGATCATATTGAAGGCAGAATCAACTTAGAACAACTACTAAGGAAAGAGTCAAACATTGATCAATCTAGGGTGCAACATTTTCACTGTTGGTGTAAAATAATCATAATGGCCGAAATTCTTCAACCTCGCCTGGAGCTGGAATCATCTGGCCCTGCTGATGTGAACGGAGATTTGGCCGTGAGCCAAATTCGCCGTTCTCACTGGTAGTGGTAGTGGGGCACACAAGACCAGAGAATAATTCCTCCCAGTCAGCCATCCCAATTATATCATTGGACAGTCTCAGTTTAAGCATAGATTTAAAAAGTTACTAACTGTCTGCTTAAGATTAAAAAACATTCTCAATAAAAAATGGCTAAAATGCTTACCTAAAAAGCATTACTTAATTAATTTAGTTATGCTTCAGTTTCACAAATTTCCATGTAAGCTTACACTTTCCAGTCTCTGAAGCCAGCTAACAGAACAATGGGAACACATCACCAAACCCATGGCAAAAAGTTTCTGCCTATGTGTACATTGTAATCACCTCAACAGCCCTGTTTTACACATCTCCGTACAGCAGAATAACAGCAAACTGTTAATCTATCACTCATACAAACAAAATGATTCCAGCATTAAAACAACTCTGCCATTTTTTAGTGTACTTATCATGTTGGCAGTAGTCACCTGGGAGTAGACCAATGTTGGTCAGGGGCTGAAAAGGGGCAGCTGAAGTCTGCAAACCCTACTTGAACTGCAGTAATCTGAAGCTTGAAACTGGTTTGAACTGGTTAAGTTTACTTAGTTACGAAGAAAATATTTTAAGGCATAAACCCTTATTTAGCCAGAAGGTAATGAGGTAATGCTACAAAGGACCTTGGGCTAGGGCCAGTGAGGGAAAAATACAAAATAAGCAAGGAAGTTTGAACCAACAATGAAGCATATCTTAGAGGAGGTAAGGAACAGGATAAAGAATGGAGTTTCAGAACCAGCTGTAGCAAAACTCCAGAGACTAACCAAGCAGAAGAGGAAAACCCTACATCAGAAGACGTGGAGATGTCATTCAAAGGGAAAAGAGATGCCTGACCAGCATAGCTCTTTTTCTTCAGTAATATCTCTCATATTCTGTGATTACTCAGGAATTGCCATGGAAACCAATGGGGGTGCATTTTAGACTGAATAGTTTTGATACAAACTGCACGCTTATGTTCTAACGAGACCTATGATTTACATGTATACTGTCTAACAAGATAATAAAGTGAATTACTAATAGAGACAGGACTGCCTCCTCTTCTCTTTGTACCGAGCTGATAATCATTGCCGGTAATATGTGGACAACACCCAACATCAGAAAAGGAGTACAAGCAGATGTATGTACACCAAAAGCTATCTGCGAGAACTGGTCTTGCTTCAGTGAGGATAGGCCTTGATTATTAAAATGCAAAGCAATTTGTGAAAAGCCCAACAAAAATATAACCGAATACTATTGTTGTTTTTCTGCTTCGAAAGAGCATAGCAGTCAACTCCAAGTTAATGAAACTTGATCTCTCAAAGAGTAGATTACGAAAAAAGAACTCCACTTGTTTACAGTCTTTCTGCTGTCATCTCTCTACCTCCTATTTCCTCTGGATGCCTTTGTAAAACTTTCCATCTCTTATTTTGTATGTATTATTCCTACTATCTGTCTTTTTGCATATATGGCACACACTTTCTGTAAACAATTATTTTGGATGTGCACATGATCGAAAAGAACCACAAATGACAAATGAGAACATCATGCATGTTTGGCTTTCTATAAATCTTCCTCAGTCACTCTTTCTGAACTCGGAACTTAGTCTGTCTCTTACATATCTTCTTTTTCCCTTCTGTTCTTATTTTCTTGATAGATTATAAAATTTTGCTTGGTCTGAAAAATCCTTATGCTGGCAAGTTGTATCAAGTAAATTACTGATTTAATGTAATTTCAGTGGATTGAAGCAACATTGCCAAATAAATACATGCCCATGACATGCAAATGTGGGAAAGTGCATGGACACCAAAGCAACCGGAAATTGCATCCTTATTACGAGTGCAACTTTAAACTTCAATAATCCGGGATGTGCATATGATGGAAACAAACTAAATGGCAACAAAAATATGATTCATAAACTTGCTTTAATGTTAATTGCTGTTAGTGTTGCTAACACTGTTAATTTCTTTTTCATTTGATCTCACTGAAGTTGAAGAAAAGTGAAACTGTGTGATTTGACAAACAGAACATTAAAAACAACTGGATGACTGATGTTCTCATTTGACATTTATAATTTTCTTCCATCATGTGCTCATCCTTTAAAGCTGTACAAGAATTTTATGATCACCCTATACAGAAGTAACAATCAGAAAATTATGATATAGCACCTCCTCTTTGTCTCAATTAATGGCAAGTCATGACTTTGAGACACTAAAGTTGCACCACTCATCAACATTGCAATGATGTGATTCTTTTTGAAAATGGTCCCATGCACCGTAGTGATAAAGTACAGAATTTTTGCATTGTCAATTAGAAGAATAAGTTAGTTCCCTTTTATCTTTACCTTTTTTCCAAAAGTAAAACACATCAAAAGATTAATTGTACACTGTGGATCTCAATGCCACTGTTGGAATTTTGCCTATAATCAAATACCTTAATCACTTTGTATGTGACAGACACTTCTCCCTGTGCTTTGCTTTCCATTCTATTCTATTCATAGTCTCATAAAAATGCACAGGCTCAATACAAATGACAGAGAAGCTTGGGAAAAAAAAAACAAGCACAGTGCAATAAATATTCCACTGTGGTGCTTCTTGAGCCAAACGATTAGAAACGAAAGCTCAGTAAATTAACTGCCATTTTATTTGTACAACTTTACTCAAGACAGCTTCATCTCATGCCCAAACCTAATGGTACCTTGTAATTCATTACTTGCTACATCTTTAGTAACACTTCCTTACAGTGGAATAGTGCTAGTTTGGTTTGACCAATTTATCATGCTGAAAGTAAGATGGTCTTCTTTGTCACTCTACATATTTCAAGGTTTCCTACTTTGTGATTGTCACTTCCATGATGGTAAATGAACAGAGTTCTTGGTGACTAGGAAATACAAATAAATTTCAACAAAATCAACATTTTATAGTCGTATATTTCAAGCTTTAGCCAAACAGTATTCTGTTGTTTGAGTTTCCTTTGGAAAAATACAACAGAAATATATGACTTCAAAAGCAATTATTCATGGTTTGAATGCTAATAAATTTCAAGCATTGGAAGGTAATACAGAATGTATATAAAAACATGCACCACACAAATAAACACTTTGGGCCCAATGTTGTTTGCAGTGGTTGGGGATGGTAACAATACAGTGCATAAGATCTTGGGGAAACAAATCCATGTTCCTACACTCAGGCCTCTGATTTTAAATAATAAATCGGGGCCATATTACATCAAATGCAATCTACATATTTAAAAAGAGTACACTAATGCAGTCCTCATTCATCTACTCAAAAGTGAAGTTAAGATCATAACATGGCAAAGAGGCAAAGGGTTCAGACAAATTATGTAATTGCCTCATATTAACTCTCTATCCCCTCCCCCCTGCACCTACTTACTGCCAGGCGGGGGAAGTTTAAATCAGGGCCATACAATTCAGGGCAGTGAAAATGAGTTTGTTCTTCAGAAAGGTGTTCAATTATGATACGATTTTGGTGGAGCTCTGGATGAAAGGACTCAAACGATTGACCTCACAGACTTCCCATGTCAGTTTACAGACAAGGAATTGTCACAGAAGTCTAACTGCCAGAACTGCAGAAAGCTATTGAGAGGAGAAGCAAAAAAAGAGGGAGAATGGCAAGAATGCAGGGATTGGAAATCATGAGAACATAAGGTAAAGAATAGAGATTAGCTTTATTTTCCCCCTGACTGTGTCATAAAGGGTGGAGTTGGGGGACTGGAGGAGCATGAAGTTGTCTGGCAATGTTCTTCGGCATTGACTTCAGGAGCAGGAGGAGACAGCTCACCACACAGAAGTAAAATATATTTTAAACTTTTTTCATGGTGATCTCCAACAGTACCCTTGAGTCTACATTTTAGTCCACATGTAGATTTTATCATCTTTAATGCAGCTGAGATGACTATCTGCAGGCAGTCCCAAAATCTGCAATTTTGGGAAGGAATCTTATCACATTAGTCCCCTCGTTCCTAATGCAATATGATACTGGAATGCTATATTTCAATCTTTAAAAAGAAGCCTTTATCAAATTATTCTCTAACTCCATTCATTCATATCTTTCAATTCTGAAACAGTGGCTGTCTGCTTCACAGATGCTGTTTAACCTGGATTTGCTTTCAGGTTAAACAGCTTCTTTTGTATCCTTCTTTATTTTACTTTTTTACTACTGCTCTTTACAGCTGATAGTTCATAATTTGTTTTTGGTAAAAAAACACAAATGATTTGATTTTTTTCCCTTATGCAGCAAGAATGTGATGTAAATAAATAGACAATGAAAAGCATAGAGCTGCAGGATCTGACGCTATGATTTGAGTTAAAGTAATACCAGGTTTCTCAGCAACAAGTAACTGGGAAATGACCCATAAGCTCTCTATCAAATTGAAATCATTTTGAAAATAATCTTTTTAAAATTGGAAAAGCAAAGAAATGATCCTTCCCCTCAAATCTAATTCAACATCTTGGAACTGTGCTAGCACATAGTAATCCGTACATGATAGCTTAGCTCGGTTGTCTGCAATCTCACCTCCAAGGTTTACGGTTCAACCTTACTTCAGGTTCTGAACACATAATCTAAGCTGGCATTTCAGTGCAGTTCTGAGAATATTGCACTGCTGAAGGTGCACAGTGAAACATTAAATCAAGGCAAAGTATTTTACAAATTTTCAAATTTACCGGTTTGCCTGGCGCATTCTCCAACAAAATAAAGTGGTATTAGTCCAATTCCCATAACTAATTGAAGTGCCTTATTTCTGATCTGGGCAGTACATTTTTCTCTTTTGCACATGGGCTTCATGAATCTCTCTAAATGCAGACTGACTAAACAGGATTTCTTTGGCCAATAGAGGTAGGCGGGTGGGTAAATTCATGCCGTCAGCCAATGTGCTGGCACCATCCAGCCTCCGAGCCATTATTCTGGAGACCAATTCAGAATGGAATGGCTCCCCACCTGTGAGTGAAAGGTGGCTTGTCATGATTATTTATCAGCCAATTAAGGCTTGTTGTCTGTGGCTGTCTGCAATTTCCCAGGCTGAGGACCTCCATTTGACATCAGTATTGGGGTTTTAACCCCATATTCAAATCCAGCCCATGGCCAAACACAAATAATTAAGTACCTTTATTTTACAACACACAAACATGTAGTGCAAGTTACAATTCAATTTGTAAAAATGGTTCACATGTAATGATGCAGAATAATAAACATGCCATACTTCTCCACATCAAAGGATCACCTTCCTTGATTTAAACAGAATGACACCAAATGATCTATAAGCATCTCCAGCCTCAATTTCACTGAAAGCCTTTTGCAGATTTTACTTTAAAAACCTAATTCTCTCCATATGCCTCGAACCTATTGTTTATGTTTCTCTGTTGACAGCCAGAATAGTATGAAAGGCTTTCCCTGGCAGGTTTCTCAATCGCTACATCAGAGAAAGGTAGTTCATTTGCCTCCTGCATTTCGAACGTCAATTTGAGTACAGGATGGAGCCCATTAAGACATATATGGAAATTTATCACATGCAGCTGCAGATTTAAAATATTTGATAGATAAAGCAATAGAGGGCTATGAGGAAATGGCACAGAAAAGGAGTTGAGGACAGCGCAGTTCAGCCATGATCATATTGAATGATGGGGCAGGCTTGAAGGGCATGGTAGCCTACTTCTGCTTCTATTTCTTGTGTTCTTAAATGTAACAAACGTGTCATTCACATATCAAAAATATGCAAAGGGTAGGATGTTAAGTGTCATTCCGTTGTAGACATGTTTCTCAATGGAACTCAACAAATACATTTATAAGAGCTACACCTAGAGGGAATCCCATAGCAACACCATCTGTTTGGGCATACATGATGTTGTTAAAATTGAACTCAACTGCTCGAGTTACTGAGTTCATCAGTTCGATGAATGCTGATTCACACAAAGGTGACAGGTCTAGATTACCACAATATAGTGCTGCAGCACAAATATTTATGGCTTCCTGAAAGGGAACATGGGTGAATAGGCTGGCAATGTCAAATGAGACATGGAAACAGCACTGCTATTGATATGCAAGTTCAGTATGGTCTTCACAAATGGAAGACTTATTCAATGCTGGTTGTAACAATTTGCCCAACCATTTGATCAATTCACGTTGTGCAGAATTGATTGTACATAAGAGAGTGTAAAGGGATATCACTTTTGTGCGCCACAATGCTTTGCAATTAACCATCAGTCACCATTAACCAATGCATTCTCCATGGAAATACTCTACAAATCATAGTTCATTGCCAACCAAATCAGCACACTCAAACATTATGAATTAATTGATTTCCCTTGCATTGTGTTCTTGCAAAAGTCCTGATGAGTGCAAGACAAAAAACTTCAAAAAACCTCTTTTTACTCAATCTAAGGTGCAGCACTTCAAAAATATTGTGAAACATTTTGGGATATTCTGAGGATGCAATAAACGTGTTTCCTTCCTTAAGGTAGCAGAATGCAACTTACAAAAAAGTGAAAGACTGCAGGATGAACTTTTGTTCTGACTTGGGTCTTCAACACTTGCGTCCTGAAGTGGAACTTTGTCAGGAAAGTGATAACACTTTCAAAGTGATGGCCAACAAGTGACTGGAGAACGAAATTGCTGAAGAGAGCAAGCAGGTTCCGGGAACTATACTCCCAAACAACATTGAGAGAATGGCAGCCTGCCAATGTACTGCACCCTCACCCCCCAAATTCTGGAGATCGGTTATGCTCCAAATGCCAAAAGCTGACTGGAAAGTTCATGTAGCCTTCTGATCATTGGCTGCTGCCCTTTCTGCTTCCTTAATAATGCCCCAGAGACAAAAAGCTGGCAGCTGACCAGCACACTAGCCCAGCCCCTTCACCTTCAAACTTGCCTCTGACAGGTTTCCAAAGTGCAGTCCTCTAGGTGGGAATTGATAAACATCTATTTCTCATGCCCAATTTCCCACTGTTTATCTACTTCACTTGTATTTCAGAAGATGTCCAATTCAAGAAACTCAAGATATTGAAATAGATTAACATTCAATACCACGGCTACATTTCTAAAATCGGAAGTGAAATAACCATTTCAAATAAAAAGAATACGCTATGGAAACCAAGTTGAATAAAAGGACCACTTTCTTTGAGTTATGTAGGATTCATCAATTAGCTCATCACATCTATGATCTGATTTGTGTCTCAGCCATGTACCTCTCTGTAAGTTGGGCAGTTATCACTTGCACATTCCAGACCAGTACAATATGTTGTTGAATAATAACAATAGGAACTGTTGGAAAAACTCAGGTGAGATAGTATCTGTGGAGAAAAAAAAGAGTTAATGTTTCAGGTTGGTGCCTGTTCATCAAACGGTGCTGATGACTTGTTGAGTAATTTCCAGCTTTTGCTCTTTTCATTTTAGATTTCCAGTATGTTGCTTTTGTATAATACTGTTTATTGCTGAAGCTGGTTATATTTTTGGCTTTAACCAATTTTTTTGCAAGCTGTGTATGAGCATCAAGTATGCTGAATGCCTCCTATGCAACATTTTGCCTAAGTGTGGATGATGACATGCCTTCTGCCAACTCAGCTATATCCTGCAACTGCATAATACACGTTTCTGCCTTCCCAATCCACAAGGCAAGAGAATTGGTGCACATGAGTCAGGAATGTCAATAACTCAATACATGGTTCTACTTTAATTGCTTAAATGCAGTAAGAAATCTCACAACACCAGGTTAAAGTAGCTACCAAATAAACCTGCTGGACTTTAACCTGCTGTTGTGAGATTTCTTACTGTGCTTACCCCAGTCCAATGCTAGCATTTCCACATCTTAATTGCTTAAAGACAGCACATCGAAGTGGGAAAGACAAGAACTGGAAAAGGTCTTGACAAGCTGCATTTGTTCTGCTTTTGAGCAGCGTGTCCTCAAAATATAGGGAGATACAATTCAAAAAGAACTAGGAGATGGGGATGTAGACGATGCTTGACCTCAACTCAAGACTGGAAGCATGCTTTCATTCCTTTAGCATCCATCCGATGTCATGCACTTGCCAACACCAGGACTTCAGTTGAAAGCTATATGCCACAATATTATACTGTGGGCATGTTGGAAACATTTTTCTTCCATCTGCTTCATTTGGTATGGTATTGTTCAAGATTTTCGCAGTGCATTAAAGTTTATTTATTAATCACAAATAAGGCTTACATTAACACTGTAATGAAGTTACTGTGAAATTCCCCTAGTCACCACACTCCAGTGCTTGTTCCGGTCAATGCACCTAACCGGCACATCTTTCAGACTGTGGGAGGAAACCGCAGCACCCAAAGGAAACCCACGCAGAAACAGGCAGAATGGGCAAACTCCACACAGAGCCGGGAATTGAACCCAGGTCATTGGCATTATGAAGCAGCAGTGCTAATCACTGTGCCACCGTGCCTGTGTCAACGGTGCATATACAACTATTGTAGGAGATTTAATTTGTAGGAAATTTGAAAGTAAATTAGGAAAAACACAAACCTGATATTTGGATGCCAGCTTTGAAAAGAAAAAGAATGCTTTCTGGGAAAGAGAGAGTTATAAATGAGAACACCTTTTATCTTATGGCAGCCACTAAAGATTCAATAATCCACGTATGATGTACTGATACATGGGTTAGAAATTCCACAGTCCATACATGACAACTTCAGGGATATTTACAATATAGCCCTCTTGCCATTGACTACAATATACTTGCTCTTGCAAATGATGCTTAATAAATCTGTAGATGTGGGCTACAGTATTTTATTGAAGTTTTGCTCATAGGTTCAAAAAGGCTGATGATAATGAAAAGTTCAGCAGCCTGGTAACCACAAGTAGTGTAATACTTGGCCTGCAGTTTGGTTGCAAGTCGTGCTGAAGCATACGACACAACATAGGCATCACATCATTGGTGAGTTTCAATCTTTACATGTTTTGCTGTACCTATCAAGCTAAATAATTATGCTGTAACTGACAGGCGTAGTTGGCAGGATATTGGAAAAAATGTGCCCTCGTCCCAAGAATACATTTGTTCCCAGTCAACCATGCATTTTTTTTCCTTCACTTTGTCCAAGGGGCAAACTTTTATAATGCCTTACATTACTATGCTAACTGATCGTTTCCTTTGCTGCTGTGCTGCAGATCATGAGCAATGATACAATTTTTCAGGTTCTAGCTGACCTTCATAGGCACAGCAGTTTCTGGCGTACAGAGTACTGTGGGCAACATCTGCATTATTCATTTCTATTTTGAAATAACAACTATTAATTGCCATAATTATCCTCTACGGTGACTATAAAGCTAGGGATCATAGATATGTGTAATTGATGATAAAGAACAAGGTGAAGAATAGTTGAGGCATAGGCAGGTAACCAAGGACTGAATATATGATGTCCTGATAAATGGAGTTGGACCATACACTTGTTCTGCCCTTTTCTTTAAAATCTGGGGACAGGAGCAATCTGCTTTTTTCCCGAATGCTCTGAATATTTGTCTTCAAATGACCATCATACAAACCTCGCCTTCTCTTCTGGTTCACCCCCTACTAATTAACACACATTCACAACCTGGGCCACCTCACTTTACAGAATTGAAGGATACAGGTTGCAGACTACATTTATGATTTTAAAATAGAGAACTATGCAAGCTCATGTTACCCACAATGGCTGGTGTGGCTAAAATTGATCTATGGCTCCATCTGAAGAAGTTCGGCAGAGACAGAAAAAATATTTCACCAGATGTCTCAGACTACCACAATTGGTCAGTGAAAACACTATTGTTCAAAAGCAGACAACTGTGAGCCTCCTATCTGAGGGATCAGAGTGAGTGAGGGGAGTTGAACGATCTGAATTAGTCTTAGGGAAATCAGAGCATATGATAATGCTGAAAAAAAGTATAAAATATAACTCCTTAATTTTCAGGCATGTGCATCTCTACATCTTTTGATGTGTAGTAAACACTAGAAATGGCTGAATTGAACTTAGGAAAGGCTATTGAGACTTTTGATAATTAGCAATACTGAGACTGATTAATGAAACAATGGCTAGAGAACAACTATAGTTGTTTTTTTTTCTTTATGCTTTCTTGGAATGTAGATGCCACTGGTGAGTCCAAAATCTATTGTCCATCATTAACTGCCCTTGAACTGAATAACTCCCAGGGCTATTTCTGAGAATAGTTAAGAGTCAAATACATTGCTGTTTAATGTATAGAATGGGAGTGTAATCTTTCCAATTTCATGTTTCTATTTCAAGACTTTGCATAATATGCAGCCCACACCGGCCCTCAAAGGATATAGTATTTTCCTTGTATCAAAAGTAAAGTTACTTTATGTAACATTATTTACTCAACATATGATCAGTCTTTCTTCTACATCTGATTGAAATATTTATTTTTTAAATTGATCTCCTTAGGCATTAATCTAGATAGTCCCTAGGTAATCATCCTGGCAGTTCTCTTCTGCACATTTGCTCAAACCTAATATCAGTCAACGTTTGAAGAAACCAAAAAAGGTTATATACCCAACGTGGATATTTCAAAGCTTTGTTTAAAGAAGAAAGGAAGAACTTGCATATCTTTAATGTCCTCGGCTTATTCCAAAGCAACTCACAATCAAATAATTAATTCTGAAATATAGTTACAATTATTACGTAGCCTAACATAGCAGTCACTTTGCTACAAACAACAATGGGGTGTGACTAACGATCCTGACTTGTGGATGAATGGTGGGCAGACCAATGAGCAACTTACATGTTTTTCAGAAGTGCTATGGTATTTTTTTTACATTTTCTTGAACAAAGGACAGGCCTTTGTTTAATGTATCTCCATTAATGTAGTGCCATTCCTTCGGAACTGCTTGGGAGTTTTAGGCTAGATTATGTGCTTAAATCCTGCTGGAGGGCTTTCAGTGCACAAACCTCTGATTCAGGCAGTGTTGCCACAGAGTCAATTTGAAGTTTGTTTAGCCCAAGTATAGTGATCTCTGCTTTATATTTATAGCTCTAGAATTAAAACCCAAAATCTTATTCGCTTTGCATGACAAACAACATGGTTTTGATAGCTTTTACTTGAAAACGTAGCAATTAACTAATCATCAAGCTCCCTTTTCATAAATGATATAATAGTTTCTATACACATTGTTCATCAGCTTTGCTTTATGAATGAATTGATTAATGCCCTCATGCAGAAAATTGAGGTTGGAAAAGTTAGGACTGTTCCTCTTAGAGAAAAGAAGGTTGAGAGGAGATTTGATAGAGGTATTCAAAATCATGAGGGTTCTGGACAAAATAGATAGGGAGAAATTGTTTCCACTTGTGAAAGGTTTGAGAACAAGAACGCACAGATCTAAATTAGTAAAAGAAGCAATTATGTGTGAGGAGAAACTTTTTGATGCAGAATGAGGTTAGGGTTTGGAATGCAATGCCGGAATGTGTGGTGGAGGCAAGTTCAATTGAAACAGTCAAAAGGGAACTAGGCTCTTATTTGAAAAGGAAACATATGCAGGGTTACTGGGAGAAAGCCAGGGGGGTAATGGTACTAGATGGTTTGCTCATTCAGAAAGCTGGTGCAGACATGATGGGCCAAATAGCCCTCTTCTGTGTCATAGAAATTCTTTGATTCTAACAAATAAAGAAAACAATGGAACAGCAAAGTCACAAAATGGACTCTGTGGAACTCCACCTATGACCATGCCTCACTCCCATTAAAGACAATATCCTGCTGATGGGATTTTAACCAATTACTCCTGTGAAATAATTATCGTTATCCCATTTGATCTAATATTACTTAATAAAGTTGAAGTCAGGGCCGAAAAGAAAGTTCCAAGAAACATGTTAAAAAATGTGAGTGTTATATATTTGACTGGTCATTTAATGTCCTTTTGTCAAGGGGAAGGCAAGAGCAAAATCAAAGATATTAAGAGAACTAATTTATAAGGAATTGAATTTTAAAACCAAGGGCCAAATTATATCTGAGCATACCTTGAGGATTTTATTCCTTCTTTGAGACAAAATGAATAATGCTTTGGTCAAACTTGATAAATTCAGCTTTTTTTTGTGTTTTCATGATGATGAACAGGACAAATGTCCAATGTCAGAATTGGGGAATGTAATAAGCTTGAACTTATGTTGACAGTGGGCATAATAAATCTCAAGTTAATTATTATTATACAGGTCAGGTAAAACACTTTTTATCACTTCCACAATGAGCTAAAAAAAAGAATCAAAATGACACTTCAAATTAATTCAAATTCAACATTTAGCATAGGTTTAATGGACAAAAATAACTCACACGATAAGTTAAAATAAGATTGAGTGAGTCAGACAAACATCAATTATCCTCTACTAATGCTATCAAAAGTGACCACTCTGCTGCTGACACCTTTCAAGTTCTGACTGAGCTAGCCAAAGGTGTAAGTCAGTCAGCAATGCCTGAAGTAATTTCTTGAATAACTATATTTGTACCTAGGGTACTCCCTTGCCAGTATGAACTTCCCAAGGTCTTGGGAAGTCATTGAACCTACCTATATATTTATACATCTAATGAGAATCAGAGCATCAATGTTATAAGGAAATATTCTGCAGAAAAAAGTATTAGCTGAAACTACAATTACCATTGACATACATATCAACTATCTTGTCTACACTTGTGGCTCATTGCTCCTTGCCAATTACAAGCAAGGCAGCAGATTTATGCAAAGACTGTAGGTCAGGTGCTGGCTAAAACATTAACCCATAGGTATAATTCTTTATGTTCTCCCTTTGTATTCTTTCAATGCAAGTCTTTCTTTTTGAGATAATGAGAGACAATGTTTCAAAGGCATGGCACAGCTCCTCAGCACGAAATCATGCACAATGAGTAGATGGGATTTACGCCAGCGTGAAATAGTAATTGAATATACATTGGAGATTTTAATGATGACATTTAGAATTGTACTTCATCTGGGCAAGATTTCAATAACATAAGCAGTTTCTACAAGATCCTGAAAATGTTACTAACTGTTTCATTTTACACAACCCAGCAGCACTTCAGGGTATTAGTGACACATATGTGTTGGTGAACAACAATAACATTATTCTTTCTTGTCTTGAATCGGATGGGACAGCTACACGTTATTTTAGATTTCTGGTCTGACCAGCCTAAGAAGTACTTTTTATCTATTCCCAAAGCACCACATCTGAGATCCGGATTGTCTCCTATGAAGATTTAAGATAGAAGAATGAGGGGAGATCTCATTGAGACGTATAAGATGATGAATGGGATGGATAGGATAGAGGTGGAGAGACTCTTCCCGCTCAAAAAAGACAGTAGGACTAGGGGGCACAGCCTCAAGATAAAGGGGAGGCGGTTTAGAACGGAGTTGAGGAGGAACTTCTTCACTCAAAGGGTGGTGAATCTCTGGAATTCTCTGCCCGTTGAAGTGGTGGAGGCTGCCTCGCTAAATATTTTTAAGAAGCGGGTTGATGGGTTCTTGATAAGAGAGGGGATTAAGGGTTATGGGGAGAGGGCGGGAAAGTGGAACTGAGCCACGACAGATCAGCCATGATCTTATTGAATGGCGGGGCAGGCTCGAAGGGCTAGATGGCCTACTCCTGCTCCTATTTCTTATGTTCTTATGTTCTTATGTTCTTAAACCTGTTTTCTACACCACATGATGCCACATAAAGATGAGCTATTGCACAAACCGACACATTGACTACAGCACTTTATTTCAATTTTTACTGACTTTTCCTTCAAATACACTTCATTCTAATGAAGCACAAACTCATTTCTTCCTTCCTTGAATAGGACTTAATAGAATTTTACACAGATTTCAGCCATGTGATACATCATCAAACAGGAGACACATCAAGGGCCCGATTCTCCCATCCAATGCACACATTTTTTTGGCACATCAGATTGGGAGATGCGCAGGTCAGCCATTTCGTGGGATTCATAGATGCATTCCTGATGCACGCGTGTCTCCCACAGCTGGAGAGCAAGTACAGTCGAGACCATGCTGGAAGCCAGCGGGAAGGTAACTGATTTAAATCTATTTTAAATGTCATTATCGGGCCTGGGACTGAATTCTCTGAGCCTTTTAGCATCTTCCACCCCACCAGGAGTATTTCACTCCGGCAAGGTTTAGAGTAGCTCCCAAAATTAGCGAGACACCCCGCAATCGCCACCCCCCCCCCCAACCCTCCAGGGGTTGGGCGGTGGGTGTGTGGTGCTCCTGGGCAAATGTCCATGCCCAGGTGGCATCTTAGTATTGTCCACTAAGCATTGGGCATTGCCAAGGTGGCAGGGCCTAATGTGGCTGGGGCCGAGGGGCAATCAGTGGGGAGGGGGTCCCACTGCCACTCTGCAGATAAGATCAGTCGGAGCTGGAGGGAGGCTAGCAATTGGGACGGTCTGCAGGGATGTGGTCTGCCAGAGGGATCTGCCTCTGGGGGATGGAGTGGGGGAGTGGGGCTGGAGATTGGTCGTGGAGGGTGTATAGGGGTAATACTGCGAGGGTCCTGGGCTGGCCAGCAATTAAGCTGGCCGGCAAACTGCAGTCTGACAGTCCGTGGCCACTCTGCATGCGCAGCGTTCCAGAACTGTCAGACTCCAGTGTGAACAGGCCCACCCCCTGAGCTTTTAATGATATTCACAATTGTGACTTCTGCAGTGCACAGTTGTGTGGGAGATTCAAGTCTGACCTCCCACTGAAAAAGCAATCGTGAATTACACCAATTCTTCTGCCAATTCAGCACTTAGAATTTTTTTGGGAGAATCGGTCCCCAAATCTCTCGTCTGGAGCGAGATGCTCCAAAATGTCGTCTTGTGATCTGTTGAACCACTGCTACCTGCAATAAATCAGGCACTGACTAATTCAAAACATGCAAATTTTGTGTTTAATTTTGGCTTCTCGGCCTTTTGGCTAAGATCAAGTGTAGTATCTGTGACAGGCTATCGCTTCTCGGCCTTTTGGCTAAGATCAAGTGTAGTATCGACATGCTGCACTTGGTTGAAGTCATTAGGTTACATTTCAGCTTCATTTGAAGCAATTTTTTAAAGCGGCATCTCGGCCATTTGGCTAAGATGCAAATAAGATCAAGCCCTGGAGGAGGAGCTACACCTACTCCAGTCAGTTTGGATCATGTAGATCAAGCCCAGGACAGCAGGTGAGAGCCCTGTCTTGTCAGCTTGGATCGGGAATGTCTCAACTTGTTGGGACTCTGAATTGGGTTTAATTTGACTTGATTGGATTGGAATAAAGTTTAAAAAAAAAATTTTGGCTAACATCTTCTTGGTCTTTTGGCTAAGATCAAGTGTAGTATCAACATGCTGTACTTGGTTGAAGTCATTAGGTTACATTTCAGCTTCATTTGAAGTAATTTTTTAAAGTGGCATCTTGGCCTTTTGGCTAAGATGAAAATGAGATCAAACTTTGGAGGAGGAGCTACACCTACTCCAATCAGCTTGGATCATCTAGATCAAGCCCAAGACAAGAGGTGAGAGCCCTGTTTTGTCATAAGAACATAAGAAATAGGAGCAGGAGAAGGCCATCTAGCCCTTCGAGCCTGCCCCGTCATTCAATAAGATCATGGCTGATCTGAAGTGGATCAGTTCCACTTTCCCGCTTTCTCCCCATAACCCTTAATTCCCTTGTCTATCAAAAACCTATCTACCCGTGACTTAAATATATTTAGCGAGGTAGCCTCCACCACTTCAATGGGCAGAGAATTCCAGAGACTCACCACCCTTTGAGTGAAGAAGTTCCTCCTCAACTCCGAAGCTTAGGTCAGGTTGGATCGGGAACGTCTCAACTTGTTGAGACTCTGAACCGGACTGGATTGGATTGAATTGGAATAGAAACAAAAAAAATGAAGTAACTGATTTGCAAAATGCAGCTTTCCCACTGTCAACCAGATTCTTGAAGAAAACCAGTAGAACTCAGAAAACTGAAGGCAATTCACACACAAGACATGGGCTTTGCAATGTGTTATCAGGTTAACATGTAATAAACTGGCCCAAGACATACATCAACATACTTATATTGTGACAGAAAACAGAAAAATTACACAAGCACACCACTGTACGAAGTTTCAACAACAGTTCCCTCATTTACTCTCGTCCTGTTGTCTAAAGTCTTCCTCTATTCTCAGAGGCCAATTACTGTCATTCCACTCACTATAAAAATGCACAACCTGATGAATGTCACTTTGTGATACGACAACCTGCTCTCTGGGTGGAATTTTCCATTCTGGAAACCAAGTCCGATTGTGAGGGGAAAAGTTGGTGTCATTCCTGATGGATGGTGGGTGAATGAATGAACATACTCTTTTGCTTTTCAGCTCATTAGTTTTGCATTAATGAGAAATTCACCAAATCTATTAGAGGGCAGACAGGAAGTCACCCTGCCCCACCATTATTTCATGGGATCAAATGTCCTGCTGCTATATTTAAATGGCAGCCAAACACTCTAGCCAGGAGCTCTGCACTACTTCCCCAGAACCCCTGCAACCACAGCTCATATTGGAGAAACACATGGATATGAATAATCATATCTCCAAGCCTTAGAAACCGACTTTTGGTCATATCTAGATAAAGGCACCACTGGTGATACGTCCATGGTCGGGCCATTGCACACCTTTGCAGTTGCCCATGTTTGCAAGCTTCTTGACCGAATAGAGGCCCAGCTGCTCAGGCTCTTGCTCACGTGCCCTTATCTAACCGGCAACGTACCCTGCTTGTCCACTGGATGAGAACGATTACTGAAGCAAGGCTACCTTCAGCATTGAGGCCTCACTGGGTGTGAATGGATTGCACTGATACATTAAATCTTTTATACAAGTTTCCCTCCATCTCTAAGTCAGCAGGGAATGCTAAGCTCTTCATCTAGCCTCTTGTCTAGACATGGCATCCCCATCCTTTTTAAGACAAAGGTCATTTTGGAGGGTCAGAGATGGGTCTTTCTCCCATTCAAACTGAATGCATATGAAAGCATTGCTCTTTGACTAGGGTGATGAAGTCAAGTGGCAAAAAGCCTCTCACAGACACTTTTCTGTTTGTCTCCACAACCCCAAAGTTTTGGAGACAGCTATTACCTTGGCAGCATGGAAAGGATAATGGATCCCACCATCAACACCACCAACCTCACCCTCAAAGCCACTACCCACCCTGACTTCCCTGGACACTTTCCCCAACCTCTCCCTCCGACATTCCCCACGTTCCAGGGACACTCCTGTCACTGTTCTTCCATCAGCCTGTTTCCCCTGTTTAGCCTTCACTTGACCCTTCCAGCCCACCTCCATGCATCAACTCCCACACCACCAGCTTTTGTTTGTCTCCCTTGTCCAGTCTTGGTGCAACATTTGCTAACAGCACCAAAGTGAAGTTACGTGAGGCCCCCAAAAGCGGAATGCAACATCTATGGACCTCAAAGATGTGGAAGAGGTGAAGTTCACCAGGTGCATATCTCTTATATACAGTCATGAAACTGTGCATTCCGAAACTTTGCTGGCAGGCAACTTAATTTGGAAGGCAAACTGGTGAGGTGGCCATTTAAAAATCATTTATGAGATGCTAATCCATGCAAAAAGGCCTTCTCAACTTTGTTCATTGGGAAGCTTAACTCACCGAGAAGCTCACTCACCTTGAAAACTGGAAGAACAAAATTACTGCTGTTTATCCCACTGTTGAAAAACAAATCCTTTTGTCTTCTGCCAAATTAAGTGCCACTGCCAACCATGATTCCTGCTGCTAGTGTGAGCAAAAAATTTCTCCTTCTGTCTTCAGGATCAGTTCTTCAAGGGGCTTTTGCAGTGTCCAATCATGAACACAGCAGGCCATTGCACGAATAATATTTTACCACCAGGGTGTCAGGGCATTCTTGAAATACAAACATGGCAGAAGCAGTAAAGTTTGTGCATCAATAGATAACTTTAATTCTTCAATCTCTATAAAATCAATCCAAAAATCCAAGTATAAGATATGCAGTTACCTGCCATTTATTAGCCATTTCAACATACTTGTTTGCCAAGGGCGTCCATGTCCTAACTCTAACTTTCAGCTATATGAATGGAATACCAGGGAAGTAATGGTCTAAAAAAATTCAACCCATGCATCCAGCACTGCTACTTAAGTAAGAAAATTCTGGCTCTTATGTGAACAGTCAATAAAGCAAATCAGTCACAGTTACATACTAAACATTTATTTTTATTCAAAACTCTTGGCAAGAAAAACAGTTACAAAAGGCAAATGTTGTACTTAGTTGAGCCCGCACTCAGTAGGACGGGTTTTACAGCCTTGCTCATCCTGAAACCGTAAAGTCCTGCCCGAGATCACTGGACCTTTTCATTACCCTCCCCTCGCCCGCTCTGATTCCTGTGACAGGCGGGATGTTAAAATCATGGCCATAGCCTCAGAATAATACAGTGGCCAAGATTTTGATGTAATACCAACAGCAAGGCTATGGGCACTAACCTTTTTTACAGGGCAAATCTAAGACCAACGAGTGCATTTAAATGTTATATTCCAGAACTTGCTGTCAGAGGTACTCTGCTCCTCCATAAAATGCAAAAATGTGCACCTTGCTGATAGACTTGGCACCAGAATCATTGTAGTGCATAAACTTAGGCCCTGACACATTGAATTTCCCTGAAGAATGACTGGGAAAATTAGGGCTAGTGCATTCAGAAGTTATTAAAAAGACATATTCAGTGACGATTTAAGATTCACAACCTTTCTAGACATGAACATTTAATTTTATAAGTGTGGAACCTCATTTCCTCAGAGAAAATGCTGCAAATATTTCAAAAATAAAATCATTTCACTATTTTCTCTTTTTCTCTGAATTACTAATCCTTAATCCAATTTGCATGTCCCAATATTAAAATTATAAGGAAACAACAAAATAAATGTAACTTGTTCTTGTCCATTTACAAGGTATAGGTCATGGTTTGGAAGGGGCCCTGAAGAAGTCACACAGAATTGTTTCTCTCTCCATGGATACTGTGAGATTGCTGTGTTTTTCCAGCATTTTCTGTTTTTATTTCAGATTTTCACCTTCTGCAATATTTTGCTTTTACTAAAATTAACTTCTATTTCCTTTTTTTTAACTTCTTAGTTTACAGTCTGCATATCTCAATAGGAATACTTCACTCTGATTGGTTAAAGAGTCCCACACCATTGCTTGTGCTGTGCACGGAAGGCACAGCTGGGCAAGTGCAATAGCACAGTGGTTAGCACTGTTGCCCTACAGCACCCAGGGACCTGGGTTCAGTTTCCATGTCTGGGGTAATTCTCTGCGCAGAGTTTACACATTCTCCCCATATCTGTGCATGGGTTTCCTCCAGGTGCTCTGGTTTCCTCCCACAGTCTAAAAGGTGTGCAGGTCAGGATGATTGGCCATGATCAATTGCCCCTTGGTGTCCAAAGATGTGTAGGTTAGATGGATTTGCCATGGTGAAGGGAGAAGGGAGGGCATAGGTGGGATGCTCTTTCAGAGAGTTGAAGAAGACTCGATGAGCCAAATGGCCTCCTTCTGCACTGTAGGGATTCTTTGGTTCTAGTTGGCAGAAAGCTCTCCTCTGAAGCCTGCAACAAGTCTCTGGGCTACTGTAAACAAGCTGAAGAGTGGAAGCTGCTTCTCGATCATTGGAAGCAAATCTAAGCCTTTTTGCTTCGAATCTGGAACATTTCTCATTCATCAGAAAACAGTGTACTTTTGATTTACCATGTGGGAAAATCTTAACTATTACTAGTAAAATCAACACTGCATTTATATACTGCCTTCTTCAGTAATCAATATCTTTCTTTGCAAATTCAAACAAACACTTGCAAATAAATTACTGGACAAAGTTCCATGATTATGGATTAGATCTTGGTTAAGACTCGGGCAGAAATTGTGAAAGACCAACCAACATGTAGTCCCATTTGAAAAAGAAAGCTTGGCCAATGACAAAGCTCAAAAGAGCCAGGAAGATCTTGCTGGCAGGTGACCTGAGTAACAAACTGAATTGTTTCCTGAGAAAATAAACACACCACTCATAGGTAGCTTTGCATGCACTGTGGGAATGCAGACGCGACAGAAGTTAGGTGCAAGAATGTTTTCAACTGTTTTGATGGTCTGTTGATTCTCAATGGAAGAGCATTCTATATTGGCTATTGCAAGAAGCAAGACACTTTACAGCACATCATGTTAAAAAACGAAGTCAGGCAGCTCCCCAGTAACTCATCGTTATTGTTTGACTGTATCTGAGTGTCTTCAACAGAAAACTGCAATTGTGAAGTCACCAATATAGATGAGATCAAGACCATTATCTCAAATGAACATTTTTACCAGAGTTTAACAAACCGCTTATGATGAGGTCCCATGGTTCACAATGTTTTCTGAAATAGTGCCTTAAATGCCAAAGTAATTTGTTTTTTTTCACAAGATGTGGGTATTGCTGGCTAAGTCAGCATTTTTTGCCTATCTCTAATTGCCCTTGAGAAGATAGTGGTGAACTGCCTTCTTGAAGCATTGCAATCTATATGGTATAGATAAACCACAGTGCTGTCAGGAAGTGAGTTCTAGGATTTTGACTCAGCAACAATGTAGGAACGATGATATAGTTCCAAATCAGGATGGTGCGTAGGTTTGAAGAAAGCTTGCAAGTGATGGTTTTCTCACGTATCTGCTGCCCTTGTCCTTACTGGTGGTAAAGGTCACAGTTTGGAAGGTGCTGATGAAGGAGCTTGGTGGAGTTTCAGCAGTGCATCTTGTAGATGTCACTGTATGCCAGTGGTGGAGGGAATGAATATTTAAGGTGGTGGGTGGGATGTCAATCAAATCAGCTGTTTTGTTCCAATAGTAATGAGCTTCGAGGTACTTGCCATATAATTCTCAGCCTCTGAGCTTCTCTTGTAGCCTTAGTATTTATAAAGCTGATCCAGTTCAGTTTCTGGTCAATGGTAACCCCTAGGATGTCATCAAGGGGAGAAGTCAAGGGGAGATTCTCTCTTGTTGAAGGTGGTCATTATCTGGCACGTGTGTAGCATAGACGTTACTTGCCACTTAACCTCCCAAGCTTGAATGGTTTTGCACTCTTGCTGTATATGTATATGGACGTGAACTGTTCTGAGTATGAGGAATCCTGAATGGTATTAAACATTGTGCAATAATCAGCATTTAACCCCACTTCTGGCCTTATAATGGAGGTGAGATCATTGATGATGAAGCTATAGGCAGTTGTGTCCAGAACCCCATCCAAAGGAACTTCTGCAGTAATGTACTGAGACTGAGATAATAGATCTCCAACAACCACAACCATCTTCATGACAAGTATGATTTCAGCCATAGATGAGATTCCCTGATTCCAATTGACTCCAGTTTTGCTAGCTTCCTTGATGCCACATTCAGTCAAATACTGCCTTGATCACTCTAATCTCTCCTCACTCTAATCACTCCTCAGCTTTTTTAGCCATGTCTGGACCAAGGCTGTGATGTGGTCAGGAGCTGATAGATCCCAAATGGATGGTCAATGAGCAGATTATTGCTGCATGATTTCCTTCTGATTGTTCATTTTCAGATATCAAAGAGCTGCTAACTGGATACAGCAGCCTCATGCTAAAAAGTGAGAATTGGTGCTGACTGCTGAGAAGGAGGCAACTCTTGCTGCAGCTGTATAGGGCATTGGTGAGGCCGCAGCTGGAGTACTGTGTGCAGTTTTGGGCGCCGCACCTGCGCAAGGATATTTTGGCCTTGGAGGGAGTGCAGAGGAGGTTTACTAGGCTGATACCGGAGTTGAGGGGGTTGAGCTATGAGGAGAGGCTGAATAAACTAGGCTTGTACTCGTTAGAGTTTAGAAGAATGAGGGGAGATCTCATTGAGACGTATAAGATGATGAATGGGATGGATAGGATAGAGGTGGAAAGACTCTTCCCGCTCAAAAAAGACAGTAGGACTAGGGGGCACAGCCTCAAGATAAAGGGGGGGCAGTTCAGAACGGAGTTGAGGAGGAACTTCTTCACTCAAAGGGTGGTGAATCTCTGGAATTCTCTGCCCGTTGAAGTGGTGGAGGCTGCCTCGCTAAATATTTTTAAGAAGCGGGTTGATGGGTTTTTGATAAGAGAGGGGATTAAGGGTTATGGGGAGAGGGCGGGAAAGTGGAACTGAGCCACGACAGATCAGCCATGATCTTATTGAATGGCGGGGCAGGCTCGAAGGGCCAGATGGCCTACTCCTGCTCCTATTTCTTATGTTCTTATGTTCTTAACATCACTTGATCTGACACACACACCCAACAGATCAAATATTGACACTGTACAGACCTTACAAGGTTACAAAGAGTCAGAGTCCGCACTTGGTGAGTCAGTGAGTGTAGGTGGGCAGTAAGCAAGCCAGGGAGAAGAGGAAAACTCCTGTGTTAGCTCCCCAGTTGGCAAGAACACAGATAGGATCTGTTGCTGGGGGCTCAGCTGATGGGGTGATATCTAGCAGAACTTTGAGAAACATGCGTGCTAAGATGTTGGTTATGCTGACAGATCTGCCAGCCTCCCTGCCAATGTCGAGGAGAAATCCAACTCCAATTTGGCAGTTGAAGTTTGAAGCCCATTCTGTCCAGCATGGAAATCATGACTAACTCCCCATGACAGCACCTTTGGACCTAGTTGTGGTCCAGTGGTTCGCAGCTGCTGTCTCAACTTCCATTGCAACACAGGGAGAAGTCATTCAATCTCAATGCAGCAGTAGAAGCTCAGAAAGGGGTTATGAGATCCTCGTTGCTGTCATGCAGAGTCAGGTTGCTGCCATTATTGGCTTTGAATCTCAATACTCATGTCACAACCAGCCATACTGCAGTCACTGGTAGCACTTCATAGGAACAGTTGGACACGAAAAGGCACCCACAAGATAGGCACTATGGGGACACTGAAGGGTGAATAATTCCACCTTTTTCGTGTGTGTAAATACATGTATGTATTTTTATTTGTGTGTTTTTGGATAACAATCCAAATGTTCTGTAAATATTTTTGTTGGTGGCTTTTATTGCAGGAATTTGGCTAATTGGATATTGTGATACGATGCAGCAGATGGAACGAAAGGTAGGAAAATTGTGGAGCAATGGTGACGGGAGGAATACTTTCGGAGAGTCAGTGTAGACTTGATGGGCTGAATGGCCTTGTTCTGCATTGTAGGGATATTATGATTCAAAGTGATATGCACAGGCACGACATCTGTGCTCACACCTTTATTGGCCTGAGGCACCACACAAAGTACATGATGAGCACAACACGTGGTGTTTTGAGGGCCTCTGACTTCTGCAGTGCAGCCTCCAGAGGCCCTGATAGTCATCTATTGGGCAACAGCTTTACTGCTTCTGACACAGACGGACCTATTCTCCCAAATACATTTGGTAGGATGCCACTGGAGAGTTCTGAAGTTTAGTTTGCTTTTTGATGCTGAAATTAATTAAAGATTTATTATCCACAAAGCCCCTTTCTCCAAATCATAAGACACAGAAATTTTGAACAGGAGAATTTGTATCCAATTTAAATTTTTAGAAGCTTCCAGGCAAGATGAACGCTGCCACCTTACACAATACAGGTGGCAGTGCTTGCCGAGCTGCTAAATTGAGTACTTTCCAATCCTATTTCGAGGATAATGTGCAGCCACCTAGCACATAATGTTCTTAAAAAACTCTACCATACAGCTGCCATATTAAATATTCTTCTGCTGGTAATGGAAATAAAAGTTCAGGAGAGATGTAAAATGGAATAGCTGGTGATAAATGATCATTCATTTTACACTACTGCACAAAGTCAAAATCCACCCCCATATTCAGTCACAGAGCACATATGAATTTGTCAAACTGCAAATTAATGGGGTTCAATATTTTGCTGAATACATTACCATTTCAAAGGGATTTTTTTCTAACATTTTCTCACTCTCCGTATGCCCTCAGTTAATTACATTTAGCTCTGAATCATATCAATAATTTTGTTAGCAGATTGGAGTAATTCAGAATGTACTGTATTTTAGATGCCATCCTGCCTTCAACTTCAGTGTGTTTTCTTTCCACTTGAATGATGTAATTAGGTCACATACATTGCAGAGTTATCTGGTGCTGCTCCTTATTTCTGTTCGGCAGTTGCAACTTTTCACCACAAAACATGTGAGATATCATGATTGCAAACTCATGTCATGCTACTCCATGCTATAGTGCATTAGTTCATAATGATGTCTCTAGGTACCCATTACAACTGACATATTCAAATTAATTGCACTGCACAGTCAGCACTCATTGGATTTAGTTACATCGTACCAGCAGAACAAAGATTTAGAAAAGTGTTAACTTCTATGTTTGTAAAATTGCCACCTCTCTTCTGAAGGCAATAACCTGCATTGAGATCTGACCCCTGGATCTAGTACCTTGTTTGTGCCCCCACTAAGCTAAAATACAATGCTCTCCATGTTGTCTTGGCTGGAGGCTAATCTTGGAATTAACTGATTGGAATTAACTGATGGAAGAAGCAGCAACATAATGGATTTCTGTATTCGTTGAACTGTTTTTATGTAGGAATTTCAGATAAGTGGAATGAGCACGGGAAGCATTACAATAGATGACAGTGAGTTAACATCAATCACGATTCGCTATTTTCTGGAAGATAGTGGCATTTATTATTCAGTCAAAAGTCAACCCATCAGATGCATGGTTCCTCATTGGAGCATATTGCAGGATATGTGTTATTCGGTTTTAATTTACTCAGATTGACACTTTGTTAATAGTTAGGCTGAGATTTTTCCTTGGTTTATTAAAAGTCACAAATATATTGGCAGATTAACATTTCAAATCTGAACATTTCATAGTTTTTGCTTTGAGCCATTGTTGGTGCAATATAATTGAGAGATAGGATTGTCCATTGCTTTTTACTTTAGTGCAATTTCAAAGGCATTCTGATGGTAATTCTATCAATCTTATTTTTGTTTGAGTATGTCTTCAACCAGCAGCAAGATTCAGTGCAAGGTTCTTGCAAGCAACAAATTCAATCTTGGAAACAGATTGTCAGTGTTATAATTAGCACCATGGACCCAGGTTCGATTCTGGCCTTGCATGACTGTCTGTGTGGAGTTTGCATATTCTCCCTATATCTGCGTGGGTTTCTTTCAGGTGCTCCGGTTTCCTCCCACAGTCCAGAGATGAGCAGGTTAGGTGGATTGGCCTTGCTAAATTGACCCTTAGTGCTCAAAGATGTGTAGGTTAGTTAGGTGGATTAGCTATAGTGAATGCTCAGGGTTATAAAGATATGCTAGGGGAAGGGTGGGCTTGGGCAAGATGTTTTTTCAGAGAGTTAGTGCAGACATGATGGGCTGAACAGCCTCCTTCTGCACTATAGGGATTTTATGAAGTATCTGCCCCTCTGGTTTCCTTTACTTTCACCATATTTTTGCCCGAGGTAGCATATGTGACCCAATTTTGAGGAGGGCTCTTCCTCTCCCTGAGACTTTCTTCCTGCACTTTGCTTTCTTGCCCTATCATTCCCGCTCCTCACTTCTCTCCCCACCATCCCTACTCCTCACTTCCCTGCCCAACCATCCCTACTCATCACCCCCCTGCCGATGATTTGCATTCTTTATTATCCCGCTGTTTTGACTGCTGACTCTTTAATACAGTATGGAAGGCATTGCCCACAACCACATCCACCATCACCACTCACAAATGGAATCTCTGCGCCCCAACTCCCTGCTTAACAAGTAGTACTTGGAAAGCGCTGTTATGGAGGATGCATGATGCACTTAAAGTAACAGCTGATGATTCTGCGTCCCTTAACATAACTTAAATAAAAACTCACAAATATAACAGGTGTACATTTGGAGTCTTAGATATTGTGGAGTGACGGGTGGATAATGAGTTTAATTGAATAAAATCACTGTGGACGCTGGGGAAAGAGGTATCCAATTAAAATAAAAATCTCCTAGCACTTCATGGAATAAACACGTTTAAAACATATACACAAGCAACCATCAAAATACTACTCACATTATTTAAGCATTTTGCACACAGACATTCAACTTTAGGCATTATTCTTGAAATAAACTACAGATTATTGTAAATTGTAACTGTAGAAGAGTAAAATCATCCTCAAAGCAAATGGAGCAGAATCAAAAGATCAGTGCTCGCCATGAGAATTACTGTTTCAAAATTGTCAGAGATTTCAAGGGTAAAAGATTCGTCAAAGAAAATAGTCAACAAAATAGCAAAAATGCTGAATCAAACTAGCTGAAAAACACATACAGAAGGAAACTATAGACATTAGGCTGAATAAAATAGCAGGATATGAACATCTAAAGTCGCCAGTCAGTCGGCAAATGAATCCATTTCAGGGCTCAGCCTGACCATATACCTTCCTGCCACAACACATTAATAAAAGGCACTTTGTGGCAGGCCATTCAGCACACTGATGCTGGTGACCCATTAGTCACTTTTACGCAAGGACAGGCCTCAGGCACAGTCGCAAAGAATCAATGAAGAATCATTTGTGTGTGGCCCAAGGCCAGTCCTTAGACTTCATGCTTTCGTCAGTGGGAGAAGAAACCCTTCATCTTAATCATGAAAAAGTCAGCATTCTCACAGGTAATTCCGACAGGATACATAACCAAGAGGATTTATGTACCATACCATAATGGTATTCTTACACAAGAATATAATTTAGCAAAACTTTATCTTCAATAACTGACTCAATTTATGCCTTCAAGATTCTTCCCTGCCACCATGGCAAGATTGTAAAAAAAAATCTGAGCAGCATGTTATTTCAAAAAAAATAATCCTGGCTTTTTTGGTTCGCTAGAGCATGAAATAATCTATAAAGGAATAAACGTCAAGCTATGGTGATCTTAATCTTCATTGCTGACCTTCTGATTTTAGTAACCAGGAAGAAAGCAATATTTAATACATCTTACACAAAGACAACAATGCGTCCTTAGCAATTATGGTAATGTTTTATTATCAATGTTTCTTAATACCAGCATCCCTGATGCACATTTTTTATACAATACTCATTACGATAATACTGTATACACTCAATATACATGATAAGACAGTCATTCCTTTAATAAAATGAGCATCATGCTTCCAGTGGGAGCATTAAAGAATTGGGTTAATGTAATTAAAGAATTAATTGAACAGTTTGTTCACATTATAGTATATTGTTGTTTGTGCAGATGGCAAAGATTAGTATAAAACTGTACATATCCCAGGAGCATAATTGTTTTTCATGTTAAATAATTGTCTGTGTTTTAACTTTTGCTAGTTTATGTGATAAAATCTGAATTCTGAATTGCATTATCAAATATAACCTTGAGTTCATCATGAAGCAGGGTGATCTTAAAAGGTCGTATTAAATTACCAGCACTGTGAGCAAGCTCAGCTTTGATTTTCTAAAAGAAAAGTAGCAGGAGGTTCACTCCAGGCATTAAAGTAGTCTGATTGCAAAATTCTTGCAGCACAGTCAAGCACCAGGAATTTAATCTGAGCTGCAAAACAACATGAGAATACACAGTTCTTGGGTTCACAGGATGGCTACTGAGGGTCACCTGTAGTACTCCATGTGGCTGAAATCTTTCTATATTTATTCTCATAACTCTCTGATGACCCAGGTAAAGGAGAGACTGATCAGCATTTATCTTGTTTCTCTTAACCCCTCAATTTAGCTCCGGTGCTAGGGGTAGGGATTGGGCAAGTTAAGTACTGGTTTAACAATGCCAATTTGTAGGGGCCCAATAGGAGTGGCAAGCGGCCTCCTTCCCTTTTTGTGCCAGTTTGTTGCATATGTATTGGTAAGTTGAGAGTTCATTGCGTAGGTGGTTGAGGTTCAACATATTCTTCGCTTCTCTGCAAGAAAACAATAGGGATACCAATCCTTGATGGAACACAAATCTAGTGGATCTTCTTGGGTAGACAGATAGACAATTAAAATTAAATAATTTAAGTCACTTCTCATGAATCGATTGAACACCCCATGTGAGGTATGATCACCCAACAAGTAAGAATAATCTCCAAACATACTTAAAACAAGTTTAAGTGTTTAGCATTCAATGACAATTGAATGTGAACAAATTCTCCATCATACTTCAGTGTTTAAAGGTAATGCATAGGTAAATCATCAAGAACAAATGGAGGTATGACACATAAGAACATAAGAAATAGGAGCAGGAGTAGGCCCTCCAGCCCCTCGAGCCTGCCCCACCATTCAATAAGATCATGGCTGATCTGTCATGTCTCAGTTCCACATTCCCGCCCTCTCCCCATAACTCTTAATCCCCTTGCCTATCAAAAACCTATCAACCCGCGTCTTAAATATATTTAGCGACGCAGCCTCCACCACTTCAACGGGCAGAGAATTCCAGAGATTCACCACCCTTTGTGTGAAGAAGTTCCTCCTCAACTCTGTTCTAAACTGCCCCCCCCTTATCTTGAGGCTGTACCCTCTAGTCCTACTGTCCTTTCTGAGCAGGAAGAGCCTCTCCACCTCTATCCTATCCATCCCATTCATCATCTTATATGTCTCAATTAGATCTCCCCTCATTCTTCTAAACTCTAATGAGTACAAGCCTAGTTTATTCAGCCTCTCCTCATAGTTCAACACCCTCAACTCTGGTATCAGCCTAGTAAACCTCCTCTGCACTCCCTCCAAGGCCAAAATATCCTTGCGTAAGTGCGGCGACCAAAACTGCACACAGTACTCCAGCTGCGGCCTCACCAGTGCCCTGTACAGTTGCAGCAAGACCTCCCTACTTTTATATTCAATCCCCCTCGCTATGAAGGCCAGCATCCCATTTGCCTTCCTGACCACCTGCTGCACCTGCAGGCTGGGTTTTTGCGACTCATGAACAAGGACCCTGAGGTCCCTGTGCACTGTCGCACGCTGCAGTTTTTTGCCATGTAAGTAATAGTCCTTCCTACCATTATTCCTACCAAAGTGGACAACTTCACAATTGCCAACATTAAATTCCATTTGCCAGTTCCTGGCTCATTCGCCCAGCCTATCTAGATCCTTCTGCAGACTCTCCACACCCTCCGCGCAATTTGCCGTTCCACCAATCTTGGTGTCATCAGCAAATTTCGACACCATACACTCGGTTCCCTCCTCCAGATCATCTATATAAATGGTAAGTAGCTGAGGCCCCAGCACCAATCCCTGGGGCACTCCACTAGTCACCAACTGCCAATCTGAATAGCACCCATTGACCCCCACTCTCTGCCTCCTATTTGACAGCCAATCCCCTATCCACGCTAACACCCTACCCCCAACTCCATGCCCCCTGACCTTCTGTAATAACCTCTTGTGAGGCACCTTATCAAACGCCTTCTGAAAATCAAGAAACACCACATCCACCGGCTCTCCTCTATCCACCGCCCTAGACACATCTTCATAGAACTCCAATAAATTTGTCAGACACGACTTCCCCTTAACGAAACTGTGCTGCGTCTGCTCTATCAAACAATTCTTCTCAAGATGCCTCGCTATTTTCTCCTTGATCACAGATTCTAACATTTTACCTACAACAGACGTTAAACTAACCGGCGTATAATTCCCTGCCTTTTGCCTGCCACCCTTCTTAAACAACGGCGTAACATTAGCCGTTTTCCATTCTTCCGGCACTTCCCCAGAATCCAGCGACGTTTGGAAAATAATCACCAAGGCATCCACTATCACCTCCGCCATTTCTTTCAGATCCCTTGGATGCATTCCATCTGGTCCTGGGGACTTGTCCACAATTAGTCCCTCCAGTCTGTTGAGCACTGCCTCTCTAGTAACAATAATGTCATTCAGGCCCTCCACTCCTACCATCTTTCCATCGCTAACACATATGACTCTATGACACAGTGGTCTCTGGATCTGGGCTGACATTGGAGTACAACTGGTTTAAAACTGACGTGCTAACATAGTGAGATGCAGCATCACAATTGTCTATATAATGAGATTTCATCTCACCAGTACATCTGCAATAAAACAACATGCTATAAAAGGGGAAGAGGTGGCATGACCCCTCTAACAAAGCAAAGGTACTAAAGATCTGAATATTTGCTACCTTGTTAATCAGGAAATGGCTGAAAAATATAATGACAATATTTGAAAGATATCTTGAATATAAAATTAACCAATTAGTATTGAGTTCTTTCTACTTAGCAAGAATGTAAAGTGCTTTATTACTCAAATGAATTGTAAAATTAAGTTTCAAATTTCTACATCCAGAAGAGCTGTACAGGCATTTTAATCTTTTGCTATTAGTCATTAATGTCTAGTTTTAAATTTTATATTCCATTGTATTTCTTTATTTCAGTGCATGCTTCCATTATTTAATTGTACATTAGATATGATTTAATTTTGTGGAATTCTTAGAAGGATCTTGATTAAAATAGTGATGTAATGAACATCAGATTGCACTGTCATTTTTAAAGCAGAACCTCTTCTATACCTGGGCCTCTCTGATTTAAAAATAATAATACAGATTTTGTGGACTGCTGCAAATTGGATGTCTTAAATTTGCTTAAGACTTTAAATCTCTGAAGATTTTCAAAACCTTCTCTGGACACATTTGGGATGAAATTGGAACTGCAAGAAATCCATCTGTATTTGCTGGGAGTGAGAACAATAATGAATTTTAAAATACATCCTCAGCAATACACAAAGATCCTAGATCTGATCAGCGATCAGTGCTTGTGTTACCCAGCCTAGGCAGGATAACAATAGGAATGGTGCCTTTGGAAGACGGACTCGATTTTATGGCCTTTTCACAGCTTAAACATGAGAACACACAAAATAGCAATCCAGAAGAAACAGACCAGAGTTTGTTTGTATGGTTTTGGCATGGCTGACCCCTCCATTTGGTTAAAACCAGTGGTGGCCTTACTTTGTCATTTAAAGGACTCAGTTGGCCAAAAATCTGGTGGAGCCAAAAAATCTGGTGGAGCCAGAAAGGTGATGAGGTCTCCACCTGACACCCTTCTTGTTCCCCTCCCCTCCGTCTTCCCCCCATCCTCCATTGAGATGAGTACATGCATATGGGTGCAGGTGAGGGATTAAAAGCAGAAAAGGTGCAAATGAGTTTAGAAGTCAACTCCAGTTCACTGAATCGCATGATCAACCCAAACATGTTAGATTGCTTGCACTCAATTGCCTTGGGAGAAGCTGGTCGCCCATTAACATATGCAAATCACTTAATTGGAGCAATATTTCAACACACTATGGAATTACCAATGTATCTGCAAATTCCTGAGCTTCATGTAATTTATCAGTGAAAAGCAAGGCGTGAATACAGCATTAATTGTGGAAGCAGATTAAACTGATGGAAATATTGCAGTAAGCCCATAATACAACAGAGTCCAAAAAGCATCAATTTAGGACAGGATGATGAGCAGCAACTGATAATAAAATGTAAATATAAATACATAGGAACAGCAGTAGACTGTTTAGCACCTTAAGCCTGTTTCCCCATTCAATGAGATCAAGGTTTATCTGCAACTGCTTCCCCAATTATAGTTTTAGAGATACAGTAAACTCCTAATTTGGGCTTGCAGATCTGATCCAATTACCTTGCTTACACAGCTTGATTGTTTCTTGGAATGTGATGGGAACAAAAGGACAAGTTGCAGAGTGAACAGCAAGCTGGCTAGAAATCTGAAAGTTGCTACTAATAGTAGTTACTCAGATTGACAAATGGTAGAAAATTGTGTTCCACAAGGCTTGTAGCTCAGAGCATTGTTCATAATTTACATAAATGATTTGGACTCGTGAATTAGAAGTAGATTTACAAGATTTGCAGATTGCAAATTAAATTAGGGGTGTAGTTAATACAGCGAGGAGGCGCGGCAAATTACAGGATGACATTAGTAAACTTGCAGAAAGGGCAAGCAATTGACTTAAATGTAGATAAGTCTGATATGATACATTTTACTCGGAAGAATAGGAAACCACATGCCTCTTGGAAAACAAATGCACAAGTGCATTACAGGAACAGAGGAATCTGGAGATACAGGTACGTCAATCATGAAAGCAGTGATGTAGATTAATAAGACTATAAAAAAGAGACAAAAAAAATTACTGTGGTTTATTTCTAGACAGGCAGAGCTGAGAAGCAGAGAAGTTATGTTAAACTTGCACAGAACCTGAGGCCACACTTGAGTAATGTAAATAGTTCTGGTCTTCATATAATAAAAATAAAATAGTGACACTGGAGAAGCAATAGGCATAAAGAAGGCAATCATAATGGTGGGTGACAGAAGAATGAGATACCATAAATATAACCTGACAAAAATAAAAGCACAATGGTGAGAAAACTATGAGCAGTTGAGTTTTCATAGAATCCCAACAATGCAGAAAGAGGCTACTTGACTCTTTGGGTTCTGTGCCAAATCTCCAATCAAGCATTTTACCCAGGCCCTATCTCCATAACCTCAGATATTTACCCTGCTAATTCCCCCTACACTTCTTGGGACACTAAGGGGCAATTTAGCATGGCCAATCCACCTAGCCTGCACACGTTTGGCATGCTTCTGAGCTGTAAATGCTATATCATTATTAAACTCAAAGCAAATTGAACAATTTTAGAAATCTGGCTCATTGATTTGGAGCAAATTTGCTGCTGAAGTTGGCATCAAAATAGTTTGCCTGTTATCACGGGATGGCTTTGATTTTAATTTTTTAAATATTACTTTGAAAGCATGCACAATGATTCTGCCCAACCCCACCATTTTTTGGGCACTTAGAAAATAATGGGAGGATTGGTCAGAGTCAACATGGATTTAATGAAAGAGAAATCATGTTTACCAAGCCTATTAGCACTTTTTGAAAATGTTACTAGCAGGATAGATAAAGAATCACCAGTGGATGTGACATATTAGATTTTCAGAAGATGTTTGATAAGTTCCATACAAGAGGTTAGTAAACAAAATTAGAGCATATATATTGCAGGTAATATACTGGTATGGATTGAAATTTGTTTAATGGACGAAAAACAGAATGTAGGAATAAGTGTATCATTGTCAGGTTGGCAGTCTGTGATTAGTGATTCACTGCCAGGATCAGGACCCAACTGTTCACAATCTATAATCAATTATCTGGGTGTGAAGACCAAATGTAATATTCCCACGTTTGCTGATGACACAAAACTTGGTGGAAATATAAGTTGTGAGGAGGATACAAAAAGGCTTCAAGAGGATTTAGACAAGCCAAGTGAGTGGGCAAGAACATGGTGTGTAGAATCTTGAAAATTGTGCAGTTGCTCACCTTGGTAGGAAAAATTGAAATGCAGGTTATTTCTTAAAAGGGAAAAGATTACAAAGCATTGATGTCAAAATGGAACTAGGTGTTCTTGTTCATAAGTCACTGAAAACCAAAAGACAAGTGCAGCAACTAATTAGGAGGACAAATGGTGTGTCAGCATTTACTAAAAGGGAATTTGAGTAAAGGAGGAAAGTAGTCTCGCTGCAGTTATAAAAGTCTTGGTGACACCACACCTGGAGTATTGTGTGCAGTTCTTGTCTCCTTTTCGAAGGAAGAATATACTGGCTATAGAGGGAGTGCAAAAGGTTCTCCAGACTAATCTCTGGGATAATGGGATTGTCCTAAGAGGAGAGTCGTATTTTCTAGAGATTTGAAGAACAAGAGGTTTGATGAGATAGATGCTGGAAGGAGGTTTCCTCTGGTTGGAGATCCAGAACCACTGGGGATAGTCTCAGAATAAGACATAGGCCATTTAGGATGATAATGAACAGGAATTTCTTCAATCAGAGGATTAAGTGTCTTTGGAACTCCCTCAGAAGTCTATGGAGGCTCAGTCATTGGGCTTGTTCAAAGAATAAATCAATAGTTTTCTGGATAGTAATGACATCAAGGGATACATAGATAGTCTGTGAAGGTGGAGATGAAGGAGAAAAACAGCCATGATTAAGTTAAATGGCAGAACAAGGGCCGAATGGCCTACTCCTGCTTCTATGTTTGTATTTGTTTATTTTGCAACATTTGCAACTTCCACAGTTAGTGTGCTACAATTAACCACACAGATTAGAATTATTTATGGTTTTATTGAGTCATGCAACTTGTAATGCAGTCTTTAAAATTCCATAATTTGTACATTCCTCCTCTCAAGCCATGCACAGTTTTTCCTGGCTGTGCAAAACTGCCCATAATAACTTCAGAGCATTCTAACATTGTGGCAAAATGTTTTGAAGGAGAAATTAAAAGAAGCTACTTTAACTAATGGGGACATTTGTGTTCCCTGATTTTAAATGTGTCTAAAAATGAAGCAAAAAACTGAGCAGAAAATGGTTTTCACGCAATATTTCAGCTACAGTAGCATCATAATAGAATTTTGTTCCTGCATTGAAAATAACAAGGCTGCACATATCGGAAATAATTTGTATAAAACAGTCTAATTTGCAAATTTAAATGAACACTATGTAAGTAATTGATCCTTAAAACACCATCAATCAACTGAACGAAACAGCAGTGACCAGTGGATCTGCAGCATTAATAATATTGGTTTAGGGTTAATGATAAATAAATTAATCTTCTGTGCTATAAAGATTACAGAATTGTCAACTTCAGTGCTTAACTAAACATACATCTGCTTCAGTTAGTAGTGATTTCACCCTCAAGAATGCAGATGCTGAGTTCACACCCCAGCCTGAAGAGCTGACGAGCACAATCCTAGCTGATGTGAGAAAGGCAGAGTGTAGGAAAGCTATGTTGTCAGGTAAGTCGTACATCAACTGGGACATTAAACCACAGTTCTGTTTGTCTGTTTCTGTGGATGAGATGGGTTTTAGGATTGTGGTCAACCCTCTGAAGACCAGAGTGTCCCTTGGTGCTTTGACCAATATTTCCCCAAACCAACAGCACCAAAAAAAATACATTAACCTCTTTGCTGTTTGGAAAATTTCCAACAACATTTTGCTGGCTGGCAGTCACTATGTCAAAACAGCTTGAGATGTTGCTGAATGATACGATAAAGGGCTATGCAAATTCATGGATTACTCTAAACTTAGAGCAAGATAAATTACCAAGCTCAACCATTGGCAGTGTCAATGGACATGTGCTCTTCAGTTTTACTCTCCCTGGAAGTTGACACACTTGCTGCAGACTACAGTCTATTCAAGGTCACCATTAGATAGGAATCCATTACCAAGTTACTAAGCTACTCCCCCATCCCCAAGTAAATGCATTTATTTTGCATATGAAAAGCCTGTTTTAGATTCTGTTATCACAAACTAAAACTTCAATTTAATTGAAGGAACTTCCTCTGGTTTTCCTTTTAGTTCGTCATTATTTGAAGTGCCACATAGTTCTTGCCAATCAGTTCCAGTACAACATAGGCTTTATTTTGCAAAATCTCTTACTGGGTGATTTTCATATAAGCAGTAATGAAGAGGGAATAGAATGGTAATCATCGGAGGGCTGCAGCTGCTTGTTAAATCACAAAAAGTGGAACAAAGAACAAAAATAAAAACAGAAAACACTGAAGCCAAATTCCCCTCCAACTTGATTTTCAAGTTTGTTGATTCAGCCCACCTTAGGGGGCTGAATCTCAAACAATGACGAGGCAAAGTACAGGAATGACACAGAGAATCTGGTGAATTGGTATGATGGCAATAATCTCTCCCTCAACGTCAAAACGAAGGAGATAGTCATCGACATGCTCCTGTCTACATCAACGGGGATGAGGTAGAAATGTTTGAGTGCTTCAAGTTTTTAGGTGTCCACATCACCAACAACCTGTCCTGGTCCCCCCATGCTGACACTATAATTAAGAAAGCCCACCAACACCTCTACTTTCTCAGAAAACTAAGGAAATTTGGTATGTCAGCTATGACTGTCACCAACTTTTACAGATGCACCACAGAAAGCATTCTTTCTGGTTGTATCACAGTTTGATACTGCTCCTGCTCTACCTAAGACCGTAAAAAATTACAAAAGATTGTGAATGCAGCCCAATCCATCACACAAACCAGCTGCCCATCCACTGACTCTGTCTACACTTCCTGCTGCCTGGAAAAGCAGCCAGCTTTTAAGGACCCCATGCATCTCGGACATTCTCTCTTCCACCTTCTTCCATCAGGAAACAAACATCTGAGATCACGTACCAATGACACGAGAACAGCTTCTTCCCTGCTGCAGTCAGACTTTTGAATGGACTGACCTTGCATTAAGTTGATCTTTCTCTACACTTAGCTATGACTGTAACACAACATTCTGCATTCTCTTGTTTCCTCCTCTATGAATGATATGCTCGGTCTGCATAGCGTGCAAGAAACCATATCTTTCACTGTATGATAATACATGTGACAATAATAAATCAAATCAAAAGCAGGTCAGGTAACATCTGAGAAAGAGTGTTAATGTCTCAGATCGTTAACCCATAAACATATAATTCCAATAGTGCATAAAAAGGCCCATTCAGTCTGCATCGACCAACTGAAACAGCATCCCACTTAGGACATCCCCTCCACCCTATCTCCATAACCCCACACATTTACCATGGCTAATCCACCTAACCTACAGATGTTTGGACACAAATGGGCAATTTAGCATGGTCACCCAAGGCCAGAATTGAACCTTGGCCGCTGGTGCTATGAGGCAGCAGTACTAACTACCACGCCACCATACACCAGGACCAAAAAAAGAAAACCTGATTCAGAATGCTCCATAATTCCTGGAAATTCCAGTTCAAAAACGCAAGCTTCTACAAAATATGTTATTTACAATAGTATGTAGAAGTTATACATACCTTGAAGCTGAAAAATACTTTCAGAAATAATTTTAGTCGAAGACTACGGTGAACCATCGCTGAAAACAGCTAAGAGAACTGCTAAAGCTGGTATCAGTATAAAACAAAGTTTATAGATTGTACTTTTGACAGCATCATCTTTTGCTTTGAATGTCGACTTATAGGACTAACAGTGACTGTGACCTTTAGCTGTGTGAAATTAAATTCCAGCTATTAAAGATAGCTTTCTCCAGGTGAAAAATATGGTCTGCTCTATCTCTTGGGGTGAGAGAACAAAAGAGTCCAAACTATATCTGAGCCAGAATGGTTACATTTTCTCAAAAAAAATCAAAAATTATTTATTTCTCTTACAGACAGTGAATTAAATTGGAAAATTAGTTTTGCCAGAAAGTTCAAAACTAAATTATAAAGCATGCATATGCTTTAATCTTGTTAGGCAAGGGAATCAAAGATTATCGGGGGTAGACTGGAGTGTGGAACTCAAAACATAATCAGATTAGCCACGGTCTCACTGAAATGGCAGAGCAGGCTTTACGGACCGAATGGCCTACTCCTGCTTCTATTTTATGTGTTTATAGATGGAATTGGGACATAACCAATTAACAATTTCATGGACCACAATGAAACATCAATGTTTAAATCAAATTCTCAGCATTTGAGTCTTGATAGACTATGCTGTTGCAGAAAATCTAGTTCAGAATCCACATTTTAGAACACAACTTGTAGTTTCAGATTTGTAGAATTAAATGCAAGATAAATAGCATAGCTGAAATAAGAAACTGAAAAGCAACCCTGAAGTAAAGGCAACTCAAACAAGCCTAGGTTTTGTTAATCCACATTTATCTTACAAAGTCAGAGTTGACAGTGAAATAAAAAATAAACTGAAGCCGGGCTGTGCTTCTTTATTTTGAAACAATAAGCTAAAGGTCAGCAATTCTGGCAAAACAGGTTGTAAAACTCTATTAGAGTTAAAATGATTAATTTGGGTTGCAGAATCTTAGTTGTGTCGAAGGGAAAATAATTCATTTGTATTACTGTTTGAGTTATCCATTGGAGGCACAGTGGTTATTCTGTAACTTGAGGGGACTCTTGGGAAAAAAAAACTACAATCAAGTTCATACCATAAGTTATTACAATATGTTTTATTCAGTTAAAATGCTGGTTTTCTTGAATTCTTATTGCATATTTCAGGTGTGGGAGAGGAGAATTGAGCTCAGTAAGGAGCTGGCCAGTGGGCAAGGGAAATTAATACATCACAGCAGCACCTCTCACTGCAGACGGGCGGGGGGGTTGTCTCTGCATAGACATGAAATAGATAGCACAGGCGAAAGATGAATTTTTCACTATAATCTATCAAAAGGAAACAGCTGAATGTCCTTGCCAACAGCACCAAAACTGTAATAAAGACATGATTAAGTGACCATTGCCTAAATGGATATTCCATCCATACACCACTAAAAATTACGATGTTACCAATGGGACACAATTAAACAGCTATTGTCTCGGGTCTACCTTTTTGTACCATATATAAATAATTTACCAATGTGTGTGACTGGAAACAACTATCTTTCTTAGAAGTTGTAAGGAGTGCCCTTAAAAAGGCTGTACACAATTGAGTGGAGCAGACTGAAGAAGCCTTTGGAATTCTTCAGTTCTCTCCTTATTGTTAAGAAGGCAATAAAGGAGCCGTCATTCATGAATGCTGTGTCCAAATATCTTTCAAGTAGCAACACAGGTGATAGCCTGAAATGACCACATGGAAATGCCTGCAAAACTTGGATAAACATACGTTTACAACAACAGGGTAATAGGTATTCAAAGACAAATCCAGATACTAAAATAAGAACATAACATTTGGCAAGTAGGTACAAAGGATCTGAAATTTCAAAGGAAGAGGTATTTATAACCCATGATGGATTCTGCTGGAACTACCGACTGTTTTGTCTATTTCCAATGCTTTCTGTTTCTATTTAGGGAATTCTGAGACCGTTAGGCGAATTCAGAATTGCATATTTGCAGTGGCTACACTCCAGCAAATAGAGCAACAATTAACAAATTAGCATCTACAATGGTGAGAAAGGAGCATGGACTGTAATACCATATACTTAAAGAGGAAATTACTCCTATTATTATACACTTTAACTGAAACAGACAAAGCAGGGATGTTTTCGATTAAGTAATAATACATTTTATGTGCACTAAAACCATTTTTAGTCTGTGCTGATTTAACTGATCTCAGCTGGACAATATTTTGGATAAAACAACTGGTCTTAATGCCTTTGAGCAAAGAAGGGGAAAGTAGTCAATTGGAGTTTCCACTGTTGAGTATTGTCTCATGATTGCACTTGACACTGATATCAATCAAAATGAATTAATCCCTAACATCCGCTATGAACTCTTAAAATCCCCAAATCCTTTCTTCTGTATCTTCCTTCCTCCTCCTTCTCAGAGAGTCCCTCGGGAACAAGGATGACTTGCTTCTATTCTGATTCGATGAGTTTGAAGATGGTTGATAAATCTGAGAAGGGAACTGGAGACCCTGTCACATGTGAGGCAGAAGGCAGGTAGCATTTGAAGAGTTGGGTAGATAGGCTGGTGGGACATCTCACATTGCTTTCATGTATTCCTCACAATGATGTCTGACATTGTGTTTGGTGTCTTCCCAAAAGAATCTTCTCCATTTTGGTCCGTCATAAGCTGGGGACTTCCAGGTGTCAGCAGTGATGATTGATTGTTTTGGAGTGCTGTGAGGATATTCCTAAAGTATTTCTGCTGTCCTCCTGAGATCATCTGCTGCGAGTAAGGTCCAAGTAGGAAATTTGCTTTGGGAATCTGGCACAGGAATGATATGTCTCATCCAGCAGAGATTGTTTCAAGTGATTAGCATTTCAGTGCAGGACATGTTGGCTTTCGAGAAGATGCAGCCATTATATACTGCTTTTTTTGGCCACTGGGTTTGGAGGATCTTGCATAGGCACCATTGGTGGTACTTCTCCAAGCCTTCACACTGCCCGCTGCAGGTTGTCAAAGTCATATATAGGATAGCAGAGATCAGGGTTGCCTGATAAACAATGTCCTTTGTCTTATTTGTTGTAAACACTTAAATTATCATCATCCATCTCCTCTTTCAAAAGCCTTCTAAAACAACAACTTGCATTTATATAAGCATCTCTTGCATTGTAAAACACCCCAAGGCTTCATTGTAGCGTTACCAGACTAAATTTGACATCAAGCCATAAGTCTGGGTACTAGGACAGAACTAATCTTAGCTGGACAATACTTTGGATGAAACAATTTGCCTTAATGTCCTTGAGCAAAGAAAGAGAAAGTAGTCAACTGGAACTCCCACTGTTGACTATTATCTTATGATTGCACTTGATTCTACGCATAGAACTAAAAGTTTAGTCAAATACATAGGTAAAATAACAACAAAGGGGAAGGGAGAGGTAGAGAGCAGAAAGGAATAAGGAGAGTCTTTTGAATTAGGTCCCAGACAGAACAAGTCACAGTGATCAATGCTGCAACGATGCAAATTGGTGTGTTGTATGAAAAAGCCAGAATTGGAGCAGAACAGAAATCTTGAAGGATTGTAGAGCTGGAGAAAGTCAAAGAGATCGGGAAAGAGTATGGTCATGGAGGAATTTCAACACAAGGATGACAATTTAAAAAATAAACTAATAAGTGGCCAAACCAGGAGCAAATGAATGTCAGCAATAATTGGGATGATTAATGAACTGAATGTGACGCAAATTAGAATATAAGCAACAGAGTTTTGGATGAGCACAAATTTACAGCTCATTATTTTGCAACTATTTAATTCTCACTGCTAACTCTTCCTCTGTAGTTTGGTGTCTGTTTCTTTCCCAGCTCTGTAAGGTGCCTTGGGATGCTGTGCAATGTTTAAAGGCACTGTATAAATGCACATTTCTGCTGTCTGTATTCAAATGCAAACATTGACCATTTGTGCCAAGTTGTGGGGAATAGTCAATAATAATGAATCTGAACCACATTTCAGCCACTATCTTCAGAAGCAGAGGGTGAAAGAAAAACATAAGGACCTATTTCTTTTGAATCCTAAATTTTAATAACTTAACCAACTTTATGCAGCATCATCCACCAAGAAATATCGATCCTACTATCATACCAGATCATTAGCACAATAATAGATGAATGAAGTCACCTGTAAACACTAAGCAGTAATATCTAGAGCCTTCACCCAAGAGGATGCATTCTGTACAACCGTCTTTATTACACTGCATATAAACAGGTTAGCAAGAAACTCCTCAAATGAAGTAAACAGTAATAAGACTGAGAAGGTGGAATGCAGACAGCAGCAGTACAACTTAGTGCCACGAGTGGAATGTAATAAGATACAGGGATCCAATTGAGAGAGAGGGAGATTGTGAAATATCTCTATGGAAACCTGGCATTCGGATTCAATTCCTCACTCTTTAACATGTGATTGAATCCAGCTTCTGAATTCCCCATGGCAGGAAACAGGCAGTTCACTTGCTTGGAAGAAGGGGAAACGAAGGTGTTAAATGCGAGGTCCATCAGATTATAGAACCTCTTTTGATTTGTATTATCACCAAAACCAGATTTTTATATTCATTTTCTCTGTGGCATCAAGTGGATTTGATGTGAATTAAGAAACCTGGCAGGCATGTGATTTTTTTTCTCTAACCCCTGCAATGCAGACTATCTGATTTAATCTCCAGCAAAGCACCATTGCAATTACACATGATAAGAGAGGCCAATACAATTATCTAACCAACCTAATCTTATATTACATGCAGTGTGCAATAAATGTGAGTTATGCCCTCTGAAAATAAATGAAATTTACTAAATTCATACAAATAGGACAGTTATCATTGAACATGAAAAATGTAACTTTTCACTACCATGTTACAAGCTCAAGAACGTAGATTTAAGAAACCAATACAAACACTACACGGGTTACAATGGAATGTTAATTTTTACACAATAAAAAAAAAAATTTATTGGCATTTCATGTGGGAGCAAACATTTTTAAGCCTGCTTCTATCTAGTCCAAGAAATGGGCTAAATTTCCATTTCCACTTGTCAGCCTGCTTTTAAATGAAAATGTGTGGCAATAAAGACCAGTTCAGTGATGGTAGATGAACGGTCTTACATCAGTGAAAATAATTACTGCAGCTGTGTATACAGTTTAATGTTCTGATTGTGTGGAGGGCTACCTTGGAAAGGAAGCTTCAGAACAACATCCTCACGCACCAGGTTACTTGGCTAAAAAGGCAATAGTCATCCATCATCTCTGATAGAGCTATCAGTTCTCCTGAGCAAATATAAGAAGGTTTGTGTGTGTGTGTGTGTGTGTGTGTGTGTGTGTGTATATACATGTATATATATATATATGTGTGTGTGGAGGTGGGGGGGAGGCGGTGAGGTGAGAGCAGCAGAGTTGGATGAAAGAGGCATACAGTACACTTCTCAATCCTTTTACTGCAACCGCGCAATGCAAGAATAACCATGTACAGTTTATCAGTCCTTTTTTTAATGCTATAATAGAACACAGTCACTTGTTCATTACTTGACATAGCTGATCAGTGTTTCATCTGTTTAGGGTGAAAAAAAAAGTTGGTTTCTAAATTTCTTTCAGTCAAAGTTTAAAAACTAGATGATGAGAGATTTGAAGAAAGATTCAATAATCCAATACCCAAGTTTAACAAAACCACAGTTCTTCCAAGTTCTGATGAACTTGGCAGCTCTGTTAATGGGAATTCAGAGGATGGACCTTTCATGGACCCAATACACAGTTATCAACTTGGAATCAAGAACATTTAAGAAAAATTTTTAGAACGGGCATTTGGGTAGTGCTTACAACCTCGTAATGCTTCAGATTCACTGAAATACTTTTTTAAGTGCAGGAAATGTGGCAGCTAATTAGCATGTAACAAGGTCTAAAACAGACCAGATAATCTGTTTTGGTGATTTTTACTTAAGGCTCAGAAGTCTCTGGGGTGGTCCTTGTATCAAAAACTAATCCTATGGCTCAGAAACAAGGATAGTAACACTCAACCACAAGGGATACTTATTCCTCCTCATCACTTTGACACCCATTCCATCAAAGAACATTAGTGTGCCTTTAAGAATTTTTTTTTAAAATCACGTTCTCTGCAGATTGACTTAGGAGTCCTTTTATTGCTGTTCAATGGTTTAAATGGGGTTTTATTTATTTTTACTCTGGGCTTCATACTGTGTCTGGGACTTTCAACCATCTGAATTGTTGGAGAAAGAACGATTGACAGGTCAAATGGCAGGAGTTCTTTCACTTTCAGTTTTGGGCTGCTAGTTGCTGCTTTGGTCAGAAGCTTCCTGGTTTTCAAGTTGCTGGCAGGTTTTCTCTCTCTCTCCTTGCTATTATAGATCCTGCTGACAAGCTAGAAGCAGATCATCTTGCCTTCCTGGAGTGAAAATTCTACTGTTGGTAGTTTGCTAGCTGGTAGCCAGAGGCAAGCATAGTGTCTGCCTCCTGAAGTGGTTTGCTGGGAAAAACTAAAGGTCAACAGCGGCATTATCTCTATCTCGAGGTCTGCTGGAAGTTACAAGGCTGAGGAGTCAAGAGTTTCAAATTTCCAACCGAAGGACCAAGTTCCAGAAATTTGTGAGCAGTCTTATTTTGTGTGTTAAGCCTATGGCAGGGGTATGTTTTAAGGAGGTTTGTTTGGTTGGAACATTTCTTATAGTTGTTAAGATTTAGATAATATCATGGTTGTTTTTTCCTTGTTTGTAACTTGTATGAATTATTGCTATATGTTAACTGTGATCTTGAATAAACTTTGTTTGATTAGAGCTCTCCAGTGGTCATTTAAATCATACCTAAAGTGAAATAGCTCATGCTTACTCTAGCCAAAATTAAATTGTAAAACTTATGGTCCAGGCAGATTTCATACAACACTTGAGTTTCTGACCAGAATTACAGGTGATCCTGTAAGCCAATGTCCTAACAAATAGTTGTAGCAGTAGAAAAGGTATTACAGTACTCCGTGATTGTAAAATGCATGTCAGTTATTTGACTGAACAAAAACATGTTAACTTGGAATATATTTTAATAATTACCCAAGCTTTCAGTAAAACTTTCAGTTCCATCAAAATATAGCCACAATGATTTTAGTTACATGAGAATGTTAGAGGCACTGGAATGCCCAAGAAACCAAGCAGAATATATTAGCCATATGGAAGCATTAATGATATCATAAACAAGAATGTTGAAAAGCATTCAGCACAGTTTCTGTTAATTCTACATCTTACTCTGGATAAAGCAGTTGTGTAATTGAAATTTTGCTGAAGCACCTGGTATATTGCAACAATATTATTTTACTGCAGTTACCATTCTCCTCTCTTATGCAGCTTGATCCATTGAATAACAGATCCTCAAAAGTAACTGCAATGAATTAATCAACAACCTGAAGAATTGTATGTATGGACAGAGAATGTTAAATGTTGACTTCCCGAATTTACCAGTGATCTTATTACCACAAACAACCAAGTGACCTAGAATGGTTAATAACTTGACTAAGATAATGTTTTGTCAACAGGAGTAAAAATAAAAGACTCTATAACAAAGGCCAGAATTTTCTGGCCCTGCTGTGGTGAACCCTATGCAGGGGATGCAGCAAAGAAAAAGACTTTCAGCAGGACCAACAGATGTTGGGGTGAACTTTCATCCTCTTTGCTACTATCATAGGCTATGTATACCAGGGATTATTTTTAATCGATAAAGAATCCTGGTTCACCAATCCTGGTCATATCTGAAGCTTTGTACCAGCTGTACTCAAGATAAAAGTCTAACCTTGATGTTATTTTGTTAACATTGAATGGATACATGAAGAAAACAAATAAATTGTTATTTGGTAGTTGTGATGATGGATGTTTTTTCCATCTGAGGAGAATATGGTGATATTCTGTAAATAAAACTGTGCGCACTCATTTGTGTGTGTCCATTATTACTTAAATTGAGGGAAACAACTTGTTTTTGAGAATTGCAATAAAGGGCTAAATGTGTTAGGTTATGCATTTGTAATGAAAAATTATGGTGAAGTTGAATCTACAAGTAAATAAGTTGGATTTAACAGTTGCATTACAACATAAGTGGGGACTTGGCTTTTCAGCAATTGATTTTCAAAAGGGAGTTTAGAAGTGACATGGAACTTCTATAACTTACAAAGGTTTAAAGTAAATAAGGGAAGATCCATTAAATTTTCAAAGCGTTATTTGAGGACAATGGAATCTGAGATGAAAGGGAAAAGTAACTTTAAGGAACAAGGTCTAACTGAGTTGGGTGGCTGTGTGGAGGAATTATCTTGAGCCAAGGTGGTGTAGGAATTGAGGCAGTCAGATTCAAGCGAGGAAAAAGTCTTTGTTTTTCAGAATGCAATTTGTTTCTGAAGCTTCATTTTGGATTTCCACGCTGCCGTGGAAAAGTTTCAGGAGTTGTGTGATATATCTTCATTAAGTTGGAACAATTCTTTGCTTTGGGTAATATTACTGGATTTTATAGTTTAAAAAAAAAAGTGGCTGTTGTCAAGAACATAATTTATTTGTGTGTCTTTCAACCAAGTGGGTTCTTGGATGTTGTTCTCAAAGATTTGTGTAACTTTAATTTTGTGTGTTTTTTTCTCTTATTAATAAGTCTTTCAACTTTTAAAATCCTAAAAGATGTTGCTGGAATTCTCTGCTTTTGGGGTCAGTAGCTCTTCCTCCTCATCTTCAAAATACAAAAAGATTTATGGTCAGTAAGAAAGGATTTCCTCTGGGATCTGGCTTGTTCAGCAAATAATATCTGCTATAGTCATAACAATACAGAATTTAAATATTGCTGAAAAAATGTTGTCAAAGCTTTTTGTCTTGCAATCAGTTACATTGATGCTCTTGCGATTGTCCTAGTGAATACAAGACACAAAGCTTCAATGAAATGTCTTTTCTTAAACAATACTCAAATTTAAGTTAGGATTTTGATGGAAAAATGTACATCACATTATCTGCTGTGACAGTTTAGTGGGTAAATGTTTGAGCCATACAGGCTAAAAGACACCCAGTTAAATACAGGATCTCTGCTGAGTTAACTTATTTCAACTGAGTACAAATTTGGGCATTAGAATTGTCTTTAGTGTTTCTCGACCAGAGAGAAGAAATAATCAGCTGAGAGTTCCCGAATCTGGTTGCTATCCAGAAACTGCTGCTTGAAAATGTAGATGCAGCATAATAGAGGACTTAATTGGGTACAGCTGCGCTACCCTCTTCTGTTGGATAGCCTGCTGATACATGATCTCTAGATTCATACTTAAAACCTCCCAATATAGTGTGAAACAAATACTTTAAAAAAAGTGAATGCCTTGAGGACAGAAGGCAACAGAAGAGCAGAAATTAGTTAAATATATTCCGGGGAAGTGCCGGAAGATTGGAAAACGGCTAATGTTACACCGTTGTTTAAGAAGGGTGCCAGGCAAAAGGCGGGGAATTATAGGCCGGTTAGTTTAACGTCTGTGGTAGGTAAAATGTTAGAATCCGTCATTAAGGAGGAAATTGCGAGGCATCTTGAAGGGAATTGCTTGATAGGGCAGACGCAACACGGTTTCATTAAAGGGAAGTCGTGTCTGACAAATTTACTGGAGTTCTATGAGGATGTGTCTAGGGCAGTGGATAGAGGAGAGCCGGTGGATGTGGTCTTTCTGGATTTTCAGAAGGCGTTTGACAAGGTACCTCACAAGAGGTTATTGCAGAAGGTCAGGGGACATGGAGTTGGGGGTAGGGTGTTAGCGTGGATAGAGGATTGGTTGTCAAATAGGAGACAGAGAGTGGGGGTCAATGGGTGCTATTCGGATTGGCGGTTGGTGACTAGTGGGGTGCCCCAGGGGTCGGTGCTGGGGCCTCAGCTATTTACCATTTATATAGATGATCTGGAGGAGGGAACCGAGTGCAGGGTGTCGAAATTTGCTGATGACACCAAGATTGGGGGAAAGGCAAATTGTGTGGAGGGTGTGGAGAGTCTGCAGAAGGATCTAGATAGGCTGGGCGAATGGGCCAGGAAATGGCAAATGGAATTTAATGTTGGCAAGTGTGAGGTGGTCCACTTTGGTAGGAAGAATGGTAGGAAGGACTATTACTTACGTGGCGAAAAACTGCAGCAGGTGACGGTGCAGAGGGACCTCGGGGTCCTTGTGCATGAGTCGCAAAAACCCAGCTTGCAGGTGCAGCAGGTGGTCAGGAAGGCGAATGGGATGCTGGCCTTCATAGCGAGGGGGATTGAATATAAAAGTAGGGAGGTCTTGCTGCAGCTGTATAGGGCATTGGTGAGGCCGCAGCTGGAGTGCTGTGTGCAGTTTTGGGCGCCGCATCTGTGCAAGGATATTTTGGCCCTGGAGGGAGTGCAGAGGAGGTTTACTAGGCTGATACCGGAGTTGAGGGGATTGAGCTATGAGGAGAGGCTGAATAAACTAGGCTTGTACTCGTTAGAGTTTAGAAGAATGAGGGGAGATCTCATTGAGACGTATAAGATGATGAATGGGATGGATAGGATAGAGGTGGAGAGACTCTTCCCGCTCAAAAAAGACAGTAGGACTAGGGGGCACAGCCTCAAGATAAAGGGGAGGCGGTTTAGAACGGAGTTGAGGAGGAACTTCTTCACTCAAAGGGTGGTGAATCTCTGGAATTCTCTGCCCGTTGAAGTGGTGGAGGCTGCCTCGCTAAATATTTTTAAGAAGCGGGTTGATGGGTTCTTGATAAGAGAGGGGATTAAGGGTTATGGGGAGAGGGCGGGAAAGTGGAACTGAGCCACGACAGATCAGCCATGATCTTATTGAATGGCGGGGCAGGCTCGAAGGGCTAGATGGCCTACTCCTGCTCCTATTTCTTATGTTCTTATGTTCTTATAGTATTTGAGCCTTCATTGTGAATATAAATTGTCAATCACATGGAACGTACCCATTTCCAACTATGAGAAATCAGTGTAAACAAAAGCACAAAACTATTGTACACAAGTTCCACAGCATATTATCAGATCTAAATATATCTTCTAAGTAATTTCAAGATGGACACATTTTTCCAAGTATCAGTTGGCAGTATAAACATATCAAACTTTGTTCCTGTTGTTCACTTGAACCAAGCTATTCTGAGTTATTTATTAAAACCACTTACAAGCAAAATAATGTGTATTTAGCAGTTCTCACTGTTAAAAAGCAACAATGACAAGTTAGGAACATGATACTTAACAACATACCAGGTAGTAAAATTGAAGTATTGCAGACTTTAGATCATGGAATTCTCTTTCAAACAGTACTGTTGGTGTATCTACACCAAATGGACTGCCATGTTTCAAAAAAAAAGCACTCATAACCACCTTCTCATGGGCAATTAGGGATGGGCAATAAAAACACTAGTCTTGTTAATAACACCACATCTCATGAAAGAATCAAAAAAATGTTACAGATGAAGAGAATGCTGAATAAATATCACTGGTCATACACGTCAAGTGTTCTTCATCCATAAATCTGAAAACTGAACACATCCAAAAAGCGCACACTTTTTTTGAACACAAACCTCGCTGACTGCATCTGACCTTTATTGTGGGAGTTGTTTGTCTGCACTCTTTACCTTTTGATTTTTGTGATGCACATTTCAAAAAGACTGTCAGGTACTCTTATGCTTAACAAACGGAAAAAGAAGACAAATAGTTATTCACCAATAGCTAAATAAGTATAATTGTTGCACTAACTTGACCATGGTGTGTCTATGAAGCAGTTGAGTGAGGAGTATGGATGGGTATCACCACCATATTCAACTTGAAGAAAAGGAAACAATATTGTTGAAATTTTATATTGAAAGCAATTCACAAAAGTTAATGAACAATAAGAAAACTTGGCACAGGTCAAAAATGATGAATGTGATTGTGTTATAATGAGGGGATTCATCAGTGCAAAAGCAAAAGGTTTCTGCTGACTGGCCAATTTATCATGCAGCATGCCAAAACCTACCACAAAGAACCGATGCTTGAAGGTGCACATTAATACATCACAGGCGGGTTACAAGAATTCAAAACATCAAAGTGTCAAGGTTTTGAAAGTTTGTGGTGATAAAACTTCTGCAGACCACGAAACTACTGAAAACATTATTATAAGTTTGCTAAACCAATTTCAGGCATAAGCCCTTCACCTGAGCAAATTTACAATTCTGACAAAATAAGACTGTCCTGACGATACGTCCATCAGAAAATGCTAGCAATGGTGAAGGAGAGAGCACCAATGGGTGTTAAAGATGTAAGGGTAGGCTAACTCTCCTTGGTTATGCCAATGCCAAAATGGTTGGCTCACAGAAATATAAATTGGCTGTATTTAGGAAAAGCTTCAGGTGCTTCAAGGGTATTCAGTACAATACCAGTAAGAGTAACCAGGGACATGTTTTCTGATTCATAACCACAATGTACCACAGGTACATATATCTCCATTGTCGGCTAGCAGGACTTGAAGAAAACTGTAAAACCATGTTTATCTCGGACAACTGTTCAGCACTTCGGCCGACTGAACTTTTGGTGAAAAACTTCTTTTTTACTGTTTACTTTCCCCTCAACATCATTAATTCAGTTAAATGACTGAGGTATTCTTCACTCCAAGAAATGTAAATATGAAGACTTTTGATTGAATAGAATGTTTAGTTCTGTAAATAGAGGCCTGTGGTGGAAAGTTTCCAAAAGGAGTTTACAGCTAAGGACACCATCTACGCATCTATTCATGCCTGGTGGTTTGCTGATAGACAGATCTTCACCATTGGCTGGTAGAATCTATGGACCACAAAAATGTCAATATCATAGTTTTCAATGAAAAAAGACTTAAGGGTTTCATGTGAACAAGGAAAAAAGTTGATAAACCATTCCCTTGAAAGTGCAAAAGGGATATCAATAAAATGTGTGAATACGCTGGAGGCCAAAGGATATCAAGGAAGTGTTTAACATTGACAACAATCCTCCTGTTGTGAATCATTTGACTGGTGGAGAGGTTGCAGAAATGGTATTACATCAAAGCCAACTTGATACAAAACAGTGATTATAGCAATGACACAGTGAATGCAGTCAAGAAAGTGCCTATAGACAATATTAAGTTGTGTGAGGGGTTGATGGATGCTCTTGAACAACGTATATTTATCAAGTGAGCAAGAAATAATGTCAATCTATAAAGGACAAACTTATGAAGAAAAAACCATTGTTGATGTGGTGGATGATCCTGGAAGAACCATTCAACAATGCCATGAGTACATTGACATTTTGGACCTTTTCCTATAAGCAGAATCACAGATGGTGCCATGGGTGGAAACTTATTACAAGTACCCTGTATTCATTATTCAGTGATACAGCTTTCTTTTCTAAGCACTTCATTTAATTTTGACTGTAGCTAGTCTAGGCTTAGGCTACTGTAATGTTCTATATGTGCTATCCAAAAACCAAAATTATCTGAAAAGCAGTCAGCCCCAAAAATTTCAGATAAAAGGATACTCAATTTATACTTCCCTCCATTCAAAATTACATATTCTGCTTGACTAAAATAGTTGAATATCATCTACACAAAGCTACATATGTCAGACCATGAGGTTTTAAAAGTTCTGCATTGTAATTATACCAGACATTCTGGTTTGATTGTAAAATGTTTGAGGTTTTGGTCATTTTGATGGGAATATAATATTTAAGTATTTCAACTTTATGTCTGCTTTTATCATCTGCAAAGTTAATCCAAAGGGGCAGTGACTTGCCCACCCCAACAGCTGGTACTGAAGCCAACAAGATATATTTATAAAAATGAGGCAGAAACAATAGCCATAATAATATTATAGTGAATGGAACTCACTAACACTGGAAAACAAAGAGTCAATGGGCACTCCCTCAGTTTTCTATTTGCTGTACTATAACCTCAAAGGGTTCTGCTTTCGTCAAGCCATTTCTCTTCTTCTCGCCACAACACTTTTGGGATATGACTACAGCACTACCTTCTGCACCCTCACCTCTCCTCCCCGCCATGTACTCTATGAATGGGATGCTTTGTCTGCACAGCGCGCAAATAACAATACTTTTCACTGCATATCAATACATGTGACAATAATAAATCAAATCAAAGGTTTAAATCATACTTTTCAGCCCTGCCAAAACCAGCATTATGGAATTTGCACTGTACTGCTGTGACTTCTTTTGCTCTTGGATATGTTAAGTGAGTGGACCACAAAGTGGCAGATGGAACAAAAGGTGGGTGGGCATGTGCAAGGTTATTCACTTCGCTAGGAAGAATAGAAAAGCAATTGAATTTTTTTTAAAAAGGCATGAAACAATTAAATGTTGAAGCTCAGAGAGATTTTGGTGTACTTCTACAAGGACCATAGAGAATTAGTATGCAGGTACAGCAAGCAATTACAGAGGCAAATGCATGGTTGATTTTATCGCATTTCTGTAGGAATCTGGGGAGACTGCCAGGAGGACTGAAAAAGTTTTGGTCTCTATATTTAAGGGAAGGATATGTATGCCTTGGCAGTGATGCAGCAAAGGTTCACTGCATTTATTTCTGGGATGAGAGAATCATCCTGTAATGAGACATTGAGTTAAATCAGGCCCATGCCGTCTACAGTTCAGAAGAATGAGGAGGTGATCTTATTGATAGATACAGGATAATGAAGGAGCTTGACGGTGGTGTGTGTGTGTGTGTGTGTGTGTATATCGGGGGGGTGAAGGGGATTGGACAATGTGGAACATGAGGACACAGGATAAGTCGACCACTTAGAAATATCCTCATTCAGAGGATTTTGAAGTTGGCCAGCCACTTAATAAATTACTTGGAGCTGAACACTTACTCTTTCAAGGATTCTGATGCCCGCTATAAAGCAACATAAATTAAAATGTAGCCACATGGAGTTACTACTTCATACTGTCCAAACTATTGACTTCAGTCTGCTACTGACATTTTCATAGGCTGCCAGTACAATTTAGAGATGAAAGCATTTGCTGCTAAACAAATCACTAATGGAACACATGGGAGGTGTTCTTTTAAAAGAAAGCTTAGCCCACTGACAGTCTTGATGGAACATTTTTTGCTACTTATATTTAGCAGTCCTTTTGAAAGTGTGAAATCGCTGTTGCTCTGGGATAAAAAAAACTGCCACAGGAGCTGTTTATTGTTCAGCCACAATAAAGTGCATACACTTATATTCTTTTTATGCAGCTTTTATTAATACAACCAGTGTAAGCTGTTTGTCAGACGTTTGCTCAACACAATAACTTTTCCTTCTGTTTTTTCTCATCTGTAGTATAAGGGGTCAATTCAAACTGTGATACACTAATAAGACTTGCTATGAAGGGAATGCAGCGAAGGTTTAGTAGACTGACTCCTGGGATGGTGGGACCGATGAGGAGAGTTTGAGTTGGTTTGTATTATATTCGCTGTAGTTTAGAATAAGGAGGTGGGGGTGAATCTCATAGATACCAATAAACTTCCAACAGCACTGGACAAGGCAATTGCAGGATGTTCCCGATGTCAAGGGAGTTCAGAAACATGGTCGCAGTCTGGGGATATGAAGTGAACCATTTAGGACTGAGATGAGGAGAAATTTCTTCACCCAGAGAGTGGTGAGCCGGAGGAATTCTGTCCCACGGAAAGCAGTTGAGGCCAAAACATTGTATATTTTCAAGTAGTTAGATATATTTTTTGGGGCTAAAGTGATCAAAGGATATGGGGTGAAAACAGGAACAGGCTACTGAGTTGGATGATCAATCATGATCATAACGAATGGTGTACCAGGCGTGAAGGGTCAAATGACCCATTCTTGCTCCTATTTTCTACATTTTAGGTAAGATCATCTACATCATTGGAAGTGATGCAATGTCTCATGACCTTGCTCTCTCTTGTACAAACTCATGATAAGAGATGTGTTACTTCAGTCAATGTTTTCCTTATGCAGCAGACTCCATAAATATTCTGTGAGAACAATGACGCTAAGAACATGATATGGTGGCAGCAACTGAAAGCACAAGTATAGAAAAGTCTCTGCCATAACCAGAAAGTTTCAAGTAGGTCACAAGTGTCAATTATGTGGCTGAACTGGTGATTGGGATTTGTCAGGTACTTCATCACATCAAGTCTTACTGCAAAGCCGAACGGTGAGCAGGTCAGTATGCTGCTATGTACGGTGGGTGGCTGTAAGATATCCTTGTTAGGCAAGGGATCGATAAAGGAAAAGCTACATATAATGAAGTAATAAAAACATTTGAAGCCTACTTCAACCTATGAAAGAATACCATTACTGAGTGGGCTAAATTTGACAAGCATTTCAAAGACATGCAAAAGGCATTGATATATTTACCAGCAGTCTGTGCAGACTTTCAAAAGAAAATGAATATGACAAACTAAAAGATGAACTGATCAGGGACAGAATTGTTGTCAGTCTTGGATGAAGCAATGTCTGGCCACTTGCAGTCAGTGGATAATTTAACCTTAACAAAGACAATTCAGCTGAACAAGCAAGCTGAGGCCAAGATGCAAAAATCAATTGATGACTGGGTGACAGGGAGAACCACATATCAGAAACAAATGACTCAACGTAGTATAATAAATTTAAAAGAGAGGTGGCTGTACAAAAGCAGGGAGGCAGGAAGATTAACCGTCAAACACCACAGCTAACAGTAATTAGTGGGGTGGGAAAAAATAAAGACATGAAAATTGTACTGCCAACAAGGCCACATGCCATTTTTGCAGAAAGAAGGGTCACTTTCAGCCTGTGTCTCACAGCATGGAGCTTGTACAGGGTAAGTAAAAAGAGAAGCCTTTGAAATGTGGCAAGACGCATAAAAGATAGCAATGATATTGTGATGCCTTTCCTTTGGATAGGGCCAAGGACCAGCTGGAAAATAGCGGACTGCTGATATCCCAGTATTGGGAAATAAGACACATTACAAGTTAGATGCAGGTGCAGCAGTTTTCACTCCAGCAAGTGCTGAACTGTGATTGGAGCAAGGTTCTCTTGTGCCACCATGCAAAAAAAAATACATACATTAGAAGGTATAGAACTCAAAGTCTTGGGACAATTAAATGCAAACCTTCAATGTACGAGTCAAAAAATGACTGAAACCTTAATATGGAATCTGAAGCAGGAAAGCCTGTGTTCGCTTGCATCTCATCTGCAGAGCAGAGGAATTGGAAAGCTGGTAAGATCAGCCTAAAAACTTCAGGGGCGAATTTCCATCCACAGCTGTTCACAGGACAAGGAAAACAGAAGGCAGCATATCCTATCACTCTCATCCTGAAACAAACCCAGTGTCTTCTTACACTCATAAGTGTTTTTTCCAAAGGTAAAGGAGGTTAAGTGACTATGTTGTAGCAAAGTTTTACTTCACACAACAAGCTAGTACTGGAAAATGTTCTGAGCACCAAAGCCCAGTGGATCTATCAGAATTTGCATAGATCTTACACAGCTCAATGAAGTAGTTGAAAGCAAAGTTCATTCCATGTCATCTGCAAACATGGGCTTAATGAAATTGAAAAATAGTTAAATTTTCACAAAGTTAGATGCAAATGGTGCTTTTTGGCAACTACTCCTCAATGAAAAGTTTAAGTTACTCACAATATTTGTTTCAATGTTTGGGATTTTTTTCAACAAATTTCCCCACAGCATCACATCAGTGCCACAAATTTTCCAGAGGCTAAAGTTAAGTATTGTAGAAAGAGTGGAGGAAGATGTATGTCATTTGGATTATGTCTTGATCAATGGAACCGCTCTGACAGAATATTACGCTACAGCATGAGCTGTGCTGCAACACCTACCGAAATCCACTCAACAACAAATGCAAATTCTTATAACTGATCATCAAGTTCCTCACACATACTTGGATGCATCAAGAGTCAGAGTTGATTGACAGGAGACAAGAGCAATCAAGGAGTTTCGAGCTCCTCACAATGTAGCTGAGGTCAGAAATTGATAGGTATGGTTAACAAAGATGGAAATTTTTGCCCAAGTGTCATCAACGAGCCATTACATTAGCTGTTACGAGACAATCTATAATGTTGGGAGGAAGTAGAACAGAGGTCTTTCAAGGAAATAAAAAACATGCTGATACCGCCTGATATTTTAGTTCATTATGACCAAGAACTACTCACTATTGTTACTGTAGATGTACCTTCTACAGGATGCACAGGGAGGCACGATGGCATAGCGGTTAGCACGGCTGCCTCATAGAGCCAGGCACCCGGGTTCAATTACAGCTTTGGGTGACTGTCTGCATGGAGCTTGCACATTCTCTCAGTGTTTGCGTGGGTTTCCTCCCATAGTCCAAAGATGTGCTTGTTAGGTAGACTGGCCATGTTAAATTGCCCCTTAGTGTCCCAAACTGTGCTGGTTAGGTGGATTAGCCATGTTAAATATGCAGGGTTACAGGATAGGGCCTGGGTGAAATAATCTGTCAGAAAGTCAATGCAGATTCAGTGGGCTAAATGGCCTTTTCTGCGCTGTAGGGATTTTATGAGGATTGAGAGCTGGCTGAAAAGCACAGACCAGTTTACCATGCATCACGTTCACTTACAGAGACTGAACAGAGAGATGCAGTAACCTACATGGGTTTGTGGAAAGTTTGCAGATTACATTCTTCAAGATAGAGACAGACCACAAACCCCTAGTGACAAAATGCCACCATGAGTATAATAATTCAAACTGAGGGTAATGAGGTTTGATGCAAAGACAAAGTATTTTCAGGAAGGCAGCACCGTAGATGCTTTTCCCCATATCTCATTGACAGGGCCTGAACAAGGTGATGTACTTCTTGAAGAGAAAGAGAACTTTGTGTCAACAACAGTTAGAGTTCTAGCAGCAACAACTCAGCAAAATCACTGATGCACAGAAATCTGTTGAAGGATGTGATCAGGTCAGAGATAACCGTGTCCAAGGATGGCCAGCAACATGCCACTCTGTCAGAGGGTACTGCAAACAGAAAGGACACCTCGGTGCAGTTATTGATTTATTTAATCTATGATTGGCTATTCTGAGACTGAATATAGTGCAACAATTGCACCAAGGACAAAATTTCAAACCACAGCAAGATATTCTGTTTAGTGTTTAGGACACTCAAGGTCACTGCAGAGATGACATCAAACTGTATTACTTGTACTATTCAACATCAGAAGATAACAGAACTGTTGAGGTCATCCTCCTTCCCACCAAGACCACAGGAATATTTTGGTATGAATGGTTTTGAGCACAGAGGTAAAATGTTTTTGATCATATTAGATTAATCCAGATGGATAGAAGTCAAACAACTGCAGGGTCAGACTTCTGAAGCAGTGATTAGATCGCTGAAGGATCATGTATGGAATCTCATACTTTATAATCTCAGACAACGAACCACAGTTCACCAATTGATACTTCGAAGAGTTCACGACAATGTAAGGATTTGTCCATACTATAAGTTCACTCTCAAGATGAAAGAGGATATGTACAGTGAAAGCATTGCTAAAGATGAACAGTAACATCCAATTTGGACTTCTGAGCTATTGTTCAACTTGTGAACTCCTAATGCGAAGACGACCAAGAACTCAGTTCCCTGCTGTCCTACACACACTCGTGCTGGGTGTGCAAGCTGATGACTTGGACAAAGTGAGGGAGAAAGAGGATGAGCATTGTTCTAGCCATACGTGAAACTGTGACAAAGATTAGAAAGCACACAACATTTGCCAGAACTCCAACCAGCACAGCCAGTTTGGATCCTAGACAAAGCTTACTATGGACAAATAGTTGAATAGTCACCACATCCAGGTTCCTTCCTCATGTAAACATATATTGTACAGTGACACAGAATAGACATGCCGTGTATAGACACAGAACCACCCTCTACACACTCTAAACAATCATTGACACGATTGGACAGACTAGAGCTGTTGCACTTGTCTCACCAATTGTTATGACAATGAGTTTGGTGAACCAGAATCTCTGCCAAATGCCTTTCTGCTCAGCAGAGCCTGGAAGATCACCACTGCATTCAAGTCCCCAATGTTTTGGATCAGTTCTGGAATGCTAATGAAACCACCACAATGGCTGACCCCCCCAAAAGAAATCAGAGACTTGGTAGAGTGGCAGGAGATGAGGAGGAAGATTGAGTATAAGGGATTAATGTGATGCAATGTATAACGATCTTGCTGTCTCCTATATAAATTCATGGTAAGATGTAGCTGATAGTGAGAGACCTTCTGATAAAGTTAACATTTTCCTCAGCTCAGCAAACTCTGCAAATGTGGTGTGCTAGCACAACAACAACAAAACATTATAGGGGCGATTCTCCCAGCCTGCTGCGCTGCTCTAGTCGTGCAGCAAGCCAGGAGACACCAGTGAGAGCCATTTTGTGGACTTCCCGCTGGGTGCCTCGACCTCCACGTATTTCTGGGACCAAATTTTTTTTAGCGCAATTAGTTCTGCTGATCGGTGCCTGGCTGATTACCATATTGAAATCAGCTTTTCAATATGATTAGCGGACCCAGGACTGAAATCTCCGGGCCCGCTGGCACCTCTCCCACCCTGCCAGGAGTGATTCCATCCAGCAGGGTCTACTTCTGCTCCCCATAGGTGGGGAATAGGTGGCCTGACCCGCTGGAGGAGAGTCCATTAAGGTTCCCCCGGGATGTTGGGGGTAAGGGGGACTGCTTCTTGGGCAGTGCTAGCTGGCACCTTGGCAATGCCTTAGGGGCATCTTGGCACCACCCATCAGGCATTGGGCAGTGCCAAGGGGCCAGTACCTATTGGGGGGGGCGGGGGGGTGCTCGCTGCCACTCAGTGGGGTGGGGGGAGGGGGGGGTAACCACTGCCACTCTGCAATCAGGATCACTGGGAGAAAGATGAAAGAGGGCAATTGGGGCTGGCCCTGTGAACATCTGGGGAGGCCAATGATCGGGGTGGTGGGGGGGGTGGGGGCGGTTGTGGAGCTAGCCAGCATCACAGTACGATCTCCACGCTGACAGTTTGATGCATACACAGTGGCCCGCTCAGCACTATACTGCCAACCCCTTGGACGGGAAGAGACCCAGCCCCCACAGAGTCAGTCACACTAGGGCACTCTGTGGTGCATAGAGTGTTGGTGATTCATTCTGGAAATAATGCTAAAAAAAACCAGCAGAATTTACTCCCACTTTCTGACAGGTTGGGAACTTAGAATTCTTTGGGAGAATCCCAGCCTATATTACCCTCTGTTCTGGAAAGCATCATCTCAGTGCTGGGGTTGTTGAACAGTTCCATATGCATTTACACCTTTTTTGTGCCTTACCCATTTGTACACCTGCTATTTGCAAGTTCAGGCAATGAATGGTGTGTGGCATTTTGCCTTTAGGCATATCAAATCCCAGCCCATTCCTGCTATCCACTGATACACAAATTCTTGGACTTACACACTGGTTTGTGGATTGTCATCAGCAATTCTGGTTAATGTTCCACCCTTTAACTAGGACTGCTGAATCTGAATAGTGCCTCCCACCGTGAGAAGATCAGCTAGCTTCCTGCACACAGAAACATGACATTTTCTTCTTTATGTACGTGTATGTCTCAGATTACCTGTTAACCTTAATCTCAAATTAATGACAATAATGTCATCTAAAAGACTGCAAGAAAACAGGATTTATTTTATGCAACTGATTGCTAAAAATAGGCATGTTCTTAAAAGTAGTACCAGGACAAAGAGGATATACTCACCAGGAAAGGCTGAACAGGTCAGAATTCTTTTTTCTAGAAATGAGAGGACTGATGGGCATTCAAATAAAAATCTTTAAGATAATGGTTTTATGAGTTCAACATAGGGAAAATATTTCCACTTGTGGGGAAGGCCAAAATTAATCATCGTAAATTAAGATAGTCAACAATAAATTCAGTTGAAGATACAGAAAAAAAAACTCATTACACAATTGGTAATAAGAATGTTTCACTACCGCACCAAGTGATTGAGGCAAAAGGCATGGATATATTTAAGGAAATATTAGAAACGTACATGGGAGAAAAGGAATAGAAGGATATACTGGCAAAGTTAGATGAAGATGGCTGGGAGAAGGCACCCAGTTGGATGAATGCTCTGTTTCTGTTCTGTGGATTCAACATAACTCAACATAATTCTTGGAAGTAACCCAAGTCTGACTTTACCAAGGCATCCCTATCAGAAAGCCCCAGGAATTTTCCTCCCACCATCTGATCTCTCCCCCCAAGTAGCCCACCAGCTACTACTACTACTACTGCTATCCCTACCCACCCCCCCCAATCCGAAACTGACTCGGCAACAGGTACACAAAACCTCCCCAGCCAGGGAACCCAAAAATATCTCCAACACACATGCCACCTTGACATCGACCCCAAGGCAATAATATGACAAAGACTAGTTTTGTATTGTCATAAAACATAGGTTTGCACCTTTACAGGACAGTAATGGGAAATCTTTAATGAGATTACTCCAGTGTACAACATAAACATAGGTGGCCTGACTCAAATTTCAATTATCCTGAAGTGGGTTTCAGCATTATCAGAGTGTTACTGATGAATAATAAGGTCCACATTGAAAGATCAGCACAGTTGATTCAATCATTGCACAAGAAAAGAATTAGAAACTTTTGGAAATCTGATTTTTCTTGAAATTAATTACCTTGAGAATATTGTGCCTGCATTCTGCTGCAGGTCCATCAAGAAATTGCAGGCCATGTGCAATCAAGCTCAGTTGTTTTCTTCAGAGAACAAATCTTGTGCAAAAAACCTACTATCACCCTATGTTTTGGATTATTAATTCATGGTTATTCATTTCAGCTGATTCCCCTTGTACTTGCAACATTTGAAAAATTGGAAGTTTTTTTAAGGTGCTTGTTGTAATTGTCTCCAGACTGAGTGAATTAAAAATAATCGGCAATATTTAGATTGTAACCTATCATATTAATGTAGACCATTACTAACAGTATTTATGCTGAATACAGTAGAGCCATTCAATCCTCAGTGAAGACATCATCCCAAAAGGTATCAAGCTGACAATGTTAATTTAAGACATCCAATACCAAGAAGACTGAAAAATAATGAACTGTTCCAATCATGTCAGCATATTTCATTAACGTGAATGGACAAAGGAGAGAGATGTTATAGACAGTCAACTTGACTAAAAAGGTCAAGTGATAAATATAAACCATGTTCTTAGTTCATATACTTAAACCTCTGAACAAGTTTGCTGCTTCGTAATCATGTTGATTGTCTTATTCACAAAAGACATTGCAGCAAGCTTTAATAAAAAGACCATTGCTTAGATTTAACTCCCATCCACTGGAGGGAAGGACGGGGTAGCAGAGTTAAAATGGAGGTGATAGGTATACCACCCTATTTTGGCATAGCTATCAATTTCTCTTGGGCTTGGTCATTAAGGTGCTAGCTTCTCCAAACTGGAGTGCCACTCACTAATACAAATTGTTCCATCAAGTAACAATGCCACAGTAACTGTATAGTGGGTTCAGAATCTACTGTAGATGGTTTGCTTAATAAAAGATGGAAGAATAGCAGCAGAGACCTAAAAAAGTAAATAATGAGATTAATTCTAGGGGCTAATTCATGGGAGTGCATGAATGTGCCAGCAGGTTAAAAGCCAGCAGAATTTCAAAAAGTATTTCACAGGAAGCAAATCCCAATAGTGAGATTAGTAGTGTAAACAGTCCAAAAAAATACACCATTCTGGTAATAGGAGACACTTTGGGTAGAGAATTGTACCATCCAGGGAAGGCATACTTTTCTTTTAGAATGACAGAAGGGACAAACAACCCAATACAAGAAAGAACCAAAGTGAAACAGTAGTATAATTGGCAATCTTTTCATGGAAGCAGAGAGACAGATTCCATCTAGCAGCCTGAGGGTCAAGTTTTCCATCTGGTACATTGTAAACTGGTTCCAGCTTGCTGACCAGAAGCAAGCGCGCAGAAACCTTTGTGGAAACAGTTAAAATCCATATCTTTGCTGAACCAAGAAGAGACATTTCCCAGAATAACTGTTCAATCATATACAGTGTGGTAACTACAAGCTGACATTTACTTATAGGTCTATTGAATTGGATGTTTTTTGCGAAGAGGGAAGTCCTGAAATAGTAAACGTACTTTGAAACAAAAAAGGGTAATTTCTACTTAACCTATGTGGATGTGTTTAGTAGTTTCTTGTACATAACTGTTTTAGATCATTATAGTCCTGTTCGTATAAGTGTGTCTTTTCTTTATTATAATAAATAATCTTTAATACATGTTATACCACTTGGGTTGATTACGGTTCTCGCTAGATCTTGCATGTGGCTCCTCATACCATTCCTGTAAACAAAATTCCACACCACCAAAAACCAATGTCCCAGTTTGGGATTCCCTTGCAGATATCATCAGTCAGGTTCGTGACAGGAGCTGCAGTGTTTTTCCAAGCTTCAAAAGAATAATGTAGGTGATTGCCATCCAAGGCAACTCTCACTTCCACAACTGTTCTTTCTCTGCTACTGTCCCTATCATAACCCATTAATTACCAGTTAACCCTTACAGATTAGCCTCCAAGTCAACTGAGCTAGGTGAAATGACAATTTGGCATCCACAGGCCACCATAATATATGCTTATAAGGTCTGCTCCTCTACTCTCCAAATCACCCATTAGCTCCCTTGCTGAGATACGGCAACTATTAGTCTTGTGTCCATTTTTTTAATGGAAATTAATTCAGTCCTTCTGGAATTAAAAACTGCCATGAATTCTCCATTCCACCACTCATACTGATTATCATTTCACAATTTCATCACTGTCTACTCTAGCAAAGTGCCAGTACTTTCTATTTCCTTTTGGCTCACTTCATTTCAAACATATCTCCTCAAACCTGCGCTTAAAAATGAACTTTCTTCATTCAAAAACCTCCATAACTGACAAAATCTTACAAGATCTCAGTCAGTTCCTTCCTCATTCTTCTCTTCTGCGATATTTCCAAGGGATATTCTTTCCCCATAATTCAGTACTTTGAAGTTCAGGAATCAACCCACTTCAGCACTGCATCCAATAATTCTATATTTTGCCTATAGTCCGGCAGTTTCAATATTACCTCATTAGACTCAGTTACCTGGAACTTAACTGTTTATTGTACATTTCATTTGCTTTCCTTGCTATCTTGAACACTGAATAAAATGATTTTAATAGCCTATTCCGAACAGAACTACCAAAACTCTTTCTTTCTCAGTATCTGAAGCAAACTGCAACTGAATCTAAAGAAATGCTGAGGTACCTACACAATGAATTAGTGTGTTAGTGGATGCAGCAGTGACAGATGAAACCTAACAAGGACAAATGAAAAGCAGCACACATAGACAGAAAAAAAATGACCTGAATAACTCTTTGTATGGCGCTGCAATAGCTAAGGATGAATTGGAAAGCGATCTGACAGTGTTAGTTGAATTGTTGCCTACACAGTAAATGAGAACATTGCATTATGTAGGAAAAACAGTAACAAACAAGTCAGAAGGAGTCAGCCTCAATCTCTAGTCACAGCAAATCTTGAACATGGTGTCCAGTTCTAGCCAATCAGACAAACAGTGTCATTTAGGTGCAAAAAGGACCAGGTGATTGATTACTATTTAAGAGAGCAAGGTGATTGGTTCCTAATCAGAGCACTGGACAATAACGACATACTGGAAAAATATAAGATATTCATCCACCAAACAAAGCCACTGACAGTGAATTGTTGTAGACAAATACAAGATTTAGTTGTGCTGAATCCTCCACCTTCAAAATCCCTGAGGTCACCATTGCCTAGGAACTCAACTGAATCAGTCACATCAATGATGTGACAACAAGAGCAGGTTGGGGCTGGGAATTCTGCACGCAGTACCTCACCTCCCTATTTCCCAACGTCACTCTGCAATTTACAAGACATAATTGTCATGAAATACTCTTTGTCTGGCTCAATGCAGCTCCAACAACACTCAAGGAGTTCAATGGCATCCATGAGAAAGCAACCAGCTTGATCAGCACCCCATCAACCACCTTAAACAAAATTGTATCCTTCACCACAGGCATTCAGTGGCTGCAGTCTGTGTCATTTACAAGATGCCCTGTAACAACTCATCAAAGCTCCTTTATTAACACATTCTAAAGCTGCAAAGTCTCCCATCCAAAAGAACAAAGGTAGCAGAGACACTAGAACACCATCATTTCCAATTTACCCTCCGAGCCACACACACTAACCTGACTTGGAACTATACCACCACCCCTTCACTGGGTCAAAGTCCTGCACATACCTCCGTAACAGAACTCTGGAGGTACACACACCACAGGACTGCAGTGGTTTAAGAACAGAGCTTACCACTGCCTTCTCAAGGGCAATTAGATTTGGGGTATAAGTTCTGTCCTTGCCAGCAGCAGCCACATCCCGTTGAATGAATGAATGAATTCATGAAAAAAAAGTAAATAATCTGTTAAAGTCTGGAACATTTCTACAAATTGAACTATGCACCACAAATTCCGATTCTCAATAAAACAAATTTAAAACAAATAAATCAGGCAATCTATCTGCATACAAAGAACAAGCAACACTTGGAATAGTCCCCCAGCTGGGGTAGTACAGGCAGAATTTGTTTAATCACCAAAGAAACAGCTGTGTCCTGTGATCTGGGGAGGGTAAAAAGGAGATTACAGCTTTTTATTTTCTTGGATGTGTGAGCTGGGACGCACTAAATAGGATTCCTCAACCCTATCAATTTTGTTGTTTTTGTGTCCAATGGTTCGGCTTGAATTGGACTCCAGACACCAGAAATGAAACCCACTGCAACATCTAACTTAACATCCAGTTAATTTTTGAATACAGCAGCACAGTGCATCTTTAAAATGGTAAAAGAATGATTTTTAATAAAATAACCTTGAACAATAAACATGCATTAAATTTTGAACTGCAAGGGGGGTGTTATAGATTTTTTTTCCCAGTGGCTGATTTTTTGTTCTTTATTTAGTACATTAAACCATGCACAGGCTGTCTGAACTCCCAGGTGAGATTTAAAAATCATGCATCCATTTAAAATCTAGGTCAAACACGTTTTGCTGAATTAAACACTGGTTCGGTTAGAAATATTTTTATGCACTAGATGCTCCTTTACCACAGATATTCCAAGTAATAATGTGCAAAAGTAATACAAAAAAAATCAAAGTTCAATGAAATATAATCTGACTTTGTTGCTACGATATAATAAAATGGTCTCAATCTTGCGATTTGCCACTGAAGCTCAAGGCATTAATTCAAACTCCTTTTCCTTCAATCTCTGCAACCTGGTTTTGAAGCCAGCCCAAACAAGTTGAATGTATGTTTCCCATCAGTGATGCCTGTTAATTAACTCAAATGAGCCAAGAAAGTTCAGTGGAATTCCTAATAGATTTGAGACCATGGTATTATTCTACCCCCACAATTCCCACTGACCACAGGAAATTAAGCCACTCCAGAAAACAGCAGGGTATTTTAATTCCTGGGCAGGAAACTTGTGGGGGGCAGTATACAGTTGATACAGATCTACACAGCTGGCTGGCTGCCAACTGTGAAGTCCTGAGAAGGCTGCCTGATGTCACCAAGTCATGCAGTGACATTTGGCAGGGAATTCTGTCAATACAATCGGGTGGTGCTGGCTAGCCAACCACTTAAAAAACCACACTAGCATCCTAAACGCCCAGAGAGACGTTAGAGAACAGGATAGACAGTGGAGTGGGACTAGATGAGGAACAGCTGAGTTTGTTCTCCAGAGTTAACTGCAGTGTTACACACTTCACTCTCCGAAGGTTTGAACCCTAAAGAGTTAATATCTTTGTATCATAACTGAGCACCCAAGGCACAGTGGACTGATTTCAAGATTAACCTCATGTTAGATTTTTAATATTTAACAACATGATGAAAATTACCTATAAATAACAAACTTCACATATTGGAAGTAGAGAAAACAAGAGGTGAGGGGTATCTTAAATTCTTTCAAGATCCATGTTCTATTCTCCTTTTCTTAAATCCAAAAATAGCATACTCTTCAATTTATTTAAATTTTATTGCGGTATTGGCAGTTTGTGTAAATTTCACACATTTTGTTCCTTTTGCAGATTTTTATCCCTTACCTTGGTTTGGTTCATTAGGTGTTTGCAGCCAAGGTGGCACATGTAATGATACGCTCCTGGACTAATGCCAGTGTTTGTTCCATGGTACCAAGGAATACCCAAGAACAATTTATCCTTCAGTTTTTACTTCCCACTTTGGAGCGCAGTTGCAACCTCCACTCTGAGCCAGTGAGAAGCTTACTTGAACCTACATCACCTTACAATAGTGAATGAGGACTAATGCTCAAAAATACCACATATTTTATGAAGACATACAAAAACAAATTATATACATGAATATGAATGCAGTGAATAATTGTGTACTATCCTCCTGTCCAAAAAAAAGAGCGGTTCTTCAGGGGTCGGTATTAGAATTGCTGCTTTTTTGATGCATATTATTAACAGGATAGACCTGGATGTGCAGGCTTAGTTTCAAAATCTGCAGACAGCACAAAACTTAAAAGTAAAATGAATTGTGAACAGCATAGTGATAAACTTCAAGAGGACATAAACAGACTGGTGGAATTAATGTACAAGGGTCAGATTAAATTTAGTGTAGAGAAAAGTGTGAAGTGGTAAATCTTAGTAGGAAGAATTAGGGGGTGCAATATAAAATACACAGGGTGCAGGAACAGAGATATCTGGTACTATATGTGCACAAATCATTGAACGATGCATGCTGGGTTGAGAAAATGGTTGAAAAGGTATATAGGATCCTACTTACAATGAAGATTAAGAGCATAAATTAAGAAGGAAGTTATGGTGAAACTTTAGAAGACACTGGGTCTGTCTTAACTGGAATAGTGTATCTAATTCTGGGCACCACCCTTTAGGAAGGGTGTGCAAGCTTTAGACTGAGGAAGAAAAAGATTTAGGAGAAGGGTCCCAAGTGTGAGGGACTTCAGTTACATGGATAGATTGGAAACCTTTGGTTATTCTCCTTAGGGAGAAGGTCAAGAGGAGATTTGATAGAGGTGTTCAAAATCATGAGAAGGCTCAACAAAGTTGGCAGAGAGAAACTATTCCCATTGACAAAAGAATAGCAAGCCATGGGATACCAATATAAGATGATTAGCAAAAGAACCAAAGACAATGTCAGGAAAATCTTGATTTCCCCCAGGGAGTGGTTTGAATCTGGAATACACTTAAAAGTGCGGTGGAGGCAGATAAAATAGTAGCTTATAAAAAGGGAATTGGATAAACACCTGAAGAGAAAAGGTTTGCAGGGCTATGAGGAAAGGGAAATGGTTGGACAAGCTGCATTGCTCTTGCAGAGAGCTGACACAGAATATGTCAGGCTGAATGGCCTTCTGCTGTGCTGTAATGATTCTCTGAATCCTCCATCAGGAGGCTGAACCCGTTACTGGGGAATCGCTTGTCCATCTGCTTCAATCATCTTTGCTGAAGTGTTCTCATATTTACTTCACTAGGAGTTAAATAATGACACACGGCTCATTTGTATCAGATAAATGGGTCTCTCATCACAGTGCAGAACCCATTGTGTTTGGCTTTATTAAATTGTTAATAAATAATTAAACCATCAACTGCAAACTCAAACTGTATTAAGGCAAATTAAAACCTGTAATGGTCTTTAAATTTGTTGGAACCGCAGGTGATAAACAGAATTTGTTATAGACATTTTAATGTTCTAAAGATTGTTTTTTTTAAATCTTCATTCATGGCACGTGGCTGCCAGCACTTATTACCCACCCCTAATTTTCCTTTAGAGGGGGGTTAAAAGTCAACCACAATGCTGGGGATCTGGAGTCACAAAGACCAGACCAGGAAAGGATGGCAGATTTCTTTCCCTAAAGTACATTAGTAAATCAGATTTTTTTTTTACAACAATCAACAATGGTTTCATGATTGTCAATATACTTTTAATTCCAGGTTTCTATTGGATTCAAATTTCATCATCTGTTGTGGTGGGATTTGAAACTGGATTCCCAGGACATTTCTCTGGCTGTATGGATTACCAATCCCGTGACAATACTACTATGCCACCATATCTCACTGGGACTGTTTTTTTAAGTTAAGGTAACATAGGGGTTCTTGCTCTGTATTTTGTCCAACAAACTTGGGTAGCTTGGTTGTAAGCAGGTTAAGTGCTGGGTACATTTGGACTTGTTGACTCCAGAAGCAACATGTAGGCTGCCACTCATGAATTCACCTCAGATCCCCGGGGCTTTTTAAGAACATAAGAAATAGGAGCAGGAGTAGGCCATCTAGCCCTTCGAGCCTGCCCCACCATTCAATAAGATCATGGCTGATCTGTCGTGGCTCAGTTCTACTTTCCCGCCCTCTCCCCATAACCCTTAATCCCCTTGCCTATCAAAAACCTACCAACCCACGTCTTAAATATATTTAGCGAGACAGCCTCCACCACTTCAATGGGCAGAGATTCACCACCCTTTGAGTGAAGAAGTTCTTCCTCAAGTCTGTTCTAAACCACCCCCCCCCCCTTTATCTTGAGGCTGTGCCCTCTAGTCCTCATCACAGTGCAGAACCCATTGTGTTTGGCTTTATTAAATTGTAAATAAATAATTAAACCATCAACTGCAAACTCAAACTGTATTAAGGCAAATTAAAACCTGTAATGGTCTTTAAATTTTTTTCTCAATTATGTTATTTTAGTCCCCTCTAACACTCACCCCACACATCCCGAAAGGTCCAGAACTTATTAATATTCTACTGGCAGACAAGTGGAAAACAAACAGCTCCACATAGGCTGCTCCAGTTGGCCTCTGACCTCACTCTCAAGAAGGGATAGAGTTCAAAGACTCTCCAGTCCCCAGTCGTGTTCATGGGTACCAAAGGATCATTTCAGCTCTTCCTGGAACTACAAACCTAATTTAGAACTTAGCTTCTAGACTCCTCTTTAACTGGATTGCCTGTTAAAACTGTGCAGGTATTCGTGATGAGTAGGTTATCCTGAAGTGGAAATCAAGATCCAATATACAGTATAGGACTCTGACTGTATCTTAAAAAAAGCCTACTAATTCATCTAGGGAGGTGCCCAAGCTGGTCTGCTGTAGGCCTTTGAGAGCAGAACAGTATCAAATCATCAGTGTATGTGGAGGACAATGGGCAGGTAAGTCATGCTCCACCATTTTTGGGGCACTGTTTCAAAATCTCCCTTGAAAATTGACATAAATGAAGGTACATCAAATTGATAGTTTCTTGGCTCCAATTTCAGAAAGTAACAAGAAACCACTCAGTCTGAAACTAATCTAGGATGTCCAGTCTGCTATGTGTTTCCTTTAAATTTAAAGTCATAGAATGGTTATGAAACATTTTTGGGCCATTCAGCCCATTATACTTGTTCTGATTCTCTGCAACATCAACTCACGTAGTCCTACACCTCTGCTTTTCCCCCATAAGCCTGCAAACTTCTTCCAGTCATATAGTCATCCAACTCTCCTTTGAAGGCCACAATTTAATCTGCATCTACACTCTCAGGCTGTGTGTTCCAAATCCTAGCCAGTCACTGTGTAAAAGAAGCTTTTTAGTCGTTATTTCTTCTTTACCCAATTACCTTAAATTGATGACCTCTCGTTCTTGATCGTTCCACCAATGGGAGCAGTTCCTCCCTATCTACTCTGCCCAACAACCACCCCCTCACCTCCGCCATTCCCCCGCCCCCCACCACCATCATTATGAACAATCTCATCTCGACCTTCTCTTCTCCAAGGAGAACTGTCTCAGTTTCTCCAATCAAATAATTTCAATGCTTTTTTCCCTTACATCATTGATATTTTAATTCAATATTGACCAAATATAGCAATAGGCGTGCGTAACTGACCCAAAATATTTTGATTTTGGCCAATTTCAGACAACATTGTTTGGAATGGAGTGCTCTATTAGAAAATGGTGGTGGCAGCTGACATTACAAGGAAAAAAGTAATATATACAATAATTTTAACTATCTCACCACAAGTTTCATGCTATATTTGTGTCTATGTTGTGAAATGAGTTGGCAGAGTTGTGTGGTACCATCATGACAGTTTTTTCAGTGCAGCTTTAGACCTGAATCTCCGCACTTTGGGCACTGCAGAGATCATAATCATGAATCTCATTAAAAACCCAAGGGGCAGACTCTATTCACATAAGAGTCTGACAGCTCCAGAACTCTGTGTGTGTGCAGTAGCCCCAATCTGCAGTCTCCCCGTTTGCTGTCCAGCTCGATTGCTGACCAGCCCGGGACCACTGCAGTGCTGCCCCTCCAGCCTCCCCCGCTACGGCCCAATCATGGCCCCCACAACAATTCCCGGGCCAGCCCTGATCCCCCCCTCCTGGCCCTGGAGTACCCCAATGTCCAGTCCATCTCCTGCATCCCCCAGCAGTGGCGACCGCCCCCACCCCCTTACTCTGGCAGACCCCCTCCTGCTGAACCCTGCCTCAGGTGGCAGCCCCTCCCTACCTCCAACAGACCACCATCCCACTCCAGCCCAGACTGATCCCCACCCAGAGTGGCAGTGGGATTCCCCCACCCCCGATTGCCCCTAGGTCCCGCTCACAATAGGTCCCGCTCGCATTATTGTGCCCCCGGACATACGTACTTTGCCCCTTAGGTAGTGCTGGGGGCACAGGCTGGCACTGCCAAGATGCCCATGCTTAGGGGGCACACATCCCCCCCTCTACCTGACCCCTTGGGGGCTCCGATTGTTCCCCCCTCTAGTTCCCTGAACGTTGGGAGCTACTCTAAACCCCACTGGAATGAAGTACTCCTGGAGAAGTGGGAGATTCAATTGGGCCTGACCAAACACATTAAAAAAAGATTCAAATTATTTACCTGTCTTCCCACCAGTTTCCAGCATGGTCTGGACTCTGACTGTTTTCTGGCTCTGGGAAACGCGCATGCGCTCCTGGTACATGCGCAAATCCCAGAAAAAGGCCAACAACGCACATCTCTCGACCAGGCCCGCCAGAAAAGTTGTGGGTTGCAATGGGAGAATTGAGCCCAAAGTTGCAAGTGAACTATTAAAGGAGGGCGTGAACTACCTCTGCGGGTACACTACCATGTACCCAACTATGTAAAATTGGTAATTTTATTATTTTCCATTTAGGTGGAGAAATGGGATTTGTTTGAGTTTATCCATATAGAAATCACAGGTGTTCGTGATATGCTGATGCTAAATTGCAGCTTGGAGTGCAATTTGATAAATATTAGGCTGTGACCAAGTGACATTAAAAGAACAAGGAGGGAAGGGTGAAATGGGTCATGGCAAACATGCAAGAAGAGTTGATTCCCCAAAAGCAGGACGAGCACCTCACTGAAAATTAGAATTGTGTTGGAGCTGCCCTAAAATTTGGCTGCCGATACACTAGCTGGAAATATTGTTGTGGAGTCTGGTTAATTCATCAATAAATTACATCTCTGATTTACAGAATGAACTCTTCAGCTATTAGCCCAAACTCCAAAGGATGACCGCAGTGCTATATGAAACAACATGGAGGTGGGCAAACATTTCCTGTCCTCGTCTAATATTCTTCTGTCTCTTGCATGAAAAGGGATCTCTGGAATTTATGAGCTCATTAGGTTCTCCTGTTTTCTTATGTGCTGAATTCTCAAATGTTGTTATTTGTCCAGCTGTATACAAAGAAAAATATTTTCTCTCTTCTTTTTTGGCAGTTTAGCATAGACATTTTTAGGATATGTCTCAAATATTTATGGGGGCTTGACTAGCTTATGCTCAGCTTCCACATTAATGCCAAGATTCCTGCAGCTGAATCTCAAGTCTCAATCAACATCTAAAGTCCACACAAATACCAATAGGCAAAGTATCACTTATTCTTTTTCCTCCTTGTCAGACCATCTCCCACGTAGTATTGCCATTTGAAATACATGTTTAGAATAATAAATGTAGAGTTAACCATCATTCATTAAAGTAGGGTTGCTGGAGAATGCATTAGGATATGAAAAATGTAATGTTTTCTGGCACTCCAATGCTTGGAAATGTGCAAAGCTAATTTTCACTTTAGAACACTTTAGACTTCTTTATTCTGAAGCCTGATGAAACATCTTAAGCCAGCCAACAATGTTTCTTCAAACAGATTAAAAAGGAGCATTTTTCCCAATTTGAGCAGTATCCAACACTTTATGTTCGATCTCTCCATTATGCTTCATTGGCATTTGGCGGATCATGATCACAAATTTGACAGCATAAAAAAGACATCGCAATCTTTCAGAATAGGCTGTAACTTTTGGGCTCCGCAGCTTCAGACTTAGGAGGTACCCCAAGAATTATTGGGAAATCCTTCTCAGGACTTCCCAGTTAAGCTTTTGCACAGTAATTGTCAAGGAATGCTAATTTTCCCTGGGCAACTGTGAACCATCCAAAAAGCAAACTTTGGATGGTTCTACCAGGGTTATACAAACAGTTATTTAGAAAAAAGTTGGATAAATAAAATAGCTTCTAACTTCTACATTATTTTTAAACACCTAGAATAACCATGACACAGGACTGCGCCCCCTCCCCCAAATTCCCCACCCCTCCCACTCCCCAGTGACATTACTAGATCACCTCCCATCAAACCCCCACCCTCCATTCTCCACCAAGTGTCCAACTCACCCACTTCACTGTATGTCTCAAGGACTGATGGATCACATCAAACAGCACATAAGTAGTAGAAGGGACAATGGGCAAGATACAAACTGTACTCAACTAGCCTGTGCTTGCAAAATTCAAACTGGGTCCAACATTTAATGTGATCTTGCATTTTAACAACATTTGCTAATAATCCTCAGTGAGCTAAAAGTTATGCTGACAACCAATTAAAGATTGTCAGTCAGGCTTGCAGTGTGGCACATGTATTGGAGGCTACATCTCTTAATACACAAGGCCTTGTATTTTACACACAGGAAGAACATCTACCTGTTTCAGCTTAACAAAATACGTGATAGCTGGTTCATTCCTCAGGTCAATACTTTGACCAGAGTCAAGCTGCCATTCAAACAATGTTTGGCAGTTAATGGTCAATCATCATTGACTGGTGCATTCACTATGGTAATATCTCTACCAGAGTCCACATGCCAACCAATCAGCACTCTCCTCTAACATAGTATACACTTATTATTTTTGTATTCCTGTAAAATGGCCTAAAAGTGCAAGATGGAAAAGTTTGACAGAAGTCCCTTCTTTTAACAATATTTTCTACATCCCTCTGTAGCCTCATGTTCTCCTCACAACTTACTTTCCCATCAGCAAATTTAGCAACCACACCTTCAATCCATTTATCCAAATAAATTAGATAAATTGTAAAAAGTTGAGGCTCCAGCACTAATCCCTATGGTATACTACTCATTAATTCCTGCCAACCAGAAAGTGACCTACTTATGTCTACTCCGCTTCATGTTAGCAGCTAATCGTCTTTCATGCCAATATGTTGTCACAGCAAGCATTTATTTTCTGCATAAAATTCTAAACAAAATAGCCCTGTCTCAATGTCATAGAATATTTGAATTATTGCAAGCTTGTATACCAACATTGGGTGTACTAATAGTCAGTTGTATTGCGGCTTAAATAATAGATTCTCCCCCTCTTCACCATCCAAACTCCCCACCCACCAACGCTGCAACCAATGCTGAGCTCGGTTCTCTTGTGAAACCTGGACAGAGATAAGTGGTTCGCCAAACCGGGGAATTGAGAATGAAATTCAGTGCAGGAAATTCTTGAATACTTCTAGACAGCAGTTTAAGAACATCAAGGGTTTGTGCATAAACTTTTTGCGAAATGACTCTTCAGTGTGAGAAGAGTGTGTTGCAAATTGCACCTTTATGTACTTACAACATCAACATAATCCAATTCTTGTCTCTTGCATTGAGAGTTGACTATAAACCAAGGAGATAATGGCAAGTGGCCAGACCTGAACACATGTTTCGAAATTCTTGTTAATCTTCATTAAACATGTGCTGAGTTCACCAAAACTGTTCTGCCAAGTAATAACTATACAAAGTTTTGAAGATGTAAAAGCAGCACAAAGACTACTATTCAGAGCTATTACAATTGATATTAGCCACAATTAAATGCTTGGACCACATCTTCGCCCATTTCTACTGGAACACTTAGCTAAATAAAGAACACCTGGGAATCAAGTAATTTTCATAGTTTGTTAAATTGGTTCTTGAGTCTGGTTACTGCATGCACCTTTTACAAAAAGGCCATTGCAATGGTGCATGAAATTGAACTCAAGAGAGTCACCATTTTTTGCAACATGTGAGTGGTTACAATTTAGATATAGAGCCTCAAGCACAGACCGCTGGAGGGGAACTCAAAGATTCTGAACTGCTAAAATTAATGAACACATGCACCTGGTAATTATGCCACTTTATCTTTCTAAGAACATTCACATTGTTCCATCAGTGGTTTAAATGAAAATCCATTCTTAATATTCCCCTGCTAGGAATCCATCTAAAAAAAATTTAAATACCAGGCTGAAAACTGTTAAACACACAAATCTCTACTGCTGTGTGAGAAAACAACAATAGCAACCTTTCGAATGTCAGTTCTGTATTCAGCAAGTTCCATCTGAAACATTCTCCATTCACAGGCTAGCTCTGACAGAAAGAAGTATTTAAGGGTTCAAGACAAAGCATAAAATAAAAGATAGCCTGCTCATAACCTCCAGTTGTGCGCTCGAGGATGAATCTCAGCGAGGACTGTGTTCTTACTAACAGGGAGCAGTACATCAAACACCTTCTTCAGTGTATTCATCAAGATTTTTTTTCCGTGATCAGCAACCTTCAAAGTAACTGAATGAAACAGCGCCTCTTACACCACCTTGTTGTGTGAGGCTTGTGAGCGTGGGGATGTTGGCCTTCTACAGCACCTTAATGAATTCAGATACTAGCTGGGTACTGATGAGTAATTGAAGCAGGCAGTTTGCAGCATGTTTTGATCACTGAATCCCCTTGCCTCTCATCTCTAACAAGCCATTATGCAAACATTCAATCTGGACCTTTATATCCTTAGTGTAAAAGCATCTCCTCCCACCCCAAGCAACCCGGCAGACAACTGAAAGGAAAGCCCAGATGCTACTTCGACTGAGGAATCAAAAATTACCATCAAACCCTGGCACATCTTTCTCTTACCTCAATGTCAGAATTTACAGAGACCAGTAAGCTTCTGTTCACAGCGATGTTACTTTAACACATCCGCATTCACACACAGCTGTGGCATCGCTGTTGTTATTCAACAGAAGTGGAGGCTGTCGCCTGGATGCTGAATTGCACAGCAACTAACTTTAATGTAGCAGAGGTTCAGTGGAAAACCTGGCCTGTTACTAAGTGAGCCGATGGACTGGATTGATCAATCAGCCTGTAAAGCTAACAAAGTCAGTGTCAATCTCTTTAGGGTGCTGAGACCGCACATAATAATTTTAAACACATATACAAAATGGCTGTTTTGCAACATTAGAAAGCACAAGGGGAAGATGACTTTAAAAGAAAACACGTGAACAAGCAATATGATGTCCCTGATATTAGTCAATGAGTCAAATTGATTATATAATACAAAAAGCTAATAATGAGGGGGATCTGTGTCGATATGGGTAATTATAATTGATTCCAAAGACAAGGTCAATAATGCAATGTCCAAGATGTTGAATTAACCAATAATTGGCAGCAATGCAGAATTATTAATTAAATGTGTAAACTCTGATATTTGGTTTAATAAATAGCTCATTGAAGGGGAAAGGAAGTCAAATGATTACCCTGTGCATATATGTAACTCTTTGTTCTTGTTTACATTTACTGTCATTTGCAGGCCATCTATACATTGTGTCTATGGACATCTGATTTATATTAAAATCTACTAGTTCATGTGACATATATATTTTTTATTCAGGAAGTTAACTACTATAAGGGTACTTGCCATAATCTTAACAATATCAAATGCATTGTCTGGTAATGTAATTTAGCTTCCTTATATCTGTTGGGCTCAAATGCCACTGCTGTCACTATCTCTAATTGTTTATACAAAAAGTCAAAAAGCTCACATGAATAAAAAAAACAATAATGATCATAATTTTTGCAACTTATTTTTCTAAAAATCAGTTCTCAAGACAAAACTCACTAAGCAAGTTAAGTTTAATGAAGTCAATATCTCAGGGATATGTGTGTATGGTTCATGCACCGCTGTTACCTGCCTTATAACATCATTCAAGGAGTACAGTGTGTAAGTGCCCATCAGTTGACATCTACTGTGACACAATAATCAGTGCTCATTTGCAGTCACATACAAACCAAAGCGTATAATACCAATGCACACAGATCATTGCTCATAAACTTTTGTATTTCCTTGTTGAGATTCTTGGAAATGTAATGGTACTCATGTGGACAGCAACATGTCACATTATCTTTCATATTGTTGTGTTCAAAATAATGAGAAGATTGCCATACATGCACCAGCCAGCACCACAGATTGTATTAAGGATCACAACCATATTTTGGCAAATATAATTGTGTATATACACATACAGAGAGAAAGAGAGAGAGAGATAAATACATACATATATATCTATACAGACCTACACAAACACATTCACACATATCCCCACACGTTGTTGGATAGAAGAACCTCTATCTGCTACCACACACTGATCACTGCACCAGCATACTGCCACACAAAAAGAATTGTCTATGAGTTGTGACTTGTAAAATCCTGTTAAAAAATGAACAAAGTACAACTTTATGAAAAGTAAATAATTTAGTCATTGAGTGTCATGCTTCAATAAAGTCATTACATTGATACAATCTCACTTTCATTCAAAGGATATCAGGTCAAATGATATGGAATGTCAGTTATGGCTCCTGAATTTTGAAATCAGGACTGGATCATTTTGGATCTAGGTTTTGCTGGATCAATTTAGTTGCCCTCCCTTTCTTTAACTGCAAACTCTTCCTGAGGCCAAGTTCATCCCATTGAAGGGCTGTTAGCCCATCAGTACTTCCCTGAAGTTACCATTTGCGAGCCTAGATGGTCTACGCCACCAAGTCACTCCATTACAGAGGGCTACAGCCAAGACCAGGCTGTCTTCATCGAATTTGCATGCACCAATGCAACTCATGAATTACAATCAGAGTTCCATCTTGCCTCCAACCGGTGATTGAACTGCATTGTTTTATCTTCTTTGGCTCAATATTTTTCATATCCACAAAACCAGAATTATTAAAGTGAAAATTTCCTCAGCTGCTTCTGTTCCCACTGTAACATCAGCATAAGAATGGTGGAAGCCAGTTATGTATGCAAATAGGTTTTCTGCTCCACTTCTTGAAGCAAGCGATATTGGAGGATAATGGACAGCACTAAGGAGATTTCTGGCTTTGATTTTCAATGTCATTCTGCTATCCCATAGCTACACATAAATTCAGAGAGACACAGTGTTTTATTTAGAAGAGGTCACATGCACAGTAAAGGAATCCTGCAATTATGCAGGGCAGGTTTGAATGTGGAAGGGAAAGATAGGCTAAGTACGTGTTGTCCAATATGTTCACTGCATGTGGCACATCAGGCAGACATGTGGCAAATTATTGTTCTTCTACAGGTGAGAGATTTTAATCAGATGGGTATCAGTATCTTGCTGCAGCCTATTCAACTGAGGATGCTGTTGAAGATTTTGTCTGGCATGATTCGTGTCTGTATAAAAAGTGGAAAATTCTACAAGAAAAATAATCTTGAACATCTGAAAACTGTAGTCTAGCTACATTATGGTATGCAGTTAAAAGATCTGCATTAAAGGAAGTGTAAACATGTTGAAATATTCTTTATGCTTTGCCACAACTGGACGCTGCATCATGATTAGTCACTGCTACCAAAAATATACCTTGAGACATCTGCTGTCATAGTTCACTATTGTTCATTTATAACCCTGTCCATCAATTTCAACTCATCTCTGTGACTCTGTTGCTTAATTCACCCCATTCCTCACACATACTTTGTACCACATGGTAATTATGGTGACCTGATACAAATTTGGCAAATGTCAAAAATCCTTTTGGATAATACAGGGATGAATGAATCATCTCCAAAGCATGGTTTAGTAGGTCTTAAGATATTCTCAGTCTTAGGTAGTTTAATAGTAAGTATTTATTAACTACCCAACTCTGTGATGAAGGTTGTGTCCACCATCATTGTGTGGGCGGCAGTGTACTAAGTTCCACATTCATGCTGTGGAACAGACAGATTATACTGAGATTCGTTGAACTATGCCAGATTAGTTGTAATTAAAAATAATGGGTGGAATTCTCCCAAAAAATTATAAGTGCCAAATTCATATAAAAACTAGAATAAATGCCGCTGCCTTTTTCAGCAGGATTTTCAAAATGAATCTCCCACATTCCGTGCATCACAGAGATCCCCAGAGTGAAGCTTGACAAAAATCTGTCGGTGAAACCTATTCCTGCTGGAGAGGCTGGCAGCATAGCACTGAGAAACAAGATCGTGAAAGGGCAGAGCCCTTTCGCTTCTCCAGAGTAAAATTGGCTAGGGAGTGGGGTGGAACATGTCCAGAAGCTAACATGTCCAGAGACCTCGGTCCTGGGCCCACAAACGATATTTAAATTGTGATCTTAATATGTAAACCAGCTCCGTGCTGATTTTCTGACATGGAGCCGATGATACCAGAAATCCAGCAGCCAGGGCCACACAGAAGCCGTGACACCCAGCAGGACGCCCACTGTACGGCATCCGCTTATACCTCCCCATTGCTGGAGCAGCACACTATACTGGGAGAACTGCCTTCACACTGGGAAAATGATAGTTGTGGTGAAAGAAAGGGATATTTATTGATAACAAAAAGCTAGTAAACTCAACAGAACAAGTTCTGAAGAAAGGTCCTTGACCTGAAATGTTAACTCAATTCCTCTCTCCACAGATGCTGCCAGACCTGTGGAGTATTTCCAACATTTTCTGCTTTATTCCTTCTGGTTCTCACTCAGTCAACTTTACTTTGGAGAAGTCAAATTGTTTTGCTTATTCTCGGTCATGCCTGGGACAGCCTTCTAAATGTTTATCACCCTTCACATAAAAGTTTATAAACTACTGTTTTACACGTGTTAATAATTTGTTTCTCTAGAATGGCTGGGATTCTCCCATTCTCCTGCTGGCAGATGGGGAGGGGAGAGGGCAGAATTCCATTGGCGAAAATTGATTTGCCTCCCACTAATGGGATACATAAGAGATTCCAACTGGAATCTCCCCTTCCTGTGCCCAATTCTCTGTAATGCTAACAGGAAAGTTTGTGACATGCAGAAGTCAGGACTTAGCTGAAGAATGCCTGAGGCTACCTCCAGAGTTTAGAATGGTGGCCATCATTCTAGAGAAACAAATTATTAACACATGTAAAGCAGTAGATTATAAACTTTTATGTAAAGAGTGATGAACATTTAGAAGGTGCTCCCAGCATGACCATGAGTAGGCAGAACCATTTGACTTCTCCAAAATAGAGTTGGCTGAGTGAGAACTAGAAGGAATAAAGCAGAAAATGTTGGAAATACTCCACAGCTCTGGCAGCATCTGTGGAGAGAGGAACTGAGTTAACGTTTCAGGTCGAGGACCTTTCTTCAGAACCTGCTCTGTTGAGTTTATTTGCTTTTTGTTATCTATAACACCTGGAACACCACACAGTGGTGGATCTTTCAGGTTCAGTGACATCAAGGATGTTCATCTTCGAGCCTCAGCATGTTCCTGAAATCCATCTTCTTTCTTCCAAAGCCCCACATTTTGTTTTCAACAATGGGTCAATGATGTAGGGCATCTTTTAAGAATGGCTCCCAGATATGATGGCAGAATGCATGCAATCAAACCTTCACCACTAATGAATATGGGCTAACCTCCTGGAATGCATAATTACTAAAGTTAGGGTTGGAAGATATGGCACAGTTTCCCATCGGCCTCCACAGTGGGAGAAACAACCCATCCCCATCATGGGACTTAGCCCAATGTCTGAAGTATCTTCCCAAATCTCCCTGAGCTTATTTAATTTTCTTCATTATACACTTCTGAATTTTGATGCAGTATAGAATATTTTCATATTTGTGACAAAATGAAATTGCTGTTTGTCTGCCTAATTGATTTAAATCCTTCTGCAAATTGTTAAGTGCTTACTCAGTCCCTGTTGTGTTCCCTATCTCTGTACTGACTATTAATTTAACAAGTTTTTGATTAATTTTTGCAGCCATGTTATTCTGCTGATGAACATTGTTTCAATTGTTTAAAAATGTGACAACTGATTGTAAACAAAGGGAATAGCCATCTTCTGAGTGTTTGTGAGTACAAGGTGAAAAAGGAAACATCTTGTCTTCTTCAATCTCGCAAGGAATTACGAAAGGTCGTGAATGTACCCCAACCCACCACGCAAACCAGCCTCCCATCCTTTGACTCTGTCTACATTTCCCACTGCCTCAGCAAAGCAGCCAGCATAATTAAGGACCCCATGCAGCCCAAACATTCTCTCTTCCTCCTTCTTCCATCAGAAAAAAGATACAAAAGTCTGAGTTCACGTACCAACCGACTCAAGAGCAGCTTCTTCCCTACTGCTGTCAGACTTTTGAATGGACTTACCTTGCATTACTTTGATCTTTCTCTACACCATAGCTAACTACATTCTGCACTCTCTTGTTTCCTTTTCTATGAATGGTACATTTTGTTTGTATAGTGCACAAGTAACAATACTTTTCAATGTTAATACATGTGACAATAATAAAATCAAATTCTTTCTCTGCTTCACCTGGTTCTTCTGTTCAATCTTTTTCTTTAATTGCTACATTTTTATATTAAATCTTTTTTATGAAATGTTCTGATGGTTTTCTTTCTATATCTTTTCTATATTATTTTCCCGTTTTCATGTCTGTTTAATTTTTTTTATTTTTCCTTCAAAGGATAGCTTTACGTTCCCACATATATTACTTCCTGTGCCATGAAACTTGAGCACTGTTCAAGAAACGAGGCCTAGGCTACTTTAAACCTTCAGCATCATTCATGGAAACTAGCAGCAAGAATACAACATTTGGTCCTTCAAGCCTGCTCCACCATTCAATATGATCATGACTGATCCTCTACTTCAATGCTGTATTTTCACTTTCTCCCCATTCCCCTTGATGCCACGAAAATCTAAAAACATTTCCGTTTCTCTCTTGAATGCATTGTGGCTTGGCCTCCACAGCCTTCTAGATTCCCCAACCAGGGAAAACATCTTCCCTCCATCTATTCTGTCCATGCCTGTTAGAATTTTATACATTTCAATCAGATCCCCTCTCACCTTCCTAATCTCTTATTAATACAGGCCCAATCAAACCAGTCTCTCCTCAAAGGACCATCCAACAAAGCCCAGTATCAGCCTAGTAAAGCTCCAATGCTTGCATCTCTGGCAAATATATCCTTCCTTAGGTAGGGAGACCAGAACTGCATGCAATACTCCAGGTGTGTTCCCACCATGGCCCTGTATAACTGCAGTAAGAACTCTCTACTTCTGAACAAAATTCCTCATCCAATGCAAACTAATTTTCCACTTGACTTCCTAATTACTTGCTAAACCTGCCTCTTCATTTCTATTGACTGGCGTACAAGGACACCAAGATTCCTTTGTATACCCACACTTCCCAATATTATCACCATTTAGATAATACTCTTCTGTTTTTCACACCAAAATATCTAACTTCACATTTAGCCACATTGTACTGTATCTGCCATGTGTTTGCCCACTCACTCAACTTGTCTAGATCACCTTGAAACATTCTTGCATCTTTCACCCAACTCAATTTTGTTTCATCAGCAAACTTGTAAATTATATCTTCTTATTTCTTTCTCTGAATGTCGACATTAGAAAAAGATAAGAGTATTTTAATCATTAAAGGGCTTGAAAATTACAAATGGATAGAGATTTACATTGGACACAGCACTTCAGACAGAAGAAGGTGTCTTTGACTTTGTTGTCAGGAGTCCAGAATCTAACTCATTTTCCCTGTGGGTTGGATCCAGAGTACTGATGGCAACGCAAGGTGTGATTGCAACATTTCTTTGTTTGCCACAACCAATTCCAATAAATCCCTGTGATATAAACAACACATTATATTTTAAGCATTACAGAATAGTTCAAATGTACTTTCTTACTGCTACTTGTTTTTCTCTTTCAGTATGAATCAAGCACTTAAAACATTTCTGTTGGCTGTTTTCTCTCCCACTCAAAATAATGCAAGTCTGACAGGGGGAAAAATCCCTGTACAGTGTGAAAATTTATACACCTCCCACAGTCCCATTATTTTCACTGAGGCATTCATGAAGTAGTTGTGAATCTATGTCCTCTAGCATCAAAAGTAATAACAATCTCTGTTGGCTTAATGCTAAAACTCCATAAAGAAAGCTAACACAACGTGAACTGTTTATTCGTAAAGCTTTTCAGTAAACTGGCCATTCTTGACATGGGGTTAGATAAATACCAACAGTTCTCTGGTTTGGAGAGCTAAACATTACCCATTTGTAAAAGCACATCATGGTATAATACAAAGGCCATTTCAGCCATGATTCAGTTACAAGAGAGTCATGGCACTTGAGTTATGAGGCTTTTGCATGCATGTAAAAATAGCTGCAATTCAGTTAGTGGCAAAGCATCTTGATTATGCTAAAGGTGTGCGCTTCCAAGGAGATTACTAAACTTTTTCTTAAGCTAACTGGATTTTATTGGTGTCATGGTCCCTGCATCTCTTACACCGCTTCCCTAGCCAATATCACAGTAGCACAGCAGTTAGCACTGCTGCCTCACAGCGCCAGGAACCCAATTCAATTCCCGGCTTGGGTCATTGTCTTGGCAGACGTTCTCTGCATTTTCTCCCCATGTCTGCATGGATTTCCTCAGGGTGCTTTGGTTTCCTCCCACAATCTGAAAGACATGCTGGATAGGTGCACTGGCCACGCTAAATTCTCCCTCTGTGCACCCAAACAGGCACCAAAGTGTGACAACTAGGGGATTTTCACATTAACTTCATTGCAGAGTTACTGTATGCATCCTTGTGACACTAATAAATAAATAAACTTTAAAACTTAAGCCAGAGAGTAGAGTGCCCATGATTCTGACAGCAATTTAGGGAACAGTGGTAATTGCTTTAAGGTGAGGTTTTTACCCTATCTTCGGAAGAATTCCTGCCTTACAGTGCTATTGGTCAATTGAAAGGCAGGCAGTTCTGTAGTCGCACAATGCCAGCTGGAAGTGGTGGCCAATGCTGGGAGACAGGCAATGCTCCCACAATGCTGAGTAGCCCCGATAATCCCAGACCAGAGATCTTGGCAAGAGATGGTGGGATGGGGGTCCATTTCTAGAAACCAAGTGGGTGGGGAAGAGCAAGAAGAATGACTTGGTTAGGGTGCAGTGGCTCTTGATATGCCCAGGAGATCCTAAAAGCAGGTTGACCCAGCCCTTATCAGCGTGGATGTTGAGTCTTTCCTCTGGTGATCATGACGATATGGAGGGAATAAAGGAAAAGTGCACTGGGTTCAGGGCACAGATTGTCATGAGTTGTCACTGGGGCTGTAAAGGATCATGAATATGAGTGGGGGTGGGACATGGGTTGGAACTGGGAGTATGAAGGGCTATGGATGATGGGTGCGAGTGCATGAGATAGCATAGGTTAGTATGGATGGGTATGGGAAGTGTGTTGGAGCTGACGGCTGTTGTTTTAATCATTTTTAAAATTAAATTCAACAAAGTGCCTCAACACCTCGCAACCTCTGCACCGGGTTCTGAGGCGGCAGGCCTGACTGCACATGCAGCCCACCCTCCAATGCCCCAAGAATGAAAATCAGAACTGTGGGCCACCATTTTTAACGGTAAGTTTACAGAGCTGGGAATTCTCCCATGTCTGCACACCCGACTTGGAAGTGAAAACCTGAATCTGGGTTTTTCTAGGATCTGATTTCTGGTTTAAAATAGAGTAGGCATCCAATAAATGATGATGTGATAAAGTTGCCTGGGAGATAAAACAACAGATAAAATTGTCAACATTTTAATTTTAGGGGTAAGTAAGTTCCTGGTGGTGGTTCCCTGTTCAAGCAGTTCAGTTTTAGGACAAGTGGACTACAGAAAAGAAAATCTCAAAATCTCCCTCAAAAACAAAGTTCAGTTGAAGCTTGGTGCGTTGGTGAAAAGTTTTAAATGCTTGCTAACTAAAGGACTCCTTTGAGAACTGTGAGTGAGACTTCTGGTTTAGCCAAACTGAACAAGCAAGCGTTTAAATGCAAAATTTCAGAGTTGAAGAATATTAAAGCAGAAGTAGCTATGCTTAAGAAATGAGAGACACTGGTGTTGAATGGGGAGTTTACAATGGGATGATTGGAGGATATCTGAAGGAAAAAACCTTGCCAGAAGTAAGCAGCAGGCCAAGAAATTTAGCCTTTATATAGAGTTTTGCAGTAGTACTCAGACTAAGTAGTTAATTGTCCAATTTTTGATATGCATCTAACCTCAGTTTTTTGGGGAGCATAATACTAATGGATGTAGGAGGAAATGCAATTTAAAGAGTTTGTTTTAAGTTATAAGTAACTGAATACATTGCAGCTTTCCTGCAATGACTATTCAAGATAGAGAGTCTTTACTGGTATTCATGTTCTTTGAATTTTTCTTAATTTAAACCATGAACTATGTGACTTCAGCTTCCAGTGAATACTTATGTTTTCAGATAATGAGATTGTAAGAGTATCCTTCGTGAAAACTGACCACTGGAGTGTAGATCTGCAATGGTAAATGAAAGGTTTTAATTAAAATGTGAAACCTTCTAAACCTGTAGTCATAGCTAATTTAGATTTCTGAAATGAAAAATTTATAGACTCCCAAGACCAATTTTTACAAACCTAATATTAAATTCAAAGAGGCAGCGTGAAGAACACAACAATTGTAGAAACAACATTTTGGCTTCTGATGCCGCAAACATTTTTCCATTTACCCAATTCGTTAAATGACACCTAGTGATTGGGGGCGGCTCGATAGCACAGTGGTTAGCACTGCTGCTTCACAGCTCCAGAGACCTGGTTTCGATTCCCGGCTTGGGTTACTGTCTGAGTGGAGTTTGCACATTCTTCTCATATCTGTGTGAGTTTCCTCCTGCTGCTCTGGTTTCCTCCCACAGTTCAAAGATGTGTGGGTTAGGTTGATTAGCCACGCTTAGTGTCTTGAGTTGTGTAGGTTAGAGGGATTAGTGGGTAAATAAGTAGGGATATGGGAGTAGGGCCTGGGTAGGATTGTGGTCGGTGCAGACTTGGTGGGCCAAATGGCCTCTTTCGGTACTGAAGGGATTCTGTGATAGAAAGGCACAATATCAATATTTTTTAAAATAAACCTAGAGGACATACTACAACACAATTACTCCCAATGGGCAACTGTTCTTGAAAGCAAATGAAGGCCAAAAAATCAGAACCATACTGTGGGAGCCCTATCACTACCTTTCACAGAATGTGGGAATGCCAAATTTTACTGCCTACAGCTTTGACCTGCAACACCTACCACGTGTTAGCTCAAGGGGTTAGATGGAAGATTGTTTTTGGAAAACATTTTGGCTGTGGAGAGCCCCATGCTTGTCAGAAAACAATTAGTTATGAATACAAACACCACATAGCATAAAATGAAGAACAAGCCACAAGATTATTTCCAACGTGACTTAATGAAACAGTTTAAAGTTATGATGACAAGAGAATGGAAAGTAAGCAAGTGGTATCTACAGTTTCTGTAGGTGCCAAATAAAGTGTTATTTGTGGATTCTTGGATAATAAAATGAGAACCTAAAATCAATACATCTAAAAGGGCTTCAACAATGAAAGTAATATTTTCACATTTTAATCACTGACAAGTTAATGAAGTCATGTGATTAAAAGGCAGCCAAATGTGTCAAGACTACTTTCATTAAATCCATAGGATACCAAGGCAACTCAAAAGATTACTGAATTAGTGTTCACATTTTAACAGTTTGTACAATTGTCAGTGAATACAATTCTTGAAAACATAAGCGAACTTTACCATCCATTAAACTGTCATATTAAATGACAGATATATAAATCAATTTCGACTGTGTTAATTTGTTTTCTTCTGTCTGAGAAGATGAAGCCATGACTGAGCAATTGGAATGAAAAGTTATTATTTAAAAGACACGAAGATGATCTTCGTTATTCCCATTTTTGTAAGGAACCAACAATTTTGGTTGATTTACTGATTTAAATATCAAATCTAATGAGTCACTGTGGTGCTGTATTTGAAGCTAAGGAGGACACAGGAGTGGTTCACAAAATGGCAGCAGCAGTGGCACCAGCCTACATTATGGCAGCAAGTGCAGTTCAAAAACTGCTTAAAGTTCTTTGTATTTCCTCAGGCTATGAAAAATGAAATACAAATGAAAGCCTTTCTTTTTTTAAATTTATTTTCAATAGGAAGTAATCCAGAGCACTTCACAAACAAAAGGAAGGAAAATGTACAGTGAGACAGGAAAGTACAGATTCAAACAAAGTAACAAGAGCTTCGTTGAGGTGGGTTTAATGGAAGCTCTAAAAAAAAAGAGAAGAATGGCATGGAGATAGGTCGGGAGGAAATTACAGTCAGATTCAGATAGTTGATCTTCGACCTGACAACTGCAGAGCAACAGAAGGATTATACAAGAGTCCAGAATTAGAGGAACAGGGAGCTTTGTGGTGGGAAAGGAGGCTAGTGTGATGGTTGTGCAGGGATATGTGCAGGAAAACAAGTCATTCAGATAGAGAAGAGCAAAATTATGGAATGATTTAAAAATATGAACGTGGGTGATGCATGGCAAGGATTTTGTGTGGGACAAAAATGAGCAATGGAATTTTGATCAAGTTCCAATTCATGTAGGCCAGAGGATGACGAATCAACAAAGCAAAGGTACAGTCAAGCATGAAGGTGACAAAGGTATATCTGAGCATTTAAATAGATCAGCTGAGATAGGGCACGATCTGGTGAAGCTGTGCAGGTAGAAATAAATGGACTTTGTGATGGAAGAATTTAGGGCTGAAGGTCAACTCAAGATCAAACAGGACCCCACAGTTGCAAGCAGTTTGGTTCAACTGGAGAAAATGACTGGGAGAGGAATGGAACCCCTGGCAAGGAAGTGAGGCTTGTAATGACTAGTCCACCCAAAGATTAGGTGGAAGAAATTAAGACGCAGCACTCAATATTCAGCAAGTATTCTGACAATCTAGAAGACGATCATGCATATCTAGACATCAAGTTTCTACAGGCATCTCCACATCACAGCATTTATTACCCATCAGGGGTAAATGCTGTGCTGTAGCATAACGACAATCAGCCCACAAAAGTTAGTATTGGAAATTGGCCTGCAGATAGCGAGGAGGCAAAGTATGGAAATTTATGCACACCAAAGGAAGAAATTTTGGGGATGCTTTGGCAATTTTCAGATAGGCTAATGTGAAACCAAGCACTGGAAGTCCTGTAAAGCAGAATAATATTTGAAGGTTTGGTAAAGAAAAGACACTTTATGGTGTCGATCACTGCTAAATGCTACAGGGTTATCAAAGGGTAACAAGGAGAAAGACTTTTAAAAGTGACTTATGGGATATGGGCATTGCTGGTATGGCCAACATTTATTAGCTATTATCAATACCGCAAACTGCCGGCTCCAAGTGGAGAGGATCTCCAAGATGATCGTGCATATCTAGACATCAAATTTCTACAGGCATCTCCACATCACAGCATTTATTACCCAGTGACGATGAGGCATTTTTGTGAACCACTGCAGTCTATCTAGTGCAGATACTCCCATAGTGCTGATAGGAAAGGAGTTTCAGAATTCTGACCCAGTGAAGGAGTGGTGACATAGTCCAAATCAGGTTTGTGTGTGGCTTTGCGGAAAGTTGGTGATAATCTCAGGTATCCACTGCCCCTGTTCTTATAGGTGACATAAGTTACTAGGTTTGGAAGGTGCTGAAGAAGCCTTAGCATGTTGCTGCAAGCATCTTGTATATGCTGCACAATGCTGTCACTGTGCAATGCTAATGGAAGAAGTGAATGTTCAAGGAGGTGAATGGGCTGTCAATAAAACAAGCTGCTTTTTCTTGGATGTGTCAAGCTGAAGTGTTCCTGGAGCTGCACTCATCCAGGCAAGTGAAGAGTATTGATAATTCTCCTGACTTGTGCCTTGTAGATGTTGGGCAGGCTTTCAGGAATCAGGAATGAGTTATTCACTTGAGGATGCAAAGACTCTGACCTGATCTTGTAGCTACAGTATTTATACAATTGGTCCAGTTAAGTTTCCAGTCAATGGAAACTCTCATGTGGGGATTCACCAATGCCAAGATCACTTAACACCCATCCATGTTGAATAGAATCCATAAAGTGCGCGAGGAGGCCATTCGGCCCATCGAGCCTGCACGAATAACTGTCCCACACAGGTCCTATCCTGGTACCCCCACATATTCACCCTGCTAGTTCCCCTGACACTAAGGGGCGATTTTGCATGGTCAATCAAGCTGACCTGCACATCTTTGGTGTGTGGGAGGAAGCCAGTGCATCCAAAGAAAACCCACACAGACACAGAGAGAACATGCAAATTCCTCACAGACAATGATCTGAGGCCAGACTTGAACCCAGGACCCTGGCGCTGTGAGCAGCAGTGCTAACCACCGGGCCACAGGCTTGAGAGTTTAGGCAAAATAAAAATCTTTATTCAAAAGTTCCAATAATACTAATGTGTATTTGACAAATGGAACAAAAACCATGCAACAGAAGTAGAGAACAGAAGATCACTTCCCATGGTACCATTGAGAAAGTATAACAATGTTTCTGCATGCATGGGATACCTGAAGTTTTGGTTTCTGACAATGGCATTACATTTACAAGCACCAAGTTTCAGATCTTCACGCTTTCCAATGGAATCATACGCATTAGGACAGCACCCTATCACCAGTCATTGAATGAACTGGCTGAACAGGTGGTGCAGACTTTTAAGCTCAACATAAAGAAGCAGCCTGCAGTGTCCATACAGACCAAACTGCCATGAATTTTGTTTGGCTACAAGACTATCCCTCACACAATGACAGGAATCATCCTAATGGAATTGTTAATGGGGCAGACCCTACAGAAAAGATTAAGCCTACTTTTCCTAAATCTTGCAGGTTTTTGGAATCTCGATGAGAGAACCAGAAGAAGAACTATGATTCTGCAAGAACAGAAAGAACTTTGAAACTCGGTGATCCAATCCACATGAGGAAATTCGGGGATGGCCTGGGTTAGGTTCCTGGGATTATAATGAAGAAAATGGGGTCTGTAAGTTTTAAGGTCCAAGTGCAGGGCAAAATTGTCAGGAAGCACCTGGGCCATCTCAGGAGTAGGTCTCACTCTCATCCATGGGGACAACTACTAATAGAAACCACAAATAGAAACCAACCCTGAACTTATCCGTCCGGCTGACGAGGACACGGATTCCAAGATGAAAACAGAAGAAACTAGCACCCCTACTGAAGCAAGACCTCAGGAAGAACTGGCATCAGTAGCTTTAGAAGTGAAAGTCTCTAGTCCACTTCATGCACGCTGATCTGGTCCTGCCTCTAAATCACCTCAGGCCAATCACCAAGCAGTAGAACAGACCATTCTTTGGCAGGGGTGTTGCAGAAAAAATAGGTTTGAGAGGGGAGGGATGTTATGATGGCCAGAGGGGATTTCCAATAGATCTCCCCATGGGCCTCGTAGGATACCAGGTGTACCAGGAATTAGGTGAATGGAGGTCCACCCAATGGGCAAGGAGTAATTGGGGGTTCAGGTAGGCAGTCGGAGGACCCTGGAGCTTGATCTGTACTCGCTGAGGGGTGCTTTATGCTGATTGCAAATAAAGGATAATGGTGATGGAAGACTATCCTCGATGAGATTAGTACAAGCATAACTATTCAAACATTCGGAGAGCAGTGTGGAGGTGTTATGCAGCTGAAAGTCTTTATTTTCTTTCCTGAATAAAGGTTTTAAAATGAAAACGATTAAAAAGCAAAATTTTCCTCTTTTATAGGATAAGAAAGTAGATGGAAATCTTTTTTTTGTATATTCAAACAGCCAGATTGCTCCAATTACACAGCTTCACAGTTTTAACTTTCAAACCAAGTTTGCATTTGCAACAGTGCAAACTCAGTGGTCTCTGCTAATAAGTAATTGTGCTATAGACAAAGCAATTTCATCCCACTATTAACCAGAGAAAGAAACATGATAGCTAACCATACAATGTGGGTGAGCCGGTAAATCACTATTAAACACTGAATTTTCTAATAAAGAATAAATATTTTATGAAAACATGATAATTTACATGCTTAAGTAATTGCTACTTAGTAATTGTAGAAATAAATCAAAAAATGAAACTAGAATTAATCATTTAAAAATTTGAGTTTTGGCAGCAAAACTATAGGACTGAAGTAAAATGGCCAGTCAACTTTCTAATAAAGTAGCAGAATGTCTGCCAGATTTATTTTTCACCACTGATCACATATTAATTAATTAACATCTGTTATAATCAAATGTTCAATCACCATATATTTAATAAAGCAAGGAAAATAATGACTCACTTTTTCATTCTTTGTTCAGTACTTCTTACTTGATCATATTAAATTCCATCTGTCTGCCCCTATTTTTCAGCCTACTTCTGGATTTTAGATTTGTTGGTTTCTGTTTGTCTTCTCAGATCCAACTGTCCCCCCCCTTCCACCCCAAAGTACTTTCTTCATCCCCAACCAATTTTGCCCAAAATTGCATTCGGTTTCAACATCATTAATATCAATAAGAAGCAGAGATTTGAGAACTGACCTTTGGAGAACTCAATCCAGTACTTCATGCAACTGCAACGTCCTTCCCCGATTAGAAAGTTGGCTGGCAAGTACCCTTTGCTTCCCGTACTTCAGTCAATTCATTGTCCAACGCACATTTTACCTCAAATACCCACGGCAGTCTTTAGGGGAGAACTCTGCCAAGCTTTTGAGTTTTGAAACCCAGCTGCCTTCACCCTGATTTGTTCAGCATCTCGCCAAATCCACTTGAAATGTCATTTTTTTTCATAAATCCAAGGAAATTTGATATGGAAAACTTACATTAGCTGCTATTTGCTGTTATCATACAGGGCATCTTTAATTTTAATCCTGATTATGTGTTCAGATTCACAGCTTCTGCTTTCTTCCTTCTTTGATGTGCACAAGCCAACAAGCCAAATGTGCAGTCATTTTAATCTCAGCACAGCCATCAAAATAAACAGAACTAATTCATAGTCATTGCTTTTCAATGGCACTATCCAGCTCTTGTTCATTTTGAATTCTCATTTATTTTATTTGGATAATTGCTGCTACTCAGCTGCTCACTCAGGATGGAATCTACAAAAGCTCTTAACTGCTCCATGTTCGAGTTAATGCAGTCAATGAGTAAAAGCAATGCAGGTTTCAGTATTGAAATTAACCATTAGAGCCATAAGTAAAAGATGCAGAGCAAACATTATTATGAATAGGAAACCAGCTCATCTTTTTCATTTGCTCCTTGTTATGGTCTATAGGTTTAAGGATAAGAAAAGACTCCCCTTATATCATTTGTTCATTCAACTGCAGGTAAATGGACTGATTTCCAATTCTATTTCAGTTTTTTCTGGGGTATTAATTTGCCATGCAGGATCAGCTTGGATCTGGGTCCTAAAGTCTGGAATTCCAGCCCTAAATTTTACCACCTCTCAACAGCTCTCTCCTCCTTTCAGATGCTCCTTTTGGTCGTCTATGCTAATAACACCTTTTGCAGTTAAATGTCCAGCCTGATTAGTTTACATTCCTCTGCAGTTCTTTATTCAATGAAAGGTGATGCATAAGTCCAAGTTGTAGTAGTTACAGTCTTGCTTCTGGTGAGTTTATAACTCATATCAAGTCCAGTTCTGGTGGTAGATGTATATTGTCAAGACTGCTTTAAAGAAGCTTAGCCACCCTTTTCAGAACATCCATCTGCAACGTGCGGCAGTTCGTGCAGCGGTAAATCATAGAATTCTACAGTGCAGTAGGAGGCCACTTGGCCCATCGAGACTTCACCACCACGGTTCCACCTTTGCCCTATCCCTGTAACCCCACGCATTTACTCTGTTAGTGCCTCTGATACTAAGGGGCAATTTAGCATGGTCAATCAGCTTAACCTCCATATCTTTGGACTGACAATATACATCTTCACTGTCTATCCTCTTATTCGCAGATGTATCTCCACAGTTGTGACTGACAGAGTGCAGGTAAGTAGATTGCTGCGTACTGGAGGCAAGGAACTCACAAAAAGGTGAAGTGCAAACTGTTTGGCAAGAGATGCCAGTCAGTGCAATCAGTAGCTGGTACTGCTGCCTCATAGTGCCAGGGTTCTACTCCAGCCTCGGTGTCACTAACTGTATGGAGTTTGCACTTTCTCCCCATGTCTGCATGGGTATCTTCCGCTGCTCCGGTTTCCTCCCACAGCCCAAAGATATGCAGGTTAAACTGACTGGCCATGCTGAATTGCCCCTTAGTATCAGGAGCACTAACAGAATAAATACGTGGGGTTACAGGGATAGGGCAAAGGTGGAACTGTGGTCGGTGAAGTCTGAATGGGCCAAATGGCCTCCTACTGCACTGTGGGATTCTATGATTTACCGCTGCACGAACTGCCGCACGTTGCAGATGGATGTTCTGAAAAGGGTGGCTAAGGTTCTTTAAAGCACTCTTGACAATATACATCTACCACGCCCCACGACATAGCCTACTTATGTAAAAGAGTTTTAGGCTCACGTAAAAAGATCAAACCCCTAGCTCTTATTTATTTATTCTCTCATGATGAGGGTGTTGCTGGCAAGGCTACCATTTGTTACCCATCCATAATTGCCCTTGAACTTAGTGACTTTGGGCAAAGCCATTTCAGAGGGCATGTGGGTCTGAAGTCACATGTAGGCTAGATTTCTTTCCCTGAAGGGCATTAATGAACTAGATTGGATAATACGACAATCAATGATAATTTCCTTACTGAGATTAGCTTTCAAGCCCATACGTATGAATTGAATTCAAAGCCTACCAGCTGTTTTGGTGGGATTTGAACCCATGCTTCCACAGTATTAGCCTGAGCCTCTTGTACTCCAGTGATGTTACCACCATGCTGCCGTCTTCTCCCTAGCTCTTCACACAGTGTTACTGCGGGCGTGATCTTACCACACCCATTCACATTGTGCTCCCACTGCAGCAAGGTCAGAGAATTTCACACCCAGCCAAATCTCCAGTCACTGCAGAGGGATGAGAAAATCCCACCAGTGTGAGCGACCGTAACATTCCAGCCAAAGAGTTTTGCAAGCTTACCACTACAGGCGAATAACCAGCTGCTTGCCAAAGACCATACTGGCCTTGGTTTGACCTGTCTGGAGGTAAGTAGGATAATTTGCTGCCAACCCTCCTCTAGGTTAGTCAGACCTATTGGTTGCTTACCAAAGGAGTACTATGGACCTGGTTGATTTATATTTTGGATCACTGAGTGCACAATATATGTTATGGTGACTATGCTTTGTACAGTATTAAAGGAGCATTAAATAGCTGTTCCCGATTGGGAAAATCAAATTATTTGATGGTTAAACATTAGTTGGTTTATTTCCAATCAATTATTCTGTTTCATATGAAGGAGGATGGCCAATTGCTTCTCATTGTTCAGTATGACGCTCGTGCAAATATATTAAGCATCCCATTTACATGTTGAATCAATAAATAGGGCCTGAAACTGAATCAGAAAAATATTGTATCACTGACTGTTTCAAACTAGGATGCTTCTGAGCAGTCTTTTCTCCAATCCTTTATATTTGAGTGTGAATGGTTTTCGTCTCATGCTGCTATTTCAACCACGTTAAGTGCTAATTACATGAAAATCTGCCTTAGTAAGTACTCTACATAATTAAAGTAAATATGGTATTGCTGAACGGATATTGCAGGGTTATTTAGTAATGTATCATCATTACTCAACTTGCATTTACATTTTAATCATTAGCTTTATGTTTTATCACTCTTACTTTATACAAGCCTTTATATAATAGTGTTTAACCTGACTTATCGCCCAAAACAGAAATGCAGCAATAAAGGTAGAAAGATTACGGCAGAACAAAATTATATATCTGATCTTACTCCAACCATTTTAAGTAACTTAATTTTCTCTAACATCTGAATCTTAGCTTCAAAAAAATATTCTGTTCAATCCCCTTCCTGGTCTTCCTGTTGAGCAGGCAGTAAATATGCACCAGGGAAACTGTCTTACAAGTGAGAAACTTGCTGTGTTTCTGCCTCACTGTAACTTGCATATATCAAGAACTGGATGGCAGCTGCCAACTTCTGTAGAACTCAAGCAGAGACATTGCTGTTGAAAATTCTTTGGGGTTTTACCAGATGCCAGTTATAAATCCATTGGGAGGCCAGTGGGATGTCCAGATAAATGCCCATTTTCAGACGTTTCCCTGGAAATTCTGCCAGTCACCCATGAAAGTTACAATAGCATACAACAGCAAAAGCCTTCCTGCTAAACTGTAAGGTCACATTATTTCTTGGCACCATTTCTGATCAGTTTCTGTAATCAACCACAGAACACAGTCAACAGCACAAAAAGGCAGTATCCTTCCTCCTCGTGAGTGTTTAAATGCTTTTGGTGCACATGGGATGCTTTGGTAAAGAATTGTTTGCACCCAAACAGCTCTATCTCCTACAGCTAAACATTGAATTCAGAACAATGCATTGCAATATGCAACTTTTTGCTCTTTAGGTGGATGGTTTCAAAATTCAATCCAGGAGCATTTTTGTGGCCTGAAGGATTAACATAGTAATGAAAATTGGTTAAATTATGGCCTAACAAAGAGCAATCATTCTTTAAGCTGGATTTGAATGAAAAGATGGACAAAAGCAACTTGTGGATGCTCTCCCAATTCCAACCTAAATCACTTCAAACAATGGTATGATTTTAACAAAGGGAAATTAATTTTCCATGTTCTTACTTAAAATGAACTTTGAATATAAATGCCAGCTTTCCTATCCATTTGTACTTGTCTTCTTTGACTTGCCCATGTCATCTATCATTAGTGGATAACAGAAGTGGGATAATGGTGTTTATTGTATGTATGAGCAGAGCTCCACAGGCCCTTTACAGAATAACTAATCTACATATTTCAATGTCGTTGCAATGTTATTAATGCTTCCATGCACTTGCACAATCCAAGATAAAAATATCAACACCAGTGATGAGAAGTTAAATGAGCATAGATTTTCTGATGAAATGCTTCAGTTCAGATTTGGTACTATTTCTATTCAAAACTTTGTTCTGCAGACCAGAAAGAACAAGAAATAATGGAAAATGGCGCTCTGCCGAGCACCTTCTTTCCCAAGTGGTTTCAGGCTGGTTAATGTTAGCAAGTATCAATTAATTAAGCTGATGAATAGACCAAAACCAACACAAAGATGATTTAAGGGTTATATATCCAGCATGAACTGCAGTAAAAACAAGGAGAGCCTAGTTCTCACTTTGTATGGTAACTACTTCAATATTAACACTGTGAAGAGAAGATTGTTATTTCAATTGCTAGAAGTGGGAGGCAAGACTCCAACCAGCCACAAACACACTTATTTCTGATTTAGCCATAACAGATTTGGTATTGACTGAGTAACTTACCAAGACAAGTAGATTAATAGTTTAAATATTTAGGTAACAATAAATGCCTCAGACTTTGACAGAGAACTCGACTTAATGCCTGCAAGCAAGAGCTCCCAGACTCAACACTGCTTGCAGACCAGGAGTGCTTCACAATCTACCCCCAGTTCCACCAAGTTAACTTGCCATGATCTGCTTTCCTCTCCTTTCAATTGACCAAACTTCACCGTGATCTGCTCCCTCCCCCTTATGATCTTCCGACCTGATCTGATCTCTGCCTCCCTACAATCTTCCCTGCTTCCCTTATTACTTCTCTCCTTCCCTCCTTGCTCTTGGGCACTGCCCCACCCAAGTTATTAAACGTTTTATAGCCAGTTATTGAAGGAGGAGATCAGAAGCTAATTATTACTTAGTTTTAAATTCATCCACAAAGTGAGACTTTACAAATGTATAGCTCCTATCTTTACAACCCAACTCCAGTGTTTATAAGTGTATAATGCTCCTGCCCAGTTTGAAACCAAGGACCTCTGACATGTGAAGCAAACACGATAACCACAACATTGTAGAAACACTGAACTTTTTTTAAATCCTTAACCTTCTAGTGTGCAACAAATTTTTGGAAGTGCAAGTGACAAAACGCAAGCTTTTTTTATTCATTTGTGGGACATGGGCATCGCTGGCTGACCAGCATTTATTGCCTATCCCTAGTTGCCCTTGGAGGGCAGTTAAGATTCAACCACGTTGCTGTAGTTCTAGAGTCACGTGGATGCCAGACCAGGTAAGGACAGCAGATTTCCTTCCCTAAAGGAAATTACTGAATCAGATGGGTTTTTCCAACAATCAACAATGGTTTCATGGTCATCAGTAGATTCTTAATTTCAGATAGTTTTTATTTAACCAGCTGCCATATGGGATTCGAACCCGTGTATCCCAGAACATTAGCTGAGTTTCTGGATTAATAGTCTACCAATAATATCATTAGGCCATCACCTTCCCTGTTGGGGATTTGATCTCAGGACTTCTCCCATACTCACTCAATGAAAGCACCAAAAGGAGAATCATATTCCTGAATTAATGAGTACCAGCATCTCTTTATATTCTTTTGAGTACAATGAAAGAAAGAAATAAACAAATTAACATATGAATCACCCCTTAAAGGATCATTGTAATAAAATAAAACAGTAAGAGACACCAGAAGTGGTCTGTAGTGTAGCACTTATCACACTTCCATCACATCCCTGTTTCAAAACTAGCCAGAAACATTATACTACTTGAATTTATGTTTCCTTTAAAGATTTGTTTTTGTTTGAGTGCCCTTTCAGGGGTTGTTAATTAATTTGTTGAATTCATTTTATAGGTATACTCAAAAGAACACAAAGAGAAGCTTATCAAACTAAATTAACATGATGTTCCTGGGGCTGATGATGTACTCCGGCCCTTTAGGTGCCCACTGGACCTGGAACATCTCAAGTGTACCAAGAGACACGGTGTGGTCCCCAACAGCACCGTTTCACTATTGTCTTCCTCATCCTGCAGCTGTCTAGCATCTCAGTCTTCAAGTTGTTTCAGTAAAGGAGCCATTTTCTCTAAGTTGCTGAAGATTTAATTGAATAGCTTGCTTACAGTCTCGATTTTCATGCGAAAATAAACATGCACATCGAATCGAAGGTGGATTCCTACAAATCTAACAAGCTGCTTAATTACAAAATTTGGCAGAAAATGACAATAAGAATATAGCTTACTGAAGTGTGTGGAAATTTAAAAAGGAGGAGGCACCCAGTACACTAGAAACTAATCAACCCCACACTTAAATCTAAGACTGTGGCAAATTAATCACCACACCTCAGAATTATAGGAGAGGAAAGCATGGCAATCCACTCAAATAATTTTGAAGGAGGTAAAATTACAAGGGTTGGCAAGAACTCAAGTAGCATATGAAGCAGTGATTGGAAAGTAAAAAAAGCTAAATAGTCGGGCTGACTGGCTATTTTAACCTTGTACTCGGGAGGGGAATTTAATTCTCAAACTATCAGTAATTGAAGCGCACTCCTGAACAGTATGTGCTATGAACTGAGCAGATAGGCTTTAACCTAACTATAAAAGTTCATTTTGATTCTTTCTTGAAGATGGCATCTCAGAATACACAGTAAATTCACTGAAATTTTCATTAATACTGAAGAGTTTTCTCTGACAGGAACAGAGTTTCACAGGCAACTACAGGATACATTATGTTCACTCAAAGGATTTTGAGAGAAAATTCTGAAACATTGGAATATTAAGATTTCAAGGATTTATTTTTTGTGACCAGCTTTTACAGAATCCTGGGAAAGTTTTATACACTGTTGTTTGCAGGAAATATGGCTTTGAATGGCAGGAACATTTGTCACTTTCAGAATCCTTAAGCCACAAAGAAGATAGCTTCAGAACTGATGATCACCTGAACTAAATGTGAGCATAAATTATTTGAAGCAAAGAACCTGGTTCTTCATTCATCAAATAGGTTTGTTTACTTAATCAAAAAATACGGGGAGACAGTGTGAAGAAAATCTCTAGCTATGCAGTGCTCAATATAGCCCATTTCATAAATCTTAGTTTTCCCTTTAGCAAAATACTGAAGAAGAGCCACATGGACTGAAAAAATTAACACTGTTTCTATCTCCACAGATGCTGCCATACCTGAGGTCTTCCACCATTTTCTCTTTTTATTAGTTTTTAAATTTTTAACACTGCAGAAACTCACAATCTGCTCTTAAAACAATTAGAGCCCAATGTTCTGGCAAAAGAAGGAATGCGTGCATATATTGCACCTTTGATGATCTCAGATATCCCAAAGCACTTTACTGGCTATGAAATAATTTGAAGTGTAGACACCATTATAACATAGAATCGCTTTTCCAGTACAAGAAGTGAACCCTCAGTATGCCCCAGTGGAAATTATCAGGTCCCATTTCCCAGGCACTTTTATCAGTGGGACAGATTTTTGGCACTTGCAAGGGCATACCACCGGTCCCTGCCTTGGATTTAAGCATGCAGTAAAGCATGGGCTTCCCGGCCCAAGTTGTCACATAGTCTATCGGTAAGCCATCAACCGAGATGTTACAAATATACAATGAAGAAGAGCCTTGCACCCATGATTCTGGTATTCACACTGTTTAATCTAAAAGCTAGGAAGACAGACCTTATTACTGTCACGCTTGGGTAAATGAGAAGCGTTTTAAGGTGTAAATGGATAAAGGAGCATCAGCCATTCTGATAGGTGAGTATACATTTCAGTAACTAAGAGGGACAACCATTGAACTTGAAAGTCACGTCTGCCAAGTTGAAGACATATGGGAGAAGAAATAAAAATAAAACATACCATAGTGGTGCCTGCAAGCTATGGACAACAATCTACCCAACTCCCAGTGATAATAGTGACTGATGAAGATCCAAGCTCTCTTGGCCACAATTGGCTTAAAAAAATCAATTTGAAATGAGCTGAGGTTTTTCAGGTATGGGAAGTGGGATTACCTAAACTTATGAGAAAATACAAAAATGTCTTCTGTGATGAATTAGGCAAAATAAAAGAACAAAGTACAGCACAGGAACAGGCCCTTTGGCCCTCCAAGCCTATGGCAATCAAGGTGCCCTAACTAAGCTTAAAAAAAACGTTCTGCCCTTACTCAGTATCTATCTCTGTATTCCCTCCCTGTTCATGCACCCTAGAACTATAAGCTAAGATTTATGTGGATCCAAAGGCGATTCCGTGATTCATTAGGTTAAGACCAGTACCACATGCTTTATGAAAGAAAGTGAATATTGAATTAAACAGGTTGGGAGAACTAAGCATTATCCAACCAGTTTAGTTCTTGGATTAGGCAGCACCCTTAGCCCAATACTGAAACCAGATAAGAGCACTGGCATTTATGGTGATTATAAGCTAATAGTTAATCAGGCTGCCAAGCTGGATAAATGGCCAATCCCAAGAACTGAAGTCCTGTATACATATGAGTCATCTATACCAGCAATAGATGGTGCTTCCAGGAAGTATGTTACGATAAACACACACAAAAAGACCTTTTTCAGAATTTAGAATACAGATCCTAAATAGGAGTTCAGGGTTATTGTATTGTAGTATACCATTTTCACTTCAACATGGTGGTTTCAGATGCATATTAGTAAATCAAAAGGGGAGTAAAACTGGACCATAAGCCAATTAAGGCGGTGGATTCTGGTCAAGTAATCTGATAGTACCTGTACCCTGACTTCAATCCAATTGAAATTCATATTTTCAAGCATGTTCAGTTGGACGACAGCATCTCACGGTGATTTCTTGAAACTTGGAATGGAATCATCTCATATGATATGACAGAACAGATTCCACTGTCTGCACTCCCTAAAAGTTATTAAAAAACTAATCATCTGGAAAGTGGAGATTTTGAGTCCTGTACCTGTGACCTAATGACATCCAGACAAATGCAAATCTCTTCAGAGTTCAAACAGGAAAGTGAAAATTTGAGAAGCATTAGTATCGTTTGTTCCAGTTAACCAAGGAAACTGGAACTTTCAAAGCCAAAATTGTGAAAAATGACATACATGCAATGAACCACCTCCCCTCGAAGGAAGAATTAATTTCCAGGAATACCCTAGAACATATTACCTGAGTTTAGCCTGTGAAACCATGATAAATTGAATGCTGCACTGAAGTGATCCGACTCAGGAATGAAGCATAGCAAAGCAGCTCTGTGCAGCACGACTGTCAATCCAATCAGTCCCTGCCAAGGAACTACATCTAGTCAGATCACTCACTCTAATCTTTCTAATTTATTTTGACAACCACTCATCAACTAACTTTTATGTAAAATAGGAAGGGTTGTCAACTCCTATATATTAGCTTTCATATTTCAAGGGCTTTTGAAAGCAAGATTGCTTCACTAGTAAAATAATTTATGAAAGGAATGGCTGGATCACACTAAAAATACATCTTCCCCCAGCAGCATGTTTATTTTGTCTTTTGATATTCACCCAACTTCCATTTTTTTGTATTATTAGGTTTAAATAACCATGCTCTTTTAAAACTTAGATTAGAATGAAGTATTTGTTTTGTCACAAACACACTCACTAAGTGTATTCATGTTTCTGACTTTACATCATATTCACCAGCATTAAAAATAGCTTCCTGAAACAATTTGATGAAAAATCACAGACCTGGAAAGTTAATTTTGTCCCTCTGAACAAGATGCTGCCCAACCTGCTGGGCTTTTGCAGTATTTACAGCTTTCCAGCATCCATAGTATTTTGCTTTTGCATTCATGTTTCAGGAGAACCAGTGAACCAAAAAAATTAGTTTTCTGAAGAAATTTGTTGCTGATCATTTCCCATTTCAAATATGTATAAAACAGCAAGCCTGCAGGCAGTATATTATTGACCTGACCTTTCGGCAAACTTTATGAATAAAATATTCATTCTATGTTCAATAGAAGTCAAATTTATGATTTTAATTTATGCTTTCAGATGCAATTAGTTTTTTTTAACATTTCAATGATTTCTCTTCAGTAAATGAGTTATATAACAACAGCCATTACTGTAACGACATAAGATCTGTTTTTCCTAACAGTAATGACATCGCAGGAAGTAACTGCCAATTTTCCTCAATTATTAATGTCACAAAGTTGATGAAGCTATTTGTTTAAATGATCTTTGTAAACACAACCTCAAAAGTAAAAGCTGTGACGAGCTGAGAACTCTATTCACTACAACTGATGAAGCACCGCCAGATACAAGTCAATAGCGAATTGCTGCATGAGTTAATTTATTCGTTCAAGGTTTCCAAAGAAGACAGGCACTGTAACCAAACCAGAAGAATCTATGGGGCAAAGGGGCCACTGTTAAAACAAAGTTCTGCAAACATAAGCAGTGTTGATTTGAACAATTGTCATTTGAATGGTGTGGAGGACACTGTGGATAAAACACCAACACAATACAAGCACCTGGCTCCTTACAAAAAGGGCAGGAGGTGTTATCCCCCAAAATACCACTGCGAAAAAGACAAGAATACCCTCAAAGGACACTTCCAAAAGGAGTGACAGGGGAGGTGTCCCTCAATGCTACGGTCACATTTGGACTAATCTTTTGGATCACCAATAAACCAAAGTTTGAACTTATACTCCACTAATGGCTTGCCAATTCATCTTTGTGTGGTATAGCACTGCTGAAAATTGGCAGAAGAACCTGGAAATCTTAAGTCCCACTCCCCAAACACAACACTGCCCATTTCGCAGGAAGCAGGACTGAAGTGGGGCCAAGGTTGATGCATACAAAATTTATGGTGGTAGCTGGTCATTTATGTAATGAGTTGTCTCCACAGTAGTAGGACTTTGGTAGACCAGGAGTGTGAAGTCTAACATGTGCAGGTTATCTCAGGTAACAGTTGGTATGCACTTGGGGGATTTGTTTAAACATCCAAGGAACCCCTTGAAGAATTAAGGTTCCCCTTTGGATATGGTTAAAGGACACCTATAGGAGAGGTAAAGCACCCTTTTTGCCTAATTAAAAATAAACATGATCGTGTGTAAAAAAAAAGTGCATACAATTATTGCAAATGTCAGAGCTGTCAAAAGCTGCTAAAGAATGGTCACAGCTGATTGGGACTCCAAGCTCATTGGAGATGTCAAAGCTCAATGGCACTGTCACAAATTATGTTGTCCTTAATTATATCTTTAAATATCATCAACAAAGTGCAGAGTACAGGGACAGGCCTTCACACTCATTCCAACCTGATGTGCTATTCCAGCTCCCACACCAGAACAAGTCTAACCTTCCAGGTCTCTTTTGCTTCAAACTAAGGGTGAAAATCCGGGTTCTTGCTTTCCACGTGTACAACTGCTAAAAATAGCCTAACGCAATAGAGGTGTGTACTTTACCAATTTATTTAAACACCTGCTGTCATTCAATAACCAAAGTCACAAAACAGTCACAATACTCATAAAAAATGCAAACCTGTTTTCTGTGTTCTTCTTATCATTTCATGAAAGAAGACAAAGTTAAAGTACTCATGCATTTGATATGTAAATAAGTATTCAGTTCTCATTTCGAACATTGGTGTTACCTTTTTCATTTAATCAGAAATGCATTTAGTTGTGTGGTTAGTATTTAATATATTATCCAATTCCTGTAGATAATAGTTTCAGTAAATGATGTCTGAGGACCATCTTTTTAACCCTCACCTGTCACAATTCCACACTGTTCAGAGTATGAACAGTATAATTGTACACTGAACACAAACTAATACAACATTACTTGTTGAAACAGTAATTCAAATGAAGTCCTTCATCTTCCTCTCTAGTCTTACCTTCCCAAAAGGGCCTCATCATCTGTTGCAGTTCCTTTTTAGTCTTATTAGCAATATTTATAGATATCTATTATTTTCATTGACTGGAAAGAAGAATACCCATCAGACACATGAAAAACAGAGACACACTTTCTGAACCACCATGGTATTTACTTCTCCATATCTAATGGGCTTTAAAAACATACCTAATTGATGCTGGCTGCAAAATCCGTCAAACTATTTTGTTACTATAGCCTAGCAAAACCAAATGCAAATGATAAAATAAACATATAGGCGAGCTGAATGATTTGAAATTCTATACAGAGTTATAATCCTGCTAATTAATAATATACACCTCAGTTGTCAGTCCAGCCACCAGTAGCTACAAAATTGTGTGACTCCAAATGGCCCTAACATGTACTTTTATTGCATCCTTCAATGTGTTATCAAGCCTTTTTTGTGGCACATTCTGTGTTTGGTGTTATGTTTGACTAGCAGTATAAATGCAATGTAGCACCAAACATGTTGACATTTCATACAATATGTCATTTTGTCATTAAAGACTAAAACGGCACAAGTGATTTCTTTGTGTGTTCTTCATTGTATTTGCTGTTCTGCAATTTCAGAATGTATAAAGTATACTTTGTAAAGATTTTCATATACCACATTTAAAGTCTCGCTCTTCTTTAAAATTCTAGTAAAACATATACCATGGGTATTGTCCAGGCATATCCCAGTAGTTCACAAAAAAATACATGAAGTATATCCTAGGAATTATTAAAAACTTACAATGCAATAGTAGACATGTGTGCAGTTATGTGTACACATGCTTAATAAAGGTGATCTTCAATTGTCCATGCTTATTTAATTAGATGGCATCTAATTAATCCTACATTTACATGAACTTCATTTTAGAATTTCAGAAAATAAACAAATGCATAAATATGACACCTTGTCACATCACTTTGACAAGTTTCAAAGGACTTCACAAACCATTTCTGAAGTGCAGGATTATGTAAGTAAACACAGAAACCATTTTATGCATGCAAAAAATAAATAATAATGAGATGCACAATATATTAAACTTTATGGCATATTTAGGAGAAAATATTGGCTAGGGTACTCTGAGAATTCCTTAACTGTTGCTATACAATGTTTGACACAAATCTAAACAGTTAAACGGAACATTGGTTTGACACCTTTTTCAAATATAGCCTGCCCAACAATGCAGTACTTCACTCAAGTTTCAGTTTGTATTTCAGCTAATTAGTCTCACTGCTCGTGAAGTGCATAGTAATGTCAAACACCCGCATTTCAACCTTCAGTAATTTAACCCATTCTTGCAAGACATAACCTAAGTAATTAAGATAGTTAAATTGAAAATTTCCATTGAACAGTTGGCTTCATTTGTGTTCATTTTTATCCCAATTCACTTGTGTAGCATCTATAGATCCACATGGCATATCCCTAAGTCAGGTGAATGTGAGAATTATTACAGTTCTGCAATAACTGCACTTGAAGGAGGAAGTATTGACTGGCAGTGAGTTCTGTAAACTCATGTGCTTGGGCTACCATTGAGAGATTTGGATTGTATAGCCAATATACTAGCAAAAGATCTTTATTTAATCAGTTGACAAAGACATAGATAACACATCTCAAGCAACAAATATGGCTTGCAAGCAACACAAAGAACAATATATAGTGGCAGGCTCTAGTGGCATACTAACAAGTAAAAGTATTAGCAACATTTTTCTACTGTACAAAAATCGTAATTCACCATCTCACACTAGTCTTCGCATCTGTAATGCATCAATATCCTGTTATTATTAAATTTGAATTAGCAAGCAATTTATTGCTTTATATTAAGTTACTGAATGTATTATATGGAACATGTATTTAATTGCAAACTTTATAAATGCCTTCAGTAACTTTTATTCTGGTATCTGGCACTGTGGCAGATATTTCCAATATTAAGTACATCACACTGTGTGACATATAATAGCTGCCTTCAACACCACCCCTCCCCGTCACCCTTCTGCTGCTCAATAACTGAGATTTCTCATGTCCAAAACCAAAATGGAGGTTTGAACAAAATAAACCAATCCAAAAAAAAAATTCACATTAGCATGATTCCATCTAGCCATTGAACTGTCCTTTCATCCCTTCATTAAGATTTTACTTCAAGGCTTCTCTCAAACTAATGGGCTTGAACTTGAAAATTTTGCCCAGGGCCATAAACTGAATTTTGATTGTTTAGCCTGACCATTTAATCCAGTTAATTTTTCTGAATGGATCAGTATGTTCAGTCAACTCCACAGATGTGATATATCCTTTGCCTCTAGCACTTTGTCATTCTTTAACTAATTTTTGAAGAAAGGCAATGTGAAAAGCCTTTTATGAAATAACATCATATTGTTTTTCTTAAAGAAGGTAGTATCTGAAAAGAGAGAAGGGAAAAAAAAATGATACTGCTCTGATTACACAGCTGCTGCAGGACTTGTTTGTGTTCTGAAAACTTTACAAGTATATTGAACAGGGAAGAAGTGAATGGTAGAAAATCTTTCTTTACAACATTACTTCTTTTTAAATAACCTTGAATTTTAAAGCTAAGAGTTGACAGTTATAAAAAAGAATTAATGACAACCATATATCCCTGTGAGCTTGGACTTCTGACATCTAGGAGACAGAGCCAGCAAAAAAAAATGGAAAGATGTTAACAGGAAGAAAGGCAGATACCACTACACCTGTCCCCCACTGGGCCAACTGTCACTGCTGGGTCAATTTATAATTGAAGGCAATTTGAAAATCCTCCCAAAAAGTCACATCCACCATGAAGCTGCAAAATAAGAACACTTAAACTTAACATATAAATGATATGAAAGCAGGATAACAGAATCTATCCTTTCAAACATTCTTCCAATCATGTTGAATGTAAAGAAATGTTAATAAGTATCTACAGGATGGGGAGATGCTCAAAATATACTGCACATCCACCACAGATTCCAGGTGACAATCCATTTTCTTCTTCATTTCCAAGAGTAAATGATAGACAACAGTGAAAAATCAATAATTTTACAGTATAAAGACCAATAAGTTCACAAACACGTTTGGCACAGAACAGAAAGACAATGCAACTGCTGCAGAATTTTTGCAGTTGCCTTTAAAACAGATTTTCCAAAGATGTAATACTGAGGTGTCACCATGACAGAAGCCCTTTACTACAACAGGACCACAAAGAGTGCCACAGCAGAAGGTGCTGGAACAGAAATGGTAACAAACCCCTAAAACTGGTAAATCACTATTGAGAGAGGGCAGTCATTCCAGATACAATGACGCAAAGTAGAATCATCTTCAAGGAAGGACATAACTGCTGATCCAAGCAGAGAATTTAATTGAACAAAAACACTTCTCTTTTAAATGCTAAATTTGGACCTCTGATATAAGCAAAATTCTTAAGTATAACAAAATGCCTAATCTGTATGGTAAATGTTCCCACATATCCATGTATAACACTTTGAACACAGTTCATTTACTAAAATCCCACACTTTCTATATTTTATTGTCCAAACTACAAACTTCGTTATGCAGGATGCAGTTATGGGACAGTTTATAGGCTTTGATAATATAGTCTCTGCCACAAAAAATTATTAACTAACATAACTCACATTCTGAAATAACGTTTCATCAGGTTTCAAATAGACTACATATTTACAAATGATTTGCATGAGTAAAATTGCACCAGCCAAAACTGTAATGGCGGTCTGTAATGCAACGACAATAACTTAAATCTCCTACCACAAATCAAAACCACAAAACCTCACATTCCATAGCCATGTCAAATACTTGGTTGTACATTAGATTTTAATGCAGAATGGCAGCTTAAGTAAAAGCAGTCAACCAGATGCCTCGTCCTTCAAACAAGCTGCCTGTCCTCAGTTATCACCTGTTTTACTTGCATGTGTCCATTATTGCTTAATTCAGTCACACCTCATTAGGAGAGCGAATTCAGAGTGGTTGGAGGAGAACCTCAATTATTCAATAAGTAGCTCAGTCTGACTTAGCATGATAGCACAAGAAATTACATCAAACTGAATTCAAGCACAAACACAAGTGCAGGCTGCTGAGAGATTACTATCTTTGGTTATAAGCAATTAACATATGCTGATAAACAATTCAAAATATCTACTAGTATTCCAATCTAACTTCACCACCACTGAAATATCAGTATTGGCACCACCCCTACTTCAAAGCTCAACATTTCAAAAGCCCTCGTCAGCTGCACTCCAACTCTAGCCTATACAAGCTCTAGTTCATTAGAACACGTTGTGCCTCAATGCCAAAAGTTCTGCTGCCCTGCCACACCTATTTTCAGCAACAATCACTTGCATCTCATCTCCCAGTGCATTAAATTTGAGGTTCTTTCTTCATTTACAAATCACTATTGTGGTCTTATTCCACTTGCAGTATTCTCCTCTAGTCCTATATTATGGTTCACATCTTTCACTCTTCCAACTTTCACTTACTGTGACCTCAGTCTGGGCACTGCACTTTAGGAAGGACACACAGGCTTTAGGGGACAATACAGTAGAGAATTACCAGCCTGGTGCCAGAGATGAAGGATTACAGTAAATAAGAAAGATTGAAGATGCTGGGTTTATTCTCCTGGGGTTCAATGTGACAAAGTGTGAGGTCATCTACTTTAGGCGGCACAGTGGTTAGCACTGCTGCCTCAGAGCACCAGGAACATGGGTTCAAATAGCGGCTTGGGTCACTCTATGTGGATTTTGTACATTCTCCCTGTGTCTGCATGGGTTTCCTCCAGGTGCTCCAGTTTCCTCCCACAGTCTAAAGACATGCAGGTTAGGGTGTTTGGCCACGCTAAATTGCCCCTTACTGTCAGGGAGACTAACAGAGTAAATACACAGGGGTAGCTGCTGGGTGGGATTGTGGTCGGTGCAGACTCCATAGGCTGGATGGCCTCCTTCTGCACTGTAGGGAATCTATGATTAGCCCCAAGAAAGATGGAGTATTTTCCAAAAGGTGAGAAACTAGGAACCGTGAATAAGCAGAGAGATTTACAGATCTAAATATAGAAATTGTTTAAAGTTCATGGATATGTACAGAAATAATTAGGGAAGTAATGTTATGCTCACTTTTAGCTTAAGAGGGTTGAATGCAAAGAACATGAAGTTATGTTACAGCTTTGCAGAGCAGTATTTTAACTTCATCTGGATGACTCTGTTAGCAGGCACTTCATGTCAACTTTCCATTTAATTTGTTCATTTTATTTCATTCAAACTTCCACATCTATATTTATAATACAAATTGTCAAAGTAAACTTGTCATGCTGCAGTTACACCTCCTCATCAGGAGGAGTGCAGTTGTATCAGCTCCTCAGCCTGTTCTTGGTGAAACTCCAACTAACTCTACTTCCGTACTTCTCAAATTACTGCGCACTTTGCTAGCATCAGAATTCATAACTTCAAAACAATAACTGAAGTACTTCTGCATGCTCCTGCCCAATTATCTTCAGCCTCCTAATCTCACTTCACCTGAAAACTGCACCTGATCATGATTTCCCATGAGCAACACAATGGATGTTAGATTTATATGTGTTTTTTTAAAATATTTATCTCAGGTATCATAGGTCAAACTAAGGGTAAGACATTCTATCTAGTATGTTCCACTTCTCTGCATTTAAGATTGGTTATTTCTCGATCATATCACAAGGGCATAAACTTGCACTTCAAAGCATACACCCTGTTAATTTTACATACGGGTCACCAAGCACTGGTCATAAAGCTCTGCATCACTAATCCAGTAAAAGACAGAATACTTAACAGTTTCTATTACTGCCGAGCTAATGGAATTTTTTTATTGCCTTCTATCCCACCAGGCTTGTATCTCTAAAGTCTTCAAAAACAATTCAGCTCATAAAGACTGATGGTTACTTTGTAATTATACCTCAACATATGCCGCCACTTAACTGTAAATAATGTAACTCTATGCCAAAGGATCGCACAGAATGCAAATGAAAAATGGTGTAAGTGATGATACACTGTTAACATATTGGACCATGAGCTGCATACAAATCTCAGTGCCTATTACAGTTGTGTCAGTGTGTCCATATCAGAGTGACAACACAGATTATTTTCCTCCTTGGCAACAAAGTGGCATTGGTCTTTGCATGGTAACATAACAAACATTGCAAAATTCATTACAAAGTGAACAGAAAGCACAATTTTCCAGAAATATATATGTATATGAATGTTTATAAAGATCCCTTTTGATTGTTGGACTTCTAATATTCTGGTTACCTTATTATAGAAAGGATATTATTAAACTGGAAAGAATGCAGAAAAGATTTACTAGGATGCTACTGGGACTTGATGGTTTGAGTTATAAGGAGAAGCTGGATAGATTGAGACTTTTTTCCCTGGAGCACTGGAGGTCTATAAAATGATGAGGGCAATAGATAAGTCAACATCTTTTCCCAAAGTTAGTGGAGTTAAAACTAGAAGGCATGAATTTAAGGTGAGAGGGGAGAAATACAAAAGGGATCAGAGCCTTTTTTTTAATGCAGGGGATGATGAGTGTCTGGAACGAGTGGCCAAAGGTAGTAGGAGAGGCAGGTACAATTTTGTATTTTAAAAAGAATTTAGACAGTTACATGAGTAAGATTGGTATAGAGGGATATGGGCCAAATGCCAGCAATTGGGACTAGCTTAATGGTTAAAAACTGAGTGGTATAGACAAGTTAGGCTGTAGGGCCTGTTTCCACGCTGTGAACCTCTATGACTCTAATATATTTAGCGTCATTTATGAACCAAACAGTATTATTTGCAAATATAGTTTTCAAAATGTAATTCCTATTGGAAACAGATTTTGATATTTATTTCCTAATTGGGAGGACTTGTTCCAACATAAATGTGTGGCTACTTCGAAAAGTAAGCATTTGATTAATAATTACCTTGAGTTTCTGCTTGGTTCTCTCTGGCTCTACATTTTCAGTATCCACCTTAGTGTCAGCCAGGATCTGTTCTGCTTCTGTCACCCACTTGGCCAGGTCTTTCATGTCATTGTTGAAGGTACGCCATTTCTCCACACATCTATCAAAACGCCTGTACAGAAGACAAGTGCATTTTTTTGTAAATTTGACCACGATTTGAGATGGGTTTATAAATTTGCAAATCATAACTCAACAACACCGAACAACGACAAAAATGTTATTTTAAACTGCCTGGGTATTGCAGAGCTCAAATATACAGAACTGGAAGTTGTACATCAAATTCATAAAGTATTACTTAAGAGTCAAAGTGAAGGCTGACATCATTGTCTTTCCATTGGAGAAGTAGATTTATTACAGCACTCTAATTGAAAAGTTAATTTGAATTTGTTAGCTGCGTCACCTGCCACCAACAATGCCCTGCCCTGCCCCGCCCACCCCCCACCCCTCAATCCCCACCTATTCTAGTAGGTGGTCACATTTGTGGTCAGAGTTGATTTGAAAAGAAATAAACTCAACATCAGGTAAAACTATCATCTTTCCTGAAGGAAATGCTTGCTTGCTACATTGAAGTCACTGCCAGTACACACGTCAAATATTTAAATACTTTAAACAATGGACAACAGAAGATTTTGGGGTCAGAACTTTTCTACTTAGAATATGTCATCTTCTTTGCAAATTTACCATTTTGCAAAGGATTTGTTGTACAAATTATAATGATTAAACAAGAAAAACAGAAGGAAATTCACTTATGAAGCATTTGCCACATCACGAGTGTTTTTATTCAAGTCCTGTTGTTGGTGGTTGTTTGAAAAGACTGGACTGTGAAATTGCAAGGACCTCAACAAAGAACCAGGAAACAATCTAAACTCTGCCACGGAGCCTTATACTAAAATGGCTGGGATTTTCCAGTGTCAATCTTCTCAAATGGGTTTGGTGATGGGAGCGGAAAATCTCACGAGAGGCCCAAGTCATGTCTGACATTGGTGGAAAGTGTCATTGCAATTGTCCCCATCCCCATCACTGACAACATGTCAAATATTTAATAATTTATACCCCTTTATAATTATAGTTTGGCTACAGAACAAAAACCACAGAGCTTCAAAGCAATTTGTTGCATCATGAGGACTCTGAAGCGTTTCTGATAGATTTGATAAGGTGCCATATAAATGTAAACTTTTCCATTAAAATGTTGGAGCACCAGTGAGAGCCACAAAAGGAGCAGAGCACCCCTAATTTAGCAGACAGCATTTCAAAGCTCCACTGGAGCAGCATCTGCACTTGTGAATAGAAATGTCTGTTGCTGACAGATATCACGCATGGTCTCCTATTTTCTCGAGTTATAGTGAGCTGAATATGTGGCCAGCCAAAAAAGACTGGAGGTACAGATCAGCCATTTGTCAGATTGAATGGAGAACAGGTTCAAAGGGATAAATGGCCTATGCTTGCTCCTATGGTTGGGGCTAATGCATGAACCATGTGATATCTGGCCAAAGTGCTCTGAAAATGACTGATGCATGTAAAACCATATCCTAGCTCAAGTCTGAGCCTTCATAAGGGGAGGGCAAGTAACTGGGAGGAATAAAGGTATTGCTTATCTACAGAGCAAAATTAGTTCTTGTATTACAGGTAAGGAAAATCAGATTAAGCAATCAGTTTGAATCAGTCTACTTCTGTCCCTGTGTTCCATCATTAAATACATACAAGCCTGTGATGGACAGATTTCTGGTCTCAACAAGTGGAGGACATGGGGTTTTGGCAGACATGGCGTTTGAGTGGCTGAACAGGCAAGAAGGATCAAATTGTCTGCTTCTTACTCCTTTTCAGCCCACTGAGCCTGCTCCACTATTCAATTTGATCTTCTACCATTTTCCCCATGTTATCGCCATATACCTTGATGTAACCAATCTCTAAAAATTTATTGGTTTCTGTTTTGAATATGCAGTAGAGAATTCCAAAGATTCAACACCATCTGTGCAAATAAATTTCTCATCTCAGTCTACCCTTGATGTCGAGATTATGTTTTGTGGTTTTAGATTCACCAGCCAAGGGAAAACATCTTATCTACATCCACCCTGTCTTGTCCTGTCAGAATTTTATAAGTTTCAAATGAGGTCACGGTTTATTCTTTGAAACTCTAGGGAATACACGCCCAGCCTCTCATCATGAAATAATCCCATCATTCCAGGGATTTAATTGGAGCATATCCATGATTTCTCCCTCCCAGAGATTCTGCTCCAATACATTATTTTTTTCCCAAGAGCCAGAGTCACTTCCAAAACTGCTATGGGAACCTGCACTACATTTTCTTGCTTTCCATATTTTTAACCCATTATATCAACCGGCCCTGCATCCTTTAATAGGAATTTTAATTCATGGCAAGTGGGATGAGCAAATTCTCCATGTAACTTGAAGACAGTTAGCTTTTTTTTCTCAAATTCCTATCACTTGATGCCATGAGCACTTCTGTAACATTGAATAGAGATGCTGGTTTATTTATAAAAGGGATGCAATAATGCCCTGAATGAAAAATCAGTAGATTTTCAATTTACCCTAAGAAACTACTTTATTATTTCTAACTTCATTTGTATCTTTTTCATGGATGGCTTGCTCAGCTGTAATGGTATATCATTAGATAATGCATCTGCACTATTGAAGTGGCTTATTCCAGCTATTTTACATGGAATCACCACACTTTGCAATGACTTTAACGTGCTGTCTTCCCCAAACCTTATGCAAGTAGAACTTGTGTTCCTTGACCTTACTTTGATCCTACTTGTTGAATCCAATTAATGTTTCAACCAATCCATTCCACATACCGTGCACATGCGTGCACTATCCAACACGGTTTAATTAAATGTATCCACAACTACATTCATCACCAGCTTGAAGCTTATCTCAGATTGATCAATATCATCACCATCCCCTTTTGAACATTTGCATCATGCATCACATTGAAAAACCCATTATGCAGTAAATTGTCCCAAATAGAACAATGATGTTTCAAATCATGTTTGAATTAATAATCCTCTAATGTTATGAAGAGTCTAAGTTTATGTTGAATGCATATACATATATATGTTTTGTTAAGATAAAAATGGTTCCTGTTTAATTTAGCCTTTGTTTGTGACCCTTGGTGCCTGAATGTCTGCATAGACCTGAGACTGAAGGCTTTCAGATTTGGCATGGTGCCACAATGGTTAGCACTGTTGTCTCAGTGCCAGGGAACCAGGTTCAATTCCGGCCTCAGTCACTGTCTGTGTGGAGTTTGCACTTTCTCCCCGTGTCTGCATGGGTTTCCTCCGGGTGCTCCGATTTCCTCCCACAATCCAAAAATGCGCATGATAGGTTGATAGGCCATGCTAAATTCCTCCATAGTGTTCCAGAATTTGTAGATTACAGAGGTAGGGCTTGGGTGGGATTATTATCGGTGCAGATTCAATGGGCTGAATGGCCTCCTTCTGCACTGTAGGGATTCTGTGATGGGCATTTTGAATGAGGTCTTGCAATCCTGAAGATTAAATACATGGGTTAAGAAGGTTGAAAGTTCAGTGACTGTAGAAAAAAAATAAAAGCACTTTACATTATGCCAAGAGGCAGTTTTCCAGTGACAAATATGCCAGTAAGACATGAGTTGGGTGTGTGTGTGGTTGCGGGGAGTGGGGACACCAGTTGTTCAGACTCTGCGTCACACAGAAAAGACAGTGATTTTAACCTCTCTGAGAAAAAAAACTGCAAGGATAGTGGGGTTAACTGAATAATTAGTTATGGGACTCAGTAAAATGATCAGTTTAAGATATTTGCTACTGGAAGACTGAGCTCAGGGAACTCATTTGTTTGCAGAAAGAATCAGTGGGAAATCATTCTTGGATGCTCTATAATTGATTTCATCCATTCTGCTCAAAAAGTAACTCTGAATCGAATCTCCTGTATGATTAAAAATTCTTTTTAGGTTTCCAACCCACACCTTTAAAAAACTATCTTCTGCAACCATGGATTTCAGCCAGATGTTGAAGTACAAAACAAGACAATTCTTTTCCTTGACAGTAAGTTTATTCACAGGACAGTATGCAATCTTACAAATTTTTGTTTCCAAATCCCACCTACTGCATGTCCCAGTTGACTCTCTTCAGACAAAATCCAAGTTCTTAATTAAACATAAACAACACTTGTGTACCTTTACAAAGTGAGCAAACTATTAGCAGTGTGATCCATTCAACTATGAACTGGAAGGCCAGTAAAAAAAAATTATAACCAACACATGAATAAGTTTCTGGATGCAATATAGGAAAATTTGGGTGGGGGGGTGTCAGGCAACAATAGCACCTCTCACAGATGGGCTTACCAGGCTCTTTGGAGTGACTCATCCTGTATTAGTTTTCATCTTCATCAACATTCACCTGTGGTTTCAAATAGCTGTTGCAGTGACTGGTGGAGTAGTGGATAAGGTGGAGGGCTGTTGTAGGCTGCAAAGGGACATTGATAGGATGCAGAGCGTGGCAGATGGAGTTTAACCCCGACAAGTGCAAGGTGATTCATTTTGATAGGACAAATTTGAAAGCGGATTATAGGGTCAACAGCAGGGTTCTGAGGAATGTGGAGGAACAGAGAGATCTTGGGGTTCATGTCCACAGATATCTGAAGGTTGCCATCAAATGGATTGAGTCGTGAAGAAGGCTTATAGTATGTTAGCGTTTATTAACGGGGTTTTGAGTTTAAGAGTCGTGGGGTTATGCTGCAACTATACAGGACCTCAGTGAGACCACATTTGGAATATTGTGTGCAGTTCTGGTCACCTCATTATAAGAAGGATGTGGAAGCATCCAGAGGAGATTTACCAGGATGCTGCCTAGTTTGGAGGGCAGGTCTTACGAGGAAAGGTTGAGGGAGCTGGGGCTTTTCTCTTTAGAGCAGAGGAGGATGAGAGGTGACTTAATAGAGGTTTATAAAATGATGAGGGGGGTGGATAGAGTGGACATGCAGAGACTATTTCCTCAGGTGGATGTAGCTGTTACTAGGGGGCATAGCTATAAGGTTCACGGTGGGAGATCTAGGATGATATCTGAGGTAGATTCTTCACTCAGAGTGGTTGGGGTGTGGAATGCACTACCTGCTATGGTAGTGGAGTCGGACACTTTAGGAACTTTCAAATAGCTATTGGATGGGCACATTGAACACACCAGAATGATAGGGAGTGGGATAGCTTGATCTTAGGTTTGGACATAGCTCAGCACAACATCGAGGGCCAAAGGGCCTGTACTGTGCTGTACTGTTCTATGTTTTATGTTCCATAAAAATGTCCACACTTTGTTATCCTTTTCAATGGGTGAGTCTCATAACCTAAGTGACATAGGAATTTGTCTACCTTGGCACATGAAGATTGATTTCTGTAGATGAGGTGGATGAAATCTGAAGTCCAAAGGTCTTAAAGACAGGCGAACAGAGTGTTTTGGATGTGTAGAACTTGACCAAACACAGAAGGCATCCTGGTCAGTCACTGTATCTGGCTGAATAGACTCATCTCATCATTGGGCCAGGACAAGAGAGTGGGGCTCTCAATGAGCAACTCTCCCTCACTATAGTACAATTCACATGCAAGCCATGCTCATCATCTTTTTAACATCTGTTGTCTGGTGTCCATCGATCACAATGAGAAGCAATGCAGTTACAAATACAAAGTTATAAGAGAATCTAGCTATAAATAAGTTATAAGATTACAAGAATAGCTCTCCTATAAAGTAGGGATTAAAAAGTAAAAGCAGAGTCAAACTGCTGGACAAAGTTTTAGAAGTTTATAGTTATGCCTGGGAATAATTATGTGCTCAAGAATAACAAATCCCCTAACTCAAGGCAATTCTGAAAAGTCAGGATTTGATCTTTACATCACCTCAGCGAGGCACTGGCAAGTTGTACGGTAATTCAACAAAGGATAACCTGAAAGATTATCTGAAATAATTTGTTAACTGATGTTGCAAGGAAGTGAGCAATATCTGTATCTCTGAATTTCCTGTTTGATGAAAGATGTTAACTAAAATTGGAGGATGCTGGCGAAAGGCAGCATAAGTATTCAACGTGTTTCCTGCTGGTTCTACTCTTACATGGCATGAATATTGAGCATTTCTCCACGTATAACTTGTCGTTGTAGGGTCATGATGACAGTTCTCCTCTTAACTGTGATAGAGCTATCTTAGACTCAACAGCATTCTACTGAGGCCCATCTTTCTCAACTTAAAGTGAGAGTCATCACCCAAGGAGTATGCCCGATCTGGAATAGTCCCAACAGGGGCCAGGATTATAATTCGCTTCAACAAGTCAAATGACAATGAAGGAGTGATGTAGCAGTGGATATGTATTCACTGGAAGTTGGAGCCATGAACCTGCACACAGGCAGTTCAGGCCTAGGGTCATTATTAACTGGAAGGAGATAAAAATGTAAGGGGGTGCTTGCCTGAACAACTGAGCAGTCCAATTGTCCCAGCTGGGACACTCTCGCACAAAACATAGCTCCTGGGGAAATGCCAAGAACAGAACATGCACATCTACATCATATCTGCTGACATTGACGAAGGCTTGTGCTAGTCAGTTGTGAAGCCTTTGGAAAGTAATGGAAAAATCCTGTGTTCTGAGAAATTCCTTAAAATGATTTGACAGTTCCATCAGAGCATTCTCACATGCTTCTCCATACGATGGTAAGTCTTCTCACCCATTCCCAATCACTAATCGAATCAAACAAAGTTGTGTGCCAACATCAATCCTCCTCAGCATGTTTTTTTTCTCTATAATATTTCATTATGGTTATCCTGATGTTAAAATCAAACATTGCATGGATGGGAAACCTGGGGTGACTCAAGACCAATGTTTCCAAGAAGACATTTTGCAATTTTCTATTTGCTAGCCGTCAGTTCAGAATTATACATGCAATGTAGCATGGACTTTTTCTCCAATGCACACGATGACTTTGGACTTACAACCAGTATGAAGAAAAGTGAAGTAATGTACCAGCCTGCTTCACTCAGAAAAGCCCTCTCTCCTACCCTAAGTTTTAGTTCATTACCAGAACCTGTCAGCCCTGGATAAGTTACTTCACTCAACAGCACACTCCCTCAGGCTGTTTTTACTGATGGCAAGACACATGCAAGAATTGTCATAGTGAATGTAGCCTTTGGTAGACTTCAAACATCAGTCTGTAAATTAAGATTTGATTTTGATTTAATTTATAATCGTCACATGTATTAGTATACAGTGAAAAGTATTTTTTCTTCCATACTAATTCTGCTTACTTAGAGCAAAGATCCTGTCCACTCCAAGACTTGGACTGTGTACCAGTCTCTTTCCAAGAAAGTCAACCACTTTCGCTTGAGCTGCCTTCAGAGGGTTCTGAAGCTCAGATGGTAGGACAAAACACCAGGCATTGGAGGTGCTCACCCGAGCTGGCTTCCACACAATATCGAGACAGTCAGAATGTTTGACAGCCACTTACCAAAGCAACTCTTTCATACAGAGCTCGAGTATTCTCATGGCAGTCAAATAAAGATCCACAGGATATGCTGAAGGTTTCACTTGTGCATTTTGATATCAACTTTGAGTCCTGGGAGAAGCTCACCCAAACTCCCCAAATGACAAACATAATAACTTTCCCCTCAAACGATGAACAAGGCAGTACAATTTGGGTGTTGTGAATAGAGAAAATGGAGTCTTTCTGGATCAATTATCTAAATTAAATCAGTTGCTCTTCTTCACCTATGCTTAACTTATCTTGCACCTGTAGTACCTGTCAGTGTTTACAAGTGCCATATGTGTCAAACATGTGTCAAACATGATCTCCTCTGTGAATTCAATATGGAGTTATTTGATGAGATTTATTGGCACAAACACTGAAAGATTCATTTTGCGTTTGCTGCTTCACTTCTAGCTAGCCCGATAATAGTAACACAGATCAAATATAAGCCCTATGCAGTGAATATGCAATAAAAGTGCTCTATTTTAATGATGGTGTCTGTTGATGGCTTTTGGAAACAATTATGGAACATTATTAGTCCATTCAGGGAGTCTAAATAAGCTATTTGCATTTCCATTGTTTCCATTATTAGTCATGTACTGAATATAGTGAATTCTAATGTATGGCTAATTAAGGCAAGACTCAGTTCACAGGAAAGAATCTGAACAATCTCATTCGTGACACATCCTGCTGTAAAAAATTCCCAATTAAAAGTTAAAATACAAATCCAGGACTCAAGAGTAAGTGCAACATTTTCCCTAAATATCCCAAGTTATGCTCATCGCATATTTGATTATCTTATTGCAATTAGACGCCAAAACGATCGCAGCAAAATTTTTTATACACCTGACTGAAATACTGCAAAATATAGGAACAAAGAACTAATTTTCAAAAACATTCAGGCAGTCAATAGAATAGCGTTTATTTCCACTAGGTTTATTTGGATCCATTAAGCAAGGTATATATTAAGGAGGTTGTTCATGAATATTCTATATTTTAAAATAAATTTGCCCAGCTTTGATTCGTTTTCAAGCTGCACCCATTTTGCTGCGCCAAACTGTATTTTTAAATGCTAACTTGCCTCATATTTTTAGTCACAGACAGCTCTAAATGCATTTTCACAAGTTGGAGTCCTGTGATTTTGCTTCTAGTGTTCATCTTTCCTTCTGAATGTTTTAAATCATACTGTTAAAATGGAACTAAGTTGACTGTGTATGTCAAAGTCAAGACTAATATTGAACTTATTCTCCCGCATTTTACAAACAGCAATTTGCTTAAGCGCTGATCTCATTCACCAAACTGACGGCACTTTCTTTACTGCATGCAAAAAGAATATACAACTGAAATTCATATAAACATCAAAAAATGAAATCAGATTTTAGTTTAATTGGGCACAGTGGCCTGATATGCTAAACAAAATTTTTGGAACTAGATTTTGGCGAAAAACTGCAGCAGGCGACGGTGCAGAGGGACCTCGGGGTCCTTGTGCATGAGTCGCAAAAACCCAGCCTGCAGGTGCAGCAGGTGGTCAGGAAGGCGAATGGGATGCTGGCCTTCATAGCGAGGGGGATTGAATATAAAAGTAGGGAGGTCTTGCTGCAGCTGTATAGGGCATTGGTGAGGCCGCAGCTGGAGTACTGTGTGCAGTTTTGGGCGCCGCATCTGCGCAAGGATATTTTGGCCCTGGAGGGAGTGCAGAGGAGGTTTACTAGGCTGATACCGGAGTTGAGGGGATTGAGCTATGAGGAGAGGCTGAATAAACTAGGCTTGTACTCGTTAGAGTTTAGAAGAATGAGGGGAGATCTCATTGAGACGTATAAGATGATGAATGGGATGGATAGGATAGAGGTGGAGAGACTCTTCCCGCTCAAAAAAGACAGTAGGACTAGGGGGCACAGCCTCAAGATAAAGGGGAGGCGGTTTAGAACGGAGTTGAGGAGGAACTTCTTCACTCAAAGGGTGGTGAATCTCTGGAATTTTCTGCCCGTTGAAGTGGTGGAGGCTGCCTCGCTAAATATTTTTAAGAAGTGGGTTGATGGGTTCTTGATAAGAGAGGGGATTAAGGGTTATGGGGAGAGGGCGGGAAAGTGGAACTGAGCCACGACAGATCAGCCATGATCTTATTGAATGGCAGGGCAGGCTTGAAGGGCTAGACGGCCTACTCCTGCTCCTATTTCTTATGTTCTTAGATGTCAACATTAATTTCCACAAATTTCTGGTCTAAGTTTTGGTTTTAGTTTGGTTACTGCAAGATTAGATACTGAATAGCCATACTGCAGTGTGCGCATCCGTATTGTGAATGAAGTTAAATACTTACGTGCTGCTTCACATTGTAAGCATGTGGTCTGATAGAGAAGGCTGAATGGGAGACACCCGAAGAAACATGATTGTGAAAAAAAAATTTTTTGATGTGTAGTTTCCTCTTTTATTTTGTTTCCTGCATCTCGTTGTGTGGCATATGTGTGGCAGAACTCTATTAGCCTGCTGCCCTGCACAGGCAACTCATGCCTCTGATATTTCATATTGCATTTTCCAAATGCTTATGTGCCTGTCTGCAGTGGGTTTGGGAAAGACAACAAATTTCAAAGGAGAGATTAGCCACACTGGGTTGTTACTCTTATAATGCATAAAGCTGAAGTTTAATTTGACAGGAGAGTTTGGATTGAACCGGTTAGAGAATATAGATTCAGTTTTTCTACATCAGACGAAAGTCCAAAACAGGGTCTTAACCTTCAAATGAAAAATGAATAGTCAAACAGAAGAACGGTTAAATCATTCTCAAGTCTGCAAAAGATGTAGAAATTGCCACGACAAAGTGGGGGAACAGCGTAAACAATTTTCTTGTAAAGAAGTATGATATAAGATTGTTAGGTGTAGAAATACATTAAGATAACAAAGTAGAAAGCTGAATGAAAAATTTAGATGAATCAGGATTCTATAGGTGGCTTAAATGTGTGGGCTGCAGTTGGCAGATAGGTTCAACAGTAATTGCACAAATTAAAAGATCATCCAGATGTTTGCAGGTTCATAGTTCTGATTTTTTACAACTTTCTTTTTAATTGGAAGCAACATATCATATCATAGGTAGATTTGCCCTGTAGAAAAATTAAAGGGAAACTTGGCCAAATTTTTCTCACAGGATTCTGAACAAATATCAGAGAGGAAATTTTGTTGAATTCCGACATAACGGAACGAGGCCATTCAGCCCATCAAGTCTGCACCAACTCTCTGACAGTGTGTCTTACCCAGGCCCATGTTGTAGTTGCTTAATCCCACACATTTACCATGGCTAATTCATCTAACCTCCACATCTTGGGACACTAGGGGTCAATTTAGCATGACTAATCCACCTAACCTGCGCATCTTTGGACGATGGGAGGAAACTGAAACACCCGGAAGAAACCCACGCAGGCACAGGGAGAATGTGCAATCTCCACATAGACAGCGACCCAAGGCCAGAATTGAACCCAGGTTCCTGGTGCTGTGAGGCAGTGATGCAAACCACTTTGCCACTGTGCCTTCCCACATTTCTATGCTTACTATGAATAGGAGACTGGAGGGGGGAGGTTAAATTGAAAAATTTGGGAAATTTACCTCCTGTCAACTTTCAGCTTTAACAGATGCTGGCAACTAAACCTTATTTTCAGTGGTGGGACAATAAGTTAAATGGTTTAATTATCCAAGTATAGTACTGTCAAGGACAGAGAGGGACAAGAGTAGACTCAAAAAAGTTTTCTACAGCAGTATGTTTCAATGAGTAATGAAGCATTCCTAGACTTGGTTCATGGAAATCAGATAGGCCAAGTGCATCAAGCTTCAATAGGACAATATTTATGGGACAACGATCATTGTATTGTAAGGTTTAGGTTGACTATGGAAAAGGATAAGAATACAGAATAAGGATAATTAACTCTGGGAAAGTCACCTTTGATGCTGTAAGAACTGATCTTGGTGGAATAAATTGGAGCCAAAGATTGGGAGGAAAAACAGCAGTTGAACAGTGGGCTACCTTCAAAGAAGAGATCATTCAGACACATTCAATGTATGCTCCTTTGAAAGGGGAAGGACAAATAAAGCCAGAATATTCTGGATGACAAAAGAATTAGAAATTACGATCCGGAAGAAAAAAGTGTGCTTATGACAGCAATCAGGTAGAAAATGCAACTGTGAAGATAGAGACTTCAGAGGGAAGGTGAAACAGCAAAATGGGAAGCATAGAGGGAGTCTGAAAAGAGACAGGCAGCCAATATAAAAGGGAGTCCCAAAGGCTTCTATTGGCATACAAATAGTGAAAGGGTGGTAAAAGGAGTAGGACTGCTTGATCAGACATCAAAAAGGGGCTTTTCACGTAGGTGGAGGGAGCATAGCTTATGTGTTAAGTTAATACACTGGATTTGTCTTTAGAAGGATGCTGCCCAGGCCATTGGCCAGGAACTAAACTGAACTAGCCATATAAATACTGTGACTATGACAGCAGCTCTGAGGCTAGGAATCCTGCAGTGAACAGTACACCTCCTGACTTCCCAAAGCCTGTCCATCACCTACAAGGCACAAGTCAGGATTGTGATGGAATACTCTCCAATTTGATTTGTTTTGATTTATTATTGTCACGTGTATTGGTATATAGTGAAAAGTATTTTTTCTTGCACTTCCAACCATCATTCATTCCTTCCGCCACTGACACACGGTGTGCACCATCTACAAGATGCGCTGCAAGAACTCACCAATGCTCCTTTGACAGCACATTCCAAATCCATGACCACGACACCTAGAAGGCTAAGGGTGACAAATGGGAACACCACCATCTGAAAGTTTCCATCCAAGGCATTCACCATCTTGACTTGGAATTATATCACCATTCTTTCATCGCCATTAGGTTAAAATCCTGGAACGCCCTCCCAAACAGTACTGTTGGTGTTCCCACATCACATGTGCTGCAGTGATTCAAAAACGCAGCTCACCACCAACTTTTCAAGGACAATTGAGGTTTGGCAATAAATGCCAGTCTAGCCAATGGCGCCCAAATCCCATGAGTGAATATAAAAGATTCCAGAGGACTTGATAATTGTAAATGTTGCAGCCTTGTTCAAAAAAATAGGGTGTAAAGATAAACGCAACAACTGCAGGCCACTTTAATTTTGATGGCTGAGAAACTTCTCGAAAATAATATTTCAGGACAAAATTAATAGACACATGAACAAATGTGTGTTAATTAAGGAAAGCCAGCATGTAAAATTCTGTTTAACTCAGTTTTCCTTGCAGAGGTAACAGAGAGGATTGATGACAGTTACACTGTTGATGTAGTGTACATGGACTACAGTATTTGATACAGTACCATACGGATTTGTGAGCAAAGCTATAGTTCATGGAATAAAAGAGACAATAGCAACATGGATTCAAAATTGGCTGAGTGACAGGATAAAGACTATTGTGGTTAACAGACATTTCTCAGGCTTGAGGAAGGTTTGCAGTGGAAGCTGCTAGGGGCTGGGTCTGTTATTTTTCCTGATATCCATTAATGACATTGACCTTAGTGTACATGGCACAAATTTGTGGATGATACAAAAGCTGAAAGCATTGTAAACTAAGAGAATTGTGTATAACCTCAAAAGGACCATAGACAGTTGGTGGAATAGGCAGATAGGTGGCAGATGATGTTCAATGCAGTGAAGTGGTTAATTTTGGTAGGAAAACATAGAGAGACAATGTATAAGCAGTACAACTCTGAAGAGGGTATAGGAACAAAGGTGTATAATTGCATAGGGGGATTGAATATAAAAGTAGGGAGGTCTTGCTGCAGAGGGGGATTGAATATAAAAGTAGGGAGGTCTTGCTGCAGCTGTATAGGGCATTGGTGAGGCCGCAGCTGGAGTACTGTGTGCAGTTTTGGGCGCCGCACCTGCGCAAGGATATTTTGGCCTTGGAGGGAGTGCAGAGGAGGTTTACTAGGCTGATACCGGAGTTGAGGGGGTTGAGCTATGAGGAGAGGCTGAATAAACTAGGCTTGTACTCGTTAGAGTTTAGAAGAATGAGGGGAGATCTCATTGAGACGTATAAGATGATGAATGGGATGGATAGGATAGAGGTGGAAAGACTCTTCCCGCTCAAAAAAGACAGTAGGACTAGGGGGCACAGCCTCAAGATAAAGGGGGGGCGGTTCAGAACGGAGTTGAGGAGGAACTTCTTCACTCAAAGGGTGGTGAATCTCTGGAATTCTCTGCCCGTTGAAGTGGTGGAGGCTGCCTCGCTAAATATTTTTAAGAAGCGGGTTGATGGGTTTTTGATAAGAGAGGGGATTAAGGGTTATGGGGAGAGGGCGGGAAAGTGGAACTGAGCCACGACAGATCAGCCATGATCTTACTGAATGGCGGGGCAGGCTCGAAGGGCCAGATGGCCTACTCCTGCTCCTATTTCTTATGTTCTTATGTTCTTATAACTAATTGAAAATGGCAGGACAGTTTGACAGATGGTTAATAAAGCATACAGTATGCTAGACTTTATTGATTGGGGCACAGATTACAAGAACAAGGCTTTGCACCCCACCCCCAGCTGGTTTTAGGAATGCAGAGTGCAAAATAGAAGGAATAGGCTCTTGGCTGGGTTCCTGCCTGCTCCAAGCACTCAGCAATTTTAGACTAGGACAGACAAGACCTGCCCTTGTCCCAAATGAGGCCCTTAAATGACAAGTTATCGGCCACTTAAAGGCTGTTGCATCTCTGCCTCAATTTGAGGCTGATGGGAGAATTTCTCAGAGAAGTTCCCACGCCTTAAGGTCCGATGTTCATTCGACTTTAACCCATAATGTCCCAACCTCTCCCCTGACACTCCAGTCATCCACTAACCCCACTCCACAATGTCTTCACTATCTTCCCTGTCCTGAGACCCCAAAAAACTTACTTTTCTGTCCAGTCCTGGGACTGAGGCTGCAACGTCTTTAGCAGGCTCCCCTTCTGTCTACTGCAGCTCCTGTTGCTGCATGGACAAGAGAGCTGCCACCAATCTAAATGGCTGGCAGCTCTCCAAGGTGGGACTTCCATCCAAATAGCTGTGGGTCAGACAGATTCAGTGGCAGGATAGAGACCTCACCATCTGAACAATCCTGGCCATGATCTCTTCCTCCTTTCATTTAGCAACCGAACAAATAACAAATATTGCACTTTGGCCATTTTTAATATGTACACTTGAGGAAACTTAGTCTCAGTGATGCATGGGCAATGCTCCTTGGGCACTGCCACTTTGCCCCTTGGGCAGTGCCAGGGACCAGGCTGACAATGTCAGACTAGCAATGCCCAGGGGGCACCCTGTCCTTAGCCCTGACCACCTGGGGGACCTCCATGGCCTCCCTTCACTCCAGTGGGTTTGACCAGCAGTTCTCCATTAGTGGGGAGCTGTTGTAAACCCCTCTGGAGTGAACCATTCTTGACATGGGGGTAAGGGGGCGTGGGGGGATTAACAGCCTGGAGACTTCAGTCCCGGGCCCACTAATGGTATTAAAATTATGATCTTAAAATGTAAATCAGCTCTGTTCCAATTTACTGTGTGGAGCTGATGACACTGGAAATGCAGGCCCCAGAGACATGCAGATGTCATAGCATCCAAGAGGGAGCCCGCTAAATGGTCTCCGCTGATGTCTCCTGGCTAGCTGTGTTGCTAGAACAGCACAATGAGCTGGGAGAATTGCCCTCCTATTTTTCTGCTCCATTCAGTTCAGTTGCACACTAAAAGATGCTTTAAGCCATCAAAAAGTCCTCATTATTTTAAAACTTCTCGCCTATCCTGTAAACAGATTGGCTTCTTCCTCCTCCCCATTTCTATATTAGGCATTGGGGTCTGTCTTAGCAACTGGTGTTCATTCTGGGCTTGTATTTGGTTACTATATATTTTCTATATGATGCATATTTCACATTAATTAACTCATGATAATTAACTCATGGCGTTGGGTGTGTTTTTATTTGCAGAATGTACTTCTAAATTAATTAACTTTTAGAGAGTAATTCTGGGTCTCATAAATAATCCAAAGGCTGGGGCTCGCTCAATTAGAAATAGAATTAATTTCTTAATCTGGTGAATTTTGATTGAACGGCCAATTGCATTAGTTCAGAATGAGTGCGCATTACTGGAATTTTACCCCCCCTCCCGTGCCTGAGGCTTGTAAGATCCCGTCAGGGCCAAAGGAGAATGCCATTCTGCGAGCCTCGCTCACCTTGGAATCATGCTGGTAAAATTCTGGCCCATGTGTCTGAAAGTCATAAGTTTGAACATTCTAATTCCTTTTGCTCATTTTTGGAAGCAAAGACACAATGCATTTCTTTTAATGAACATACATTGGAGAGTGTCAGCTTTACATTCTATAGAATAGGAAATATCTTGCTTGTTTTGGATGGTATATTTAGTATGCTGAGGAATGTCAATATCAGGATTCCCAACATCTTTCCATTAGATTATTTTTTCTAATGTTTAATAACACTATGGCTTTGCACTGAAGAAAAGTCTCACAACAGCCAATTCAGCATAGTTTTCTGAATGAACATTTATGACATGTTAGTTAAGATGATCAAGAACAATATGCTGAACAATATCAATGGTGAGTGTTCACTCCTTCATTCAGCTGAGGTAGATCTTGAGGTCTGCCTCTTCTACTTGCCCTACTGTGAGTTCATAGCATTGTTGAAACACCACTGGAGATTGAGATGTGTGGAGAGTCATGATTGGCAACCAAATACACTACATGGATGAGAAAGCAAACAAGTTTGAGTGATGTGCTCCCTAGTCTGCAGGTGATAGAAACTTGGGCATTATTTTACCATTTCTTGCCTGATTATCTTTGCAGATTCCGTTAAAACAGGGCTCTTAGCTTTAATTCTCTCCACTTAGTTTTCCTTTTGTTCCCAGTTTCTCTGGCTTGCTTCTACAATATACAAGCTTTTAAAATCCAAACTTGGTGTCATCTAATTGTGGGTCTTAGGTTTTTTAATTAAAAGAATGACCGATATCTTTTGCTTTACTGTTGTCTTTTGATCTTTGAATGTTATGCAGTTTCCATACACACAATATAAATTGAACATTTTAAATTAGAAGTGGGGTGACAGAAACATTTTGTGTGAAGGACAAGATTAAGGTCTTTGGGCATAATTGCCAAAAAATAGAGGTGCAAATGCTGTGAAGACATTTTAATGTTACTCCACAACCATGCCATAGACATATTAAACAATATCCTGCGATCAACAATCATCTTGATAATGATAATTCATAATGTGTGCACTGGTGCCTAAACTATTACCATGGCGACAGAGCCCTCATAATTTGTGTTACCTACAAATTATCCAGTTAGTGTTCTGAGTGACCACCTTGTAGTGGTTTGACTCAAGTAATAGAGAATGCCTGAATTATGTGAATAGATACTAAGTAGTTGATCAGCTAAATTTTAAATAAAAGAGACAACAAAAAATAAACTGTGACCTTTCAAAACAGCATATGGCCAACTTTTTTTAAAAAATTAAGGATCAACAGATGTCACCCTAATTAGAATTATTCAACAAGTTATCAATTTGTTGTCTATCTGGTATTGACAACATCAGAAGTAGGAACTCGAGTAAGCTATTTGGGCCATTACCCTGCTCCACTGTTCAATAAAATCATGGCTGTTACTATTATGGCCTAAGCTCCACTTTTCCTGCCTGCCCACATAACCCTTGGAGATTAAAAATCTGTCTAGCTCAGTCTTGAATATATTCCAGTGCAGTCTGGGGTTAGAATTTCAAAGAATAAGGACCCTACGAAAGAAGAAATATCTCCCACCTCCTTCTTAAATAAGATACACATTTGCAGATATTTTCCATCAGTCATCTGCAGTGTCTGGTCACCTGTTTGCTTGGCTGCTGGTACTTGGCAAGAACGCTGAATGCATCCAGTACTGCAGGGTTGCTATTCTGGCTAGCGATCGGAGGCTGGCAGTGATGCGCCAATCTCAGCTATGACAGATTGCTGCATGCACAGTGACCCACACAGCGCTACACTGCTCACATTCTTGGGGGCACTCTGCAGTGCAGAGTGTGGGAGATCATTTTGAAAATTCCAACAAAAAAAAACAGTGGAAGTTACCCCCATTTTTACACGAATTTGGCACTTAGAATGTTTTTGGGAGAATCCTGGCCAAGAGAATTGATCCTTTTATTTTGATCTAATTGATTTTAGTTGGAAGTAGATGGGTCAGATTCAACACTCCTGAGCAATGTTAGTGGGTGTGTTAAAGGTCAGACAAACTTTCTGCTCTTAATTACTATACAGATGTTAGAAAGTGAATGTGTGTTGCTGGTCTGTGAAAGAAGGACCACGTTTCACAAGTATTCCCCATTGTCCAATCACCTGCTGACACTCACCGTCTAGGCTCATATGTAAAATAAATAGCCACTTAAGTGAGGCACTAGATGGCCTCTTACATTACAATTCAAAAATACTTCAGTGGCTGTAAAGCACTTTGGAACCTGAGGTTGTGAAAGCTACAATATAGAGGCGCATTTCTTTTTTCTCTCCCAGCTGGCCAATTAAACCAAAGTATACCAAACATTGATGCTTTTAGGAGAATAGCTAAGAAAACGGGAAACAAAAAGTGAAAAAAATACTGAATAAATCCAATGGACCAAACAGTGTGTAATGCAGAAACATTAAGTGAAAATGAGTTGAAGCAGGCAATTAAATAGCTTATTTAAGTCCCAATTAAGTAAATTTAATTCAGCAATTGACTGAATCTGAACTGTTGATGCCAGGGCATTGAGGCAAAGAGGGAAATCAGAGATATACAAATCTTGGAAAGGCAGAATGCATGTGTTGCTACAGTCAGTTGATGGAAAGGCAAATTGCTCCTTCATTAATCACTAAGATACAGATCACTGTATGGCTGGCAGACACCTTATTGACTTAGGAGTGGCTGAGATAAAACAATGATTGGCAACCTGTGCAACTAAATTAACCATTTCAACGTTCCCCCCCAAAAAAAAACACAACTACTCTTACTTAGTTTATTCTTCTTCCACCCTATGCATGTTTTAGTTATTGTCCTTTCTCTTTTTAATGTCACATATCCAAATAAAAACATGGCAATTCAGTCTCATTACACTGCTTGTGGGGACATCAACTGTGACAGCATGCAGTGGTTTCTTGCATTTTGTATATCTGTTACAACAATGTTAGTTTGTCTTGGATATTAGTATTCATTTTTTTCTTACAGCAGTCTTCTCATCACATTGTTCCGTGTTCCTTTTAGTGTGTTACCTGAACCAGGTATTTCCCTTCATCAACAGTTTAGTGCCTTATCAGTTTTACTGCAATCACAGCTTTAGTTTCTATTCAATATCTACTCTATCGCATAGCAGATCCAATTATGGTTAACTAGCTGCCGTAGTTTATTTATTTTTAGATTTAGTAGGTTGGCTGTGAAGGAATATTTTTCACTGGAGAAAAATTGAAGCACAACAACAACTTGCATTTATGTAGCATCTGCAGGATATACAGTATGACACTGTTATGCACAAAGGAAATGAAGTAAAGAGATAACAGTGTATGGGCCACAGCAACAGGTGCTTAACAAAGAGTTGACCACCACAATGCAATGAGACGGACGAGTGCCCCTCATAAAAATAAATGATTCCTGTGCATTGAATGTAAATCTCAATGTATAATAAAACTTTAATAATCAGTGCTTAAGTTAATACTTTAATGCAACCGCATTTCCCTTTCTAACCTATAAGTTATATTACAAGGCAATAATCAGTAGATAAATTTTATATCCAGTGCAGTCCTCATGTTTCAAGGAGCCAGACTTTGCTGTAGGTGCAAAACAATCTTATTGCAACAGGAGGAAGAATTATGATCTCTTCAAGTGGAAATTTACAAGAATTGACTTCAAAAGTTTACAACTACCAGGATTTGCTTATTTAGATGATTTTTCCACCCCTGTTGGATGCCATTCCCCAAATCAAAGATCCGTGCCAGATGGCTCTCCGCTCCGAATCCCATGTTGGATGGCACCCTGCCCTGAAGCCCGTACGAGATGGAATCCCTGGTCTATACCATCCAGAGTTTCAAACAGTCTAACTTCAATGTGCATGTCATCACACAAACAAGCAACAGTTATAATGTTGCTGTGTGGTTTGAATCCTAAACAGGAACCTTTCCATGGAAGAAGGTTAATAGTTGAGAAGTCATTTTCCTTGTGATAGATGCTGAAATCAAAACAGCCATATTTCAAGGAATTAAGGCAGAAATTCTCCAGTCTCTGGATCATTGGAGAGATGCACATCAGGATTCTGGCGAAGTCCTGATATGTTGACGTTCATGGGAATTACACAAAGTTTTAACTTCCTTTGGGGAATTCCCCTTCTCTGCAGGACCCTGGATAAATGTCTCCAGCATGGGGCAGTTCTGATGTATTTGCCTGAATAATTACCCAGGAATAGTTAGATAATTTAAAACCTAGTCCTTAAAACCTTGATAACTACAGAACTGACCCCCCGATCACTCAAATATTTCCCACATACCTCAAGATCAACATTACACTCTACACATCTGCCACCTCATCCATCTACCACCATTTGCCATCCTATCAACCACCTCACCTATCTGTCCTCTAACCGCTTACCTATCCATTTACTTCACCAACTCCAGTCACCTACCCACTTAATTCACCCACATTAATCACATGCCTTCCCACCTACCCATTCACTCATTTGCCCACTTATCTATTCACTAATATTCAAATTGGGCCTTTAAATTCACCATACAACAGTTAGTAAAATGGGTATGTTCTGTTTACCCTTGACTCTGTTGTGACCATGCTCTCTGAGGGATGCTATGCTTTGTATTTCTGGGAAAACCAGGCTCTAATAGTCCCAGAAGAAAGATGGAGCAATGATGATTTGGGGCTTGTTAGAGCAGAGTAACAATCTATTGCTCTTCCGGCAGAGATCTAGGCCAGAGTATTTATTCCTCAAATAATACTGAGCCTTTTGACTAAGATCAAGTATTGTATTGACATGCTGCACTTAGCTGAAGTCATTAGGTTACATTTTAGCTTCATTTGAAGCAATTTTTAAAAGCTGCATCTCGGCCTTTTGGAATGATGCAAATGAGATCAAGCTTTGGAAGAGGTGCAATGCCTACTCCAATCAGCTTCGAGTGGGAATGTCTCAGCTTGTTGAGACAATGAATTGGCCTCAATTTGATTGAATTGGATTAAAAAAATACTGAGCTCATCAGTTGTAGATCTGCTTTTTCAATTCAGAAGAAAACAGTTCCGAATTAGATCTTCGTATTCTATAACTATTAGTAAGTCACACGGCCAGACTCTTGACTAATTTGTATTTTTATTCCCAGGTCTGTTTTTACAGATGGTCATTTACGTAACTTAATTTTCCAAACTCGGATGTTTTGATTCTGTTAAAATCTTGAGTGAAAAAGTAACTTGCAGTCTTGCATTTAAAGAAGTAATGCTGCAATAAAGATTCTTGCTGGCTTGCAAATGCTTTATAGGTTTCTGCAAATTGAAGAAGATTGCTGCTTCTGATCATGAAACCATCCTTGGAGTTTATTTTCCCAGCACTGACCTTTCGCATAACATCTCACACCTTCATTCTCTACATAACAAATTAGTCCTTGGCAGATTTACTCAGGCCTCCAAATGTGCAGCTTACCTATCTGTCAAATGTCAATAGACTTGGGATCCAGTGTTCTTTCCTTATTTGCTCTCCAGTAAAGAAAGGTAAGGGAATGGTATTTAGTGGCAACGTTATCCTAGTTTGCTGGGCTTCCATGGCCTAATTTTATCTTTGCAGTGAGCTTCCACAGATCATAAGATGAAAGAGCCCTAGTAAAATATAACTGTTAGATAGAATTTTTATTGATCCTGGATTTTCTTTTCTAATAGAAACTGCCTGACTTCTACTCGTCTCTGAGTGATGTAACTTGAAACGAAGCAGCCAATGTAAGCAAAGGACATAACTGCATTGAAAGGCATCTATTGCATTAAAAGTAATAAAAAAACTTTCAATTATCTTACTCATTCCATGGCCACAGGACACCCAAAGTGCTCTATGGCAATGAAGCAACTTCACTTACTTTGTAATGTAGAGAAAAGTGGTGGACAAATTTGTTATGTGATAAGTTTGTACAAATAGAAATTATATCAATGATCTGATGGTCTGTTTTAATGATGGTGGTTGGCTGATAAATTCACTGCCATGACTCGAGTGTTGCTCTTCACACAGGGCCATAGGATCTTGTGCACACAGGGCCATAGGATCTTGTGCATCCAGACAATTGGGCATACAGTTCTACATCTCATCTGAAAGAGGTTCATCTCTGATAATACAGCTTGATCTATTAGGTTATGTGCACAAGTCTCTGAAGTAATGACTGAACCCAAGATCTTCTGACTCTGAAGTAGCAATGCTGTAGCTGAGCAAAGGGGAAGTTCTTTTCCAGTTTGTGGTCTTATTTGCAAGTAATAGTGTTGGAAGAGTCTGTTGATAATACATTATAGACCATTCACCATCATTTTTGGTTTTAAAAGCAGATTTAAATGAGGAAGCACAATGCTGGGAAGTATGCCTAACAGTGACAAAACAAGAGGTCATCAATTTATGATAGTCAACAAAAAAACCAACAGGGAATTCAGAAGAGACATTTTTGCCAAAAGAGTGGTGAAAATGTGGAACTCGCTAACACAACGAGTAGTTGATAGATATATTTAAGGAGAAACTTTAAATGCACATGAGGGAAAAGGAAATAGACAGTTCCAATTATAGAAACAGAAGAGGAAAGATCGGAGGAGGCTGGAGAGGAGTATTAACACTGCCCTGGACTGAATGACCTATTTCTGTGTAAAAATCTCCAGGGGAGTCAAGCTGAAGCAAATGCTTTGGAGATATTGCTTTTCCCACAGTGCTTACTGTTTTATTCATAAATCTCGAAATCCACCACAATGAAAAATATACCTGTGCAATTCTGTAGTTTTCCCACAACACAATGGAGGGAATATTGAGGGTAGCTGCAGCGTAAAACATGTCTCACTGTAAAGTCATAGGGGTACATAGCACTGAAACAGGCCCTTTGGCCCACTTGTCCATGTCAACCAGGTTTCCTAAACCAAACTAGTCCTATTTGCCTGCATTTAAGAGCATAATAAATAGGAGCAGGAGTGGGCCATCTAGCCCCTCGAGCCTGCCCCGCCATTCAATAAGATCATGACTGATCTGGAAGTGGTTCAGTTCCACTTACTCACCTGCTCCCCATAACCCTTAATCCCTTATTGATCAGAAATCTATCTACCTATGACTTAAACATGTTCAACGAGGTAGCCTCCACCGCTTCAATGGGCAGAGAATTCCAGAGATTCACTACCCTCTGAGAGAAGAAGTTCCTCCTCAACTCTGTTCTAAACTGACTCCCCCTTATTTTGAGGCTGCGTCCTCTAGTTCTTGTTTCCTTTCTAAGTGGAAAGAATCTCTCTGCCTCTACCCTATTAACCCCTTCATTATCTTTATATGTCTCTATAAGATCACCCCACAGCCTTCTAAACTCCAACGAGTACAGGCCCAATCTACTCAATCTCTCCTCATAAGCTAACCCCCTCATCTCCAGTATCAACTTGGTGAACCTTCTCTGTACTCCCTCCAAGGCCAATATATCCTTTTGCAAATAAGGGGACCAAAATTTCTCACAGTACTCTAGTTGCGGCCTCACCAGCACCTTGTACAATTGCAGCAAGACCTCCCTGTTTTTATACTCCATCCCCCTCGCGGTAAAGGCCAACATTCCATTTGCCTTCTTGATCACCTGCTGCACCTGCAGACTGAGTTTTTGCGATTCATGCACAAGGACCCCCAGGTCCCTCTGCACAGTAGCATGTTGTAATTTTTCACCATTTAAATCATTGCCCATTTTACTATTATTCCTTCCAAAGTGGACAACCTCACACTTGCCAACGTTATACTCCATCTGCCAGATCCTCACCCACTCACTCAGCCTATCTAAATCTCTCTGCAGATTTTCCGCGTCCTCCACACAATTTGCTTTCCCACTCATCATTGTGTCATCAGCAAACTTTGCTACCGTACACTCGGTCCCCTCCTCCAGATCGTCTATGTATATGGTGAACAGTTGAGGCTCCAGCACCATCCCTGCAGCACGCCACTAGTCACCAACTGCCAACCAGAAAAGCACCCACTATTCCAACTCTCTGCTTCTTGTTAGAAAGCCAATCCTCAATCCACGCTAATACTTTACCCGCAACTCCATGTACCTTAATCTTCTGCAGCAACCTTTTCTGAGGCACCTTATTGAAGGCCTTCTGGAAATCTAAAAAACACCACATCCACCGGTTCCCCTCTGTCAACCGCACTCGTTACAGCCCATATCCCTCTAAACCCTTCCTGTCCATGTACCTATCCAAATGTCTTTTAAATGTTGGAATTGTACCTGGCTCTACCACTTCCTCTGGCAGCTCATTCCATATACACACGGCCCTCTGTATGGAAAGAGATGCCCCTCAGGTCCCTTCTAAATCTTTCCCCCCTCACCTTAAACCAATGCCCTATAGTTTTGGACATCCCCACCCTGGGGAAGACCTTGACTATTCAGCTTATTGATGCCCCTCATGATTTTATGAACCACTATCAGGTCTGTACTTCCAGTATAATCAGATTTAATTTGTCACAGATTATACTACTCGTTTTCGGATCTCACAGAATAAACAAACTGAATTTCAGAATATAATCCCAAAACATTCATAAAAATGCTGAAATCCAACATAAGAAAACTGGAGTTAATCGGTCAATTTTACGTTGTCACATCTCTGTCCTTGACCTGCTGCAATGCTCCAGTGAAGCCCAGCACAAGCTCGAGTAGCAGCATTTTACCTTTGGATTGGGAACATTTTATCCCTTGAGACTCAATGTTGAGTTAGGCAGCTTTAGATTGTGATCTTTCTCCTCCATTTAAAAGCCCTTTTAAAATAAAATCCCATATATGTATTGCCTCAATGCAGCCCCCCTTCACCAGCCCCGCACCCCTGGCCACTCACCTCCTTCCACACCAGGCCATCCGTTTTTGTACTTAAAAGTTGCTACTTTCTGTTGCAATCTCTTACAGCTCTAACACGTTCTCCCTCCCTGCAATTCTCACGAAGAGCCAAAGGACCCAAAACCTTAACTTTGCTTTTCTCTCCTTATAGATGCTGCCAGCCCAGCTGCATTTTTCCAGCATTAATATTCTTGTTTCAGATTCCAGCATCTGTAGTATTTTGCTTAATTTAATATTAAGTGGTAGCCTTGGATATAGGCAGTTATTCATGGTTTTTCTTCAACTTTGTGTCATTTTTGAATTTCTATTTTTGGGGTGGGAGGGTGGTCACTGTTCACCTTTTTAGCAACTCTCTCTCGTTTCAATTTGGTGTTTTTGTGAGAGCCAGAGATAATTGAATCGGTGCACAATTTAAACCTCAATTTTACTGCAAAAAGAGGCAGATACATCTAGGTAGACCTCCTTCAGTCAGAGGTTTAAGAAAATAAACCTATCTCCAATAAATGCCACACTTGATTCAGAAATGTCTCTGCAGTGGCATGATTAATTTTGAGTAAATTCTCCAAGGTGGTAGTTGGAGAAAAGCAGAACGAGGCATAATTAAATTACCAGATTGTGTGTAAAAGTGGAGAGGCAGCTGTAGACTGTGAAAAGACTGATAGTGTTCAAAGTGCTTAAATGGAACATTAAAAAAATGGCAAGGGGAAAAATACACAAAGCTGGTCTCATCATTTAGATCCTATTTCAGATCTTCTCCAAACCATGTGTCTTTTCTCTCCTGCAATAGTCTGAAGGTATGCTACAATCCTAATATTATATATCTAATGATAACCTCCAACTTTAAACAGACACTGAAAGCAGACTACAAACTGAAGTTGATCTGAACAGAGTAAAATACAAATAATAAGGACTGTTAGAATGAGCTGGAACACACAGGATGACACAAGGCACACATGTACAGGAGCAACTGGTAATGGCAGAGGAAGAGGAATCTACCATCTCAGAAGCCTTGGCTGATAAGTTGGGATCTCAAGGGACCTAATTAAAAAGAATGCTTCCTCAGCATTAAGTGCTGGCACTATTGTCAGAGTTAATGCAAGCTCACGGGAAGCAGTTCACGGCTCGGATAGAGAGATTCATCAGTTGTGTGTACATGGTTTAGAAACATTACGATCCACCATGAAACTATCACAACTCCATATATTTCAGCATTGGAGCACCATTCCATTACTCCTCACTACCCCCACCCTCCCCAAACACCAAGCCCTCCACCTGCTCCCATCCAACTTCCCTGCACCAGGGCCTAATAGCAGCGAGTGTTCTATCTCCCTAGAATATCAGATAGTTGCCACCAAATAGGAGTCGCTTGCATTTATATAGTGCCTATAATGTGGTAAAATATTCCAAGTGATGTTCAAATAGCACTGCATACCAAGCCCCAGAAGGAAATTTCAGGTTAGGTGACCAAAACTTTGGTCAATGTGGAAGGTTTTAAGAGAGTCTTAAAGGAGGAAAGAGACAGGCAGAGAGGTGGAGAGAATTCCAGAACTTAGGGTCTTGATAGCAGAAAGTTTGCTGCCAATTGTGAGGAAATGGAAGTTGCATATATAACATTAGGAGCAATGCTACACAATCCACTGACCAAAATTAAGCAGCGCTCAGCAGCATAACATACTGGAACAGGTACAGGTGATGATATTGGAGAGGGATTTTCCGCTCCCATTTTTGTATCGAACGGATTCCCGAAAAGGCTTTTACACTGGTAGAATTTCCCTGATTAACTGTCTCCGCTCATCCTCGCCAATAACATAATGGAAATTCTGACATTCATTAGCCTCAATCTAAATATCACTACCATAACTTTACTCCTCGTAGTCTCCCCATGTTAAACTATCCATGGGGCAGTGCCAGGGGCTGGGTTCCATGGCGATGGTGGTGGTGTGGTTGCGGAGCTCTGCCGGGGGGTGAGTTCTGTGGGTGGGGGGGACAGGGAGTTCCATGGCTGCTGGAGGTATTCAATTTTTATTCATTTTTATTGGGCTTCCCAATTGATTAAAAACCTAAGTTGCTGGCAGGGCAGGCTGCCACCTGTCTTCTACATGCCTTCAGGCTGTCTTCTGCTGAAGTCTGCCCAATTGTTCCCTCAAGTCATGTGATCCTCTACTGCTGTGTTGTCCTTAAAGGGTCAATCGCCACAATAATAATGATGGGATTAAACTCTTTATGCTGGCGCTTACTGTAGTTTTGGGAAACGCTTGCATCTATCTGGGTAAAACAGTTTAGTTCTTTGTTCGTAGTGTGTGCTGGATTGCTATTGTAGGTTAAAACATTATCTACAGCGCACTACATGGATTTCAAAGTGAAACTAGGGCAACTGGAGTTTTATATATATAGCTGCAAGTTAAATACTTCTCCAACAGTGTCACTGTTTTATGTCACCAGGTTATTTTACTTGAGTGTAATTGTTCGTGTGATACATTAAATTATGGATAGTTGGCAGCATTATGAATGTAATTTCTTCTGATTCTGATGACATCATAAGCTGTGAAAGCTAAGCACAAGTGATTTATGATTGCCATCTGAACCCTGAGATTAAATTACAACTCCTCCTCATTTATCATTTAGAATTGTTTCACAAAATCTATTGTAGCCTCAGGAAAATGAAGATGGTGTTGAAATCATACTGTGCACTGTGAAGTTCAATGGCATTGCTACCACCATGATAGGAAGGAAAGATATTTGTTCTAATCGCTGTGCAGTGCCACAGGAAGCCCTCTCGTAGATCATTCAAGCAGCCACTTGTCCAAATACTGAACATTGGTAGCTACACAGTCATGGTAAGCATCACAGATGCTGTCCTCATCTAATGACCTCAGTTGTACCTTCCATCAGGCTACCACTGGAAAATAATTAGAAGCAGGAACCATGGTTTGTTTTCCTAACGCCTACCATGCTGCTGATCTTTGTGATTCAGGACCACACTAGTGTATTTGCCTATTGAGGCATCAATAGTGCAGTGTTGTAGTCCTCAAGTAGAATTAGGTAATAGTTTAAAGCTTAATGGTAAAGTAGTTCCATCTCAGTCTCAATGTTAATATATGTCTAGTCATTTTCACAGTAAGCTTCCTAAAAGGCAGGAAGTGACAGCAAAAGATTTGTTGGAATAATAATATCCATTGTTCCTTTATGAAGCATGACTTGCTGTCCCAAATACTACAGTTTTGCATTTAAAAGTCCAGAATGCAGTGAAATTACCAGCTGCTGAAAATAACAAGACAGGGGAGATTTTAAAGAAAACAATATTGATTGAAGAGAGAACCAGAGTCTAAACCAGATAGAAAGCACAATGAAGGGTTTCAGATTTCACTTCATAAAGTAAATCCTTATCATTGTCCTCTAATGCTTCTTTATTGCCTATAAATCTCATGAGGCCTATTACATATTTTGTTTTGCTCATCACATAATTTTTGGGCTTTAGAAGTTGGCAGCACCATGATTGTAACATTTGGGCTATCAGCTAAATCCTCTTGTATAATGTTGTGTTTTGTTTAGTTGACGGAAGTTTCATCTTGCTTTCTGCATCATGAAGAGTCTTATTTCCCCATGGAAAGTAAAGCCAATCACCCGAACTTAATTTCTTGGCAACCCAAGACCATGTATTTATTTACCTTAAAAATTGTCTGAAATCATCACAACCATTCCTTTTTATTCAGAGGCACTGAATTGAAGGCATGAGCTGCTTGAACTTTCCAAAGGAGTACTTAATGGCATCAAGTGAAATTCCCCAGTGTGGCATTTCAGCACAGCCATTAACCCCTGCACTATAGTAATTTCACATGAATATCTTAGTCAGTATACTACCAGAAATAATTAAGCTTCATTAGCTGAGATTACTCTGTGTAGCAGAGGTTTCAAGCCATTAGTAGAGGAAAAAAACTTCAGCTGGAACTAAGCATTTGTACATTGTCATCCCATAATGTTGTTTCAAGGCCATAGTTCCCCACCACGAATACCCCCACCCACCTAGTAACTAGATCATGAAAATGGGCAATTATTAAAACTAGTCAGAAGCAGGAACTTACATTTGTCGATCAGTGCACATCTTGTTCACATTTTCCCATTCAGCATCAAGCTGAGCCACTGCATCCTGTATTTGCTCTCCGTCTGTATATGAGACACTCCGCAGAACACTGGGTTTCTTGCTGTGAACTGCTTCTACTCGGCCCGAGAGCGTCTCCAAGTTCCTTTTTATTTTCTGGAGTTCAGAAAAGATATAAAATAGGATTGACTGTTTTAGCTGTGCAAGGTAAACAAATATCAACAAAAATGTATCTGCTGATTGATGGGGTTTACAAATATTAGGGGGATTCAAATCTTGATTTACAAAAGATATGAAAAACATCCGCAGAATGATTTTTACTTAAGTGAGTTCAGTCCATCAGCAACTCTTTGTAAAGTAGAACCATTCCCATGTTATGAATAAAACAAGATTATCTTTTGAGAATGCAGTACTAGTTCTTTATCACTATCAGAAACTGACCTTTACCCATCCAGAAAAGGGCAGCAGTCCTACACAGACTAAAAGTTCAGAATCTAGGACAGACGTTCCCAAACCATGGGTCGCGGATGATCACTCGTGGTCACAATCTCTGAGATAGTAGTGGGGAGACTCTGGAGGGACAGTCCTGGGATTGGTGTCGAGACTCCATTACACGTGCAAGACAATTTGTAGGTGAAGGCCAGACCAGAGTCTTCAAAACAATTGTGAACAAAACCATTGCCCCACTCTACAGCTTGACAGTTCTCCTCCCACTCTCACTCTCTCTGGATTACATCAATTTTTAAGCATTACAATGGGATCACTGTGGTTGAGAAGCACTGCTCTAAGAAGGAGTGTTATCCAAAACCATCATTATGGCTAAGAATTAGTTTGTTTCTCGCACATACAATTTATCTCTAACCCAGATTAATTCCTAGAAACTATAAAACAAAAACAGTATTCTCCATCTGACAACAGAATCTTTCAATAAATCTTTCCTGATACATTTTTCTTCTGAATGTCATGCGTATTTAAAAAGAAATTAAGTCAATTGGGATCATGGATATATTTTCCTCTAAATTCAGCACTGAAAGGAATCAATAAATTGTGGATTCAAGTTGCAGATATGTTTGGTCATTTGTAAAAACAATTCAACCAAGAACAGGTGAAAATCTGAGTGGCCTGATAATATATTGTATGGGCTTCAAAATCTCACTGGTTTAAAATTTCTGGAATGGGAACTAAGGCCAGGATTTTACAGATTGTGGGCAGTTGTGTACCTGACCCAGAAGAACCCAAAATCACACAAGGAGGACCAGGCACACATCCTGGTGTCATTGTGCACTCTCACGATATTTTGGTTAGTGGGCAAAAGTGAGTCAGTTGTGTGCCTGCCGATTATTAAGCTGCCAGCTTAATAAATTAAGTTTTATTGAAAGATTCTGTTGCCAGGTAGAGTAAGCTGTTTTTGTTTTATAGTTTGTAGGAATTAATCTGAGGTAGGGATAAATTAGGAGTTCAACTAACTTGAATTTTACATTGCTGGTGCCATATTTAGGTTGATGCACAGGCAACACAGATTTGTTATCCAAGGACACAATGACTGGAGGGTGGAGCAAAGATGTGGAGATGCCGGAGTTAGAACGGGGTAAACACAGTAGGAAGTCTCACAGCATCAGGTTAAAGTCCAACAGATTCATTTGGAAGCAAAAGCTTTAGGAGTGCTCGCTGCTCCTTCGTCAGGCAAGTGGGATTTCACTCAAATCCCACTCACCTGATGAAGGAGCAATGAGTGCTCTGAAAGCTAGTGGCTTTTGCTACCAAATAAACCTGTTGGACTTTAATCTGGGTGGAGCAAAGGCAGGGTGAGTTAGTAAAAGTTACTGAGAGCCTGGTGTGGGGTTAAAATAGAGATTTGCGACCATTCTCACTGCTTTCTTGTAATGTCTTTGCACATTTTCTGGGCTTTTTAGGACTCTTTAGTCATTCTGAGAATTTGAATCCATTGGCACCTTCAGTGCACCAGTCAAGCCCATTAGCACCTCAGCAGATCGGTACTGTTTACTCAGCAGGGGCACCTCCTCTGAGGAGGAAGAGAGGGACTGGAGGGAAAGGGGGCCAGGTGGACATACATTGCCTCAGGGATGGACATTTGGGAGACGAAGTGCGGGCACAGAGGGTGTAGGGAGAGCAAGGACGATGAACACACAGATGACACCACTATCAGCTGTCAGGCAGCAACCCAACACCTCAACATGACAGAGACTTAGGGATGATGTCAACCTACTACTTTTTTGACGGGTTCGGTCAGCAGACGCGTGCGTGCACCGATCCACGTTTCACACCTCCAGAAATCAGGCTCATTCAGGACCATGCAGGAAACTTGCGAGAACACCATGTAAGTCATTTTAATCTAATTTTAATGTTATTTGCATGCGATTATTGGGCCCAGGACTGAATTCTCCTGGCCCAATAGCATCTCCCACTCTGCCAGTGCAATTTCAGTCCAGTGGGGATCAGACTAGCTCCCCACTTTCAGGAAACCAGCGGGAGACCCCGATGGATTGAAGGGGGAATATCGGGGCTGCTCAAGGTGTTGGGCTGTGGAGGAGTGGTGCTTCCTGTGCATGGGCACTCTGGCAGTGCCAGCCTGTGGCCCTGAAACTGCCCAAAGGGCAAAGTGTCCACGCCCAGGGGTACCTTGGCACTGCCCATTGGGCATTGAGCCAAGAGGGTGGGGCCTATTGGGGCAGGGCCTAAGGTTGATGGGCAGGGGTGGGGGTCCCGCTGCCACTCTGCCATTTGGATCCAGTTGGGAATGGAGGGAGGCCAGCGATCAGGGTGGGCAGGGGGAGGGGGGTGGGTCTGCCTCCCTTGCAGGGAGAGGGGTGGGGGGGCGAAGAGGGAGGAAAGTGGGGTGGTGGGGCTGAAGATTGGATTGCTCTGGAATGGAGGGTGGGTCTGGGCTGGCCTGGGAATGCTTGTGGGGGCCGCGTTTGTTGGGAGGGGCAGCACTGCAGGGGTTCGGCTGGCCAGTAATTGAGCTGGTCAGCAGATGGGAGACTGACATCAGGGCCACTGTACATGCGCAGAGTTCCAGAACTGTCAGACTTTGGCATGAATTGGCCCCACCCCACTTAAGCTTTTAATGATATTCATGACTGTGACCTCTCCTGTGCACAAAGTGTAGGAGATTTAGGTCTGAACTCCCATTGAGAAAAACACAATTGTGATTTACGCCATTTTTCCCGTGAATTCAGCACTTCGAATTTTTTTGGGAGAATTGCCCCATCAGTGCCACAGAAAAGTTTGGCTCTCAAGGGAAACCGTCACTTTGTTTTTCCACATGATTGGGCTGGAGATGATAGCAATATCATAGAAATCCTACAGTGCAGAAGGAGGCCATTCAGTCCATCGAGTCTGCACCAACCAAAAACCCACTCAGGCCCTACCCCCATATCCCTACATATTTATCTGCTAATCCCTCTAACCTACCCATCTCACGACACGAAGGGGCAATTTTTAGCATGACCAATCAACCTAACCTGCATATCTTTGGATGTGGGAGAAGACCGGAGCACCCGGAGGAAACCCAAACAGACATGAGGATAATGTGCAAATTCCACACAGACAGTGACCCAAGCTGGGAATCAAACCCAGGTCCCTGGAGCTGTGAAGCAGTACTGTTACCACTGTGCTACTGTGCCGCCCACATGATGGACACACACTGTCTCTAGTTTTGAAAGCCAAGGTAGCCCTTAACCTTTGTGCCTTTGGATATTTTCAGAGGCCATTCGGTGATCTGTCAGGCTACTTTACCTGACTGACACCGTTCAGGCAGGTAAAGACCTACATCCATTCCAGGACAGCCTACACCAGCCAGGCTGCATTAGCCAATGACTTCGTAGCTATTGCAAGGTTGCCCTGCAACCAGGATGCCGTTGATTATTCCCACATGGCCATCAATGGATATCACAGCATGAATGTGGAGATAGTGTCACAAGACCAAAACACTGCAAGTTAGTGCGAGGTACCCTGGCAGCTCCCAAGGTGCCACTCACGTGCCAAGGCTGTTCGTGGCTCCAGTTTGTCTCAATGGAGTGATAAGCGGTTTGGTTTGAAAAGGTGGATCATGACACTTACCTGCAGCCAAAGGCAGAAGACAACAGATGCCATCATTGTCATGCCCCCACAAGATTGGTGGTGGAGAGGACAGTGCGTCTCCTTAAAATGAGGCTCTGTGCCTGGACCGCTCCAAGGGGCCTTGCAATAACCACCAGAGAGCATGTAGCTTATAGTCATTGTGTGTTGTGCTCTGCATAACCCAGCTATTGCAAGGGAGGGAAACACTGGACCAAATGGACACCTAAACAAGTGCACATGCCTCAGAGGAGAAATCCAATGATGACTCGGCTGGGGAGCCTGGGCAATCAGAGGGATGCAGCATTGCTGAACCCGCAGGGGGGTGCTGGATCACAGGAAGGCATGCATTCATTGTGTCACATTCATTGTTAACCAGGGGCGCCACTTTGTTCACACAACTCAGAGATGTCAATGCCCAAAGCACAATGTCATCTCAGGACCTCTCTAATGAATGTTGTTGTCTCTACATTCCATCGTCATGGTCTGATAAGGCCAGCAGCACTAAGAACAAACATCAGGACCACTCAGGTCAAAGCTACACTTTTTTTTATCTGCTCGACAGAGTACAAGACAACAAATAGAAAATAACATGTTTGGCCAAGTAACAGACACAAAATGATACTTCGATGAAAGAAAGAAAAAACACCTGTAAAAACCCAGCCTATGCCTAAGGTTCCTTAACCTTACACTTGCAAGTGCTACATCTTGGTACTCCCCACTTGCTGGCTTCAGGCAGATTGCTGACTGCTGTCACACTGGCCCTGATGGCCATGGTGGTCGTCCTCTTGCCCATGGTGTCTGCGCAGCAACATGGCTGGACACTCCTCAGTTGGTGCGGACTCAGGTGATGCCTCATTACTGGCAGAGGGCAATGGAGCTGCCACCATCTTGAGCAGCACTCTGACAGGAATCCACAATGGCAACAGACAGCTCATCTGCCAGTGTGAGTGCCTGCATCTCCCTGTTTACCAATGACTGATGTGCACCAAGTGCAGAGACCAGGTGCCTGATCCATCTCTCACATTGACAGTGGCCTCCTGAGGTCATTGCCTGGATGAAGGCTTGTCGATCCGAGAGCAATCTCAGGAATCCCTGATTCTGCTCTTGGAGTAGCTGTTCAGTGAGAGACGCCACTCTCTCAAAGGAGTGATTGTGATGTACCCACACTACAGTGCACTCTCAACTGAGATAACATGCTGTAGTAACCAAAGTGATGGTGCTTGGTACTGAGTGTGAATGTGATGCTGGTGTATCCCTCAGAAGCTTGTGTATAGGCGTGGAGGGGTGAGGGGGTGCTTTCAGCCTCGGCTGATGCTTCTGTGGATACAAAGAAAATGTCACTAACATCCTTAGTAAATATCTGCCTTAGCACAGTAGTGCCTTTCCTCAACAGTCACGTGCCTCAATTAGCTTTCACTGTAACCAATTCACGCATTCTCAGAATCTGATCTTCTTCATGGTGATAGAACAACTTGGCCCTTCCCGCACATTCGCCCACTCTCTCCACTGTCCACTGAATTCTTACTATCCTCCGGCACCACTGCCTCACTAACTGAGGACCATGCTCCATGATTGTCCTCGAGGTCCAGGTCATCCATCTTAAATTAGGTGATTATGGTGGGTTTAGGCACTCCACTGCCCATATGCATGTGCTCCCACACAGAATGGCTTCACTTTTCCTGACATGAACAAGTATTTCAATTAGTGAAACCTTCTCTGGTGACATCATTTCAACCGCATGAATCTCCCACCTGAATGCCCAGCCTTAAGTGCCTGTCAGACTGATTTGTCACCCTTCCGTTCACTAAAGGTGCAAGGCCCTATCTCCCACCCATGGTATTCACATGGTGAAACCTCCTTTGGCACTATGTATCTCTAATCCCTGAATACACTGACTGATATCCACCCTCCAATCCTTCCATATTACCACATGCCAAGTTGGTACTCACCCTTGCGGACTGCAGAAGATCATTGAAGGGATTCCGTCAGGCGCACAGTACCACATTATGCTCACTCTCCGGTGCTGCCATTCCACTCCATGCCCTCTGGGTCTGGTGGGAGGCCTCCTCCTGCCATTCTATCTCATTGGTACATTATGCTAGACACCCATGGCCTGCATCAGTCTCACAGGCTGTCATTCATAAAGTGTGGGGCTGAATGCCCACCAACATTGGCAGCCCTCCTGCCATGCCCACCTGTTGCAGAGGCCCTTCCAAATCTGCCTGGCCCAGCTCAGAGGTCCTTCCTCCTACCCTTCGCAGTCGCCTCACAGCTGCCTGACCTCCTTTTATTCTCTGCCCGGTTCACATGTTGACCCAACACCTGCCAAGCTCCCATCCCCACCGTCAGCGTGGGACCTGTGTCTGGTCTTGATTAATGTTGGCCGGTTTTTAGGTGGCCAGCATGAATACAATGTTGGGCTGCGATCTCAGGTGGAAGTGAGTATCACATTCGCTTTGTCCCACCTGACATATGCAAAATTCACGTCTATATACACTTTCAGAGTTGAATAATTAACTTTTATTATGACATTGAAAAAAATAATTTCAAAATTTTCAACAATAATTTGACCACACTTTACTGATTTAATGTGGAATTTGCAAATCTGATCAACTGTGTCCTGGCTAAATTTTATGGCTTCTGGTGACGAGAGCAGTCCAAGTATCTTCAAGCTGCTGCATCAATGGCCGTCCCTCCAAAATAAGGTTAGAAATGCGGATTTTTGCTGATGATTGCAATGTTCAGTTCTATTCACAGTACCTCCAATAATTAATCAGTGCATCCCCTAATAAGACATGGGCAACATTCAGGTCAGGGCTGATTAGTGACAAGCAACATTCTTTATAAACAGGTGTGAGGTCCTAATCGTCTCTGACAAGTGACAGTCTGAAAACCACCTCCCCTTGGCATCAACTATGGGGGTGGGAACTTGGCGGGTGTAGGGTTAACAGGTGAACAGGGGAGAGAATATTCCATCACTGACACACCATGGCTGCAGTGTAACCCTCATCAAGACTCCTTTGCCAGCAACACACAAACTCTATCACCTTGAAGAACAAGGGCAGCAGACACATCACCACCTGCAAGTTCACTTCTAAGTCACACACCATCCTGTCTTGAAGTAAATTGTTGTTCCTTCATTATCACTGGGTCAAAATCATGGAACTCTCTTTCTCTAACAGCACTGTGGGTATGCCTTCTGTGGATGAATGGTTTGCAGAGATTTAATTTTTAATGTGCTGAAAGATCTTCAAACAAGCAAATCTCATTTTTGGTTACAGTTCGTTTTTCACTATACTGGGATTTCTTGTGGCCAGATGGGCCTGTAACTTATCAAAGAACACAAGGTGTTAGATGAAATAGATTATCCTTGGCTGGGAGGAGTTCTTTACAGATGTTTGGAGCCAGTGTTCCTTATCTGGGCATTGCAATGTAAACAATGTGCACTTAATAGGGTCTAGAGTGACCAATACCACTACTCTGGTTGTATCTGACAGGCCTAATCGAACAATGCAATTGTAGTTTTTGATCAATTCATTGACTGGTTACCAACAAACTTTTGGAGTTTTAACTATGCTAACACAAACAGCTTGTTCAGAAGGCAGTGTGAAGAACCTGGGGACCAAGCTCACAAGGAGAGACAACATCTGGAAGAAGAAGAAAGCAAAGGACTGATTCCATTTGACGAAAAACCCCTGGCCAGGGTGGGAATCAACCTTAAATAAAGTACATTGAGTATTTGGTTTATGCATTGTAAGTATTTACTGTTGTTTAAGTAGCTACAAAATAAAGGAAATCGTGTTCAAGTACTTAAAGTTGACTTTGTGTCTTTGTTTGCTACAGAGGTTAAAACACACAGGTTTCAACAACACTACATTACGTTGACTGCAATGGTTCAAGAACCAGCATCAGAACCTGCTCAATGACAACGAGAGGTGAGTAATAAATGCTGACCTTGTCAGCAATGCCCACATCCTGTTTAAGTATGAAAGAAAATATACAATTTTGTGGCAATACCTGTGGCTTAAATAGAAATTGGATATGGTGAAAATACAAATCTGAAAACTGTTAGCAGAAAATACCAGTAAAATTAATTGGAGCTTAATACCTGATGGAAAAGCAAGTTATGCATTTGAACTTAAAACTGGCCCCAAGATATCTATGTTGCAGTCACAGGAGACATGTATGACAAAAAAAAATGAATGTTGCTGAGGGGATGAGGGTTGTGCTGGGAGAAGATTGAACTCAATGATCACAAATAATTATTTTCTCCCTCAGCCCAGGGTGTTTGGCAAAACCCCCAAGTTATTACCCTCGAGACTAATAAAAACAAAACTGTATGATGAATAATGTTGTATGACTAAAATTACACATATATACCTTCATGGCACTGAAGAAAAATAGAAATGTATACAATTTATCAAATTGGAAATAAGCTACTTGGCCGAATCAATTCAAGATAGCATTTACCCTCCAAATAGTCCTGATCACATCTATCCCTTCATTCCCATTTTGTGCATCCATCCAGGCAATCAAAACTTGCCTGCCAGCACGAATGCTGTCTCAAACATTCTAGTAAATTCCACAGCCTCACAATTCATTGTATAAAGAGACTGATCTTCCTCTCTGTTCAAACTCTCTTACATTTAACCTTGTTCTATCTGTCCTCATGTTCCTGACACCTCAGTTGCTGGAGTCTTACCAGAATGTTGAAAACTCCCCTATCGTGTTGCAGAATAATATGCATAATTTTAATTATTTCTTTTCAATTCAAGTTTTCATTTTTGATTTTCCTATCACTTCTTGCTACGAATGTTGAGTGGAAACAGGTATGAAGTAATTAAGTCCCTAAATCTATGCAAAGCATGCCAAATTTAGAGCACTCAGCATGTTGATGCTAATATTGCAACATAGCACCTACTAAGCCTCTGTTAGAATGAAAGCTTTTGAATTTGAATACCTAAGAGGTTTATTTTTGGTGCAGGCAGGATCTTGATGCATACAAAGAATTATAGTACCAACTGAAATGCTGTAGTTGTAAAAGCTCATTAAAATTGTAAATGAAGTACAAGGGGATCAACATTTTCATGTAGTTCAGCTCTGAAGACGAAAAGTAATGTTCAGAAGTATTATAAATCTGTTTACGACAAATTAATTCCTGTGTAATTACATTAACTTCAAAAAAATACTCAAAATACTTTACCTCTCACAGGGAGTGTAGAAGACATGTCTGCAGATTGTAATTTAGATGATTGGGAAGTACTAGTTCCGAAGGCCATACAAATTAGTTTTTGAAGCTTCACTACAGTAATGGGCACTAATAAATTCATCAGCACACAATTACTCCCTTTCTTCCAGTACGGGATCTTCCTTCGATTTCAGGCAGTAGTTCATTTAATTTGAACAGCAAAGGCAAATGATGATGTTCTGTATGGCATTCTGGCATGGATTTTAATGAGAACAACTAGGTGGAAATATCAAAGGAAAGATGGACATTTCTAACACCTATAAATTTCCTCTCAGTTACCCATAGGTATTTTACACAATAGGAGTCATTGAGCTTTTTTTGAATTCATTTGTGGGGCATGGACGTCGCTGGCTGGTCAGCATTTATTGCCCATCCATAGTTGCCTGAGGACAGTTGAGAATCAACCACATGGCTGTGGCTCTGGAGTCACATGTAGGCCAGACCAGGTAAGGATGGCAAATTTTGTTCCTTCACAGTCTTGCCAATGGCTCACTGGGATCATTATGGATACTGGGAGAACAGATATGGCAGGTACATGGCAGTGGTGTTGCATGGGAGGAACAGGAACATGGGATATGAGGGGTCATAGAGGAAGCATGAGAGAAATGCAGGCAGTGGGGATAGAAGGGATGGGTTGGGGATGTACTGTGGTTGAATCAGTGCTAGAAGGAACAAAGCATGACAGCCTATAGTCATGATTAAAACTGAGCCGATGACCTAATAGACAGATACTGGCATTTCACCCTGCTGGTCTTGCCATTCGCCTGGTTCCGTTGCCACTTTGAGTTTGCCACGAAACAACGGCCTGATTCAATCCCTCCTGCCACCCTGGAATGAAAATATGGTGAATGGAAGCCTCCTTAAGAGAGACACGTTTCTGAACTTGGAAACATTTCCAATGTGTTCAAACTTTCCAATATTCACCTAGTGGAAATTTCTGTTCATCCAGTATTGAAATTGGACAAGCAATCTGATAATTTAGGAACAGTGAAATTGTCAAGAGAGCTGGTATTTAGGTAGAGCTCAGCATATAGTAGACCGAATTTTACTGGCGGATGGATTACCTAAGCCCCGACCTAAAAGTTGGTTAGCACTCTGATGATAGGAAATTTGGCTGCTCTAGAGCAATAATATTCGCTGAGCAGTCTCAATTAGTGCAGAATGGGCATTCCACCCCAGGGGCACAAGAAGACCCATTCTAGAGTGCTGCCGGCCAATCTCATTGGCCAACAGCACTGTAGTCCCACTAGCACCAGAAGAAAATAGTGGCCACTGCTGGACTGACACTCAGTTCCCACGAGCAAGTGAAAATGTCTCCCAGGCTTCAGGTGAATCTGGGGATTTTGGTTGGACATGGTTGGGAGACCCATGGTTGGGGAACGGGGTGAACGAGCTTGGGGGTGTGGTGATAGGGAGGCTGGAGGACAGCATCAAACAAGAGGTCCTATTTTAATGAATATCCCAATAGGCACAGTCCCCCTCCCCCCAAAGGAGGTACACCCTCCAATATTCCTGCCCAATAGCAGCCTTTCTGACAAAGTTGCTGGGCAGCACCCAATTTCCACTTTCTACCGAAAGATTGCAGCTGAGCTGGAATGAGGCCCTTAAATATCAGTTAGGTTTCTACACAGGTGAGGGGTGGGCTGTAAAATTCACCCTGCTGTGCTTTCTGCCTATGCTGCCAATGGGGCAGCATATAAATGAAAATAGGAATTTGCCTATATTACAGTCATATGGGATGTCAGTTGTGACTTTGACAACAGCTGTTATGGTATTGTGGCAGGGTAGACACCTGCTTAGAGAGGTTCAAATATGAGGTTCCAAGAAGGATGGAAACAAAGTTGAGAAACAACAACATGCAAGGACTTTGGAAAGGAAAAGCGGGTTGGAGATGGATTTGTAGTTTTCAAGGGTGATGGGGGTCAAGAGTTTTTTCTTGAGGAGAGGGGAGATAATTTCAGATTTAGGAGTGGTAACACTTGCAACATTAAATTGTCACCTAAGATTTGAACCAAGTGCAAGGTTAGGTGCTCAGCAGTTTGGTGGGAATAAGGTCAAGCACTTTAGAAACCAATATGTATTGTGAGGTCCCAACCTCGTGATGCATATCATTATTGAGTTATATATGAACATTTTCAATGTAAAAGAGCACTTATTACCCTGCTAGCTGTACATATAATGCACAACTCATCAGAAAATGCTGTAAAGAGGGGAGTGCATTAGCATCTGTAAAGGAGAAAGAACAGATTTATTTTTGGGTCCATCCCTTTGTAAGAGCTTTTTGACAATAGGGTACAGCAAAATGTATTTTCTTTGTGCTGATTGACTGACTGTATTTGAAACATTTCATTGCTTTTATTTTGGAAATTCGGTAGTTTGTCTTTTTATCTGCACATGAATGTGCATGTGCCCGGATTATATTCTGCTATGAAGACTCTGGTTTCCTCTGAAATTGAGAGAAAACCTGTTTGTGCACAGGTGCACACCGTAAATCTGCCGACACAAGTACAACAGCCCTCCATATTTCTGAGGCAACCAGAGAATTGTATCTTTGCATTCAGTCCACTCCGTACAAGCAGATTCAATGCTCCTCAACTGCACTGGTCACTGCAGTCTGAGTTCTTTACATGCACAAATAACTTCTGAAACTGTGCTGCGATTTTGTTAGGAAATATGTTAATGAGAATACAACACTGAAGTTGTTGGTACAGTTAAACCTACATGGAGCATCACAATCTTTGGAGAGAAGGGTGAATGGGGAGAGGAATTTAGAGGAGGGCTTTGTGATAATTTGGTCACATCACTCAGGTCCAGCTGAACTTGCAAAATCTCTTGGGTTCTGTATCTACATGGAGATCTTTATCAAAAAGTTGTTAACTATTTGCTTCTGGAACAGAGAATTCACTTTTTTGAAGTCCCAACATTTGCTCCGACTCTATAAAGTTTGTAATTTGCTGCTTCTGTATCCATATAGACATTATGAACACCCAGAAGTGACAAATTATAAATAGCCTTGAGCAGGTGTCAGAGCCATGATATGAAGAAGTACTACACGAATGAAGCAGAGAAGGGTCGACAGATGTGATCAGGTCTTCTAGGGCTGAACTCAATTACTTTCATAGCTCCAAACTGCTGTGGAGAGAAGGTGGGGTAGTGGGATGAGAGGGTGGCAGGAACTATCTTAAGTCAAAACTGCTTCTGTATATCAGCCTCAACATGTTTAACTGCTTGTTCTCAGATTCCTCTGGAGATGATTGCTGTTCTGTGTCTTTATGGCAGGTTGAGCTTACATCCTTAATGTAATGTAATCTAACCTAATCATTCTGCTTAACTGAAACCACTTGTTACACTGGCCTGACACATGGCTAAGGTTTAATCTGTTATAACCAAAGATCCCTTGAATGTTTGTATTGCAATAATATTTTCCATGCCCTCATTCTCAATCATTTTCCTAGCAATTTTTGCTGAAGCTTGAAAATACTGCATTGAATTTCCAATGCCTTGGCATATATTTGCTTCACTTGTGTTTCTTATAAGCATCACATATTGCTAGGAGAAAGAAAAATAATTCTCCTTTGATGTGAACTGAAATAGCAAAGCCAACAAAATTAAAATGGAAGGAACTGCAAATAAGTGTGTGTCACCAAATTATAAATGAAAAAGCTGAAAATCCTTGGATATTTTAATCATTCATCGTGAAGCTTCACAAGGACCTGTTCCAAATGAGCTAGAGAAGTATCCTCCTCGATCCCATGGTATGGGGACAGAAAATCATGCTAGCTTTTCTTTCATTGCATCAAAATACTAATAAAATATATTCTAAATGTTGAGGATCCTTTTCAGTGAAACCACTTTGGGTCATCTACAACCTCTGCTGAAAAATCCCATCTCGCACAAAATTATCGCAGCCTCTGACTAAATGGATCAGAGATCGATTTTCGAGCTCCATATTGCCCATTCACATTACCTTGGTGATTATTTTCCAAACGTCGCTGGATTCCGGGAAGTGCCGGAAGATTGGAAAACGGCTAATGTTACGCCGTTGTTTAAGAAGGGTGCCAGGCAAAAGGCAGGGAATTATAGGCCGGTTAGTTTAACGTCTGCTGTAGGTAAAATGTTAGAATCCGTGATCAAGGAGAAAATAGCGAGGCATCTTGAGGAGAATTGTTTGATAGAGCAGACGCAGCACGGTTTCGTTAAGGGGAAGTCGTGTCTGACAAATTTATTGGAGTTCTATGAGGATGTGTCTGGGGCGGTGGATAGAGGAGAGCCGGTGGATGTGGTGTTTCTTGATTTTCAGAAGGCGTTTGACAAGGTGCCTCACAAGAGGTTATTACAGAAGGTCAGAGGGCATGGAGTTGGGGGTAGGGTGTTAGCGTGGATAGAGGATTGGCTGTCAAATAGGAGGCAGAGAGTAGGGGTCAATGGGTGCTATTCTGATTGGCGGTTGGTGACTAGTGGAGTGCCCCAGGGGCCGGTGCTGGGGCCTCAGCTATTCACCATTTATATAGATGCTCTGGAGGAGGGAACTGAGTGTATGGTGTCGAAATTTGCTGATGGCACCAAGATTGGTGGAACGGCAAATTGTGCAGAGGGTGTGGAAAGTCTGCAGAAGGATCTAGATAGGCTGGGCAAATGGGCCAGGAAATGGCAAATGGAATTTAATGTTGGCAAATGTGAGGTCGTCCACTTTGGTAGGAATAATGGTAGGAAGGATTATTACTTACGTGGCAAAAAACTGCAGCATGCGACGGTGCAGAGGGACCTCGGGGTCCTTGTGCATGAGTTGCAAAAACCCAGCCTGCAGGTGCAGCAGGTGGTCGGGAAGGCGAATGGGATGCTGGCCTTCATAGCGAGGGGGATTGAATATAAAAGTAGGGAGGTCTTGCTGCAGCTGTATAGGGCACTGGTGAGGCCGCAGCTGGAGTACTGTGTGCAGTTTTGGTCGCTGCACTTACGCAAGGATATTTTGGCCTTGGAGGGAGTGCAGAGGAGGTTTACTAGGCTGATTCCGGAGTTGAGGGGGTTGAACTATGAGGAGAGGCTGAATAAACTAGGCTTGTACTCATTAAAGTTTAGAAGAATGAGGGGAGATCTTATTGAGACGTATAAGATGTTGAATGGGATGGATAGGATAGAGATGGAGAGGCTCTTCCCGCTCAGAAAAGACAGTAGGACTAGAGCGCACAGCCTCAAGATAAAGGGGGGGCGGTTTAGAACGGAGTTGAGGAGGAACTTCTTCACACAAAGGGTGGTGAATCTCTGGAATTCTCTGCCCGTTGAAGTGGTGGAGGCTGCCTCGCTAAATATTTTTAAGACACGGGTTGATAGGTTTTTGATAGGCAAGGGGATTAAGGGTTATGGGGAGAGGGCGGAAATGTGGAACATGCAGTAGTTTTCTTTCTTGCTGAATCTCATTGTTACTTCCTAAGAACTTCTCAGCTTCCCTAACTGTTCCAATAACTGAGGCAATCAGACTTAAATAAAAATATTTCTTTGCTGGTTTACTTCCTTACACTACCTGCAAATAACTCCTTCTGGATACAGTTCCATTTATGGTGGACAGTAAACATCAACAAATCATTCTGAAGTGTCATTGTAAATGATCCCAGGTGTGTTTAACATAGCCTGCTGGAAAGAAAGCCTCGAGGAACTGTTGAACATTTATTTACTATCCAGATCCATCTTCTTCTGGGCTCTGGTCACACATGATCTGGTATCACTGATGATTTATCTTAGCTATTGTCATAAAAACTATCAACCCTTTATGATGTATCTTCACCCCACCATCAAGGGGATTAAGGGTTATGGGGAGAGGGCGGAAATGTGGAACTGAGCCACGACAGATCAGCCATGATCTTATTGAATGGCGGGGCAGGCTCGAGGGGCTAGATGGCCTACTCCTGCTCCTATTTCTTATGTTCTTACTACCTGCATTAGGGCTGGCTCAGATATAAGATAAAATATCAATCATGCGATCAAGTTGTTTTCGTACTGTTTAGAAAATTGAAATTGTGCATTTTGTCTATTTAAGGCTACCATATAAGGCTATCCTCCCAAGTCTTTCATTCTACTCTTTATACACTTATGCATTCTCTTTCCCTTCACTAAAATCATTATTTCCAGCTCTCAGGGAAGGATACCATGGTCTGATTTCTGCAGCAGTGGTATTCTTTCTCCTGCACCATTTAAGAACATAAGAACATAAGAAATAGGAGCAGGAGTAGGCCATCTAGCCCTTCGAGCCTGCCCCGCCATTCAATAAGATCATGGCTGATCTGTCGTGGCTCAGTTCCACTTTCCCGTCCTCTCCCCATAACCCTTAATCCCCTCTCTTATCAAGAACCCATCAACCCGCTTCTTAAAAATATTTAGCGAGGCAGCCTCCACCACTTCAACGGGCAGAGAATTCCAGAGATTCACCACCCTTTGAGTGAAGAAGTTCCTCCTCAACTCCATTCTAAACCGCCTCCCCTTTAACTTGAGGCTGTGCCCCCTAGTCCTACTGTCTTTTTTGAGCGGGAAGAGTCTCTCCACCTCTATCCTATCCATCCCATTCATTTCTATCTCTCATCTTTATATATGGTTGAAAGGTATTGTTGAAGACTCAGGAGCTATATATATAACTTCCTATCTATCAAGAATTCCGATGGAGCCAGATTGTTCTGCAGAGGCATAGACTTGAAACACAATAAGGCTCGGTTAACATTGTTACTTATTTTCAACAAGGACTTGTCAGGACCAATTTGCTTTCAATCTCTCCATTGGTCTGTGGGAGTCAAGGAGAACTGGTGGTGTGGATAAAGCTGTATGCTTTAGTGAAGCTTTTAAAGCAGTCATAGGAAACTCAGGGCCATTTGTCAGGGACAACTAAATCATGGCTGCCTTGTATGGCAAATAATTCCCTGAGCATAGCAACAATTGCTACAGAGGTGGGGTCATATAGCCCTTTGACCTTGATCCAGCAAGAGAAAGGTTTTATCACTGAAGACAAAGGGTTCCATCCCAAGATTCTCCCATGAATAGAATAGGAATGAAGATGCCATTAGAGGTTTCTTGGGATCTTGCCTGCAAATGGAAAAAGTAGTTCAATTGGAAATTATGTACTTAATAACTTTGGAGATATCAGGTCACCCAGACTGAATTTCAGGCTCTAAAATTCCCCGCACTTGGTGATACGTAAGTGTCTCTGGTGTAACCCATTGGAAAATGTCTAGCCTGTGCAACCTGTGAATGAGCATTCAGTCATTATACACTAACGAGGCAGTCATAAGACTAAAGTAACTTAAGTTGTTCAAAGTATTGCTCCAGAATACAATTGCTAGAAACACACATCAGCCATGGGTGGTCACCTGGAGGAACATGGCAGAGAAGGTAATGTCGGGCTCTACATCCTCAACAAAGTGTACATCGTTCTGTGCAGGCTTTCCCATAGAAAAGTGGTATAAGGCATCAGCTGTGATTTGATGTTTACCCTGGATGTCTTCTATGGCAGCATCAAACTTCAATGAGCCATAAGCCAAACCTTTGGATTTAGGGTGGGATCTTGGCTAATTCTTTAGTGTTGGTAGGGTGAAATAAGATAGTAAACTTGGGTCCCGTGATGTAATCCAAAAGCCTGGGTGGCTGCTCGGGCCTCTTTTGCAATGGCAGCGTACTGTGATTCTGTTTCTGTCAGTGCCCTGGAGGCATTACATACTGCGCTGCAAAAGCCAGCTCACTGAATTTGGAACAAACTAGCCCTACCACAATGAACAATGCTTCAATTGTGACTATGGGCTAAGTCATTATGGCCCAATGTTTCCATAGACATGAGCATACACTTGATTGTGCCCCTGTTGGTGTTTAACCCAATACCAGGCTTATCCTCACTTCAGGAGCTGTTGATGTGGTTGTTGATGGATACAGGATTGGGCAGAACCTCAGCCAGTTGACCATGTCCATGAAATGTGGAAGCTCCTTAATGCTAAGGGGTACTGAGAAATCTTTGTGGTTTACTGGCATTAATCTTGATAGCAGATATGTTAACAATATGGCCTAAGAGGTTGATGGTGGGTTTTGAGAACTCACATTTATGATTGAGTCTCAGGCCTGCGGCTGGAAGTGTGTAATATTATTTTCACTCTGATGCCATGTTTCAAGGTAGTGAATCCATGAATGAGAACATCATCTATATGACAAATTACTCCTTCCAATTCTTCCGAAATGCCAGTCATGGAACATTGAAAGATCTCTGGGCTGAGTCAATTCTAAATAATAGAAAATTGAAACAATACCTCCTGAAGGGTGTGATGAATGTTGTTAGCTGTTTGAATTCCTCATCTAACTGGAGCTGCCAAAAGCCCTTATTTGCATCCAGTGTGGTGAAAACTGGGCTCCTTGTGAGCTCCCCAAGCTTTCATTGAAAGATTCCACAGGGCGGATCTCACTTTGAACTGTCTTGTTCAACTTTGTTAGGTCCACACAAATACATATTAGCCTTAGGGACATGCAACATGCTTGAGCATATGGGTTTCCAGCAATATCATCCTCTGGCTTAGCATGGATTCAATCTCTTGTTTCAATTTTTCCAAGTGTGAATTTGGAACTTTTCTTGGGATAAGTGAACGCACTGGCTTGGCATGTGGCTTTGAGCTAATATGGCAAGTTGTTTGGTGCTTCCCCAGAGCTGTGAATATTTTGCAAATTCCCTCCTGAGTTTAGCTGATTTGACCTGGTTGTTCGGCTCCTCCATCTTGTAATTAAGTTATAAATCTGAACAAGCTTTTCAGCTCTGCAATAAACACTCCTGAATTTTGATAATAAAGAACTTCTGCAATTCCTCTTCCCTTATAAAAAAAAGTGTGACAGTCACCTGCACTTGCACCACTACTCCTCTTCCACAAAACCTCTTCCATAAAAAGCACTTCACAATTATCAGTATCTTCAATTTCTTTAATACTGGTCAACTAAACCCTAAATTTTGTCTGGACATTTTTCGGCTGGAGTTGAAAGCTTTCTGCTGTACACCATTTGAAATGGCCTACCTCCTGCTAGAATGGCACTCTGCATTTATGACAGGACAGTCCTCATGTTTATGGAGTTGTGCCACAATGGGATAACTAGATAATGGCAGCAACTGTTCCCTCTTTGTTCTGGGTTTGCATTTTAGTGGGTGCACTGGTTGCTCACAAACTGAATTGAGTCAGTGGTCCGACTCCACAAAGGCTCTCTATAACTCTGGATCAAGGCTTGGTTCTTCCATACATCTGCCTGTCTTTCTAATTCACTGCCTTGGGAAATATCAGATCCTCCCTGGACTGCAGAAAATCAGATAAGGATTCATCACAATGCTCCTACCACAATCTTAAATGAATTCATCCTTTACAATCGCGCTGACAGCCAAAATATACAGGAATTAAATGAAAATTCAATACTTTTTCCAGATTTCTGATTGCACCTGTTAAACCTCACCTGATCTGTAATAATGGTCCTCTGAAGACTGAAATACAAATCAAAGGCTTTAATAACTTCTTCACAAGTTGATGGGCTCTCAACAACACCTTGTCTTATTAAAATATTAGCTGTGCTGCTGTCAATGGAATACAGGAGTTGCTGACCTTCCTTCAGTAGGTTTTCACGTTAACCCCAAAGTGGTTTTGTATCGGTTGAATATGCAATGCCAGTTTTGCCAGAGTACTTCTTAGTCAGGCTCTTTCACATGATCAAAGGATTCTAGTAGACGTAGGACTCTTTCCATGATTGTCTGTTACTTTTAGTGAGCTTTTTTAGAACTCCGTTGATACTTTTATGTCTGATGCTCAGTCAGTCACTCCCTGGCTGCCTTTCATTTGGTCGCTTTCACTTTGCTGCCAACATTGGTCTAATTGGGGATCTGTGCTATTCAGTAAGTTAACCACTGCCACCATGAAGTATCACTGTAAATGATCCCAGGGTGTGGTCAACAAAGAATTCTGGAAGCAAAACCTCAAGGAACGTTCCAATATTTAGTAACTACGTACAATTATGTTCAGGGATAGATAGCACAAGGCTCCGTTCAGAACCATCTGTCTGAGCTCCGGTCACATGTGAACGGAGATCTTTGATATATATTAACTTTTAGTATACTCGTCATTAAGACTTCATTCCGTACATTCAGTGAGCATTTGGACATAACATTCAAAGATGCACACTTTAAATACAGGAGAATAATCAGGAAGGCAACCTTTCGCTAATTCACTCTTAACTGACTCAACACAGGCTATTGATAGCTTTGCTTAGTACTATTGTATCTGAGTTCAGTACAGATTGTGGATCAAATGTAGAACTTTCCTTTCTTACAGAGCTTAGTTCTTTATTGAATAAAATGGCTGAGCCAGCAAATCAACTTTTACCCTCATTAAGGATAAATGTATTTATAAATATGGGCAGCACGGTGGTTAGCACTGCTGCCTCACAGTGCAAGGACCTAGGTTCAATTCCTGGCTTGGGTCACTCTCTGTGCGGAGTCTGCACATTCTTCCTGTGTCTGTGTGGGTTTCCCCCAGGTGCCCTGGTTTCCTCCCACTGTCCAAAAGACATGCTGGTTAGGTGCATTGACCCATGTTAAATTCTCCCTCAGTGTTCCTTAACAGGTGCCGCAATGTGGCGACTAGGGGATTTTCACAGTAATTTCATTGCAGTGTTAATGTAAGCCTACTTGTGACACTAATAAATAAACTTAGAAATAATATTTTAAATGATTATATTGCAAGTATACATTTAGTAATTCTCTGAACATTTGTATATTTACATTAATTGAAAAACCCACAGAGTGTTGTTAATTGCAGAAATATGAAGGCACTCAACTCAAGGACAATACTGGAAATTATTGTAGAAAAAAGGGACAGAAAATTAAGTGGCAATTTTCTGTCTCTTTTTTCCATATCACAGAATACACATTCCTTGTATGCAAACAATAATTTTACATTGAGCCAATGGTTTAAATATAAACAGTTGAATATACCCCTTTTTCACTCCAACATGATTAGTCAATTGAAAGTCAGATAGCCCCGAAGGGAAGCCAGTGCTGCTTGATATCAACTTGTCTGCTGTCATTCAAGGACCAGCTCCAGCAGTGATTATCTTTGCCAGAATTTCAATGAAAATATTGTCAAAGGATTTTTTTTATTTAAAAACACGCAATGCCTTTAACCCGGGATGCAAATTGAATGCTCTGCTCAGTCTGAAAGACCAGCTGTGTCCCATTTTCAAAAGAAAAACCATCATGACACAATTATAACTTCAGCACCTGAGAGTTAGTCAGTCCTGTTGACCTAGTTAATAAGAATGTTACTCCACGTTTCACCATTGTATATCCTAGTTATATCAATATGTTCTATGTTCTATGTTCATGTTACAAATTAGAATAATCATATTCTGCAATATTTATTTTCAGCATATCTATGATTATATGCAATATAAATCAGAACATTCTGAGTTAAATAATTAACTTCTGGCTTTTAAAGATTATATATTTGTGCAACAAAGGTTATTGTATGGGAAGAAGTTCGCCCAAAATTTCATTTCAGCTACTGAAAACAGCAGCTGTACAATTTATGCACCATTTTCTTATTTTTACTGCTAGATAATGACAATGATGAATGCATTTATGGGGAAATAAATATTCACTAAACTCAAGTCAAACATGTCTCCTATTTTTCCCATTCTACCATCACATGAAGGTACAGGGATCATTTGTAGCTGCAGGAGATTTATTTCAGGAGAAGATGGAACTGTGCCCATGACTGCATCTCATGACAATTTAATAGTTCAGCTAAATTAAACCTAAGGCAATACTTGTGCGTAACCAGAGTAATCAATATCATTAAAGTTGATGTCAGCCATAATCATATCAGATATATGTGGAGGAACAAGTGATTAGCTGTGGATGTAAATCAAGAGAAGTGTGTAACGTAAGGAAGACTTGGTTGCCAAAAAATTAATGTAAAGCACAGAGGTCAATGCTTTTCAGGCCAAGCCAAAGTGAGGTCAAGTATACACCTTGTACAATGGTTAAATACCAGAAAATGAGAAATCATGCACTAGTCACAAAAGCAGGGAAAGAACAGCACTAGCATTTTTATGTAATGACTATAATAGACTATTTGAGGATTTTTAAAAAAATCTATGTGGATGTTTATAAGAAGCATTCATTCTTTTTATGAGCTCTTTGGAAACATAAAATTATGATGGGTATAGATAGAATGAATGCAAGCAGGCTTTCTCCACTAAGGCCAGGGGAGAAAACAACTAGAGGACATGGGTTAAGGGTGAAGGGGGAAAAGTTTAAAGGGAATATTGTTGGGGGGGAGGTTCTTCACACAGAGAGTGGTGGGAATGTGGAATCAGCTGCCAGATGAAGTGGTAAATGCGGGCTCACTTTTAACATTTAAGAGAAATGTGGGCAGGTACATGGATGAGAGGGGTGTGGAGGAATATGTTCCAGATGCAGGTCAGTGGACCAGGCAGAAAAATGGTTCGGCACAGCCAAAAAGGGCCAAATGGCCTGTTTTTGTGCTGTAGTGTTCTATGGTTCTATATGGTATGAAGCTACGATAATATAATTATGACCTCCAGCAGGTTACACACACTTTAAAAGCATGTCTACCAGTCTGCGACGAACACGTTGGAGAAGAAACAAAGCTCCAATGGCTTATTTCTATATACTGAGACCAGATACTAAAAGTTGGATTTTAAACATGAAGAAATCCTGGTACAAATGTGTTGTAACCAATCTAAATGGCAGCAGATTTCAAATTCCCATGACATGATTAATGATCCTTTCCGGCTCTTTAACTTCCCTGTCCATATAGAAGAGAAGGAGAAAAGGAAAAAGTCCCGATTACATGAATTTGTAATCAGACGTGGTTTTGTGAAAGGAAAATTGTGCTAAACCAATTTATTGGAGTTCTTTGAAGAAATAAAGTGTGCTGTGGATAAAGGGGAACCAGTGGATGTACTGTAATTAGCTTTTCAGAAGGCATTTGATAAGATGCCATAAGAAATGTGATTGCGAAAAATAGCTGTTGTAAGGACTAACATAGTGGGGCATAGATTGGCAAGCAAAAGGAAATGGGGGTAAGTTGTCAAGATGTAATGTGTGGTGTGCCACAGACATCAGTACCAGGGCATTCAATTTGTTATAATTTATATAAATAAGTTGACCAAAGATATGGTTGCTCAATGGTACAGAGCTAGATATGATCATAATTTGTGAACACACAAGGAACCTGCAAAACAAGAAACATAGGCTGAATGTGTGGGCAAAAGGCTGGCAAATTGAATATAATGTGGGAAAATATGAAATTGTCCATTTTGGCAGGAAAATTTAAAAAAGCATATCAGCGAAACGGTGAGAGGTTAAAGAACTCTGGGATGCACAGGGAACCAGAGGTCAGAGTGTGTGAATCACAAAAAGCTAGTCTGTGGATACAATAAATAATTAGGAAAGCTAATAGAACATTACCATTTATTACAAGGGGAACTGAATACAAATGTAGGGCAGTTGTGATTCAGTTGTACAGGGCATTGATGAGACCACATCTGGAGTACTGTGTATTGCATTGGTCTTCATTATTGGAGGAGAGTATTATAATGCGTTGGAAGAAGTTCAGAAATGGGAATCTGGGATTGAGAAGGTTTTCTTATGAGGATATGTTTGACATGACAGGTTTGCCTCTACTGGATTTCAGAAGAATAAGAGGTGACTGACTGAAACATAGGAAAAATCCTGAGTGGTCTTGACGTAGGTTCTCCTATCCTCCTCTTGTGGGAAGATCTAGCACTAGGGCCACAGTTTAAAAATAAGGGATCACCTATTTAGGACAGAGATGAAGATTTTTTTTCTCTCTAAGGGCTGATAATCTTTGCAACTTTCTTCCCCAAAAGGCAGTGGAAGCAGTTATTGTTCTTCTTTCCCTTCCAACAGCTAATGTCACACAAAAAAGACTTTCATCTACTTTGCTACAAGCAAGAAAATTTGAAAAGCCATTGCCCCAGGAGGCACAACTGCAAGGTCAACTAAGCTATTTAGCAGGGAATCTTTATATGAAGGAAGTATATTAAGGGATATTTAGGAAGGTAAGGGATTTTGTTTGTATAACTAAAGCTGCCATGACTTGCAAAAATAATGAAGCAGGTTCAAGGGGTCGAGTGAACTATTTCTGCTCCCATGTAGTTAACTTCTCTGGTTAGACATGCCAGGCAGTTTCAAAAGATTTGTATGATGGCTGTGGTTGAGATAGCCCAAAACTGGCACAGTCAGAGGAAGTGAATTGTTAATGGTAGCCATCCAACAAACACACTACAAAGTAATTCCTTATTTTCAACTTTTATGATTAATACTTGTACAAAGTTAATTGAATCCGACTTTGGTTAACAATGTTCTTCCCTAATTTCATTAACATCCTACCTTTAAACAAATATCCTGCTTAGAGAAATCTTCAAAATCCTTGGTTTGGAGCTCCGGAGAGTTGAACAGAAGTTCCACGTCACACACAGCTTGGTGAAGCTGGCGTATCTCTGCCAGGTAGGCAGAAGGCATGTAAGAGGTTTCAGGCAGTATCCCTTCAGTCAGCACAGTTACAGTTTTCTCTTCGTAAGTACTTTGCTGGTGTGAAAATACAACATGATATTCAACAACAACAAAAAAAGTGGTTGAAACAATAAAATTGCATTATTGCATCAAGGTTGGCAAAGCCTCAAATTGTTGCAAAATCATTTGACTTATTGTAGTTAATAGTATTACTAGTAAATATGGCATTCACCTTCCTAAAATGGCCCTTCAAAGATTCCTTTAACATAAATTTACAGAAAAGCAATTTTCCTTTTCTAAAGTGTGCAAGTCAAGTTTGGTTATGGCAGTTAGAAAAATAGAATCGTACATTGGGTTTAAGGATTGGAAACTCAAGGCACTGAAACAAATGTAGTATTACTTCTGTAGTTGCAGAAGTAACTGTGAGTGTGTTCATACTAAATACAAAATCAGGGCTGGGATTCTCCAATTTTGTCAGCAGCTGGGATTCTCCGATCCCGCTGCAGTGAATGGAGACTTAGCTAAGAGCCATATTCTCCTTTCTTGCTAGTAGTGGTGGAACAGCGTGAATGACTGGAGAATTCCGGCCCAGATATTTTTTTTAAAAGGGGAAGTAAGTAAATTACTCTTTCTGTTTAGTAGAATTTGTAGCCCAATTTAGAGCAAGTTAAGTGCAACTTATAAAAGTTGTCCAAAGTCTGTGCCATTCAACCTTTATTACAAGTCAACTTACCTTTTCAGCAAACTTCGAAGTGATACAAGCACAGTTTTTTCCCCAATTTCACAAGCAATGAAACAGCCTCCATGGGTATCGTTATTTTGTTTAACTGGCATCAATTATTATTTTAAACAATGATAAGTAATTGGATGGACTGATATCAGTCAAAAAAATTTAAACAATAAGCCAATTGTTGTATCCTCTCACTTCCTTGCCGAAAGTTTGGTTGGATTGTTATTTATGATAAAGTGAGGGAACACTCATAATAAAATGGATTTTAACCATGTAAGTCCCTACATTAGTCATTCAGCTACACTATTGATATACCATATTCTACATTCTAACCAATTAGTTTAACAAAGAACATTTCAGATAAAAAAAATAGAAAATGAGTCAGGACTATAATGAAGCAGCATGGAATTCACTGGGAAAGATGTCAAAAATAGGTTGAAAAAATATCATGCAGTCTTCTGTGTCATTAAGATGGAACATATAATGCAGCATTTCTGAGCACATTCCTGTATGTGTTAAACAGATACAGCCACAAGCATCTTTTTGAATTTAATAGTGAAAATGGCAGCATTGTTTGAAACAACGCCAAGCAAAATGAACGCTATGTAAAGTACGGCTCAAATACCATGCAACTTTTTTTTCCTCCCACCCTGAAGCAGCTTTGTGAACAATACATCTTGAATGGAACACACTAAGCACAATTAGAACAATTAACAGCACAGAATAAAATGATACATTTCCTGTCAAGAATCTAACATGATCATTTGTTCTCTGCAGTTCAAATAAAATTCCAAACAAGATTATGTTAATTTCACCAGGTTACATCTCTCTAACTTCATCCTGAATGCTAAAAATAAAGCAATTGGCTCAAAAAGCACATATTTATCTCACCAATGCAAGGTATCATTTTGATAATGATTTTGGCACAATAATAATTCAAATGTTTATCCATTTAGGGAAATCAGGGTATATTAGCTTTATATATTAGATAAGGCTTGCATGAGAATATGGAATTCTCACGTGACTCAAAAATTCAGGTGTTATCTTACACTGAAAACAGATCAAGTCCATAGCAATGTCCTATGTTTCAGGGTGATATCTCATTATTGTTGCTATTAAATGTATTAAAAGCTAAATCACTGCATCTGTTTGGGGTAACTTGATGATTTCTATGCGCCAACAGGATAAAAATGTTACACGTTTAAAATTAAAGATTTAACTTGTTTTTCAAATAATTTGTAACGTGTGAATGAGTCAACATAAAACGAGGATAAACAGGAACGTGTCATGTGGCACAGTAAACAGTTTCTCCAACAAATGCATGTGCAATCGATTCTTATCAGGGCAAGAGTGAAAATGGAAGGGAATAACAGCAAAGCTGAAAATCTGAAGAACATAAATAGGAAGGAAAAGAGTCATTTAACCCATGAAGCATGCATTCTTTCACAATCTATTCATAGCTACCCTAATCAAAAGTTTCCTTCATACATACACTCTCCTCCAAATTCTCAGTTAAATACCGATCTATTGAATATTCCTAACTCTTGCCGTTATACATTTTTTTTATTCATTCATGGGATGTGGGCTTCGGTGACAGGGGCAGCATTTACTGGAATCACAAATTGCTTCTGAACTGAGTGGCTTGCTTGGCCACTTAAGAGTCAACCACATTTCTGTGGGACTAGAGTCACATGTAGCCAGATTTTCTTCCCAAAAAACATTAGTGAATCATTTGGGGCTTCAATCTCATACCATTGAGCACATAACCAGAATTAGGAGGAAAGTGGTCCAAAAATGCACATCTGCTGAGAATGGTTTTCAGAGCTCAGCTAATAGTTCAGAGAAGATTTATCATAATAATGTGGAAGAAGTGTGATTTTTCTCCCTTTGCCCTGTATTATTAATGATAAAAAAACACAACTTATTAAATGTCCAATTCTTTGCTGGGCAATATTGATCTAACCTCTTTGGAAAAGTTCTGAATGAGAGCAAATGGATCTATGTATTTTCCTTTTTGTTGTTACCTTATAAGGACAGTGCTAATAAGAGAACAGAGCACAAATAAACACAGCTAAATCCATTATTTAAAGAATGTGATTTGGTAACAATTGAACAATTTGACACATATTGAATGAATACCATCTGTCATTTGATCATGTGAAAACATTACTATTTGTGGTCAAAATGAGCCTAGATCTCAAAGCAGAGAGTCCCCAAAGGACTCAGCAAGAATTGTCCACTGACAAGTTGAACCATAAAAACTAGCAAGGTCTCACATCTCCAATTATACTGTGTTAACTGATCCCTATTTGGGGAGCCATATATCACCACGAATAGTGCTAATGTTTCCAGGAGGGACCAATTACCCCAAGAACCATGAGCTAGCTGGAAGTATGCAGGCTAGAGAGAACATGATCCAAGAGTTCTGCTCAAAATCACTGGAGGTGGTTCCATACTGGAAATACATTTGCTTGGATATTGGATCAGAGGATTGGCCTCAGCTACGACGTCCTGCCGATAAAAAGCCATCTAAAATTCATTGCCGAAGCTGCTACATAAATAATGGCCACTTAGCCAAGTGCAAGATAGCAAAGGTTCCTATGGAACTATATTCTGAGCACATACATTATTCAATTAAAAGAAGGTAGAGGAAAAAATGGTTTTACCACAATTATTGTGCCACTGAATTATCATGCATTATGCATTTTGATCATGCACCATTCCTGTAGATTTTTTGAACATCTGAAAAAGTTCTTTTTGGAGGATAGAAATGCAATGTTTCTGGGTTGATACCAGGCTTGAAGACAAGGAGGAAAGGAAAATAAGGGGGATGGGGGGACATGTCAGGGCAGTTCCCTAATTAATTCCTACCAACAGGTAACATTTCCAAGATTGGGTTAGGAAGTGGGTCATTGTCCACTACAGAAAGAGACAGACAGCCAAAGTTAACTGTTAAAAGGCCTCAATTAGGAATTAATTTTCAGCATTTCTTACATCTTTCAGGTTAAACAGCTCCCACCAAACGTACAGCCTACTACTTCAGTGGAGGTGTGTTGTGTGTCACAATCATGGTCCAGACTGATACAATGGAAGAATTACTCCTCCTGGCCAACTCTTACTGGTCACTTGTTGTTTGATGTGAACATGGGAACCACCTCTGTCTTCCCCAGATCTAACTTGGAGGAACTTCGTTCTCCTGATGGGGCTGCCAAGATTCTAGCAATGCAAACCCTCAGATTGGTTCAACAGGCTAAGGACAGTGAACTCAAGAGATGGCAAAATAGGTGACTACCTCTGGGAAAATCATGATGCTAGTCTCCCTGCCAGCAAGTACAGACTTAAGAACCTCATTTAGTCCTGATGTCTATGTCCCAAAGGCAGCATGGAAATGCTGTCCTATATTACACTAAGAATATCTCAAGTGCCCTTAGAGTCAATGACTTTTTGACCAAAACTTCTGGCTATTTAAGGTGCTTTCAAATAATTGTTGTTCTTTCATATTCTTACACGTAGCTAAGGCAAACTCTGTTACCAGCATAAGTGCTGCTTAGGTGGAATCTTGGGCTGTTTTGTTGAATGGAAGATAGTTGAACAGATAAACATCTGCAAAGTTTTCTTTTATACCTGAGAACCGATTCAAACCAAGATTTAAAAGGTCTTTCCTATCCTTCTTTGGCTGTATTTTTATAATTATCGATGCAAGGAGGATTGATATTCATCCACATTATCTCAATAATCTTCTTTGAATTACTGACCAAATGTGAAAAACAAACTTACCAGATGCACATTTTTTGACCACTTTGAGCAGTAACACCATACTCAGAGGTAATGGTACAAAATTGAAGATATGTGGCAATAAAGGTTTACCAAAGTGTCCACGAGAAATGTGTAGATGATATTCACACAAAATTGTCACACACACACACACACAGAACTAATGGACTGCACATTTGGTGGGAGCTGTTTAACCTTAAAAATGTAAGAAATGCTGCACAATCATTCCTAATTGAGACCTTTTATCAGTTAAATTTAAGAATTTTAACTATTCTGCACTACAAGCATGAATAGTAATTAGGTATTATATATAAATCAAGTGCGTACCAAACAATAGATTGCTAAGGAATACAGCACAGAAGGTAGCCACTTGGTCAATCATACTCATGCTGGCTCTTTGCAGGAGCTTTTCGATTAGTACCATTCCCCCGCTCTTTCCCCCACAGCCCTGCAAAATTTTCACCATCACACGTACATCAGACTCCCTTTTGAATCTTTTTACTAAATCTGCTTCCACTACTCATTCAGAATAGGAATTCCAGATGATGATAGCTTGATGTACAAACAAATTTAACCTTCCTTTCTTTTTTGCTTATTACTCTAGATTTATGTTCTCTAACTACTGACTCACCCATAATGTAAGTAGTTGTTCCCCACCTCCATAATTTTGAACCATTCTAATAAATCTCTCTTTAGCAGTCACTGCTCTAATGAGAACCAAGTGTTATCCATTGTCTGTCTCAGTGAAAAGCTTTATTGAACTGATACAAAGTAGGATTCAACAGTCAACTTGCCTGATCCCAGAATCATATGACTATAACAAACCAGATGGGACACTTATTAGGACTGCATTTCCAAAACACAAACATCCCCCTTTTCATATCGAACATAAGAGACAAACACCTTCTTTTTCCTAGTGAATAAAAGACACATTTGCATGCACGATTCTCTATGACTGTGAGTTACCCAAGTTATCCACTACACACCCACTGTTCTCATGCATTAATAACTGTTTGTTCTACTCATCAAACACTGCACTTGCACTGCACACACTATTTAAACTGTGCAGGTCTCTTAATGGAACACGTATGCATTAACACTTGTTCTTCATCTAGGTGATATTATTTGACTGGAATATGTCATTCTCATGGCCCTTGTTGACTTGGTGGCTATTTTGTTCTGTTGGAGATTTGTGGACCTCTGGGATTGATGGTACTTCTGTACTCGGTACAGCCTTTAAGATCCCTGCTCCTTGACTGGTCGTAGGCAGTGACAGAACAGCTCCACCAGCTGTTCATACATCGCTGTGGTTGAGGCAGTATCTTTGGCCATTCACTTCCACCATGTAGGATCGAAGTGACAATTATACTTTACACATCCCAAATTTATAGGCTCCCACTGAGAGCACGAGTATTTGTATTCTCGCTGGCTCCTCATGTTTTTCCATGGTCACATATTGATTTTTCAAGAAGTTCTTCAAAAATCGCAACTTCTTTGAGTGCCTTTTCAACTTGCCATTTGACCTTGCTGCACATCTGGTTGAGTTTTTTCATCTCCTGCTTTGAGTTACCAACTGTGGAACTGAGAGTCATTATTTCCTCTTGGTACCTTTGTGCTGTCTCTGAAATTTGTTTGTTCCATTCTTGCACAGCTTGGTTCATTGAAAACGTCCATTTATCATGTGTTTTCAAAGGTCTAGACTCAGCTGGAATCTTGCCCTTTAGATCTTCCAGTTCAGCTCTGATGTGAACATTTTCCTGTACAACTGCTTAATTCACCTTGGGCTCATGCATTTTATTGCATTGACTTGGTCAACAACATCTTGTAGTTTACTTAAATATTGTCTCCCTCACTCTACATTCTTTTGTCTCCCTTCTTCTGGATTTTTTGTTACCTTTCTCTGTTGACACATCCAGGGTTACCAGCCCAAGTTTTAGACTTGCACCAGCTGTGAAAAGTAGTCATTGCATCCCATTTATAATTCAAAACTCGAGATCTTTTTTCTTGCCATTGCATTGGGTTGTTTCTTGTGTTCTTGCATCAGACTTATTTGTCCTTTGAGTATGGGTATTTTCAGATTGCCACATGGAGCCACTTGATACAAATCAGTGAAGTCATTCTGCTGCATGACATACTATTGTTCACTTAATACTCTCACTCTATGGTCATCACGGCAACAATTACAAACCGTGTATTGCCTAGAGACTTGACTGAACTGACTTGTTGTAGGTATATAGTTCTTCATCAGACTTGTCTGCAGATATTTCTCCAGTGGCCATCTGTAAAGGTTTGTTTTGCTTTCTTCTCACATATTTGTGTGCAAAATGCTTCTGATTCTTGCAGTTCAAACTGCTTACCCACATGCTGGGCAATTTTTCCTTTCCTCTTTATACTCTCTTCCACAGAACTTGCATCCAGCCCTTTGTCTGCAATTGCTCAGCTCTTTTGGCCTGGCCTGTCTCTCAGCTACATGGTACATAATCCTGGCAGGCAGACGCTGAAAACTGCTGTCCTTACCCATGAAACAATCAGCTTCTCTAGCCTCCCACAAAAAAAAGAACTTCCTCTTCTACACCCTCTCCAAATAGGCAAGTGTCATGAATAATAAATCCAGCCAAAGATGTGTCAGGGATAAAAATCTCATTTGAAAAAAATAGCAAACAGCAAAAAATAAAATAAAGGGATTCCTTACACAAAAAAATTAATTCAGTCTCAAACTAGGACCCTCTAATAAAGAATAGTCCAGGCATCTTGAGACTTCCTTTGTAATTAGAAATGGTGAGAAAAGGGGTACCAAATGAGTGCGATAGGTTATATAAACAGTATCAAACAAAATCGCAAACAAATCAATGGTAAATTCCGATCTATCATTCTATGCTATTTTAGAATGTGACTATTTTTAAGAAACGCATACTGGATATATTATTCATATAACCACCATTTTAAAATATAGTTATAAGTTACATACTCAATAATAAGAAAATATAGGAAAAGGTTAATGTAAAGCAAGTGCTCATTTTCTAAAAGTAGTACTTCTTAAAATTCTGTAAAGAAATCCTCACCATCTATCTCACTTGCACAGCATTATTCTGTGAAGGGGATTTTAAATAAAATGCACACTTATTCAATACAGAAGACCAGAAACCACCTAGCTGTAAATACAGGTCAGGGAGTTGTACCTATTGTGGCTGAATGTCAATTTTTCCTCAAATGTATTATTTTGTACATGCTTAAATGAACACAGCAGAGATAGAGTACAGTATCACAAATACTTCTTTGAAAGAGTTCTTCTGTCACTTTATCTGTCAACACTTGATCTATATAATCAAAACGGATATCACAAAGACAAATATAAACAATGATTTTAAAATGTTTCCCAAAACTAGAGAAAGCAAACCCCAGAATTATCCAATTAGTGAACAATAATATGGTGAATTTCATTTGTTGTAAAGTAAAAACTGCAAGTCTCCAATTCACCATCCAAATGATCAAATTTAGAAATAATCGCATCAATTATTTCCCGCTGGCAATGGAAATTAGAGTGCTGTTCTTTTGTTTGTTTAGCCCCTTAAAAACAAAAGGTCAATTGCAATCGATCATAATGAAAGCCAAGAAATTACTGTTGGTGATATAGCAACAGAAACGTTTGATGCTTCGGCAGGATAGTCCTCCGTCCAAAACTGTAATGCAGTCATTAAATTGTACATCTTAAATTGTTTATCACCTCCATTAAAATAGCTAAAGAAGGAATGTCATGCAACTAAATTAATCTTCCATCCATTAACACTTTGGATAGCAATGGCCTGTAAACATCTGATGGACTGGCAATTGAGTCATTCCACATCTCATTCCTATTCTGGAGATCCTCTCTCGCTGATCCCTAGAAGATTTAGGCCAGGTGAGATCTGTGCAGCAGCACTGGAAGTGAAGACATGCCTCCTTCTTTTTTCACAACCAACTGCTGCAATGCAAATAAGTTTAAAGGTCCAGCCAGGGAACGTATAAGTGCACAAGACAAGTGGGCAAGATTGGCGGGGGGAGGGGTAAGTTTGATCAGGGACGATTTGATGCACAGTGGCTAGGGCAGTTGAGGTGGTGGGGTGCAGATGGTAGGGTGGTCAGTGAGGTGAAGGAATAGTCTGGAGTGGAGAGAGTAGACAATGGGGTGTAGGGTTGGGGAGAGCAGTCAGAGATTGGATAATTCAGCCAGGGGTCAGGAGGGATGTAGTCAGCAAGCCCCCTGAACATTCAGGGGGTAGGGGTGGGGAGGGCAGCTGAGGATGGAAGTGATTGGGGGGGCTACCTTGGGGGTCATGAGAGACAATCATCGGGGGGGGTTCTTTGTGAGGTGAGGCCTAGTGGGGGGTTGGGAGGATGGGTGGGGTGAAACCCATGGGGGGTGGGGGGGGGAGGTGTTAGGATAGTGCTATAATTACCCAGAAGCTGAAAGTGATTTTAATTCCTCTATTTTTTTTCTGGGTAACTACTTTAATAGTCGGAACCATCTGAAGTTTATAATTGAAATCACATTACCTTAGCACATATTCAGGGTGGGGTTGGAGTTGACTTTGGAGTTGGTGTGTGCCCACCAACGCCCCCACCCCCCCTCCATTCAGATACACCGCCCTGGAGCTCAGGAGTTCCAGGCCAATGCATGAAGGGAAGGACGGACGGACTTGCAGTTTTCATTATTTCAGGGCATCCTGTTATCACTGTTGCAATGCAGGAAAAGATAATTTACGAACAGCAAGGCGCACAAACAATGGAAGGGAAATCAAATAGTCTGTTTACAATGGCATTGATTAAGGAAAAGGGCTGATTTTGACATTGCGAGAATTCTTTTACTCTTCCTCAAATATCACAGAACGTCCTATTAGAAGCTCCCAAAAGAGTGGATAGGAGCTTACTTTGACATCTCATTCCAAAGGTGACAGAGCTGCATTTCCTCAGTTCTATACTGAAAAGTCATCCTGGCTTACAACGTCAGAACTCTGGAGTGGGCTATATACCTTCTAACTGAGATGAGAATGAAAGTATGGCAATTTAGCCAAGGCTTGATCTAGTTCACAATATAATCTTTTTCAGGTCAGGGCACAACACCTAAAAATAAAGACTACATCCAAATTCCTAAGACTGGAATATTGAGCAAGCATTCCTTGAAGTATTGCCAAGCATATATCAGCCAAACTCCCACTTAAGTGCCTCCTCTATTTCCAAGTGTGAATCACAAGAACTGAAAACAGCAGGTGCCTGATGTTGTGACATTTTATTAAAGAAAACAGCAGTAACAATGAAAGGGTTGCACTTTATTCCATATGTTACACAGTAGGGAACAGGATGCCGAGTAATAATCAAAACAATAACTGTAGTTAGGTTTTACTACAAATGATAAAAATTAAGTCAGTTTTAGTTCATTAACCCCAAATGCTGGAAATTCTCTAAAATAGCAGTCATCATGAAGAATATCATTTGCTTTATTATAATGCCTCAAATTCACAAAAACATCCCAAGGCATTACAAAGTTGTGAGGAAAATCAAGGCCAAAACAAAGGAGGGAAGCTGGCTGAACATTTGGTCAAAGACATGAGATCGTAAAGATGGAGCGGTTAAGTGAGGTTGGGGCAGGGGAGGGGGAGGGGGTGGAGAATTTCAGAAAACAAGACTCAGGTGCCAGAAAGGTCAGTTGCCAATAAGAGGGAGAAATGGGGGCACAGATGTCAGGATAACATGGGAAATATTTGAGTACTCTGGTTTTCAGCAATTCGTGATTCACAATCATCTCCACCCAGCTCTGCGGAAACAGGCAGCTTTCACATTTGAATAATTTAAAGCAGGCAGCTGAATGTGACCCACACTGCTGAAATGAGGGCCCCAGCAGCATACATGGCAAGCACCTCTTACAGTCAGAGTCTGCACATTCATTTCAGACAGCCTACACACTGTAAAGGCAACCTGCTGCTTCGAAAGGAGAACTCTTGGGTCGGAGCAAAGCTGTTGCTGACTATGGAGGAATTGGCTACAAGGAAGAACACACCAAGGCATTAGTAAAGGAGTTGAAAAATAGAGCAGGAGAATTATTTCCACAACGTGTCTGGAGGCCGTCAAAGCAAACACAAAAACGAGGAGCATGAAGAAGCCACTCGGCCCTCTGAGCCTGCTCCATCATAAGATCATGGCTAATTTAGTTGTGGTCTCAACTCTTCTTTCCTGTCTGTCCCCCATAATTCTTGTCTATTATTGATCAAAAAATCTATCTAATTCAACCTTTAATAAATTCAAAGACCCAATCTCCACTGCTCTCCAAGAAGAGAATTCCACAGACTAATACTCTCAGAGAAAGAAAATCCTCATTTTCATCTTAAATGGGAGACTCTAAGGGTGGCATTTTTCAGCCATGTTCACCCCAAAACTGGAAAATCCTGCTTGAGTTCAACGGACCTTTGCACGGGCCAACCCACCAAATTCCTGTGATTCCCTTAGCAGGTAAGATGCAAAACTTCCTTCTGTAGTCTTTAAACTGTATTCCCTTGTTCTACACACCCCAAGTGAATCCTCTTCGCATTCACCCTCCCAGGTCCCCTCAGGATCTTGTGTATTTCAGTAAAAAAACCTTTCATTCTTCCACATTCCAATAGGCATTTGGCCAACCTGCACAACATTTCCTCACATGATAACCCCTTCATCTTAGGAATAAGTCAAGTGAACCTTCTCTGAATTGCTTCTAATTTAATTATATTCCTTCTTAAATAAGGAAACCAAAACTGTATATAGTATTCCAGATGAACTTTACTCTGGCCCTGTACAAATGTAGCAATACTTCCCTATCTTTGTATTTAAGTCTTCTTGCAACAAACATCCATTTGCCTTCCTAATAACATGCTGTTCCTGCATTCTAACTTCTTGTTATCCATGTACTAACACACCCAGATCCCTCTGTAATAGAGTTCTGCTGTTTCTCTCTGTTCAAGTAATATACTACTTTTCCATTCTTCCTGCCAAAGTGGACAAGTTCACATTTTCCTACATTATAGATCTGCCAAATTTTTGCCCATTCACTTAACCCTATCTAAGCCTCTTTATGGACTCTTTATATCCTGAGGACTTATTTTCAAATCTATCTTTTTATCATTAGCAAATTTAGCTACCATATATTCAGTCCCTTCATCCAAGTCATTGATATAAATTATAAATGGTTGAGTCTCCAGCACTGATCCCTTAGGATCCATTAGGAACAGCTTACCAACTTGAAAGACTCATTTATCCCTACTTCTTGCTTCCTGTTAGCTAACAAATCCTCTATTCACGTTATACGTTACCCCATGACCATGAACTTTTATCTTTGACATGACAATTTATTGGATGCCTTTTGGGAAACCTAAGAACAATACATATATAGATTCCGCTTTATCCATGTTGCTTGTTACTTCGTAAAAAGTCTGACAACACCAGGTTTTAGTCCAACCGATTTATTTGATAGTAAACTCACAAGCTTTTGAGGGGACTGCCTCTTCGTCAGGTGAATGGAGAGTTCTGGCCTCGGACACAGCATATAAAGCACAGACAGTTTAGAGATTACTGATTAGAATGCGAATCTTTACACCTAACCTGCTGTTCAAGTCCTAAAGTGGCCGACAATGTGTGTGGAAGGAGCACTGATCACAGGTTAAAGAGATGTGTATTGTCTCCAGACAGCACAGTGAGTGAGGTTTTGCAAACCCAGGCAAGTCACGGGGGTTACAGATAGTGTGACATGAACCCAAGATCCCTGTTGAGACCGTCCTCATGTGTGTGGAACTTGGCAATCGTCTCTGCTCAGCGACTCTGCGCTGTCGTGTGTCGTGAAGGCCGCCTTGGAGAACGCTTACCCGAAGGTCAGAGGCTGAATGCCCGTGACCACTGCGGTAAGCGCAGTGCGTGAAGGTCACTGCGTGACCTTCGGGTAAGCGTTCTCCAAGGCGGCCTTCACGACACATGACAGCGCAGAGTCGCTGAGCAGAGACCGATAGCCAAGTTCCACACACATGAGGACGGTCTCAACAGGGATCTTGGGTTCATGTCACGCTACCTGTAACCCCCGTGACTTGCCTGGGTTTGCAAAACCTCACTCACTGTGCTGTCTGGAGACAATACACATCTCTTTAACCTGTGATCAGTGCTCCTTCCACACACATTGTCGGCCACTTTAGGACTTGAACAGCAGGTTAGGTGTAAAGATTCGCATTCTAATCAGTAATCTCTAAACTGTCTGTGCTTTATATGCTCTGTCTGAGGCCAGAGCTCTTCATTCACCTGACGAAGAGGCAGTCCCCTCAAAAGCTTGTGAGTTTACTATCAAATAAATCGGTTGGACTAAAACCTGGTGTTGTCAGACTTTTTACTGTGTTTACTCCAGTCCAACGCCGGCATATCCACATCATGCTTGTTACTTGCTCAGAGAAGTCTAATAAATTAGTCAAGCACTATTTCCTTTCCATGAAACCATGTTGACTTTCACTGATCCTGCTATGATTTTCAAAATTACCTCCTTGATAATGGATTCTAACATTTTCCCTCAGATATCAGGCTAACTGGCCTACCGTTGCCTGCTTTCTATTCGGACTATATCCCACCATCCACTTTCTTAAACAGAGGTGTTACATTAATGATTTTCCAGCCCACAGGAGCCTTTCTAGAATCTAAGGAATTTTGGAAGATCACAACCAATGTATTTATTAACTCTGCATCCACCTCTTTTAAGAGCCTTGGAATCCGCTCATCAGGTCACAGGAACCTATAGTTTTCTCAGCACATTTTCCCTGATGATTGTGATTAGTTTAAGTTCATCCCTCCCTTTTACCTATTGATTTTGAAGTATTTTTGAGGATTTTGTGTGTCATTTACAATGAAGGCAGACAGAAAATATCCATTCATGGTTTCCATCATTTCCTTGCTTCCCATTATTAATTCCCCAATCTCACCCTCTAAGGCATGAACACTATGATTACTCTTTTTCATTTGATAGTAAGTGTGGAAACTCTTAGCAGCTGTTTTTATATTTCTAGCTAATTTTCTCTTAATACTCCAATTTCTCCTTCACCTTCGTAGAATCCCTACAGTGGAGGAGGAGGAGGAGGAGGCCATTCGGCCCATCGAGGCTGCACAAAAACAATTCCACCCAGGCCCTCGCCACGTATCCCCATGTATTCACCCTACTAATGCTCCTCACACTAAGGGGCATTTAGCATGGCCAATCAACCTAATCCACACAGTTTTGGAGTGTGGAAGGAAACAAGAGCACCCAGAGGAAACCCGTACAAATACGGGGAGGACATGCAAACTACGTACAGACAGTCATCTGAGGCTGGAATTGAACCCGGGTCTCTGCCACTGTGAGTCACTGTGTGACTGTGCCATTTTTTTATTCTTTTGTCAATCTTTCTGGTTTCTAAAATCTGTCCAATCTTCTGACCTATCACTAATCTTCATAGTATTGTGTGCCTTTTCTTTCAATATAAGACTATATTAACTTCTTTAATTAGCCACAGATGGTGCATCGTTCTCAAAGTCTTTCTTTCTCAATGGAGTATAGTTTAGCTAAGAGTCACACATATTTCCTTAAATGTCTGCCAGTGCTTCTCTATTGTCCTAACTTTTAACCTATTTTCTGTTAACTTTAGCTAACTCATGGAAAATGACAGTGCAGAAGAGGCCATCTGGCCCATTGAATTAGCGCCAAATCTCTGATAGAATATCTTACCCTGTAACCCAGCACATTTATCATGATTTCTTGCCTACACATTTGTGACACTGAGAGGCAATTTGGCATGGCCAATCCACCTAACCTGCACACCTTTGGACTGTAGGAGCAAACTGGAACACAGGAGGAAACCCATGCAGACATGGTGAGAATATGCAAACTCTACACAGTCGTCCAAGGCTGGAATGGAACCCAGGTCCTTGGTGCTGTGCCACCATGCCTCCTTGGTACCATATTTTGGTAATTGTTCTTTAAGATTAGGACACTAGTTTCAACCCAACCCCCGAACTGAAATGAAATGTTACCATGTTATGATTACTGATGTCTAAAGGTTCCTTTACAGTGAACTCATTAATAAAATCTGTCACATTACACATTTCCTGGTCTAAAATTATCTGCTCCCAAGTTGGCATTAGAATGTATTGCTTAAAAAAGTCATCCTGAATGTATTCCATGCTGCCTTTGGTCATCTGATTTGCTTAATCTAATTGGACATTAAAATCGCCCATGGTTAATGCAGTGCCTTTCTTAGAAGCCCCCATTACTTCTGGCTATACACAGAGTTACCCACCATTTTTCCTAGCTTTTTGGCTGTAGACAACATGAGAAAATTCACCTTTGTCCCAATTACAAAGAATGATATTGTGACTTCAAAAAGAGCTATTTTGGTACTGTGGCAAGCGCAGGTACTTGATTTGATGTATTCAAAACATGGAGTTCGTGGAAAGATGGACATAAATTTGGGAGGTGATAACAAATTCAGGAGTTGACAACAAATTCAAGGACTTTGTTGAGGAAACAGAGGTGAAAGATGTGATGGTAGTTCACAAGGGTGGTGCAGTCAAGCGTTTTTTTAAAGGAGACAGATGATGATGGCAGATTTAAAGGAAAGAGGGACAACACCTGAAGGGAAAGAATTATTTATAATATTGGCCAACATGGGGACCTAAAGGGAAAGTGGGATGATTAGTAGTTTAGTGTAGGAGTTGGGTTAAGAGAATAGAAGGGTGATCCCATGGACACGGAGTTCAGAGAGAGTAAGAAGACAGATAGGAAAATAAGCCAGAGAAAGATTCAGGTTCAGGGGCTCGGGCATGGATGAGCTTTACGGAACATTTGGCCAGATGGGCTGGTGGAGGAGAGTGACATTGCAAAGGCAGCTGATAAAATGGTCTTGATCTTACTGACAAAAATGTCCACAAGCTCCTTGCACTTATTTTTGGTGGTGAGGGTGGAGGGGATAGGAGAGAAGGAGTTAAGAAAACATTTCAAAGGAAAAAAGCTGAGGGGTTATCTTGTATTTCAGGATCAATCCTGCAATAACGTGAGAGAAGAGTAGACAAATGTTTTAAGCGGTCTGTGTCTAAAACAGATTTTCGCCATATCCTTGGACTTAAAATAGTGCAGATAAAGGCTATACTAGGTTGCACATCACTTGTGTGTGATGGCATGTTAGCTTTTGCAGATTCCATACATCCAAGTTTGAATGTGGGACCTGAAGAGCTATGTGCATGCAATCAGTGGCCCCCTCCAATTTTGAGAATTCCACAATCCTGGTAAAGCCATGCACCTGGTTGGCACGGATGTCAGAAAAACGCTCCCTGAAATCCCTGGTGGCTAGAGTCATCTTTAGAGAGCTCTCCTTCTCCTCAGCACAGAGTTTCCCTTCTCCGCAGCTTGTTATCCACCTCCCTGTCATGTGCAGACTAAGACAGACTGAAAGCACAGCCCCCTAATTCTAGTGAACTTTCTGAAGGCTGGGAGAAAGTTTCTCCCTGTCAGGGTGCAGCAATATTGTTTCCAAAATCATCAAAACATGTCCAGGATCACAGCATAGTATTGAGACATTCATGTACCTTTATGAAAGTTTTAAATAAAAATCCTGATCTCTGGAGCTCCCACAACTTCAGTGTTTCTCATTGCCGCTGAGCTGTCCACCAGATGTCCTTTTATTGCTCCATTACCGGCTTAAATGGGGGTCCTCAGGTACATTGAGATTAGTTTTATGACCCTACATTGTTAGGACGAAAACTGGCTGGCTGGTCAGGTGACAGGAGTCCTTTCACTTTCAGTTCTGGGCGACAAGTTAGCTTTTAGAAGGGACAACAAGTTGAAAAGAAGTGTTTTTCTCTCTCTCCCTGTTCTATTTGGAAATTCTGCTGGTGGTCCGAAAACAAAGTCTTGTCTTTCTGAAGGTGAGAATCTGCTGTTGCTGGCTTACCTAAAGATAACCTGGTGTTCTGGGAAGCTGTTCTGACTTCAAACTGTTCTGAGTCTATCAAGAGAACTGCAAAATTCATCCAAAAGCACATGTAAGCATTAGTCTTTGCTGTGTCGAACCTGTTTAAAGTGTTGTTTATGGGATTGGTTTTGATTGGAACATCTTAGATATATATTTGTTGAGGGTTATATATTACTATAGTTGTTTTGATTTAATTTGTAATTGACAAAAATTCTTGCTAATTTTCTTACTATAGGGGCTAACTACATTCTTAATTAAACTTTGTACGATAAATTGTGGTCATTTGACTCATACCTGAAGTGAAACATATCATATTCCTCCTAGCAGATTCCAATGGTGCCCGATCTGAGGGAGCTGTGCTTGGAATCCCGTCCCAATAGTGTCTCCCACAGCCGGATTTCCAGTGTCAGTTCCTTGCCAGAAATTGGCAGGGAGCCACATAACTTATTTAAATCAATATTAACATATATTTTAAATACAATTAGTGGGCCCGGGACTGAAGTCTCCAGGCCTGCTAGCATCTCCCCCACCCCACCAAAATGGTTCACTCCAGTGGGGATTACTATAGCTCCCCAAAACCGTGCTGGCGTGAAACGGGGCAATCAGGGCCCCCAGAAATCCAGGTGGCAGAGTTGGTGCCACCTGGACATTGGCACCCCAGAAAAGGGGAAAAGTGCCAATGCCTAGGGGGAGCTTAGGCACTGCCCACCAGTTAAAAGGCAGTGCCAACGAGGCAGGGCCTCTGAGAGTGATCTGTGGGGGTGGGGGTTACTGTGGTCCTGCTACCAGTATGTATTTTGGGATTGAGCAGAGGGAAGGAGGCCTGGGATCAGGGCTGGACATCGGGGGCTGGGCTGGGGGGGGGGGGGGGGGGGATGGGGGAATGGGGGGGACGTTGCAGGAGATTGGGGCTGGTGTGGGGGTTGAGGCTGGCCCAGGAATGCATGGAGGAGCCCAGTGATCAGGCCCAATGGGGGCAATGGGCCGGTGTTGCGGGGCTAGCCAGTGATTATTGAGCTGAGCAGCAATGGGGAGGTTGGTAGACAGGGGCCATTGCACATGCGCCAATCTCAGCGCTGACAGATTGTGCATGCGTATTGGCCCGCTCAGCGCTATGCTGTCGGCCTATTGGGCAGGAATTGACTCGCCTCCTGGTTTCTGCATTGAATCATGCTATTGTTCTCTGCATTGCACAGAGTGTGGGAGATTCTTCTTTGAACTCCCACTGGAAAAGAAAATGTGATTAGACCAGTTTTCACGTAAATTCTACAGTCAGAATTTTTTTGGGGAGAATTCCCCTGACAATGTTTACTGATGCCTTGATGGGTTCCTGAGAAATCCATGGGATATGTCTTGGTTGCTTTTGCCATTGATTGTGCTGTGTCCAACCACAGTTTGCTTGTTAATTCTCATTTACCTTATAGTAATACTGAATGGCACAGCATAAGTTAGATATTGTAAATTGTATTTTCATCTTTCTGACCTTGCATAGGAAAGTTTATTTGTTTGTTCAAAAACCATGAGCTCTCATGGCTTTATTCTCCTAGCAAGTATCTAGGCTCTCAAACATTATCTAATTTATAGAAGAAGTAATTGGTCTCTAACCAGATCATAAGAAAAACACTGGGGTCTGATTCAGGATCATAATTTTTACAACCACATAAAACGAAGATACAACATCCCACATGGACCTAATACACTGGTTGTAAATAATCCTGAATGTCTCAATCCAGGTGTTTTTCTCGAATCCAATGGAATTAAAGTAACCTTTATTTATTTAAACTACATTTATATTTATATTTAGTAACAGTACTTAAAATAAACATCAATATATTACTGAAGCTGCTCAGTCCACAGAGGTCACTGGTCAGTATAAAATAATTTGCTCTATGGCAACAACAAAAGAAACAACAAACAAATGGATACTAGGGTGGGATAAGTTTTTTATAAAAATATCAAAGTAACTAATTGGTTATTTTTAACAAAACAGGTATGAAGACATATTCAATCTAACTGAAGTTACCAAGCCATACATGTGGCACAAAGCTAAGATGAAGAACATAACATTTAATTAAGTTTCTTCTTCAAAAGACATTGACCCAAGTTGTGTAAAATTCAACAGACCTCACCAAAAACTCCCAGTATTGGTTTGATATTCAATGTGGAGGGCATCACACTCTGTTTGATCTCCATACTCATGCATCTTGCATAGCCTACTTAACAATAAACTTAATGTAGCCATTTAATTAAGTGTTTCTAAGTCTGTTGTAATTGAAGATTATTGAGGTATATCCAATGGCAAGTGTGAATGACAAGGGAGAGAAATTCAGCATCATTTTGCAAAACTGTTCAGGTGTAAGCAAAGGTTGTGGAGACTAATTTGCATTGCAATCTCCATATTCAATCTCTTCCAGAAGTACACCACATGCCAGATTGAAAGTAGCATCCCACCTTTTGGTGTGCAATATGCCTGCCTGAAACTGGACTGAGGCACCCGCACTCAAGCTGTGAAATAAATCACCTTAACAAATCATATCTATCCATTTAATTAAGTGTTTCTAAATCTACTGTCAACAAGATTATTGAGGTATATCTAAGGGCAGGTTTGAAAGCCATTCACTTCATATGACAATGAGGATTCTACATTTATCCCTAAGTAACACTATCTCATGATTAGATACTGGGTACAGTCATGCTCCTCAACACAAATTGCCTGGGTTACCACAGGAGTTATGGTACCACCATACCAGAGTGGACCTGAACACATGCTCAAGTACTTAATTTATCTATTCAAACTGCACTCGGGTTCAAAATATCAGTACTTGACTTAATTCTGGGTAAAGGAAAGGTGAAATAATACAATCTCTGATTGCCAATGATATATATGGTTAAAATTTCTTAAACTTTGAATATCAAATACTTAGAATGCATAAACGTTGCTGACTGAAATGTCACATAAACATAGCCTGTGCTTGCTGCCAGCAAAGCAAAGAGAACATGAAAAGGTGAATCAGACATTATGTTCCCCTGTATTTAGAGAGATATGACATGCAAAGTAAGAAATCTGTACGAAATGTGTTTTTATTGTGAACTCAGCTAAAGGATGAAGGACACCACAGAGGAAAGGAAAATTGAGTAGGGAAAGTCAACAAATACATCACTTTATAAACCTGTGGATTATATAAATATATCAACATGAAGGAAAATGAGGAATCTCAACAGTTTCAATTCACCAGTAACTTCTATATTCTGAAAAATAACCACTAATACCACTTTTAAAAAAAAAAGTTGCATGGAATGAACCCTTTACATGGCTGGTTCTTAAGTGAGTAACTGAATACTGCTTCAACTCAGTCTTTAAACATGCTGCTCAGATGCTATGAGGGGATGAGGCAAACTAAAAAAAAAATGTATTTTATCTCTGTATTAATCAAAAACTTGTCAATCATATACTTCAGCTTTAGAATAGTTAGGTTTTGCAGTCCCTCAGTATATTGGGTTAGGAAAAAAAATAATTTTGCGAAGATGGAGCATCTGATAGAAACTCTCAAAGTTGTATTTGCTTTCAAAACAAACACAACACAACTGTTAAAAAATGGATCTTTCTCTTTATGCTAGTGTCCACCTTAGCAAACACTGCAAGCAAATGCTTAAAGCTTGCTTTGGAAAACTCACAATTTGCGGATAGTTCAACCTGCGATGTTGAACAAATTTGCTCTCAATGTCACTCCAGCGTTTGTTGAGCTGGATCAGCTGCAGCTCCAATGCCTTAGCTGCTCCTCTCTTTGACAGGCTCTGCGCTTGCCTGCACACTGCATTCAGGTCTCCTCTCTTCTCTTCCAGTTCAGCATCCATCTCCTAATGAGTAAAACCATAGGGCTCCAATGCAGTTAGCTAGCTATTGTCTGAACTTGTTGAAGAAAGACTAAGCAATGAAACTGAAATAAAACATGTTTATCTTCCTTATTTCAGGTTCATATTCTGACATGAGCACATCATAATTTTATCGTACAACTAGCTAAAAAGGCAATGCCCAAAATAGTATCAAACTTCTTTTTTTGAGAGGCTCGCCCAGTCACAAATAGCATTGCAGAGTAGTATCCAAGTGAGTTGAGTGGTCAATCTTCAAACCTAAACATGGGTGCTTTATCTGGAAAAATTGGATGTTTTAAATAACTAAAGCAGTTTAGATCAGATTCAGTTTCCGCTTATAAATACAAGTGATACGATTATTCTTCTCTCAACTAGCTGCACGGGGTTGGTGCATTGCAAACCTCAACGTGGCTATCAAAGAAACAAGCAACTGCTTACTTTGCTTGAAGTCCAGCATTGACATATCTGAGCTCCTTAAATAAGCTTATGTTAGCTCAAATTTCACATTCAGTGGTGTGGTGACAGAATTTATTGCTGACTTTAAAGAAAGTTGCCCACAAAAATGTAGTGTTCTCTGTGGTGTGGGTTCACCCCTTTCATGATAGCAGTTTGAATTTGACAGTAAGTTAAGGAGACCTCTTCCCACCCAGCATCAGTGATGTCATTAAACATGCCTTTCGCATTAAAGTATTCTTACTCGCAAAATCTGAATGTTTCACTTTAATTAAAATTTCATGGACAGTTAAATAAATGATCAGTATAAACACATGAGAATAAGGTAGAAGTTGAAATATCATAAATAAATGTATTTTAAAAAAGATTTTCAAAAATATGTTTCTTCTTTTAATTTGACTTTCCACAAATATAAAATTAGGTTTTCAAGGGCCATTGAAGCTATGAAGTGGTAATTGTGGTAACTATGAACTTAATGTACTGTTTGTTATACCTCATGCGACAAGGTGTAATATTTCCCAAAGTGTTCTTTCATAATGGCTAGTGACTTTAAAACCAAGCTTTTATCAGTTCAGTGATTTCAATTTGAATGGAGTCTGCAGAGATTTCAGAAGCGCAGCCTACAGGAAAGCATAGAAGCTGTGACAGCTACTTCTGGGTTTGTCTATGTGCAGATTCTAGTAGCTGCTGCCAGTTTTCAGGCAGTAATGACAGCGAACACTGACAGTTTTGCTCTTATTAATATGACAACCTGTGGGCCTTCAGTTTGCTTCAGTTGAAGCCAACTTTAGTGGTTCTTGACTGGGAACTGCCGGTCCAAATGTAACTGTAGAATATTATACAAAATACATTGCTTTCAAAATTACTAATCTGGATAGTGATACTAAAATTAGTAATAATAATCTTTTCAAAATTTAGAGCCCTTGCACCATAAGAATCATGATATTATAAGAGTTAAGGTTTCCTTGAAGCTGAAATAATGTTTGAATCTAATAAATAGCTCCCTACAGCATAAACTTGACTTTTTTTTTTCTCTTAGCTAACCTGTTACTGTGAAGTTTGAATTATTTTTCCTTATTATAAAAGATATCTTATATTTTTACCTTCAAATTTTCCGAATGATTGTCAAATCGACATGACAAAGGAAGTGAAGAAGCAAAATAAAACAATGGATCATAAAAAAAGTGATTCTGCCATGTACAAATAAATCCACAGAGATGTGGCAATGACAGTGGTGAAATATGCTCTGAGCAAATAAGTGATAGAGAGAGCACAGTGGTAAGACATACTTATATTCAGACAGTATAAAGATTTTGAAACTGTCCCTTAACCATTACTGGTTTAAAGACAAAAATCAGGCAATCTGCTTCCTGTAATAAATAATCAATTAAACAACTCACAAAGATTCAAACTACATTATTCACCACACATGAGACAAGTAACTCTGGTCCATCCTATTAATATCAGTCAGGAAATATCTATTCTAAATTCTATGTGGGCTGTAAGATACAACTAGTGGCAAATTATACATCCCAAAAGTATTTCTATTGGGAACTATAATGTTATTAAATTTAAGAAAAATCCGTTAACTTCCTCCTTCAAATCCTTCACCCCCTAGAACTTTTATTAATATCCATACTTAAGAGATTCAGCGATATTACCATAAATTTAAATTATAAGGAACAGCAAATTCATAGACACTGGGGAAAAAAATATAAAATAAATTTAGGTCCCTGTTTCAGTAGGATATGGGCTCTCATCAAAAATGCAGGAGATAATGCTTAAACCATCTGACTAGAAAAAGCACATTCAGAAGTTGAGGCGCACTGTAAAAGAATATCAACTATACCCACATCTTTAGTTACAAATATTTTTTCCCAGGTTATAAAAAAGAGAAATGCAAACACCTGCTTTTTTTTAAAAGAATGTTACCTTCATCTTCTGGTCATCTTTGGGTTCTGGGAGACTGGCTAACCTTTTCTCAATGTCATCCAACCACTGCAAAAGGTTGTCGGCCTGCTTCTTGTACTGATACCAATGTGGAGAAATCTCCAGTGCCTTTTTCCTCCTAATAGATCTTAAATCCTGTTTAAAATGCCAATGGTTACTGTTTGATAGCCACCACATAATAAAAGCACAACACATCAAAAGCACACATCCTAAGTTCATATCACTCACTCATTTCCTTTCTATTCACTCTTTGTTTAATTCTGAAGATTTTGTTAAAAACCTAATTGTTATCTGAAAGAAAGTTAACAGCTCAGGTTGACAATATTTCATCAACCCAGCTTTCACAAAAAGGCATCAACCTGATGCACGAAGCAGGATTTTCCCTCAGGCTTCAGGACCCTGATATCCAGGCCCATTGTAGGTCCTGAGCCTATACTTACAGGAAGTCAGACCAGTACAGCTATTTTCCTGGAGACAGCCTCCTGATTGGGCACATGTGCATTCGCATCCTATTCTATAGTTCTATTAAGGAAGATGTGCGGATTCCTGATGCCATCAACCCAATTACAGGTGCAGTAGCTCTACAGCCTTCGTAGCTCCAACAAGAGAGGTGGGTGCTGCTGAGGCAGGTGGGCGAGTGCAAAGAACACCTCAAAATAGGGGCTCCCTTGAAACACTAAACATTTTTTTTGGCATCGATTGGAGAGAAACCCCTCTACTGAGATCAGTCAGTCGTCCTTTGATCCCTATGACCCACTTTTTGGGGAATGGAGTCTGTCTCTGATGGTACATTGGTCTGCTGCAAAGGCACCAATTACATTAAAAACTGATAAAGTGTGTGTGCGTGTGTGTGTTTGTGTGTTGGGGAGGGGTGAAGTGGTCAGTGTTGCACTACACTATGGGAAAGTGCTGGCAGGACGGGGAAGTCTCCCCCAGTTGCGGCCTAATTTATGGCAACTGACTGCCACCCTCAGAGGTATTGATAGCTGGTTCACTTCACTCGCAAGCTTTCGGGTTAGCCCCTTCGTCAGGTGAAGGGGCTAACCCGAAAGCTTGCGAGTATATTATCAAATAAATAGGTTGGACTAAAACCTGGTGTTGTCAGACTTTTTACTGTGTTTACGCCAGTCCAACGCCGGCATACCCACATCATCACTTCACTGCCAGAAAACTGTCCCGGAAGTGAGAATGCACCTTGGGGGCCACCCCAACCCTTATCTCCACCATTCTCTACCCTTATCACATGCGCAGCCCCTGCCCCCCCTGCCCCCCCTCCCCCCCACCCAAGCCCCGCCTCAACTTGCCACTTCCAAATTGTCACCAAGAGACTGGAAAAATTCAGCCTGTTAACTTTGCTTATTTCCCAAGCTGTTGTCTTTGTACTTTGCTGGCAGTGCTGTTACCAAAATAAGTTTCTCTGCTGAGAAGATTGCTGAAGATGTCTAAATCTGCTCTTTAAGCTTGAGCTTGAAAGTGACAGATGGGAAAATCATGGGCGAAGTGCCTGCTATTTTCTCTTATCTTCTGCCAAAAGTTAAGATCCCAAGTGGCAGTGCAATCACATAAAAGAATTCACTTTATGCCAGCCTTAGATGCAGAAAATCAAGCATTTCCATTTCTGCAACCTGATCACAAATCCACTCATCCCACATGACAGAAGGGAGAGCATCCAGTTTCAGGGCACTCAGGGGTGCTACAGAAATGTAGATCGGAAATGAATCCTCAACATAAGGCCCATCTCCATTTTTACAGGGGTATTCAAGTATCCTGCCACAAATATGTGGACCATTCAATTAACATATTTAAACTGGCTCTCATGCTTAATTTTGAAACCCACTTAAATTTCACTGTTATTTCTGCACAAGTTACTCAGGGGTCAGGAATACTGGCGACAAAATGGAAGCGGGAGCCGCTGGTTTCATAACCCAAGAGGCTTGCCAACACTTTGAGAGCTAGCAGCCCAACAGCAACAAAAACAGAAAATGCTGGAAAATCTCAGCAGATCTGACAGCATCTGTGGGGAGAGAAATGTTTCAAGTCTGGATGATTCTTCTTCAGAGCTCTGATGAAGGGTCATTCAGACTGAAAGCATTGGCTCAATGCTCTCCCCACAGATGCTGTCAGACTTGCTGAGATTTTCCATCGTTTTCTGTTTTTGTTTCAGATTCCAGCATCTGCAGTATTTTGCTTTTAGCCCATCAACAAAGTCAGAATGTTTTCTCAAGGATTATTGATTGCTTTCCTTCCTGATCTTGGGCTGTCATTTCTGCCATTTACCTTCTCTCTCTCTCCCACAGCAGCAAACACCCTCTTCCACCACACACACACACTCAACCCTGGCCTCATCACCTTCTCACAGTCACTGTCTCTCCGTGGCCAATACCCCAACCCATATCCAATCCTGCCATCTCTACCTTCTCCCGATCGCTGTCACTCTTCCTTGTTCCTATTGCCAAGGGCATTGAGAAGGGCCCTGCCACTGGTCTCCTTCCACTAGTGTTCTCTTTTGGTCACTAGCCAGACTGTCCATTTGGCCATATGCTGGATAGAAATGGAGCCATTAAATGCAAATGATGTCCTGTTGTTAAGTTTGTGACACAGCAATATTCTGGAGACCATTTTGTGTGCGCGTGTGTGTGTTGGGAGGGGTATTGTTGATGGGGAGTGGCTTTACTGTAATGCATCCTGAGCTACTTAGAAATCAGAAAGACAAATTCAATTCCATACTCAAGAATGATCTTAGTCATGAATGGTATTGGCAGTCATGTCTGCGCCCATCTTCTGTCTGTAAATACCACAAAAGGGGCATCATCTTCCTTCCAGGAGTTATTCTTTATCTTCCCCTTTTATCAACTGAATCTGCTGAGCACTGAAGTCACTTCATTCTGTCATTTGATTGAGTGGCTACGTGCTTCCAATGAAAAGCCAGTTGTACTTGTGGAATCCAGCAACACAATAGCACATTATTACCAGGTAACAAATGTCAAGAAAGAGTTGGCCCTCTTACAACCAAGAGAAGCAAACTGGATGACTCTGGGGATGTCATCAGCACTAGTCTGTAAAAACCTGGAAGGGTAAAAATAGAAGGCTATGATAATTTTGATGGCTACCTGCAGTGACATCTAGTTTGCAAATATCTTGAAATCATCCTGCCACAAATGGCACGACATCCTGGCTCAGCCACAGCCTCCGCTGCCCCGGTGCTATATCCTAGGACGGTATACCCAATGGTACCAAATTTTGGTGCAATTCATGTAAGTACATACCAGGGGTGGAATATAGTCTCCTATATTCTTGTGACAATGGTTAATGATTAAATCAGCTGCTTCCTGCACAGCTCCAAGGTCCAAATTATCAGGACCATGTTACATAAAAGTTGAACATTATTGCTCCTTCTGGGCAATCATAATGTTATTAATAAGGTTAAGTACTTTTCCATCCACATTTTGTGTGCTTGAACAAAAAAACCCTTTCAAGCAAAATGGGCGAGATTCTTCGGCTTCCCAGCTGCATGTTTCCCGACAGCGGAAGTGGCATTTTGTTTGCTTGCAGTGGGATTCTCTGGTCCTACTGCTGTCAATGGAAATTCCCACTGATGACAACTCACACCGATGGGAAATCCGCAGACATGGGTGCGCTGCCGGCTAGGCCAGCATGAACTGCTGGAGAATTCTGGCATTTTGGAAAACAGAACAATCTGAAAACTTACATCTATTAAACCACATCTTTGCTTTTGTTATCACCTTCTTCCCCACTATCCTCAAAGTAAGCTGTATATAATGGACCATACCTATATGTTATGAACCTAATACCAGTGAATAACACAGTATTAATTATTTTGATGATCAAACTGCATATGATATGCATTCTTAATTCATCCCCTCAAAATCTAGCCTTTATATTCAGTCTCATCTTCAGGATTTATAGAGAAAAAAATCATTTGGAGACTTAGCCATACAATATCTCACTTTTAGACATTAGCAGCAGATAAATCATTTTGAAAAGTCATCTGCAGTGATTTTTGATGTCCAAAAAATTATCCAATTCAGGCAGAAACATTCCAAAAGTATATGAATGGAGATAAGTAAGCACATCAATTTACCAAAAGAAAAAAAACTTGCTTAATTCTTAGTTTTCTGAAGAATCCCGGTATTGCTGAAGTTGTTGATGTAGGTACTGTTGACTGATCATACCTTGAGAATATTAAATTTAGCTTGCAGCATCTGTTGTTTCATTCTAATTTCTTCTCGCTTTTTCTCATTTGTGACACTCTGTTGCAAAGTGTCTCCCATCTTTGCCAGTTCATTCATTCTTCTCTCATCATCTTCACTCTGCAATATTAATGAAAATCACATGGAACAAACAGGTTATACTTTGGAAACTGCAACATATAAACTCCTGCATTGCTAACTTTTAATTTGCTACCGTCCAGTCTCAGTTGCAGCACTTGCCCCCTGCTGCAAAGGAGTTTGTAACAGTAACTTGATCAGTCTGCAGTATCAGTCCATAAAAGTCATCAGTCACTCCCTTAACCCGTTTGAATCAGTACCGAGCAACCATTTGAACTTTCCCTTGTGTTAATAATAAATATAGTTCTCACAAGTAATAGTCAGTTCCAATTTCAAGAACAATTCAAGAAAGATGAGGGCATGACTGGAACATTTACTATTGTGTGGTACTGTCATTTACAAGTTGGTTGAAATTGTGATCTGAGGCAGTGATATTAATAATAATGACTATGGTAGTAAATACAGCAACTCTAATAAATCTATCATAGTAAAATATATATTTTAAATCAAGGAGAGAATTTTGTGATGAGTTAGAATTTGGCCCTTTCATTCAAGGCTATGAATCTAGCACGACTGACAGGTTGAATATGCTTCTTTCTGGTAGCTGTAAGTTCCTACGTGAAATGAGTTTGGTCAACCCAAAGTCACTTCATGAGAGTAACTGAATTAAAGTAAAAGGGGCTCACAAGTTTTTAGACTTAAACTCAAGTTTTAGATTAAAAAAGCTCTTGTTGCACTAAACAGTGACAAGGCATTCCAAAAAGGAGTACCACTTGATTAAAAAAAGTGGCAATTTTTGATTTTTTTGGAAATTTCTCAACTAAGGTGATAAGTATGTTAAAATATCAGATCACATGATGCAACTGCATTTAAGTTATTGCAAAATGCAATAACTTGAAAATTATCATTGCCAAACTTTGCAGCAAAATTGTTCTTATTGATAACTTTAGTAAAATTAAGTCTTTACAGCTTTGGGCAAAAGAACTGAACTCCAGAGGTGAAATGAGAGTGATGGCCCCTGACATCAAGGCAGCATTTGACCTGATGTGGCATCACAGAGTCCTAGCAAAATTGAAGTCAATGGGAATGAAGGAGGAAATCTCTCTGTGGATTAGAGGCACATCTAGCACAAAGGAAGATGACTATGATTGCTGGAAGTCAAACATCTCAGTCCTGGGTCAATGCTGCAAGAGTTCCACAGGGTAGTGTACTCGACTAGCCAATTTTAGCTGTTTTATCAATGACTTTCTTATCATCATAAGGTCAGAATTTGGATGTTTGTGGATGATTGCACAGTGTACAGCACCATTCATAACTCTCCACAGACTGAAACAGTCCATGTCAATATGCAGCAATCTGGAACATCCGTTCTCTCCTGTACTGTAATACCAATTGATACTGCTACTCTCCTCTCCCCACCACCCTCCCATCCCTCTCCTGTCTCTCTTGAACAGCTTGTACCAAAGAATATTTAATACCCAGGCCTGCCCTGCTTTGAGCCAGGTCTCTGTTATAACAGTAATATCATAGTTCCACTTGTCCATCTGTGTCTACAGTTCACCAATCTTGTTAACTACATTCCAATCAATCACATAAATGAATGTTAACCTAGATTTAGGCTTTTTTAAAAATCTTGTCCCTCACCCTGATCCCATCGAATGACTGACTATTGCTTACTCTAATCCTATGAATCTCTCCAAATATTGACCTTAATGAAAATATATCAGAGGAGCATCAACAGTTAATACTCTGAAAATTCCTTCAGGTTCCCATCCTCCTGCCAGTCCAGTTTAAACATTGCCTTAACAACAATAGCAAACCTCTCTATGAAGCCATTAGTCCCAGTCCTGTAACTCATCCTTCTTGTTAAAGTCCAAAGTCTCCAAAGGTTCCAAAGTCTCAGAAATCTTTAGCTAGCCCTCCTACTGAATTTCTCCAGCCACATGTTGAACTGCTTAACCTTCCCATTCTTATGTTCACTACCACATGGCACTGGGAGTAACCCTGAGAATTCTGTTCAAGGTCCCACTTTTTAATTCCCTTTCTAACTCGCTATAATCTGCTGTAAGGACCTCAGCTTGTTTTGTACCTATGTCATTGGTACCAATGTGGACTACAACTTCTGGCTGTTCACTCTCCCCCAAATGAAAGTTAATCTTAATGGCAGCTGCTCTGTGAGATCATAGAATTATACAGCACAGAAGAGGCCCTTCAGCCATTGAGTCTGCACCAACACGTTAGAAACACTGAACTCCCACTTAATCCCATTTGCCAGTACTTGGCCCTAGCCCTGAATGTTATGATGTGCCAAGTGCTCATTCAGGTACTTTCTAAAGGATGCGAGGCAACCGCCTCCTCTACCACTCTCCCAAACAGCACATTCCAGACCATCATCACCCTCTGGGTAAAAAGTTTTTTCTCTCATCCCCATAAACTCCCTGCCCCTCATCTTGAACCTATGTCCCCTCGTGACTAACGCTTCAACTAAGGGGAACAGCTGCACCTTATCCACTCTGCCCATGTCTCTCATAATCTTATACACCTCTATCAAGTCCCCCCTCAGTATTCTCTGCTCCAACAAAAACAAACCAAGCTGACGCAACACCTCTCTTCATAACTTAAATGTTCCATCCCAGGCAGCATCTTGGTGAATCTCCTCTGCACCCCTTCCAGCACAATCACATACTTCCGATAATGTGGCAACCAGAACTGCGCACAACACTCTCGCTGTGGCCTCCCCAAAGTTCTATACAACTCCAACATAACTTCCCTACTTTTGTAATTTATGCCTTGACTGATAAAGGCAAGTGTCATGTATGCCTTTTTCACCACCCTACTAACATGCCTTCTGCTTTCAGAGGTTTGTGGACAAACACGCCAAGGTCCCTTTGTTCCACAGAACTTCCTAGTGCCCTACCATTCATTGAATACTTCACTGTCAAATTACTCCTTCCAAAATGTTTCACCTCACACTTTTTAGGGTTAAATTCCATCTGCCACTTTTCTGCCCATTTGGCCATTCCATCTATATCTTCTTATAACCCAAGTCACTCCACCTCACTGTTAACCACCCGTCGATTCTTTGTGTCATCTGCAAACTTACTAATCTTACCCGTCCACATAATCATCAATGTTATTTACATAAATAACAAATAATAGGGGGGCCCAACACAGATCCCCATGGCAGGCCACTGGAGGCTGACGTCCAGTCACTAAAGGAGCCTTCTGTCATCACCCTCTGTCTCCCTGTCACCCTCTCAATTCATTTTATCAAATTACCCTGTATCCCATGTGAATTTACCTTTTTTACAAGTCTCCCATGTGGGACCTGTCAAAGGCTTTGCTGAAATCCATATAAACTACATCAACTGCACTATCCTTGTCTACACACCTGGTCAACTCCTCAAAAATTTAAATCAAATTTGTTAGGCATGACCTCCCTCTGATGAAGCCATGCTGATTATCCCTGATCAAGTTTTGCCTCTCCAAGTGGAGATAGACAATCCCCTTCAGAAGTTTCTCTATTCTTATTTCCCTACCACGAACGTGAAACTCACTGGTCTGTAGTCCCCTGGTTTATCTCTTCTTAAATAGCGGTACCAGATTGGCTGTTCTCCAGTCATCTGGCACTTCCCCTGTGATGTGGGTATGCCGGCGTTGGACTGGCGTAAACACAGTAAAAAGTCTGACAACACCAGGTTTTAGTCCAACCTATTTATTTGATAATAGACTCACAAGCTTTCGGGGTTAGCCCCTTCGTCAGGTGAATGGAGAGTTCTGGCCTCAGACAGAGCATATAAAGTACAGACAGTTTAGAGATTACTGATTAGAATGCGAATCCTTACTGTTGGCGAACACTTCAGTGGTCACGGGCATTCAGCCTCTGACCTTCGGGTAAGCATTCTCCAAGGCAGCCTTCACGACACACGACAGCGCAGAGTCGCTGAACAGAGACTGATAGCCAAGTTCCGCACACATGAGGACGGTCTCAACAGGGATCTTGGGTTCATGTCACACTATCTGTAACCCCCGTGACTTGCCTGGGTTTGCAAAACCTCACTCACTATACTGTCTGGAGACAATACACATCTCTTTAAACTGTGATCAGTGCTCCTTCCACTCACATTATCAGCCACTTCAGGTCTTGAACAGCAGGTTAGGTGTAAGTGGTCCACTTTGGCAGGACCAATGGGATGAACGAGTACACTATCAAGGGCAGGAGTCTTAGCAGTGTTGAAGGGCAGAAGGATCTTGGGGTCCGGATCCACAGGACTCTTAAATCGGCCTCGCAGGTGGAGGATGTGGTCAAGAAGGCGTATGGTGTACTGGCCTTCATTAATCGAGGGATTGAGTTTAGGAGTCGGGAGGTAATGCTGCAACTTTATAAGTCCCTTGTTAGGTCCCACTTGGAGTACTGTGCGCAGTTCTGGTCGCCTCACTATAGGAAGGACGTAGAAGCTATTGAAAGGGTACAGGGGAGATTTACAAGGATGTTGCCTGGATTGGGAGGCATGCCTTATGAAGATAGGTTGAGGGAGTTGGGACTCTTCTCCCTGGAGAGACGAAGGTTGAGAGGCGACCTGATAGAGGTTTATAAAATGTTGAGAGGAATAGATAGGGTGGATTCTCAGAGGCTATTTCCCCGGGTTGAAATGGTCGCTACGAGAGGACACAGATTTAAGGTGCAGGGAAGCAAGTACAGGGGTGATGTTAGGGGTAAGTTTTTCACTCAGAGGGTGGTGAGTGAATGGAATCGGCTGCCGTCAGTGGTGGTGGAGGCGAACTCGCTGGGGTCTTTTAAAAGACTTCTGGATGAGTATATGGGATTTAATGGGATTGGGGGTTATAGATAGGTCTATGGATTGGTAGGTATTGATGTGATCGGCACAACTTGTGGGCCGAAGGGCCTGTTTGTGCTGTAGTGTTCTATGTTCTATGTTAACTCACCAAGGCTGCTTCAATTACACCTTCCAAGTCCACCAGCTTTAATAACTAGTTTCCCTGCAAACTATACTGCATCCTTATTGGAACTATATCACTATTCCTCCACTATCATTGAGACAAAATATTGATACTCCTTTGCTGACAGCATTATGGGTGCACTGTACCACATGGATTGCAGTGGTTCAAGAAGGTGACTCCACTACCTTTAAGGAAGATTAGGGATGAGTAATAAATGTTGGCAGAGACAGAGATGCTCACATCCTGCGAATGAGTAAATAAAATATTTTTCTATTATGAAGTGACATGGGAGGGAAAAACAATGACTAACAATAATCCTTTTCACTGAAATATTTAAATTGCAGTCTACACAAGGTTAAAGCAAATTATGTAGTTTGTTCTGTGTTAGCAGAATAAGCACAGTAATTGAACTAAACTCTGGCATTAATGAAATATTGCCTTTTTCACACAGTCTGCAATTACCTAAAGGTCTTGGGCCTCATCACACTTTGCAAAAGATGCTGTTGAACATCCCAAGTTTCTACTTAGCTATGACAAATAGTTATTTTCCATTCTAAGACCTTTCGCTTTTGCAGAGCTCATCAACATTTTGCTAGATTTTACTCTATTAGTTCCTAATCATATATTTGCTCATGAATCAAGTGCCACATTTTTTGCAAACATATAGCTTTTACCATATTTGTGAACCCACAATGATCATCATTAAATGAAGTTCTTCTACATTTTTCCTTCTGTGTATTCTCTAATTGTTTTGTTTTTTTTCTTTATGTTTTTATTCAGGTTCTTTACCAATTTTCTTTCTTATTTCTCTGATAGCATGGATAAAAGCATGGAGTGAACTATTAAATCCCTTGAGTCTGTTTGACACACTATTATATTTTATCTAATCTGTATCTTGACTCCATTCATCCACTTTGGTTCCATAACAATTACTAATCTTGCCAACACAAGCAATCAAACTCAGTTTTCAAACTTTTAATTGACCTAGCTTCAACAGGTTTTTGGGGGAAAGGGTTCTAAATTTCCACTAACCACTACGTGAAAAAATGCTGACAAAAATGTGCTGGTTAGGTTGATTGGCCGCGCTAAAAATTACCCCCTAGAGTCCTGAGATGTGTAAATTAGAGGGATTAGCGGGTAAATATGTAGGGATATGGGGCTAAGGTCTGGGTGGGATTGTGGTCTGTGCAGATTTGATGGGCCAAATGGCCTCTTTCTGCACTGTAGGGTTACTATGATTTCTATGACCTCTGAATGGTCTAGATCTAATTTTAAAGCTTAATCCCTTTGTTCTGGACTCGAACACCAGAACGAATATTAAACATCTTGATCAATTCATCCTTTGATCTTTTATACACAAATAATACACGCCTGCTCAGCATGATTTACCCTTATGTTCCATCCCCAGCATTATTCAGGTAATATTCTAAGAGAAACTGTTCTCTCCTTACGTAACTTGAAAATTTTCAGATAGAGTTAAAGAATAAGACTTTAGTTGCTAGAAAAATGCTATCTATCTTATCTTTTTTTAGAAATATAATTTGACATCTGACTATTTCCAACAACTTAGATCAATAGTTTTTCTACAGAAGCACCCTGATACAAGACAATGTCAATGGATAAGTGGTCTTTTTTAAAAATGTATATATTACATGATCGGCAATTAGTTAAAACCAAGAAAAATATAAAAGACTGCAAGCATTTAAAAGTGTGGATTAATGAATAGAGTGACATCTGGTGTTATGGGTTTATCTAAGGATTTGTTGGCTTTTTATTCTGGATGAGATCTTGCTGGAGACAATGATCTCTTGTCCAAAAATGTTTATTTATATGCTAACTATTAACAAAGGCTAAATAAGACCAAGGCATAGTTGGAGCGACTCCCTGAGATGCTTCACAGTGATTTCCTCTCAGTGAGTGACACCACTGTGATAATTATCACATGCTCAGTGGCTATTAGAGTTAATATTTTACACAGGAAACTTCACTTTTGATAAAGGTAAATTTGAACAGAGATTTATAATTTTAAGAGAAATAATATCCATGTTTCAAAAATGAAAGCTGTTTTTTAAAAAATGTATTTTAAGAACAAGATTTGTTTGGAAAATTATAGAGCACAATTAATTCCATGAATTGTTCTGAACTGTTCCTGCTCCATCCATTGTAACACTGCAGGAAAGGCCTGATTTGTTAAACCTAATGGTTTAATTGAGGAATCGAGAACTAGAGGGGATAGGTTTAAATTAAGAGGGGAAAGAATTAATGGGAACCTGAGGAGCAACTTTTTTATACAGAGGGTGATACGTATGTGGAATGTGCTGCCGGAGGAAGTGGTTAAGGCAAGGACATTGACAACATTTAGAAGATATTGGATAGATATATGGATAGGACAGGTTTAGAGGGATATGGGCCAAATGCAGGCAAATAGGGTTAGCTTAGACGGGTATTTTGGTCGGCATGGACCAATTTGAGCTGAAAGGCCTGTCTCTGTGTCATACATTCTATGATTTTACGATGACCTTACTTAGTTTCTAAAAATTGCTACGTTCTTACATTGAAGCATGTCAGTGACAAAATTCACCAGTGAAACATAATTTACTATTTTAAGGTCCATAACAATGGAAGAAGTACAGGAAATACAAGATTTTCATTGAGAAGTACTTTAGCAAGGAGTGTAACAATTGTCTCCCTCTCCCCAAAGCAAAATGGCAACCAGATGAGAATTCAGCCCCTTAAGCCTGCTCCACTAATGAATGAGATTATCACTAAAATTCTACAGCAACTGCATTTCCCAATTTATCCCCATAATACCCTTAAGCTTTAAATTGTCTATCTGTCTCAGCCTTAAATATACTCTGACTGAGCAGCAATTGACCCCTGGTGTAGAGAATTTCTAAGATAAACATTGCTCTGTGGAGAAATTACTTCCCCATTGCTAAGCTGAACCTTTGATGCAACGATCAGTCTGACTCAAGTTTTCTCCCCAGGCACTTTGTCCACTTTGCTCACCTTATTCCCCAGCACCAGATCCAGCAAAGTCTCCTTCCTAGTTGGGCCAAGAATCCACTGCTCAATAAGTTCTCCTGAGCATTTCAGAAATTATTTGCTCTCCTTTAGTCGAACATTAAATACCCAAATGTCATTTGGAGTAAAGAGTTGAAAATCACAACTCTATTGTTCTTGCATACCTGTGATTTCCCTGCAGATTAGCATCACAGTCTCTCTCACGATATGGAGGCTAATAGAATACAGTCAGTCTGTGATCTCCGATACAAACAAATTTATGTAATCGAACCAGCTGACTCAATTGAACATGTTACGTTTTATTTTTGTTCACAAACATAAGTGTGTTTAAGCTTTTCACATGCTATTCTTATATCCAAGATCTCCTTTGCATTCACAGCTCGAAATATCTGAAGCTTAAACTTTGAATTAAAGGTGTCAGTATGGAGAAATGACTGGTGCAAACATGATTTCTGGTCCTACTATTCTTCCCATTTTAACAAGAAATAGCATTGCATGAATAGTGACATCTAGGGACAGAATATCAATTCAGTATCAGCTATCATTTTTCATTATTGTCTTAATTATACCAGTCTATTCAGACAGCTGTAATCGATTGTATGGTGTCCCTGTGGAAGGTCAGTGATTAACTCAGTATTTTGTCACATAGCTAGTCCTACTTTGTAACTTTTACTCAACTAACCATCTCTTTCTCAAAATCCCCTTCTTTCAGATTCTCTCCTTGTTGTATTTCTGCTTCCAATTCATCCAGCATTTGCTGGACCTGTGTATCAAACCGTTCCAGCTCCTTTGGAAACACCTGGAAGATGAGAACATATAATTATTAATCTTTATCTGCAAGCACATCTGTCTCCGAATAGGCCCTTTCACAGTAAAAACTGTAGGTGACCTACAGATTCTATTGATAACATATAGAACATTTCAAACATTTATTCCTTAGAATCACAGATGTTCATGTCAGTATGTGATTCCTGATATAATTGAACACAGTAATGTCAGTTCAGAAGCTACAGGCATCACTTCAAAATCCTTTACTATAATTACAGATCTTAGACAAGCAGTCAGTGTTCACAACTTCCAAGAAAAACTTGCCCTCTTCTCTCACACTTCATCAAGAATCAAAGTGTGAATGATTCCATCAATCATGCATGGTTGCAGAAAAAAGTAACCACAGCCAAGAAACCAAGCTAGCAGATGCGATTATTTGTTTAAGAGAACATCTTTATGACTTGTGAAGAATAGCTATTACTACTCATCTGATAGACTTCTCTTCATTCTTCTAATTGGGACACACCCACATGATCAGTAAATACATCATGCAATGAAACATGTTCTGGAGAATTTACACGCAGAGCACACATGTGAAAATGCCATCATCAACAGATGGCAGTTTGCCTGGGACTTGGTTTTCATACACAAATGCAAGTCAGTTCCAAATGTGAAACTGACGATGACAATGCATTTAAAGCAGCACATAGAGGAGATTTTCAGATTGAGTGGCAACTATGCTTTCATGGCACGGTATCAATTTAAATAACTCAACTTGCAAGCAAAAGCTTTAGATAATTGATGGAACAGCATCTGAGCAGTCATAAGCCCAGTCAGCCCTTCAACTTTCTCTACAATTCACTAAGATCATCGTGCATTATACCCAAATCCCTTGAGATACCTGGTTTCTAAAAATCTACCATTCTCTCTCTTGAATATACTCAACAACTGAGCATCCACAGATGCCTAAAATAGGGAATTCCAAATATTTACAACCTTTTGAGCAAATAAATTACTCATCTCAGCCCTAACTGCCTGACTCCTTATACAGAAACTATGACCTCCCGCAAACCACACTTGCTTGGTGAGGCTGGTTGGCCTCCTCCTCCTCCTTTCCTCATGGAATAAGACTTCTCTTCTTGCCCTCACTGCATTCAACATACTGTCCAGAGTCAAGTCTTAGATCCCAGGAGCAACGTTCCCACATCTTACCTCTATTGTCTACCAGGTTCTGGCTTTCCACTTGCATCTTTGCCATTCCATTCAAAGCTACTACTGCAAGCCCAGTTGGGGTGCCTTCAAAATTGAGGTCCTCATTTCTTTTCTGAGGCAGGTAATACCACCCCCCCCCGCCAACTCTTCCTCTGCACCATCAGTCAGAGAACCCAGAGGTGGGATGATGCCATGCTTTAGTGAAAAAGCTTTTGCAAATCCTGCTAATTAATCAAAACTATTTTGGCAGAGACTAAGTTGGTAAAATTTCCCCATTAACTGTCTGGTGGTACAGGGTGTAGACACCACTGTAGATACAGAAGTGAAGTGCAGGATGGACACAGCTTGATCTTCATCTGCTAGCCATCATCCTCACCCACCAAAATCTTCATGTGTTTGGACATTTTAATTGGGAATACTATTGGTGAAGAAAATGGGAGTTATGGCTGGGGCAAGCAGGGTCTGGGTGTTGAAGGCAGGGGGATGTGGAGGGAAATGACATGAATCACAGAGTTTTTCTTTCCTTTATATTACAATTCTGAAAAGGATAGCCTTGTACAATACATTCTGGATGCTTGCTGCCTGGTTACACGACTGTTGACATCTTAGGCTTTTCAGAAATCTGACAGGTAGGTGAAAACTCAGACTAAAAGTAACAGACTACATTGTGTAATCTAACCAGTTCCATTAAAGGCATAAACTCAGCTCCATTCAAGGCAATAAAAGATTCCATACAAAGTGCCTGGTTGGAATGACTCTGATCCAGGGGTTTTGCCTAATACAGTGCATCAGACTGTGTGCAGTATCACTTACCGACAACATCATGACAATAATTTCATGTGTGCTTTCCACGCAATGTTTCCAGAACATTCCAGGAATATTGTATGTTAAAAGTGGTTTGACGTTGTATTTTTGTAGGACAGCAATAAAAACACTGACAGTGTAAGCTAAAACACTCTCACAAACCCTCTGGGAATGTCATTACTGTCATAATTGTATTAGTAGAGCTTGAAAGAAAGTTACTTTCAGACAACAAGCCAAATACCAATTGTTATGAATGCAAAGAGGGATAGAGAATATGAGAGAATTAAATATAGGGATATATCACAAGCACTCAACAAAACCAAGTGGAGTCTGAGGTTAGATTCTGAGCACACAGCCTCTCATCAGGGATAGTACTAAGTAAATGAATCAGAACCAGATGCCAACTTTGAGGCCGATTTTCAATCTGTGCTCTCTGGCAGAATTTGCATTGCCATGAAATTAAGTTGAAGCTTGAATTAGTGATATTTTTGTCAGTATTTTAGTCTGTCTTTCTAGTCACAGCAAATTCCACCTTCATTTCATGAACAGATAATAAAACCTGATATACTACCATCAACAAGTATACAATGAAGAACTTTGGGAATTGAAAATCAAACAATTAAATCACCAGAAATTAGTTTATCCAAAATGTTTTATGTATAATTATGATTTTGTACACTCAAAACCCAACTAAATTGTATTTTGTGGATACCTTTGGAAACATGGAGTGTTACCAATTGATTTTTAATAATGTCGCAGATTTTGTTCATATTAACATTTTGGCATCATTTCACATGTTTAACTGTAATTCCTTCCAAATCAATCCTAGATGAATCGTGAAAGGAAAAATGTTGGTTTTGAGATTTAGAATTCTAATAATCGCAAAGCAATATGCTTGATATATTTTGTGGCTGAGTGCAGAAATGCAGTACCATGATTCAGATGTAAAGCTTTTAGTCTTGGTTGACCACATTTCCTACAGTAATCTAGCAGTTGAGAAGAGACAGCATTTCCCTCGGGTGACAAACATGAACTGAATTTAAAAATTTAGGGTTTCATAAAATATATATACACATGTAATCATACCCATTACACACTGCAGTCCTCTTTCCGAACTGCTACACCTTTCTCAAATCAATCACCATGGTGTAAACACTGCAATAGGCAGTTGATACTTCTATCCAAGTAGGATGAGTGCAGTTATGAGTTAGTGAGGGGCAGCTTGGGGGCGTGTGAGGTAGAAGAGCTCAGATGAGCTATGAGTAACTTTCAAAATGATATTTTGAAGGAATAGAAACAGAATGAAAGCACAACATTGCTTGCCAACTCAAATGAAAAATGCTGGGATAAATGACAAATAACTTTACAAAGCAATGATGAATCTTTCATAAACAAAACTGCAGAAAAGCTCTGTTCCCCATTTTTTAAGCTTAAGCAAATAAATACGGGGAGAAGTTTGTTGCTCATTGATAAATGCCGCCTTCAGCAATGGGACTCTGAAAACTGATCCTGCAAGGTTTCAGAACAACCAATTATTTTTTGGAATAGAAATTAGCTGACTGAATAGTGTATACTGGCAACCAAATGAATTGAGTCTTCTTTAGCATTTACAGTGCAACATGTCTTCAAAACCTTAGGTCTATCCCTGTGAAAGAGCACATCAAATTTGTAACTTGGTGACTTCTTGCCTGAGATGGGCCAGGAAAAAGAGGGGGATGCAGAGAGGAACCATACGTTGAGGTTGAAAGAATTGTTGATAAGCTAGTCAGTCGATAGGTTTCCTTCAGTCCCTGAGTCGATTTTTGTTGACTTTCCAGAAGTTTAAGCTTCACCAAAAGAAGCAAGACAGTGAGGAGAGTGAGATGGGAGTATAATATTTAGGTAAATCATGCAGAAACTGTTGAGCATATACAAAGGCACAAAGATATCCAGAGCAAACAGCAAATACTGCTACGAAAGTTAAATTGAGTCTGAACTTTATGGTCTGCTTGTGATATAAGAACAAGTGCATGACAAATGCAAGATCCAACTGAAAAAGTTTATCAAAGGGACCAAATACTCATAATGAGAACATTTTACTACAGAATTCTTAACAGAAGATTTCCTCCATTCTGCATTTATAGTAAATTCATAACTGCCAGTAGAAATAACATATGCTTAAAAAATCTGTTTCATCATTTTCTCTGCCATAAATTAAAAATATACATCCAGGCTATTTAAAAGACATTGTATATTATGACATGCTCATTTAATTGAAATATGCATGTATTTTTCTTTTAAAAATACATCAGAATTTCTACTAAATAGATGAAAATTACCAGTGTTTACAGCATTGAAACAGGGCATTCAATCCAATAGATCCACATCAGTTTTAATACTTCACATGAGCCTCCTCCCGCCGTTCATTTAACCCTCCTCAACGTACACTTCATATTGTTTCTCTCCTATGTGTTTATCTAGCTTAAATGCATTTATTCCAGTCACCTCAATTCCTCTTCATGTTAGCAAGTTCCACATTCTAACCACCCACTGACATCTTTCCTGAATTCACTTTAGCAACTATCTTTTATTTATGCCCCCAAACTCCATTTTCCTTCATAAGCGGAAACATCTTATCCACGTCTACCCTTTGATAACCTTAGTACTTCTATCAAGTTATTCCTCAATCTCCTCGTCCTAGAGAAAAGATTCTAACTTGTTCAATCTTTCCTGTTAAGTAAAAAGTGAGTTTATAAACTTATATTATTCAAGTAAATCATTTTTGCACTTTCTCCAGCGCTTCTATATCCTTTTTACAATACAAAGGCGAGAACATTTGCATTCCTCCAAGTGTGATCTAACCAGGTTTGACAACTTCTCTGCTGTTCAGTTCCATTCCTCCAGAAATAAACACCCCATGCTTTATTTGCACTTTTAAATTATTATTTTTAATGATCTGTCTATCTGTACCCCATATTCCTCTCATCTACTTGTTTTAGACACTTTCCAAGGAACGAGTGGCCTCTTTATTCTTCCAACCAAAATATACCACTTCACACTTGCCCATATTGAAGTTCATTCTCCAGTCACACGCTTCTTCAAGTTTTTTGAATATCTTTCTACATTTTATCTTATGAGTCCTCTATATTAATTCATTGTACAATTTGGTGTTGTCTGCAAATTTTGAAATTGTATTTCATATCCCTCAATCCAAGTTGTATATATAAAGAATAAACAAGTGGTCTTAGTGTCAATCCTTGTGGAACAATACTTGCAGATTTTGCACTCTAATTAACAATCCTTTGTTTTCTGTTTTGCAGCTATTTTGCTATCCATGTACTAAGATTCTTCAAACATTTCACCACAGTACTGTTACATAAAATACAGTTTCCATTATTGAAAGCTGATACTGATGGGTATATCAGTTACGAATCTCACAATATCTCTATTCAGCCAAAGCTAAGATCTAGACAATGTGACCAATGAAGTTGCAATCACACATGAAGTATCTGTCAAGCAGGGAGTACGATACTCTATTCTAAAACGACTCAACCATGTCAGGGAAGGAAAGCTCAAATAAATTCTAAAGATAGGGTCTCACAATAGATCCAGTTTAACAAAAGACAAAAACACTTTGCCCTCTCTAAGCTGATAATTCAAGAATCACTATTCTTTCTCTAACTCATTTCTAATTTCTCTAACTTCAAAACTGGAGTCGTTAAGGGCAATGATGCCCAATCATAGTCACACTTTGTTTATCAGAGCGAGTATCGTAGTAGTCGTTTAGAGAGCTAAGATCAGAATGTTAAGTCAATGTGTCAGAAGATGCCGTGCAGTTCACATCTGTCCAACAAAACAACAGATGCTCTTTGAAATTTCATACTTAATTACTAATGACATCCATCAACCCAAAGTCTGTTCTTTTGCAGCTCTGGTGAGCAGCACTGAGCCATCATGAGACCACCCCATCATTCCTTCCACTCAGCAGATGTTCTATTTTGCTCTAACCAACCGCTATACCAGGTGCTAACCAATCATACCTGCTGCTGTACCTTTTCCTGCACAGCGAGAAAACTCTTCTGGTTTTTCAATTCGTCAGGATCCATCAGGAATGTAACCGGGATAACAGATACTTGCTCCAGCACTGGTTGCTGAAAAGCAAGCATGTGAGGAAAAGGAAGTACAACTAAGAATTGGTTTAAGAAGAATAGGGACCCACATACAAAGGGCACAACAAATTCAGTGTTTTTACACCAGAAAAAAGACTTACTCCTCAGTGAACTCCACAGTTGTTTGCAAAAACATAACTTTTTACTGGGTTCCAATAATTATACTTCAAGTTAAAAAAATGCACTAATTGGCATTTAGCAGAAAATAAACATAGGTAGCTGTAGTACCAAAAGAGATATACTGCTAATACTAGAAAATTGAAATAGAAACAGAAAATGCTGGAAAAACTCAATGGGTCTAATGGCACCTGTGGAGAGGTAAACAGTTAAAGTTTCATGCCTGATGATGCACCTAACATATTAACTGTGTTTCCCTATCCATGGCTGTTGTCACATCTACAGAATATTTCCATATTTTGTGATTTCAAGGATAGCTGTGATGTTGGAACTTGTTTCCAAATTCAACAAACCGTGAACTAAGACCAATTTGTCCTTTATTTTCTTGAATATTCACCTAATTATCATAAATTTTGAAACATTTTTCTGCAGTCAGGCTTCAGACAAGAAAAACCTTAAAATTAACAATAGAAAACAGAGACATTGTTAATTTTGTTTGCCCTAACCTATGATAAATTATATGGCCTTGCAAAGTATATTGCAAAAATCTTGAATAACTCCCACTGGAACACAAAGCATATTTATAGGCCTTTTTCCAATTTTGTTCTGAGACTTATTTTGGGGAAATGCTTGGCAAAAAATCTGATATGGACTTTGGAGGTTCATGCTGGATAGCCCCCAAAAACAAACATGAAGTTCACAATGTACAAACTTTGCAAATTGATTGCAATGCAATGCAAGAAGAACACTGCATAGTGCTGCTTGCTGGTTGCTGTGTGTAGCCATTGCAAACCACGCTGTTCATTGGTTACATGCATCAGCAGAAGGACTAAATCATAATTTTCCCATAAATCTTAAAGCTAATCTGCATCTCTCAAAGGGGTGGTGCATTGTGTCTGAAGCAGGTGATGCCAGTCATGCAGGAAATAAATCTGAAACTGTGAAAAATGGGACAACATTGGTCCATGGTTCTTAGACACTGTACTGTTGGCATTGATGGTGGAAGTGAAAACTAGGGGAGATGTTCTGTATCCATAGGGATCCAGGAGATTATCCAGTCACACATTCAAAGGAAAATAGGAGCAGTTTGTCAGGGATCAAGATCTCATAGCCTGGATGTAGTGCCACAAGAAATTCAGTAACCTCTCACAAGGTCAGTGAACGCATTGTCAAATGCCACATTCCAAGAACTACATCACCAATTAATCACAACCCCAACACTCACCTGCCAACAACCTTTATCAATCACGCACCAGAAACAGCATTCCTAGCTTCACCTCATCCTCACACACTTAGCACTCCTGCATGCCTTACACCCATGTTGCACAGCTCACACACACAGTCAGCTATTCAACATGACAACTAGATCACCCAAACAGACTGCATGACACTCACTGACATACTTTCCTCTCTCTTGCAGGATAGGTGATGCACAACTGAACGTGACAGTAGCTGCCCAGAAGGGAACAGACACACGTGCATGTCCTAACCCACTTCAGGAGGCAGTACAGGCCAACCTTGGCATGAGGATTATTTAGTCCATGACTAGCTGCCGGGCTAAATGAACATAAGGCAACTGGATCATAATACCTAATCCTCTTTCTCACATCCCACTTCCTCCTCATGCCATAATATCTTCTGATTTACAATCTGAAGGTAGAATATGCATATGCCTCTTATTTCCCTTCCCCCCAACCCTCCGCTCACCATAACTTTACTCTTGTCTCTGTTTCCTTTCAGATAGCCAACAATTTCAAATTGATCAGGCAATGGAAGAACAGCTAGAGCCATTGATAATGAAACCACACTGTCACTTGATTTCAGTCTTAACCACCAGATCAAATACTGACTTGCCTTTAAATTAAGGACAGCATTGAAGTGGGTGCTACACATGCTGGGATACTGAGTAAAGATGGCCTGCAGTGAGGGTAGGTGGCGAGGATACTGCACATGTCAGTTCATTGTTAGTTAAAGTTGCATGAGTTCTGCTGCAGAAGACTCAGATGAAGGTTGCAATGGCATAAACTGCAGAAGACGGCTTATAGATATACGCAATGAAATGCTTGATACATCCAGGGAGTCAGCCAGAAAACCTACGGTCAACGTCAAGAAGCCAGGTGGAGCTCAGCATCAACTTGATGCACAGTTTTGCACAAAGCTTGCAGCCCATCTTTTTGAGTTACAAATGGGTGGCCAAATCCATGTGCAATTCAGCATGATGCAGCAACTAATGGCTGATATCTCAACTCCCAGTGGACACAGGGAATGTTGGCATTTATTAAAAGGAGAATGGAGTACAAACATAGGGAAGTGTAGCTACAGCTTTACAGGGCTTTGGGCCAACTGCATCTGGATTACTGTGTACTACTTCCTTACTTAACCAAGAACATAACTGCATTAAAAGCAGCTCGGAGAAGCTTCACTTGACTGATTCCTAGGATGAAGGGTTTGTTGAATGAGGAAAGGTTGAGCAGGTTTGGCCCATACCCATTGGAATTAAAATGAAAGAGAATCTTACAGAAATTTATTGAAACATAAAAGATCCTCAGGGCACTTGACAGGGTGGATGCTGGGAGGATGTTTCCATGTGAGGAAGAGGTGATAACTTAAAAATTATTGGTCTCCCTTTTAAGACCAAGATGAGAAACTTTTACTCTGAGGATCATCAGTCTGTGGGATTCTCTTCCACAGAGAGCAGTGGAGGCAGGACTATTGTCGAGGGTCAATGGAAGCTTAGACTGAAGGTCAACCTGCTCCAATAATGAATGTGGAAGACAATGTTCAAAGGGATTTGCAGGGTGCCATAGCAGTCCAGCAATAACTTCTAATGAATTACTAGGGGTTCTGAGGCACTGCTCAAGGCAATTGGCAGTGATTGCATGGAATACTAATCTGGTATCCTCTTTCAAGATGACAACATTCATCCTATCATGACCACCATTCTTCCAGCAACTTTGCAATTTACTGCCGTCAGTCAACCTGGAGGCTACCATCCATACTGAAGTGGTACAGTCTACATCCAGATCTTATGAATCTATTGCCGCTTGATATTGTCCTGCGAGAACTTCTGCATTCTCCTCCACTGAAAGTTAGCTGTCTTTTAGCAGCTACTGTGCAGGAGCAGCAAGCTTGACAAAGGCACAGAGAAAAGAAGCACTATGCCACGAATCTACTTAAACATTTTTTGCTTCATGATTCTGTAGCGTATCTTTTTGCGTTGTGACCAAAACAATAATATCGTAGAGTCTTCGAGGTCTTCAACACATAAGAGGTCCTTAGGCCCATCGCATCAGCGCCAGTCAAAAAAAGTCATTCCCTGGTTCATAGCCTTGGTATCACAAGTAATGTTATGAGGGTCTCTGTCTCCATCACCCTTTCAGGTAGCGAGTTCCAGACTCCCACCACCCTTCGTATGAAAAAGTTATTTTCTCACATCCCCTCTCAACCTCCTGTCTTTTACCTTAAATCTATGCTCCAAATCATCAAGCCCTCCACCAAGGACAAAAAGTTTCTTCCTGTTTATCTATGCCCCTCATAATTTTATACATTCAATCATGTCCCCTTTCAGTCTCCTCTGTTCCAAGGAAAACAACCCCAGTTTATCCTATCTCTCTTCCTAACGAAAACTCTCCAGCCCAGGCAGCATCCTGGTAAATCCCCTCTGCACCCTTTCCAGTGTTATCACATCTCTCCCATAAAGTGGATTCCAGGACTGCACACAGTATACCAGCTAATGTGTTGGTCAGTGACAGAGGAAAGACAAGAGGCAGGATTATCTGGTTCCACCAAAAACCAAAGGGATTTTGGTTGGGCTGCCAAAACTCCCATGGCAGATCTCACCACGATGTGGGTATGCCGGCGTTGGACTGGCGTAAACACAGTAAAAAGTCTGACAACACCAGGTTTTAGTCCAACCTATTTATTTGATAATATACTCACAAGCTTTCGAGGGACACCCTCTTCGTCAGGTGAACTCTCCATTCACCTGACGAAGAGGGTGTCCCTCAAAAGCTTGTGAGTATATTATCAAATAAATAGGTTGGACTAAAACCTGGTGTTGCGAGATCTCACCACAACAGGATCGGTAAAACCCAGTCAAGCAGTGGGAATGTTGGTGAATGGAAAATTGGGTTTGTACTAATGGGTTTCTCACTCAACGTATTTTTTTCATGTACAACCCAGGCAGGAAAGGGCCATGTTAGCTGGCTCCTCCTTCCTCTTGCATCTTATTCTATTCTGTGTGGTGTTTGCCTACTCTTCTAGTCATACTGCATTCCAAAGGAAGGTCTATTAGTGCATGAATGTACGTAGCAACTGATCTGTAAAGAAGTTTTGAAGTCATCAAAATGTCATTCAACACTTACCATACCATTCTATGTTGACCTTTAATAGCCTAATCAATTATAGAAAATATCAATCATCTTAGAATTGCACTAACACAGAAGAAATCAATCAGCAACTAACTTGTAATTAATTGATGATCCCTTTAAATAGCTACTGGGGCCGTTGTTGGGAGGAGGGTGGAGGCGGCACAGGGGAAGAGATTTTTCTTGCTGTTTATGTGTGGTCAGGCACCTTAGGTTAAGAGTTGTCAGATCTAGCACCAACATTAAATCAGCATTGCGGCCAGACTAACATCTGTTATACTCAATTCAACGATATCATCTATGTGCAGATCCACAAGAGATGGGTGAGATTTAAATGAATATTTCTCATCAGTATTTACTGTTGAGAAAGGCTATGGATGTAAAGGAGCTTGGGGAAATAAAAAGTGATGTCTTGAGGAGTGTACATATTACAGACAAGCTGGTGCTGGAAGTCTTAAAGCACATTAAGGTTGATAAATCCCTGGGACCTGATGAAGTTTATACCAGGACAGTGTGGGAGGCTAGGGAGGAAATTGCAAGTCCCCTGGCAGCGATATTTGAATCATCGACAGCCATAGACGAGGTGGCTGAAGATTGGAGGGTGGCAAATGATGCGCCTTTATTTAAGAAGGGCTGCAGAGAAAAGGCTGGGAGCTACAGGCCAGTAAGCTTAACGACTGTAAGTTGTCAGAAGGTATCCTTAGAGACAAGATCTACAGGCATTTAGAGAGCAAGGACTGATTTGGGACAGTCAGCATGGTTTTGTGAGTGGAAAATCATGTCTCACAAATTTGATTCAGTTTTTAAAGGAATAACCAAGCTTGTAGATGAGGACATGCAGTTGATGTTGTCTACATGGACTTTGATAAGGTGCCACATGGTAGGTTGCTGAACAAGGTTAAATCTCACGGCATCTATGGTGAGGTAGCCAATTGGAAACAAAACTGGCTTGATGACAGAAGACCAAGGGTGGTTGTACGAGATTGCTTTTCAAACTGGAGGTCTGTGACCAATGGCATGCCTCAGGAAGTGGTGCTGGGTCCACTGTTATTTGTCATTTATATTAATAATTTGGATGAGAATTTGGGAGGCATTGTTAGTAAGTTTGCAGATGACACTCAGATTGGTGCTTAGTGGACAGTGAAGGTGGTTATCTAGGACTGTAACAGGATCTTGATCAACTGGGCCAATGGGCTGAGGAATGACAGTGGGCGTTTAATTAGATAAATGCAAAATGATGCATTTTGGTAGATTGAACAGGGCAGGACTTACTTAGTTAATTGTAAGGTATTGGGGAGAGTTATAGAACAAAGATCTAGGGGTACAGGTTTATAGCTACTTGAAAATGGAATCACAAGTGGACAGGGTGATGAAGGTGGCATTCAGCATGTGTGCTTTCATTGGCCAGAACATTCACTACAGGAGTTGCAACGTCTTGTTGAAGTCGTACAAGACATTGGTAAGGCCACACTTGGAATACTGTGTAAAGTTCTGGTTACCCTATTATAGAAAGAATATGATTAAATTAAAAAGAATGCAGAAATATTTACTAGGATGCTACCAGACCTAATGGTAGACTGGGACTTTTTTCACTGGAGCAGAAAAGACTAAGGGGTGATCTTACAGAGGTCTATAAAATAATGAGGGGGATAAATTAGGTAGAGAGTCAACATCTTTTCCCAAAGGTAGGGAAGTCTAAAACTAGAGGGCACAGGTTTATAGTGAGAGGGGAGAGATACAAAAGGGTCTAGAGGGGCAATTTTTTCACTCAGAGGATGGTCTGTGTCTGGAATGAGCTGCAGAAGTAGTAGTAGAGGCCGGTACAATTTTGTCCTTTGAAAAGCATTAGACAGTTACATGGGTAAGATTGGCATAGAGGGATATAGGTCAAACATGAACAATTGGGACCAGCTTAATGGTAAAACTGTGCGGAATGGACAAGTTGGGTTGAAGGGCCTGTTTCCATACTGTAAACCTCTATGATTCTATGGCATTAGTCGCATGAATGCTTCCATCTTTACCAATAAGACATCCAGCACAATTTGCAGCAGAAGTATGTGCATGCACATCAGACGACAATCTGGTCCCCCAGTGGCACCAGAACAATAAGCAATATTGAGCCAAATATCAGGCTGCTGTGGAAGATTCCATCCCCACCACACCCACTACCACCTAAGAAATATATGAACATAAGAATGAGGAGCACAAGTAGACAATTCAGCCTCTTAAATCTGCTGAGAATGTCTGCCCATCTTATGAACTATATAAAACTAAGAGCCTAAAGCATAAACACAGGCCACCTGGACCAACTGGACGATGCTAGTGTGCATACTCCACCCATCCTTCCTTGGCTAGAACCATTACTGATGGATTTTCAACTCATGATTGTTTGTGGAATTCTGTTATTTACAGAACTGACAATGATTTTTTTTCTCTCTGTACAATCGTCACCACACTTCAAAGCATTTCATTGTATGTGAAGGGTTTAGTGATGTATTCAGGTACAATACAATTATGAATCTTTCTTTCAGCTTTCCCTCTCTGTGGCCTATTTTCACTCCTACTCTCTTCCATCTCATTTTTATCACACGTTGTGGTGCTTAGGTCCTCAAACTGATTTCTCAACAAATAATTTCCAATAAATAACGGTGAACCTGTGGCAGCAAATACTGCAGCAAATCATAAAGAGTGTATACATTTTTTAAAGGTGGTCTACGTTTTAGAAATAAAAACTGTTGTCATTTGAATCAAAATGCCAACTCTTAACAAATTCACACATTGGCTGCATGATAAAAAAGTTCAGATTTTATTTTGTTTTGTGATTATTAAGTACATCAAGTGGAAAAAAATGGTTAGTAGCTGAGAATGACAGTTTAAGAAAATATTAGATACAAAACTGAGTGCTAGTACTTATAAATGTTGCAATGACCATGTGACATTAATGAAAACATACACCTGAGATTGGCAATTGCATTTCTGCACAACAGTGAGAAATAGGGCTGAATATTCAACTCTAATAACAATGAGAATTATGTGAAGAAGTTTCAGCCCTCATATATGTCCCAAATGGAAATCCTCAAACCCCATGCCAGATTTAAGACGATTGCAGTGAAATAATCACAAGAATTATTTTTGAGCTGCTTGTCCACACCATGCATGGGTTAATGAAATTGCTGAGGTTTTGACAAACATTTATCATGCATGGATTAACAGGAGATATTTCAGCAGTGATGCAATGAATGTAGGCTTATGAGGAGGTGTAATCAAGTACAGGCTAATCTAAAATTGTTATTTGTGTTTATGGTTAATTAAAAAATATTAGACTATGTGACAATACGTGATACTAAAGCTCCCAAATTAGACTGCAATATTGTCATATGAATATTTGGCTCATCTATTTGAAAATGTCTCTCCTCTGTTTAAGGGAGTGTGTTTAAAATAAATGGATTAATATGGTAAACAGTGAAAGGTATTTCTGATTAACTCATTATGCAAGGTTCCCACAGCATAATTCGGAACACATTTTTACATGGTACAAAATGATCTGCAGTTAAATTTGTCAAGTTTAGTAAATTAGCGAGGGTACACTCAATAAATAGAGAATTATTTTGTTGTTGCATGAAAATCATTTTAAGAGTCATGTTAAGATTTAGTATTCAAAGAACAATTTCAGACTCAGCTATCTGATATGAAAATGCATTTGATCTGCTCTATGAACAGATCTACTTACCTTGCCAGTTTTTATTCTGTGTGATATGGCATCAAACCTCTGATTGAGCTCTGATAGTTTAGGTTCCACTACCTCCCTGCAGTGATCACCACGGTTTGTCATTAGCTCCAGGGCCTGGTCACGCACAGCATCCACCTTTAGTCTCATATCATTGAGTTCCGACTTCAGACGCTACAGCGAATGAGCAAGATATACATAGCTTAAAATTAGGGATTGAAATAAATACACAAAACAGGAACAAGCATTTCAAGGACAGAGAAAGGAGAGAAGATGGAGAGAAAAAGGGAAAAAAATACTGCATTATATTACTAAATTGGAGATAGGCTAGATTATTCATATTAACACTTTATCCAACTTTAGAATAAACATAAAACTAGGAGCAGGAGTAGGCCATCTGGCCCGTCAAGTCTGCTCTGTCATTCAGTAAGATCATGGCTGATCTTTTTGTGGACTCAGCTCCACTTACCCGCTCACTCGCCATAACCCTTACTGTTCAAAAATGTATCTATTTATTGCCTTAAAAACCATTCAATGAGGTAGCCTCAACTGCTTCACTGGGCAGGGAATTCCACAGATTCACAACCCTTTGAGTGAAGAAGTTCCTCCCCAATTCAGTCCTAAATCTGCTTCGCCTTATTTTGAGGCTATGCCCCCTAGTTCACCCACCAGTGGAAACAACTTCCCTGCTTCTATCTTGTCTATTCCCTTCATAATCTCATATGTTTCTATATGATCTTCCTTCATTCTTCTGAATTCCAATGAGTATAGCCTCCGTCTACTCAGTGTCTCCTCATAAGCTAATCCTCTCAACTCCGGAATCAACCTAGTGAATCTCCTCTGCACCCACTCCAGTGCCAGTATATCCTTTCTCAAGTAAGGAGACCAAAATTGTGCACAGTACTCCAGGTGTGGCCTCAGAAGCACCTTATATAGCTGCAACAGAATCTCACTGTTTTTAAACTCCATCCCGCTAGCAATGAAGGACAAAATTCCATTTGCCTTCTTAATTACCTACTGCACCTGCAAACCAACTCCTTGAGATTCCTGCACAAGGACACCGAGGTCTCTCTGCACAGCAGCATGCTGCAATTTTTTACCATTCAAATAATAGTCCATTTGCTGTTATTCCTACCAAAATGGATGACTTCACATTAACCAACGTTGTACTCCATCTGCCAGATCCTCACCCATTCACTTAGATTATTTATATCCCTTTGCAGACGTTCAGCATCCTCTGCACTCTTTGCTCTTCCAGCCATCTTAGTGTCACCTGCAAATTTTGACACACTACACGTGGTCCCCAACTCCAAACCACCTATATAAATCGTAAACAATTGCAGTGCCAACACTGACCCCTGCGGCACACCACTAGTCACTAATCGCCAACCAGAAAAATACCAATTTACCCCCACTCTTTGCTTTCTGTTATTTAACCAATCCTCTATCCATGCCAATATAGTACCCGTAACACTATGCACCTTTATCTTATGTAGCAGCCTTTGGTGCAGCACCTTGTCAAATGCCTTCTGGAAATCCAGATACACTACATCCACAGGTTCCCCATTGTCCACTGCACATGTAATGTTCTCAAAGAATTCCACTGGAGGGGTGCAGAGGAGATTCACTAGGTTAATTCTGGAGTTGAGAGGATTAGCTTATGAGGAGAGACTGAGTAGACTGGGGTTATACTCATTAGAATTTAGAAGAACGAGGAGAGATTTTATAGAAACATATAAGAGTATGAAGCAAATAGATAAGCTAGAAGCAGGGAAGTTGTTCCCAATGGCAGGTGAAACTAGAACTAGGGGGCATAGCCTCAAAATAAGGGGAAGCAGATTTAGGACTGATTTGAGGAGGAACTTCTTTACCCCCAAAGGGTTGTGAATCTGTGGAATTCCCTGCCCAGTGAAGCAGTTGAGGCTATCTCATTGAATGTTTTTAAGGCAAAGGTAGATAATTTTTTGAACAGTAAGAGAATTAAAGGTCATGGTCAATTAAACATGACCTACCCTTCATGAATCCATTCTGAGTCTTACCAATAGGACAATTTATACCCCGATGTCTCGCTATTTCTTCCTTGATGATAGATTCAAGCATTCTCCCTACTACAGAAGTTAAGCTAACCGCTCTATAGTTACCTGCCTTTTGTCTACCTCCTTTTTTAACAGTGACATCACATTTACTGTTTTCCCATCTGCGGTTGATAAAGAAAGAACGATCCTGCTGTAGTTCAGTTTACAGTTTGAGACTAATATCTGTTCAGCAAAATGTCAAAAGGGTCATGTTTTACAGCCAATTCTACATAGCATTTCAGCCAGAGAAATGCAGCAATCATCTGTGTATAAAGCTCTGCTTGTTGGATTCAGCAAAGAACCAGCAAATGAGAAAGATTAGAAATGAGGATGACAACACCTGTCACTGGTCAGGTCTACTGCAGCCAATATGAAAGCAGCATAATGGGAGAATGACTCAACAAAACATGTCGTTGAGGTTGCACTAATAACAGAGATGAATCTGTCATCACCATCTGGCAAAGGCACCCAATTTTCATTCAACTGATTTCAATGGTTCAGGAAATCCACCCAGGAGGTGGAAACAAAAATCAATGCCAAAGTTGAGCTTCTGCGATGCTAGCTGCCAGAATGTATTCACAATATTTTAGCCTTCTCAGCTGCATACACCATTCCCACTAAAATTCCAATGGTTTAAAATTTAATAAAGGAAAATTGGTGTAAAAACTGCTGCAATGTATCTTTCTTTTAAGTTAATTTGCTTTTCTTCCTAATGGACATCTTACTAAGATTTATATTACCTTTATAAATAAGGAAAATTTTAAAAAATCAGGGATGTGCCTACCAAGTGAAGGCCAGCATTTTTTGTCCATCTATCATTAACCTTGAGAAGGAGATGGTGAGCTTCGTTTTTGAACACTGCTATCCACTTATAGCAGCTTTGATATGACTGTATATTTTGTTAAGCTGTTTCAAAGGACAGTTAAGAGTCAACTAGTCTACAGTCATATACAGGCACAGATCAGGTATGGTTGATAGGTTTCCCTTTACTTTTGTAGTTAGTAAGCCGGTGAGAGCTTACAACATTCTGGCAGCTTCACGATCACCATTATTGATGTTAACTTTTTATTGCAAATTGACTAAAATAACTGTGCTAGGATTTGAACTCATGACTCTCGATCATTAGTCCTCATCTGAGGACTACTAATTCAATGGCATAACTACTTTTCATATTTGACCTGTCCTTCTTCACTTATTTAACAGTAACACAACAACTTTTTTCATTCTGAATATCTAACAAAATACTTTGGTGTTTAATCTATGACAATTTTTCAGATATATTTTCCAAATAAATTAACTATTAATAATTAGATAATACTTGGAACACAAGAACGGCGTACACCACACAGCCAATCAAGCTTACTCTACCATTCTCCCATGGGGAGGTGATGACCTAGTAGTATCATCACTTGACTATTAGTCCAGAAACTCAGCTAATGTTCTGGGGCTCTGGGTTTGAATCCTACCACAACAGATGGTTTAATTTGAATTCAATAAAAAACATCTGGAATTAAGAATCTACTGATGATCATGAAACTATTGTTAATTGTCACAAAATCCTAAGTGGTTCACTAATGTCCTTTTAGGAAGGATATCTGGCGTCCTTACCAGAGCTACAGCAATGTGGTTGACTCTCAACTGCACTCTGAAATGGCCTAGCAAGCCATTCAGTACAAGGACAACTATAAATGGGCAATAAATGCTGGCCAGCCAGCGATGTTGAATAAAAAATATATGATCACGGCTGATCTTGGTCTTCAACTGCATTTTCCCAGCCACTCCCTTTGATTCCACGGGCGACCAAAAAACTGTCAATCCCAGCCTTAAATATATTCAATGATGGCCCATCCACAACTCTCTGGGTAAAGAATTCCTTGACATGAGGTAATTTCTCCGCACCTCAGTCCTAAATTATTGGTCCTTTATCCTGAGACTGTGCTCATGTTTTAAATTTCTTGACCCATGGAAACAATCTCTCAGCATTCCAAGTCCATACATTTGCTAGTGTTCTTGCCTAGGCTAGAATATAAATTGAAAAAGCTCCTTAACTGTTTGATACTGAAGCATGAATCATTCTAGTATCCTTCATGAATGATTAGATCTCAAATAAGATTTCATCACCAATGAGTGCAGGCACCAGAATGTTATAAAACACCTTACATGGGATGATATTGGAAAAAAGTATGTTTTTGAGGGAGGAGTGGAAAGCAAACAAATACCTCCTGTTAAATAGTACCATAAAGAACAGTGGGAACATGTTATCAGAACCAATCATTTATAACCTGATGTCACTTCAGTCAGCTTTACATATTCAGGTTAAATCACTGCTCACATTCACAATCAGAAATCGAGTTTCAAAGATGAATGGGGACATATTAATGCCTCAGTTAGAAAAGATAAATAATACAAAATACAAAATCTTGAAGATATTTCTTGATACCTTCAATACCTCCTCCTTCTGTCCAACCTTCTGTTTCTCAGATTCATCTAATAAGATTTCAGCACGATACATCCAAGCTGTGATTTGGGCAACATTCTGGTCAAAGTTTTCCATTTGCTTCTGGTATTCCTGTGTTACAATTGAATATGATTAAGTCATTTTTGATGTTTAAAAAACTGTATATTACTCAATTTTACTCTATTTTTTCCTTCCCCTCTTTCATTTAACACAAGCCATTTGCAACTTTTTGGCTCAAATTAGGGGCACATGACCCGCTCACAGATTTCTGTTGATACTCTTGAGTCGGTCATTTAAAGTATACCACAGTGGCCAATATTCACGGGTAGCCATAATATACTGTGACCTAGAGGCACATTCCCTCTTCATTATATGGTTTCCTGGAATTTTAACCAGTTGTTTGGGGATTGTATTTCACAATTCCAATTGTTTTTTTACTAGTTCCACTGTTTTAAGATAACTAAGTAAATCAAATTTCAGCTTCATTTTATTCTAATTGCCTGATCTGTGATGTTTACTTATGTTTAGGAGGCCGTATCCAGCAGTTCCATCAATTTTGCGGTGCCAATCACAAATTAGTTATCTTGCTCAATGACTCTAATTTTCTACACAAGCCACTCATAGAATTGAAGAATTGCCATGTAGAGAATTAGGAGTCTGAATCTGCCTCCATTCCTTGGCATAGAGCACTGATTCTATGGTTTGCCAATTTTATCATGCCATCTTATAATTTACATTTTAAATGGACATCAGCCCTCTTATTAAAATATCACATCCATCATCACAACATTATTTCAGGGCTGCAAAAAATTTTGGTTACAATCCTTGGGATCAATTAGCACAAAACATTTGGAAATAGAACAGATTCAAGATCAATTATTAAAAAACTCAATCATTTTTAAGCGAGTAAAAATAATTAGATGGGCTACATATTTTACAAAGCATGACTGTTAATGAGATACAATGATAATTCCTCCACAGGGAATTTGGCTGTAGGTTATTACACTGCACATCAAGGGCTTTACACACAGCGTGTTTCCATTTATCTGGCTTCCAAGACTATGAACAGCTAATGGCCCTAATTGTCAAATATCTTTCTGGCCAATAATTTCTGTCTATCCAAGTATTCTGCAAAGATATTTATAGAACTCGACAATCAAGTCAATTGGTGAGTGAAATGGATAATAATCACAGCAATTCCAATTTTTCTTTCAATGACTAATGGACATATTTTCCTCCCGATGTTAATTTGAAAGAAAATGATCAATAAATAGATGATGCATCTTGCAGAACGAAGAACAACATTAAAGACTTTTCCCTAACTCAAGCAATTCAAGACAAATCTGTTGAGGATTATTAAGGTCTAAGTGAGAGTCTTTCCTGAGAAAAACATGTAGAATTCCATAGAGTGGGATGTTAATGATATTCACGTGTCAAGAATATTCAACCATTAGGAAGGACAAGAAGGAAGGTAAATGAGGTGGTGCTGCATTGATAACAAGGGATGGGATCAATATGTGAGTAAGGGAGGATCTCAGATCAGAAGAACAAAATGTGGAATCTGTTTGCGTAGAGCAATGAAACAGCAAGAGACACAAACATTGGTAAGAGCTTAGGGTCATAAAACCGTGGTGGCAGTGTGGTGTAAGATTTTGAGAATTATACCAAATTTTATAATCTGCAATATCTATGGATTTTATCCTGTAAGCACAGTTTAAAATTAAGTGGTTCAGTTCTGACTTGTTGGGCAATTAACAGTCAAGATGGTCGGGGAAACAGGGAAAGCAGATGTGTGTGAAGAAACAAATTTGTTTTACTGTTTTATGATGGGGCTAAATTGAGTTGAGCTTAAGTTGCCTTAATGGTCAAAATACAATTAGGTGCTTGTTTTAAAGTCAGTTTGAAGATATGGCTAAAACAGTGTGAACTTAGGATAATACTTGATGGATCCATACCAGAGAGGGGAAGTCTTTATTCTCCAATATTATGGTAAGAAATTGTCTTAACTGTTGACTTTACTAGCTTTAGCGTGGGTTTGGGTTAAGATATAGTGACAAAGGAATGTGACTTTGTTTATGGTTTCCCTGTAGCTGGAAGGAGATGTGCATTTGCTTGTGATGGAATATAAACTTCTAGCATTTATGACCAATAAAGCAGAGGTGAGATGACATGAGGTGAATTGTGCCCTACAGCCAATAGGATGGGTGACTCTGGACTATCTCCAAAAAAGGAATAAGGGACTGGGGGAGAAAAGTTGAGGAATCATAATTCTCATTGGCACAGTGTTGCCATAGTTTTTAGGTTATGACTCTTCTAGACAGTTCAATATCACTTCAAAGAAAGAGACAAGAGAGGGACATCATCTGTACTGACAACTTCCTGGAATCTTGAGAAATGAGAAACTTATATGTTATCTTCATTGATTGTTGTTGAATATATGTGAAATTTTGCTGAATAAATTCTGCTCAATTTATAAATACTAGCTATTTGAATCTTGTAGAACTAGCACAACTGAGGCTAGTTCTACAAGAATTGTAGAATACTGTTAGAATATTTAAAAATCAGCTCTTAAAGCTTGTGTTAAATGAGAAGAGTTTTATAACTCCAAAGTCTAAACCTTACAGTGGGGCATGGAATAATCGGGATATTAGATTAGCATCTAGTATGAGTAATATGCAGTCATGGTTGACTTCAATCTGTATATAGACTGGGTAAATCTACTGAGCAGTAATGCTGTGAAGGTTGAGTTTCTGGAGTATGTTAGGCACTGTTTAAAAATAAGGGGTCACTCATTAGACAGAGATGAGGAGATCATTTTTCTCTTAGATGCTGGTGTGTTTTTGAAATGCTATTCCTCAAAATGCAGTGGAAGCAGTGTCTGAACATTTTTAAGGCAGAACTAGATTGATTTTTGATAAGCAAGGGAGTGAAAGGTTATCAGGCGTTAAGGTAGCAGTCTGATCAGCTATGGTCTTAAGGAGTGGCAGAGCAGTCTTGAGGAACCAAGTACCTGCCCCTGCTCCTAATTCTCATGTTCAGATGGTGATGTATTAACTAACAACCAGAGGAATAACAAGCCTGCTTATGAAGGGAACAGCTGGGGAACAGAAATTCAATGGCTTTGCAATAGATCTCAGAACTATCTTTTAAATGCAGAATATGTGACACTACTGGAGAAACCTTCATAGGCGAGATTTTAGTTTATAAGACAAGAGAACCAATGGTTTTGAAACTCACGTGTATTTGAAATCTCCTATAAATATATTAACACGCTCCTGAGTGGACATAAAGAGAATGTTTCCACTAATAGGAAAAACTAGAACCAGAGGCCACAACCTCAGGTTAAAGGGACAATCCTTAGAGAAAAGGAGGAATTTCTTCAGCCAGAGAGTGGCGAATCTGTGGAACTCTTTGCCACAGAAGGCTGTGGGGGCCAGGTCACTGAGTGTCTTTCAGACAAAGATAGATAGGTTCTTGATTAATAAGAGCATCAGGGGTTATGGGGAAAAGGCAAGACAATGGGGATGACAAAAATATCAGCAATGATTGCATGGCAGAGCAGACCTGATGGACCAAGTGGCCAGTTCTGCTCCTATGTCTTACGGTCTGAGGATGGCATACCTTAAATTTCAAAAGGATATGCATATTTATTTTCTGCTTCATCAGTTTGAGCAGGTCAAAATCCATTCCCCATGAACCATTTGGGTCATTAAATTCTGGTTAAACAGTGCATGCCATTTAACGAATGCTTTATCAGAAGGAAATTTAGCTTAATCAGGGATATTATTGGGGATGCCAACTCATTCTTCAATTGCACTTTATTTTCAGGAACTGGTTAAAACAAAGCTCAGCAGGCTCTGAGGGGGTGGTTCTCATGAAATGTCTTCTAACATTAGTACATCTGTATCAGAATACATCATTTGATTAATGAAAATGGAGTTTGATGACTGACCTCAGGTTAGGGCAGGTAGACATCAAATTGTAATGTTGGAATGCTACAAGCAGGAATTCCAAGAACTGTGGCTACCATTGAGAGAGGTATCTCAGTATAAAGTCAGGCCAATAAAACAACTGATTTGATGAATCTCCAGTCTGAATAATGTAGGGTGATAATTGCTGGTTGCAAGCCGACTTACCGTCCATTGTTGGAATAAATTTAGAATATAGAATATGGGTCATAATCAGACCTACTAGTTTGTTAATTAAGTTAATCCAAATCAGGTTTTATTGCAGGACATTCATGGAACATTGTATGTTGTTTTGAACTCACATTCCGTATCCTACCAGCGCTCCACAATTACTCAGCACATTGAGCAATTGTTAGTATGTCTAACAATGCTAAAGTCAAATTGTATTAGTTGCTACAAAAACAGAAAATGCTAGAAAATCTAGCAGGTCTGACAGCACCTGTGGGGAAAAAATAGAGCCAACGTTTTGAGTCTAGATGATAGATTGTCAGAGCTGGTTTTGAAGCTTTGTATTGGTTGCTGTCATTTTTCTACTTGAGGTTAGTTAGTGAAAACAATAGAGCTCATTTGTGTTGTGGATGCTACACCAGAGAGAAAGGTCACTATAGGTAAGTAATACTATCCTGAAGTCCAATGGGAAAGATAAAACAAGATCCAACCTTCGTACACATGCAATGAACATTAGTTCACAGATAATACATTATAAACATGCACATCCTAGATTCAAACCCCCAACTCAATCTGTAAGAGTCCAATGAAACCCTAGTTAATGCCCATCACCTACATCCAATTAAACACAACTGATGTATGACTAATACCCTGCACATTACAGAAACCACCCAATTATTATTTCCACTAATTTCAACGGAAAGGAGATTCTGGCAGTTTTAATAATGAGCAGCAAACTGCCACATAATTCACCATCCAGGCATTTAAAGTGAATTATCCCCAATATATTTACAAAATTCTCTAAATTGAAATCATTAAGATATTTCTTTATTCAATTTTAATTAAAAACTTCCAAATAACACCCAAGATTGACATATAGATAAATCTTCCCTTAATCCTCTCCTGAGCTATCACAACCCCTGCATACCCCCCACCCCCCCCATTACGGAAAAATATCTGACCTCCAGACCTCCAATTAAGTATATTCCTTCATTCTCCAGCATGAAACAGAGTGTGGCAAATTAATTTGAATTCCATTCCGTCAATCTCTGACACTATTCTTTGCTGTTCATGTGGTCATATATTGCAGAAAAAAAACTATTGCACCTAAGAATAAAATGTTTAAAGTTACTCACCAGTAGAAGATTGAACCATTCTTCAGCCCGTGATGTGACTGCTATCCAATTACAATTTAATAGGCTAAGTTTGTCATCCACAACACTGTCGCTCTTTCCTAGCATGGTCTTCAGACTCTTGCCTGTCTCAGTAATGCTGTTCAGCAGTAGCCGTCTCTTCTCTATATCTTTTTGTGTGGACTTTAAGAAAACATTACATGTCATTACTGAATATGTATCAAATTAAAAAAGCCTCTTATAGTTACTGAAAGGATGCTGGCCAGAAACAACCATTAATGCTACCCAATTCTGATTTTCATATAAATTTGGCAGCATCCAAACATATTGACATAATTTGCTTTCAACATCATTCATTTGTATTCATTTGACATCAGTTGCATTCAAAAGCAATCATATAACTATCATGACATTAATTGTGCTCAAAAGCAATAAATTAGCTATAATTTAACATTGCAAATAACATAACTAAGATCAATGTCATCAATTGCCCCAAACTGCATCAATCAAATATTTGCAATTAGCAACATCACTTAGGATACTATAAATAATTTGATTATAAATACAAGATCCTGAAGAATCTTGACAGAGTAGATGTTGAATGTTTCCTCTTAGGGAGTGACTGTACAAAAATAAGGGGTTGCCTATTTAAATAGGCAACCCCTTATTTTTGTTCTCAAGGGGGTTGAGAGTCTTTGGAATTCTCTTCCTGAAAAGGTGGAGGAAGTCTTTGAATACTTTTAAGGTAGAGATGGATAGAATCTTGGGATGCAGGGGAATGCAACTAATGATCGGGTGTAGGCAGGATGAAGATTTGAGGTTAGTATCAGATCAGTCATGATATTATTAACTGGTGGAAAAAGGTTGAGAGATGATTGGCATATACCTGCTCGTTGTTCATATATTTGCATGATCATAGAGTTTTTGTTCTGTAGTTCTGAATTTCCATAGCTTTAAACATCCTAAAATTGAGCTAATTTATAAAAAACAGACAATGCTTTCACATTCGTTAAGCAAGTTTCATGTTTTTCGTTGCAACCTATAACTCATGCATCAGAACCCTGCCTACCTATGGCCCAACCTACCCCCTGCCCACTGATTGCAGTGGTTTTCTCCCTCACCACCAGTCAAACACTCCAATCCACTGAGCAGTTTTCATCCACCCTCTCCAGAGCAGTTTTCTTGCCCATCACCCCACTGGATCAACTCTCTTCCACATACTGCATTTCCCCCTAAATTTCAGGAGTTATTTTCCACTCTCTTTCTTTGCTGCTCCCCCAACCACCTGCCTTCTCTTCCCTCCCTTCTGCCTCCCACCTTTCCAGGAGTTTGCCAGTGCCAACAAGGCCAATCTGTATACCGTTTTGCAATGAACATGGGAGTAACAAAGGCACTCGTGTCAAGCTAAGTGTTCCGCATGATCTGGACAGAGACAGGGGAGATGGAGAGTTTGGAGTAGGAGATAGGGAAGATTATGATTATGGAGACCGGAGGGGAAGCAAAAAACGTTTATACCCTGAAACTTAGAAGGTGATGCGATGGATGGGTGAAAAGTATACTTGCTGAGACTAAGATGAATTAAGAATTGATGGAGATCTCATGGGTGCTCTCAAACATATACTGGAGAGTGAAAAGTTTTTTTTGGTCTTAATGACAAATTCAGATATTACTTAAGTAATTAATTTTCTTGTATCTTTTAATACAGGAGTTGAGCATACTGGATAGCTTTCAGCATGCTTGAAGCCATTGACCACCTTTTCCCATTTGATCTCATTTAGGACGGCACGGTAGTATAGTGGTTAGCACTGTTGCCTCACAGCACCAAGGACTCGGGTTCGATTACCGTGTGGTCACTATCTGTGTGGAGTTTGTAAGTTCTCATCGTGTCTACGTGGGTTTCCTCCAGGTGTCATAGACTCAGAGGTTTACAGCACGGAAACAGGCCCTTCAGCCCAACTTGTCCATGCCGCTCTTTTTATAAACCCTTAAGCTAAATCCCAATTGCTCACATCTGGCCCACATCCCTCTACACCCATCTTACACATGTAACTGTCTAAATGCTTTTTAAAAGACAAAATTCTACCCGCCTCTACTACTACCTCTGTCAGCTTGTTCCAGACATTCACCACCCTCTGTGTGAAAAAACTGTCCCTCTGGACACTTTTGTATCTTTCTCCTCTCACCTGAAACCTATGCCCTCTAGTTTTAGACTCCCCTACATTTGGGAAAAAATATCAACTATCAAGCTGATCTGTACCCCTCATTATTTTGTAGACCTCGATAAGATCACTCCTCAGCCTTCTATGCTCCAGAGAAAAAAGTCCCAGTCTATCCAGCCTCTCCTTTTAACTCAAACCATTAAGTCCGGGTGGCATCCTAGTAAATCTTCCCTGCACTCTTTCTAGATTAATAATATCCCTTGTATCATAGGATGACCAGAGTGTGACCTTACCAATGCCTTGTACAAATTCAACAAGACGTCCCAACTCCTGTATTCAGTGTTCTGACCAATGAAACCAAGCATGCTGAATGCCTTCTTCCCCATTCTGTCTACCTGTGATTTCACTTTCAAGGTTGCTGATGACACCAAGATTGGTGGAACGGCAAATTGCGCGGAGGGTGTGGAGAGTCTGCAGAAGGATCTAGATAGGCTGGGTGAATGGGCCAGGAACTGGCAAATGGAATTTAATGTTGGCAAGTGCGAGGTGGTCCACTTTGGTAGGAATAATGGTAGGAAGGACTATTACTTACGTGGCAAAAAACTGCAGCAGGTGACAGTGCAGAGGGACCTCAGGGTCCTTGTGCATGAGTCGCAAAAACCCAGCCTGCAGGTGCAGCAGGTGGTCAGGAAGGCGAATGGGATGCTGGCCTTCATAGCGAGGGGGATTGAATATAAAAGTAGGGAGGTCTTGCTGCAGCTGTATTGGGCATTGGTGAGGCCGCAGCTGGAGTACTGTGTGCAGTTTTGGTCGCCACACTTACGCAAGGATATTTTGGCCTTGGAGGGAGTGCAGAGGAGGTTTACTAGGCTGATGCCGGAGTTGAGGGGGTTGAACTATGAGGAGAGGCTGAATAAACTAGGCTTGTACTCGTTAGAGTTTAGAAGAATGAGGGGAGATCTCATTGAGACGCATAAGATGATGAATGGGATGGATAGGATAGAGGTGGAGAGACTCTTCCCGCTCAGAAAGGACAGTAGGACTAGGGGGCACAGCCTCAAGATAAAGGGGGGGCGGTTTAGAACGGAGTTGAGGAAGAACTTCTTCACTCAAAGGGTGGTGAATCTCTGGAATTCTCTGCCCGTTGAAGTGGTGGAGGCTTCCTCGCTAAATATTTTTAAGACACGGGTTGATGGGTTTTTGATAAGCGAGGGGATTAAGGGTTATGGGGAGACGGCGGGAATGTGGAACTGAGCCACGACAGATCAGCCATGATCTTATTGAATGGCGGGGCAGGCTCGAAGGGCTAGATGGCCTACTCCTGCTCCTATTATGTTCTTATGAACATGTACCGCTAGATCTCTCCGTTCTATAAGTCTCTCCAATGCCCTACCATTAACTGACTAAGTCCTGCCCTGGTTCAATCTACCAAAATGCATCACCTTGCATTTATATAAATTAAACTCCATCTGCAATTCATCAGCCCACTGGCCCAATTGAGTAAGATCCTGTTGCAATCAGAGATAACATTCTTCACCGTTCACTATGCCACTAATCTTGGTATCATCTGCAAACTTACTAACTATGTCTCCTAAATTCTCATCCAAATTATTAATATAAATGACAAATAACAGTGGGCCCAGCACTGATGCCTGAGGCACACTGCTGGTCACAGGCCTCCAGTTTGGAAAACAATCTTCTACAACCGCCTTCTTGCTTCTGTCAAGAAGTTAATTTTGTATCCATCTAGCTATCTCACCCTAGATCCCGTGAGATTTAACTTTATGCAACAACCTACCATGCAATACCTTGTCAAAGGCCTTACTAAAGTCCATGTAGACAACATCAGCTGCACCGCCCTCATTTACCTTCTTGGTTACCCCTTCAAAAAACTCAATCAAATTTGTGAGATATGATTTTCCATTCTCAAAGCCATGCTGACAGTACTTGTGTCTCTAAATGCCTATAGATCCTGTCTCTCAAAATACCTTCCAACAACTAACCCACCACAGATGTGAGGCTCACTGACCTGTAGTTCCCAGGCTTTTCCCTGCAGCCCTTTTTAAACAAAGGCACAACATTCGCCACTCTCCAATGTTCAGGCACCACACCCGTGACTATCAAATATCTCAGCCACGGGACCTGCAATTTCCTCCCTAGCCTCCCACAATTTCCTGGGATACACTTCATCAGGTCCCGGCGATTTATCTACCTTGATGCGCTTTAAGACTTCCAGCACCTTTTTTTCTATAATATGTACACTGCTCAAGACATCATTATTTATTTCCCCAAGTTCCCTAACATCCATGCTTTTTGCAACAGTAAATATGGATGAGAAATATTAATTTAGGATCTCGCCCATCCCTTGTGAATCTGCACATAGATTATCTTGTTGATCCTTAAGTGACTGTACTCTCTCCCATGTTACTCTTTTGCCTTTTATGTATTTGTAAAAGCTCTTTGGATTCTCCTTTGTCTTATCTGCCAAAATAATCTCGTGTCCTCTTTTTGCCCTCCTGATTTCTCTCTTAACTCTATTCCGAAACCCCCTATACTCTTCAAGGGATTCACTGATCCCAGTTGCCTATGCAAGTTACGTGCCTCTTTCATCTTCTTGACCAGGGCCTCACTATCTCGAGTCATCCAGGGTTCCCTACTCTAAGAAGAAGGGAAAGGTGCTCCGGTTTCCTCCCACATTCCAAAGATGGCCATGCTAAATTGCCTCTTACTGTCCTAGGATGCGTAGGTTCGACGGATTAGTGGGATAAATATGTGGGGTTATGGAGATAGGGCCTGGGTAGGATTGTTGTCAGTGCAGACTCGATGGATCGAAGGACACCTTTCTGCGCTGTAGGGATTCTATGATGTCAAACATGCCAAAACACTGATTTGTGATCAAACATTTGATGTTAAGTGATCATTGCTACTTTGAATGCACTGAACGCTCATCATCAAAATTGTCAGATAAGGCCCTCTCAGCATCCTATGCCAATTTGGAACAAAGGTTTTCTGTTTGTTCCTATACATACCAAACCATTGGATTATACCACAGGCCAACATTTCAACAAGGCATCATCTCGCACTGTTGATTAAAGGGTATAGCATGAATCAAAAGGTGCATGATGGCAACGTGCCTTTTTTTTATTAAGTTGTGTTGATCTTCATCCTTCCAGTCCTCAAGGCACAAACTCCAACTGTGGGTACCCTTCTATTAATTCACACACGATTATTTTTCACGTTGAAAGAACGAGGAGTGAAAGGTATTTGATTATGAATCACTACAGAATCCAAACATAGAAATTTTCCAGCTGGAGCTGGCAACAGGGGCATCTAGACCAAATGAAATACTTCAACCCCTGCCCTCACTGAAAGCAAATAATTCAGCCCAGAGCAGGGAATGAACTTGAAACCTTTTGGTTTGTACAGTTTAATACCACACTTCATGGTGCATTATGGACTCAACATCAGGGAAAGGTTTTATTGTAAACATTGAAAAGCTGGTAAAAGTTTATATTTCTCTCCACTATAAAAGAGAAATGAAAGCAACATGAGTAGTTGGTGTATGAGGGGAAGATGGCGACTCCAGGAGAGCGGTTTATAAAAAGTTAGTCAGAAAAGAGATACCTGGGGTTAGCCTTGCACCCCAGGATGTTATTGGAAAAGCAGATGTTTTTAGATGAAAGAAACAAAGCGCAGTGGACACTAGGTGTCTAAGTTAGTTCTGGCAATAGAGTTGTTGCCAATTCTGAACCAGGCATGCGCAGGTCTGTACCCCACTGACTTGAAGAAAATATAGTCAACATGATCCATCTTGTGCATTTTTCTCATTCTTTTGCTTATGCTAGTGTATAGAACCATTGCCTTGTTTAGTATTTTTTTTAAAGTAGCTGATAAAGAAACCAGCCTGTCAAAGTCCTTTATGCACCTCCACATCGCACAAGATACCTAGAGGACAGATTACAAAGCATCTGACATGTTGCATTTGTATAAGAAACTATATAACACTGACACTCCAGATAATGTACTTAAGTATGTAATCGGCAATAGCACAGTAGGATTCTCAAAAACATGATACAGGAATACAATTGCACCACAGACCCACAGAACCTGCCCAAGTTACTTTTTGGGTAACTAGCTGCTATAAAACCATCAGCGGTATTCAGGCAGGTATCTTATTCAAATCAAGACAGTTCCAACATGAAACAAGTTCTCTACAGGTTGAGGTACACCAGTTTTGCCAGTGCATTCCATGTAAAATCTGCCAAACCAACACAAGCGATTCTAGAATTTCAAGAGCGAGTCATATCAAGTATGAATCGAGTCTCTATGATCTTGAATGCATGTTTAAAATAATTTTACCCAAAGTTATCACCCCATAAAACTGAGCATTCCCACTCTGATCAAAGTTTCAGTTGGTCGCATGTATTTGTGCCTGTCAAAGAGGCTCTTCAAAATGCAACTTGTTTCTTTGACGGACACAATAAAGGTTTTCACCCATTAACAAATTAAAGGTTATAAAGATTATCTATTAGTGTCACAAGTAAGCTCACATTAACACTGCAATGAAGGTACTGTGAAAACCCCCTAATCCCCACACTCTGGTGCCTGTTCCGGTACACTGAGGGTGAATTTAGCATGGCCAATGCACCTAACCAGCACGCCTTTCAGAATGTGGGAGGAAACCAGAGCACCCGGAGAGAACATGATATTTAGTGTATGAATAAACTGACCAACATACACCAATTAAACTAACAAGCAGCTCAATATAGCTTATGTTAAATAATTTCAATGAGTTATAGTCAGGTGGATGCTGATTAAAACGTCTTAATTTTGCTGTTGGTCATTTTCATTGTATTAATTAAACTGCTCTGTACTAATCAATGAACTTCAATTTTTTTATTGCATAGATAAATAAATATATATTTACTCACCCATTGTGCTGTTTCATAAAAAATATTATACCTGGGATTATGCAAATGTAGTTTAGTGGAAGCTTTAACTATAACTGAACCAGTGGAATTTCAAGCACAATTTGCGACCAATTTTGCTCTTGCATAAAAACTGATCTGACTGACAGTTAAGATTCTAATGCAAGTAAGTAATTTTCAAATGGACAGGAAACGCTAAACGTTCAACAAAATACTTCCTGCAGCCTGACAAAACATTCCAATGTTTATTGTGAACATGAAAAACATTGACATTAATCATCACAAAGTCATTAAATTTACCACCGTCAGGTAGAATGTAATTATTATGGGGGCTATCACCGAGCCTTGACTGACATCAGTCTGGATTGAGCGGCACGGTAGCATAGCGGTTAGCACTGCTGTTTCACAGCTCCAGGGACCTGGGTTCGATTCCCAGCTTGGGTCGCTGTCTGTGTGGAGTTTGCACATTCCCCTCATGTCTGCATGGGTTTCCTCCAGGTGCTCCAGTTTCCTCCCAAAGTCCAAAGATGTGTGGATTAGGTTGATTGGCCATGCTAAAATTGCCCCTTAGTGTCCTGAGATGTGTAAATTAGAGGGATTAGTGGGTAAAAATGTGGGGGTAGGGCCTGAGTTGGATTGTGGTCAGTGCAGATTCAATGGGCCCAATGGCCTTTTTCTGCACTGTAGGGTTTCTATGATGGCATTAGATTCTTCCATTCAAGACAGTCATACCATCACAAAACAGTTGCAGAATTGTGAAGAAGTCTCTTGGACATCCAAATCTCCAGAACACAATCCAGAATGCTTCATGATTTACTGAATCAAATGTTATGCCAGTTTGCTGAATGTAATGCAGGGTTCTTGGTGTTTGCAATACTTTTTGTAGATTTGTCTGACAATAATGACCATGTCAGAGGTTTCTCTGTAAGGTCCAAAGCCACACCGTACTTCTGGAAAGATTTCCTCAGCCACAGGAAGTAGGTGATTCAGGATAATGTGCGTCAGAATTTTCTCTCCACAGACAAGAGGGAAATACCCTGCTAGTTTGCATACATGATTTAGCCCCCTTCTATATGATAGTTAAAATTGTCACATTCCTGAAATCAGGATTGGAGTTCTTTTTCTTCCCAAATTTGTAGGATGAGGGAATGGCGGCTTAATGTCAACAAAAGCCCACCAGTTCAGCTGGAATACAATTGGTGTTGCAAGTTTTGTTGTTCTTTATGCACTTGATTGCTTGTTGCGCTGTGCAATTGACGGTGCCTTGTCCACAGGGCAGAACATTGGCAACAACCCCTCAACCGGGAATCCACAGTAGCAGCTGATACTCTCCAGGCTATCCCCCAGTACCCTGTTGTAGGATCCATGAGTCACCAGTGAAATGTAACTGCCAATTTTCACACAAGATCCTACAAATAGCAGTGTTATAATGACTAGGTCATTTATTCTAGAGATGTTACTGAGGGTAGCTGCCATGCTCTTTTTTGAATGGTGCCATGGGAACTTTTACATTCACCTGAGAGAGAAAATGCAGCCTTAGTTTAGTGACCTCTTTGGAAAACAGGATTTCCAACAATGCAGCACTTACTCTGTATTGTACTGGTACATAGGTTTAGATTTTGTGCCCATGTCTTTAGAGTAGCACTTGAACCTACAATTTTTTGATCCAGAAATGTCGTATTATCAGACAGGTCATTACTGCTTTCGTTATTGATGAAATGATCATTTCACATTACACGTGCCAGCCACCTACACATACGGTGCAGACACACACATGAACGCACTGCAGTGGCGGTGTTGAATTCTTTAAAAGGTCTCATCTATGATGCATGCATAGTCAAAATCAACAGTCTGGGTTCAAAATGTGCAAGTTGGATGAAGACAGAAAGTATATGTGAGAAAGAGAGAGTGTGCATGAGAGAATGATATAGTGAAAAAACATTCAGGGTGGGATTTTCTGGCCTTGTTCACCCTCGAACTAGAAAATCCCACGCAAAGTCAACAGACCTTTCCACGGCCTGCCACTCACCTGCTCCAATTCTCATGGTGGGCAGGGCAATAAGATTCACCCCTCAGGGTCTTACACCTTCACGGCTCATTTTTTTGAATACTTGTCTGAATTGGAAACAGATGCTTATCATGTGACCTTCTCTCCAACTGCTCAGTGACCCACATATGGAAATAGTTGGTGGATTCCAGTTGCCTAACTTACATGATTAGATTACATCAGTGTGCATTTCTTCCACTGTCAGTCACATTATACCAGTGATTATGTTTAATGCCTTGCCACCACCCAAGTGATCATCCAGGTGATTGTCTGGGCGCTTTGCTAATGGGGCTGGAAATGGTCTTCATTCACACAGTCAATACAATTGTTCCTGGTGAGTCCTTGCAGATAGGTTGTCTCTATTCAAGATCTTTAACAATTAGAAGGTACAGCGAAGGTGGTTTCATGAGGACTGGTAATTAGCCCACCCATGTGGAGCTCATATACCGAGCCCAATTTAAGCAGGACCTTGAGAGCATCCATTAACCTTGAGGGACCTGTTGTGTCCATCACAGGCTTGTGGTTATTGTTTATTTTCATTTGCGCAATAAATGCACGGTTTCTTCACAGCTGGCTCCTGGAGTTATTATAATTGGGAATTAATTTCAGATAAATGACCAGCCATAAATTTTCTGAATATCAGGATGCTACCAGAGTGATTAAGTTCAGATCAGCAACTTCTGATTTTAAAATTCTCATGCATGTTTTCAAATCCTCTCATTACCTCAGCCTTCTGTATATTTGCAACTGTCTCATTCTGTCCTCTTCTCCACCTCCAATTTTCACACCTCCATCATTGGTGGCTGTGCTCTCAGTTGCCTAGTCCTAAGGTTAAGAGTTCTCCCCTTAAACCTATCTGCCCCTCTCTCTCTCTTTCCTCCTTAAGATTTATCTCTTTTACCAAGCTTTTGGCTATCTGACTGAATATCATGAGTCAAACCTCGCTTTATAACCCTACTATGAAGCAACTTATATGCTCCATTATGTTAAATCAGTGGTTCTCAATCATCAGGGTCCTCCATGTCACCTATGGGCTGTTCCGAAATGCAAGTCACTGAAGCTGGCATTTAGCAAGAAATATTTGACGGACATTGGTTCCATGCATGACCCAAGTATGCTGGACTCACCCACACAGCTCATCCTGCCGCTATTCCCAACAACATACAACTGGGTGATTGGATTTTCAACACTTGTGGGTGAGTTGAAAATCAAAAAGAGAAAAAAACTGAAGCTCGATATAAGATTGAAGGTCTCTAGTTTGGAACCAGATGTCACCTCTGTTTGGACTACAGACCTTTGCTTCTGGTGCCGTCATTTTAATTCTCTACTTTCTCCAAGATAAGCTTGAGGAATCTTTCTACTAGAGACTTTATAAACTGCCGGACAACTTCAGAACATAATTGTGGCGTCCATTTTGTTTCAATTTCTTCACATGCATCAATTTTGTTTTTGTTTTGTTTTCGGTCAGCAGAACACCTGCTCCCAGAAGATCATTTGTTTCATAGTTTCTTTTCTTGCACCAATCACCATTCCCCTTGGTTCTTTTGCCATTCAAACTCTTCTGTCATACAATCTCTTTTGTGTTTCACCTGTCTTTTATCCTTGTCCTACCCATCCTTTGCTGAAAATCTATTACATTTCTAACATTTCTCAGTTTTAATGACAAGTCACAAACCTGAAACGTTAACTCCGTTTCTCTCACCACAAATGCTGGGTATTTCCAGCATTTCTTGTTTTTATTTAAGAGTTTTAGCATTTGCAGTAGTCTGCTTTTCGATTATTGCCACTTCATTGAAATTGTGTCAAAAGCGATGCCACTTTGCCCATTAATTCCAATGAGGCCACCGAGATTTTTTGCCCCACCCAAGTGATCCGCTTTTAAAAAAAATTGAGATCAAGTTCAGCTGAACAAGTATAACATGCCTACTCCCCAAACCTAATTAAATTTGATCTTTCATTAAAATGCAAGGTTCTATTTTCAGGTGTTAAAGGCACTTTATGAATACATACATATTATCATGATATCTAATACCTTAATGGTACCTTCATTATTAATCACTGAATGTATTTTTTACTGATGAAAAGATAGGACATCCAAACCATTTTCTTGGTAACTCAACCACGTTCTCCCACTTGCCACTACAATGGATTTTAATGTAGTATTCCTCTGCACAACTGTTCAATATCTGACATTTTAGTCAGTCCCTTCTTGCCATACTAAAACCAAGAATTACACAGACACATATCAGCAAACCAGTGGATACCTGGAAACTGAGAGTGACAGATATAAATGAGCTAATCTCGCCTGAATATGTCTGCATGCCTCTGTTCTTCTGAGGCTGTTGGCCATCAAACAAAAAAGTATACTTTTTGACCTCGAATATCTCAGAAGATTATTCTTTAGATCATGCGGTGGAACATTTGCATAGTAATTTGAATATCTGTACTTGGTTCAGCCAATTTATATAACAATTTTCTTTTATATTACAGTTATATTAAAATTTAATTAAAGCTTGAATCAACTGGCCAGGAAACTGTCAAAATGTGTGGCACGAAGCCATCTCTTGATGCTTCGCCCCATTACCAAGAATAACACTGTTATCTTTCTAGAACAGTGAAGTATCGCTCTTTTTTCTTAAAGTTTTTACTGCCACTTTGAAAGTTATTATGCCTCTCTTCAGATTCCACTGTGTTATAAATTGCACCAATTCATGGTCCATCACAATGATACCCTAATTCTCCACTACACTGGCTTGCCTGCAATCACAGTCATTCTTTAACAATTGTGGTGACTTTAGCCAGGCTAATGGGGTTGGATTGCTAAGGATGAACTACCTGATGAGTCTTGGCAGCACAGTAGTAGAATGGTTAGCAATGCTGTCTCACGTCACCAGGAACCCAAGTTCAATTCTTGGATTGGATTACTGTCTGTGTGGAATTTATACTTTCTCCTTTAGGGGTCCATTATCGACCTTGACAATCACATTTTAAATTGATGTTTTAAGTTTCCTTTCGACTTTGTTTTTTGTTCGGGCCATTCCTCCTCCTTTTGGGGAACTGCCCCTTTTAATTTGTCCCTAAGTTAATTTGAGTTAGTGTATTTGGTTGGTATCTGAAAAAGCTACCTGATGAGGCTTAATTGATGCTTAAATCAGGGAGTCTCATGCTCCCTATTTAAAGCAGGTGTGTCAGATTCCCAGTCTGCATTCAGTAGGGAGCAACTGGAAAGTTGGCTGTGTACAGATGTATGGTGTAAATAAAGTAACTTGAAGAAGGAACTTTTGCTTCCATGGAGTTACTACACATTTCAGCACCACTGGTGATGCCTTTTTCTGAAGAAAACCAAGTGGGCTTGCCCTGGCATTTGCAATTTCATCAAGTTGCTTTGCCAATCCAGTGTTGTAAACGAAACAAAAATCATGAAGAATGGGGCAAACAACTTAATTAGATCTGAGAAGAAAAAACCCATGCGTTCAATTTAAGTGAGATTACTTTCTTAGCTAGAGAGAAGGGTGGCATAATGTTGGCATTGCGATGCAACTACAGAAAAGATGCACCTCCACATTTTCAGACTAAATTAAAAGGTATTTCATCAACTTAATGTTTGATTTTCTGATGAAAATACTGTCCCTTTAACAACATTCAGACAAGAAACTAGTTTTTTTAAAAGCAGTAATTACTACGTAGACTAGGATTTGAAGAGTCTGTCGTAGTGAGTCGAGAGAGAGCTGAACGAGTATAACATGCGTTCTCCCCAAACCTAATTACATTTTTTCTTTCATTAAAATGGAATCTTCTATTTTCAACTTCACAGCTTCAATCACCTTCTTGTCCAAACCATTCATTTTATCATCCTAATTGAGAGAGATTGTTTTCCTTCTGGAAATGGATAACTGCAAAACCAAATTGTTCTGCTTTCAAGAAAGAATTTGAGAAACAATCCTGTGTCAACTAAGTGCAGCAGAAGCAGAACGATCCAAATAATTCAGATTTGAGTTTCATATAGTTTCCTGTGTCACTTTGCTTTTCTTATTGATTCTGACTCGGGCAGAATTAGTTGTTCAGTGAAAAGCCTCTGGATGCTACTTCTACATATTCAATGTGTTGGTTGTCCCTTTATTGCCTCCATTCTTTTAAAAAGTCACAACGTTTCACAAGTTATAATTATCAATTGTGTTAACTTCAGTCTGGTGCAGATTCACTGGGATTAATCAGTAACAGATCTTCTCTCTTCCACTACTGATTCTGCTACTGGCCATGACTTATCATGTATTTCCACGAACAGATCATTTGACAGATTTCAACTATCCTCTTAAATCCATGTAAAACTTAATACTGAATATGGCAATGTTATAACATAAACACTGTTGCAAAGAGCTAATCAAAACTCCAGTTTATATAGACTGGCAACCAATACTGATTTCATGCACACGTATTGTTAAGTTGGTTTTGTCGGTGAGTATCAACAGAACGGATACAGTATTGATATATCAATAAATCTTGATGCAGCAAGAGGTCTGTAACATATTTTATAAACCCTTGATTACCTTACAGGTTACAACTAGTACAGTGCAATTTACGAGCAGAAAGGACATGTCTCAAATCACAGAGCCATATATCAGGCTCATTTGTTAAATTATATCAGCAACCTTCAAGTCCATGACTTCACTCTTAAGTGGTAATAACAGAGCAAAGTCAGGAAGATTGATCAAACAAATAAAGCTAGTTATATGATATCATTACGAGACCAGCAGAAGTAAATTGTGACCAGTAAACAGTAACATTGGACCTTAAACTGTGCCTAATGTAACATACAAGAGGACAGCTTGGCACGTATGCAGAGAACCTATCTGTGAAGCTCAGCTCCTTTGGCAGCCTTCCCTCTTGTGAGACGGCGGTTTGTGCCATGGTGGTTATTCTGCTCTACGTCTCCTGGCATGGCTCATAACCCCCATTCTGACATGGCAGTCTGTGCTACACTTGCTCTAGATGAAGACAGTGGACTGAGATGGTGCACAATTTGCTGATCTTTTTACCAAGTAACATGAAGTATAGATTTTTGGCATAATTGGAGTACAAAATATAGAAACAGATATAAATAGATGTGAAAAATAAAGTCCGCAAGGATAAAAATATGAAGGAGTGGGCATAATTTGTTTCTGAACGATGAATGCAGCAGAAGTCCCCAACCAGAGCACTTTGTGTATCCTTGCCATTTCCATTGCTTTGGGTGTAATTCACAACCTGGGTGAAAATTTCATCCAAAGTATTTTTTTCCCCTCATGTTTCTGCCCAAACTCATCTGCTGATTAGCAAACACAAAATCTGCCATGAACTGTGTCCATGTTTGGACCAAGATGGACTTTGAAATCCTCACCCAGCATACTTTGTCTATTCTTGCCACCTCCATTGCACATTCCCATTGATCTTCAAAATGGATGAGGCATGAGCTGGCTAAGATGGACTGGGAAACATTACTGAAAGGAAGGGCAGAGGATCGGCATTGGCAGATATTCAAAGTATAAGCGGGTAAACTCCAAAGTTATTCATTCTTAATTGGCACAAGAGTGGAAAGGGGACTGTGGCCAAACCATGGCGTACAAAGGGAGTTAGAGATGGTCACAGATTCAAATAAGTAGCATACAAATAGGCAAAAAAAATAGATATGAGGATTGGGAGCAGTTTAAAATTCAGCAAAGGTGGACCAAGGGATTGATGAAGAAGGAAAAAATAGAGTATGAAAGTAAGCTAGCAGAGAACACTAGAACTGACTGTAAAAGTTTCTATAGGTACGTAAAGAGAAAAAAATTGAAAAAAAATGAATGTAGGCCCCTTACAGTCAGAAACGGGAGAATTCATAACAGGAAACAAAGAAATGGCTGAGGAACTAAATTTGTATTTTGCTTCTGTCTTTACAAAGGATGATGTGAATAATGCACCAGAAGTTCTGAGAAACACGACTTTTAATAAAAAGCTGAAGAAAATCAATATTAATAGAGAAATGGTTTTGGGGAAATTAATGGGATTAAAGACAGATAAATCTCCAGGGCCTGATAATCTTCTTCCTAGAGTACTTAAGGAAATGCCCTAAAGATTGTAGATACATTGGTGCTCATTTTCCAAAATTTACAAGACTCTAGAATGGTTCCTACAGATTGGAGATTAACTAATGTAAGCCCATTATTCAACAAAGGAGGTAGAGAGAAAACAAGGAAGTATAGACCAATGATCTAATGTTGGTGGAAGGGAAGTGGCTGGAGTCCAATATCAAGAATTTCATAGCATAGCATTTGGAAAGCAGGAGTATAATCAAACAAAATTAGCATGCATTTACAGAAGGAAAAACATGTTTGACAAATCTATTGGAATTCTTTGAGGATGTATCTAATAGGTTTGACCAGGGAGACCATTGAATGTGGCCTATTTAAACTTTCAGAAGGCTTTCGACAAGGTCGCACATAGCAGATTACTATGTAAAATTAAAGCACATGGGATTGCAAGTTGTGTCTTGAATGGATAGAAAGCTGGTTGGCAGATGGGAAGAAAAGAGTTGAAATACGTGGGTCTTTTTCCAATGGGCAGACAGTGACTCGTGGGGTACTGCAAGGATCTGTGCAAGACCCCAACATTAACTATTTGGACGAGGGAACTAAATGTATTATCCCCAAATTTGCCTATGATACAATTTTGGCTGGAAGTGTAAGCTATGAGGAGGATGTAATGAGACATCAGTGTGATTTGGACAGGCTGAGTGAGTGGGCATATGCATGCAGATGCAGTATAACGTGAATAATGAGGTTATCCATTCAGTAGCAAAAATAGAAAAGCATAATATAATTTTAATGGATGTAAATTGACAGAGGTGGATACTCAGAGAAACCTTGGTGTACACATGCATCAGTCGCTGAAAGTAAGCATGCAGGTACTGCTGACAGTAGAGAAGGCAAATGGTATGTTGGCCTTCACAGCAAGAGGATCTATGTATAGGAATAGGGATGTTTTACCCTAGTTGTGGAGGGAGAACTAAGTGCAGTTTTGATGTCCACATCTGAGAAAAGATGGTCTTCACATGGAGGGAGCGTAGTGAAGGTATACCCAGCTGATTCCAGGGATGACAGGACTGTCATACAAGGAGAGACTGAATTGTTAGGATTATATCCATTGGAGATTAAAGAGTGAGAGGGAATCTCATAGAAACTTTTAAAATTCTAACAGGGTTAGACAGGGTAGATTCAGAAAGAATGTTCTTGATGGTAAGAGAATCCAGAAGTAGGGGTCATTGTTTGATGATCTTTTAAACCTGAGGTGAAGAGAAATTTCTTCACCCAGATAGTGGTGAATCTGTTGAATTCATGACCAAAGTAGTTGAGGCCAAAACATTGTGTGATTTCAAAGGACCAAGGGATATGGGGGATGTGGGGGTGGGGTGGGGGGGTGGATCAGGGTCTTGAATTTGATCATCAGCCAGGATCATAATGAATGGCGGTGCAAGCTCGAAGGGCCAAATGGCTCACTCTTGCTTCCATTTTATCCGTATATTTCTATGTATGAGTACTGATTCATCAGTTGAGAGAAGGCAGTCGATAATCAGCAGATTTCCTTACCTCTGTTTGACCTGATACCTCGAAATCTCATCTCTTTGGTTTGTATTTCAGATTTCCAGCTTCCTGATTTGATTTATTATTGTCACATGTACTAGCAAACAGTGAAAAGTATTGTTTCTTGCGTGCTACACAAAGCATACCATTCATAGAGGAGGAAAAGAGAGAGTGCAGAACGTACTGAACAGCAGTATTCTGTTTGTGTAAGAGCAATTTTTTTTGTAAAACTAGTGTAGAAGACCAAAAAAACCTAATTTGTACTGAATATAACTTCAGCTTCAAATTTGGTGATCTTTTGCGCAGATTACACTGATTTTCGAAAGTAGAACAGCAAAGTAGAACTCTTTCTGCTTAACAAAGAAAATTGCAAACAAAGACACAGGTATCTGTAGTTATAAATGTGTTTTTCTGAGACTCTTACATAGGATTGCATCAATTTTACAGCACTGAAACAGGCTATTCAGTCTAACTGGTCTAGTCTGATATTCATGCTCTCCACAAACCTCTTACCACCATATGTCATGTCAGGCAATCAGCGCATCTGTCTATTCTCCTCTTCCTCAAGTGCCTATACAGTTTTGACCACTACAGGTTGTCGTAGAGTTCCACATTTCATGACTTTGAGAATCTAATTTATTTGGAAGATCACTTTGAGAGAGGGGAGTAATAATTCACCAATCTTTTCATGACATTAGTGGGAGGCAGACTCTGCAATTTTCCAAGGGACACCTGAAAATATAAGTTACGCAAAAGAAAACAATTCCACTCACACAGAAAACCTTAACTATTCCCCTATATCAACCTTGCAGGCAAGCATAGAATGTGACACTACTCAACGTACAGCTCAGATTGATTGAAATCAGATGACTTCAGAGACTCCTGCAACATTAAAATACAAAAATATTGGGTGGATTCTCTGGCCATTCACCCCAGTGAGATTCTCTGGTCCTGACTTGACTTATTATTGTCACATGTATTGTCACAGTGAAAAGTACTGTTTCTTGCGCACTATACAGTCAAAGCATACCATTCATAGAGAAGGAAACAAGAGGGTGCAGAATGTAGTGTTGCAGTCACAGATAGGGTGTGGAGAAAGATCAACTTAATGCAAGGTAGGTCCATTCAAAAGCCTGATGTCAGCTGGGAAGAAGCTGTTCTTAAGTCACTTGGTACATGACCTCAGACTTTTATATCTTTTTCCCAACAGAAGATGATGGAAGAGAGAATGTCCGGAGTGTGTGGAGTCCTCAATTATGATAGCTGCTTTGCCGAGGCAACTGGAAAGTGTAAACCGAGTCAATGGATGGGAAGCTGCTTTGCGTGATGGATTGGGCTACGTTTATGACCTTTTGTAGTTTATTGCAGTCTTGTGCAGAGCAGAAGTCATATCAAGCTGTGATACAACCAGAAAGAATGCTCTCTATGGCGCATCTGTAAAAGTTGGTGAGAATCGTAGCTGACATGCCAAATTTCCTTAGTCTTCTGAGAAAGTAGAGGGCTTTCTTAACTATAACGTCAGCATGGGGGGGACTAAGACAGGTTGTTGGTGATCTGGACACCTAAAAACTTGAAGCTCTCAACCATTTCTACATCGTTCCCATTGATGTAGACAGGGGCATGTTCTCCACTACGATTCCTGAAGTTGATGGCAATCTCCTCCATTTTGTTGACATTGAGGAAGAGATTATTGTCGTCACACTATTTCACTAGATTCTCTGTGTCATTCCTGTACTCTGTCTAGTCATCGTTTGAGATCCGACCCGCTATGATGGTGTCGTCAGCTAACTTGAAAATTGAATTGGAGACAAATTTGGCCACATGGTCACAGGTGTGTAAGTATAGAAAGGGACTGAAAACACAGCTTTGTGGGGCACTGGTGTTCAGGATGATCATGGAGGAGCTGTTGTTGCCTATCCTTACTGATTATGGTCTGTGGGTTAGGAAGTTCAGATCCAGTTGCAGAGAGAGGAGCCAAGGCCCAGGCGACGGAGTTTGGAGATGAGTTTCATAGGAACAATGGTGTTAAAGGCTGAGCTGTGGGTGTCTTTGTTACCTAGGTGTTTCAGGGTTGAGTGCAGGGCCAAGGAGATGGTGTCTGCTGTGGACCTGTTGCAGTGGTAGGCAAACTGCAGTGGTCTTGCTACAATGAAAGCAGATTTAGCCAAATTCTCAATTGTCACAGCGATGGGCACAAATGGCCAGAGAATTTTGGCCATTTATTTTTGAATATGAAAATGAATGTGAGGTTTGTATGCCCTTCAAGAGATAGACAATTTTACTATGGCAATGTAAATAGGGATCATGGGTAGAGAGGTGGTGTTGAGATGGCAGCGTGGGCTCGTTGGGCCGAAGGCCCTGTTTCCCAGGCTGATTTTGTTCTTTGTTCTTTGTAATGCCTGATAAAGACCCATGTGCACATCACATATTTAGGTTCACAAAAAATAAATCATCCACATTTTGCTTCTGGCTCTTGGTCAATAGAAAAAAGGATGTAACATGCGGACAGAAACACACAATGTTCAATATATCTAAACATTTACAAATGTAATTCTCTCTATTATTGATGGCAATATTGAGCAATATGAAGAACCCATCTCTTCATTTTCTGACAAGCTGGATCGATATCTGACCACACAGGCATTAAAACCACTTAGTGAATTCTGGATACTTTCTCATGGAGAGCAAAATGATAGAAGAATAATGGATGAGATTCTCCCAAGGAAAGTCTAAATCCCATTGGTTTTTCGAGCAGAAATTGCAAAATGATCTCCCACTGTAGAGTGCACTAGCGTGAATCTTATTAAAAAGCTGTGGGTGGGGTTTATTCCTGCTGGAGAGGCCAGCAGCATAGCGCTGAGTGGGCCACTGCACATGTACCAATCTGTCAGCACCGAGATTGGTGCAGGCGCAGTAGTCCACACTGTCAGCCTCCCAACTGCTGGCCAGCCTGCGACCCATCATTGCTGGCTGGGCAATCCCGCCCCCCCACCACCACTACCTAATTGCTGGCTTCTCACAGATGTCTGGGCCAGCCCCAACCTGACCCCCACGCTCGCAGGCCACCTCGATCTCCTCGCCCCAGCAGTCCCAATTTCCCCCCACCTCAACAGGCCGATCCACATCGATGTCCACCCACCGTCACTAAGCTCAAGGCAGAGTAGTGGAGGGGCCCCCCACGATCTCTCCTCCACAGAATCCATCCCCCATTAGGCCCCTCTGGCCCCACCCCCTTAGCAGTGCCTACTGGACAGTGCCAACTGCCCCCACACATTGCCACTTCAGCTCTTGGGCAGTGCCAGGGGGCCAGGTAGTTCCGGGCCCGCTAATTACATTTAAGTCCACAATTATACAGCTCCATGCTGTTTTCTGGCATGGAGCTGATGGCATAGGCAACCCAGTGGCCAGAGACGCACAGAGGCTGTGGCGCCCCGCAGGAAGCCCACTGCAGAACTTCCACTTGAGTCTCCTGGCCTGTTGCATTGCTAGAGCAGCACAGTGGGCTGGGAGGATTGCCCATCACTTCTTTTGCAAGTTACAGCTTTGGCATTTCTTTGGGTAAGAACACTGGACGGAGCTGAGGGATTTTTCACAGTTATGCTGTTGAAATACTTAGTTACGAGTAAGAGCCTTACCAACACTCATTTCTAATAATGTTGCAGAAAAGCGAAAAGGCTTTCAAAATTCTCATTACAATTTATCATAAGCATCAATTCAAAATCATCCATATGTTTATTGGAAGCTAGGACAGGGCAAAAATGAATCCATGAAAAACAATTAACAACGCATTTCCATTCTGACCAGTATCCTTTAGTCCCATCACTTGCTTTCTGACTTTTAACCATGAGATTGCAGTGTCCTTAATGTCATAGAGTCGTCAAGGTTTACAACATGGAAATAGGCGCTTCGGCCCAACTTGTCCATGCCACCTTGTTTGTTTAAACCCCTAAGATAATCCCAATTGCCCGCATGTGGCTCATATCCCTCTATACCCATCATACCCATGTAAATATCTAAATGCTTTTTAAAAGATAAAATTGTAGCCGCCTCTAATACTATCGCTGACAGTTTGTTCCAGACACTCACCATCCTCTGTGTGAAAAAATTGCCCCTCAGGACACTTTTGTATCTCTCCCCTCTCACCTTAAACCTATGCTCTCTAGTTTCAGACTCCCCTATCTTTGGGAAAAGATATTGATTATCTACCTTGTCTATGCCCATCATTATTTTACAAACCTCTATAAGGTCACCTCTCAGCCTCCTATGCTCCAGAGGAAAAAGTCCCAGTCTATTCAGCCTTTCCTTATTCCTCAAACCATCAAGTCCTGGTAGCAGCCTAGTAAATCTTTTCTGCACTCTTTCTAGTTTAATAATATCCTTTCTATAATGTGGTGACCAGAATTGCACACAGTATTCAAAGTATGGCCTTACCAAAGTCTTGTACAACTTCAACAAGATGTCCCAACTCCTGTATTCAATGGTCTGACTGATGAAACCAAGCATGCTGAATGCCTTCTTCATCGCCCTGTCCACCTGTGCTTCCACTTTCAAGGAGCTATGAACACGTACCGCTAAATCTCTTTGTTCTGTAACTCTCCCCAACGCCCGACCATTAACTGAGTAAGTCCTGCCCTGGTTCAATCTAACAAAATGCATTACCTCACATTTGTCTAACTTAAACTCCATCTGCCATTCGTCAGCCCACTGGCCCAATTGTTCAAGATCCCGCTGCAATTGGAGATAATTCTCCTCAATGTCCACCATGCCGCCAATCTTGGCGCCATCTGCAAACTTACTAACCATGCCCCCTATATTCTCATCCAAATCATTACTATAAATGACAAATAATAATGGGCCCAGCACTGATCCCTGAGGCACACAGCTGGTCACAGGCCTCCAGTTTGAAAAACAACTCTCTACAACCACCGTCTGGCTTCTGTCAAGAAGCCAATTTGTATCCATTTAGATACCTCACCCTGGATCCCGTGAGATTTAACTTCATGCAACAACCTACCACGCGGTACCTTGTCAAAGGCCTTGCTAAAGTCCATGTAGACAACATCAACTGCACTGCCCTCACCTACCTTCTTGGTTATCCCTTCAAAAAACACAATTAAATTTAGAACATAAGAACATTAGAAATAAGAGCAGGAGTAGGCCATCTAGCCCTTCGAGCCTGCCCCGCCATTCAATAAGATCATGGCTGATCTGTTGTGGCTCAGTTCCACTTTCCCGCCCTCTCCCCATAACCCTTAATCCCCTCGCTTATCAAAAACCCATCAACCCGCGTCTTAAAAATATTTAGCGAGGCAGCCTCCACCACTTCAACGGGCAGAGAATTCCAGAGATTCACCACCCTTTGAGTGAAGAAGTTCCTCCTCAACTCCATTCTAAACTGCACCCCCCCTTTATCTTGAGGCTGTGCCCCCTAGTCCTACTGTCCTTTCTCAGCAGGAAGAGTCTCTCCACCTCTATCCTATCCATCCCATTCATCATCTTATATGTCTCAATGAGATCTCCCCTCATTCTTCTAAACTCTAACGAGTACAAGCCTAGTTTATTCAGCCTCTCTTCATAGCTCAACCCCCTCAACTCCGGCATCAGCCTCGTAAACCTCCTCTGCACTCCCTCCAAGGCCAAAATATCCTTGCGTAAGTGCGGCGACCAAAACTGCACACAGTACTCCAGCTGCGGCCTCACCAGTGCCCTATACAGCTGCAGCAAGACCTCCCTACTTTTATATTCAATCCCCCTCGCTATGAAGGCCAGCATCCCATTTGCCTTCCTGACCACCTGCTGCACCTGCAGACTGGGTTTTTGCAACTCATGCGCAAGGACCCCGAGGTCCCTCTGCACCGTCGCATGCTGCAGTTTTTCGCCACGTAAGTAATAGTCCTTCCTACCAAAGTGGACAACCTCACATTTGCCAACATTAAATTCCATTTTTGACAGTTCCTGGCCCATTCACCCAGCCTATCTAGATCCTTCTGCAGACTCTCCACACCCTCCGCGCAATTTGCCGTTCCACCAATCTTGGTGTCATCAGCAAATTTCGACACCATACACTCGGTTCCCTCTTCCAGATCATCTATATAAATGGTAAATACCTGAGGCCCCAGCACCGACCCCTGGGGCACTCCACTAGTCACCAACCGCCAATCCGAATAGCACCCATTGACCCCCACTCTCTGCCTCCTATTTGACAACCAATCCTCTATCCACGCTAACACCCTACCCCCAACTCCATGCCCCCTTACCTTTTGCAATAACCTCTTGTGAGGTACCTTGCCAAACGCCTTCTGAAAATCAAGAAAGACCACATCCACCGGCTCTCCTCTATCCACCGCCCTAGACACATCCTCATAGAATGCCAATAAATTTGTCAGACACGACTTCCCCTTGATGAAACCGTGCTGCGTCTGCTCTATCAAGCAATTCCCCTCAAGATGCCTCGCTATTTCCTCCTTGATGACGGATTCTAACATTTTACCTACAACAGACGTTAAACTAACCGGCCTATAATTCCCTGCCTTTTGCCTGCCACCCTTCTTAAACAACGGCGTAACATTAGCCGTTTTCCAATCTTCCGGCACTTCCCCGGAATCCAGCGACGTTTGGAAAATAACCACCAAGGCATCCATTATCACCTCCACCATTTCTTTCAGAACCCTTGGATGCATTCCATCCGGTCCTGGGGACTTGTCCACAATCAGCCCCTCCAGTCTGTCGAACACCGCCTCTCTAGTAACAATAATGTCACTCAGACCCTCCCGTCCTACCATCTTTCCATCGCTAACACCCGGCAAATTATTCACGTCCTCCTCCGTGAAGACTGAAACAAAAAAGGTATTCAAGGCCTCAGCCATTTCCCCATCCCCTACCACTAAGTCCCCCCTCTCATCCTCTAAGGGTCCAACATTCACCCGAGCCAGCCTCTTCCTTTTTATATATTTATAAAAACTCTTGCTATCCTTTTTTATATTAAGCACTAGCCCAGCTTCGTAGTTTCTCTTACCCTTCTTTATCAACTTCTTTGTCAATCTTTGTTGACTTTTAAACCTCTCCCAATCCTCTTCTCGCCCACTACTCTTAGCTACTCTAAACGCCTCCGCTTTTAATTTAACACTTTCCTTCACCTCCTTCGTTATCCACGGCTTATTACCTCCCCTCCTACGGTCCTTTTTAACCATCGGAATAAATTTCTGCTGAGCACCAAGAAAGATCTCCTTAAAGATCCTCCACTGCTCCTCAGCAGACCTACCTTCCAACGCGCTCCCCCAGTCAACATTCGCCAATTCTTCTCTCATCCTTCCGTACTCCCCTCTGTTCAAACAAAGGACACGTGTCCGGGAACCCACTTTCTCCTCCTCCATCTGCACCACAAACTCCACCATACAATGATCACTCTCCCCAAGAGGATCCTTCACCACAAGGTCCCTAATTCTACCCGCCTCGTTACATAATACCAGATCCAAGATAGCTCGCTCCCTCGTCGGCTCCAACACACACTGTTCAAGGAAACTATCCCGGCTGCATTCCAAGAACTCCTCCTCGAGCCCACTGCATCCAACATGGGTCAACCAATCAATATGTAGATTGAAATCCCCCATAATTATCACTGTTCCACTCCTGCACGCTGCACTTATTTGCACGTTAACAGCCCGCCCCACCTCCAGATCATTATTTGGGGGCCTATAGACGACACCCACCTGCGTCTTCCTCCCTTTGCTGTTCCTAATCTCCACCCAAAACGATTCCACTTTCTGCTCTTTGGTTCCAATATCATCCCTTGCTACCACCCTGATGCTATCCTTAATCAGCAGAGCTACGCCCCCCCCGCTTTTTCCTCCCGCCTATCCTTCCTAAACACTTGATACCCCTGGACATTCAGCTCCCAGTCCCTGTCACCTTGAAGCCACGTCTCTGTAATGGCCACCAGATCATATCCATTTGTGCTGATCTGCGCCACCAGCTCATCCACTTTATTCCGAATGCTTCGTGCATTCAGATAAAGTGCCTTCATCCCAGCCTTCACCTGGACCCTATTTGCCAGAACGCCACCAACCTTACTCACGCCCCCTAATCCCTTTATTATTGGGACATCCTCGGCCTCTTCCCTTACCTGCACCCTCTCCTTAACTGTAGACCCCGTAATGTCACCTACCCTTGCACCCTCCCCCCCCCCCCTTAATTAGTTTAAAGCCCTACCTACAGTCCTATTTACACGATTCGCCAGGACTCTGGTCCCAGCACAGTTCAGACCAACCTCATCCCATCTGAACAGGTCCCACCTACCCCAATACTGATGCCAATGCCCCATAAATTCAAACCCATTCCTCCCACACCAATCCCTGAGCCACCCATTCACTTCCTTAATCTTATCAACCTTATGCCCATCTGCACTCGGTTCAGGAAGTAGTCCAGAGATAACCACCTTGTCGGTTCTACTCTTTAATTCCATTCCCAGCTTTTCATACTCCCTCCCCAGATCCTCAGTTTGCATTTTGCCTACGTCATTGGCACCCACATGTACCACAACGACCAGATTCTCACCCTCCCACTCCAGGTTCCTCCACAGCCCAGATGTGACATCCTGGACCCGAGCACCAGGCAGACAACACACCCTTCTGTGCACTTTGTCATTGTGACAAAGGACAGTGTCAATACCCTTAACCCCACTGTCCCCAATTACGACTACATTCCTTATCACTTTCTCTTTGCCTATATCCTGCGTCTGCATCACTGTACTGTGTGCAGTTTGCTCAACAACCTCACCTCCCTCGTTCTCGTCCACACTGGAAGCAAGAACCTCAAACCTGTTATGCAGATTGAGAGGCTGAGGCATCCCGTCCCCACCCTCCTTCCTCCGCTCCCCACCCTCCTTCCTCCTCTCAGCAGCCCTCTCTTGTTCCTGACCCTTAGAGTTAGCCAGTCTAGGGGGGGTGGCTGTCTCTTGCACCCCATTGACAATGGCACCCTCTCTCCCCCTGATGAGCCTCAGTGTCTGAAGCTCAGAGGCCAGCTCATCCATCTTGAGCTGGAGCTCCTCCAGCAACCTGCACTTACTGCAGACATGGTCACTGGGAAGGACCCTGGGGTCCACCAGCTCCCACATCATACAGAAACAGCACATCACATGCCCCTCCATTATTCACTGTAGTAGTATTGAAAATTTCCACACGAACTTACCTGGCCCTTTTTCTCCCCAGCCCTTTGATCCTAAGCCCTAATAGCTCACTCTGCTTCCCTCTTACTCCGCTGCCCGCTGTGACGCTGCCCGCTGTCTACACCAGGCCTCCTTTTAAACCTGGTGCTGTTTTAAAGCTTGCTCACCCACAAATCCCTGCTATCCACTCCCTTAGAATTCATAAAGCGGTAAATACAAAAAGCCCGCAAAAATGCTTTTAAATGATTTAAACAGTTCTACAAGGTAAGTTCTTACTATAAAAGTGCTTTAAACTTATTTAAACAGGTTTTTAACAGGCAATTTCTTATCTGACTCTCTGCTCCCTCACTCGTCTGCTCCAGCAAACAAGGGAAGGCTTCATGATTTTCCACTCACATAGCTATGCTGACTGTATTTACTCAATTCTTGCATCTCTAAATGCCTGCAGGTCCTGTCGCTCAAAATACTTTCCAACAATTTACCCATCACAGATGTGAGGCTCACTGGCCTGTAATTCCCAGGCTTTTCCCTACAGCCCTTTTTAAAAGTCCTCTGTTATTAACTTTCCAATATATCTTAAGTCTCTTATGCAATACTTCATCAAATACTTTTTGAAAATCCAAATTACCCACTATCACTGTATTTCCATTATTGATCATCTTTGGTTTGTTTTCTAAAGTATTCTGCAAAACTGACCTAACATAATCTATCTTTTAAAATCCATGCTCTCTCACTCTGATTACTGCACTCTCCAAGATTATATTGTTGTTCTAGACTCCAGCAGTTTACCAACAGTTCAAGTAAAATCAACTAGTCTGCAATTACCAGGGTTATCCCTCACTCCATTTTGAAAGTAGGTATCATCTGGCATTGTTTTTCACATCAGCAACAAATGAAGCTACAAATGAATATTGATAAGATGAAAATTCAATGTGAGTAAGTGGAAGATAATACATTTTGGTTAAAAGCAAACAACAGTCATTATACTCTGAATACAAGCAGGCTTGGGGTTGTGGAAGAGCTAAGGGAATTCTGTTCACAGAATATTAGAAGCAGCAGGTTAGTGTAAGCAAAATCCTAATGTAAATCAAATTTTAATGTCAAGAAGTATAGAATGTAAAAGTCAGAGATAATGATGATGAGTTGACATCAACCTTAATACAAGCTCAGTTAGAATACTGTGCATTGTATTGGCTGCCACACTATAAGAAGAGGATTTTCAGATGGTAAAACAAACATATTAGGCTTTTGCCATGAATGAAGAATTACAAACAAGAATGAAGATTTTTTAAATTCAAAAGAGGAAGTAACGTGTGGACAGAAACAAATGATGTTCAGTATTTCAGAGGTCAAAAGTGAGGAGCCAAATATATAAAAGCAAGAGATTTAGAATGAAGAACAGGACTGTTTTTTTTCATCGAGAACACTCTGAATTTACTTCCAGAATCAAGACATAAATCATGTCAGCATGCAAGGTTAGATTTGATCAGGTGAATGAAGCAAAGGGATATGGGAATAGGGTAGATACATGTGGTTGGGACTGTTTGTTCTTACAAATATCTAATTTATGATTCATATATTGCAGGAGTTTAACTTTTAGTTTTGGGAAAATGAATTTTTAAATGAAAGATAAATGGGGAAAACAATCTGGGTTGAGAAACTGGAAACACCTCTCAGATAATTACAAGTCAGGACAGAATTTGTCTTATGGAGTTTAATATAGATAGGTGCGAAGTTATCCACTTTGATTGAAGGGATGAAAAGGTAAGTTATTTAAATGGAGAGAAACTTTAAAATGTTTTGGTGCAGAGGGATCTGGGTGTCTTTGTGCATGAATAGCAGAAAGTTAGTATCCAGGTGCAGCATGTAATGAGGAAGGCAAATGGAATTTTCGCATTTCTTGCTATAGGAATAGAGTAATAAAAGTAGGGGAGTGTTGTTGCAATCGTTTTAGACACTGGTGACATCACATCTGGAGTACTGCACAGGGTTTTCGTTCCCTTTCTTGAGGAATGACGCAAATGTATTTGAAGTAGTTCAGAGTGGCTCACCAGACTGATTTCAGGCATGAAGGTTTTGTCTTGTGAAGGAAGAGAGACTGAGCAGTTTAAATCTATTCTCATTGGAGTTTGGAAGAATGCGAGGAGATCCAATTGAGGTGGATAAGATGCTAAAGGGGGTTGATAAAACAGATGTAGAGGACATGTTTCCTTTTATGGGAAATTCCAAGCCATAGTTTTAGGCTAAGTGACAGATTTAAAACAGAAATGAAGAAAAAATACTTCACACAAAGGACCACAAAAGGTGCCAGTGGAAGATCTCCAAGAAAACTTATACCTTGGAGAATATAAACACTGCAGCTACAAGAGCAAGTCAGAGGCCAGGAATTCCGTGAGGAATAATTTACCTCCTGAAACCACAATGCTTGTCCACCATCCACAAGTCAGGAGTGTGGTAGAATACTCCCCACTTGCATGGTTGAGTGCAGCTCCAACAATACACAAGAAGCTTGACACCATCCAGATGAAAGCAGCCTACTTTACTAGCACCCCATTCACCAGAATAAACATTTACTCCATCCACCACCAATGGATTGTGGCAGAAGTGTGTATCATCTACAAGATGCACTATAAAAATTCACCAAGACACCTTCTAAATCCACGATCTCTACCACCCAGAAGGGAGCAGTACCATACACAATGCCTAACCTCCAAGTACCCCTACAATTCACACACCAGCCTGACTTGGAATTATATCACTATTCTTTCACAATCGCATTAGTGAGTCAAAAACCCAGAACTTCTTTCTGAGAAGCACCTTGGCTATTCCAACAACACATGGATTGTAGCAGTTCAAGGAGGGAGCACATCATCATCTTCTCTAGGGCAGTTAGATATGGGTAATTAATGGCTGTCTCATCAGTGATGCGCACACCCCATGGGCAATTTTTTTCTGAAACAGCAGGAAATTTGAAGAAAACATTCAAAATCCTGTAAAGTATAGGAGAACTTGACTGGACATAAAAGTAAAATGTGAACTGTTCAGTTCAAAGATTTGGATTTAAACCACAAGGTTTTACATTCTGTTGAGATTTTTGGCCATAAAGTACAAGTCTTAACAAAATATGGTGTTAAGTTAGTGGTTATTTTACTTCTTACACAACAGAATTTTTTTTTGTTTGAGACATTAACTGTTGTGTTGTAACTCCTCCAGTCAACAACTGGTTGTTTGAATTTATTTTTTAAAGTATGGTGTCTACTGAGATTATAATGTTGTTCATGTGGAAGGTATATCATAATATGCACTGGTTGGGGCAAATGACGTGTTTCTGAGTTGTAATTTCTATTTATTGGCGGACATATATTTCAGATAATTATAATTAGAGCTTTTTGCTACGCCTTCCCTAACCTACCCAGGTGGGGTAGGTTTAGAAGAATGAGGGGAGATCTCATTGAGACGTATAAGATGATGAATGGGATGGATAGGATAGAGGTGGAGAGACTCTTCCCACTCAAAAAAGACAGTAGGACTAGGGGGCACAGCCTCAAGATAAAGGGGAGGCGGTTTAGAACGGAGTTGAGGAGGAACTTCTTCACTCAAAGGGTGGTGAATCTCTGGAATTCTCTGCCCGTTGAAGTGGTGGAGGCTGCCTCGCTAAATATTTTTAAGAAGCGGGTTGATGGGTTCTTGATAAGAGAGGGGATTAAGGGTTATGGGGAGAGGGCGGGAAAGTGGAACTGAGCCACGACAGATCAGCCATGATCTTATTGAATGGCGGGGCAGGCTCGAAGGGCTAGATGGCCTACTCCTGCTCCTATTTCTTATGTTCTTGTGTTCTTATGTACCCTCAGGATCCTCAACTGTAAACAGTTAAGTCCTGGTGGCTTTTCCACCTTATGTTTGAATAAACTCATTTTGTGCCTTGCCTATTTTAATAATGACTTTCATTATCTTCCCTGCTTTCATTTTCAGTGATTCTACATCTGTTCTCCGAAAAATCAGACAAAGTTTTCATCTACTATCTCTCCCATTTCTTTAAGTTCCATGCCAAGCTTATCTCATTCGTCTCCTTCTTGTCCTTTCCACTGTTTTCCGAAAGCCATTTTTTGATTAGCGGTGTTCTGAAATTGCTAATTGGCAGTCTTAATTTCCACTGGCAACCTAAAAAGTATTCCATGTCTGTTCAGTGGCAACCAACTGTCATTTCAGAAATGCAAACCTGGAGCTGATCAATTGCAAGTGTACTGATTAAATCTACCTCGCCTTCGGTGCACAAGAAAAGTAAGGATTGCCACAGTTTGAAGCCTAGTTAGAAAATAAATAATTACCTATCCTTTCCACTTAATTTGTCAGACCAGCAGAATTATTTTTAATCCACTGAAAAAGAACATATAACGACTCCACAGCATTTTAATGGATTTGCTGTTTACAAAGCTGTGAAAGTTGTCATAGCCCCCATTTTAACTCTCACATGCCCAATGAGTGCAGAACATGCAAGGGGATTAAAACACAGCCAGAATGCTTACCCCCTCATTTGTGCTGCACTCCCACGCACTATGTGTAACTCCAGGGGCTTGAACTTCCATGGGGTGGCATTCAACGTTGTATTGCCACTCCACCCCAGTTCATTTTACCTGAAATCTTGTCTTGACCAGCCTTATGATTCAGGCTGGGCAGGACTGGGTTAGTGCTGTGCACTCCTCAGGCCACATTCCCTTTTTACGACACTCAGTGGCACAGTGGTGCGTCGGGCAGTGTGTGTGAGAGAACAATGCCTCACTGCAGTGCAAGGAGGGGAGGTGGGTTGGGAGAAATAGTCCCAGTCCCCATGTGGGTTGGGGGAGTTCCATGTGGGTACTGGGGGGAGCCCTCTGTTGGTCCATGTTGGTCTGTTATCCAAAAAGTGGAAAAGGTTTAAAATTTTCTAACCTTTTTGGTAACTATTAGCATAACCCAGTCAGAACTATCCAAAGTTTGCAAGTTAAATCACATTTTCTGGGTGGTTTCCAGTGCAGGGCAATTGCCCAGGATACATTTGCACTTCTAAGCAATTGATGTGCAACCTTATCCAGTGCATCTTTGAGGTTTTCTCCAAAACAACACTGATGAGCTTGGAAGTTATGTCCCTCAGGTTTTGGGAGGCACTTGCTGCAAGCAACCAAGGTCCTTGTAAATATAAACATAAAGCTCATGACAAAGAAAGTTAATTGCATAAATTGAGGTAAGTACATGCTAGTGGAGACCTTGATTGATTGGTCACTTTAAAGCATATAAAGAGACACTTAATAATATAGTAGTAGAGTTGAGTCAGGGATATGAACCTGTAATGGTGATTCTATAAATAAATTTGTTAAATACTAGCGATGGTTACTTCTTTCATCAACTACTTATCAGGAATAAAACAATTTAGACTCATAAGCCATTTAGTTGTATCAGAACTGACAAGTGATGGGGCTATCAAAAAAATGGGATCAGAAAAATTAAATGTAATCCTCCAATTATGCAACAATATTCATGACCTCAGAAGTTCCCAAGACACATATTTTCAATTGAGTACCTGGAACCATAGCTACTGTTGCCACGTAGAAAATGCAGCAACTAATCTGTGCACTTCAAAAACAGCAATGTGATAAATGTCCAGGTAGCAAGTTTTTTAATGATATTGGTACAGTGATAAGTATTGGCCTGGACACTATGGAGATCTGACAATCTTTTTGTAATGAATCTATCACCAGCACCTGAGTGGATAAGCAGGGCTTTGGTTTAACTTCAATCCCATTCGAAAGATGGCACCTCTAACAGTGCAGCTATCTCAGTAATACTCTGGAGTGTTAATTAGATTATTTGCTCAAGGCACAGGAAAGGGGTTTGAACCTGTAATCTTCTAACTCAAGTCTTTTCAGAGAACTACTTAAATTTTCAAAAAGTCTTTCACCAAAATCTTGCTGCTGTTTATGCTGGTAGGATTTTATGGCAAGAAGTCTCACAACACCAGGTTAAAGTCCAACCAATTTATTTGATAGTAAACTCTCAAGCTTTTGGGGATTTTATGGTCCCAGCAACAGTGCACTCAACGCCACTGGTTTTCAGCAGAAAGAGACGGGTTCAACAGGAAAGACCGTTGACAATGGCAGGACTGTAAGATCCCGCTGCTAGCACCACCTCCCACCACTGCCAAATACACCATGGAGGGGAAGGAAAATCCCACCCAATGATTTTCTTGTGGGGCAGTAAGGAAAAGGAGACCTTGGACCCCCATGCCCTGCCAGTGATGTATCCTTTACCCTGCCTTGCCACTTAGCGCCAAGGATTCTTCCAGTGGTCTCACAACTCCAGGATTCCTGGTCCTGTCTGCCATACAAGAATTCCTGCCAGGTTTGCATGGAAGAGTCCCTGTCAAATCAAAGACTTCAAATCTCTTCTGGCCTCCTATGACATATATCACAGTCATATCCAATTAAATAATACAATTGCTACATCAATCTTCGTTTTCCCTATATTAACACAGTATATTTTAGCACCTTCAATCATTAAGAAACTCAAAGATAAGAAAAGTCACAGAATCCAAAGTTTATTCCCCAAATAGTTCAATCCATCATTTTTTGCCTTGCTTTCTGTTTCACAATTACTCCAGTATATTCAATTTAAAATATATATCTAGCTGGCCCAAACTATATATTTTTTAATTTCTTTCATGGGATGTGAGCATTGCTGGTTGGGTCAGCATTTACTGGTCATCTTTAATTACGCTCGAGAAGGTTGTGGTGAGGTGCCTTTTGAACTGCTGCAGTCCATGTGCTAATGTCACAGCACAATGTCAGTCAAAACTCATTAATTGCTCCAAAACTACTTAACAATAATAAGCGACAATGTTGGCAATACTCAACAGGTCAGACAGCATCTGAGGAGAGAGGGTCTGTGACATTTCACCAGAAAGTATTAAAGGTCACCTATCTAACTCTAGGATTTTCCGGCCTTGCCAGCCACCAGCATCGTCTAGTCTCCTGAAATGGACTTTTGACTGGACAACCATGTCTGACACTGTAGGTACTGCCACAACAGGTTTCTCTCCCCATATGTGCAGTCCGACCTGCTGAGAATTTCCAGCATTTTCTGTTTTCATTTCAGTTTTCTAGCATCTGCAGTGTGTTGCTTTTGTGTTAGTTTATTTGATATCTTGAAAAAGTAATTGAAAAACTTTCAGAAGTGAGGTTTCTAAACAGGGGAGTCAGCTAAGGTGCATAACTATAATATCAAAGGGATGCTCCAACAGCGCTTATTCCGATCTAATAAGGTACCATAATGAGAATGGTGCCTCTCAAAATGAGCACTGATGTCTTTGGTTCAGAGACAGTTGATGCTAAAACACCTGAGCACTGTATTTCAATACATCCCAAAGTTATTGCTAATGATAAAATAAACCTTCTTGTATTAACATTTAAGGAAACACTCTGCTAAATGCCAAACATCTCCTCAAACTTCTTAACTTTAGCTGTGAACCAAAGGCCTTCTTTAACACTGGGCCACAACGTCCTGGTCCCCCAGCACCTGACTTGGGGAGTACTAGTGCCATAAAAAAAAAGGAAGTGTCGTCCTTCTTTTCCTTTTGCACTTTGCCACTGGAGCCGTGGATATGCTTCGCTTCTTCAGTCTCACCAGATTCGAGTCAGGAAGGTCAGGTGAGACAGATGCTTGACATTTCAAATGTAGGTACGTCGCTCTGGAGTGGCAATTTTATTTCCTCTCAAGATATTAAAGTTATTCTTACCTTACTCCAGGCAACCTCAGTGTCCAAATTAGTAGGCATGCCTTCAACTGCTGACCTCCTTGTCAGCTCCGAATCTGTTGCCGCCAGCCATTCTGTCAAGGCATTCACTTCCTTCCTGAGCTTGCGAGAAAATTTCAGAGACTTCTCTAGCTCTTGCTTTCCTTCAGTCACCTACACAACAAGAAAACAATCACACTTTCACAATGATTTTTTTAAAACGGTTGATTAACTGTGTAATGTGTCAAACCAACCATAACAAGTTTTTCTCATTCGCAATTGGATAATCATCTGAGTTCAAATGAAAGCTCCATTCAACTTAATCCCACCACCATCTTTCATATTTGCGTCATGACCTTGGCAAAAAGTTTTTGTTTCAATTTGTTTACTTATTATTGATTTTTTAAACGGACACTTCAAAAACATCTGGAAAGTGGGCAATTACTCAGCTGCATGTTGCAGCAGTCACAAACAGTTCAATTCACCAAAGTAAAATCAGTTTCTGCACAAAGCAAAGAAATATTTTGCTACTCAACAGCTTTTACTTCTGACAGGGGGAAGAATGGCTTTACCATCCATCAGTGGGTTATGACTCACTGCCATTACATCTGTAGAAGTCACACAAAAAGACAACCTTTTACTAAATATGCTCTGCTGCCCAACTATACTTTCTGTATTTCTACTTTTGTCAGCTACAAATATCCACACAGCAGTTATTCACGTAATCAGCTTAATTTGCACACATAATGACAGCAGCATTGCTTTAACAAAATACACCCATCATGACTTGTAATTTCCTAGTTGTAAGTAAGGTTTTTGAAAATAAAAACTCTGCAATTCCTCACCAATTACAAAATATATTAAGAGTTTTTGGCTTGAATTTTTTTCACCTCTTTTCCTCCAAGCTTTCCCCCACCATTACCTTATTTACCTCTACTTCCTGAAGATAATGAACTGTGCTGTAGTTTATTTCTCCTGTTCTCTGGTACTTCAACTATGCATCAATTATTTATGTATAGGTCTCACAAAGAGTGTGGGCAGGTCCAACATGGCCCCATCTGACATCAACAATAATGCACTATGATGAGGAATCATTCTTTGGAATTAGATGCTGGGACCCTCATTTTCCATTCCTTCACCCAGAAGAATGATGGTTAACTGTTATTTTCATTACCAACCCAAGTAAGATCAAGCAACTCAGATTAGATCAGAAAACAAACTTTGGGCAGGATGCATTACAGTTAGGATTAGAATTTTTGACTTTCCACCACAAATCTAAACAGTTCTTAAGGGTGATGTGTGCTGTGTTTCAAAAGTTGTGATCTCTCCTTCATATGTGGTCTCCCTTTTGCTTTTTCTATCTCAATTAGGCTCAAGAGATTAATTGTGCTTCCGTTGCTGGAGCATGGAAACTTTGTACTGCTTGCTAACTTGTATGATTTCTGCAGGCAGCCAATGCTAATTGAGCTGTTGAGTGGTTGTACACTTTAGGAGGGACCCTCAAGTTCATGTGAGATTAGCAACATTTTTAGCTGCTCTGCAGTTATGTGGAAGGTGCATTCTGGCTGGAGTTGGTGTTGCAACTGCACAAGAGAGTGTGAGTACAGAGTGATGAGAAATAAAGTTGCATATGACCCTTTGGTGGAGGAGGTGGAGAGGAGAGATCTATCCACAGAAGGGAAGGAGCCCGATCTCCCAAAAGGGTCGTCCAGACTCAAAATGTTAACTCTATTCTCTCTCCACAGATGCTATCAGATGTTGAAATTTTCCAGCATTTTTCATTTTTATTTCAGATTCCAGTGCACCAGTAATTTGCTTTTATTAAACATACGAGGAATATGGACATTAAATTTCATGTATAAATTTGGTCTCACATGCTTATTTTGCATTGACTTTTATTTTTGCATTGTGTTCAGACGATGTGTCGTCCAGTGGCAGGGAGAAGGTAAGGTGCAGCACGGTAGTGAAATGGGAACAACTGAAGGAACACACTGTTTGATTTGATCAGGCAATCTCTGGGACATGTGGCCCTTGTATTTGGCATTGCACTGGCATTGAAATTCCTACACTACTATCTATGACAAGCTTACGTTCACCACTCAACATACACATTGGGATTCATGAATATGTTGTTGCTTCCATAGTTCATAATAGGAAGAGTGCAAACCAAATTCAACCAGGTTTTGCTTGCAGAGCCAAAATAGAACATTTACTATCAGATGTGATTCAGTGAGGGGGCAGCACTGGAAGGACAATCCTGATGCATGAATAGCTATACTAACAACTATTTTAAGACAATCAGTCAAGCTTATAACATGGATCATTTACAATTGCTTGATATGACATACATTCATATGTAGCTGCTGCTTCTCTGCAAACTAAACGAATATGTTCAAGCTTGCACCTTTTTCAGAATTATCTGGGAGAACGGGAAACCTATAGTTGCATGTTGCTTTCTCCATGGCAATGCCACCCCCAGAGTCGACTTGTCAAGCAATCAGCAGCCTTTTCACCTGCTGTCTAAATTGTTGCGATCATTTGAAAGTTAGCAATCTTTTGTCCTGATTAGCATTTGCCCTCATGAGTAAAAACTTCGGCAACATGTCTCTCTCATTTCAGCAACAACCTGAAAGTTTTTGATGATCTCTTTAAAAAGCACTCAAGGGGAGATTTTTCCCTCACTGCTGAATGCATGTTGAAGAGATAGTATTAGCTGGAGTGTTAATGTTCAAAGTGGCAATGCTGGTGTCAAATCAACTGTATGCTGTTTGGCATCACAACCCACCCAAGGCCTGATGGACTTAGAGTCATAGAGACATAGAGGTTTACAGCATCGAAACAGGCCCTTCAGCCCAACTTGTCCATGCCTCCCCCTTTTTTTAAGCAACTAAGCTAGTCCCAATTGCTTGCATTTGGCCTAAAACCTCTATAGCCATCCTATCCATGTAACTGTCTAAATGCTTTTTTAAAAGACAAAATTGTACCTGCCTCTACTACTATCTCTGGCAGCTTATTCAAGACACTCACCATCTTCTGTGTGGAAAGAAATGCCCCTCTGACCCTTTTGTATCTCTCCCCTCTCACTTTAAACCTAGCCGTCTAGTTTTAGATTCTCCTACTTTGGCGAAAAGATATTAACTATCTAGCAGATCTATGCCCCTCATTATTTTATAAGCCTCTATAAGGTCATCCCTAAACCTCCTACGCTCCAGAGAAAAACATCCCAGTCTATTCAGCCTCTCCTTCTAACTCAAACCATCAAGTCCCAGTAGCATCCTATTAAATCTTTTCTGCACCCTTTTTAGTTTAATAATATCCTTCATCCTAGGATCTTAAATAAACATGGTTGGTCAGATAATTAACATATTGATTTTGCTTTTCAGAATTCCTTAGATCTTGGAATACTCCCATCAGATTGGAATAAAGCAAATTTAATCGAGAAAGGAGACAGATCGACAGATAGGTCAGTTAGTCTAATATCTGTCTCGGAACAAATGCTGGAATCTGTTATGAAGGGAGTTTAGTGGGAAACTTCAAAAATTGTAACCTAATCAGGCAGGGCCAACATGCTTTTGTTAAAAGTAAATTGTGTTTGACTAACGTCAATTTATTATTGAGTTGAGTAATCTGTACATATGACGTACTTAAGATTTCCAGAAGACATTTGACAAGGTGTTACATCAAAGGTTATTACACAAAATAAGAGCTCATGGTGCCAGGGGTAATATATTAACATGCACAGAGAATTGGCTAGCCAACAGGAAACAAAGAGTCAGAATAAATGGGTAATTTCCTGGTTTACAAGATGTAACATGTGGAGTGTCACATTGATCAGTGCCGGAGTCTCTGCAATTTGCAAGCTATATCAACGACTTGGATGAAGGGACTGAATTTATAATTGCTAAATTTACTGATGAAACAAAGATAGGTAGAGGGGTAGGTTGTAAAGCGGACATCAGGAGTCTGCAGAGAGACATAAATAGTTAAGCAAGTGGGCAAAAATCTGGCAGGTAGAGTATAATGTGGAAAAGTGTGAACTCGTCCACTTAGACAGGAAGTATACAAAAGCAGGATATTATCAAAAGAGTGAGAGTTTGCAGATCTTGGTGATGCAGAGGATTCGAGCTACCTTGGTACATGAATCTCAAAGTTAGCATGCAGGTACAGCAAACAATTAGGAAAAACAAAGGGAATATTCTTTATTTTTGGGAGACTGGCAGGGATGTTTCGCTACTATTCTGCAAGGCATTGGAGAGACCACATCCATAGTACTGTGTACAGTTTAGGTCACCTCTTTGAAGAAAGGACATAATTGTAGTGGAAGTAGATGATAAGGTTTAATAGCCTGATTTCAGGGATGATAGAGTTATCTTTTGAAGAAAGGTTGGACAGATTAGGCCTGTATCTGATGGAGATTGAAGGAATGCATGGTAATCATATTGAAACATAAAAGATTTTGAGGGACTTGACAGAGTGGATGCAGAGAGGATGTTTCCCATTGTGGGATGGACTACAAGTAGCAAACAGTTTGAAATAAGGGTTCCTCCATTTAAGACGGAAATGAGGAGAAGTTCTCTCTCTCAGAAAGTTATTGAGAGTTTTGAACTCTCTTCTCAAGGAACAAGATCATTGAATATTTTTAAGACAATGGTAGATATTTTCGTGATTAACAAGAAAGCCAAAGAGTATTTTAAGTAGGCAGGAAAATGACGATAAAACCAAAATCAGATTGATCATATGATTTAATTGAATGGAGGAGCAGACTTGAGAGGGCGAATGGCCTACTCTTATTCTGAACAATATGCTTACAAGTAGTGAGCATACTTTTGGTGGGTGCACATTTATAGCAATTTATAGCAATGCCCCCAAAATGGCATCTGGTGCAGCCCCCGCTGGAAGGGAATGAATGTGCCATGCATACCATTTTGCAACCAACTAGCTAACTACTTTGTAAATAACTAGCTGAATTTTGCATTTACAGTATCTTTCCCTTAAAAATAACAATGACATTAGAGGTATAATAAAACGAAGTAAACAGGTGTCAAGAACAAGTACACTCTTCATAAAGAAAATGTCACAAATAATAAATATCTGCTTTAAATTTGTTTCATGAATTCTGCACGACAGGCATTACACAATCTGAAGTGCTGAACAAAGATAATATAAATTGTAAAGCTCTCCAAGGGAAGAGCACAGCTAATGAGCAATCATGAAACAAACAGACTGTTCCATTAGCTTGGATCGTGATCTTGTTTGTGAGAATCAAACACCTAAAACTTCAGAAAATTCTAACTTTACTTTCATGCTTCCATAAATATCCCTGCAGTTGTGCTCCCAAACTGATCCTACTTAAGTTTCACATGCAAATTTCAATGAATTTGTGTCATATGAGTGAAGACTTGTGCTCACTGATGCTCTGCAGACCTGACCTCTGCTGTAATTTGCAGGGTCAATTCATTCAAATTTTCATCGGCAACTCTCAGGCACAAATCTCATGTAAAACAGAAATGAGGTGCTGGTGGTGTTTGCAAGTTAGAATATAACCTTTACAAAAACCCATCAGCCTGAACATTGCAGCCGCAGGCTGAGAGAACAGGAGTAAGCGGGGAAGTGATTGGTTTTAGTCAATCAGGTAGCTGCAATGGATGCTTTAAGTAGGACGTTGCTCCACCGAACAAACAGGCACTGAGACTGAAAGAAGAGATGTAAGCATTGCAAACAGAATGAAAGGAAGACACACAATTTCACTGAGACTGACCTGCAAACCTTGCTCAAGGAGATTCAACAGAGAGAGAGAGATAGTACAGTCCCAATGGAAGTAAAGTCTCAAAATACATTTGACTGTTACAAAGATGGACTTACAATGAACATATCGTGCCTAAGTACAGGGCCAAAGCAATAAGGAGGGCCCCATGCGAGCCAGTGGCTGTCTGGGCACCAATCAGAGCCTGTATGCTCTGAATTTGCTGATAGGCTCAAGAAATTTGATTTACTGTCACATGTATTGGGTTACAGTGAAAAGTGTTGTTCATAGAGTACATAGGGGGGCAGGAAAGGATATGGAGCAAAATGTAATGTTTCACTTACAGGTAGGGTGAAGAGAAAGATCATCTTAATATATCATAGTACCAGTCAAAAGTCTGATGCCTACAGGGAAAAAGTTATGTGTTGGTAAGTGTTTTCAGACTTTTGTATCTTTATCATGGCAGGAGAAGGTGGAAGAGCGTATACCCAGGGTGCATGGGGTCCTTGATTCTGCTGGCTGCTTTCCCGAGGCAACGAGAAGTGCAGACAGAGTCAATGGATGGGAGGCTGGTTTGTGCAATGGACATGGCTACGTTCACAGGCCTTTGTAGTTTCTTGCAGTCTTGGTCAGAGCAGGAGCCATACCAAGCTGTGATACATCTGGATATTTTCTATGGTGCATCTGTAGAAATTGGTGAAAGTCATAACGGACATGCAGAATTTCCTTAGCCTTCGGAGAAAGTAGAGGCATTGGTAGGCTTTCTTAACTACAGCGTCAGCATGGAGGGCCCAGGCAGGTTGTTGGTGATCTGAACACCAAGAAAATTGAAACTCTCAAGCATCTCCCCTTCATCACCATTGATGTAGACAGGGGTATGTTTCTTTAAGCGGATGACTAACTCTTTCATTTTTACTGACATTGGAAGGAGAGATTAGTGTTGTTGTACCATCTTACTATATGCTTTATCAACTGGGGAAGCAATAGCCTAGTGGTATTATCACAAGACTATTAATCCAGAAACTCAGCCAAAGTTCTGAGGACTCGGGTTCGAATCCTGTCATGGCAGTGGGTGGAATTTGAATTTAATAAAAAATAGTCTGGAATTAAGAATCTACCGATGACCATGAAACCATTGTCAATTGTCAGAAAAAAAAATTTGTTCACGAATGTCCATTAGGGAAGAGAATCTGTCATCCTTACCTGGACTGGTTTACATGTAACTCCAGATCCACAGCAATGTGGTTGACCGTCAGGCAAACTAGGGATGGGCAATAAATGTGATGCTCATGTACCATGAATTAAAAACCTCACAAATGAACCTATTAGCAGGCATTGCAGAGCAACATCAGACTCCAACTGGTTTAGTCTTCTTAGGGCACAGGACACAATTGTAGTCATGTTGTACTCAACCCCCAATTAAAATCCTTGGGCTTGGATCATGGGATGCACTGGCAGTTGTGGATGTTTCTTCACAGCGAGATTCTGAAAGGGCAATTCCAGCAAAACAGGTGACACTAAGGTGTGAACAATGTTTCCAATGCTGTCCCTGGTTTCCATGCCGCTGTCCAGCCTGTCCCAGGTGGCTCTGGTCGGCTCCCAGTCTCTCCTGCGCTAGCCTCCCGTCTTCCTGGGTTACCGAGCCAAGATGGCCAAGAATGTACAGCTTCAGCCCAGCCTCAACTCCCAGTCCAGCATGGCTGAACAGGATGACAAAAGCCTCAATGATTTCTCGTCAAAAGAGACAAGAAGAAGAAGAAAAAAGTCAAAACCAAAGTGGCCATGATGGCGAAGAGCAAGTGTCAGGATCCCCAACAGGAAAGGGTTGGGGAGGATAAAGACTGGAAAGAGTTGGACTTGAACAAAAGAAAGTTGACTTGGGGCAGTTGATCTAACAGGGAGTCAGGGCTGAGTTGAAACCAAACATTCACAGCCGTCCCGGCCTGATGACTCAAAGATACAAGGTGGCATAAAAGGGACCAGGAGCTGGCCAGAGCTGCCTGGAATTTGATTACAGTGGCTTGGGAATCCGTACCTCACAAAACAGTGATGAAAGAGAGGAAGGCAGTGATGAGAAGAACAAAGAAGATCAGGGTGAAGATGGTGGAGAATATCTTGTGTAGAGAATGAAACAAGACAGTCAGGCTCTGGAGCAAGACATCTCCACTAGTACCTGTCACTGTGGTTGCATAAGCCCCAGAATCAAAGACATCGGGCATTTATCAACCTCCTGTAGCCAGGTCAGATAATATGTGAAGAACACAATCATCAAGGACCCTCAGAGATTTATAATAATGCACAGTTTACAACTCTACTAACTTTTGCAAAGCATTGTTTGCTGGAGCAGACGAGTGAAGGAGCAGAGAGAGAGCTAAGATTTTACCTGTTAAAAACCTGTTTAAAATAAGTTTAAAGCACTTTGTTCTTTGTAGAACTGTTTAAAGCATTTATTTATTGTATTTACTGCTTTAAGAATTCTGAGGGAGTGGTTAGCAGGCAGTTGTGGGACATCAGCTTTAAATCAGCGCCAGGTTTAAAAGGAGGCCTGGTGTAGACAGCGGGCAGCGTCTGAGCGGGCAGCGGAGTGAGTGGGAAGCAGAGTGAGCTACTAGGGCTTAATATCAAAAAGGGCTGGAAGGAAAAAAGGCCAGGTGAGTTCGTTTGAAAAACAAAAAAAACAAACAAAAAAATTTTTTTCAAAACTACTACAGTGAATAATGGAGGGGCATGTGATGTGTGGTTTCTGTATGATGTGGGAACTGGTGGACCCTAGGGTTCATCCCAGTGACCATGTCTGCAGTAAGTGCAGGTTGCTAGAGGAGCTCCAGCTCAGGGTAAATGAGCTGGCCTCTGAGCTACAGACACTGAGGCTCATCAGGGGGAGAGAGGGTGCCATTGTCAATGGGGTGCAAGTGACATCCACCCCCCCTAGACTGGCTAACTCTAAGGGTCAGGGACAAGAGGGAGCTGCTGGGAGGAGGAAGGGGGGTGAGGAGCGGAGGCCTCAGCCTCTTAATCTGCATAACAGGTTTGAGGTTCTTGCTTCCAGGCTGGACGAGAACGAGGCAGGTGAGGTTGGTGAGCAAGCTGCACACGGTACAGTGCTGCAGCAGGACATAGGCAAAGAGAAAGGGAAAAGGAACGTAGTAGTGATTGGGGATAGTGGGGTGAAGGGTATTGACACTGTCCTTTGTCACAATGACAAAGTGCACAGAAGGGTGTGTTGTCTGCCTGGTGCTCAGGTCCAGGATGTCACATCTGGGCTGCAGAGGAACCTGGAGTGGGAGGGTGAGAATCCGATCTTTGTGGTACATGTGGGTGCCAACGACGTAGGCAAAATGCGAACTGAGGATCTGGGGAGGGAGTATGAAAAGCTGGGAATGGAATTAAAAAGTAGAACTGACAAGGTGGTTATCTCTGGGCTACTGCCTGAACCGTGTGCAGATGGGCGTAGGGTTGACAGGATTAAAGAAGTGAATGGGTGGCTCAGGGATTGGTGTGGGAGGAATGGGTTTGAATTTATGGGGCATTGGCACCAGTATTGGGGTAGGTGGGACCTGTTCGGGCGGGATGGGGTTGGTCTGAACCGTGCTGGGACCAGAGTGCTGGCGAATCGAGTAAAGAGGACTGTAGACAGGGCTTTAAACAAATTAGGGGGGGGGAGGGTGCGAGGGTAGGTGACCTTACGAGGTCTAAAGTTAAGGAGAGTGTACATGTAAGGGAAGAGGCCGAGGATGTCCCAATAATAGAGGGAGTAGGGGGCGTGAGTATAGTTGGTGGCGTTGTGGCAAATAGGGTCCAGGTGAAGGCTGGGATGAAAACACTTTATCTGAATGCACGAAGCATTCGGAATAAAGTGGATGAGCTGATGGCGCAGATCGACACAAATGGATATGATCTGGTGGCCATTACAGAGACGTGGCAGCGGGGTGACAGGGACTGGGAGCTGAATGTACAGGGCTATCAAGTGTTTAGGAAGGATAGGCAGGAGGGAAAAGGGGGGGCGTAGCTCTGCTGATTAAGGATAGCATCACGGTGGTAGCAAGGGATGATATTGGAGCCAAGGAGCAGAGGGTGGAATCGTTGTGGGTAGAGATTAGGAACAGCAAAGGGAGGAAGACGCTGGTGGGTGTCATCTATAGGCCCCCGAATAATGATCTGGAGATGGGGCGGGCTGTTAACGTGCAAATAAGTGCGGCGTGCAGGAATGGGACGGCCGTAGTTATGGGGGATTTCAATCTGCATATTGATTGGTCGACCCATGTTGGACGTGGGGGGCTCGAGGAAGAGTTCTTGGAACGCTGCCGGGATAGTTTCCTCAAACAGTGTGTGTTGGAGCCGACGAGGGAGCGAGCTATCTTGGATCTGGTACTATGTAATGAAGCGGGTAGAATTAGGGACCTTGTGGTGAAGGATCCTCTTGGGGAGAGTGATCATTGTATGGTGGAGTTTCTGGTGCAGATGGAGGAGGAGAAAGTGGGTTCCCGGACACACGTCCTTTGTTTGAATAGAGGGGAATACGGTAGGATGAGAGAAGAATTGGCAAATGTGGACTGGGAGAGCGCGTTGGAGGGAGGGTCTGTTGAGGAGCAGTGGAGGATCTTTAAGGAGATCTTTCTTGGTGCTCAACAGAAATTTATTCCGATGGTCAAAAAGGATAGTGGGAGGAGAGGTAATAAGCCGTGGATAACGAAGGAGGTGAAGGAAAGTGTTAAACTAAAAGCGGAGGAATTTAGAGTAGCTAAGAGTAGTGGGCGAGAAGAGGATTGGGAGAGGTTTAAATGTCAACAAAGATTGACAAAGAAGTTGATAAGGAAGGGTAGGAGAAACTATGAAGCTGGGCTAGCGCTTAATATAAAAAAGGATAGCAAGAGTTTTTATAAATATATAAAAAGGAAGAGGCTGGCTAGGGTGAATGTTGGTCCTTTAGAGGATGAGAAAGGGGACCTAGTGGTAGGGGATGGTGTTATGGCTAAGATATTGAATAACTTCTTGTTTCTGTCTTCACGGAGGAGGACGTGAATAATTTGCCAGGTGTTAGCGATGGAAAGGTGGTAGGACGGGAGGGTCTTAATGACATTACTGTTACTAGAAAGGCGGTGCTCGACAGACTGGAGGGGCTGATTGTGGACAAGTCGCCAGGACCGGATGGAATGCATCCGAGGGTTCTGAAAGAAATGGCGGAGGTGATAGTGGATGCCTTGGTGGTTATTTTCCAAACGTCGCTGGATTCCGGGGAAGTGCCAGATGATTGGAAAACGGCTAATGTTACGCCGTTGTTTAAGAAGGGTGCCAGGCAAAAGGCGGGGAATTATAGGCCGGTTAGTTTAACGTCTGTGGTAGGTAAAATGTTAGAATCTGTCATTAAGGAGGAAATTGCGAGGCATCTTGAAGGGAATTGCTTGATAGAGCAGACGCAGCACGGTTTCATTAAAGGGAAGTCGTGTCTGACAAATTTACTGGAGTTCTATGAGGATGTGTCTAGGGCGGTGGATAGAGGAGAGCCGGTGGATGTGGTCTTTCTAGATTTTCAGAAGGCGTTTGACAAAGTGCCTCACAAGAGGTTATTGCAGAAGGTCGAGGGACATGGAGTTGGGGGTAGGGTGTTAGCGTGGATAGAGGATTGGTTGTCAAATAGGAGGCAGAGAGTGGGGGTCAATGGGTGCTATTCGGATTGGCGGTTGGTGACTAGTGGAGTGCCCCAGGGGTCGGTGCTGGGGCCTCAGCTTTTTACCATTTATATAGATGATCTGGAGGAGGGAACCGAGTGTAGAGTGTCGAAATTTGCTGATGACACCAAGATTGGGGGAACGGCAAATTGTGCGGAGGGTGTGGAGAGTCTGCAGAAGGATCTAGATAGGCTGGGCGAATGGGCCAGGAAATGGCAAATGGAATTTAATGTTGGCAAGTGTGAGGTGGTCCACTTTGGTAGGAATAATGGTAGGAAGGACTATTACTTACGTGGAGAAAAACTGCAGCAGGCGACGGTGCAGAGGGACCTTGGGGTCCTTGTGCATGAGTCGCAAAAACCCAGCTTGCAGGTGCAGCAGGTGGTCAGGAAGGCGAATGGGATGCTGGCCTTCATAGCGAAGGGGATTGAATATAAAAGTAGGGAGGTCTTGCTGCAGCTGTATAGGGCATTGGTGAGGCCGCAGCTGGAGTACTGTGTGCATTTTTGGGCGCCGCACCTGCGCAAAGATATTTTGGCCTTGGAGGGAGTGCAGAGGAGGTTTACTAGGCTGATACCGGAGTTGAGGGGATTGAGCTATGAGGAGAGGCTGAATAAACTGGGCTTGTACTCGTTAGAGTTTAGAAGAATGAGAGAAGATCTCATTGAGACGTATAAGATGATGAATGGGATGGATAGGATAGAGGTGGAAAGACTCTTCCCGCTCAAAGAAGACAATAGGACTAGGGGGCACAGCCTCAAGATAAAAGGGGGGCGGTTTAGAACGGAGTTGAGGAGGAACTTCTTCACTCAAAGGGTGATGAATCTCTGGAATTCTCTGCCCGTTGAAGTGGTGGAGGCTACCTCGCTAAATATTTTTAAGACGCGGGTTGATGGGTTTTTGATAGGAGAGGGGATTAAGGGTTATGGGGAGAGGGCGGGAAAGTGGAACTGAGCAGCGACAGATCAGCCATGATCTTATTGAATGGCGGGGCAGGCTCGAAGGGCTGGATGGCCTACTCCTGCTCCTATTTCTTATGTTCTTATGCTCTTATGTAGAAATCAGAAAAGATAGAGAAATGGAAAAGACCTTTGACATAGTGAAATAAAAAACAGCCAGAGAGGATGTTCTAAAAGTCAGTCAGTTCAGCTACAACTTGGCAACCAGTTTGCTTTTGGGAAGCAGTAAATGTTGGTGCCTATTTTACATACTGGTGCTCTGCATTCCATCCCAGATAACTAATTTACACAGAACCCATCTGTCTCCACCCCGCAGTGCTAGAAAGATTTTTTAATTGATCTGGTATAGACTTCTGCAGATACATGAGTACGTGCAAGGTATCATGGGAATTTTAAGCTTGAAGCACAATAACTACTGTCATCTAGTACAGGCTGGAACTGATAAAGGGTTTGAATGAAGTGTCAGTCACTCTTGGAGCAACCTTTTTGGATAAAGATTAAAAATGCAGCCATTATATGGTCAATTTGTTTATCGTTCTACTTCCTTTCTGAATACTGAGCCTCTTAAAGGTGACAAACTCCCACACCATCCTTTGGCTGCTTCTATCAACCAATGTTGGTTTATGAAGGAAGAGGTGAGCAGGGTCACCTTTCAGTCAGAAAGAGCAGGGTCCAAGGGATTTCCTCACTCCATTAGGTTAGACCCAATTTTAAATTTAACATCAACTTTATTCTGAGTTTTCTTCACCTTGTGCTTTCAAATGCTATTGATATCTCAGCACTAGGCTGTGCCCTAATACTGCATGGATACAAATTGCTTGACCCAACCATTCCAAATAATATCTTTGCACAATTGGATCTTCTTCTATCAAAAAACTTCTTCTAAAAATTAAGGTTCATACTCCATTAATAGGTTTTAACTGTGTTCAAAAACCTGATTTTTTTGTTGCACTTTGTATTGCAACCAGGTTTGAATTTACACACATGAACGAGCATCTACCAACACAAGTTACTTTTTAGGGAGCTTTACAAGCTACTTATAAATGTTTACATTATTAATGGGAAGTGTAAAATGCCTCTATTTGTTTCTGATTGGGGTGGTAGGTGGTAGTCAACGTTGGCTAAAGAAAGACCAATAACTATTTAGCACTTGAATTGTAAATGACATTGTGTGGGGTGGGGGGGGGGGCACATGACACCACTTGGGGTTGTGTCATTGGGGTGTGATGTCATGGGGGGCAAGATGTGATGTCATTGGGGGGGCCCAGGAAATAAAAGTCTGCCACTGCTCTGTTAGCTCTCTCAGATCCTCTAAAATGAAGACCTGAAGAACCAATCTTTAACACTGCCGTTTGGTTAATATGGGCACTATGTTGAAACCAAGTGCCATTATTTCACAAAAGATGCATTAGAATTCATGAGTTCTGAAAAAGGTTTTCAGCAACTTCAGGAAAGTTGATTCTCCCCCTTCCCCCGCTGTTGCACTATTGTGTTCAATCATTTCATTACGTGCACTGAATTTAAATTGGGAGTGAGAAACTTCTGACAGTGATAATAAAAGCTACTGTGTTAAACAAGTGTGAATAATCATTGATTATTTCTTCTCTGAAGTGCCTCACAGCTGTCACAGAGGAGGAAACTGAGTGATGGCCCTCCAGGTGCTCATCGCCATGTAATTTTGCTTCCCCACAGAGCTCTTCCTCAAATATGTACATCTATGGAAAATCTCACACATGCTCCTTCGAAGTTAAATGCAGGGGAGGGAAAATCTGCTGGTAGTCTCAGAACCAATGAGAAGCAAATCCAATACAGCCTGGTCACAAATTAAATGAGAGAAGGCAACAGGCACAAATGTATTATTTTCTGCTGAGATATAAACCTAATTCATAGCCGTAGAAATCAGTACTTAAATTTTCAATGGTCTTCAGATTTAAAACTTTTTTCCCAGTCTCAGCCAATCCTGGCAACAGGTAACACCTATAATTTATCCGACTTCCCCGAGTGCACGACAGCTTTAAAAATTCCTAAAATTGTGGGCTGACTACAACTGGCCCGAATTTCCACGTTAAAAAATTAGCTGCATCGGGATCCAGTAACAGATAACAAGTTGAAATTGTTAATCCAAACACACCATTTTTGGGATGGAAAGCTGTGGAAATAGTTTCCGAAGCAATTTGGTGACAAATAAAATTTGTCCTGTTTATTGTGCTTCTGAAGGATATGATGTGAAATTCCAGGATATATGTCTAGGCTGATTATTTTAATCCTGATGCTTCCTTCTATGAAAGTGGAGCAGTCCTTCTATGATATTGCTCATAAATAATGAGATTCAACCAGATGTCCCTATGTTATTATTGAGGGCTGGTGTGTCATTTAAACAAGTAATGCTCAGCATTTATATGAATGTTGTACCTCACTGAAATGCCAGTCAGATGAATGCTGCTGCCTCGATCTGTAGTCACTAACCATTTTTCTCTTGTTTCTCCCCTTCTTGCCTCTCCTGAAACATTAACTCAGTTCTGTTTTCAGCTTCCACAGGTACTCAAGCGCAAGTATGTTACCTTGTGTTATTAAAAGTTAAGCCAATATTTTGCAATCAAGTATGCAGTACACATTTTTTAAGTTTAAGCGGTGATGTTATTATCTATTAGCAACTCAATGGAGATGTTCCTAACCGAGCCAAGGCTTACAATTTTGATTTCTCATTTTGAAAGAAAAGGAGACTTTGTGTAAAGACACACTGCCATCTGCAGTTTACATTATGCTAGCATTAAAAACAGCAACTCAAGTATCAACATGGACCTAAAAGCATGTTTAAGCAAAATACTTCCAATGTCCAGAAAAAGGAGGACAAACTCAGAAGAGGAGAGTCAGGCAGAGAAATTATGAAGAGACGGAAGGGAGGAGTAAATTGACGGTGAAGAGGAGTAAAAGGGACATGAGGGGGAAGAGGAAGGAAGGGAGACATTAGAAAAAGTAGAAGTCTTTATGGGGAAAGTAGATGAAGAGACAAGTACAAATGAGGGGCTGAAAGGAAAGGGGAGAGGCAGAGGATCGAGCGCAAAAGGGAGGGATAGAGATAAGATAGAGTGTGCAGCTGGTGGGATCGCGATTCAATCAATGAATTGGTAAACATAGTTTTACAGCATCACTGACAGTCCCAATACCATTAGATTCTGCAAATCACAGTGAAATAATAAACAGAGAAAATCAAAGCGAGCTCAATTATTGAAATATTTCTGAGCAGGATATTTTGCATTTAATCATTTGCTTTGGACTCTTTCCAAAAACGACTAGCTGTTTTTGTTGCTAGTACGTTCTTGTAGGTAGCTTCAAAAAGAAATAGCTGAAATCTCCAAACGAGCTGATCTGCATAACCTTTGGGAGTTAGTGTTGGATGTTACTGTCATCTCTACTTATCAAGCAGTGATGCTGCAGTTGTATACAATCTATTTTCTGCAATCAGGATCAGCATTGAACACTCTTAAGTCAGGTAAACCAAAGGCTAGACTCAGGAAATCACCTTTATGATCCCTTCGTAAGGTACCATAATTTCATATCCTACTGGAGTAATGTGATGCTTCCATCTTTTAAAAGACTCTGGCAACTTATTGTTGACTTCTGCCAATATGAACAGTGTCATGCTGAAGTTTAACGTCCACTGAGAACTGAGTTGAAATTGGAAAAACTGTCTATACGGGACCATTAAAACCAACAGAGAAGGAAAACCTTCACGTCAGCAGCCCAAGTTGAAGTCAAATTCTTCAATGCCCAATGAAATGAGAATGAACTCTTTCACTATGTTATTTCCCCTTACATATATTCTTTGCTCTCTCGCACAGGTTGATCTATTGCATTAGAGCAACAAAATTTGAAATTTGACATACAATAAAACAGCCAATGATATATCGAATGCATCGTGGTATCCTTCTGAACTAATCTGTATCAATGCCATGCTCTGTTGATCAAGAGTATAATACTACAGCGCATGAAACCTCAAACTGACTTGAAGCACCTGTGACAAGAACATAGTGACAATTTTGCAAAAGGATTAATGATGTTATGCAGTTAATGAACGTTCAGCAGTCAGCAAGGGAGAATCTACAAGAATTAAAGTTCTAGCTCTGTCAACATTCTTCACAGGTTCCACTTGGTTGAGCTACTTTCATACTGCTGAGGAATTTTAATGGAATTATTTTACAAAACAAAAAACAGCATATTTGCCAGCTATATCGAGAAACACATGCTGCAAAAAGTTGAAGACGAAGTGAAGAGCGGGAAGGGGAAAAGGGTAGTGACACAGTGAAGCGGGTGAAAGGGAGAGGGGAGGGAGGAGAAGGAGGAAGGAAGGGAAAAAAAGTAGGGAATAGGAAAGAGAGTAGGAAAAATAACACAAGGAAGGTGAGAGGGCAGGGAGTGGAGATGAAGGGGAGGGAAGGCAGTTGGCAGATTCAAAGCCTTGTCGCTCATTTTACTTGCGCCAAGTTCCATACACCCATCACTGCTGGATCCACTGACCTACCCTGACTCCAGACCAGGGCAACTCTTTTGATTTTCAGTTTTCAATTGAAACACTTCAAATCTGGGATTCAGTGATCTTCAGACAATGAAACTTTTTTTTAAACTTGATTGTTTTAAGAGGAGAGAGACAGATTACATTCCCAGTTCTAGAGCTTGGATCCAGATAGTTGCTGGTACAGTCACCAATGGCTTAGTGGAGGGAGTTGGCAATGCACAAGAGGCCAGAATTGGAGGAGAACTTGGAGGGTTGTAGGGCGGATGAAAATGACAGAGAAAAAGGGTGAGGTCAGAGACATCTATCTGAACATAAGGATGAAAATATTAAAATTAAGCTGTTGGTGGACAAGTAGCCAATGCAACTCAGCAGGCACAGGGGTGATGGGTGAAGTCAGTGCACACTGTCCTGGAGCCTGTGTTTAATCCAGCTCGAACCAATTGGTGATTGTTTATTTTGTCTTTCTGCTTAAAGGATTCCATGCAAAATACATTTGGACAGTCCCAACATAGTGGACAAGGTTCAAAAAGGCCACAAAATGGCTATTCTAGGAAATACAAAAAAGGATTTTGTTTTGGGGTTGGGGGCAGGGCGGGGGTATCCCAGCACCTATTATTGAGCTGTGCCTAATATTACACGAGGTTTATTTTATGAAACTCAAATTTGAGCATTGTCCTTGGTAGGGTTCAAACTCGGGCCCCCGAAGCATTGCCCTAGATTTGTGGATTACCAATTCAGTGACCAATACAATAAGGCCACGTGAGGAACCCAAATATTACAGGAGGTGGGCGACCATATGTGAATAAATAGTTAAGGGTCAATTTTTGTTTGCAAGTCAATTGACCTCAATATTATGCTGCCCGCACCATAACATGGCTAATATGGGCAAGCAAGTGGGACTGGACAGTCCATGCTTTCAAGAAAGATAAAAGGGTGGGAAGGAAGAGGGCTATTGGCCTGTGGGGGAAGCTCTTGCACATCAGATGCCCTCTCCTGAAGACAGTACCTCCCTCCTTTCTTCCCAGCCTGCACTGCAAAACCCACAGCCACATGATCCTTGCCACCCCTCTCTAACGTGCCCAATTCCTCTTTGCTCATTACCCTGACTTAACCAAAAACTGCCAACAGCTCCTGAGGGCAGGGCTTCCTTCCAGGAAGAGGTAGAAGTCTCACACTAGCCTTGTTGCTTGTCCCCCTCAGACCATTATTGCTGAGGAGTGACATTTGTATTGCAGGTTAGTTAGGGATGAAGTTGTATGCTTCACCCCCAGCCCCTTTAAAATCCAGCCCAAACAGGGGATATACTTCAAAAGTTGAAATTGAGACTAAGCCAAATGATGGAACAGAATAAAAGACGGCTTATCGTTTTAAAAACAATTGCTTATATCGTCACAGGTTGCTAATATTCAATTTGCCCAAAATTCCTCCTCTTGATTGAGAAAGAACGCACAATGGAATCTACTTTAAAAATCATATTTATTGCATTTTTCCCTTTTTAAATGTAATATTCTTCTTTCACTTTACTCCATCATTTTTTGATTGAGAATGAATACTCATAAGAAAACATCTCTGTTACTATCACTTTGCAATTTGTAGTTCAAACTGATGAGTGGTGACTTACTTCCAGAAAGTCTGTCTGCTATCTCCTCATGTGTTCACACCATTACCATAGTAAGCCTCCAACTTATGGCATAGTAGTACAAAAATCACCGATTCTCTTGTTGCCTTGTATTTGGCTTTTCTGACATGACAACAACATAAACAACATGTAGAGAATAATGTTCTCACTTCACGCTCAGGGGAGGTGCCTCACTTGGCAGGCACACTCAAGTTTCCAATATGCACCATCAGCAAGTGAAGTTTCCAACCAGCAACGTAAAGTTCAGAATTTGCCCCTTAGGTCTCACTCCAAAATATGAAAATATACTTCCAGCATACATAAAGCATATAACAAAAAGTGCATTGTGTTACCATATATTCTGATTTGTTTATAAATTATGAGGCTACATCAATAACAACAACAAAGGAGGGTATTTTCCCTGCAGTAGCATGAAAAAATATAGGCCAGAATTCTCCTGCCTGCCATGGGAATTGTAGCAGACAAGGGGCAGACCATGCATTGGCTCTTGACTTCAGGTGCGATTCTCTGGTTTTGAGGCCAGCGTGACTGAAGAATCCCACCCATAGTGTACTTGAACCTTTGGAATGAGGGCAGAGGTTCCAGGATGCTGCGGAAACTGAGCTAAGAGTAAAGTGAAGGCACTAAGGTTTGTACAGGCAAAGAAGACTTTTAATCCTCTACCCACTTGGAGAAATTAATTCCCTCTTAATGCAACAGCAGCTTCAGGTTAGCGTAAGTCAGGTCAACATTCCCTTCATGAATAAGAGTGGCTCGTATTTACGAGGATATCTCTTAATACTACCAGGCAAACTAGGTCCTACTGAGGTAGATAGAAAGCGGCATGGATTTTTTGACCTGAATGCACATCTGCCTGGCTTCATGCTTATTTGTAGGCTCTGTTTTGGGTGGACCAAGTATTCATTGGTTCTATGTTCTTTCCATGTTTTACAACAAAGTGTGCATGACAACCTCATAGGCAATGGTACAACAAATAATACTGAAATGAAATTTAGCTTCCAACTGTTTTACCTGACTAATGTCTGCAGCTGTGAACCCAACATTAGCCTAATGATCCCCATGCTGGGCTGAACTTTGTTTTTATTTATGATTGACTGAGCCTATTAATGGCTTAATGATCTAATTACTCTGCCTTTTATTTTGCAGCTCAGTCTGGGTACATTGGGGCTCCCAAAGGATGCAATTTATGTGTTAACATAATCCAGTCTGATTAAGCATCACTTACTGCATGCTGGAGGAGGCCATTCCCTACACAGGGAATGGCTGGATTTTTAGACAGAATCCATTTTATTGTTTCAAGATAATTTGTGAATTGCACTCTATGGGGGGAATTGTTTTGAAAAGCTGTCCCACTCTTGATAGAGGCAAATCTTTCTACTCTGTTATAATGTCACTTATAATGTGACACACTCTTGGCATAGGCACAAATCCTACTCCCGTGATATTCTCACTCCTGTACGTTCAGCGTGCCAGAGTGCAAGCAGTGCACTCAATCATTAAATTTCTCCTCATAATAAGTATTGTCAAATATGGTAGTAGTTGCTTCTCCCGCTTGTTCTTTCCCAAGCTGGATCATATGTACATACTGCACATTATCTTTTTAGCATTAGGACTGGCTTATTGCAACATATTTCCATTTTCTACTTGAGCCACTATAGCTAATTTAGTGGCAGTTTGAGTCATTTTACACAATGGATCATGCTCACAGGAAACCAAGAGGAAGACTTCAAGCATGGGGAGATGTGGGCTGTCGTGGTTACAGCACGACAGCAAAACAGCAGGTTCCTTTGAGGCCATTGGATTTTCCAGTTCCTCACTCACTGAGGTCAATCCTCAAAGCGTAACGTTCTTCATCTTGCGGGCGAAATGGCCAACAGCCCGAGCAATTAGGCCCTACGTAAAATTGGACTCTTTAAATTATTGTAGAGCTAAATTGTTTCTACAAGCAAGGTCTGATGGAATGTGGACAAGGTTACCACAGGTCAAAACCAAGAGGGATCAGCCCATACCTGTCTTGCATATTAAGTAGAGAAGCTGGACCTTAACAATGGAAGAGTTATTCTGACCCATTTCCATCAAGAGGTACTCAGCCAGAAGAATAGAGACCAACATTGTGTTTGTGAATTTCCCAGTTTCTGGTAGATTCCCTGCTATTAACCATATCTTGGAAGGCGATACGTTCACCTAGAATTACCTGACCTAACCTCATTGGGTGCTGTGACCCCTGCCCTGTGACGACATTGTCTGAAAGCCATGGAGCATTCCAGAAAGTCTTGAAGAGGGAATAAAGATGGGCAACTTAAGACAAACCCCAACAGAGAATCCACTGGCCTACTGTGACCCATGACAATGGAAGACAGTGTGCGAGATCCACCTTCGTATCAAGAAAACCCTGTATTCATTTGTTGATTCCAGCTCGGTGAATTGAACCCAACAGCCCAGTCAACTGCACCAGAAAGGATAGTACATGTGTTTTTCAGGCAGTCAGCCTAGTTTGGGAACACGTTAACTGAGTTTGTTGTGTAAGAGTTATTTCTCTAACCTGTGAGTTTTTTAATAAAATTAAGTTTGAACCACAGTCCTTAGTCTGTCTCAAAGTAAGAGCACCTAGGTAAATGCGTTTTGAATGATGAACTGGTCTAACTATTTCACAGGGAAACAGTGTCATCCATGTGATGTAAAATGAGTCACGTGACCAGCAGTAATCTGGTAAATTAGTCTGAATGGAGATAGGTCATAGTTTCGACTGACAAAACCTACTGTCTTATATACATGTATATAGTTATGTTCTGCCGTAAATAGTTACTGATCAGACTCTACATGTATAAACTTCTTCCTTAGACAACCGTGAAAACATACAACGTGATCCGGTGGAGAATGCTGTGCTGAGGCATATTTTTGAAACAGTGCATGTAACTCTTTAATATCTGTGAATACTGGGTCCATAAAATATTCACTCTCTTTAGCACTAACAGCAGTCAGTCAAGTAGTCAGAACAACAAGTTGCCATTAGCTCAATTCTTCATCCACTACAATTCCATCCAATTCCTCACACTGTTTAAACATGAAACTCACTGGATAAACTTTATGCACATATTCTGGTAAATACATTTTGGAATTTTTGGAGCCTAGTTTTTATGATACTACACTAGCAATCCAAAAGTCAAGAATTCAATTCCCATCTTCGAAAATTGTGAAACTGAAATTTAAAAAAAAGTAATAATGGACTCATACCAGACCGAATTGCCTGAAAAAAAAATAACCATGTTGGGAAATTTCCACTAACACTCAGGCTGGCTTAAATGTGAAGCCAGTCGGTTATTACAGAAGGTCAAGGGGCATGGAGTTGGGGGTAGGGTGTTAGCGTGGATAGAGGATTGGCTGTCAAATGGGAGGCAGAGAGTGGGGGTCAATGGGTGCTATTCGGATTGGCGGTTGGTGACTAGTGGAGTGCCCCAGGGGTCGGTGCTGGGGCCTCAGGTATTTACCATTTATATAGATGATCTGGAAGAGGGAACCGAGTGTATGGTGTCGAAATTTGCTGATGACACCAAGATTGGTGGAACGGCAAATTGCGCAGAGGGTGTGGAGAGTCTGCAGAAGGATCTAGATAGGCTGGGCGAATGGGCCAGGAACTGTCAAAAATGGAATTTAATGTTGGCAAATGTGAGGTTGTCCACTTTGGTAGGAAGGATTATTACTTACGTGGCGAAAAACTGCAGCATGCGACGGTGCAGAGGGACCTCGGGGTCCTTGTGCATGAGTCGCAAAAACCCAGCCTGCAGGTGCAGCAGGTGGTCAGGAAGGCGAATGGGATGCTGGCCTTCATAGCGAGGGGGATTGAATATAAAAGTAGGGAGGCCTTGCTGCAGCTGTATAGGGCACTGGTGAGGCCGCAGCTGGAGTACTGTGTGCAGTTTTGGTCGCCGCACTTATGCAAGGATATTTTGGCCTTGGAGGGAGTGCAGAGGAGGTTTACTAGGCTGATTCCGGAGTTGAGGGGGTTGAACTATGAGGAGAGGCTGAATAAACTAGGCTTGTACTCATTAGAGTTTAGAAGAATGAGGGGAGATCTCATTGAGACATATAAGATGATGAATGGGATGGATAGGATAGAAGTGGAGAGGCTCTTCCCACTCAGAAAGGACAGTAGGACTAGGGGGCACAGCCTCAAGATAAAGGGGGGGCAGTTTAGAACGGAGTTGAGGAGGAAGTTCTTCACTCAAAGGGTGGTGAATCTCTGGAATTCTCTGCCTGTTGAAGTGGTGGAGGCTGCCTCGCTCAATATTTTTGAGACGTGGGTTGATAGGTTTTTGATAGGCAAGGGGTTTAGGGTTATGGGGAGAGGGCGGGAATGTGGAGCTGAGCCACGCCAGATCAGCCATGATCTTATTGAATGGCAGGGCAGGCTCGAGGGGCTAAATGGCCTACTCCTGCTCCTATTTCTTATGTTCTTATCGCACATTACATGGTAACACTGGTAACATGCTAATTCTCTGTGAAGGGATCTAACTGAGCACCAAAATATACAAACAAATACATTGTAGAAAGCATACAAAAGCCTTTTCAAGTCTTCAAGCAATGGACAATAAATGTTGCATAGTTTTTGGAATATATTAGAAAATTGCTCCATTTGCTTCCCTGACATCTTCATCAAAATTCACAATATAAATACGTAGAATGTTTGAAAACCTCAAGGTGCGGAACAAGTTCATTTGTTTTTTGGAAAAATGTATAGAATTATAGCTTTGTTATATTTTTAATGTTCCTGCAGCAACGATATTGCAGTCTCCAGGACACAGAACACACACTTGCATTCACATCCTCACTAACAGAACAAACTCGGACAACCTAAAACATGAAATTGCTGACCTGAGCTCCAAGGTCATTGTACTGCAGTTTCAGGGCTGTAAGTCTCTCATCCAGTTCTTTGGGATTCTCAGTTTGCTGTTTCTGCACAATCTGACGTCCAGTTTTAATCACCGTTTCCACATCAGACTTCACCTCACTCAGGCTCTTATATAACTTCTAAAAGTTGAAAAAAACGGACAATTTTCATCTGTACTCAGTGGAATATTCTATTGCACACATTCTTGTAAATTCCAGCAGAAGCACGAAGTGGAGACTGAAAAAGCAAACATTTTCATTTTGGGACAGTCTGGACCTTGAGAGATTCATAGAGGTTTTGTGTGCAAGTATTAGCAGTTATTTAGCACTAAGTTTTGAACGTCTGTTTAAAAAGTGAGGGTAAAATTTTACACAAGCACTTTGATTATTAAATGTTCGAATCATACAAACTGTTCTTCACTCAGTTCTGTTGGAGGGCTGAGTTCTTGCAATAGTGACATAGAAGTATGATAGCCTGGAAATAGGAAGTTCACTCTGGAGTGGGACCTCTGTCTGATTCCCTCCACCATCAACTCTACAATCATCAGCCAACACATTGCACATCAATGTCACCTCTGATATAAATTATTTTAGCATTTATTCCAATGCATTTGATGACAAATAGTCATTCAATTGAGATCCAGAAATATTTTTCCCTTTGTTAGGTTCAGATACAAGGGACCCCCACTAAAAGTTAGGAGTAGGAAAGAAAGTCATTCAGGAATATTTTATGGAAAAGATAAACATCCTGTGAATTAGTTACTCAAGAAGGCCACTAAAACAAATGCCTTAAAAGATTGTGTACAATTCTTGAAAGAGAAAGGATTTAATACGCTAAGTGAGATTCTGAGAAATCAAAGTGGGACAAGTTTGACAATGGTCTTTCACTATCTTCCATTAACAATTAAATTAACTGTTAGTCAAAACATGTTGCTTGTGGCAGCCATTTGTCAAGCAATTATTCAGGCTCTTTGACTCAAAACAAAATCACAAATTTCAACATTTGTCACTAATTGTTTAACCAACTGAAAACTCATTAACATAATATTAACTGTGAGCAAATTGACTATTTATTGATCAGTAGTTTCAAATCTATTGGCAAATGAAATGTTATTGACAGTCAATAGACTCCAAAGTATAGGACAAAATAAAGCTGTCACACTCACCATACAATGGTCAAGTTGGGACTGAACAATCTCAGGCTCAACGCTGTTCATCTCCAATATGTGCAAGTCTGCTTTGACCTCATCCAGGAGTCTTTTACACTCCAACAGGTGCTGCTCAAAATTTGCTGGTTTCTGGAACAAGCGGAACTTGGTGGAAACCTCCTGCAGCTTCTTCTGTGAAACAAAGCAAGGACAGGTTCAGAGGAAATGAATGCACACAAATGAAAATAAGCATTAGGTGTGGAAGCTTCCCGCTGAGACCGCATACGTAGAAACAGTTCCACTCTGTCTGCCAGTTCCTTGACTGTATAAAAATGGCAAAGGTTGTTATTTCTGTCTGAACATATGTGCATTTTAACACTCACATCACACATCTATTTTTTTTTAAGCAAGGTAACAGAACAGCAAATAAGTTTGCATATCACTTACAAATATATATAACTGCACAGATTCAGACAGAAAGGAAACAGAAAGAGACTGTGAGACTCAGAGAGAGAGAGAAAGAGAAAGGGAGGCAGGCATATATGTGGGATGGATGTATTACCATATGAGGAGAGACAGAGTTAGCCTTATATACTCAAAATATTAGAACAATGAGTGGTGATCTCATTAAAACATATACAATTTTTATGAGACCTGGTGGGTTATACTGGGAGGGTGTTAACACTGGCTGTGGATTATAGACATGATGTGGAGATGTCGGTGTTGGACTGGGGTAAACACAGTAAGAAGTCTCATAACACCAGGTTAAAGTCCAACAAGTTTATTTGGTAGCAAATGCCACTAGCTTTCAAAGTGCTGCTCCTTCATCAGGTGAGTGGGAGATCTGTTCACCAACAGGGTATATAAAGACACAAACTCAATTTACAGAATAATGATTGGAATGCGAGTCTTTACAGCTAATCTAGTCTTAAAGGTATAGACAATGTGAGTGGAGAGAGCATTAAGCACAGGTTAAAGAGATGTGTATTGTCTCCAGGCAGGACAGTTAGTGAGATTTTGCAAGTCCAGGCAAGTCGTGGTAGTTACAGATAGTGTGACATGAACCCAAGATCCCAGTTGAGGCCATCCTCATGTGTGCGGAACTTGGCTATCAGTCTATGCTCAGCGACTCTGCGTTGTCGTGTGTCATGAAGGCTGCCTTGGAGAACGCTTACCCAAAGATCAGAGCCAAATGCCCATGACCGTTTCAGGGAATTAGCAACTTAAGATTAAGTGGTGAAGAAATGTCTTCACTCAAAGCATGAGTCTTTGTAATGCTCTACCAAAGACAGCCAGTCATTGAGTCAGTCATTGAATGGAAATACTCAGTCACTGAGTATTCAAGACAGAGGTGAATTGGGATTTGAGTGCTAAAGGAATTAGAGGATACAGAGATAGAGTGAGAGGGTGGAGCTGAAAAAGAAGGCCAGCCATGATCTTACTGAATTGCAGAGGAGATTGAAGGTCTCAGGAAACTCAACAGCTGAGGCTTGGCAAATACAGGATCTGGGCCAACCCACTGCTTGTGGGTCAGGAGACAGAGTCAGGAGCCCAGAATGTTGCCTGGTTTGGAGCATTTCAGCTATGGAGAGAAGCTGGTTAGGCTGGAGTTGTGTCCTTTGAGCAGAGAAGGCTGAGAGGGGACCTCATAGTGGTGTACAAACTTATGAGATATATAGATAGGGAAGATAGGAAGAAAGCTTTCCCCTTGATAGAGGGGTCAGTAACCAAGGATGTAAATTTAAAGTCAGGATCAAGAGATTTAGAAGGGATCTGAATAAAAGCTTTGTCACCCATAGGGTATTGGGGATCTGGAACTCTGCTTGGCATGGGGAAAGGGGGCGGGAGGGGCAGAAAACATAGAAACACAGGAGCAGGCCATTTGGTCCTTCAAGCCTGTTCTGCCATTCATTTTGATCATGGCTGATCATCAAATATCGTGATCCTGCCTTCCCTCCTTCATCCCTTTAGCCCCAAGAGTTATATCTTTTTTTTCTTGAAATCACACAATATTTAGGCTTCAACAATTTCTAGAGTAGTAAATCCCACAGATTCATCACTCTCTGGGAATTTCATCAACCTTAAGAAGCATTTACACAAGCACTTGAAATGCCATAGCATTAAGTGCTGGAAAATGGGATTAGAACAACTTGGTGTTTGATAGCTGGCATAGATATGATGGGTCAGATGGTCTTTTTTTATGTGCTGTAAAACTCTATGACTCTAAGCAACACTGTTTTCTTCCGCCACACTTACTCCACCCCTCATTCCACATGCTTCCACACCATAAGAACCCTCGAGACTGGACTTAACCTGTCTGTGGCCTGCTTTGGAGTGTTCCTTACCAAACTGGAAGACAAGACTGACATTTAGATTGACTACCAAAGGAGAAATCTGTCAAAAGATGCATGATGAGGAGTTTTGTGGGAAAAGCTGGACTTCCATATTTTCCATACGAAACACCAACTACCCTTCTTATGTAACCTGTCCCATTCAAAAAGTATTATTGTCTCTCAGGAGATAATGGAATGTGCCAAGATGCATGTCATTCCTGCATTCAATATTGTGTATTGTGGCTATAGAGGCTGATTCCAGAATCTAGCAAAGGGCGACTAAAAAGATAATGAAGAGAGAGCACACAAGCTGAGGGCAAATGAGTGAACAGCATAAAAACTGACAATAAGAGCTTCTTTAAATACATGAAAAGAAAGTGGGAGGTTAAAGTGGACATCGGCCCTTTAGAAAATGAATCTGGAGAGATAGTTATGAGGAACTCAGAAATGGCAAAGGAGTTAAATGGATATTGTGCATCAGGATTTACAGTGGGAGATACTTCAAACATTGTATTAGAAGTGAAGAAAACGGGAGGAAATAAATACCATCACCATCACTAGAGAAGGAGTAGTATTAGACAAAGATCAAGTAGTATCAATCTAAAGATGTGAGGATTAGGCTGATTGACCATGTTAAATTACCCCTTAGTGTCAAGGGGACTTGGAGGGTAAATATGTGAGGTTAAGGTGATAGGGCCTGAGTGGGATTGTGGTTGGTGCAGACTCGGTGGGCCAAATGGCCTCCTTCTGCATTGTAGGGATTCTATGATTCTAAACTAATGCAGCTAATAGCAGATAGGTCCCCTCGCCCTGATGGCTTGCATTCAAGAATTCTAAAAGAACTAGCTACAGATGTATTGGTTGTAATTTTTCAAAAGTCTTTGGATTCTGGAAGAGTACAGGAGAATTGGAAAACTGCCAATGTGACACCCCTGTTCAAAAAAGGAGACAAAAAGCAAGTAACTGTAGGCCAATTAGCCTAACATTTGTTGTTGGAAAAACATGGGAATCGATTATTAAGGAAGTAATAGTAGCACATTTTGGAAAATCATAATCTAATCAAGCAAAGTCAACAAGGCTTCATGAAAAGGAAAATGTTTAACTAATTTATTAGAGTTTTTTGAGGAAGTCTCAGCCAGAGTGGATCAAGGGGAAGCAATAGACATCGTGTACTTGAACTTCCAGAAGGCATTCAACAAGGTGCCTTATGAAAGGATAAGAGATAAGAGCCCATGGTGTTGGAGGTAGAATATTGGGGTGGATAGAGAATTGCTAATGGATGGAAAACAGTGAGTGGGGATAAAGGGTTCCTTTTCAGGTTGACAACTAGTAACCAAAGGGTTCCATAGGGAATAGTGCTGGGACTGCAACTGTTACAATATATATTAATCACTTGGAGGAAGGAAGTAATACATTGTAGCCAAATGTGATGACAAAATAAATGGAAGGGTAAGTTGCGAGAGGGATATAAACAGTTTGTAAAGAGATATTAATAGGTTAAATGGCAAAACGTTGGCAAATGGAATATAATGTGGGAAAGTGTGAAGTTGTTCATTTTGAAAGGGAGAACAAAAGAAAAGAGTATTATTCAAATGGAGAAAAACTGCAGAAAGCTGCAACACAAAAGGAATTGAGGTTACTTGCACACAAAATGCAGAAAGCTAGCACACGGGTGCAGCAGGTAATCAGGTAAGCTAACAGAATGTTAGCTCTTATTTCAAGGGGTTTGGAATACAAAAGTAGGGAGGTCTTGCTGCAAGGTATTGGTGAAACCACATCTGGAGTACCGTGAGCAGTTTTGCTCCCCTTATTTGAGGAAAGATATTATTTCATTGAAGACAGTTCAGAGAAGGTTCATTAGGATAATCCCCTGTACGGAAGGATTGTCTTACGAGCAATGATTAAAGAAGTTGGGATTCCATTCTTTGAAATTTAGAAGAACAAGAGGTGATCTCATTGAAACAAATAGCATTCTTAAGGAGGTTGACAGGGTAAATGCTGAGCAGATGTTTCCTCTCATGGGAACATCTTGGATATGAGGGCATAGTCTTAGAATAAAGGGGCACCAATTTAACACTGAGATGAGGACAAATTTCTTCTCTCAGACAGCTGAGAGTCTTTGGAACTCCTTGCCACAGAAAGTTGTAGGGGCAAAGTCCCTATGTGTATTTATGGCTAAGATAGATGGATTTTTGCTCAGTAAGGGAATTGAGGGTTACAGAGAAAAGGCTGGAAAGTGGACATGAGGAATGTTGGCTGAGCCACAATCCTACTGAATGTGCAACAGGTTTGATGGGCCTTTCTTATAGTCTTATGGATTTGAGAGTGGCTGGTGCCAGTGGCATGATCTCGGATGTCACACTGAGTCCGTGGTAACGGCATAGTTTCGGCAACCTCTGACCAGTTTTGATCATCTTGCCTGTTTCCTGGTGCTGTACACTCATTGGCCAAGCTATGTAGTCGGCACCCACCTTGCCCTGAAGTCAACAAGACAGGTCCATCCTTTGATGCTTATAATGCCAGATTTTCTACACAAAACTCCAATACCCTTCCAATGTAACCTGCCCCATTAATATCCAAACATAATAAATGTAATATACCAATAAATATTACGACAGGCCAATGTTTGTCAGATGCAAACCAGTTATTTTTGTAGATCTGTGTTTGATTGTGAAGTAGCACTGTTAGGAAGCCTTTAATGTAGAGGTAATCCAAAAATAGTTGGCTGAATTTGCTGCAGTTCTTCCATTTCTATTCCATACAATATATGCTATCAACACTTTTTGTGTTTGCCAAAATCTAATGAAGTGTCAAAGACAAAAGAACTGGGTGATATCCAGCATTACAGAACAATTTTAGCATAAAGCTATTCTTTTTCCATCATAGGAGTGGAGCAATAAAATGAGGACTCTGTCATGATTTGCATTCACTGATATTTAATGACAAATCATTCGTCATGGACACATCAACAACACAGGGAAATATTAAGCAACTAAGTTAAAGGCTGATTAAAAATAAAACAGTTAATATGTTTCAATCAAATTTTGATTCATCTTTTAAAATATTTCTGCTTCTTTGCATTAAACCGTAGCAAGAGACTGAGCAAATCCAAAGAAAGTAGTTATTTATTTTATGTAAATTAGAAACACACTGATAGATCTCCTCGGGGAGAAGTAACAATATTATAGAAGGTTCAGAAGCAACCAAGAATATTGGTCAGCTCAATTCAGTAAAAAACCTCGTCTGTTATCTGGCAATGGGGAGACAAGCAAAGCAATCAAGAAACATGCTCTTACCACAAATTAAACAGAATTGAGTTCTGTAACTGATTTTAAATTGTAGTTTTGCTGGACTCCTTGTGGTATATTCATTTCTAAGATTTATATAATATCAAAGTGGATGTCAAAGTTTGAAAAAATGCCTACATATTATTAAACTTGTTACTTTTAATCAGAAAATGAATACTCACTTTCGCACAAACATTTGCTCAGCGGCTGGTACCGCTACTTAACTTAGTGACATCATGATGAAGAGAATTCTGGATTTTTTTTTAACCTAACATCTGATTACTGTGCTGACAATCAGCTGTTGAAAAGCGAATGAGGCAGTTGACGTAAGCTACTGTCAGTGCAGTTACACTGTATGGAAATAAAGCTTTAAAATTGCCTCCAACCATTCAGAGTACAAATATGCTGAACAAAATACACATAGTGTCACAGACTATGCAACACAGCCACAGAAATAAAACAGCATGCAATTAGAATAAGTTATGATCTGATATGATGATATAATCTAATCATTTAGATCCTAAAACTAAACCATTAATATTCACACACAAATGCTTAATATATTTACATATGATCCCGTATCTACCGCTTTAAAAGGTCTTAACCTTTTTTAAAAAATAAACAAGTAAATGCATCAGTTAAAACATAAAAGGTTATTTTTGTAGATCTGTGATAGATTGTGAAGTAGCACTGTTAGGAAGCCTTTAATGTAGAGGTAATCCAAAAATAGTTGGCTGAATTTGCTGCAGTTCTTCCATTTCTATTCCATACAATATATGCTATCAACACTTTTTGTGTTTGCCAAAATCTAATGAAGTGTCAAAGACAAAAGAACTGGGTGATATCCAGCATTACAGAACAATTTTAGCATAAAGCTATTCTTTTTCCATCATAGGAGTGGAGCAATAAAATGAGGACTCTGTCATGATTTAAACATTAATATTCACAGCATGAACTCAAAGTACTTAACTTTCTCATTGCAACAAATGAACACAAATAAAATGTGATAATTTTCTTGTATTGGTAGTAGATCCAATTGGTCTAGGTGCAAGAAAAATATATACAGTTGTTTATTTATGACATGTAATTATTTGATCTCAGTTATTTGTGCATCTCAAGTGCAGTCCAGCAGCACAGCTGTTAATTTTGACAGTTTTTAAAAATTCTCATTCAAGAAGCAGCTTTGCGGTGTTTTCAGAGGCATACTTTGACTTTACATTCTAATTAAAAATCCCCATCAGATGCCTGCATTTGGAACATCCAAATAGTTGGCAGCTTGACAATACCTCTCCTCTTCTATTATATTTTATCATTGCTCAGAATGACAGTTATGATGCTACTATTGCTAAAATATAACCAACCAATTTTAAACATAATATACTTTCTAAGAGTTACATAAACTCTTATACTCATTTAGAAGTCATTTGAATTTCAGCATGTACAATGAAAATGTGCCCACTCCGTGGAAAGCTCTCTGCTTAAAGTACCAACTGAACTCTTCAGTGGCCAATTTAAAAAAAATATTAGCATACCAAATTATCCACTCATTACATTCCAAATGACTGACATTGGAAAGCTACTGATGAATACAAAAATCTAGCTCTGCATCTTTCCATTTCATGTCTGCCACTGAGATGTCCTGGACATTACTCATCTGTAAACCATGAAACCACGAGAGAACTGAACTAGAGAAACAGGTCTCTCACTTAGATCTGGCTATGAATGATTTTCGATTTGAAGTGACAGGATGATGATGATCATAGAAAGCTCAAGACTTCACATTTTCCCATCATGTAATCATAGTGCGTGTCTAGGAAAGCTAAGTATTTTGGTTAAACAGGAACTTGAGGAGCGCCTATTTCTCCCCACTCCAATGGTTTTATTTTTTAGGTTTAATACATGGTATAAATAACAATTTGTGTTCAGATGATGCCTTTAACGTACTAAAACTATCACAAGCTCTTGACAAGAATGTTTTCAACAAAATTTGACACTGAGCCTGCAACCAGGTACTAGGATTTAGATACTAGGATTAAAACTTGAACAAAGAGATTGGGTGGGATTTTCCGAAAAAATCCAAAGTGTCAAATTTGCATAAAAACTGCAGTAAGTCCTGCTGTTTTTTTTTCCAACGGCACTTTCAGAATGAATCTCCCACACTCTGTGCATCACAAAATGCTCTAGCATGAATCAAGCTAAAAATCAGTTGGCAGGCATTTTCCCGCTGGAGAGGCCAACAGCATAGTACTGAGAGGGCCACTGCGCACGTGCCAATCTTTCAGTGCTGAGATCGGCACATGCGCAGTAGCCCCGTACTGCCGGCCTCCTGATCATTAACCAGCCCTGCGACCCTGCAATGCTGTCCCTTGGATCCACCCACCCACCCTGACTTCTGGCCTCCCAGACATATTCAAGCCAGCCGGAGTCCCCCCAAACCCACACAGCCCCTGCTCTGCTAGCAGACCAACCTCCCCACCACCAGTCCAAAAGTGCAGAATGGCAGTGAGAGCCACCACCCCCGTTAATCTCCCCTCAGAGGCCCTGCCCCCTATGGCCCCCCCCCACCCCCATCCCCACCTCTTTGGCACTGCCTGATGCCTGGTGGGCAGTGCCAAGGTGCCCCCAGGGCATTGCCACTTGTCAGTGCTATGGGGCTAGCGGGCCCAGAGACTTCAGTCCCAGGCCCACAAATGAGATTAAAGTGGTCATTTGAATAATTTATACGGCTCCGCATTGATTCCAAAACTCCTGTGACCAGAGATGCGTGGAGACTGTGGCACTCAATGGGAAGCCCACTATATGGCCTCCGTTTATGTCTCCCAGCCCGCTGCGCTGCTAGGGGAAATTCACCCCATCATTTTTAAGATGCATCTTAAAGGGGGAGAGAGGTGGAGAAATTTAGGAAAGGAATTCCTGAGCTTAATTCCTCAGCTGTCAATGAGAGAAGTGCAAATTGTGGATTTGTGAGAGGCCAGAATTGAAGGACCACAGAGAGATTTAGGGCTGGAGACGGTTAAAGAGATCGGAAGCAGTGAGGCTATTGAAGGAAATGAATGAAAGGACAAGAATTTTAAGATTGCGGTAACATTGGACCATGAATCAATGTAGGTTAGTGAGTACAAGTGTGTTTGGTGAATGGACTGCAGAATGGGCGAGCCTCAATCTTATGGAGGCTGGAAGATGGCCAGTATGCCAAGAGAGCACAGGAATAATCAAGTCTAGTGGCAAGAATTAAACAAAGTACAGCATAAAACTGATCCACAGACAATCGGGTATATAGTGCTGAAGTGGAGTGTTTGAAAATTAGTAGCACCCAGGATAATAATACATTATCTTGTATTTTGATAAGCTTCAGTGCCATCTATTGGCCCAGATTTAAATATACAGATGTCTTGGTCAACTTAAGAATCTTTACAAATAAAATTGAACAACATTTTTGCACTGGCATTTTCAATGACCCAGATCCAGCTGAAGCATTACAAGATCAGTGCAGATGCCACTGGAGAAGATCATTGAGTGCAAGGAAAGACAGGAGAATGGAGGGCACACACACTTTTCATGGCAGTAGTTGCCTTATTCAATAAGATTTTAAAGGTCCCAGTTCTTTCAGTAACAAAGTTAATGAATGGATTAGTGAATGGCTGAGTGCTTAGTCAGGTTGGGCAGGTAGTCAGATGATTTGGTATGGTAAAGTGGTGGGAGGGGGTAGTTTGGTGGTCAAGCATTGTTTGGGGGGGGTGGGCAGTGGTCAGATTGGCTGGGGCATGTAGTCAGGATGGACTGAGGGGAGTAGTCATATTGGTCAGGGAGGCTAGTTGGGTTGGCTCAGAGGGGTAATGGGGTCAAGTTGTGCTAATCAGTGGAGTAGCACAGGCTGAGTTAGATGGGTATTAAACAGTGTAACATTTCCTGAACATCAGAAACAAGAAGTAGGACCAGAAGGCATATTTAGCCCTTCGAGCCTGCTCCGCCATTCAATTAGATCATGGCTGATCTCCTCCTGGTCTCAAATCCACCTCCCCCACCTGTTCCCCATATCCCCCTTTCCTTTTAATTAGGGACATGTCTATTTCCTTCTTTAAACCATTCAATGATTCAGACTCCATCACGCTATGGGAGAGCATGTTCTGTACATCTGGCCCTAATCTCCAATCTGAAATCTAGGTCAGAGATTTCAATGGAGGGCCCCAGCCAGTGTATATCAGCCCATCGGAAGCTTCAACTTCCTGGGCAATTTCACCACATATATGTATGTCAGGAATGCTACAGGATCTGACACACATCTCCTGATGTATGTGCCATCATCGATCATCCAGAGATGGAGATTTAGGTCACCATGTTATATCTATTAATGGCACATATAAGCATTTGGAATTTTTCCTATTGTAGTTGTTAAATTTCATACACTTTTCAGTGCTACAATGTCAGAACTTTATATAATAGTCACATTGTTCGGATTAATTTAAGATCACCTGTGCTATGTCAATTTGAGAAAGAACTCTCCCCGCAGATTTGCTCTGACCAACAGCATCAGGACCTTGGATCCTTCTCTTCATTTCTTCCAAACTGATCTCGTGACTGGTCAACTCGGACTGGATTTTCTGTTTAAAAACCAAATGCATTAAGTTAAATAATATTATTTCAATATTTAAACTATCATTGGGTTAATTACTAGCTCAGATTTCACATAGATTAGACCTAACAAAATGCACTGATGTTGTCCTTTATCATACTGATTCTAACAGCATCACGGCAGCTCCAAGAAACTCCTAGGTAAATCCAAAAGATGTGATTTTTGCATCTAGAAGCAGCAATAAGTCACCTGTCTCAGTAGTCTCAACAAACCAAACACTGCCACATTTTATGGCTTATATTTTACTCACTGAAGAAGTTACAAAAGTTATAGAAAAGACAGCAAGAATAAAACAATTGCATTCGACTGCCCCAATGATGTTTCAACCTGGAAAATAGATGGAGCGGTTTCCACAGCACTGAAAGCCTTTGGCTATTTAACAGATCCTTCTTGAAGTTGTAATGCAACATGTCTAAAGTTCAATTTAGTTGCACCTTGTTGTTGTTCTCATGATAGACAGATTTGCATTTATATAGCACCTTTTAGATCTCAATACACTCTAAAGTGCTTTACAACTAATGAAGTAATCTGAAGTGAAAGTCAATGACATGTTATAAAAATAAGTCAGCCAATCTGCACACAGCCATGTTCCACAAAAAAAAATGTGATAATTCCCTCAAGTTTATTCACCAACAGCCTGCTCAGTTTGTGTCCTGCAGGATCTCTTGATTCTTGACCTCTATACAACTTTAGACTAACCATTGTCTAGAGCTGAATTCCAGAGCTGTGGGTAACCGCACTTAACATCAAGACAAAATTTGATCGAGTATAGCATCAAGAAGTCCGAGCAACATGGAAGCTGATGGGAATTGTGGGGAAATCTCCATTGGCTGGAACAACTTGACGATTGTACAATATTAAAAGAATAATATGGGTGCAAGTTGTTGTTGTAGAATTGCACAAGACTGTCCAATTTCACTTCACATGCCAAACTTGCAGCCAATGCCCATCAACCTGGGCTGGATTCAAATGTGTCTCAAAAATACGCATGTATGAAAATGAAACTTCCTGATCCTGTCATTAACTTCCATGATAAAAGCACTTGTCATTAGTCACAAGGATAAGTTGTCCTTTATCGTATGGCATGGCCACAGCCATCAAGATATTCCTAGAAATATAACATATATTGAGAATGCAGTGTATGGGTTAAAAGTTGACAGAGGTCTCTGCAAGGAAGTGTGGGGGTTGGTGGGGCAGTTAACAACTTAACAAGCATTGCTTTCCCTGCTGGTTGACATGGGTGAAAATTACAGATATGAATTTTAGGGCTGCAACTTTCTACATGACACTCAAAAAGAACTTGCATTTCCAGAAAACAACATAACACATTTCAAATTGGCTGTTGTTGGCTGTTTATAGGATTATGTTCACAGTATATACATCATACATGATATATTACACATGGTACAATGCTGCAGTGAGTGAGTTTTGCAAAGTGCCTTGGACTGTGCATGACCCTGAATATATGTTCTGAGAATGACAGTGGCAGCTCATGAATACTTAACAACCTGCAAAGATACAATCCAAACCATAGTGCAGGTTTCATACCATCCACATTCATTGAGAGTGGAAAGCTATTAGAATAGTGACAGTGACTTAATAATGTGCAAATTAATGAATACAGTTCGTGATTTATTTCGCAGTCTGAAGAATAATTCTTGGGGACTCAGTGGATCCTTGTGTTGTTACTTCATCATAAAAGCTTTCAGCACCAATATATAATCAGCTCCCAGTGCCTGAACTAATACAAGCTTCAATTGGCTAATTATTTTTAATGTAGTTCAAATATTTGTACAGAAAAGCAACTGTCAGCAGTGGCTAATTAACTTTCCTGTCAGTGATCATTTAACAAGTCCGATTTGATTGTGTATCAGCAAACTACTTGCCAAAGTTATCTCAAAATCAGTTTTTAAAAAAATCAATGACAAGAGTCACTCTTGGACAGAAAATGGAAAAATGCCAAGAGTTTTATCAGGATGAAGTTGGATACGAGTTATTGCTTCGATAGCGTGTATTCCAAAAGGTATAGAGGGTTTTAGCAAAGGAAAAAGTCATTCAGTCCTCGCAGTACTAAATTATGTTCCTCTCACTGGCTGAGTTTACACAGTTCCCAGCAGGTTAGACATTAAAAGGGAAGAAATGGAGTGGGGGGGGCAAGGGGGGCGCGGGTGCAGTGGTGCTGGTGCTGGAGGTGGAGGTTCAAAGTAGTGGTCAGGAGGGAAAGCTGGCTGGCGGAAATCTATGTTTTTAATGTGGGATTCACAGTCAGATAAGTACATTTTTACAAAATTACCTTTCTGGTGATACCCCACCGTGGTGCCCTTAATAGATATTGACTTGATCGCTTGTTGATATGGTTTTCCTGAACACAGCTGGGTGTGCACATATGACTATGCAAGGGGTCCAACACCTATTTCAAACATGTCTTCACACTTCAAAACAATTTATACTGATGTGGCAAGCATGCCAGCTCGTTTTTTTCTTGTCCACTGTAATTGGAAGCTTAGGCAATATTTGAGTGCAAAATAGGGCATGAGTGTCAGATTTTTAGGTCTCATGGGAAAATGCAAGCCTTAGCCCTTCCTCATAACTCAGACTCTTCAAATCGTACATTCCTGGAAAATTTATGTCACATTTTCTTCAGACTGTTCTATTCTTCCCACTGTGAGGAGCCTAAAATTGCACACAGCTTGCCATGTGTGACTGAACAATTATTCTGTACAGTCATCATGACTTTTTTTACTTCATATTCAATCCCTCTCAAACACTGCAGTCCTCCTACTATGATTTCTGTGCATCTTCCATACCCATTGTCCCCACCATTGATAGCCTTCAGTTGCATCTCATCTACACTTTGAACTTCCATCCTAACTCTCTATTTTCCTCTTTCCTCCTTTAAGACTCAGCTTAAAAAGTACCATGTTGACAAAGCTTTTAGTCATCCCTTCTTTGTCTCGGCATCAATTTTTGTCTTCTCTGCCATGCCTTAGCATGCCTTTCTGCATAAAGATGATATGTAAATGCAAATCAGTGTTATTTGTTCGGAAACTTGCAGAATTAGTGCTGCATAAAACATGCTGAGGAACATGCAGATTTTATTCAAAATATAAGACTGTGTTAGAGCTCGTAAAAATATGAGGGCAATTTATATGAAGATATTAATACATCATATCAATAATGTTTCCATAGTCTAGAGTTGAATTATATTTTAAGATATCAATGAAGAAGCTAAATAAAAATAACAAATAAATTTCAAGATTTATCATATCCTGTTTTATTTTCAATATTTGCCATTTTTAGAGGTGTGCATTATTTACAGATTAAGCTATGATTTTGTTTTGAAGGAAAGATCATCCGTTTTAAAATGTGAACCATAAAATAAGCTCCAATCCACAACCTGTTGTTCAAGAAGATGAAGTAATCAAATTGCAACAAAGGCAAACAGCAGCAGGATCAACATACTCATAATCAGAATGTATGCCATTCATGTAAACAACTCTATGTAACAGTAGTAAGGAAAAGCACTAAGGGCTGTGGGGAATTCTGTTTTGTCACATTACTGATCTGTGTACTAAACTCTATTAGTTCGCTAATCAGAGGGAAAGACAATTCTCACTCAATTTACCACGTGAGAAATATTTCCAATGTCAAGTGACACCAATACAATTTTTCTGTTTCAATGTCATCAAGAATTTTATATCATGTATTGTGTATTGCAGCTCCCTAGTCCCAAGTGGTCCCTGCACCTGGTGAAGTGTACTGGGATTCAAATTAAAAATCTTTGATCAAGCAAGGCAATGTGCCACTTTCACAATATGATGGCAAATTAACACTACCACAATGTCCCCAGATATTATAACAGTAAATTAATAGTTAGCTTAAGCTAAGCAGTAATCAGGTATTTCACACACAGTTGCACAGATAGTAGTAGCCTGAATATCAAGGAAAGCAGGGCAATGAGGCTGGCAGACTTCCAAACTTATCTACAATAAACTATACAATATCTTTTCAAAGTTTAATACACCTACAAATATCACTGGTACATGGGCATGGATTTTAATTATTTATTTTGATAATCCTGTTATGAACAGACCATTGAAATGTAGTGGCTACTTTTGTGTAAAAACCATGCTAATACAACACATCAAAATTTAAATGCAAAGAGCAAATGTTTAATTTTTTAATGAGTTTGTAAATTAATAACTAGTGCATCTCCCCATTCACAGATTAAGGACTCAGTATATGAGCAGACTAAGGATCAGAATCATCACTTGACGTGGAAAAGCAAACAGCATCTGCAGTATCTATGAAGTGTTAATTTGCTTTGTCTGTGTAGCGCGCAGGAAACAATACTCTTCACTCCATGTTAATACATGTGACAATAATAAATCAATCAAATCAAAAATGTATTGCAGTGCAGTGTCCATGCAGTGGTAAAAAAGTTGGAGTCCATAATTTGGAACTATTAGTTCCAAATCCTATTTAATGCCTTAATTCAAAGTTCATTTATTATTGTCACAAATAGGCTTACATTAACACTGCAAAGAAGTTACTATGAAAATCCCCAGATAGCACACTCTAGCTCCTGTTCAGGTACACTGAGAGAGAATTTAGCATGGCCAATGTGCCTAACCAACATGTCTTTTGGACTGTGGGAGGAAAACAGAGCACCTGGAGGAAACCCATGCCTACAGGGGAGAAGGTACACGTTCTGCACAGACAATGACCCAAGTTGGGAATCAAACCCAGGTCCCTGGCATTGTGAGGCAGCAGTGCGAACCACTGTTCCACCTCTAAGCGAGCAGCAAAAAAGTGAGCTACTTCTCTGGAGAAAGGCTGAGTGTAAATGGAACAAAAATAGATCAGTGACTCATTCCGCACATAAATGACTAACAATTTTAAACTAGTAGCCAGGAACAGGTCACATTTCATAACTGAAGACTTTATCAAATTTTCATTATTAAGCGGCTTAGATTTATCAATTGAAAATTCTAAACCAAGACTAGAGGTGGAAAGAGCATTATTTTTCCCCAAGATTGATGTGGTAATATTTTGCATAGAAGCTGGCATGATAAAAAAAAACTGTAGTTGTCTGATATGCAATCCTGGCAGATGATGTTCCAGATGAAATGGAGATGCAAGTAATTATCCTCTTCATTTTATTTTAATTTGAAGGATATGACACCTGCATTTTCATACTCATCAAGCTTATTATCAGGCGGCACTGTGGCACTGCTGCCTCACAACACCAGGTCCCAGGTTGAATTCCAGCCTTGGGTCACTGTCTGAGTGGAATTTGCACTTTAGGATTAGAGGAGAAGGCAAGAAAACAGCACGAGGTGAGCTGCTCTTTCGGAGAGCTGATGCAGACACAATGGGCCAAATGGCCTCTTATTGCATTGTGACAATTCTGTGATTCAGTGAAATCGGGTGATATCTGACAATAGAAGCATCATTGGCAGTTCATCCAAGAGGAAACCATAGTTCCTTCATTCTGTAGCAGTCTGAGGTATTTGCATTATTTGTGGGGAAGCTAGCCAACAGGGATAATAATCACTACTGACCACACTATTAGAAGCCTGGATATCTCAACATCTGTTTTTCAGTGTTCACCTTCAATCTCCATCTTCGAGAGAGGTATGTCTTGCAGTTTTGGTGCATTGAATGACTACGTATAGATGGTAATCGCTATGGATAATATTTCAAATATTAATGTACAAAAGTTGTGGCTGTTCCTAACTTTGCTTTGTGTCATGATTGACAAATTCGCAAGAAATGCCAGGAAAGCTACTTTTGCCATTCTCAGTGTCCTTCAGTGCAGTCATGTGGGATGGATCTGGATGACTGCCTCAATTTAACTGACTATCCTTGTGCACCACTCCCCCATTCCCTACAGCCATGCAATTGACTGCTTCCATACCAAACACGATAAGTTTTTCCTTCGATCCATTTCTTAGCAAGATCTCCAAACCTTCAATCTCAACAAAAGCAGCGTTGATCATTTATTTCCACTGCATCTTTTGAAATCATTACTAATCCGTTTTGTCATAAGCAAGTTTTGCTTTTAACCATGAACTCCAGCCCTTTAAGAGCGATTGCATGATGGATCTTCACCCAACCCTGCTCATCAAACTCTTGACTCATACTTTACAAGTTACACCAATCTATTCAAATTAGATGGAGGATGTCCGACTTGGAAATTTAACAGACACTCTGAGCTGGTGGCAAAGGCAAACCGATTGATACTTGTTGAAAAGTCGGTAACTAGAGGGCTGTTTTTCAACATTACAGTGAACAAATGAACAACCAGTTATGTTATCAACATTAAAACAGTGAAAGTAACTTAGTCAATTTATTTTTCTTCTCTATTTATGGAACCATTTGTACTTCTTTCCCCTGTCCCTCCAAATAAAAATCTCAAGTTTCACCGCTTGTATTATATTGTGCACCATCTACCAAAAGTAAAGATCAGGTTTCTACTCAGTGTTAAAGTGTATGTGGCACCTTGTGGCAGTTGATACAATTCATATATTAAACCGTTAAGGAGGTGGATGAAGAGGGGCCATCACTGTAGTAGCGAATAAATAAAATTGCCAAATTCCCAGATGATTATAGACTGCTCTTACCTTTGAAGGGAAGAGCTAACAGGTGGTGATTTAACCTGAGGAAGACCATACCTCAAGCAAGGGACAAGTTTGAGAAGGCAAGCTTTCATCAATAACTTCAGCTGGAATGGAAATTGAAACTGCACTGTTGCTCTGCATAACCAATGCTCTTTCACAATGCCATTAACTCATAATTTAACTCATGGGGCAGCATGGTGACATAGTGGTTAGCACTGCTGCCATGGACCCAGGTTCAATTCCGGCCTTTGGTGACTGTGTGAAGTTTGCACATTCTCCTCATGTCTATGTAGATTTCCTTTGGGTGCTCCCGTTTCCTTCCACAGTCCAAAGATGTGCAAAGAGTTAATTGGCCAAGTTAAATGACCCCTTAGTGTCCCAAGGTGTGTAGGTTAGGAGAATTAGAAGGGTAAATACATATAGTCACATGGATAGGCTCTGAGTAAGATGATTCGGCACAGACTGGATGGACAGAATGGCCGGCTTCTGTACTGTAGGAATCCTATGTTAATGGTTTAACACTTCAAGCAACAGTGAGTTAAGATGTTCTTTCTTACAAAAGGTAAAGAAAACCAAGAATTATACTGTACAGCAAAAAGGAATGGGATGACAGTCACCTAAATGTGTGTGTGTCGACACTCTCACTTGCTACCATCTGTGCAAACAAGGTATAAGATCAGCAAGTTGTGAGCTGGTGGGTTTTGCCATTCTAACACATGGCCATGTCCTTGCTTTTAAAAAAACATTTCTTTAAACAAGGACACTGTTGACATGGCCATCTGTCATCAATTCCTAGTTTCTGTGAGAAAATGATAGTTGGTCTTCTAAGTTTGATATAACTAAATGACTAGCTGGGCCAGTTCAGAGAGCAGTTAAGTGTCAAACATTTTGGATTGGAGTCACAAAAAGCTCTGACGGAGGGAGTAAGGACGTCAGGCCTCCTTTCTTAAAGGGCAATGGTGAATCAATTACATTTTTAAAACATTTTTGCAGTATCCCACCCCTAATTTAAAACAAATTGAATTCAAATTCTCAAACTCTCATGATAGAATTTTAACTCATTTTGCCTGATTAGTTAACCCAAGGTTCTGGATTATTGGTGCAGTTATATAATCACTTACCTAATGTAAGATGTAACATATTTCAACTGACTGTATATTGCAATATATTTTAATATTTAACACATTTCAATTTCCACCTTCAGGATTATGTTCATTATTAATGTTATTTTTAATTTTAAATGTCCATCAAGAGGAAAACAATTGAGAATGGTTCTCCCTCTGCTTCACATCAGTGTTTCAACCATGGCCATTTCAACAAGTAAAGTTCCCTCTCATTGTCCTCAAATAGTACATGCTTCCCTGCCCCGCAGTGTGCATATTTCAACTTTCTACATTGCCATTGCAGTATGCTTCAGAGATTATGCCAATTTAGGCTCAATTTGATCAGAGTAATAGCCAGTTTTGTTTGGGGACTACATTCATTGGGAGTTGGTTTGCATTTATTATTCCACAGTAGACCTTTCAAAAAGCATAGAGGAGTGGTGTTCTTCTGAGCAAATTGGGATAGATATGAACCCTGGAGGAGAAGGTAAGTTCTGGTGAGACATCAAAGGAAGATCCAAAAAATAAGAATGTAGGATACCACTGGAGTCTAAAGGAGTAAAAGATATGTCACTCAGATGTGGTGATTATGTGCTACCAAGAATTGCAGCAAGAGGAAAGGCTGGGTGGGATAAGTCGTCCAGAGTCTTGTATTCTTGGGAAGTGATTTACTGGAGAAATGTATAGAATTGTATCAAAGTTCTTCAACACCAAGTGATAGTAAACTTCAAAATAGAGGGTACTGGAGGCAAGTGCCCTGGAATCACAAACAATTTGATGCGGCTGTGAGGTGTGGATAATACTGTGGGACATATCTGGATGGATAAAATAGGAATAATACAGTAACTGTGTGATCAGGCTTGACAGCCCTTTGCAGTTCTTATTGAAACTGCTTAATTTCAGTGTGGGATGGCAATCTCCTGTAGTTACAGGAATGAGGAAGAAATCTGCATGAGTGATCAGATATGCTTCACAGTGACACAGTGGTTAGCACTGCTGCCTCACGGCACCAGCAACCCGGGTTCGATTCCCAGCTTGGGCCACTGTCTGTGTGGAGTCTGCACATTCTCCCATGTCTGTGCGGGTTTCCTCTGGTGCTCTGGTTTCCTCCCACTGTCCAAAGATGTGCAGGTTAGTTGGATTGGTCATGCTAAATTTCCCCCGAGTGTCAGGGTAGGATAAATGCATGGGGTTATGGGGATAGGGCCTGGGTGGGATTGCGGTTGGTACAGACTTGATGGGCCGAATGGCCTCCTCCTGCACTGTAGAGTTCTATAATTCTATGTAGGATTCTATGATAAAATGGAAGAGGCAGCTCAGAGACCCGGGAAATGGAAGAAAAAATGGATACTGAGATGCGCATGTAACATTTTCATCGGATTAGAGGTCATGCTGTGAACTGAGATGTTGAATGGATATGGACGGGGCAAGAAATTATAGATTATGAGCTTATCACAAACTTGGTAACTTTACTCCAATCGTCTAGTCACTTTCAGCAATCGCTTCAAACAACCACAAGGTGGTGAGCAACGCACATTTTTTATCACAAATACACCAAGACTAAGTAAATGACAGCCTCAGTCTTTTATTCAAATCAAGAATACTTGCCAAAACTAATTGCTACAGTAAAAATTTGTTGGCATCCTTTATTATTGGGAATTATTGGGAAGTTCAAATCAAAAATTTGCTGAACTGGAATTTAAAGTAATTTATTCTGACTCCTGTGAATGTTATACTTTGTGTTCATCATTCAATAACAGGAGACACACCTGGGGATGAGAAACAAATCTATTAATTCTTTGAAGGATTATGTAAATTTCCTCTATAATCCTGTACATGGGGTCACATGATTGAAGAAGAAATTCAAGGTTTTGAGGAAGTAATTGTTTTTTTACAAAATATTTATTAAAATTTATTCTCTTAAAAAAGTATAAACCTTGCAAAATTAAATACCTAATATGTTTCTGAAATATCATGTACTGATCTTGAATAAGGAAGTGAAAAAATGCATCTTAAACAGGGAGGCTGAATGGGTTGCCATTCAGACACAGTTGCCATTTCAGCTCCACTCTCAATTTGGTGACAGTCGTATCAGAGAATCCCAACAGTGCAGAAAGAGGTCATTTGGCCCATCGACTCCCATATCCCCATAACCCCACACTTTAGCATGGCCAAACAACATCACCTGCACATCTTTGGACTGTGGTAAGAAAGCAACATGAAATAATGGACACTATTCTCTCAAAAGAATTTCTGGACAGTCAGGTGACTTCTGTGATTTCTGGACAGGGACAATAACTTTGGGAAGTTACTTAAAAATGCAAATGGATTTTCTGGTGCAAAATTATCACTCTTCAGCATTTCAATGGAAGGGAATTAAAAGTCAATGGCTACCAGACCTGTCTGCATCATGAAGGTGGAATATCAAATAATGCCTTTCATGGGACACGTCAAAACTACCTTCACATAATTAAAACTAGCTGGAGGAGGGACAATGTCTTACAATTCTACAAGAGAATCCAGCAAGGCATTCTGGGACCAGCAGCACAGAAGAGTCAGCCCCGACAAAAATAAAACCCTCGTTCTAAAGGATAATCATCACTGGCAGTGAAACAGCCTAATTTGTTTTCACTCGCAAGATTATATTTCTTTTCAACAGAAGCTCAGCCACAAGATTGTGTGAACCAGGAGAGAAAATCCTCCAAGCCTGCAATGCTGAAACCTGAAAGGACTGGCTGATGATATGCGACTTGTTTCTTATTACTAGTTTAGTAATCTATCTGCCTGTTTTGTTTTTAAACTCATCTTTTCTTGTGTACGTGCACCTGTGTTGTTCGAGGGACTTGGTTGTATTTATATTGTGAATGGATTTAAATTTTTTTTTTTACAGGATGTGTGTCGCTCTAGGCCATCATTTATTGCCCATTCCTAGTTGCCCTAGAGAAGGTGGTGGTGAGCTGCCTTGAGTTCCTGCAACGCAGGTACCATAGTGCTGTTAAAGAGAGAATTCCAGGGTTCCAACCCAGCAACAGCAAAGGAATGGTGGTATATTTCCAAGTCAGAGTGATGAATGACTTTGAGGCGAACCTCCAGGTGGCAGTGTTCCCATGTGTCTGCTACCCTTGTCCTCCCAGATGGCAGCAGTCAGGGATTTGGATGATGTTACCTAAGGAACGTTGGTAAGTTCCTAAAAACACACTGCTGCCACATGTTTGTCAATGGTGAAGGAAGTGCATGGTTCTTGAAGGGGTGCCAATAAAGCGGCTGCTTTGTCCTTGATGGTGTCAAACTCCCAGAATGTTGTTTGAGCTGCACTCATCCAGATAAATGGAAAGTAATCCATCACACCCTAACTTATACCTTGTAGATGGTGAACAAGTTTTGGGGAGTTAGGGGGTGAGTTATTAATTGCAGGATTCCTAGCCTTTAACCTGCTTGTGTGGCTATAAGTTTTATATGGCTCGTCCAGTTTGATTTCTGGCCAGTGGTAACCCCAGGATGTGATAGTGATGGATACAGTGATGGTAATGTCACTGAATGTCAAGGTGCGATGGATCAATTCTCTCTTTTTGAAGATCGTCATTCTATAATTAAACGTTTAGCGTCTTGACTGTGCTGAAGGAACCTACATGTTATGGTTGAGAGCTAATTGTTAGATCCACCCACCAACTTTTCTTTAAGTCACTGTTTTTTTTTGCTGGACCTCAGCCTTCAAGCTGGAGTAAAATTCCTCTTTGGACTCATCTGTAGCATCCAAGGTTGGGGCATATAAGTTGAGGACTGTAGCATACTGGTTCTAGGCTAGGCTGAGCCAAAGGTTCATGAGACATTTGTTTATCCCACAAGGCAAGTCCTAGGTAGTGAACGAGTTTATTTTAATGGCAAAACTAACCACATGAAGTAACAATCTTCTTCTGAAGAAGGTGTAACAGTCAACTTGTTCCTTGAGCTTGATTTCCCCTGCTCGCCGAGACTCACTTAGGGTGATGATGTCAATGTCAAAACACCTGAACTCCCAGGCAATGATAGCTGCACATCGTTCCAGTCTGTTGCAGTTGGTATTGTCCACGAGAGTCATGATGTTCCAGGTCCTAAACTTCATTTTAAGGGGGAAAAGATGTCTTGGAGTGAGTTCTTCGAGTGAGTTCTTCGAATGTGAGGTGACCCTTACACACCAGCTTCCACACGGGCTTGATGAAACAAGGCCTTGGTCCAGTGGCAAGGGAGTTCAAGACGACTGGAGACTAAGCTCTGCTGTCTAGGGCTAGGATCATACAAGCAAACATTTTCCTACTGTTTTCCATCCTTCAAGACCTATCCCCCTTGGATTCATAAAGTGCAGTGATATCTGCTCTCCTCGCTATAGCCCCGCTCTCCTCACTGCCTTACTGAAGTCTTGCTCTTTATATCCTTAAAATATGCATATAGAATTTACTATTTGTCAAGAAGACGGTTACAAAGGTTTGCAGTGTCTGACAATGAAGATTGGGATGGCTCTGTCAGTGGTTGTCATATCAACTTGCAGTTTTATCTTGCAGTATTATGTTCCTGTGACTTGTAATCAACAGCAGAAGATACTGATGAAATACACAAACACACTATCCAGGTCACAGCCAACCTGTTTTCACAGTCCAGTGAACTGCTTTATTTTTCTTTGAAAAACCTGCAACATATGGGATTCCTGTATTTTACTAAGTACATGGCTTTCTTCAAATTGAAGTCCATTACTGATATCACTGACATCAGCAATATAAAATTACTTCATAAAGGTACACCTGATTGTTGACAGTGTTCCCTTTTAACTTTCGGTGATGGGTGCAACCTTCTCCTTTTGGTGTCCGTCCCACTACTTCTTTTGCAAGGTCATGGAAACATATTATTCATCCCTGAATAAGGTCTATGTGATACCTTTCAGTTTGCTGCACGGCCACCAATGTGCCCAGCTTTAGTGGAAACATACCTTATGCACTGTATTGCAAAATTACCTGGTCAACTACTGAGCAGTGCTGCCTTATGCAGGCAATAAGACCTACCAGCAAATAACATTTCTTCACAGCTATCTTGCTTATTCCCATTGTCAATGAACTCTCAGCAACAATAGCTTGCATTTATTTAGTTTCTTTTAACCTAGGGATAAAGCAAGACTGTAATGTTGTGCCAAAGGAAATATGAAAGAACATGCAAACATATGAAATAGGAGCAGAAGGATCCCACTAGGCCCCTCCAGCCTGCTCTACCATTCGGTATCTCGTCGGGCAAGGGAATACTCAATGACCGCACCTCTACCGTCATCCTGTGGCTAAGATGTTCCAAAGTCATACAGCCCTCCAGAAGCAACAAAATCTCCTCACCTCCTACAAGGATGGCCTTTAATTTTAAAATTGCCCTCTAATTCTGGACTCAGGCACGAGAGGAAACATTCTTTCCACACCTACCTTGTCAATATCATTCAGAATTTTATATACTTAGCAAGTCAGTGCTCTCTTCTAAACTCTAGCGGAAACAAGCCCAGTCTGTTTAGACATTCCTCGAAAGGCAAACTGCTGATTTGAAATATCAATCTAGTGAACCCTTTCTGAATGGCCTCCAAGCATTTACATCCTTCATAAAATAAAGAGACCAAATCTGCACACAATACTCAAGATGTGATCTCACCAATGCCCTATATAACTGAAGCATAACATCTTCACTTCTATGTTCAGTTGCTTTCACAATACAGGATAGCTTTCCATTAGCCTTCTTAATTGTACCTGCTTACTAATGTTTTGTGACTCATGCACCTCAGAATTCTACAGTTATTTGACGTTTAAGTAAAGTCCTGCTTTTTTATGCTACCTGCCAAATTGAATAACTTCATATTTTCCCATATTGTACTTCATTGTCATATTTTTGCCCACTCAATCAAGTTATCTATATTAGTCTGCAATTTCCTTACATTCTCTTCACAACATAATTTTCTACCTATCTGTGTCATCTGCAGATTTAGCTAAAATGCATTCACTCACCTCATCAAAGACATTGGTATAAATTGTAAAAAGTTGAGGCCCCAGCACAAACCCCTACGAGACTTCACTTGTCACATTCTGCCAAGTAGGAAAAAGATCTAGATATGCATACTTCTTGTTTTCTGCCAGCCAGCCAATCATCAATCCAGGTCAAATGTTACCCCTTTATACCATGAGCTTTTGCCTTAACCTATGATGTGGCACCTTATCAAATCAAATGCCTTCTGGAAATCCAAATATAGCACAAACGGACGTACCTTTATCCAAACTGCATGTTATTCTTTCAAAGAACTCCAATAAGTGGGTTAAATATGATTTTCCTTTCACAAAACATGGTTGACCCATCCTGATTATCTTGAGTGTCCAGCTATAACTTGCTTCATAATCGATTCTAACACCTTCCCAGTGACAGACGCCAAGCTAACTAGCTGATTATTTTCTGCCTCTCTCCCTTTTTGAGTAGAGGGGCTATATTTGCTACTTTCCAGTCTGATGGAACCTTTCAAATTTTAGAAAATTAAAACCAATGCATTTGCTACCTCATTAATCACTTTTTTAAATACCCTAGTGTGAAGTTCATCAGCACCTGCAGACTTGTCAGCCTGCAATTTCAAAAGTTTGCTCAGTACAGCTTGTCTAATGATTGTAATATTACGACGTTCTTCCTTCCTTTTCATAAATTCCCTCGTGCAGAAGGAGGCCATTTAGCCTATCAAGTCTGCACCGATAATAATCTCACCCACCCTATCGCTGCAACCGCACATATTTACCATTCTAATCCCCCGACACTAAAGGGCAATTTAGCGTGGCCAATCCACCTAACCTGCACATCTTTGGGCTATGGGAGGAAACTGGAGCATCCAGAAGAAACCCATGCAGACTCAGAGAGAACGTACAAACTCCGCGCAAAGAGTGACCCAAGCCAGGAATTGAGCCTGGATCCCTGGCACAGTGAGGCAGCAGTGCTAAACACTGTGCCACCACATTGCGCCCACCTCTTTCACCTCTTGATTTACAGATATTACTGGTATGTTTTCCGTATCCTCTTTACTGAAAATATTTGTTCATTTCATCCATCATTTCCTTACTTCCTCCTATAACTCTCCATTCTCATTCTCTAGAGGACCAACACTCACTTTATTTCCTCTTTTCATCATAAAATACCCATGGAAACTGTTGGTCTTCATTTCTAACTAGCATCCTCACATACTTTAATTCACTTCTCCTGATTAACCTTTTAGTCATTCTCTCCCATTCTTTATATTGTGACCTATCATCTGACCTGCGATATACCTTTGCAGAAGTCACTTACACAACAGATGAATGTTTAAACTTGAGTCACTGCCAGGTTGAGAACCATATATTTTGATGAGAATGAGAGTGGTGAATGGGTGTGAATAGCCACATGAGACACCATGGTGGGATTTTACGACCTCACTCAACCTGAGACAGGAAAATCCCTCCCGAGGTCAATGGGACTTTCCCATTGTCCGCCCCTTGCTCACTCCGATTCCTGTGGTAGGTGAGGCGGTAGAGTTCTGGGGCATCAGAAGTTGCTGGAGTATAGGAGGATTGTAGGAGAAATTATGCACGGAAGTTTCAGTGGTAGATAGGCTGTGGTAGAAACAGAGGCAGATGATGTCATCTGAGTGGTGGGTGGGGAAGAGATGCGGGGGTCAGATATTTAGTCTACATTTTCAGTGAGTTGGGAGCCCCCTAAAAATGGTAGTCAGGTCCTAATTCCCCTAATCCTACCCCCATTCCCAGGCTGTCAGATTTTCAGGAGTGTCTTTAAATGATACAGACCATTTCCTGACAAAAAAAAGCTTGCATGTGGCATGCCTGACCTGGCTGGCTCCATTTTGGATGTAGGGCTGACCTATTCCTCTCCAATTTTCACAGAGTTTTTAAGTCATGCTTCATTGCTTCTCAGAGGAGTCATGAAGGCTAGACAGCATGGAATTACCATAGCTTGACATCAAGGGTATGAGAGGCCAGAGGGAGGAGGCGAAAAGGCAGAATTTGACATAGTGGGAATGGAGGGGGGATCTTATGAAAGGGAAGCTGAAAACGTCCTCCTTCTGCCCTCCACCAACCTTTTATAGCTCCTCATGCCCCCTTCACCAAGCTTTGTAATTTCACTCACACCACCTGCCAAGCTTTGTTGTTCCATCCACATCCCCATGTCCCCCCATTTCCCACTATGTCAAATTCTGCCTCTTTACCCACTCCATCTGGCCTTTCATGCCTCTGATGTCAAGTTATGGTAATTCCGTACTGACTGACCCACTCAGTATACACTATTCAGAACAAATGAACCCTGTAGTGGCAGTAATATATTTAAAAAAGAGGTTTTAAAAAGTAATTCATTCATAATTTTCTTTGATGTTACCTAGAAGCTGATAAAAGTGTCAATAATCCAGACTCATTAAAGTATCAACAAAAACTACAAATCTATGAAATTACTTGTTATGTAAACAAACATTGATAATTTGACAGCAGAGATTTGAGAGCCTGAGTTGTGAATTAAGCAATGTTTTCTCTGGGGTTTAGCTGTTTCAACAAATTAATGGATGTTTGGGCTGTCAGCCTAGCCTCAATATGTTGGCTGAGAGCCCAGAGAACTGTTAAAGAACTAAAACGGTCTTTGACTGAAAGCATTTTAAAACATTCTGCTGTCAATACAGGGTTGACTCGGTCTAGACAGTTATAGTTACAAAGGGCAAGGAAGTGACATAGCTTGGCGTAGAAGGTATCAAGGGCCACTATGGGTGCATGGAAGGACATAGCTTGACACTGAGGTAATGAGGGGCCATAGGGAATGAATGGAGAGTGTAAGGTGGCAAGGCTAGTGAATTCTGCATACACCTCTTCTAAGATCAGGGGACATTTTTGTGAGGAGCATAGGACATTTTAATTTCCATCCCCAAGTTACAATTTGTGTTTTAGTGTGGATTGTGGATGCCCCCCCAAAAAAAACCCTTCAGCTTTGAGAGCTGGGAATTGTGTTAAAATTTTGATTGGCAGTTGCAGGAGGGTTTTGTGAATTGAAAGGAGGATAATGTTGAACTTCAAAGGGCATAGATAGGTTCATAGAATCCCTACAGTGCAGAGACAGGCCATTCAGCCCATCAAGTTTGCATTGAGCATCCCAACAAGGCCCTATCCCTGTAACCCACATATTTACCCCACTAATACATCTAGTATATATCTTGGGACACTAAGGGACAATTTGGCATGACCAATCCACCTAACCTACATGTCTTTGGACTGTGCAAGGAAACCAGAGTACCTGAAGGGAATTCACTCAGACACAGGGAATGTACAAACTCAACACAGTCACCCAAGGCTAAGGTTGGTAGAATGGGCAGACAAGTGGCAGATGAAAGTTAATGCAAAGAAATATGAATTGATTTGTGTTAAAGAACATGGAAAGATAATATAAAGTGAAGGGTACAATTCTAAAGGGTATGGAGGAGCAGAGGAACCTGAACATATTTATGCATAAATCAATGAAGGTCGACAAGTTGGATAAGTTGACAGCATTGTTAATAAAACATACAGCATTCTAAGCTTCATCTATAGCGTCATTGAGTAAAAATGGGTTTTATGGAGGCGAGCATCTTTCAGCATGAAGTGTGTTTGAAAATGAGCTTCATTAAATTGTTCGATGTTTACTTTCCTTCAATGTCTGTTTCAAAGGTATCTTGAGGTCTGCCCATGGTAGATGCTGAGTAATTGGTTTTGTAGGATACATGGGATGTATGGAGGTACTAGGGACATCCGGTGGCATGGGAGATTTGAGACAGCTTGGAAAGAGCATGGGGATAGGTTGGTGGCGATGGAGGGTGGTGAGAGATGACAGCTCAAATCATGCTGGGCTGACATTCTGGAGAATTGAAGTCGGCCTTCCAGTCAATCCCCTTGCACCCACACCCTTGGACACTGCCTGCAGACTTGAAAACCCAAACTCTGCCTGCTCAGATGAAAATATGGCAGGAATGGACAGAGGTGATAGGGTTGGGTTTTCAAACTTAGGAAATAGCTTGACTCATTTCCTGAGTACAGCATGGAAAGCCTGACCATGGTCTTTATTTTGGGAGAGTATATGGATTCAGAAACTCAGTATGGGATGAACAGATTGCTGAAATATTGAACAATTTGGTTCAGCATGAGGCAATTGCCAAGAAGGGGTTATTATCACTCGTTAGGAAACAGTCTGTGGAGGAGACATTGGAGGTTTTCCAGTCCTCGGCTGAAGGAAATTGAAGCTTAGCTATGACTAAATGCCAGACAATCAAAGTCAAGGTGAGGAGAGGAAGCGGAATATTAGAGCTCAATGTAACCAGCATACATGTGGAAACTGACCCCGTTACTGCAGAGGATGTCGCAAAGCCAAGTGGGGAAAACGTAGATGAGGAACAGGAAGGAACTAAGGACAGATTCTTGGGTATTCCTGAAATAACAATGTGAAACTGGATAGAGATGTCATTAGTTGAAGTACTCTGGCTATATTAGACATGGAAGATTTGAATCAAGTGATAGCAATTCCATTAATCTAGACAGTGAAGAAAGATGTTGGAACTGAATGATATGGAGTTGGCTGTGGCTAATTATGTGGTTTTGCACTTGAGGATGTCATCATAGGATCACAATTCTGAAATTTATGGGATTAAAAATCAGCTATGTGGAGAATATGGTTGCCATGAAAATCATTCAAGCATCATTTGAAATGAGAAAAAAAATGGTGTGCCCTGGGGTATGCAATAGAAATGTAACTGATGTATGCATAGTGGAAATATAGAAGAAAAGGATATATTTGAGGAGTGGGGCAGGTTATTGATCTGAAGGATGAAAAGAGTGGACAGTGAACAGACCCTTTCAAGCTTCAGATACCCATGAATTGGCAAGAATAGATGATGAACCATGAATGACAGCACAGTCAAGTGATTTGAAAGGAAACTGGATAACCATGAACAAGCTGCTGCCAACAACAGGAAGAAAAGATAATTGAAATGCAATACCAGAATGATGTCTTATATGCAGCATAACTAGGAGAGGCAATATGCTTGTACAGTTTCTGTCAGAGCATCAACATTTTTTTTAAAGTGTCCTATGCTTTACATGGGGAGAATGAACAAACGTAATAAAGAATGTCATGCCTTAATTATCCTCAGTTAGAGAGTCCGTCAAACAGTGGGTCTGCTTAATTCCTCTTATAATTTTAATTAGGAAACAAATTTTTCTCTATTCTGAAAAAAAAGAAAATGCTCTGCTGATTTGCAATCTAAGCTGAAGTATATCGTCCTCTGACATACCTGAGCTTCTTGAGGGACCTGAGCTGCATCAATTCTGTCAGCAATGTATGACGTTAGCTGTTTGTCAATCAATCCAAGAGATTCTTGGATTAAACGAAGGGTTTTGTCTGTCTCCTGTGCTGATTGAATGCTCTGTTCAAGGACTTTCTGTCTTCTTACAGCCTGGAAGGGTCAGGGAAAAACAAGTCATTAACACTCTGCTTCATCTCTCGCATCAGCAGAACTCCGAGATCTTTTGAGAATAACAATCAGCAGTAACTTATTGAAATAAGAAAAGTTTCTTGGCTGTTTTCAATTCATTTCAATTCCACAATGTTCCATAGAAAAGGCCAGTGCATGCACAGTATTAAAAAGTGGAATAATTGGAATGATTTTCCATGTGAAGACAAAAAAAAATCAAAGAATGGGTGCTAACCCCACTTGAATAGTAATGTACTAATAGCATTCAAATGTTCTCAGTAGGCTCATTTGCATCATTAATCACAGATCCAGGTCAAGTGTAAAGAGCATACTAATGGCAGGAAGGAAACAAAAGTGTGTAAATTAAAGGGCTATGTCATCATGGGGGGAACAAGAAAATCATAAGGCGTCACACTGCATTAAAACTTAGATTAAATTTTTAAAGTTCCTAATTGGCTGTGAAGCACCTCAATACAATTTCTTTCACTACAGATTTTCTTTCTGCTGAAAAGAGATTAAGAAGCAACATCAAAACATGAAGGGAAAGGAAGACCATTCTGCAGATTTAAAGCCACAGCTGGGCAATGCTATCATAGTTTGTGACATCTTGTAGTGCATTTTAATAATAGGCATCTGCAAGCTCAGTCTCTGTTAAGACAGTTCCCTAAGCTTTGTTAGCTAGGTACCACAACGCCTGCAGATAATGGTTGGTGTATTGTTAGTAGCTGTGGCAATCTGACGTTGCAGCATAATACTGTTCTTGCGTCATTTCTGAAGTATCACCCAAAACAAACACATGAGCACAAGAATCAGGAACAAGAGTAGGCCACTTGGCCCCTTGAGCCTGCTCTGCCATTCAGTAAAGATTATGGCTGATTTGATTGTAACCACATTACCTCATACCGTGAATATTGTTTCCTACAGAAACCTTTTGTTTCTTTGCTATCTACCGCTACCTTAGAATAATCAAAGAGTACGCTTCCACTCATTTTTGAAGGGAAGAGTTCCACAGACTCACAAACCTGAGGGGAAAAAAATCTTAAGTGGGTGACCCCTTATAGCTGCAAGGGGAAGCGTTCTTTCCACATCCGCCCTATCTAGAGCCCTCAAGATCTTATATGGTTTAATCAAGTTACCATTTAGAAGAGTAAGTTATGATGTGGAGATGCCGGCATTGGACTGGGGTAAACACAGTAAGAAGTCTCACAACACCAGGTTAAAGTCCAATAGGTTTATTTGGTATTTGGTTACTACCAAAAAAACCTGTTGGACTTTAATCTTGTATTGTAAGAGTAAGTTAGTCAGGTCTTTGCATTTGGTTTTGTCAATATGCTTGGTGCCACAGTCTATCTGAACAGAAGTGAAAATTCTGTAATGATTGACAAGCTTCCCTAGCCTTAATAATGGGGGAATGTCATCAATAAAGAAACTGAAAATTAATGCCAAGAACATTTCTATGAGGAACTCCATCTTTTCAGAGGTCTGCATGCCACCATTGCTCATGGGTTGCCTTGATTTCAAAGCATTCAACTCATAAATCCTGGCTGGATCAAAGTTGTCATGTGGTCTGATACAGAGTAGACCTACCGGTGCCTGGCTTTTTGAGCAAGCTATTGGCAAGCAAATGACATTTTATGGGATTAATGAGTTCTATCATTCTACTGATGATTGCGAGGAAATTTAATTGGCCAAATTAGACTAATCCTGCATTTTGTAAGCAATTTTTCATGTTATTGAGTAAATGCCAGTGTCACAGCTGCATTGGGACAGGTTCAGTAAGGGAGTGGCTTGCTCTGCTATGTCAGTCTTAAGCAGCACAGCTGGGATGAATCTAACATAAAAATAATCATTGCCCTATTCGACTTCTCCCAATCGTCTGCAGAGTAATAGAAAATGTCATCAATAATTCCGTCAAACAACATGTGTTTGCCAATAGCTTGCTCACTGATGCTCAGTTTCGATTCTGCTAGCACTATTCAGTAAACAATCTTGTTAAAGCTTCAGTTCAGACACAAAGATGATTCTGTGCACCCTATTCCTAGCTAGTGGAAGTGTGCAAACAGATGGAAACTGGGGTCACTGCCTCTCTCTCTCTCAATGTTAATAGCAAATGAATGAGGAAACTTGACACCAATGTCTCTCAAACAAAGATGTTTGTTAGGCAGCACTGGTAGGTTTTTTCTTAAAAAAAAGAAAGACACTTCTGTAAAATGCTGATCTGAGGTCTCTAGTCTTGATTTGATTAGGTCCTCCAGGTGAACTTCACAATTGCTCATCGAACAAGGTTATATCAGCATATCCAAATAAAAGCAGGTTTATTAGACAAATAGCTCTGTATTCCACAAGCAAATAAGTTACAGCCTCATGGACAAAAAAAAACAAGTTAAATAGACTTTGTTTTGCTTCTTCTCTTAAATTTTTACCAGGAAAACGAATGGGAAATCTGGTTTACTCAATCCAATATTCTGTCAAAAGAGATTAAGGGATAAAGATTTTCAATATATTCAAACAAAATTGATTTTGGTGTGCAACAGGATTACCAGTTCTTGTGCACTAAGCAATTCCTCGCACATTAATTTCCTAGCATTTCAACTTACACAGGAATGACTATTGAATTCAATGGTTTAGTTCCACAATTTTTAAAATTTTGTTACGCTCAGTTTACTCATTGCTTTGATTCCATATATATAGCATCACATTAAGTGATAGAAAATGTACTGAAGTAACTGTATATATAAAATGTTAAGTTTAACGTGACATCAAGTGTACAATAACAATGTATCTTTAACTTCAGTGAGAATTAGAGTGCAAGATAATAAGAAAATGAATATTCCAATACAAGAATTACCAAAGACCTTAAGTGGGATGAATTTTACAAACTCTAATGTCTGATCATCAAAACATCTATATGCTCATCTTTCACATTGTTGCATTGTGCTTTACAACCACTGATTAGAGGCAGACAGGAGTAGATATCTTGCGCAGACCTTCAAAATCATCTAGTATGACACAATGTTCTGCTATAGGACACTGGTATCATGCTGCCATTGGTGTGGTACTTCAACACTTCATAGAAAAGGATTATCTTTAATATGCTCTCTAACCATTGCTAACTGAAACTTAAAAAGTGGTAAGAGAGAACTAAACAAGAAGAGGAAAGCCCACATTTTTGCCAAAACGGAGATCCTCGCTCTCATGGCAAAAAATACGGGAAGTGGCTGAAAATCTGAACTTTAGTCCTCTCGAATATAGCAATTTTGCATGGATGGGAATCAGGGCAGACCTGCATGTTTTACAGAGACAGCTGAACATTTAAACCACCACCTGCCTTCACAGAAGTAAGATTTGGTAGGCTTGAGTGTGAGAAACCCAAAGTATGCAGATCAGGCCTGGTGAGAGCAGGTTTGAAGTTTGTGGATTCAATTGGATAACCAGAGTTCCCCTTTGGAGAGGTGAGATATCCCTTTGCAGCTGGTTCTGGGATGCCTTTGGAGGAGATAAGGTTGCTTTCAGTGGAAGCCAAGTGCCTTTTAGAATTCTTAAAAATCAGCATTAATGTGAATACAAACTTTATAACTTCATTACTTTCAAACTCATTGGAACAGTCAATGAATCTATAAAAATCAACAGTCAAAACCATCAAAAGTACCAGTCAAGGTGGCCTGTCAAACTTTCAAGGCACTTAAAAGTCCAGCCCTTAAAAACCTTGAAAAACTGCCCAGAGTGTACGGTATTTTGCACTGCCTCCTCAAATAGGGCTAAGAGTTATCATTACAAGATTAGTGCTGTTTGACTGATTTCACAATCATCCATTATCACAGTTAGGTAACTGATGTTTCATTGTTTGTTTGATTGACAGGTACAAGTGGTTATTTTTGATTTAGGAATATGAATTCCAATGCATGTTGTTATAAAGGAATCTTCATTTGAATCAAATGTTTGCTGCTATAAAGCTTTATTTAATTGAAGGAAGGCAAATGTAGCACATGTTTCTTAATGAATAAGAGGTTTTTTTTCCAATATAGGAAAGTCTGCAGTAGACACTTAGAACTCCTCTTTATAGAACCATGGCTGAAACTTTCAGTTCATTTCTTTTTACTTATCTTAGTCTGGAGCTGCGCATTTCTTGTCTTGACTTTTGACCAAGGCCTGTTGAAAATTGTGTAGTACAGCTGTGTCTAGAAGATGTTAGTGCAATGCAGGGCAGAATCACCAACAGAGATGAAACTATACCGTGTTTTTTAAGCACTAGTTGCAGGTGGTGTAGTGAGTAGTAGGTCAGGAGAGTAGTTGGGTAGTCAGGGAAGGCTAGACAAATTAATCAGACGGGTGGGGGCATATGATAGGGGGTTGGGTTGAATTGGGGATTAGGGAAGGCAATCATGTGGTCAGGGACGGGTGGTTGTGAGATAGTGGGTATAGGGGCTTAAATGAGGGTATGGGTGGGGCAGGAGGCCATGGTTGGGGTGAATGGTGTGGTTACCCAGGAGGTAAAACTGATTTTAAACCTTGTATGTTTCCTGGACAACTAGTCTGCCAAGAGAGGCAGGACCATTCAAAGTCTTTGACTTCAAATCAGATTTTCCAGAGGTAGGGCAATTGCCCGACAGAAGCTGAAACTTCCAGGGCAATTCCAGTGCAGTCCTTACCTGAGATATCGGAGGGGTTCCTTAGTGCGCATTTTGCGAGGTATAATCCTCGGTGTATGGAAGTTCTAGGCCCTTATTTTATCTAATTTCTGTCCTGAGGTCTGTCTGTGGTGAATATTACACGAGTTAGCATGATTGGTGGTGTGGTTAGGAGATATGGTTTGGCATGAGTTAGCACTAAGTTAGCACAGGAGCTATAAAGAGCTATGGAGCAGAGCAGATGAGATGATATTAAGGGCACAAAGGGCCATGGGTGAGGCTCATAGGTTAACATGAAGGATATGAGGGGTACGGGGGTGGTGAAAGGACTCAAGTTGGTTTGAAGTGTATGAGGTGCCATGGGAGGGGAAAATGGTGGGTGGTGTGAGGAGTGTGTTGGGGGATGAGTGGGTAAGGCTGGAGGGACGTTTTGTTCTTTATTTTAATTTTTGACAAAGTACCAGAGTCCCGCTTCAGCCCTTCCACTCAGCCTCCCTCCTGCACCTGGCATCTTCCTCAGTTTTTGCAGGATGCTCATCCCAATTTTTAATCCAGCCTCTCCCCCAAGATTGAAAATCCAATATCTGGGCTGGCATTTTTAAAGGGCAGGTTCATTGAGTCAGGAATTCTCCCAGGGGCGAAAATCTGAGCCTCATTGTGGAGGTATTTTTCTTTCGAATGTTGAAAGATATCAGGCCATTTACCACAATATGTACAATTCCCATTTAAGTTTCATCTTGGGGTTTATAATCTTCATCACAACTACTCAAGTTGTGATGAAGATTACAAAATCAACATTTTATTACTCAACATTCAAATGCTAAAAAAATTCAAACGTAATGATATGGGCACATGCTCGTGTTGATTTTCATTTCAGTTGAATCACTCTGCAATAAGTAAGCTTATGAATGGCTGAAAAATGAGAAACTATTTCTTAAGTTCATCAGTGCAATTAAAAAAAAGTTAAGGTTGACAGTAATCAAAATTAATATTAAAACTTGGACAGTATTCTAAATAGTTGCTAAAGATGGACCAGTGTGTTACATACTGATCTACGAACTGCTAAGATAACTTGATTTAGCTCACATGAAAATACGATTAGTGAAACACCAGGAGAGCATAATCAGTTGATTTATAGATTGCGTGACAGTCTTTGCCAGTTTTCGCACAGGGTACTCTTGCTATCGCAAAATACGCTTAGTACCTTCAAATTATTGCTTGTGTGTGTAAATTGCAGACTAGCACATATTTTCTGAAGATCTTGTTCCCATATTAAAAAGGATTTCAGTCATTAAACTAAATAATTTTCTCAAAGTGCTGATCAATAGATATACAGAAATGGGTCCAGAGATACAGATTGTTCTTTTACCTTCCACAACATATTCATGGCTGAGGTAAAAGTTTCTCTAGGCTTAGGGTGGAAACACAGTGGGAATAATTTTCAATTTGACAGGGCAGAAAATCCTCTGACATGGCATACACTCTGTTTGAATTTTCCTTTCCAATGACGTCAATGAGCAGTCTATCCACAATTATTAGTTCAAAGCCCAAAGTTGCAAATGACCCCCAATATAATAGCACTTTAGAAAGAGTACCACACCGACTTGGGAACTTGTGATGCCAATGTTTTTCATTTCAGAGAACTCCTCGAAATTCACACCAAATATATACTTATTAAAAAGGAAAACAAAATAGATGTTTTTTGTTACTCAACATTCAAATGCTAAAAAATTCAAACGTAGTAATATGGGAACATGTTCAAAGAAAAATTGAACTTTACACTGGAAGAATGTAACTTAATAAATAAATAATTAATTCATTAACTGCAGCAAGTGTTGACCTTATAAAGGGAAATAAAGGGTTACAAAAACTTAGACAACTCCTAAATGAAGGTAGTATGCAAGTCAGCGTTCACATATGTAGACTGCTGTAAATGAGCAGTCTGATCACTCAACAGAATCAGCACCCTCCTGTTGGACACATTCTTCTGCAAGCATCATTAATTCAAGTGACCATGGGGATAAAGTCAAACATTATAAAGCAATTTACATAAAAGATAGAACAAAATGGAGAAAGATGCATAGCCTTGCAGGTTATCAACGAATTTGAAATTAATATTGTCTACTGCAGTGATTTATAACTTAGTTACAAATAGTGATATTAGTTAAGAAAATTAAATTAGGAAGATTGTGGATAAAATCTGGGTTTAAGTTTGACAGAAGTGGATGAGATGAGGGCCTACTATCCACAACAGCAGACGTTGAAGACTAAAAAACTGTTATGCCCAACATCGTTAGAACATAAATTGTCCTGAAAATAAATTCACAACAGATACCAGAAAAAATACAAATCAAAGTCTGCAATCCATCTAAGAGCCATCACTAAAATGAATATCACTTTGCAGTTGCAAGGGTGACTCAGGAATTGCAAATAGGTCTGCTCCAGACAATGGTAACAAAAAAAATGTTTGGTACGTTTGCACTATAAATAACTGAATGAATATGAACCATGGCAGATTGTGATAAGATTACTAGACTCCCAATCAGCTAGCTCAACTTTGGATTCCTCTATCACAGTTATCACTCAAAATTGGTCCCATCCATGCTAATCCGTGAATAGATTACCTGCTATAGCAAGTACTTCATCAGACTAGATTGCTAACATCAGGCAAGAGAAAACCTTTCCAAAGTCCCACACCCAGCCTATAAGAGTCTTTCCAAAGCACCGATCAAGAGGATTGATTAGTCCATGAGTTGGACTCCTTAAATATCTGGTATTGAACTTAGAGAATTTTGATGGCAGGAGAACACTGTGACACACAGACAATATTGGATGCCAAGATCATACAGAGCAGCTAGTTAGTTCTTTGTATCGTTCAATTCCTGTCCAGATTCAATCTTTACAACAAAACTCCTCTCCTCACTTAACCTAGTCTGCAATCAATTAAAGATCTAAACCCTATCAATACATTTCCCTGATCAGACATATAGATCAGGCTAACATCTGCACTTTGTACAGATGTTATTAGACATGCAAAGGCAAAACTGTTAATAGGTTGGCTAAATGGTCTCACTGTCTTCCCACATCTGAAGTTGTCACAATAGGCAGGATTTTCATTCTGAAGGCAGGCAATGGACAACAGGACCATTTGTGGATTCTGAATCTGTCCCCGGGGAAACAGTCACTGGCCCTGATTTTCATAAGGGTGGCCCCTTTAACTGGTTTAAAGGCATGTTTGTTGGCCAATTAGCAGCCATGGGAGCAGGAATGATCATGGGACCATCCAAGTGCAGGCCTGATTTAAGAAGGCTGTCATTTAATTGTTTTAATTTGAAAAATGTCTCAGGGAAGAGGTCTCAGACCTCTGATGTTTCAAGAGAACTCGAACCTAGGGTTGGATTTGTAGATGCATAAGTGGAGGTTATCCTTGGGGCCATGAGGAAAAGGAAGGAGGTCAACTTGATGGGTAGAAAGAGCTGCCCATTCAGCCAGATCAAGCAAGCCTGGCTGTAGATAGATGAGACAGAGTGCAGTGTGCAGAAATAGCTCCAGTGAAGAAACTGATTCAATGATCTGTAATACTCTGACAAAGAGAGTGTAAAACTCAAGTCTCAGGGCAAACCTTTAAGTATTCACCCTCCAGCAGACACAGCAGCTGAGGAGTCTGAGGATGTATGCTGGTCCTGAAAATGGAAGGACTGAGGGCCTTGGGCATTTACAGATCTGTGAAATTTGCTCAGAGCCGTAGCATTGCTGAGGACCTGGCAATACTGAAAGTTCAGCTTCTAATGAATAGGAGTAACAGGCAATGGCCACAAAGACAAATGGTGTCTCATCACAAGCTGTCAATGAGCTCTTTAATAATTGGAATTGCCATGGTTAATAATCAGGCCGGATCATAAGGCCACCTCTCCTACACTAGTAGAGCCCACTAGCATTATGAATGGTATCAGGAATCAACATATCAGGCAGCGCCAGTATCTTAATTCCTCATCTTCCTCAGTTCCCACCCCCTAGTGGGACCTGAAATCCAGCCCTTTTGATCTGCAAATAGTATACAGTCCATATTGTACTGAAACCCACATGTATATACTTAGCACAATTCTGAAAAAAAGACAAGTCTTTTTGAAAGGTTTCTATTGATTGATCCAGGCTTAGTGCCATGAAGTCCCCTCGGAAACAAGGATATTGTTATCAACATCCAAGGATTAAGTCACTTGAACAAATAGCAGAGCATCCATCTCACCTGTTGTACAAGCTCCTCCCAACGAGTGTTGAATGTCTCCAGCTTTTCATTAATCAGTTCATCCAGAATTTCACCATCAGTCAATGTCTGCGCCAACTCACGGATTTGATTTTGATTATCTTCTGGGTGACGCATGACATTATCAAGGGACTGAAAAAAATCCACAATATCAAAAGTAAATGACTTTGAATTCAGCTTTAGGATGGTAGATTGTGTTTTATGTAATATTTTGTATACTGAGGTTGGAACATGATCCAAGGCTGTAACACATCAATGAATTCAGATAGCATTAAAACAGTTTACGACCGCTTAATAAGAGTAGAGATAAGCCCACAGTAGCGATAAACTTGTAAATAATTTGATTGGCAAAACATTTCAAATGGACACTTGGCCCAGTGAAATAAGTGACAGTGTATCACATAATTCATGCACGTAATAACAGGTCTTACTCTAGAGCAAGACAAAAGAAAATACCTTGCATGCATCTTTGTATATATGCTTAACTATCCACAAGCAAAGATGGACACAAAGATTGTTTTCTCACCATTTAAAAAAACAAACAGCCACAGGTTACTTTCCAATGCCGATGCCTCAAGTCTCTGATCATGCCAGAATGATTTCTGTGAGCATATCAGTTTCATCTCCTAGTGCATGAAAAATTCTTACGCTAGTCCCTGGCAACTGCTTCTAAACCAGTGTTCTATTTGAAGCATTGCGATCCTTCGTTAGCAATTAATGACACATTTTCAGATATATAAATCATTTGGCCATCATGGAAGACTTAACCACTAATTGCTAGTCACCTTGGGCCATAAGCAATTAATGCAAAAGCACATTTTTTATTGAAAACCATTATACTGCATATTGTTGATTGCACCACCTATTTTCAATATAACCACAGAGATCAGCATTACTGTGCTACCTAATGCATGAATAAAAATATTGTTTTTGACATCAAAAAATGCAATTTACTGCTGGGAATATTTTAAGAGCAATATGGATAGAAACTTGCTAATAACTGTAGTTACATTGCAGCCATGCAATAACATTGTGTACTAGTGGTCCAGTGAGGTATAGCTGAATTTCATTTTCTTCACTGCACCACCCTCTTTCCCCACCTCCTCCCTGTTTTCCAATTGCATCAGTTGGGTTGCAATCTCATATTTGGAGGCCAAATGTTTAAATAGTTTCAAGTACACAGGGCAGTGTGATACATTTAAAATAATATCTCTACTGAACGCAAGACTTTGCAGGATATCAACAATGGCAATGGTACTACTCCCACTACTCTCAATCCCAAGGACATCCACTCTATATGTTAATCAAGGTGACTTGTAATTAGGGCAGAAAACTTCTCACTCACTGGGTCCCATTCTGTATGCTCCAACCATAAAGACAACCCCAGTCAGGACATCTCTGTTCTGGAGTACAATCTTTTCAATATTCCCAGCCTCAGACACTCAACCTCCCTCAAATATTTGCATACCTTAACTACCTCTCATTCTATAGTTCACCATTTCCCTCCACTAGTAATAAAACTCCAGGCTGTTGTCATTACACCATATCCATAACTTGTCCTCCACTTCCATCTAAATTCCTCAACCCACCTACCACAATCCATTAATGCAACAATAATTTGTGTGTTAATAAATTTGTCATTGTGTAACTTTTTCTACTTCTTAATTTGATTCTTGGCAACTACTTTTATACCGGTGTTCTACTTGTAACATTAGTATTCTTTGTTGGTAATAATGGATACACTGAGTTTATTTTAGACATAGGAATCATTTAGTTACCACAAAGTTTACCCATAACTGATCAATTAAACCAAAAAAAATGGTTGGTTGTGAGGCTGGGAGTGGTGTGTCAGATTTCTGAAAGCAATAGGTCAATCGAGCATGCTTGGGGAATCAGGGATGAGTTGATGGACTCTACAAGTAAATAAGGAAGTATAATTTACATTTATATTGTGTCTCACCACTTCCTTAGGATGTCCCAAAGTGCCTTGCAATTAATGAAATACTTGTGGAGTGCACTTAGATAGCATAGACACAGATAGCAGCCAACTTGTGCATAGCAGAACCCAATTAAAAAAAAAACATTTGAATGAATTACCAAATAATATGTTTTTACTTTGACTCATTATAATACTTCTATAGTCTTCATGCCCTACATTATATTCTTGGATCAAGCTTGTGGATGAATCCTATGCCCCATCCCTTTAAAATTATCTATCCTTGCTTTGAAATCTGGATAATCTTTTGATAAAATGCCAAGAAAACTAACAGCAAACCACATCTGGTAATTGCTTTTAGTTGCCGTGCTGTCTATGCTTTCAAAAGACCTTAATTCTGTCCTTGAAGAATAACACATTAAACTTCCTTTTAAGTTTAAAATAATAAGAGGATGTCGAACAAATGTCTGAATAAGTTACAACATATTTAGAATGGAAATTCTTCTAGCTAACTCTGAGAAAAATAAGAAAACGATAGCAACTTTTAAGGAATAAGCTAAGACTTTGTAACTAATTCTTAGGTAACAAAGGGATTTTTTTGCACAGTTGGAGCCTATACCATGGGGAATTCAAAATAATGTTTCTCTGTTTTAGGAGTTTCTACTGATTTAATTGAGCTCTCAGTCTGAAAAGAGTCAAATGCTTACATTTGAACAGAGCAGTTCCTTTTCATATTTTAGAAAAGACTAACCAAGAGTTCTGGAATTTCAAGATTTTACTAGTCAAATTTAAAAAGGAACCATTTATAATGCTCAAACTGATGCAAATCATTGTAAATTTGAATTCTAAATGTGGATGAAATTATGAAAGTTAAAAGTTGTATGTATTTCATTTAATTTTTTTTTAATTGAATGTTACAAGGATGATTCATACAACTAAGTCTGCAGGCACAATTACTTACATCAAGTGCCTCAGAGATCTCCTCTGCACCTCCCTGAAGGTTTTCTGTTTCCCTGAGTTTAAGCTCCAGTTCATCAAGCCAGAGATTTTCTGCCTCCAGATAGGACAGTAATTCACACCAACATGACCACACCTCCTGAGATTGAACGTAGGAAATCCAAAATTAGAAATGAAGACAAAATAAAATATGATGCAGAATAATCAAGCAACAGGATGCAACTAACTTCCTATTCAATTGTCGAGCAGCTTTCCAAAATGCAGGAACATTCTTTGGAGAGAAATGAGCAGACTAGTGTTAACAAAAACATCTCACTAAAAATAAAATGAGTCTGTGTTTAGTGCTCATCATATTTTGCTCATCATTACACTGAAGGATAGATAAACTCACCATGGCAACATTTTGATAATATAGGGGTATAACACTAGATTGCTTAAAAATAACACCAAGCTTGAACCAATCCAAATCCAATAAACTTGTGACATATAGGTATCAACTTACAAATGTGTCTTTACCCTCAAAGGAGAAACAAATAGTCAATTAGCAGAACCACTTTCTATCTATTTCTTCCTCACAACCCTGCACTCAACTACCCCCAACACCACAACTCTCACAAATGAATGAGGATTATGTCTTTTTTGGAAACTACAAAATTCTTGATGAATTTTATGTCATATTACAGTATTTGACAGTGAGATATTTAATACAGGTAACAGTAGACTCTTGCTCGCACCACTATTTCACCAACCTCCAAACAGCCCCCTACATCTCAAGAATTGGATAAGAATGTCTCTTTAAAATAAATGTGAGACATTTTACCCAACTTGTGCAAGGCTGCTACTTTCTTTTTCACTAGTTGGTAGATACAAGCAATAATTGTCCCAACAAAAGCAGTTAACATGCACAGTTGGAAAGAAAGGAAATAACTTCTGCAATCCAAGAGCCGACCTCAAGAGTTTTGCATTTCCTATTCAGTCTGCTGCAAAGTCGCTGGTAGTTGCCTGTCAGCATGTCCAACTCAGATTTCAAAGCATCATGGGCTGTCAGTGGAGCTTTCTTTATGAAACTGTTTACAGCATCACTCAAGAGCTTCACCTTCACCTCTTTCTGTGATACTTCTTCCTTGGCTCTCTGGAAAAAGAAGTGCATATAACTATACAAGCAAGAGCTCATCATTACGAAGTGCAATTGTGTTTACACCAAATATAACTGCTACTTTTCCGAGTTTCTTCAACCCTCCTCCCAAATCATGGAAATGAAACATGACCATATACAATCCTCCATGCTATGCATTTGTTGAGAAAAAAACCTACTGATGCTCTTTAAGAATACACTGGCTACCAGCATTCAATTCTGAAATTTCTGATCCATTTTATAGAGACAGAGATTAGATAGTTTACCTGTTTAGGGCAGCACAGTGGCACATTGGTTAGCACTGCTGCCTCACAGCGCCAGAGACCTGGGTTCGATTCCCAGCTTGGGTCACTGTATGTGTGGAGTTTGCACGCTCTCCCTATGTCTGCGTGGGTTTCCTCCGGATGTTCCGGTTTCCTCCCACAGTGTTTCAGACATGCTGGTTAAGTGCATCGACCCAAACATCAAAGTATGCCAACTAGGGGAATTTCAGAGTAACTTCACTGCGGTGTTAATGTAAGCTTTATTTGTGACTAATAAAATAAACTTGAACTTTGACTTTAACTTTTTCATAATACCTCATTGAGAAGAAGTGGTTAGTAATGCAAGGACAAGAAAACTTCCAAAAGTTCTCACTTTATTGTTGCACTAAATGTATTAATTGTGGGTCATGAGCTGGACTCATTTATTAATCCAGAGAAATAGTGTCAAAGAATGGTATACTCTATCTGTATAGTAAGCAAGAAACAACACTTTTCACTGTATACTAATACATGTGACAATAAAAAAAACAAATCAAAAACTGTTGCTGGAATCTTACCACCTCGCCCACCCCGAAATCAAGGCAGGCAAGGCTCGCAGACCAGAATTCTCCATGGCCTTGGATGGGATTTTACGAGCCTCGCCTGAGTGTGATATGCATAGGCAGCTGGGATCAAGTGAATCCCTCTAGATTCAGGAATAAATATGAAGGACATTATGTAATTATGCTTTCTACAATTATTATCAATTGTGGGCCATTACCTGGAGTCATTTGATAAACCAGAGAAATAGTGTCAAAGAGCTGCTAGTACTCAACAACCATAAGAATTATTCCTGTTTTATCAAGAATAGCATGCTTAATCATGGGGCTCAAGATGATTAGACAGGAAAGAGAACAAGACAAGAACAAGAAATAGGAAAAAGAAAAAAACAAAGAGAAGGCCAAAGACCAAAAACTGCATGAAGAAAAGTCATTGTGCACTCCCCATCCAGTCCTAATATTTGAAGCCCATGTTCGACTGTAAATTTCCTCCTGTTTATTATTGCTATGGTTTTACCTCAAAACCTAATAAAACTTGGTCTGACTTATTTCATTAGTCTCATGACTGCTGTTTTTGCCAGTCTATTTCCATGACATTCAGGAGTACAGAAACCTTAGAAAATCAACAGTTTTAAAATAGCTATGGGGAAGGATAGGTCTGGTCCAAAAGGTAAAATTCTAAATTGAGGCAAGGCCAATTTTGGTGGTATCAGGCAAGAACTTTCAAAAGTTAATTGGGGGAGTCTGTGGGAAGGCAAAGGGACTTCGGAAACTGGGAGGCTTTCAAAAGTGTGTTAACCAGGGTTCAGGGTAAGCACATTCCTTTTAGAGTGAAGGCCAAGGCTAGCAGAAATAGGTTACCCTGGATGACTTGGGATAGAGGCCCTGGTCAAGAAGAAGGAGGAGGCACAGGACATGCATAGGCAGTTGGGATCAAGTGAATCCCTTGAAGGGTATAGGGCGTGTAGGAGTAGAGTTAAGAGAGAAATCAGGAGGGCACAAAGGGGACAAAGATTGTTTTGGCAGATAAGGCAAAGGAGAATCTAAAGAGCTTCTACAAATACGTAAAGGCCAAAGGAGTAACTAGGAAAGAGCTGGGCCTCTTAAGGATCAACAAGATCATTATGTGTGGATCCACAAGAGATGGGTGAGATCCTAAATGCATATTTCTCATCCATATTTACTGTTGAGAAAAGCATGGATGCCAGGAAATTTGGGGACATAAATAGTGATGTCTTGAGGAGTGTACATATTACAGAGAAAGAGGTGTTGGAAGTCTTAAAGTGCATCAAGATAGATAAATCCCTGGAACCTGAAGTGTATCCCAGGACATTGTGGGAGGCTAGGGAGGAAATTGCAGGTCCCCTACCAGAGATATTTGACAGTCACGGGTGAGGTACCTGAAGATTGGAGGATGGCAAATGTTGTGCCTTTGTTTAAAAAGGGCTGCAGGGAAGCCTGGGAACTACAGGCCACTGAACCTCACATATGTGGTGGGTAAATTGTTAGAAGTTATTTTGAGAGACAGGATCTACAGGCACTTAGAGATGCAAGGACTGATTAGGGACAGTTAATATGGCTTTATGAGTGGAAAATCATTTCTCAGAAATTTGTTTGAATCTTTTGAAGGGTAACCAAATTGTTGGATGAGGGCAGTGCAGTTGATGTTGTCTACATGGACTTTAGCAAGGCCTTTGACAAGGTATCACATGGTGGGATGTTAAATCTCATGGAATCCAGGGTGAGATATCTAAATGACTACAAAATTGGCATCTTGACAGAAGGTGGTTGTAGAGAGTTGTTTTTCAAAACCCTGTGACCAGAGGTGTGCTTCAGGGATCAGTGCTGGGTCCACTGTTAGTTGTCATTTACATTAATGATTTGGATGAGAATATAGGAGGTATGGTTAGTAAGTTTGCAGACGGCACCAAGATTGGTGGCACAGTGGACAGTGAAGAAAGTTATCTCCAATTGCAACGGAATCTTGATCAATTGGGCCAATTAGCTGACGAATGGCAGATTTAGATGAACGTGAGGTGATGCATTTTGGGAGACTGAAGTGGGGCAGGACTTACTCAGTTAATGGTAAGGCTTTGGGGAGAGTTATAGAACAAAGAGATCTAGGGGTACATGTTCATAGCTCCTTGAAAGTGGAGTCACAGTGGACAGGGTGGTGAAGGCATTCAGCACGCTTAATTTCATTGGTCAGAACATTGAATACAGGAGTTGGGATGTCTTGTTGAAGTTGTACAAGACATTGGTAAGGCCACATTTGGAATACTGTGTACAGTTCTGGTCACCCTATTATAGGAAAGATTTGCTAGGGTACTACCAGGACTTGATGGTTTAAGTTAAAAGATAAGGCTGGATAGACTGGGACTTTTTTTTCTGGAGTGTAGAATACTGAGGGGTGATCTTATAGAGGTCTATAAAATAATGAGGGATACAGGTCAGCGAGTCAATATCTTTTCCTAAAGGTCAGGAATCTAAAACTAGAGGGCATAGGTTTAAGGTGAGAGGGGAAAGATACAGAAGTGTCCAGAGGGACAATTTTTCCACACAGAGGATGGTGAGTGTCTAGAACAAGCTGCCAAAGGTAGTAGTAAAGGCAGGTACAATTCTGTCTTTTTAAAAGCATTTAGAAAGTTACATGGGTAAGATGGGTATACAGGGATATGGGTCAAATGCATACAATTGGGATTAGCTTTAAAAAGAGGGTGGCACGGACAAGTTGGGCTAAAGGGCTTGTTTCCATGCTGTAAACGTCTATGACTAGAGATCTGAAATTGGCTGTTATGGCTGACTGCTGTGATCATCAGCTGAGCCTTTTTTAAAGGCACGAATGTAACCCAAGAATTACCCAATCCATTTTAACTGGGGTTAATGCTTCTGTTAAAATAAGACAAATGAAAAAAATTACATATGTTCAAATGGATCACCTAAACCTATTCCAAACCCTTAAATACAAAATGGTCTCCTTGAATAACAGGGATACTTGTGAAGATTAGTAGATGACCAGATGTTGCTGGCTAGCTTAAAGAAAATTGCTACCTCAAAAATATCTCACCTATTTCCTCTATGTCTCCCCTGAAGGCAACATGCAACATTTTTGAAATCTTGTTTCTATCATTGAAAGGCCTCTCAGATTTAAGGCACTTTGACCAATATCTTAAGGTTTAGAGATAGTAATAGACTGAGGTCATGGCCCCAACTCCACCAGTGTCAAGTTGTCCCCCTATTTCTAGAATCAATTATAATTGCATCCAAACATTTCCTAACTCCTTGCAAACTGAATTAGCTACCTTGCTCTTAGAATAAGCCATCCATTACTCACAAATTTACAACTTACAACTGCCTTTTAGCGTAGAAATTATTTTTTACATAGCATTCTGCATGACTTTTACAGACTAATAATAGAATCCATAGTGTCATGGAAACAAAATAAAGTTTTAGTTATTCAGCATGCTGTTACTAAGCAATGTCAATTGCAGTTCTTTGGCAATCAAAGTGCTATTTGTTCTTTGGTCACTGGTGTTTTTTTTCAAACAATATTGCTGTTTGTTCAGAATTAAGAAGTCAACTCACAAGGGATTTCCACTGAAATGCACAGATGGGTTGCCGGGATAATATCTTAGTATCTCAATAATCAGCAGCTTTCTCTTAGCAATGACAAGCAGCAGTCCTTAATTATTTCTTCCAAATACATACGCCGGTTGCTCATGAGGAGCACTCAGATTTTATTTTTAGCACGTAATGGTGTTAGCTGTGCAAATTACAGAGTTAGGTCCCCAAAACACTCCTGCCTCTCTCAAATCCTAAGTAGTATTGCACTTATACTTTGTCTCTGTTTAAAACAGCGAGTACTCAATGTTCTAACATTTGGGAATGGGGGTTGGGTGGTTTTCATACGTGAAGAGTCAATGTTAAATATTTTATCAGAAAAGTACGTACTCAGAGCTTCAGATAAAGCATGCATTTCAATGCTTCACTCAATGAAACCTCATTAAATAGATAATGAGATTCCCATTTTAGCTGCTAAATTGCAACCCTTTGAGGTGCAACAACCTCAAATCATTATGTAGTTTGTTCAAAAGTAATGTAATGAAACGTGCTATGTAAAGCAATCACAACATAGGTGAAGGAGCTGAAGAAAGGAATTAACCACTTGATTTATAGCGTCATGTTTCAGAATCTACTGGGTCTTGTTCTGTTTTCACAGGGTCTCATCAAAATATTCACACTGTCTTTGGGTCGGATATATTGACTATGATATCAATCAAGAAATCTCACAATATAATGAAAAACATCTTCAAAAACCCTAACATAACAAGCAAATTGCCACAGATGCTGGAAATCGGAAATAAAAACAGAAAATGCTGAAAACCTCAGCAAATCTGGCAGTATCTGGGGAGAGAAAAATAAAGTTAATGTTTCAGGTCCGCATGAAAAAACATACAGGTTCAAAATGTTAACTCTTTCCTCTCTTTGCAGATGCTGCCAGACCTGCTGAGGTTTTTCTAACATTTTCTGGTTTTTATCTCAAAAAAGCCCTTACAGCTTATGCATAAAACAAGTAATTGCACTGAAAATACAGTAGGACACAGATGTATCATAACTCAATCCCCCTCCTCGAAATTTTTACATTGCAGGAGAAAAATATGAAGGTGCATTTTGTACAGATGGAGTTTGAACTCCTAAAATGCCTACAAATAATCAAGATAGGAGAAGCTGGCTCCAGCAAAATTTGATCTTGATGCTTCAATCAGGGACCTTTCTAATATTATATGTCATCCACTTGCTTCGATTGGTGGCATGCTTCGTTCTGCGTCTATCATTTCAGATTCAAGGTCTTGTGCAAAATAAACTCAGATTGTTGTAAAGTCACCAGCATTACTGCAGGTGACAGATGTACCAATCTAACCATCCCACTGTAAGCGAGATTAATCAAATCCTTTTTTGAGGTCCCTCACGTTTGTTCCGAAGCGCAAGAGCCATTTGGTCACCCACTCATGTAGAGAACAATCGTGTCTGAGAGATTCAAGAGTGACCTCCGGACTGTATGAGCATCTTAAAGTCTGCACTAATTTTTGCCCACAAAGTTTATTAGTTAGAAACTGGCAAATACTGAGAACAGGAAAGGCTGGTGATGTGTTGCACACCCAGTGAGTAAAACTGAAACAAAGTGTACAAAAAACACAAACAAACGTGCAAAGTGACATTTACCGTGAGTTCTTCAACAGCCTTTTTGAGCTCTTCAGGTGTTTTATATTCAAAATCTCTTTCCAAATATTCCTCCTCAGCTTGCGCTATCCATTCCTGCATTTCAGATAGGTCCTTCCGGAGACTCATGGTCTTATCGAGTCCACCTTTTAATGCAGTCTTCTTGGCGTATGCCTATTTTGTACAGATTATAGAAAAGGCAGTTTGAACAGACAATGTCTCACAAAACGTCATATATGGCATTAAGAAGAAAATCTATAATTAAAAAAAAATACTCTGTGTTTTGGTCTTTGCCTAAACTGCATAGGAAGTGTACAAAGCTTTTCTTTAAGTTAAGCAGTCACATGTGGAGCCAGCTATAGCTCCCTGCAGAATCATATACTCAGTCAGTATTTACTGGTATCTACACAAGCAATGGTTCAAGTGGGTTGATGAATAGTGATAATTAATCCACAAGCATGAAAAAAAATTAATTCTTAAGAGATTGATAAAACATTAAGAGCATGATCTTTACCCACTTGCCACATTGGTTAAGATCACGGACTAGGCCATTAATCAGGTTTGAGCCAGGTGCCAGCCATTTTTCACTCACACACAATCATACCAGCCCTGTTTAGCTGGTGAGATCAGCTTTGAAGCTGATTTGAATAGTAATGGCATGATTTACATGTCATTAGTGAATCCCAGATGAAAGTTGGGCTTACCCCCTTGTTGATCAGCTCTCTCGGTGGTGAGAATCATGACTGGTCTCCACCAGCGGAGACCAGAAGTGTTGGCCTCGCCAGAGGGATCAGGAGCCATCAAAGCCCCCGTATGGTTGGGGACAGGGCCAGGCAATGCCCATGGCACTGTGCAGCTTTGTAGTACACCGCTGGCACTGCCATTGGGCTCCCTGGCATTGCTTCCCAGGCACCATAAATAGGTAGCATGAAGTGGGTGGATCCTGTATGGGGATGGAGCCAGAGTGAGGGTGGGGCTATACCAGGGGTGAGGAGACAAGGAGGGTAAACTCTGCAGTGGGGAGACAAAAGGTGAACAGTGCAGCAGAAGCAAGGGGGAGGCTTTGCAGGGGGAGGGAACTCTGCATGGGTGGAAGCTCTGCAGGGGAGTAGTGCTGTTGAGACGGTGATCGGGGTGTAGCTCTGCAGACGGAGCGTGGGTGATTGGTAGGGGAGCAGGGAGATCTACAGACAGGGGCAGGATGAGATTGGAGGGATGGGGCTCCGTAAACCGGGGGTGGTGATCAACTTAGCTTCACAGATGGGGAGGAGACAATGGAGGGGGTTATAACAGGGGAGTCCTCGGGGCGGGGGGCAGGTCCCAAAGTCTGTGGGGGAGTTAGGCAGGCGATCTCCCTGTTCATCAGGGTACCTGCACCGTGGTGCCTCAAGCTGTCAGCAGCCGGCTCATTGGTGAGCTTAGGCTCCACCCCTTCTACTGGTGAGAATCGCACTTCCATGCGAAAGCAGTGACAACAGTGTCATAAAATTGCATTTTTAAACTCACCCAAAAACAAGTCTGAAGCCCTCCAGTTTTCTCAACTTGTTTAGCACTTCAAATTTTTTGGTAAGATAGCCCCTTAAGCCTTTTATTTCAGTCATGAGCAAGGATTTATTCCATGTGGTGGGCTGTGGGATTGTTATTTTTCATCCTTAAGACAAACTTCATTGCAATGCAAATTAATTGCATCACCTTCTCCACCTTTCCCAAGCCATGTGTATTTTTGCAACGCACAATTTGGAGAAACAGCCTTGGTGGCCAGGCAGCACCTACATAAATTTGGTCAGAATAAGTAGTGTGGGTGCCTGCTCAGGAGTACTGGGGACTTTCTCTTGTCTTTGTCGTAATCTGGAAATTCACGTTGGTAAACCTTTCCACTTTTGAGGATACATTTTATAGGCATCGACCGTGAGCTCCTTGCAGCTGCTGAGAATAAGCTAATAAAAGATAAGCATCTCACAAAAATTTCAAAAAAAAAATCCCTTACTGCATTATGCTAATTATTGCAGTATTAATGGTGCCTCCTTACAGCAAAATAAAATCTGAAAGATAATGGAAAGCTTAGTGTTTACATGGCTGGAGGTTTCAGCTAATGGAATAACTTACATGGTCAGCAAGTGAGAAGAGAGTTTGATTCTCAAGTTTTCCTCCCCCAGTGTCAATGACAGGAACCTGCAGATACTTTGCTGCCAACAAGGTTGTGATGTTTTTATATACTCGGGTAGAACCAAGAAAATTGTTAACACGTAAAGTATCAAATTAACCCCTTTTTGATTTTGCCACTGTTAAGTAAATACTAATTTTTTCAGAGCATGTCTTTTTAAACGTTGTTGCATTCATAAGTTCACTGGATGGTGCAAATCTCTTTTTCTAGCAGGCTGATTTCAAACTAATAACATAAGAACATAAGAAATAGGAGCAGGAGTAGGCCATCCAACCCTTCGAGCCTGCCCCGCCATTCAATAAGATCATGGCTGATCTGTCGTGGCTCAGTTCCACATTCCCGCCCTTTCCCCATAACCCCTAATCCCCTCGCTTATCAAAAACCCATCAACCCACGTCTTAAAAATATTTAGCGAGGCAGCCTCCACCACCTCAACGGGCAGAGAATTCCAGAGATTCACCACCCTTTGAGTGAAGAAGTTCCTCCTCAACTCCGTTCTAAACTGCCCCCCCTTTATCTTGAGACTGTGCCCTCTAGTCCAACTGTCCTTTCTGAGCGGGAAGGGCCTCTCCACCTCTATCCTATCCATCCCATTCATCACCTTATATGTCTCAATGAGATCTCCCCTCATTCTTCTAAACTCTAACGAGTACAAGCCTAGTTTATTCAGCCTCTCCTCATAGCTCAACCCCCTCAACTCCGGTATCAGCCTAGTAAACCTCCTCTGCACTCCCTCCAAGGCCAAAATATCCTTGCGTAAGTACGGCGACCAAAACTGCACACAGTTCTCCAGCTGCGGCCTCACCAGTGCTCTATACAGCTGCAGCAAGACCTCCCTACTTTTATATTCAATCCCCCTCGCGATGAAGGCCAGCATCCCATTCGCCTTCCTGACCACCTGCTGCACCTGCAGGCTGGGTTTTTGCGACTCATGCACAAGGACCCCAAGGTCCCTCTGCACCATCGCCTGCTGCAGTTTTTTGCCATGTAAGTAATAGTCCTTCCTACCATTATTCCTACCAAAGTGGACCACCTTGCACTTGCCAACATTAAATTCCATTTGCCATTTCCTGGCCCATTCACCCAGCCTATCTAGATCCTTCTGCAGACTCTCCACACCCTCCGCGCAATTTGCCGTTCCACCAATCTTGGTGTCATCAGCAACTTTCGACACCATACACTCGGTTCCCTCCTCCAGATCATCTATATAAATGGTAAATAGCTGAGGCCCCAGCACCGACCCCTGGGGCACTCCACGAGTCACCAGCCGCCAATCCGAATAGCACCCATTAACCCCCACTCTCTGCCTCCTATCTGACAACCAATCCTCTATCCACGCTAACACCCTACCCCCACAACTCCATGCACCCTTACCCCTTAATGACATGCAAGCAGACTTCATTTCCTCAGCACACCCTTGAGAGAAACGGAAGGAGTAAGAAAGTGAAATGGAGCATGACTGCAGAGCTCCTCCCTTGAACAGCTCTCTCCTTGCCCCATCATTGCCCTGCCCCATCATTGCCCCACCACCTTGGCACTGCTCCAGCATTATGGTGCCTGGTGGGCAGTGCCAAGGTGCCCAGGCTGGCACTGACCCATCAAAATTGTTTAGCCATGCCCCGACTACCTGCGGGCTTCAATGGTCTCCAAACCCCCACTGAAGCCATCACGTCTGGTCTCTGCTGGTAGGCCAGCTATGATTCTTGCTGGTGTTAATCATTAATATTCAAATCGTCAAAGTCAATTTCACCCACAAAACAGGGCTGGTAAGATCGGGAGACAGAAAATCTGGGCACAAACTGGAATTTAAGCCTCTCACGCAATCTTACCGGTTCGCCATGCTAACCAGTAAGATCATGCCCAATGTTTTGAAGATTATTGCCTGTCAATTACCAGCAAAATGTTTTCATACAAATGAAATTCTGGAGAGCTGTTGGATTTAACAGATTTACATGATAAAACAAGCCAGATGCAAACAGTATTGCAATATTTTAGCCATGAAAAAAATAAAAATTGGATCTCTCTCTCTGGTAAGAAACACACCTTGAAAGTCTTAATCCTGAGGATACTAAAAAAGTGCATTAACATACTCTCTTGACATTTTAAAATTTTAAAACATTATCAACTCTAGCCAGCCCTTTATTGTGTCGCATTAAAACCCAAAAAGGTCCACAAATGCAAAACTGACTTGCATTAAGTGCTAAGGCCATTTTCACCATATTTTCGGTTGCCTAATTCTATTTTATTATTCTAAAGCTCCTGGGACTAAAGGTATCAAGGGATATTTGAGGGGGGGGGGGGGGGTGTCAGAATCAGGATATTGTATTTGATGATCAGCCATGATCAACGTGAATGGTGGAGCAGACTCGAAGGGTCGAATGGCCTACCTCTACTTCTATTTGTATGTTTCTATATTTCTCTGACTACCTGTTTGTACAAGATTACACCTGCATCCAGGCAAATCAGGAGAACATCTGGTATCTCAATGGGGAAATGCTCTACCTACTGTAGCATTAAGACGTACAAATCCAGAGTGACTCCTGGTTCAATCCCTAACCTGGACTGAGTTAATCTCAGTCAACAGTTGGCTGGTTGTTACAATTATTTTTGGATTTCCCTGGCTTATCAAAGGCAAAGAAGTTAATTACATTACGGTTGCCAGTGATGCTCATCTGTTACTAAACATAACGTGAAAACAAGATCACTCCTATCTATGACACCTCCCAGGTTTGCAAATTCTCAGATACCCATTGTGCATCCTCCTTGGGCTAGCTGTTAGCTGCCATCGATACCTATGGAAACACTATCCAATATCAGGCACTACCTTCAGGAGAGGAGTGGAAGGGTCATGGACAAATAAGAAGTTGTAATCATCTTTCAAGTGCCAGAGTCAAATTATCGATCTATCACTGTCCACAGCATACCTTGTAAATATTCAAATGAAAAAAAAATCAATATTTATTGTCTTTGTAGACAAAGAAATTGACCTGAAATTGAGTTGTGAATCTTGCCACTGGGACCATAGAATTTTTTTTTGTCAATCTTCTTTCCTGCCCCAAAAAGTGTTGTTTCTTTCCAGGTCACTGTTGTATGGGTTCAACTATGTGTTGGTTCTTCCAAATCAGCCATCAGAGCTTTACATACAGAGAGAAAATCTTTCTTTGGGCATAAAGCTGATGTCTGATACAGAAACCATCATTTTTGTTTTATTTAACTTGATTTTGTTTTATAAGAACATAAGAACATAAGAAATAGGAGCAGGAGTAGGCCATCTAGCCCTTCAAGCCTGCCCCGCCATTCAATAAGATCATGGCTGATCTGTCGTGGCTCAGTTCCACTTTCCCGCCCTCTCCCCATAACCCTTAATCCCTTCTCTTATCAAAAACCCATCAACCCGCTTCTTAAAAATATTTAGCGAGGCAGCCTCCACCACTTCAACGGGCAGAGAATTCCAGAGATTCACCACCCTTTGAGTGAAGAAGTTCCTCCTCAACTCCGTTCTAAACCGCCTCCCCTTTATCTTGAGGCTGTGCCCCCTAGTCCTACTGTCTTTTTTGAGCGGGAAGAGTCTCTCCACCTCTATCCTATCCATCCCATTCATCATCTTATACGTCTCAATGAGATCTCCCCTCATTCTTCTAAACTCTAACGAGTACAAGCCTAGTTTATTCAGCCTCTCCTCATAGCTCAATCCCCTCAACTCCGGTATCAGCCTAGTAAACCTCCTCTGCACTCCCTCCAGGGCCAAAATATCCTTGCGCAGGTGCGGCGCCCAAAACTGCACACAGTACTCCAGCTGCGGCCTCACCAATGCCCTATACAGCTGCAGCAAGACCTCCCTACTTTTATATTCAATCCCCCTCGCTATGAAGGCCAGCATCCCATTCGCCTTCCTGACCACCTGCTGCACCTGCAAGCTGGGTTTTTGCGATTCATGCACAAGGACCCCGAGGTCCCTCTGCACCGTCGCCTGCTGCAGTTTTTCGCCCCGTAATAGTCCTTCCTACCATTCTTCCTACCAAAGTGGACCACCTCACACTTGCCAACATTAAATTCCATTTGCCATTTCCTGGCCCATTCGCCCAGCCTATCTAGATCCTTCTGCAGACTCTCCACACCCTCCGCACAATTTGCCGTTCCCCCAATCTTGGTGTCATCAGCAAATTTCGACACCCTGCACTCGGTTCCCTCCTCCAGATCATCTATATAAATGGTAAATAGCTGAGGCCCCAGCACCGACCCCTGGGGCACCCCACTAGTCACCATCCGCCAATCCGAATAGCACCCATTGACCCCCACTCACTGCCTCCTATTTGACAACCAATCCTCTATCCACGCTAACACCCTACCCCCAACTCCATGTCCCCTGACCTTCTGCAATAACCTCTTGTGAGGTACCTTGTCAAACGCCTTCTGAAAATCCAGAAAGACCACATCCACCGGCTCTCCTCTATCCACTGCCCTAGACACATCCTCATAGAACTCCAGTAAATTTGTCAGACACGACTTCCCTTTAATGAAACCGTGTTGCGTCCGCCCTATCAAGCAATTCCCTTCAAGATGCCTCGCAATTTCCTGCTTAATGATGGATTCTAACATTTTACCTACCACAGACGTTAAACTAACCGGCCTATAATTCCCCGCCTTTTGCCTGGCACCCTTCTTAAACAACGGCGTAACATTAGCCGTTTTCCAATCTTCCGGCACTTCCCCGGAATCCAGCGACGTCTGGAAAATAACCACCAAGGCATCCACTATCACCTCCGCCATTTCTTTCAGAACCCTCGGATGCATTCCATCCGGTCCTGGGGACTTGTCCACAATCAGCCCCTCCAGTCTGTCGAGCACCACCTCTCTAGTAACAGTAATGTCATTAAGACCCTCCATTCCTACCACCTTTCCATCGCTAACACCCGGCAAATTATTCACGTCCTCCTCCGTGAAGACAGAAACAAAAAAGTTATTCAAGACCTTCGCCATATCCCCATCCCCTACCACTAGCTCCCCTTTCTCATCCTCTAAAGGACCAACGTTCACCCTAGCCAGCCTCTTCCTTTTTATATATTTATAAAAACTCTTGCTATCCTTTTTTATATTAAGTGCTAGCCCAGCCTCATAGCTTCTCCTACCCTCCTTTATCAACTTCTTTGTCAATCTTTGTTGACATTTAAACCTTTCCCAATCCTCTTCTCGCCCACTGCTCTTAGCTACTCTAAATTCCTCCGCTTTTAATTTAACACTTTCCTTCACCTCCTTCGTTATCCACGGCTTATTACCTCTCTTCCTACTGTCCTTTTTAACCATCGGAATAAATTTCTGCTGAGCACCAAGAAAGATCTCCTTAAAGATCCTCCACTGCTCCTCAGCAGACCTACCTTCCAACACATTCCCCCAGTCCACATTCGCCAATTCTTCTCTCATCCTACCATACTCCCCTCTATTCAAACAAAGGACGCGTGTCCGGGAACCCACTTTCTCCTCCTCCATCTGCACCAGAAACTCCACCATACAATGATCACTCTCTCCAAGAGGATCCTTCACCGCAAGGTCCCTAATTCTACCCGCCTCATTACATAGCACCAGATCCAAGATAGCTTGCTCCCTCGTCGGCTCCAACACACACTGTTCAAGGAAATTATCCCGGCAGCATTCCAAGAACTCCTCCTCGAGCCCACCTCGTCCAACATGGGTCGACCAATCAATATGCAGATTGAAATCTCCCATAACTACTGCCGTCCCATTCCTGCACGCCGCACTTATTTGCGTGTTAACAGCCCGCCCCACCTCCAGATCATTATTCGGGGGCCTATAGACGACACCCACCAGCGTCTTCCTCCCTTTGCTGTTCCTAATCTCCACCCACAACGATTCCACGTTCTGCTCTTTGGCTCCGATATCATCCCTTGCTACCACCTTGATACTATCCTTAATCAGCAGAGCTACGCCACCCCCTCTTTCCTCCTGCCTATCCTTCCTAAACACTTGATAGCCCTGTACATTCATCTCCCAGTCCCTGTCACCTTGCAGCCACGTCTCTGTAATGGCCACCAGATCGTATCCATTTGTGTCGATCTGCGCCACCAGCTCATCCACTTTATTCCGAATACTTCGTGCATTCAGATAAAGCGCTTTCATCCCAGCCTTCACCTGGACCCTATTTGCCATAATATGCCTTGTAGCAAGTTGGAAATCTGTCCTGGGAATTCCATCCCAGGGCTAATTCTCCACACAAGAATGATTACATTCAACTACCTTTATCATTCAGCTGCGAAGAATGGAGTTGAACCAGAAATGCTGGAACTGCTTATCAAACCCTACAATCTCACATCAACAGACAAGACATGATTACTGTTCACAGGACATTGGTAGAGAGTGGCTAAATGTTAAGAATTCACATCTCTCCATTCTCTCAGACCACGGGTAAATTCTCCCAAAAAAATTCTAAGTGTTGAATTCACTTGAAAACTAGAGTAATTCACGTTGTTTTCAGTGGGAATTCAGAGAAGAATCTCCCACACTCTGCGCACTGCAGAGGCCATCAGCATGAATATTATTAAATTTCTGGGTCGGAGCCTGTCCCTGCTGGAAAGGCTGAATCAGGGTGTTGAGTGGACAACTGTGCATGCACCAATCTGGCAGTGCCAAGATCAGCACATGCGTGGCAGCCCCACACTGATGGCTGGCCAGCCCCATGACTGTTGCAACGCCGACTCTCCGCCACCCTCACGGCCCGATCGCTGACCTTCCAACCATTCCCAGGCCCAGACTCAACCCCCTGCTCTTTCTGGTCCATCACAATGTCCAGCCTCCCCTTACTGATACCCTCCCCCAACAGTAACCACCCCCCCCTCACAGTCCTGACATTCCACCCTGCCCTGTTTGCTGATCTCCCTCCAAATCCAATGCAGAGTGGAAGTGAAACCCCCATCCCCACCAATCACCCCAGGCCCTGCCCCTTGCCCATGGCACTGTCCCATTCCTGATGGGCAGTGCTGAGGTGCCCCCTGGGCATTGACACTTTGCTTCTTTGGCACTGCACTGTCCTGACCATTGAGGGCTCCGATTTCCCCGCTTCACTGCAGCACTGTTGGGCTGCTAGCTCTCTGAATGTGGGGAGACTTCAGTCTTGGACCAGCTAATCAGATCTAAATTATATTGTAATGATCATGTTAATGGTCTTTGCAGCTCCCCGCCTATTTCCATCATAGAGCAGATGCCACTGGAAATCCGGCACTGGGAGATGCAAACAAGCGTGAAGGCTCGCTTGAACACTTGCACGAACCGATAAATCAGCCAATGTGAGAATCACCTTGCCCACTAAAAAATTAGCGCAACTGGAGGGGAGAATTGTGGCCCATTTTAAATCAAAATAGGCCAATTTTACTGAATTGTAAACACAGACATTCAAAGGGACTCAAAGTCTTGCTGTTGATGACTTCAGAGAAAACGTTAACTCATTTTGTTCTTGCCCTAACTTTTTGCACATAATCAACAGCATAATGAATATCATATTAAAAAAGTCTGAGGGACAGCAAATTAAAAAAAAAGCCTGTGAAAGAATTTGCTATAAGTTACAAGTCCAAAGCTATTATCATTTCACAAGACTCAACAGACACAGCATTATTTAAACCCTACCTTCATCTGCTAAAGTGTAGTAGACCATGCCAGCGTATAATCATAGTAGCAAAGTTCTGACTCAGAAGGACAATGTATAAAAATGATATGCATTATTCAGGAAGTTTGTTGGGACAACTAGTATCTAACACACTTCAATATACATATATACTAGCTCCACATTACACAGAATTTATTGACTGCTAAATTAAGATTCCGCAATATTCTGAATCATCCTGAATGTAGCTGCCCACACATTAAACCATTGCATTGTCTTCATACCTTGACAACAAAATCGGTGCCAAACTTCACTCAGTAGTTTGCTCTTTGGTGAACAGATGCATTACTATGATCTATAAATGTTGATAGATATGTAACAATGTTGTTTATGCATGTTAGTGGGCTTCTGCACGCCCACATTTCCAGTAAAGAAACAGCAACAAAGCCGGAGATCTCTGATGAAATTCAGTGCCAGAGTCAAGTAAAGACGCAGGAATTTTGATAAATATAAAAACAGAAAATGTCTAATTCATCACCACTCCCATCATTTACTGTATGGGATCTTGATATCTGAAGACACCATTTTTTTGATTTTCAGAGTCCGGACTTCTCACCTGTTTACAGATGTTCTCCCAACATGCATTCAGTTCAGCGAGTTCAGTCTGTAACTTTCCCACATAGGAGGGCTCAGCTTGGCTTTTCAAGGTTTCTCCAACCTCATTAATACCATTTAAGCTGGGCTGGATAGTTTGGATGTCATTTACTAATGCCTGAAAAAGAGACAAGACATAGTTATCAGCATTACTCAGACATGCCTGCACCTACACAGATGAAACACAGAGCACAATATGGTGCTTCAGTGAAACTTACAGTTAAGTTTGGGAACCAATATCCTTCTGGTACCAATAAGATAGTGAAAAGTCTTAAAGAAACACAACATATTTTAAAGTAAATTGAACATCCAGAGATTAGTCTTCCATAGGCATCTCTAAATTAAATTTGAGAAAGGATTCACATTTTGTTAATGCAATTGCTTGATTTTGGTGCAGTGATGAAGTCTATAACATTAGTTTGCTTTCACACTGATTTTTTTTCTCTCACACGTACATCGGAGGTAGGATTTTTGACACCGTGTAACACTACTAATATTTCAGTTCTAATTAACAGATGGAAGATGATAAATCACTTGTCAGTGAGCTGGTAATTCAGTGCTGTGGTTCAAATATTATAAACATAGAGAAAAGCACAAACAGTTCAGGAACATCAGCAGAATGTGGACATTAAATTACTGCCTTTAACCCATTGGGAGCTGTTAATTCTTTAAAACAATAAATATTCAAGATTTTAGAAAGACCACAGCTGCCCCACAGAGAAACTCCAATCTTTGAAGCTATGTCTGCCATTCCCTGCCTGATTTCCAAAGACTATACTCACCAACCATCCATAGTTGAAGCTTCCCAGGAAATAAGCTCTACCCAATTGTCTTTGCTCCAGTTGGAGTGGATAGCTTCATTGCCAGAACTTGTCAGCCAGAAGCCTGCTACCCCTAGCAACTCTTTGAATCAGCTAATTTAGATTTTCAACACATCATGGAATGATTCACACGGCAGCTTCTGAGAGCTCAGAAAATGAAGTGAAGGTCTAGTATTATGCTAAAATGCTAAATGCAAGGAGTGGATATGCTCCTGCTTTAGAATATATGGTTAACAATATATGAAATTTTGACTTCTTTAAAGCCAAACCTCTTAAGAACTTCAGAAATAGGAGCAGGAGTATAGGCCCACTGAGCCTCCATTCATTACTGTTTGAACTTCAAGATTAACTCCATGACCCCACCCTATCCCCATTTGCTTGATTTCCCTGGTGTCCAAAATACTACCAATCTCGGGACTGAATATACTCATTGACTGAATATTCACAGCCATCAATGGTAAAGAATTCTGAAGAATCACAATACTTAGGGTGAAGTTGTTTCTTCTCATCTCTGTCCTAAATGGTCAACCATTTCCCTGGAACAAAACCCTCTAGATCGAGACACTCTAGCAACAAGTAGAAAAGCCTTTCAGCATGTTGTTTGTTAATCCCTCTCAGAATTTTGTGTGTTTCAATGAGATCACCTTCCATTCTCTTATCTCCAAAGAAACACAGTTGACTCAGTTGCTCTTTACAGGACAACCTTCTCATCCCAGGGTTCAATCTAATGAACTGCAACCTTTGTTGGACCCCTTGGAGTCAAGCTTAGAAACAGAAATCAAATTGTACACAATACTCCTGGTGTGGTGTCATCAAAGCAAATGCAGCAAGATTTCCTTCTTCTTATATTCTCAGGAGCTGATCTTACCATTTTGCCCCACCAGCCGATGGGAAGGTGAGCTGGTAAGATTGCAAGGGAGTCAGAATTTGCACCCAGTTTCTCACCTATCGCAATCTTACTGACACCAGATTCCAGCGAGATCAGCCTCATGCTAAATGCTATTTACAAAAGCACTTAAATATCACAAGTGAGCCCAGGACTCAATTATCTGGGCTCATATGCCTCTGTGGCCTCACTGGGGAAGGTTCTCTCCACCAAGGGTCTCGTATGGCCTCCACCAACAAGGGAGAGATATAATGGCCCTGCCACAGAACTGGAAGCATTGGATGCTCCCCTTGGAGGTCAGGGGCAGGGGGTGGCTCCCCTTGGGCAGTGCCAGCCTAGCACCTTGGCACTGCCAACCTGGCACACTAGAGGTGCCCATGGGTTGGTGGGGGAGAGAGGCAAAATCTGTCCAGACTGGGGGGGTTGGTGGCAATCATACATGGGGTCCCATGGTACTGAGGTGGGGGTGGGGGAAGTGGGGGTGGGGGAAGTGGGGGTGGTGATGATTGGCCAGAAAGCCAGCTATAACTGAGGGAGGCAGTGACAGGTTTCTATGCTCACAGGGCACAGAAATGGGCACATATGCTGTTATCAGCCAGCTTTCAGGAAATTTAGGCCCCACACAGTCCCCTGCTTGTGGATTCCAAGTTCTGCAAGATTTATTTGACTAAGTTAGGCAAGATTTGATTTTTAAGTCATCCAGTAAAAAGACACAAATTTGTTCGTTTTCATGCTTGGTTGGGATTTAGAATTTCTTTGGTAAGATTACCCCTTAACTGTCTTATCGTAATAGTAATTGCATTGTTGGCCTTTTTATTGCTTGCTGTGATTTGTGCACAAGATCCTTCACATTAATTAGTCCCCTACATTTAAAGGCTATTCTGTTGTTCCATTCTTCCAAAGTGGATCAATTCATAGTTCCCTACATTATACATTATTTGCCTCATTCTTGGCTCATGACTAAATGTGTCCATATTTCTTGGGAGCCTTTTTGCATCTTCATCCCATTTTACTTTCTGATCTAGATTTGTATTATCAGCAAACTTGAATCTATTTAACTTGGTCCTCTCATCCAAGCCATTGGCTTGATATAGATTGCAAGTAGCTGAGGTCCAAGCAGTTATTCTAGCATTCTGATAGTTAAATCCCAAAAATGTCATATTTATTCCAACTCTGTTCTCTGTCCATTAACTGATCTTCAATACATGCCAAAATATTATCCCCATTCTCATAAGCCTACTTCTTATGCAATCTCTTATGCAGAACTTTACCAAATACCTTCACCGTCTTGATCTTCATGTTTTTTCATGAGGCAGTGGAAATTAATTTATTTCAGTTCTGCAAAAGTGGTTTTGCAGCATCATGCGCATACCCGATTAATACTGGCCACCTTTTACATTTCATGGCTCCATTAAGCCTTTCTTCACCCAGCTTTATTGGCCTTACAGTTTGCTGTAATGCCCAAATCTGTTTTAGGTGTGATTTTTTTTAACTAGTACGCACACTCCTATTGAATACCTTAATATTTTTACCACCTACAATTCAGAAGCTAATCACCTTTCCGCACTGAGTGTCTATGCAGCGAACAAACTGAATTGCCTGATTACCTGATTGCAGAAATCTGCTGGATGCACTTACTGCAGACTCACACTACTAAATTCTTTTTGAAAATGATGCACATTTAAGATACAGATCAGGCACTCATACTAAAACAACAAATAACTATTTATATCCAAAGTGCAAAAGGAAACCTAACAAATGGCAACTATTAAAAGAAATATGCTTACACTGAAATTTTCTACAATGACTCAATTAGCTTGTATCAAAACAGCTTTGGATTGAAATTTGAGAAACTCTATTAAATAATAAGCAAAGCCATGGTCATAACACAGTAAATTCAGTCTCATTCTCGCCTTGCTTCAGCTCTTTGTTCACCCCAGGCAGAGTTTTCTTCGCTCACAATTCTTATTCAGTTCAGGGAACCACTTTTGATGAAACTCCTACATCATTTCAAACTCCCTGCTTTTAACTAGTTTGGGGTCAGAACACACATCCTTATTAAATCCTTGGTGCAGTGGTTCCCACGCAAACTCAATGATATTTCACGCATAAACAGAAGAAAATGCATAGATCAAACATAAATGAGAAGACTTAATACACTGCCCCTACCCCTTTATAAAATAGCATACCATTATTATGATGAGCAACTCCACTCCCTTCCCACAAAAAAAAATCTTGCTGTTCAAACAGCCCTGCTGATATTCAGTACCTTGAGGTCTGAAGTCAACTTTATCCATTTATCTGCAAAAGTCCAGATCGTTTGCCATTTTCAAATTCCACTCCACATTAAGGATTGAACAAATAAAAAGAAAACAACCTCAGGTTCCAGCGCTTAGTATTGGGCCACACAGTCTGACTTTGGAGTGTGGGTGGTGATTGAACTCCTTTTAAATTAAAGTCGGATTTAAAAAACCTGCTGTTTTTACAACAGGCGTTCATTTTTTTCCTACTTATTTCTTGCATTATATGATGTGAAGATGTGACAAAAACTATTAAAATTTTCAATTAAATTTCAACAAAAAGAAAAGCAGAAATTAAGACTCAAGACATGTCTTCACCTTTTGCCCACTGTAATAGATTTGCCTTACTGAAACAGTGTTGGCTAAAGGTGCCAGCCATGAATGACTAGCATGCATTATGAAGAGTGGAAGAATGGCCAATTGTGAGACACAACAATAATTGAATCTGAATGTCCTGGTGATGTTGAAAGTGGTGCAGAATGTTCTTTTGCGTGTTAAGTGGTGCAAGTTCCTTATTCAGTTATGGGCTGATACTTCCCCACCAGCTGTCTATTCCTTTTTAACATGCCCGAAACGCACAGTAACAAAAAGTTTCTTATTACGGTTGTGAGGGAATCTGTTTTTGATTTAAGCTCGTATTTTGGAGGCACATCCTTGGTGTACAGAAAAAGAGTAAAGAGAAAGTGAAAGGGGAAAAGGAAGGAGAATGGCAGAGAGGAATGGGAGAGGGGAAGGGGAAAAGTCAGGGGGAACGGGGTGTGGTGAGAACAAGGGAGGTGAGAGTGAGGGTGGTGAGAGCGGAGGGAAAAGTGGTGTGCCGGGGCAGGGCGTGGCAGGCTGGGGAAACATTGAGTCGGATGTTGACAATGAAATGGGACACTGACCCTCTCAGCTTCTAAGGAAACAAAAGCAAATTGTGATTTGGAAAGCAAAATTGCCTGGGCAATCTGAACCTGGATGAAAGATATAAAAGAACACAGTTCAATCCAAGCTGGGTAGTAGCAATGGATGGATCCAGGGGGTGCAAAGCAGACAAGCTGAAGAATGCAGATTTCAGTTCCAGAAGCTGAGAACAGGTTGCTGCTGCCATTTCTGTTACTTGAAGATAACATTGGTGGATCGACCCCATCCAGATTGAGCTCAACAGTTCCTGCAAACATGTGCCATTTGTGGAGAAGACTGTGGTCACGGAACTTGTGTTGATTATATGCTGCTGTTGGCTGGTGATCAGACTAGCTCTGAGAGAGAGAGGATCTAAAATTCCTCATGAGGAGCAGAAAATTTTAAAGGACTTTGTGTCTGAGCATGATCACCAAAGTCTGAGTGGATTGCTGAGCCAATTCATAAAATCTGATTTTGTTGCATCTGCAATTTAACATCCAATTTCTATCTATAATTGACTGTAATTTGCCTGTTAATTCAGATTAATCTATGTTGATTCTGGATGCTAGAGTACAGAGTTACTGGTCTCTACTGAGATCATAACAATGAAGAATGCTAATTCATTAAGTTGTTTTATTTCTATTTTAGCTTCCATCTAATAAATATACAACAATGGACCTGCGTATTTACCCTCGAAATACGCAGCTCTTATTCATAATGTAGTCAAGTCTTCCAAAACAAAAGGAGCAAAATTAGTCTTGCAGATAATTTACTTACAGTACATTGGTCTAGCTGCTTTTCAAGTGCCTCTGAATCACCAAGAGCAGGCCATTCTTCATTCAGGAAAACATCAACTTCAGCCATCCATTTCTTTAAGGTTTTTGTGTCATTCTGCAAAATACAAGATGAAGTTGCCAATGAATCGCTCTATTTCCATTATAACAAATCCCATCAAAATCTCTCAGAAGCTTTCAATCAATCCCTTTCCAGCTCATTTAACATTGCAAGTGTTTTGCATAGCCACTGCCCACTCTGTTTAATTGCAGGAATTACAATGCCTGAAATATTTCTGGGAATAGCTGAAATTGAATGAGGTAAAGCACAAATTTTTCATAATTCATTTGTGCGATTTGGGTGACCATGACACATCGCTAATTGTGCTCAAAGAGTGGTAGTGAGCTGCCTTCTTGAATCACTGCAGTCCATGTGGTGAAAGCATACCCTCTACGTTCTCTTAGATAAGAATTCCCTGGATTTTGATGCAGCAACAATGAAGGACGTGTTTGTTGACACTGGCATAGACACACACAAGTGAGATGATTGGCCATTGGTCACCAACAAGTACATCAGCTCATCCATTTTTCTCTCTTCTCAAACTTCAGAAGCCTCATTGCAGTTAATCAGAAGTATGCTTATGGAGGATGGGATGATCTAAGCTTACAGTGTATGTATGTAAACTCACAATTCATGGTAAGTAACGCTGGTGAATTACAGGTGCTAATATCCACTGTGAGAATGGGGAGGACTGAGTATTAAATATTCCATTATACAAGATGTTCAGGAAAGATAGGGAAGAATAAAAAAAATGGAGGATAGCAACATTCATTAAACAAAATATTACAGTGTCTAAGAGAGGGATTAAAATAAAACAGAATCTGTTTGATAAGAATCAACAAACATTTGAACTGCCATTATATCATTGGGCTTAATCTATGATCCACCAAATAGTGGAAAAGATCTACAGGAGCAAATTTGCAAGGAAAATAGAGAGATTCAAAAATAAGGATAGTGATCATGGAAGACTTCATTATCTTAATGTGGTTTGAAACCATTATGACAAAATGCAAAGAAGGAGGAAGAATTTCTGAGGAAAATTTTATTGATTTGTATATTTCCAACCTGACAAGAAAGGATGCAGTGCTGGATTTGGTTCTGGGGAACAAGGTGGGTCAGGTAGGAGAACAGTGATCACAGTATCATGAGATTTAAGTGATTTGTGGAAAAGAACAACAAGCTTCTCAAGTAAGATGGTTGGAGAAAGGCCAATTTTAGTGGATGTAGAACAGCTTTGGTCCACATAATTCAGAATTAAGTCTGGCAGGCAAAATGGTAAAAGAACAATGAGCCGCCATTTAAGAGAAAATGATTCAGGCGCTGTCAAGGTATATTCCCACGATGAGGAAAGGTAAGGCAACTGGATCCAGATTTCTAAATGACGACTGAGATAAAGAGCAAGATGAAGCAGAAAGAGGGGATATATTGATAATACAAATAAAAAGCAGGTTGAATATAGAAAGTCTAAAAAATAAAGAGGGAGTAAGAGAAGACACAAGCAGTAAACATGAAAGTGAATCCAAAAAGTTTCTGTAGACATACAGTGAGTAATTAGAAGGCAGGGTGACATTAATTAGGGACAGAAAAAGGGGTATGTGCACGAAGGCAAAGGGCATGACTCAGGTAATAAATGAATAATTCATATCCATCTTAATGAAGCAATAAGATACTCCAGAAGGCATTGTAAAGACTAAGTGATTGCAATATTGAAAGCATAAAAAGACTGGCTATAGAGTTGATAAGTCGCCAAGACCAAAAGGGATGCATCCAGGATTGCTGAAGAAAGTAAGGGTGGAAATTACAGAAGCACTCACCATGATCTTTCAATTCCCCTTTTGACAAAGGGCTTGTGTAAGAACACTGGAGAATTGCAAATGTGACATCCTTGTTCAAAAAAAGGATGTAAAGATAAACCTTGCAACTATTGGTCACTCAGTTTAATCTTGCGAGTGAGAAAGTTTTCAGGAGAAAATTAACAGATATTTGGAGGAATGTGGATAAATTAAGGAAAGCTGGTACAATTTAGTAAATGGCAAATTCATGTTCAACTAATTTGGTGAGTTGACCTTGAGGGTTGATGTAATGTACACAAACTTCCAAAATAGGTTTGCTAAAATGCAAAGTTGAAGCCCATGGAATAAAAGGACAGTGGTATGATAGATAGAAAGTTCGCTGAATGATAGAAAACAGATAGTAGCCGGAATTGGTTATTTTTCAGACAACAGAAAAATATACAGTGAGCTTAGATAAGCAAGATGAGGAAAAAACTGAAAGGTAGAGCAGATACATTAGTCCAAATGGCCTATTTCTGCTCATATGGCTTATAGTCTTTGCCTGGGTCAGGGGTGAAATGCCAACATTTGCAGATGGCAGAAAACTTGGAAATACTGTGAACTGTAAGGAAAACAGTGACATACTTTAAAATAACATAGGCTAATGGAATGGGCGGTCACACGGCAGATAAAATTTAATGTGCAGAAGTGTGCAGTGATACATTTTAATAGGAAGAATAAGGAGAGACAATATAACCTAAAGGATACATTTCTGGAGTTGTGGAAAAGTGGGGGAGGGAAGGAATAGTTGGGAATTTACTTGGAAAAATTGTTGAGGGTGGCAGGGCAGATTATGAAATTAGGGAAAAGGCATACAGGATCGTGGGCTTTATAAATAGAGGAATAGAGTACAAAATAAATTTATGACCAACCTTTATAAAACACAAACTCAGATCAGACTACTATGTGCAATTCTAGGTACCCTACTTTAGGAAGGTTGTGAAAGCTTTAGAGAGGGTGCAAAACATTTACAAGAATAATTCTTTGGGTGAGGATTTAGTTGAGAACTTTAGTTATGAGGATAATTTGGAGAACCTGAGGCTTACAGAAAGATGCAGCTGAGAGAAGGTGTGTTCAGATTCATGAGGGGTCTGGACAGAGTAGTTGGGAAAACTGTTCCTGTTGGCAGAAATGTGGAAAGCCAAAGACCACCAATTTAAGGTAATTGGCAAAAGAAGCAATTGCAACAAGGGGAAAAAAAAGTTTTTATATGTAGCAAATGGTTTGGAAATGAAATGGAATGCTTGAGACTGAATGAAGATAGATTCCATAATGGCTTTCAGACGAAAACTGGATGAGAACCTGAAGAAAGACAAATGTTCACAGTCGTTTATGGCATAGAAAAATGCCAACTGAGTATTTGCCACCTCTCTTTGAAGCAAGCCAGTCAGTGCCATTTCCCTACTCTACCCTCGTGGCTCTTCAAGTTTATTTCTTGCAAGTGCTCACTCAATTCCATTTTGAAATCATTCATCGTCTCTGCTTTCAACATCCTTATTGGCAGCAAGTCCCAGGTCATTGCAAAAGTTCTTTCTCACATTCTCCCTGCATTATTGGCTCAAAACATTATATCTATGTCCTCTAGCCTTTCAACCATCAGTTACTGGGAACAGATTTTTCTCACATCCCTTGTCCAAATGTATCATAGTCTGGCACACCTCTATCAAATCTCTCGTCAATCTCCTTTGCTTGAACAAGAACCCCATATTCTAGTCCTTGTTTAATGTTGGCTCACTTCAAGCTGTGCCACTTAAATGTCATTAATACTGTCAATATATCCACTTAATGATGCTAGTTTCACTTTTAATGTCATTTGCCACAGACGACTTCTTCTGTGTCCTGCCTGCTCACATGACTGTTCTTAATATGCTCTCACATTCAGTTTCACCTCCTCCCACTAACTATCTTGCCTCCTGTTCTGGCATTGCTCTTTGCCCTTGCCTCCCATCCAATGTTCTTGCATTAGTCCCTGAGATCTACTCTTTTTGCTCATCTCCTGCTTCTGTTGCTCCAAACATGGCTTCTGCTGCTGGTTTTACCCTTGACTCTGCTCCTGAACTCGCACAAAAATGCATCTGGTGGCAGAAGTTGATTGGTGCAGGTAATCCAAAGATTTCGACTGTTAACTGCATGAATCAACCTCTGCCACTAGATGGAGCTTGGTCAATCTAAAGGTAGCGTACTGAGAGTATACTTAATTCTTTTAAACATGTTTCATTGTGTTTTTTTTGGGATGCATTTTAGTTTGTGAGTTACTTTAGTTAGGAGTGCACAATGCTGCCACATGTATGATGCAGTACTTCAATTTGTACTTGCCTTTTCACTCACAAGAAACATCCAAAAGAACATAATTCTGACTTTAACTGCAATTTTTATAGGACCAATGATTTACTAAAAGTAACTTTAATTAAAGTCACAACTTTCAGAAAAGTAATCACAACTTTAAGTGAGAACTCCCTGCGCTAAAATCCCCCAAAATTGGCACCGTTCTGGTAAATCTCATTTGCATCCACTCAAGGTTCCTCCCTCACACCTATCTTAAAGTGTGGTGACCAAAACTCAACCCATTACTCAAGTTGTGGTCCAACCAGAGCTTTACAATGGCTCAGCATAATTACCTGCTTATGTACTCGATTACTTGGCTTACAAGGCCCAGGATTCCCTGTACATTGCTAACCACTCTGTCAATATGTTCTGCAATCTTTCAAGATATTTGTGCACAGTTTGAAAGCCAGAGTTCCAGTGAGACCACTTGGCTCACAGCATTGTCAGCATCTGGGTGAATGTGATGAGAAATCCACAAAATTTATATTGAGCAGCATCCATCATGTACTTTCATAGCGTGGTGTGTCTGACCACATTTTGCCTATTGGTTTACATGGACTGTGTACCTACTGAGAACATTCAAGTATGAGGTATATTCTGTAACTGTGTTATCCTTATAAGTCTCTATATATATTTATATGTAAAGATATAGCTGAGGTGGAAATTAGTGTACTATGTTTAATCTTTCCATATTTAATAAATGTTTTATTCTTTTGTTATAAGTTAATTGCCTCTAAAGAAAAATTAAAAATGCAATCTATCAAATTGGGGTTCTACTCTGGAACTTGACCTTCCAGTAAAATCAGCTGGGTTGTAGCAAAATAACGTAGGCAACATTCATTGCATTCCTTTCATCAACCTGCTCAAAAAATCCATTAAAAAATTCAGTTAGATGAGCCAAACATGGGCTGCCTTTTTTGAATCTAATTTAATTAAGGATACTGGCTACCCTTAATTAAATCAAACCTTTACGTTTTTTCTAACATCTTCCTCATAATTGTTGTTAATCTAATGAGCCTGCAGTTGCTAGGATTGTTTTTACACCCTTTCTTGAGTAATGAGGGTGCATTGATCACTCTCCAATCAATCCTCTGATTACAGCAAATTTTCCACTATTTCCACCCCACTTCCTTTAGAAGCCTGTGTTGCAATCCATCTGGACCAAGTGACTTATCCAGTTTAAGCACAGCCAGCCCTTGCAGTATATCCTGCCTGTGAGCAATAGGTAAAGATGTTGTTAACACATATATTTGTAGAGCATAGAGAAATAGCTTGAAGTTAAATAGATTGGATATAGTTAGGCATATTGATAACCTTTATGGAAACAACTGTGAGTTTAGTCACAAACATAGGACATAAGGTTCGATACTGCTAACACAGCAATAATTAGGGATAATAAAAAGACTGCCTGTAATGTAGAGATAACATCAGAGATGTGATGTGCAGTGAAGCATACACCACATCCTGCAGGAATGTAAGAGGCCCACGTTATAAAAAGCAAATGGTCTGCAAGATGTGTTGTTTATACAACTAAGCATAAAAGGGGGAAGGGGTCACTGAGATAGTCGGGACAGCAGTGATTAAGTTGGCAAAGGATTGATTACTGCCAATCTGAACTGGACATGTAACAGTATTGGATAAGATGGATGAGTTTGCTAATGCACTCTTGTGATAACAGGAGACATTGTTAGATGGGGAGTAGAGGTGATAGGAACTTAGGGCACCTCGAGCCAATAGGAGAATGTCAACACATAGATGGGACAGGGACCACCAATTAGGAGAGAACATCACATTGCAAAGCCATTACAATGCTTGTAAAAAAGGTATAAAATGTGCTGCAAATCTATGTGAGGTGTGCCTATTTCGCTAGACACCCGGTCTTGCAAGAACGTCAAATAAAATCTTGCTCCTTCAGAACTTGACTTGACTAAATTGTTTAACTGTGAGCTGTGTTTCTCACACTGCCTAGCAATTTTCCCCCCTAAATTACATGTGCGATCCCCACTTTCATGACATTTTGTCAGATTCTTCTTCCTTAATATAACCAATATAAAGTACTTGTTAACTAGTAGCCTTGCCTAGCACCTTCTAAACATGTCACCCCCATTATTCCAAATAGGACCCTCTTTACATCTTACCACCCACGTATTATTTACATGCCAGTAGAAGATTTTTGAGTTTTCTTTTAGCTTGGCTATCATTCTATTCTCAGATTTTTCTCCTTACTTGCTCTCTCAATGCAATGTAATTGACTTGGTCCTCGCTTGAAGAATCCACCCAACATGTATCATCCATCCTCTTTTTGTTTCATCTTCTCTTCCATCCGCATCATCTGAAAAACCTTTGAAGGAATGTTGCTAGTTTGTACATGAAGCATCTCCTCCTTAATGTTCAGCTATTGTTCCATTTCAGGCTTTCCTTTCGGTCTTTGGCTTCATTTTACCCTGGCTAGATCCCTTCTCATCATGTTGAAATTAGAAAACAGACAATTGGTCTGCTTCTGTACTGTAACCATCCCTTGATTCTATGTAACCTGGATTGTCGCTCAAGTTTAAATGAGGGCTTCCCTGTTCTGTAGATTCAGTGCCATAAGTGAACTGAATCTGGAAAGACTCAGATATGTTGCTGGTGGAGACGCAACTTCAAACTGCAAACAATTCAACAGTAATTAGTAGTATCTTGCAACAAAGTTACAAGTTTACCTAGTGGGGAATACTGATGGCCAGACACACCATGCAAACTGATTTAAATCAGAATACTGTGGTAGAGTAGATATTGCTTCACCAAATCTCAGATTGTTTAACAAATATAGAGTCGCCGACCCCAAAAATAAATACGTCAAATGATACATGATGAAGGATGAAGATCTGCAATGATGTAGTGCACTAGTTGTGAGATCGAAGTGTTACATGATGAAGAACTATAGTGACATGGCGCACTAGTTGTGCAATCAAACTGTAACAGTATGCTTGGATGTGCCATGTTTCACAAGACAAGTTCCTTATCTTAGTTGGGCTGTCAAGGATGCACCAGGAAATAGAACAGTGAAGAAAAACGCTAACTGAAATGCCACCTTGGGTGACTCTCAAGCATTTCAGAATCACTTCCCCATTCTCCCTGCTCAGAAAAGCATATGATGTGTTGAAATGCTGGGAGGTGGAAATGCCATAAAAAAGCAAAATCAAAAAGTCAAAAGGGCAAAAAGGGGGGTGTAATAAGCAGAATGTTGTGAGTATAATTAATATTTTGAACTATTTATATAAAATGAATTTCAAAGGATGATTCTTAACTGTGTTGTATTTAATGGTGGTTATAAATAGAAAATTCCTTCAATTATCTAAAAATGGCTAACAAAAGCATATGCAAAAACAGATCAAAAGTATAATTTCCCAATACACTTTATCTTCTTTGACACAATTACTTTGAGGGTAAAATTCCCGTCAACAGTCTCAGGCACAATTGGGTTTCCTTTCAAACGACCTGAATGTCATTGTTGTGCATTTTACATATTGACAGGGGATAATTTTCTTTCTTGCAAAACAAACAAAGAACAAAGAACAAAATCAGCCCAGGAAACAGGCCCTTCAGCCCAATGAGCCCACGCCGCCATCTCAACATCACCAGTCCACCTCTCTACCCATGACCGCTGTCTAATGTTTTATGGCCATCCAGATAGAGGGAAACTGATTTAGGGACAATTTATTCCTGCCAATCAGCCTAACAGCACATCTTTGTGCAGGTGCAATATATTCCAGCATTGAAGAAGGAGCATCTGACAATGCTGCATTCTCTCAGCTTGCCAATTTCTGAACCCGACAGTGTAAACATTGACCGGTCTCTGAACCCGACTGTGTGAACAGTGGCCGATGAGTCTTAGTACCTGTTGATAATAACTACATCAATTGCAAAAAATTTCAATTACTGGAATACCAGGACAGACTGGATCAAGTTGCATAAAGACTGTCCATGGATCTTTGTGCCATGGATTATCAATTTGGAGATGGGAAGAGTTCTACTGTAGAGTCTTGGTGCCAATGCTTAAGGATGCTGATTCCACCAATGCTGCAGCTGTTCATGGCCATTGTTGTGAGGTGCGAATCAAACTGCAACTTGGTTCACCAGTTTCTGGATCCATGACAAGAAAATCCAAAATTTGTACCAACCTGAAACTGCTGAACCTTTGTCATCAACTCCTCAAGTTTCTGGCTCTGTTCCATTAAATGAACACTCAACTTCTTCCAACGGCCAACAATTCCTTCAAGTTCTGTTCGATATTTCTGGCTGACTTCTGCTGGGGCTTTCCTAGATACCTCTTCTACAGCTGTGGTGAGATAATTCAGGCCACCCTGCTGCTCCTGGAATGACCCTTGTAGAACCTCAAAAAGAAAGATTTAATTGTTTTTTTAAAAAACTTTTAAAGAATGTTGTATCATAAAAATTAAGATGAAGTTTCCAATTAAGACTCAAGCGAGCAAAATGATTTCATCGTTTTAGATGCACTATGGATTTAGCTTATTTTCCCAACAAAGGACTATGGGCTGGATTGTCCCAGCAGGTAAGTAATCCCATTTCCAGATCTGAAAGCTCAGTGCAAGCCTGTGCAGGCAAGCATTTTAATTATAATAGGGAGAGAGAGTAGATTGGAGGAAGACACTCTTCTCTCAGGTGTTATATTGGGGAAAAGGGAGAGAGGGATGAGAGGGACAGAGGGAGGGGAAGGTCGTCCACCTGTCAATCATGTGGAAAGAGGTGGAATGAGTACCTCTGCTGGTAGCAATTGCCTGTTGTATCAGGGCAGTCTCTCATCCTAGCACTAACTGAGCCTGAGTCTGCTTAACTTCCAAGATCAAACGAGACCTGGCATTTTCAGACTGGTATGGTATTAGACTGCTAGAATGCATTTTATCAGCAGTAAGTGATTAAAAGGCCACCTTATGGAACTGCCATCCATTTGAAAATGGTGGTCAGCTTTCCACAGATGCCAGCCCAGATGGCCAGCAGTTCAGCAGTGTTACTGCTGTCAATGTATCAGCAAGTGTATTCTTTAGCATACATTGTAAGGCTAATTGCTTTATCAAAAACAGGTAATGATTATTGGTTCAATCTCCAAAAGAGACAGTATCCCCTGGCAATATCCCCACATGGCAACAGCACCTGTTGACGGGTAAAATGCTGCTGGAGATGGGAAGTTGCCCTTAATTGGTAGAACTGAATGCCCAGTGGTTGTTCCCCACCTGACACCTTTTGCTGTCACTTCATTAGCCTTCTCAACTCTCAACCTATTTCCACAGTGGTTGGTAAAATCCAGTCCATAATAATGAATGTTCAACATTTTCCTGCTTTAACCTTCTAAATACCATGTTCTTAATCTTCAAATTGATCAATATTTATGGCATTGTGGACATTGGACTGTGTCCCAGCAGTTAAAATTCACAGATTGAAACAATTCAATGTCCCAAGCAACTAAAAAAAAAATCTCAATCATCCATTTCAGTCAAGCAACCCCAAACAAATAATATATTCAAATATAGCTTGACTGGATAAAGAACCATTGATGCTGCCAGGTGCTCAGGGAGGCACTTTAAGTTACATCTGCAACATTGGCAAGATTCCTCAACAGATTAATGTTGAATCTGTTGGTGATATAACTGATCCATTCCCAACCCTTCCATTATGATCCTGATTTATGTCCTAACCCACAACCTGTGCTAAACTCTGCTTAGACCACCACACCACCACACCCCCCACCCCCCCAGCCACCACTACCACTACCAAAAAGCATCAGCTTTTGAGAATACAGATACTGAAAGATAAATTGTCAGTTTTTAAATTGGCAGACTGGAAACAGTTATGCAATCCATCTTGTTATCACTATTTAGCTGTTAAGGCTGCATGTGTCTGCACTGTTAAAATGTATTTACATTCCATAAACTTACGAGTCCAATGAGTCTCAAAGCTAGGTACTTAAACTGACTCTTCAACAAATTATTAAAATACATGGCAGAACATGTGTATAATTTTTAACTTTAATCCTCCCTCTGGGATTTTCAATTACCTAACAAAATCCACTGGGGAGAAATGAACGCTGTTTCTTTTTCACATACATGAGGTTAAAGAAAGACTCTCATTGAAGTAATGCCTTTCACAACCACAGGACATCTCAAAACACTTTACAGCCAATGGAGCACTTTGAAAGTATAGCCAGTGTTGTACGATAGGAAGTGTGGTAGCTTACTTATGCCCAACAAGCTCCCACATAGAGTAAAGTCATAATGACCAGATAATTATCATTTTGTGATGCTGGTGATGTAAAGAGGTATAGATACTTGTCAACGCAGCAGGGATAACTCACTCCTCCATAACAAAGTACTGCTTTTACATTTACCTAAGACAACAGATGGGGCTTCTGTGTAAGGTCTCATCCAAAACTACCTTGAACAGTGCACTGCTGCACTGGACTGTCAGTTTAGATTTTTCTGTGCAGGACTGTGGAACTTGAACCCAGAACCTTTTAAATCAAACGTGAGTGCGCTCCCAACTGAGTCACTGCTAACAACACAAGTTGACCAGTACCAAAGGGGATATCATGTTGCCCAATGAGAGTGCATATTTTAATCCGATAAACCAATGGATTCAGGGCAGATAGGCAATTAAACGCAGTTCTGTGAGATTCCTGCCAAACTCCAATCCTGTTCCCATTTTTTTTTTACAACATTATCTGAGCAATATTGGAAATTCCCAAAGACAATGATGATGGGGAAATAGCAGACAATAGTAAAAGAACACACCATCACTCTGGGTAAGATAGTTATGTATTTCAGAGTTGAATGTTCTAGCAGTCCCAAGCCATTAGCTGCCAGTGAAGAAACACTCATGCATGGCATCATTTATATGTCATTTTATCTCAAGCTCAAACTGAGACAAAATTAGAACAAAAAACTCTTTCACAAGAGGATGATATTTATGCCTTTTTTCATGGTGAGTTTGGTGAAAGGAGGATTTAATCCCATGGAAGGGTGGTGAGTGGTGAACTCTTCCCATCTCCAAATTGATAATCCATGGCACAAAGATCCATGGACAGTCTTTATATGGACAGGATGTTGGGTGTAGGTCAGAATGTGGAGCTAAGGCCACAATCTGATCAGCCACCATAATTTTGAATGTTGGAGCATACAAATGGTGTGCTCCTGCTCATAATTTGTAAGTAGGACACCTTGGCAATTTTCCACATTGATGGCAGATGCCAATGTTGTAGCTGTACTGAACCAGCTCAGTTAGGCGTACAGGTATTCACTACTATTGCCAGAATGTTGTCGGTGTCTGTAGCCTTTGCAATATCCAGCGCCTTCAGCCATTTCAGCATAGCACATGGAGTGAACCTAATTGGCTGGCATCTTTAATGCTGGGGACCCCCTAATATCTCATGAATGTCCAGTTTTGAGTTCCTAGACCTCTTTGAAATCTATCCATTTAGTAGAGTGGTAGCGTTACACAATATGATGGAGGGTATCCTCAAAGTGAAGACAGGACTTTGTCTCCAAAAGGACTGGGTGGCGGTCACTGCCAATATGGTCATGGACAGATGTATCTAAACTCCATTCTCTAAAATCTTCCTTCAAACAATGCTGTCCCTCAGCTGTTTTCATTAAGGATCCACCTCCAGATTTTCTAAATATCCTTTCAAACAAGGCTCTCAGCTGTTTGAGCAAGTATCTGTGTCCAGGTTTTTCAACTTCCTTTTAGTATTCCTTTGCTCTGAGTTTCCACATGCATCCAAACTTCCACACAAACTCTCAGATATTCAGTTCCCAATTGAATACTATTGGGAATGAGAATACCAAACTTCATGATTGCTTTGAATATGTGACTTTTTTCCAGCCAACCTGGGTGGCTCAGTGGCAGAGTGGTTAGCACTGCTGCCTCACAGAGCCAAAGACCTGGGTTCAATTCTGGTCTTAGGTGACGTCTGTGTGGAGCTTATACATTCTGCCTGTAACTATGTAATCTTCCTCCAGGTGCCCCAGTGGCAAGTATCCTGTTCCAATTGTGGTTCCTCTTTGTTACTTCTTACTTCACTTTTGCTGGAAGCTTCTCTTCAATCTCGAGTTTCTAGAAGTAACTGTGCTTTAGTGTTTTTAGATTTGATTTTTTGCCTATTATTCAATTTTGAGGCTTCCTTGCTTCTCGTAGAGCTAAGAGCTGTTCACTCTCCAACTTCCTAGCTCCAGTTGCCTTTTGAGTTCAGATAAACATACACAAAATGTTTTCTCTTAAAAGTGGTCCCGGGTTGCTGAGCAACAGCTCGTTCTTTCATGTTTACTTTTTTGATCATAAACTCTCAGTGCAATAGGATCACGATTTAAACTGAATTCAAAAACCCCAACCTCCTGCGTTTGACATGAGTCTTAGCCTTTTCTACACATAAGCACTAATTCAACTCATGTAAAATCTATAGCTTATCTCTAACACTTAGCAGTCCAAGTATAGATTACTTAAAACAACCTCTGCTTCCTGACACTTTCACTTTGTCATGTGTTTGGCTGAGCATCACCAGCCATTATTACCGAACCCAGGAACTGAAAGTTTTCAATTTGGAGAGATCTTGCAACCTTTGAAGACTAAAAAATGGTTGGGCAATAACAATAATTCTCAGCTTGAACTGGGCTTCTCAATGCTCAATATTTATCAACTTCAAGTGTTTAATTTGATCGATGTCATTGTCTCCAATGAGTAAATCATTGCTTGTCTTTCAAAATTTACAAAATGTGGTGGTATCAGCAAAAATCACCTTTCCGAGAGGTTCCATGCAAAGAACGGATATATCCTCACATCGAGGATAGCAGATCTCCAACCTACCACTGTAGTAAGTGGATTAGTGCAATACTTAGGTACCCAAATACACATAATTTCATGAAAGTAACAGAATTCAACTGAGACTTCCTGGCCAGAATGATTTACTAAGAATGCCTACTTTCAGTTCCTTGAGTCGCTGCTCCATAATTTCATACTCTGTGACTGTGACACGAGGTACGGTTAACTTGGCTTCACATTGCTGGATCCACAGAATCAAAGTGTTTATTGTCTCCTTGTAGCGAAGAGTAGGCAAGCTGTGCAGAACTGGGAAAGCAAAAAAATTGTATTAATAAATTGAATATAACTCAGGTACATTTTTTTTCTCCCAATTTGGACAAGAACCTTACAGTTCAGAAAACAAAACACAGTCCTACCACCTACCTATAACTGGTCACACTCTATAGATCATTTAATAATGATTTGGTCATTCCTTCATGAATGCATTCAGTTGTCATTAACGCACAGATAGAGGCATTAGGAGCAGGAGTAAAAATTCAACCCCTTACATCTCTTCTGCCATTTAATTAGATCATGACTGATCTACACCACAATTCTATTTTTCCTGTATTTGCTCCACATCCAGATCCCCTTACCTAACAAAAATCTCTCTTTTAGTCTTTCAAAATCCAGTTGTCCTAGCAACCACAGCATTTTGGGAGAGAGTATTCCAGATTGCTACCACCCTTCATGTGTAGAAAGTGTTTCCTAATTTAACTCCGAATTAATTTAACTAAATGAAACTTGACTTCGTTTAGATATCAAGATTCTGGGCTCATTTTTGCAGACTTATGGAAACTCCACAAACCTTTAAAAATGGAAGACTGGACCAGGTTCAGATGCAAAATCCCAGGTCACATTTTCGCCAGTAGGAGAGCAGGGGTTGGAACAGGGCATAACACATGCATGAGAGAAACCTGAACTTAGCAGGATGACTTGAACGCAGTGCTGAGTTCAAACATATGCAATTTTTTACTGGGCCTTAACTCAATGTTGGAGTCACAATTTTTTTACAGTAGACATAAATGTTCATGAAGGGCAGAGGAGGGCTGCCATGCTGTGAAACAGTCCTTCAAAAATTAGAAAAATAGACTGCCTGTGTCACTAATTGAAAGTAAATCTGTTGTAGCAGTTACAATAGTTGTCTGTTGGCATTTCCTTACAAGCCATCATTTTGTCATTATTAATGCTTGGTTGCCTTCCAGAATGTACAATTCTCTTATCCGGGATGTTAAATTCATAGTTTGACATCTCAAATGAATTATTACATTTATTGACCGACTTTATTGTGGATTGATGAATATAAGTCTGTTTGAAAAGGGATTAAGTACCTAAGGGGATTAAGATGTTTGGAATAGCATTCACGAATGAGAGAGGTTCTTGTATTGTGAAGGTTGTGATACTTAGAAATTTATTTTATTTCAAATCAACTTGGCTCCTGAGGTCTACCCATGGTGTATACCAGATGAGTTGACATGGAGCGTGTAAGGGATAGAGTGGTGGATGGATTGGCATTAAATTGGTCTGAGGTAATAAGGGTCCATAGGGGTGGGTCAGGGGCATAAGTTGGCATGGAGGTATGAATGGCCATTGTGACAAAAGAGGATGGGTTGGGTGATGAGGTATGAGAGATGAGGGCAAGAGAGCCTAAAGTTTCATGAATCAGTTCGGACAAAGTCCCAGAGAACCAAGGATTGCCTTTTTAACCAGTTTGCCTCAGCACTAGGCCACCCCTCTGAAATCTTTCCACTGCTGGCAGTTCCATATTTATCCCACATTCACCACATCCTCCTCCACCCCTCCCCTCCTCCCAATTTCCAGGAGGGAAAATTAGTCCAAGGGGTGAACTTGTCCCAAGAATCGGGCATTTCTCAACTCGAGCTCCCTACCTCTGTAGCAAAAATTTAGCCTAAAGTCCCCTAGTTCTTGATTCTTCAGCAGAGGAAATAGTTTATTGGCACCTACCCTGTCATATCACTTTAACAATATAAATACCTCAGTCACATCATGTCCCAATCTTCTGTGCTCAAAGTATGCAACCTGTGTTAATGATAAAACTTTCAATCTCCCATATCATTCTGGTAATTCCTCTCCAAGCATAATATGTTTCCAAATGAGGTTCAGCAAGACTCAGTACTACCAAAGCATTTTCTCTCCCCTTGATATTTAAAGTCATTTCTGCTTAAGCTGACCATCATATGACTAACTACAATTGTTCTGACATTGTAGACAGGCAAGTAATAGGTTTGCTTTTCTCAAAGGTACGTATTCAATATTGAATGTAGATCATTTTTAGTAATTCTGAAAAGTATGCATGTATACTGTAATTAAGAACCCACGCCAATTTTAGCAATACACCAAGATGATTTCCAGTAAGTGAATGAGGTATAGTAAGGGGAACATTCATTCGTGATCAACATTCAATAAATCACATGACAACATTCAATAAATACATCTCCATTTGTTGTTATATGTGATCAGTTTTAAACTTCTTTGGGAATCATACAACAAGAACATTGTTGCATGGGATATGCTTCAGAAAACAAATTTTGTCTAGTTTTCATGCCAAATAAGAAATCATAGGAAGAACTGTCAAAAGATCTGAATGTCGCAAGACTTCAAAATGATCTCAGGAAATACAATCTGATATTAATCTGACAATCCAGATCAGCTTCCTAAATTGGAAAAAAACAATGAGTGCTAGTTACCATTAAATTGCTGGGAGAAGCATGAAAACATCAAACTTTTAAAATCATTTAAATATTAAACAATAAACTTATGCAACATTTGTTTTATCCCACACTAAATCCTGATTCATTATTGCTTCCTTCTCAATCCACAGGGATTGATCCTCATTCATTATATATGTTAAATTCGAAATCCCATATCCTCACTCACAAATCTCAGCATGCCAGACCTTTTCCCTGGTTCTGCAACTTCCTCCAGTCTGAGCTTGTTAGCTTGTATCACCTGCCCTTCCTATGTTGACCTCCTTTTAATCTCAACCCAACCTTCCATCCCCTCCCCCCCAACATTACATGCCACTCCACCAATTTGTGGCACAGCCTCCAACTACTAGGGGTCTAGAATCCAGAACATTCTCCCGAAACTCCTCTGCCATGTTATGTCCCTTCTCACCTCGAAACCCATCTCCTCAATCAAGGCTCTTCTCCCTTAGCATAATAGGGCAGGATTTTCAGGCTGCGCTTACCCCAATTACACCAAAACCAGAAGATCCGGCCTGAAGGTCAATGGACCTTTGCATGGTGAGGGAAGGCGCCCAGCTGCACTCCCTCCCCCCACCACTGGCACCATGACAGGTGAATGAAAAAAGTCCCCCCCTACCCCATCAAATCCCTGCAGTGGAGAGGCCATTTGGCACCGATTCTCCGACAGAACATTCCTTCCAGACCATCCGTTCTGTCCTATCCTTGTAACCTCACACAATTTAATTAGTGGATAATCCATCTAACCGGTACATATTTGAACACTAACGGGCAATTTAGCATGGCCAATCCACCTAACATGCATATCTTTGGACACTAATAGGAAATATAGCATCTTTGCACATCTTTGAATCTTTTGACCTTCCCCAACTTATTTTCTCTGCCTTGAGTCAATATCCATTTTTGTGAAAAACCCTGGAATGATTTACTGTCAAAAATGATACATAAATAGCAATTGTGATAAACATATTCTCGTTGTGTTCAGAAAGCAACTTGTTCTGAATAACTTCTCAAATTTCCTATCACACAAACAGAACTATCCTAAAAATGAAACAAAAGCAGAAAATTTTGGAAAACCTCAGCAGCATCAGTGGAAAGAGAACAGAGTAGGAAGTCTCACCACACCAGGTTAAAGTCCAACAGGTTTATTTGGTAGCAAAAGCCATTAGCTTTTGGAGCACTTGCTGCCCCTTCATCAGGTGAGTGGGAGTTCTATTCACAAACAGGGCATATAAAGCCACAAAATCAATTTACAAAATAATGTTTGGAATGCAAGTCTTTACAGGTAATCAAGTCTCAAAGGTACAGTGGAGAGAGCATTAAGCACAGCTTAAAGAGATGTGTATTGTCTCCAGACAGGACTGTTAGTGGATTTTGCAAGTCATGGGCATTACAAATAATGTGACATGAACCCAAGATCCCAGTTGAGGCCATCCTCATGTGTGTGGAACTTGGCTAGCAGTCTCTGCTCAGCGACTCTGCACTGTCGTGTGTTGTGAAGGCTGCCTTACCCAAACGCTTACCCGAAAATCAGAGGCTGAATGCCCATGACTGCTGAAGTGTTCCCCAACAGGAAGAGAACACTCTTGCCTGGTGATTGTCCAGCAGTGTTCATTCATCCATTGTTGTAGCGTCTGCATGGTCTCCCCAATGTGCCATGCCTTGGGACATCCTTCCCTGCAGCGTATCAGATAGACAATGTTGGCCGAGTTGCAAGAGTATGTACCGTCCTGGTGGATGGTGTTCTCATGTGAAATGATAGCAAACGTTCCGATGATCCAGCACGTCTTGCAGAGGTTGCTGTGGCAGGTTTGTGTGGTGTCGTGGTCACTGTTCCCCTGAAGGCTGGGTAGTTTGCAGCGGACAATGGTCTATTTGAGCTTGTGCAGCTGTTTGAAGGCAAGAAATGGGGCTGTGGGGATGGCCTTGGCAAGATATTCGCCTTTATCAATGACATATTGAAGGACCCAGAGAAGATGTCATAGCTTCTCTGCTCCGGGGAAGTACTGGACGACGAAGGGCACTCTACCCACCATGTCCTGTGTTTGTCTTCTGAAGAGGTTGGTGCGGTTTTTCGCTGTGGCGCGTCGGAACTGTCAATCGATGAGTCAAGTGCCATATCCTGTTCTCATGAGGGCATCTTTCAGCATCTGGAGATGTCTGTTACGATCCTCGCCATCTGATCAGATCCTGTGTGTACGGAAGGCTTGTCCATAGGGGATGTCTTCTTTAATGTGTTTAGGGTGGAAGCTGGAGAAGTAGAGCATTGTGAGGTTATTCGTGGGCTTGCGCTACAGTGAAGTGCTGAGGTGACCGTCCTTAATGGAGATGCGTGTATCGAAGAATGCAGCCGATTCCGGAGAGTAGTCTATGGTGAGTTTGATGGTGGGATGGAACTTGCTGATGTCATCATATAGTTGTTTCAATGATTGTTCACCATGAGTCCAAAAGAAGAAAATGTCATTGATGTATCTAGTGTATAGCATCTGTTGAAGGTCCTGTGCAGTGAAGAAGTCTTGTTTGAACCTGTGCATGAAGGTGCTGGCATATTGAGGTGCGAATTTGATTCCCATGGCTGATCTGTGTGTCTGGATGATCCACATCATGAAAGAGAATAGAGCCAATATTTCGAGTCTAGATGACCCTTCATCAGAGAGAAGTCCTAAAAATGAAACTTTTTAAACTTTGCTAAAAAAAAAGTTTTGAAACGTTGTTGATTTCAATAAAATATGAACAAAAATAAATGCCTGTAATTTGTTCAGTACAAAGAATTTACATGGCAATCTGAATAATACTTAGCTCACTTCAATGTAATCCTCTGAATTTATCTATGTTTAAAGTAGAGAGACATTCTAAAATTAGATTTGAGGCCAAATTAAAGTCCCTGACAGAAGTTGCTGCTTCTGTATCTAACGACTGTGCCAGAGTTTTAACAGCAGATCTAACCATCAAAGAGCATCTTTTTTAATCCCACATGACACAGACAGAGACACAGAGTACGCCAACTCAGCTTTGACAGCTTTGCAGCAAAAATCTGCTAAGTCTCAGCTCTCAGTGCCAAATCTGCTCAGTCAGCAAGTACAAAAACAAAGTGCGCTTTAGTCATCTTACAGCCTGTGATATACTACAAACTGACAGATCTACTTTCCAGCTAAAACAAGAGCAAAATATTGCAGGTGCTGGGAACCTGAAATAAAAACAGAAAATGTTGAAAGTACTGAGCAGGTCTGGCAGCATCTGGGAAGATGGAAAGTTCACAATGATGGGTGGAATGTTATGCTCTTGCCAGTGGCGAGTGTTGAGGCTTGTAAATAGGTGGAATGATGGCATACTGGACCCTGTCACCTTCCTGCCTCTGCCAGAATTAAGTACTGGGCAGGAAGACCAATGGTCAACCTTTCTACCTGCTATCTCTTGAGACTCTTATGTGGCCAACTGATAACAATGCAAGAACTTCAACCCATCACCAATTAACTCAGTGGTGGGTGGACCTGTTGACATGTGGCATTCATGATGGATAAAACTGCCAACTTGTCACCTCTGGTGGGGAGGGTTCTGGCAACAGCTAACCTTCCCCGTTGGTGCCACTGAGGACAGGAGCTGTGCACCTCCGATAGGTTGGCAGCTCTCAGTTGGTGAGACTTTCACCCTTAGGGTCTTGATTGGCCTGTGATTCAGGTCTCTCACAGGCTCTCCAGACGATGGGTAAAACATCCCACATCCCGACAAAATTCTTGTTTTGTTCTTCACAGATACTGCCAGGCCTGTGCAGCTAAATAATAGCTGACATCCTCAGCCAGATAAAATAATTTGCTGCAACTTGTGTTTGGGGAAACTAATTCACACTATCTTTGGAAACGTAATGCAGTTTCATAGACTGTCAGAGCCATGAACAAGTCAACAATTTATATTCACCCAGTTTGACTGAAACTTGTTACTTTTTTCTCTATTGTGCAAGCCATTCTAACAGGTCACCAACAGACAAGGATTTAAAAAAAACTGCATTCATATTGCACCTTTCACATTGTCCAAAGTTTTAGAAAACATTTGATATTTCATTATTTTAATACAGGGCAGAATTTTCCCAAAAGATGGCAAATTGTCAGATTCTGACTGAACAGTGACATGTTTCTTCCCAGAAATGCAGCCAGGTTTTCTCTCCCGATCCTCTAATGCTTTGTCTAAAACAAAAACAGGGGGCGCATGTTTTTTGCCATCATTCTGGTGGGTGGCGTCTCATGGAGCCAGCAAGGCCAGCTTCACATGGATAGGGGTGCCATTTCTAAAGATCTTTCAGCTGAGGTGCCTCCATGCTCAGACATCATGACCCCTGGCAGACATGGGGGACACCCTTAATCCTTGACTACAGAAGTCCAACCTCTCCCCCACTGCCGCATCCATCCACACTGGCATCAGCCACCCCCTCCCCCCCACCAACCGCCACCTCCCCCAACATCTATCCACACTGCCCACTGCCAATAATGTGAACCCCTTCAATGCCATGGCACTGTCCAGCCATGTCCCTGGTCTCTGGGCCCCTAGTGTGGTCATCACGATTACAGGAGACCAGTTGTGATTTCCATCAGCATGGGAACATTTGATAACCCCAGATGCAATCATGCTAAGCCATTAAGAAGTATTATAATTATTTAAATTTATGGTAATCAGGTACGTGGCCTTGCTGGTAATTGTGAGTCATCTGTTTGTGACAGAACAAGCAGACTGATCTGATTCCCCACATTGCTGAGATTTATTGGTATCAGCACTTCATACATACATATATGTATATATATATATATTATATATAAATTAATGGGGACGTGGATTTTTTTTTAAATGTGACCCTTGCAGCTCTAAGGGACACTCCATGTCCAGCTACAACAGTGTACTTGGAAATTTGGTGAATGAGAGAATTCTAAGTACAAGCAAAAAGGTGCTATTGTTTTCTAACAAGATAAAAAGTCCAAGAGAGGGAGTAAGAGATAGTGAGATCTAGCTGCATTAATAAAGTGAGCAGGTAAGTGATTCAGTGGTGTGTTTTATGCTTTTTTTCTCTTGGGTCATAGTTTAAACCAGGACTACAAATAACCGTTGAGCAATATTTTTGCTCCGAGTTGAGACAGAGGCAGGCTTTGAACGCTGCAATACAACAGGGGGAGCCACAGTTGTCCTGGCACCATATTCCATGCAGTAGTCTCACCCCATAGGTCAGTGGACATTTGTGTGTGTGGTCAGTCTGGTGCCAAGGTTAAGGACATCTCCTTGGGGCTGGAGAGAAACTTGGGGGTGGGTGGGAGAGGGTCCCATTGTCATGGTCCACAGCAATAATATGGTCATGATAAGAGACTCGATTGAGGGAGTATGAGCAGATAGGGACTAAACTATAAAGTAAAACTACAAAGGTAATAACCTCTGGATTACTTTCTCAGACACAAGCAAATTGGCACAGGATCAATACAATGAGGCAGCTGAATGCATGGTCCTAGGATTGTGTGGGAGAAGTGGGTTTTGATTCACAGAGCACCAACATCAGCCCCGGGGGAAAAAGAGCTGTTCCATTGGGAAGGTTCGACTTGAACTGTGCTGGAACCAAAGTATTGGAAAATTAAGTAACTAGGGCTACATAAAAGACTTTCATCAACCTGAGTCCCAACTCCTGAGTTCACACCCAGAAGCAACACATGTGGAAATTTATACAGAATTATAATAAATCTCCATTAAACACTTCAAGATATTTAAATAGTTCTGCATATATCCACAATTGAAACTGAAATTGATAGCCTTGACAGGAAAATGCAACACCTGGAAGAGTGCTGAACTGAAATACATTGGTTCACAGATGTTGCCTTTGATCTTTGAAAATAGAAACACATCATGTCCTCTTTAACGAGATGAATATATAAAGTTAATCTCATGAAAGTTTCAAAGTAAATTTATGTGAACGTTTATACAAGATCTAATGAGAAAATAAAATTTTACCAAAAGGAAATTATTTGATTTAAATTCTCAATCACATTAGAATGTGGAAGAAAAATTAATGTTTGCAAGTCATGGAAATATCTGTTTTAATTTTCTATTCACAAATATGTCAGTAGGATAACAAGATAGTGCTTGTGTAGGATTACAAGATTAGAAATAGACAGCATATTACATCGAAACATTTTGAAAATTTTCATTTCTGCTGCTAAAGTTGAAATGTTTGTAAAACAGAGACTTAAACAAATTGTCAAACTTTTCTCTCCTGTTATTTTGATTCATGTAAAATATATTTACTATCCTTGACAGGGGCTTTTTCTCTCCCATTTGAATGATGTCATTATTTAGTGTTCAGCAATGATTTAGAATAAAAACTAAGCATCTCTTCCTCTGAGGAACTTGTCACACTATTTGTAACTTTGTGAGACACTGTTCTGTAATTCATGCTTTATTTTGGTTTGGTGAGAGAAATACAATTCCGCGTGTGGGAAAGCTTACCAGTTGAAAGATTGGCTTTTAGCAGTTATTAAACGTATCTAGTACGAAGACCTAGAATCACTTACGGGAATGCAATTGTTTCTCTTCCGCCTGCAGAGATTTAAGAACATGAGCAAAATGACTGGTAGAGGCCTTGATATCAGCCCCCAAAGACTTGGGCACTTCCTCCTTCTGCTGTAACTCAGCTCCTTGTTCTGTCAGCTTGTGAGCCATTGGCTGTAGCGCTGTCAATCGCGAGATTTCTTCCTAAAAGGTTTGCACACAAACAGATTTTGCTCAATCAATATCAAGATTTGAAAATTTTTTTAAAAAATTTATTTATTAGTCACAAGTCAGGTTTACATTAACACTGCAGTTAAGTTACTGTGCAATTCCCCTAGTCACCACACTCTGACGCCTGTTTGGGTCAATGCACCTAAGCAGCACATCTTTCAGATTGCGGGAGGAAACCAGAGCATCCAGAGGAAACCCACGCAGGCACGGGGAGAATGTGCAAACCCCATACAGACCCAAGCCGGGAATTGAACCTGGGTTCCTTGCACTGTGATGATGGTAGTGGTAGAGTTCATCATCTAACACATGAAAATGACTGACTGACCAGCTTTGCTGGAGCAGTTACACCCAGCAGCCCTGAGCTTGGTTGTGTGTCAAAACACAATGCTGACTCATCAGAATTTAAATGTTTGATGCTAATTTACTTGGCAAGGTGATAGATGTTCAAATTACAATGTAAATCAGTGACTCTAGGTGGACTGGGCAGGATAGTGAATGAGGAGAGCACTAGTCTTTCAAAGTAGAGACATGTGCAGAAAAGTGTGTTTTACTGAATATGGCATTTTGGTACAATTGTGACGCACTAATGAATGAACCAGTGATTGTATCTAAGCTGTGCCATACCCAATTAGGATGAAGTTAATGAAGTGAGTGGTTGATAATGAGATTTTAAAAATCTCTTATCCCCTAATAATGTCACCATTCTTACCAACATCGTCAACAACAAAATACCAGAAATATAAGCACTGCTTACAAAAGAGGTTTCATGAAAGATTTTGATAGGGGCTGCAGAAGTCAAATTGAAAACCTGTCAATATATGCTGAAAAGGACATACACACGTATATACATATAGGAAAATAAAATAGCTAAGTGTATGTGATTGTGTGCAAGGGAGAGGGGGATGTGTGCAACTATCTGTTCATGTATTCTTTCATCAAAGGGCATCAGTTTCTGTACAAAGCACTTAGTTGATCTGTCTCATTAGTCGTCCACACAGGCAAAATTGTACTGAAACATTTCACCACTTTGATGTAACATCATCTCCCTCTCCAAACAAATAAAGTTGTCAAATTGTTTTTGTTTAACATTAGAGCCTGCATTTTGTTTGAATATTAGGCCTGATAAATGGAAGGCACTTGCAAAATGTGAATAAGCTTCTTTAATACTGAGGAAATACATCACTTTTATATGCATATCAAGCTGTTGTGTGACACATTTCAATATTTTTTATTTGCCACACAAGCAGAGTATCTGACAGGCTCTGATTATGTATGACAAAAATCTAAAAATTTGTTATATTAGTAGAGTGACTAGACCACTGAAACTGCATTGTTATTCAGCAAAGTGAAAGGTGGTGTTCTTTCTAAATATCACAAACTGTTTAATAACAGAAAACATTTAACCTGGATAGTATTTACATATCATTACATGAATAAAGGAAAACATCAAAGACAAATCATGGAACGATTTTTACACTCCTTCCAGTTAATAGACCCATTTTGTAAATCACCATATTTACTGGTATTTTATGTAAGAAATTCATTTGTTACTGTTTGCTTTCTGGAACCATCCCTGCTCTCTAGATGCAAGTTGCTATACCAAAATAGGGACTGAGTCAAGACAGTAGGAGGAAGTTCTCAGGAAGAAGATAGGTTTTAAGCGGGTGGCACAGTGGTTAGCACTGCTGCTTCACAGTGCCAGGGACCCAGGTTCAATTCCGGCCTCAAATCACTGTCTGTGTGGAGTTTGCACCTTCTCCCCATGTCTGGGTGAGTTTACTCCCACAATGCAAAGATGTGTGGGTTAGATGGATTGGCCATGTTAAATAGACGTAGATATAGACATATAAGAGAGGAGCAGGAGGAAGCCATTTGGCCCTTCGAGCCTGTTCCGCCATTCATTATGATCATAGCTGATCATCCAACTCATCAACCTAATCCTGCTTTTTCCCCATAACCTTTGATCCCATTTGTCCCAAGTGCGATATCCAGCCGCCTCTTGAATACATTCAATGTTTTGGCATCACCTACTTACTGTGGTAATGAATTCCATAGGCTCACCACTCTTTAGGTGATGAACTGTTTCCCCACCTCCGTCCCAAATGGTCTACCCTAAATCGTCAGACTGTGACCCCTGGTTCTGGACTCCCCCACATCGGGAACATTCTCCCTGCATCTATCCTGTGTGTTAGAATTTTATAAGTCTCAATGAGATCCCCCCCATTTGTCTGAACTCCAGTGAAAACAAACCTAACTTAGTCAATCTCTCTCATACATCATCTGCCATTCCTGGAATCATCCTGGTAAACCTTCACTGCACTCTCTCAAACGCAAGAACATCCTTCCTCAGAAAACTGAGGAAACTGCCAAAACTGCACCCAATACTCGAGGTGTGGTCTCACCAAGGTCCTGTATAGTTGCAACAAGACATCCCTGCTCCTGTATTCGAAACCTCTTACAATGAAGGTCAACATGACACTTGCCTTCTTTCCCGCCTGCTGCATCTGCATGCTTACCTTACCTTCAGTGACCGCTGCACAAGGACACCCATGTCCCACTGCACATTCTCCTCTCCCAATTTACAGCCATTCAGGTAGTAATGTGCCACCTTGTTTTTGCTTCCAAAGTGAATAACTCACACTTATCCAAATTATATTGCATCTGCCTTTGATTAGCCCACTCACCCAATGTATTCAGATCATTCTGAAGGATCTCTCTGCATTCTCATCATAGTTCATCCTCCTACCCAACTTGATATCATCTACAAACTTTGAAGTGTTACATTTTGTTCCCTCATCCAAATCATTAATATGTATTGTGAATAATTGGTGTCCCAGCACCAATCCCTGTGGCACCCCATTAGTTACTGTCTATCAATTTGAAAAGCACCAATTAATTCCCACTCTTTGTTGCCTCTTTGCCAACTAGTTTTCTATCCATCTCAAAACACTTCCTCCAATCCCACGCACTTTAATCTTGCACAATCTCTTGCGCGGGACTTTGTCAAAACTTTTCTTGAAAGTCCAAATGTACCACATCGATTGGTTCCCCCTTTTCAGCTCTACTCATTATATCTTCAAAGAATTCCAACAGATTTGTCAAACATGATTTCCCCTTCATAAATCCATGCTGACTCTGTCTGATCCTGCCACTGCTTTCTAAACACTCTACTATAAAGTCCTTGATAATGGATTCGAGAATTTTCCCCACTACCGATGTTAAGCTTAGTGATCTATAATTTCCTGTTTTTACTTTACCTCCCTTTTTGAATATTGGAGTAACAATCTGCAGAAACTGTTTCACAGTCTATAGAACTCTTATATGGACCCTATGTCAGGGGGGTTAGCAAGGTAAATGTGTAGGGTTGCAGGAAGAGGGCCTGGGTGGGATTGTGGTCAGTACAGACTCAATGGGCTGAATGGCCTCCTTCTGTACTGTAAGGATTCTATGATTCTATTCTAATACTGAAATCCAGGGCTGGAAAAAGCTACAGAGACAGGTTGGGCTTAGAGAAGAACTTGTAAAGAAAAGTGAGAATGTTGAACCATAACTGATAGTTTTAAATGTAACTATCACAAGGTGCTCTCTATAAGTTACCTTATTATCAGCTTAGCCATTGGAGTGTGTTTCAGGCATTTAAGATCTTATTACTGACAGCGTAATCATTTCAATGAAAAGGAAATGATCAGTAATTGGACACTCTTGCTTAACAAGCATCAAATTAGAATGAACCCCTGTTTAGAGTAACTGAATAAACAATACACACCAAGTCAAAGGTGGTATGATTAGACCTCACATAATGCTAATCAGACCATATTCTGAAACTTACATCCAATTCTGGTCACCAAGAAACAAAGGGAGGATTCAAATGTAGAAGGCTGCATAGAGACAAGCCATTAATCTAATGGCTGGTTTTAGGGATCTGAGTAATCTGGGGACTGAAACTGAATTTGGAAATTGAAAGGCAGAGGGCACGGATTCGTGAAGCAGAGTAGTCTTAAAACATGAACTCTGAAACAGTGGGCTTGCCAATGGTTACTCGACCAATAGGAATACATCTGTATGAAAGGACTTACCCATCATCCCTTTTAGCCACGCTAATTCAGACTATTTGTCATCATCATTGCCATTAGATAATTGTCCATGTGTTTTTTCTTATATATTTACGGGATACAACCCCTTCTATAAATAATTCAAGGAACATCATCTTACAAAATTTCGGCGCAGCAAACTGAATTTCATTCTAAGAATGACAACTGTCTTAGATGTGTTTATACTTATTTTCTCCTTTATCTTTCCAAGTTACAGAACATCCCAACAAAGGGATGGAGAAAGACACAGATGTACGCCAACAACCCAATTTTAGTTTTCTCTCATTTTAGTAGTAATTGACATCCTTATGACAGCTTTCCCTGTCACTCTCAGAAGTATTAGGAATGTAGTGCATGAATTGCTGGCCCAAGTGCATATTGTACAATAGCACATCAGGCAGTTGATGCTATGGAGCTATTATTCTGTTTATCCCAATCCAACACCGGCATCTCCACATCATGGCTATTATTTTGCAACAGGGCATAAGTTTTCATCAGCCTGGAGGCTTTCAGAGTTGCACTTTTTTATTTCTAAATTACAGCTCCAGTAACAGATAATGTTATTCCATGTATAAGAGCAAGCATTCACATTATGTGTATCACAGTTTGAAATTTGTTTGAACATTGCCTTAAAACATTAGGAAAACTGTCATGTCACTGTGTCAATGAAGATGATATTCAATGAGAGAGAGCTGGCTCAGTTCTGACCATCACCATGTACTAATCTTGCAAAAATAAACTTATTCTAATTGCTGATTGTTCTAACCTTGCATTTCTCCAGTTGGATTTTTGCAGTATCTGACTCAGTGGCTGGTGGCTGTTGCGCTTTGAGCCAGTTCTCCGCAGAGATCACAGCTTGCTCAAGCTGCTGTAGCTGTGAAGAGACACTGATGATCTTGCTCTGAAACTGCAGCCAGTCCATTCTTTCCACTAGAAGTTGACAAAATTCCTCCCAGCGGTTGTGGAGCTGTTCTGAAGCCTGTTTGATATCATCAGCAGATGAAATCCCCTCTGTAATTATAGGAAAAAAATCAGGGAGAATAACAATTGGATTTAGCAGTACTTTCCAAGAAATTTTGAAAATTGACTTTCTACGGACTGCATAGAAACGTACACTGAAAGTGCATCAGAAGTAAAAACGCCAACTGAATTTTCAACACATTCAGAGTTGCAGATATTTATATCAAGGTTCTGTACTGTACTTGAAGATATTAAAGATGTTGATTGGGATGTTTGAAGAGATCTTGAGAAAAGCAGAATGTATGCTTTGCTAGATTAGTTAGCATAAGTCCACAAATGTAATCAATGAGTGTTGGCAAACATTACATTTGGTTTTGTGTCTGATATGCAACCTTGTGTTTAGGAAGTGTGCAAATGGTAGGAGCTAACTCCTTAGATGCTGAGATCATGAGATACCCTCTAAAGTTCAAATTATATCCAATGCTGCTCCTATCGAAGCCCACAGTATATAAACTAACATTTATCATTCAGATTACCATAAGAAAATCTGATGGCTAAAATAACTAGTTAAAAACAAGATTATTTAATTTATTAAATGTAATGCTGACATGTTAAGAGCAGCCAAATGAAAATAAATAATTCTGCAAATTATAAAATTAACACTCCTCTTGGTGGGAGTAATGAAATATTTTTAAACACTGACAAACCAGAAAACACCACCTGGATGATTTAAGCCTGCCCCACGTCTCGGTAGCAAGGGCCCCATGACTAGATATTTCCTTCCTCTTGCTCCTCATCCCAGCATTATTAAACCAAGTGTATTGGCAAAGGAGAAACTATTTTATTTATTTCCTTCACCCTCCAGCAACAGATTTTGTGCTTCACTGTATTCCTTTCTTGATAAGGTATCCATCAACTGAAAATGTCAATTCATTCATTTACATGTTACTAATCCAATATATATAGATAAAGGAGAAAAATGAGGCACAAATGAGAAATCAACGTGGAAAATACTAGGGAGTTTATAGGTGAACGTCCTATAATGTATTGTTTCTGATAGTGATAAATGTCACTTCTAGCATTTCTTCATCCATTGTCTTAGCACTTACATTCACACATTTAAACTTAAATTAAATTATTATCTTTTTTGTTAAAGCAGCTGGTAAAGATTGCCATTTAAACTTGTTTAGCTTTGATTATTATTGCAAACATTAGTGGTCAATGGTTCAATTTTTCTGTGTTTAATTGTAATTGTATGTTGATTGAGCTTCATTCACTTTGATGAGTTAAGTCTGGGTGTTGGTACAAAAAAAGTGAACCAACAGTAGAAGCAAATGGAAGCTACAGCTGCAAGCATGGGGCGGACATCCTGGCCAACAGAGATATTTTAAAACTCTTGTTAATAAATTCCCTACACATATGTATCCTGGAGTGTGCCATCTCTCCGTTGCTCAGAGATATACACTGCAGTTTTGTAGCTACATTCACCCAGATAGCAAACGGTGACATGGGTGCAAAATATTGAGAGACTCGGAAAACAAAAATCTCCCTGTCCTTACAATATAGAACATAGAAAAACTACAGCACAAACAGGCCCTTTGGCCCACAAGTTGCTACGAACATGTCCCTACCGAACACGCTTACCTATAACCCTCTATCTTACTAAGTCCCGTGTACTTATCCAGAAGTCTCTTAAAAGACCCTATCGAAGCTGCCTCCACCACCACTGCCGGCAGACGATTCCAAGCACCCACCACTCTCTGAGTGAAAAACTTACCCCTGACATCTCCTCTGTACCTATTCCCTAGCACCCTAAACCTGTGTCCTCTCATGGCAGCCATTTCAGCCCTGAGAAAAAGCCTCTGAGAATCCACTTGATCAATACCTCTCAACATCTTATACACCTCTATCAGGTCACCTCTCATCCTTCGTCTCTCTAAGGAGAAAAACTTGCTGATGATGTAATGGTGGTCCCACCCAGAAAGGTCCGGAACCTCATTTCAATACATTAAAATACAAATAGCGGGCATCGCTGCCATACCATCTCTTCACATTGGGAATTCCCCCTTTGCTTTTTAAAAAAGGGAACCAGGCAAAGGGAACCTACTGAGGATGCACAGCTAAGTATAACCCTGGGAGGGGGCACATTCCTGGACATTGTATCTAGGGGTCCCTCTGAGGAGATGAGGTTTCCTTTATCGGGGGGTTGTGCTGGACATGATTGTGTGCATGGTTGGGGAGATGGGGGTGGGTCAGAGATCAGGGCACTATGTGGTCTCAGGATTCCCAGCTCCTGGCTATTTCCAACCCCGCCCTTCCAGTGTGATGCCTTGGGCTGTGCCTCCAGATTATCTGGGGAGAAAAGACAGCTGTGCAGCCTACGAGCTGGACACCAGTTTTCTTGCCTTGGCCAGCACTCTGTGCAGCGAATGGAAAATTCCACCCATAGAATTCAAAAAAGTGACAACGATGATGATGGAGCAAAGTTTAAATTTCCGTTCCCAGCACTTTCAACACCGAGATATCCATCCATGCTATGAAATCAATGGATTTTGGGTTTAAGACCTACTTGCTCGCTACAGGGATGGACAGTTCGGATGTAGCAGTGGTTCACATACACTGTCCAGGAGCAAAAATCCAGCCAATATTTCAGCAGCTCACAGAAGACATGTTTATGTTTGGTATGGTGAGAATCATAGAACCCTACAGTGCAGAAAGAAGCCCTTTGGCCCATCGAGTCTGCACCAACCACAATCCCACCCAGGCCCCACCCCCATATACTCTCATATATTTTACCCAATAATCCCTCTAACCTAGACATCTCAGGTCACTAAGGGGCAATTTTAGCATGGCCAATCAACCTAACCCGCACATCTTTGGACTGTGGGAGGAAACCAGAGCACACGGAGGAAACCCACACAGACACGAGGAGAATATGCAAACTCCACACAGACAGTGACCTGAACCAGGAATCAAACCGAGGTCCCTGGAGCTGTGAAGCAGCAGTGCTACTGTGCCGCCCATGAGAGGTGCTCTCAAAAACAATATCAAACAATATACAGTCTGCCAGAGGTGCAGAGAAATGGTGAGCCCAAAAGCAATCCATGGCAGGGTTGTAGCAATTGGCGACTATATATAAATTTGGCAGGCTAACTAATGAATTAAGTCATGGCCAATTAATTGAACATAAATTTTTCGTACAGATATAACCTGAAGTGCATCATCTTTTCACTGCTTTGAAATAAAAAAGTACACAACAACAATTTCTAAACAGTATACATCTATATTGTATTAAAAACCTTACACACATTATCTATCAGCAAAAGCTTACTTTCCATTTTTTTTTACAGCATCGGGTAACCTCTTTCATATTTAAATGCCTAACTCTCATGTTTATACTTGGAAGTTCATTTGATAAGTTGAATTAATTTTTAATGGCATTAACTAGCTATGGGGTGTTCCTGTGAATTAAAGTTTCTAAACTCTTTGAATCTTGGGGGGATAATTTTACCTTTTCTTTTCTAAATGCTGGGCGGAGTTGAAACTGTGAGAGTTTCAGATCCATCTTTTGGGTGTGTTTTCAGCCCCCCCCCCCCGCCATTTCATGCACTGCCTACAAGATTTTGAGTATGTTTGTTGCTCGCTGCAGAAGCCTTTGGGCAGCACTCAACACATTCAAAAGCCTGCAGAGGGAGGTAGTGCACGTGTGCAGGCCTCTGGTACTGCACATGCGCATTAGAAGTAGCAGGGATCTGACAGAGAAGAGAGAACTGTCAGGACCCTGCCAGTGCAGACAGCCTGAAACAGCTCCCCCTCTCCAATCACAGGTGCCCAAAGTCAGAGATACAGCTCCCACTGACCACCCTCCCCAACCCCTTTCATCCAGAATAATCACGAATCCCCCCTCCCCCACTGATTATGGACCCGCCACCCATCCCTCACCAATCGCTATACAGTGGCATCAGGCCTCTCTCTCTCTCCCTCCCCCAAAAATCACTACAGAGTGGCAAAGTGGCAGTGGGTTCTCTCTCCCTTCCTTCCCCCGCCAATCCCTCCAGAGTGGCATCAGGCCCCCTCTCTCCCCCTCCCCCCACCAATCACTGTATGGCAGAATGACAGAGGGCCCGCCTCTCTCCCTTCCCCCACCGATCCATCCAGAGTGGCAGTGGTTCCCCCTCTCCCTCCCTCACCCCCCACGATTCCTGCAGCGTGACAGCAGGCCCCCGCTCCCCATTAGCCCCTCTCCCATTGGCCCTTACCCCATTCCTCGGGCACTGCCCAGTTGCCAGACTGATATTCCCCAGGTGCCAGGATGCACTGTCAGTCTGGCACTGCCCAAGAGGTGCACCTCCCCTTGCTCTTGGCCTCCCCCGGGAGGGTGGTGGGTGTGGGCTCAATGGCCTCCAATTCCACCAGTGAGGCCAAGTCCACTGTTCCCCATTCATGTGGATGGAGCATGTCTATTCTTCACGGCACAAATGTTTCCCAAAGAGGTCATGAAGGGGGCCGAGCCTGGATGCTTGAACACCGGGCTCGCTAAGCAGATGTAAAACAGCATTAAAATAAATTTACATGCATTAACCTACCTCTCACTCATTTTTGGTGACCACGCCAGAAACCTGGTGTTCATAAAATGGTGCTCGTAGCAAAAACTGGCACCGTTCACACTAAGCAGTTTATGCCCTACTTTCCGAAAATGGGCACAACGCGACGGTAAAATCACCTTGTTAGTGTCTTGCTGGGAGGTTTTGAAACATAATTTTTTAAAGGGCAGAAGTTTCTTAATTTTACATTGATTATTAAAACAATTAGACTTTTAAACTGAACAGTCTTCAGCTACACAATGATCATCACTCTAAACAGTCAGTCATTCAGATCAGTTCTTTACTTTAAAAAAATGTTTCACTTTCATTTTTATTTTCTCATCTAAACTAAAATTAAATGGCATCAAATTTGCAACCTGAACAGGCCATTCAGCCCAATGGGCCTTTGCTGGCATTTGCGCTCCATGCAAGCTTCTTGCCACCCTTCTTCACATCACCCTATCAATAGAATGTTAAAGACAGTGTGCACCATATTTTTACTGTTCTTTCAGAAAATATGTTTGTCCTTAATTACTCATTGGATTTACTAATGACCTCCTGGCATTTATGGTCCTTCATCTCCTCTACAAGTCAAAATATTTTCTCCACTTCAATCCTGTAAAAACCTCTCATTATCTTATTAACTTCTAGTAGGCACCCTTCAGTCTTCTGTTTTTGAGAGAATTTTGTGTTTGCTGTTTTAGTTCAAACTGCATTGATCCATGTCTAATTGATCACCTCTGTTGCACCATGGGTCAATTTTGGACATACCATTCATGTATCGCATCCTCTCGCACAATAAAAAATCTGTGGCCCACAACTTGGCCACTATAACAAGTTGCAATTTTATTTTATTGCAATGCCTGTGGCCAGATTACTCTCTACGATCTGCATTTTAATGCTTTTATCTAAGAGCACTCACACATGATCAGTAATACACCATCAAAAATGTTTATGCTCTTAAAAGACCCGCTCCCCACTATCCCCACCAGCAGTCTAACATTCTCTAAGAATGACAGTTTTTGATGCCTTGTGTGCACCTAACTTTTATATAGCACCTTTCATATTTTCATCCCAAAGTATTTCATGATCAATTAAATATTTTTGAAGTGTTGACTAGAAAACTGAATGAGCTCAAGGGTAGTCATGTGATCAAGGTATGAAGTTCAAATTCCTATCAGTCACTCTGCAGCACAACACACTGCCATGCATAGAATTTCTTACTGACCACACACAAAGAGGCAGAGTCTTCCAACATTTTAACTTTCTGAGACACCTTTTTATTGATGGGTTTCTGTCCTGAGTTGATATCATATATAGAGATAGTAGAGTTGACATTTCTGAAACTTCAGAGGGATTGACCAGCTGAATAAGAGAAAAGGCCTTGTGCGGCAAAACGATTAACAATATTTTCACAGGAAAACATCACAAGGAGAACATTCTTAAAATTAGTTTGCCGATCTTCTAACAGGGAGTCAGGTTCCTAGCAAATAACACTATCTTCCTTTTTATGTTAAATACTTGAAATTACCTGGAGATTTCCTATTTATTTTATTGTATAAATAAACAATCCAAATAATAAATGTGTGTTCTCACGCTTGACTGAGGTCTAGATAATTCTGGATGAAAATGACATCGATAGCAATTTGCCTTGACTAACTGATCAGGAATGAGGATCTGGTCCGCACTTCACGGACAGTTAATTAAAGTTTGATTGAAAATCAAAAGTTAAATTACTGTAGAGAATATTGAATAATTTAAGGTCAGCATGGGATGAAGCAACTTCTTGTAGTCTTGTTTAAAATTATTTCCAGTGTCAAGTGTGATTCAATGAGAACACTCAAACCTTTGAATCAGAAGGCTAAGAGTTCAAACATGACCCCAAAGACTTGGGCAGAAAACCTTGGTTGACACCCAAGTGCAGTATTCAGGGGGTGATGTATAGCCTCATTCTTTTGTTTAAGATGTTAAACTGAGGGCCCATCTGCCCTCTCAGGTGATGTTAAAGATCCCATAGCATGATTTTGAACAGAAACCAAGTGTCCTGACCAATATTAAAGAATAATGGAAAGGTTATATCACAAAAGGAGGCTATTCAGCCCATTGTGTAGGCTCTGTGCAAGGTCAACTAACCTCATTCCAGTCTCCTGCATTCCCACTGTAATCCTACAAACATTTCCTTTCAGACAATTGTTCAATTCCCTTTTGAAGGCCACAACTGAATCTGCCTCCATTACACTTTCAGGCAGTGATTTCTAGCTCCTAAATACTCACTGCATAAAGAAGTTTACCTCATTTCATATTTTCCTCTTTTCCAATCACCTTGAATGAACTTTCAATCATTCTGTTAAAGGAAAAATTGCTCTCTATCCACTCTGTCTGAACAGTTTTGAACATCTCGCTCAAATCTCCTCTCAACCTTGTCTTCTCTAAGGAGAGCTGTCTAGTTTCTCCAGTCAATCTACTTAACTGAAGCTCCACATTCCTGGGGCCATTCTCTTGGACGTTTTCTGCTTCCTTTCTAATGCCTTCACATTCTTCAATGCATCTGGTGAAGTTTTACACAGGTACCAAAACATTCTTGCTTTTGTATTCTATGGGGGGAAATCTTCCTGTCCCGCCCATTACAGGAATTGTCGTGGTGGGAGGCGGACCATGGAGAGGTCCATAAACCTTGGATGGACTTTTCCAGTTTTGGGGCGAGCACAGCCTAAAAATACCACCCTATGCCTCAACTGATAAAGCTTGAAGGCTCCTGGGCTCTATTAGCCACTGTCTTGTATCCCTCAATCAACATCACAATACGGCCTTATGTCATTGCAGTTTGAGAGAATTTGTGATGCACAAATGGGCTGCTGTGTTTTCTAAATTAATACAGTAAGCATACTTCAGAAGTAGTTCATTGGTTTTAAGGCACCTTGAGACACCCTACAGTTGTGAAACTCACTGGCCAGGATTTTCCACACCCTGTTTTTTAGGCAGGTTCCACAATGGGAGGGGAAAATCTTGTGAGGATCACATTTGACATCAATGTAAATGCATGACGTAATTCCCCTCCCCTGCAGTGACATGGCACACTTCCAGATGTTGAATTTTGGGAACATCATTTCCATATATTAGCATATAGCTATCATGCATCTGCACCTGAATCATCCTCCTCCCAAACCATAAGAAAGTCCATTCATGTTGGCATGAGTGGAAAACATTGTGATATGTGACGAGTCTCTCAAGACGTGCCCCTGATGTACAGACCTCCCAGAGAAGCTCAGGTGATTGTACTGTAAAGCAGGGAGAGGGTCATGCTTAGAACTGCATGTGGCACTGCCTGGGTGATGCTGGACTGGATGTGTAGGGAGACCTGCATGGTGGGCTGGTGGTGTGCATGGTGGTGTGGGGGCTTCCTGATGAACTATTGTGCACTGGATGGCCTTTAAAAATGGAAGCCCAATCCTCAGCATTAGTTATGGGACCTGCTCCTTGAGGTTTTTAAGCGATACAGTGGAGAAAACTACCGGTGGCTTCACTGCTGATTATCCCACCCACTACTGGCCTTTGCTGACTTTCAGGAAAATTCAGCCCATTATAAAAATGCATAATTCTGTCTCTTCTTTTAAATGTATATTTTGAGCTCCAATTCCTACAGTGAATAAGAAGTTAATTTTTATTTGTTTATAATACTAAAGGTTGTAGTGAAAGAATAGAAAATAAAGAGGGGAATAGAGAAGATTTGAATGGTGCAAGAGTGAATCTGGTGGCTTTTCAATGAGGAATCCACAATTAAAACAAAACATATGGGTTAAAGCTCCATCCCAACCACATTCTACAGCAGTATTGACACCTCAACACATGAAGGATATCACCCCACCCTACCCTCCAGTGTGTGGAACTTCCTTAATATTTATACAACCTGATTGGTCGGAAGTACAAGGTTTGGGGATAACTGCCATTTCCTTTGCAGAGCTTTATAAGTGTAGGTGCAGTATTTAAACTCCCACATGCATTTCTGTTCTGAGGGGAAAGCTGCCTCTGGAATGGTATTGATACAAGTCTTCAGGGAATGAGAAAACAATTGCCAAAGGCAGGGAGGACTGTTCCCTTTAGTAAAATACACAGTGACCTGAAATTCTACAAAGAGAGAATGTTTTTCTTTGGGTATGAATGGCATTCTTCTCAAGCCAATGCAATCTCTCTATTCTAGAAGCTCGGTGGTCCAATAAAAAGTAATTCAACATCTGCACCAATTTTTTGCCATAGTAATCAAAAGGATTGTTTTATTTCCTTTTTGTGGACCGTATGCCTGCAATGTACACATACACTTTATCCTTAAATCCACTGTACACTCATTTAGGATGCTTTTTTTTTTAACATTGACCCCATACTGTTAGCACAAGATCACCTATATTCATGCATGATGCTCTTCTCATCATCCTTGGAACCTTTCCAAAGTTGGCCGTTAGGCCCATTAAAAACTCCAGTATCTTGCATAGCGAAGGTTAATAGTCAATTATATAGGTGTAAAAATCCTCAGAAAACATTTTTTTATTGAAGGCCGAAGAACCACATAATAGAAGTAGGAATCTAAACACTGGAGCCCACTACACATCACAAAATGAAAAGATATAAAGATAAGACAAAGAAGCAGGAGTAGGTTATTTGGTACACCAGGTCTGCTTTGCCATTCAATAAGATCATGACTGATCTGACTGTTACCTTAATATCACTTTCCTGCAAGATCCACATAATCCTTGACTCAAGGTTGTTTATAAAAATTGATTCTTGGCAACACCAACGCAAACCGCCTCCTAGCCAGAAATGCATTCATCTAACTACACCCTCTGCTCCTGTCATTGAATCAATTACATATCCATTCTACCACTTTCCACTGAATTCTATGGGCTTCCAATATCCCACAAGTCTCCGAGGTAGTTACTTTGTTGAATGCCGTCTGACTATTACTTGCAAATTCAGGTTCAATTGTTACATGTAATATGACAATAGCAACATAGAAGGCTCCCACAGGCAAGTCATGCAGTTTGATATACATATTTGAGCGAATTCTCCTGTCTTGCCCCCCACAGGAATTGTAGTGGGTGGATCACGCAAAGATCCATTGACCCCAGGTGGGATTCTCCGGTTTTAAGGCGAGCGCAACTGAAGAATCCCACCCATTGTGTCATGTGAATAGATAAGCAGTTGTACTGAGATTTCTTTAACTAAACAATTCAGTGAAATGTTGTTGACATAATGGCCCATCCATCAAAAATTATACAAATACAGAAAGGCATTGGGCTTAGTTTCCTGTTAGTCTGTTGTTTCCCCAGTATTTCCACAAACCTTACATCAAAATGACAGGGAATGACTGAGGATCCCTTTGGAAATTCTACTGTAGCATGTCAACAAATCCTCTCCTGGCATTGACGAGAATATACAGCAGAATCATATCAACTAAGGTGAGAAATAATAAAACAAGCGTAGCTTTTTGATGCCATAATTTACAATACGTGTTAGCGTTTATGATTTGTCAGTTCACTTTCAATTAGATTGCTTCATGTATGCATCACACTTGATGAACACATTAAATATATGCTATGAAGTTGGTGTTTGCTTTCAGATTACTGTTTACTAATATCTCCTGTGTGATAAATGTGAACTTGTGTGTTGCACAAATCCCTAAGAAGATTATCTGAATCAACTTGCATATAATTACCATTCACCATCTGTTCCACCAGGGCTTGGGCCGATCTGCTGGCATCTTGTAATTTTCTATACTTTTCAGGTTTCTCCTTCTCAATAGTCTGCAACAAGAAAATAAAATGATCATCCCCATATTGATTTTTAAGGGAAGTAAAAAAATGCAGTACCCCCACATAAGTACAATAGTTTATCTTTGGACCAAGTTCAATTGAATGTTGAGATTAGTTTTCTTGTCATTAACTGAAAATGCAATTTCAGGTTACGTAAGATAAGAAAACTGATATGCATGTCTGTGTAAGCTTCATGAGATTATGCTTTATGGATTCTCAATATCTTGACTTGTCAAATATAGGTTATTATAGTTTCTGAGACTGGGTTAGATTTACACTCACTTACAGCACTTATGAATCAGTTAATGGGCTAAATCAAAGGAGGAGTGGAAAGTTGAGGGAAATCTTGGCATGCTAAAACTGTTGTCTGAATCCACAGCCCAAACAAGCAAATGGCAGCATGGTATGTAATAGTTCATGTTCATTTTCTGGTTCCCATTAATAGCGATGGTAGAATTAATATTTTTTCTGGCTGAGCCTCATTTCCATAAGTCTGAAGATTATAATCACCCACCATTCCACAAACTTTAATTTAACTTTGGACATGATGCATTGAATAACTGACATATTAAAACCTGATACTTAAAATCTTGTGCTGGCATCCAATAGTTGAATATAATTTGTGAATAAAAATACTTCACAGATCTCATTACTGTCATGATTTTACTACTGTGTTGGTAAAGTACTCTCAACATCGGAGATATATTATTACATCAACATTTATGACTGAATAGCTAAATTAACTGTAAGTTTTTACTCATTATCTTCCAAATATTGACTACTTGACGTACATTAACTTTCTCCTGAAGATCTGAGATACTTCCTTCTTTCCGACAGATTGCAAACTCTGGGCTTTGTAGGATGGCTTCTGATCGTGTCATCCAGCTGTGCAGCTCTGTTGTATCAACATCAAACCTGCAGAAAGAACAGCCAATCATGAATAAAAATCTGTCAATGTTTCTTTAAGTTCTGATTCAGAATATAGTGCACAATTTGAAATGCACCTGAGAGAGGGAAAATGGGGTGTGTGGGTGAATCAAGGAGCTGTGCCACTGGCGACATCTGGCACCAGACAAACTGCCCCATCACAATTTTATGGCTGGAAGGGGAAGCTTCAGGTGGCCACCTGACGTCACCCGTGGCCCAACTGAGGTCCTTATGTGGGCAATTAATGACTAATTAAAGCCTCATCTGTCAGTCACTCCAATATAATGGATATCAGGAGAGACCAGCACCCAAAGTGTAGCCCAGTAGGGCTAACCTTGTGGGCTGCTGGTTAGTAAAAGAGGGAGTTTCCTTCTTTCCTGCCTCCCTTCCACCCTCCAACCTCCCATGCCAATCAAAGTTCCTCTCCCACAATATTCTAACTCCCTGCACCCACCATTTTTCCTGCCATGTCCAACATTCCCTCTCGCCGTACTCACTTGCCAACCTGTCCCTAGCAAGATATTTTATTTACCTAATTTTGGAGGAGTTGTTGCTTTTTCCTGAAATATCAGCAGTGGCTACCAATCCTGGTGTGGTGCAAAGCTGCTGGCCTCCAATAGACTAGCAACTCTGAAGCAGGACTTTTTTGGGGACAGATGCAAATCCTGCCTCATACTAATTAAAGGGCTGTTGCTCAATAAATTAAAGTAGGTCAGCCAAGTGGTGGCAGGTTCGCCCTCAAAACATATATGGGGGGGAGGGGGGTGCACAATGCAATAATCCAGCTCAAAGACACTCAATCTACCTGCATTTCAAATGGGGCAAGCTATATTTACTATCATTATGAATGTCTGCAAGTGGGCTTCACTTTATTGAATTCACTGCATTAAAACAGTCTTGAAATTCAGACTATGAAGTGTGCTATGGATGGGGGTCCTTCAGAGTAAATAAAACAAAGGCTGAAATGTATTATTGGCAGTAGTCTTAGTAGTTGCCTCCAATACAATGGTGCAATAATAGTTCTTTATTTGACAGGACCTTGCAGCATGGATAAATACATAATTTACCATTCACATGCCCATTTCATAGATTCCTACAGTGCAGAAGGGGGCCATTCAGCCCAATGAGTTTGCACCGACCACAATCCCACCCAGTTCCTATTCCCATACCCCACATATTTACCCTGTTAGTCCCCCCGATACGAGTGTCAATTTAGCATGATCAACAACCTAACCGGCACATCTTTGGACTGTGGGAGGAAACCACAGCATCTAGAGGAAACCCACACAGACATGGGGAGAACATGCAAACTTCACACAGACAATGACCTAAGGCCAGAATTGGACCCATTTCCCTGGCACTGTGAGGCAGCAGTGCTAAGTCATGCCTTATTTTATCTACTGGGCTGTTAAAGCTCCTGGGACTAAAGTGCATATGTTGCATAAATGGTTGAATGTATTCTTATGTCCAATTGGGAAGAATAAGCCATAAAATAGTAGCATTTAATGGAGACCTAGTGTTGTTGGGGTTTGGGATTCTTGCAAAAACAAATCTTGCCTAACATCTGGAAAAGCATGAGACCATTGCTGCAATCATATTGCTCATTTTGTATTAATTTATGCAGCAGTAAAGGTCAGTATTATACTCCTTGCTGCTCATCTATATTTTTGTGACGTCAAACTCACTGGGGCTGAAACAGGTCCATTCCCGAAATGGGTGTAGTGATTGCAGTAAATGTAATGTTGCCTTCTGACAGAGGCAACACTGTACTGTCTGCTCATTTAAATGATTATAGTGTATCACCTAGTGCTAAAAGCTTTTGAGAGGATGCATGTCTCAGGAAGGGCCCAAGTTCATGTGAGGTCAACACCATTCAAAGCTATTACTTTACTTTACTTAAAGCCAATCTGCGTCTCTTAAAGGGAAGATGCATAAAGGACAGAGAGCCTAATCTGCAGGATGGAAGAGACAATAAGAGTATGAATGGAGAGAAAGTGAGCTTCAAGGTTCTCAGACATTGCACCTTAGTTCAAAAGGTGGAGAGAGGGAGAGATGTCCCCCTCCAAGAGTAGTGAATTCATCCTCAAATGCCATATCTTTACACCTAAACCAGTAATCTCGTACGCTATTCAAATCGTCACTCGATAACAACTCATCAATTCCTGCATGTTACTTTAATGGCTGTAGTACATTTTTTGGAGATTTTGTGGCTGTTAACGGTGTTACATAAGACAAGTCCTTCTTTTATACCTAACATTCATTGATTTTAATTTTGTAGGAGGATCATTTAGATCCAAAACATTTTCCCTCCACATATGCTGCCAGGCCTACTCAGTTTATCCAACAATTTTTTTTTGTTTTTACTTCAAAGTTCCACAGTATGTTGCTTCTATTTACTGTTAATATTCACAGCTTTACCTCATCCTCACACTCTTTTTGATTTTGATTTGATTTATTATTGTCACATGTATTATCATTACAGTGAAAAGTATTGTTTCTTGAGCGCTATGCAGTTAAAGCATACCGTTCATAGAGAAGGAAATGAAAGAGTGCAGAATGTAGTGTTATAGTCATAGCTAGGGCGTAGAGAAAAATCAACTTAATGCAAGGGAGTCATTCAAAAGCCTGATGGCAGAGGGAAGAAGCTGTTCTTGAGTCGGTTGGCACGTGACCTCAGATTTTTGTATCTCTTTCTCAACGGAAGAAAGTAGAAGAGAGAATATCCAAGGTATGTGGGGTTCTTAGCTGCTTTACCAAAGCAGCGGGAAGTGTAGACAGAGTAAATGGATGGGAAGCTGGTTTGCTTGATGGATTGGGCTGCATTCATGATCTTTTGTAATTCCTTGCAGTGTTGGGCAGAGCAGAAGCCATACCCAGCTGTGATACAACCAGAAAGAAGCTTTCTATGGTGCATCTGTAAAAGTTGGTGAGAGTCGTAGCTGACATGCCATATTTCCTTAGTCTTCTGAGAAATTAGAGGCTTTGGTGGGCTTTCTTAACTATAGTGTCGGCATGGGGGGACCAGGACACCGAAAAACATGAAGCTCTCAACCATTTCTACTTTGTCCCCATTGACGTAGACAGGGAATGTTCTCCTCTATGCTTGTTAAAGTAGATGACAATCTCCTTCATTTTGCTGACATTGAGGGAGAGATTATTGTTGTCGCACCAGTTCACCAAATTCTCTATGTCATTCCTGTACTCTGTCTCTTCATTGTTTGAGATCCAACCCACTGCAGTGGTGGCGTCAGCAAACTTGAAAATCAAGTTGGAAGGGAATTTGGCCACACAGTCATAGGTGTATAACAAGTATAGTAGGGGCTGAGAACACAGCCTTGTGGGGCACCGGTGTTAAGGATGATCGTGGAGGAGATTTTGTTGCCAATCTTTACTAATTGTGGTCTGTAGGTTAAGAAGTTCAGGATCTTATCGCAGAGGGCTATCACTTAGCACTACTACAAGCTTCAAACGCACATCTCCTGCTTGTACACACTGCCAGCGATTCAACTATTTGATACACACTGCCAGCGATTCAACTATTTGATACACAGCTCAAACAGATTGCACCACACTCACTACACACTCTCATTACATTATAGATGCAGCATAATTGAAGACAACAACACCTAACTGAGGAAATAGTGGATAGTAGAATGCGGCCATTATTAAGGCAAGAGCCAGCAGCAAGGTTAAAACCATGAAAGATGATATTATTCTCACAGCTCATCCTCTTTCTCACTTCCTCGTCATCTCACACCTCTTCTGATTTATAAGATGTATATGTTTGCAAACATGCACGTCTTTCTTTACCCCCTCCCCTAACCACAACCTTATCCTTTCTCCTTTCAGAAACCCATGAAGTGCCCTCTAGCCAGGCAATGGTGGAAGAGCAATGGGTGGAATAGCAGGAAGACAATGGTGGTGAAGAAACACCATCACTCACTCTCACCGGTTCAGACAGTGACACTGTGTATACTTCACAGGAAAGATTAAAGGTGGGATCTGCACCTGTAGCCAAACAAGGAACAAAGATATTGCAAGTGGCAATTTCCAGGACGGTGAAGTCATACACAGAAGACTCAAAAGAGGACTTTGATGGGCTTACAGAAGACAGTTGATGGGTATGAGCAGTGAAATGCTTTGTTGATCGGCAGACATGCCAGAGAGCCTGCATGTATTGTCAGTGTTTTTTGCAGGGCTTGAAACTCATCTTCTGTAATGCTGAAGTGGTAACTCCCTGCCTGAGAACATGTGTGGAGTCAAACATGAAGCAGCGTCTGATGGCCAATGCCTCAGTTGCATTGTAGCACGAGCCAAAGCCACCCAATGTCTGTGCATTGCAGTGGTCTTCCTGAGTAAAGTCACACAAGGTCAGTTTGTTACCAAAATAGGTGCAGAGACGCGTGCACCAATGGGCTTATAAAAGTCCAGCAATCTGCACCCCATCACAATTCAGCTGCTACCTAGGAATAGTAGCAATGGCACTCTCCTCTCTCAGAATGACAATATTATCCTCTTGCCACTATCACTCCACCAGTGCCTTTTGCTGTCAACTAGCCAGCCTAGACTGCTGCCACCATGCCAAGGGGGTGCAGTTTGAAGATAAGTGAACCTATAACAACAGCTGGTTCAAATCATCCTGCAAGGTCAACTGCCACCAAAAGTCAGCAAACTTGCATCAACCATGTTTGCAGTGGAGCAATTGTACAGAAAAACTAATACTGGCAAAGGCACACAGATGGCATGCACTCAGAGAATTCACAGCCGACTGGTTGAATTTTATGGAATTTTGAATGGATTGGTTCATAAATTTGGTTTGGAATGTTTTGGGGTGGGTTCATTTCAAGCATTGTTACCATGAGGGCACCACAATGGTCAGTAACAGAAGTAAGCTGCAGGATTGTTGGTATTGTTGGAACTGTGCTTGCATTTACTAGTATGGAAGTCAGCAGAGTCATTCTTGGAAAAACTGTTCAACCATGTTGGTTGACAACTTCTTCTCCTCCTGCTACTTTTCCTTTTCTCTTAGCTGTTTGCCATATACCTGCTGACAGGCAGGCATGTTGTGCATGATAGTGAGGTTGTGCAACATGTAGAGCAACACAAGTCTTGACACCAGCTCCACTAAGTACTGCAGGGTTGCTCCACATTGATTCAGCCAGTGGAAGTATTGATCAAGCATTCATTTTGATTTTATGCGGCAGCATGACTTTCATTAGATTGATGCTGCTCAGATGTGCATGAATTGCATACTTGAATCATGAGCCACGTATTAGTGGATAACCTTTGTTGCCCAAATGTAGGCATTGGAGTAGAGCCACAGAATGTAAGCATGATGATTGCTATTAAGGTACCAGGATGGGAACTGCAAAACATTATGCACTAACTGGAGCATGAAGGAGTGGAATCCTTTTTGATTCATCTCAGAACTGGTATGCAATACTGGAAAAAACAACCTACAAGCAGTCAATGTCACCCTGCATCATGGGGAAGCCTGAAATCCTCATGTAGCCACATGATCAGTTTTATATTGCTCTGGCAAGAGAGAATGAAACATATTCAGTTCACTTTGATTACAGAGACTCCGTGACCTCCCTTAAGCTACAATGGATTGGAAATTGGGAAAAGTTGCAAATTTCACCTGATGTAGCCTGGAAAGAGCCCAATGCACGAAGGTTCATGGTCACAGTGCATTTTGCAGCCACCTGGAATGAAGTTCTAGCCCTGCTCTGAATCAACAGTTCTTGTTACAATAGGTGTGAGATTTCAGTGAACAACTCCTTAGGTGATGCAGAGACATTTGACACACTGATCCTTGATGAGGCTGAGGTAAGAGAATTGCTCCCAAAGGCCTTAGGTGGAGATGGCCTCCTGCTGATTGCCAATGTCTTTCTCCTCCCTTTATGTAATCTCGATTCATCCTCCTTTCCCTGCTCAAGCCAATGGGATCCCAAACTACTGTGCCCAATGATGGAACAAATGGTCGGAGCAGGATCCGTGAAATCAGGAGCAAGTTCATCACCAACTGACACACCACCTCCTGCCAACATCAGTACCTTAAATTGCAGTACCAACCTCCAAACAGTCTACAAACTTAGCAACAGTTGGTACAAAAATATAAACCACAGATACAAAAGTAGCTGATAATCCCTTTAAATAAAATTGGTCGGGGAGGTCCTTACTGATGCAGAATACGTTTTCAGCTGTGTATGGTTAAGAGAGATTAATGCAGTTATCTGAAATGTCATGCTTCAAAATGGCAATTTTGGCACCTAACCAGCATTACATGCTGACCGATGTTATGAACAATCTACTCACTCTTCCCATGCAGGTATTAATACCTTACTGAAAACGGTATTCAGCATGATTGCAGCTGAAGCATGCACATGCTGCGGATGCCATTTTGGAACTTTAACAGCACTGATAGTACATAGAACCTTACAGTGCAGAAACAGGCCCTTCGGCCCATCGAGTCCACACCAAACACAATCCCACCCAGGCCCTATCCCAATATCCCTACACATTTACCCACTAAATCCCTCTGATCTACACATCCCAGGACATTGATAGTGTTGAAAACATGGGCTCTATGCAAACAAATTTTGCCACAGTTAATTTTAACAATATGAATAGAGGAAAAAAAATCCCATTACCAATGGCTAACATCATTTTTATTCCCTATTTGTCTGCCCCTTTCATATTTGCACAGTTAAACAGACTTGGATTGATGCAGGGAGCGCACTTGCAGTGTGAACAGGGAACTACACATGAATGAAAGTTGTAAGAAATAGAAGGACAAAAATTGCGAAAATCTTTGGAAAGGCTCAAAGAACACAACCCATTATCGTTCAGCCTTTGGCAACAAAATACAGGGAGGAGTCTTTGGCAAGCATCATTTTTCCATTACCCTTGAAGAATCAATCCTATTTGTTGTACGGTTGCAGGTAATCAGCATGATTAACGCACTCCATTATTCAGCACCTGTTAAGTTGCTGATCCAATAATTGTTTTCATTTTCATTTCATTTCAAAGTGCATGCAAGTCAAATGATTTTGTGGGGGAATATAATAAGCTTGCAGTTTAAAACACTCGTGTCAAATTTCTGCTGATACCCCAAAGCTTGAGCATAATCCAAGTAATTCTCAATATTTCTTACAGGTATTTTCTAAACACAAAAAAAAATCAGCTTGCGGTTAAGAACAGGCAATGGGCAGACTGTGTAAAGAGAGAAACGGCAATAGGAGAATGAGCATAGAATGAGACTGATACTTCATTCAACTTATACGCAAATATGTCAGAATTGGAGAGGATTTGATCTCGATGGAGTAGAGGAGATTATTGAAATCGGGGTGAAGTCAGAGAGTAATTTGAAAAGAAGGATGAGAATTTTGAAAGGGGGTATTGCTTAACCAAGAGTCAATATAGTTTATAAGGCTAAAAGTTTATTTATCGGTATCACAAGTAGGCTTACATTAACACTGCAATGAAGTTACTGTGAAAATCCCCTGCTATGCTCCGGCAGTTGGTGGGGTACACAGCGGGAGAATTTAGCATGGCCAATGCACCTAAGCAAAATGTCTTTCAGACTGTGGGAGGAAACTGCAGCACCCCGAGAAAACTCATACAGACATGAGGAGGATGTGCAGACTCTGCACAGACAGTGACCCAAACCAGGAATTGAACCTGGGTCGCTGGTGCTCTGAGGCAGCAGTGCCATCATGCCGCCCTTGCTCAGATATATAGAGATGATGGGTGATTGGACGAAAGTTTGGACAGCAGAGTTTTGGATATACTTAGGTTTATCAGGGTTTGAAGCTGGGAAGTTGACCAGTTGAGCCTCATGTAGTCAAAACCTAGAGGTGACAAAGACATGATCAAGGGTCTTAGGAGCAGCTTGGCTGAGGCAGCAGTTGAGTTGGGTCGTGTTACAGAGCTGGAAGTAGGCTGTCTTGGCAATGGCCTGGATAGGTGATCATTTTGGTATCAAATATAACACCATGATAGCGGATGGTCACATTCAGCCTCTGAGAATTGTCAGAGAGATGTAGTTAGAAAGAACAATGGCTTTTGATTTCCCTGCATTTATTTGGAGTCAGTTTCTGCTCACCCACAAGCAGTGTAACAAAGTAGAGACAGTGGAAGGGTGGGCAGAGGTGGTGCTGAAGTAGGGCTGGGTATCAGCAGTGTACATATGGAACCTGACATTGTGGTTCTTCATGACATCATGGGGCAATATGTTGATAAGAAATCTTAATTGAATTGAAATCACAATTTATATTCTCTGCTCTTTCCCTGAAAAATTATGGAATTGCTCACCTTCCTCAATCATCCCCTCCTCCTACAATCTTCAAGTTTTTAAGACCCAAGTTTATTCTCATCTAATCACTGCTTCATGATTTACTTCATTTTCCCCTTTCAGTCTTGGTACTACTCTACATTATAGAGCTAGGTCTCTCACCTTACGATCTCAATTAGAATAAGTGCTGTTCGACTGGAAAGAGCAGTAATTAAAGAACACCTCTAATTTAATTGGAAAGGATTATCATCAACTTTGACACACCTTTGGTTTTCTTCTACATTTTTCTTTAAACATTAAGAGCCAATGGCATCATCAGGAAGACAGTTACTAAATCCAGGAGTATGAGAAGAAGGAACTAAATGATGCACAGCTGAACTTCAGCACCTTGGATTTAATCAGACTGTTTGTTCATTGATGTTAATTTTCTCTTTTCACACAAGTGGAATGAGTAAATCGTTTAGGACAGTATCAACAATAATTTTATCAGGAATCAACACAAGTGTACATGTTAAACAAAGGAAAGGCAAAAAATCCAACATGCATTCAAATTTACGTTCAGCAACAATTAAGGATGGAATGTTCCTAAGCTGGTGGAAGTAGGTTTGGCATTGGGTATATTGCCAAAAATAACGTCAGGTTGGAATCCTGACATGGAGTGCCCTATTCCGCCTTTCCCAGGATCGGACTGGGAAAGCAGCAGGGCATCCCCTTGGCTGAGGTGCAAAGCCAACTGAAGAACTTTGAAAGGCAACTGGGAGAGAATGGGTACACAAATTCCCTCTTCCACCAACAATGCAGGCAAGCCACACTATAACCCAGCAGATTGGAGAAGGCGACTGCACAGAAGAAAGAAATTCCTTAATGAAACTGACAAGCTGCGAAGAGTTGGCACATGGCTAAATCCTGGGAACACCAAAGGGAAGCTCTGCATGGCAGTGGTGGGGGAAAGGGGGAGAACTCCGTAGAGGGATGGAGCTCTGCAAGGGGGAGGAAAAAGGAACAGCTCTGCAAGGGGGAGGCAAGAGGAACAGTTCTGCAGTGGGGGAGGCAAGGGGAAGAGCTCTGCAGTGGGGGAGGCAAGGGGAAGAGCTCTGCAGTGGAGAAGGCAAGGCGAAGAGCTCTGTAGTGGGGAAGAGTTCTGCAATGGGGGGGAGCTCTGCAGACAAGGCGTTGATCGGTGGGGGTTATGCAAAAGGAGGCAGGATGATTAACAGCGGGGTTTCCAATGGGAGGTAATTGGTACGTGGTGGGGTGGGAGACTGGCACCGGAAGGGGGGAATGAAAGGGTATGCAGGGTGAGCTGTGGAGGACATTGAGATAGGGGGACACACTGGGAGGGTCCCAGTGCTGGTGATTTGCATTGCCATTGGGGGAGGGGCTGGGGCAGAATGTTACACTGCCACCAATGATCGGTAAGGGGGGGGCGCAACGTCCATGGTGGGGGACGGGGGGGGGGAAGGTAGCAGGTTTCCTGGGATTTCAGGGTGCCTGTGCAATGGCATCTCAAGCAGTCTGCAGCTGGCTTCACCAATGAGCTTAGGCTCTGCCCTGCCTCCAAACTGGTGAGAATCACACTTTTGTACAAAAAAGTGCGTCATAAGACTGCATTTTCAAACTCACCCAAAAAAAAGGTCTGAAACTATCCCATTTTCTCACTTGTTCGGCAATTAGATTTTTTTTTGATTGTGTCTTATGACTTTAAAGATGTTTCTCTTCTTTTCCTCTCTTGTTCTTTTTTGCCAATTATTTTTAATCTATTATTACTCTGATTACTGTCACACTTGCTACAGAAGGTAGTTTCCCCTTATCATTGTATCAATAATTTTGAATTCCTCTGTTTGAGCTCCTTGTAGTCTTTATTGCTCCATGGAGAACAATCCCGACTTCTACACACTCTCCAGATAATTGAAGTTGCTCAGTCCTGGTATCATTCTGGTAAAACTTCTCTGCACCTTCTACAATGATGTGACCTCTTTCCTAATTGTACACTGTCCATCAGCTAAGGCTAATCAGAAATTTATGAAGGTTCAGCACAAATTCATTGCTTTTGTATTCACTGTCTCTATTTTAAAAGCCAAAAAACCCAGAAACTTTCTTAACAGCCTTCTCAACTTGTTGCTGCCACCTATATTTGTGAATATGTACTCCCAAAGCCCTTTGCTTTTTTTAATGCCTCCAAAATGCAACCATTTAGATTATAGCGTCTTCTTCATGTTTTTTCCCCCAAAGTGCACCACGTCACATTGTTGACATTCTATTGCATCTGCCGTGTGATTGTCCATTTCATTATTCCACCTATATTCTCCTAAACATTGCTTGTATCACATTTTGGAACTGTAGTTCTTCATCTGCAGTGACTGCAGTGTGTTCCATCAGCATGATGCACCACAGCAACTCACCAAAGCTCCTTCCATAGTACTTTCCAAATCTGAGACACCTACCACCAAGGAGGACAGGTGCAACACGTGCATGGTTCCCCTCCAAGCCACACGTCATCCTGACATGGAACTACATCACTGTTCCTTCATTGTTGTTGGATCATAATCCTGGAATTCCCTTCCTAATAGCACTGAATGTCCCTACACTACATGGACTGCAGAATTCAAGGTGACTCACCATCACCTCGGGCAATTAGAGATGGGTAATAAATGCTGGGCTAGCCGGTGATGCTCACATTCATGAAAGAAAAAAATCAAGTGCAGTGTTTTGGGTAGGGCCCTCAACTTTGGGGTCAAATGGGTGTTCTGACACTACACTGTGTCAGAAACAGGCACTGGCATTGACTTTCCCTAAACTGGCTAGAGAGGACAGACAGCATACTCGCTGTAATGGACTCTTAAAGCTGGAGGGTTAAGAGAAGGGTGTTCAGCACAGAGCAAGTTGCAATCTGCCATTGCAAGTAAGGGAGCGACAGGACACCTCCATCTTGAGGCCCCCTTTCAGCAACTTTAAAAATAAAAACAGCATTAAAAACAGACCCAACTATCAAGTCACTGTCATGGAGGAGAAAGCCCTCCACAGAGTGACCTGTGTCTATAACTGTAATGATGCAGAGATGCCAGCGTTGGACTGGGGTAAACACAGTAAGAAGTCTCACAACACCAGGTTAAATCCAACCAGTTTATCTGATCCCACAAGTTTTCGGAAACGGAACACCGAAAACATGTGGGTTTACTATCAAATAAACTGGTTGGATTTAACCTGGTGTTGTGAGACGTCTTACTCTATAACTGTAGCCCGGTAGGATAAAAGGACCTCAAAGTTTGCTGGAATGCTGATCGGTCGGTTAGTTGGCTCTGATTGCCCATAAGCTTGCCTTAGTTGGCTACTTGCTGCTTGCAGATGGGTAGCCCTTTAATCATCAATTCCATCTCCAAGACTATGGTCGAGGAGTGAGATAGTACCAGCAAATTGGTCTGCCACTAAGCAGTGCAAAGTTTCTCGCTCACCTGCCACTGGTCTTATATTCAGGCAAACATTCTGCCATAACTCATTTATATACAAGATAATCAATGATTCCAATAGCTGGATTCTACAGTATACATCCCTCCAGTCAGAAAAATTGATGTTCACCACTATTCCTCAACCAATTTCAAACCCGAGTAAGCACCACCTCTTTAATGGCATGTGCTTTTTCAAATAAGTCTGCTAACAGGAACTTTATCATATGCCTTTTAAAAGTTCATTGCAATACCTTTATCAACCCTCTCTGTTACTTCAATAAAGTTAGCCAGATGCAATTTTCCTTTAATACTTGCTGTCTGTCCTTTCTTAATTCATGCTTCTCCAAGTGAGAATTAATTTTGTCCTTGACAGCAGTTTTCTGTAGCTTCCTCACTGACATTAGACTGAATGGCCTACAGTTATCAGATTTATCCTTCCTTCCTCTCCTGAACAGGGATGTAACATTTGCAATTCTCCTGGCACCACTTCAATATCCAAGGAGGATTGAAAGACTGTGGTGAGAGCTTTTGTTGTCTCCATCTGAGTCTCCCACAGCTATCTCACACACATCCCATCTGGGCTGGGTGGCTTGTTAATTTTGAGTGATGCCAACCTATTTAGCACATCCTTTTCAGCCATTTTTATCCAACTCAAAATCCCAACTCTCTCTTTTCTACTCTGACATTAACTTCATCTTTTTCTTTTGTGAAGACAGGCGCACAGTACCAATTCCACCATGCCCTCCACTTCCATAAGGTTTCCCTTTTGTCTCTCTAATCAGTCCTACCATTCCTTAGTCTATCTCCTTAAGCTTATTTGTTTATAAAATATTTTTGTGTTCTCTTTTAAGTTATCTGCTTATTTTTTCTACTGTCTTTTTTCTCTTCTGATCTCATTTCTCAATTTCTCTCTGCACACTCTGTGTTTCTCCCTGGTTTTTGGACTGTTATTCTGTACCTGACTTTACTATTAATTAAATGTATGGCAGGACAAATTATCACACAGTAATTCATCAAAATTATGGTGTAGAAACATGAATGGTGGTGGCACAATGCTCTTCTATTATTTCCCTGACGAATGTATAAAATAGCAACCTGACAATAGTGATAATAATTTAAAACACTAGATGGAGATCTGGCTCCTACTAATTGAAGCACAGAGCATACACCCACTGTTTATTCTATGGGAGCAGGCACAGGTAAGATACCATTATAAGACACAACAAAATCCATTCTAATTTATTTTGTACAAAGAATGTGTGTGTGTATGTGATGATTTAAATCACTAAAAATTCTGGAAAATATATAAATTATAATAGGGAACAGTATAGTTCCACATATGGCATTAAAATAATTTTTTCTCCTTTTACTAATAAGAATGTTAACATAATACCTTCACATTGTTCTTTAACTCACCTCTTCCTGAGCTCAGAGTCCAAAAGGACTTGCCTCTTCTTAGGAGGAGGGGGTGGAGGAAGTTCCTCTTTCTGCGCTACCGAAATTTTTTCTTTGGTGGTAACCATGGTTACAGTTTCCATTAGCATGGTCTGTGTTAATGACGTCTGAGTTGTGGTGACAGACTGCGACATCTGAGGGAAGTATTAAGACAAGAAGTCACAGACTGCTGGAGTGACTTCAATAGCAATTGTTTAAAGTCTGGAAAGAAAATAGTGAAAGAGACTGCTCCAGTCAGATCTTAATCTGACCTTCACAATGTAACAATGCATGATTCTATCAAACAGAAATATTTAATCCAAATCACCCTATGGGCAAACACTGATTAGAATGAAAAAGAACCCAGCATACAAAATGACATGCCAGTAAATACAGTAATTTAATGGCAAGCTCAAGAATTTTCATTAACACATAAATAAAGAGCATGAGGGCAGCAATGCACACACAAGTCGATCAAACCAGTCCAGCTTATTCCAATTGAGATTCTATAAAGTAAATTCACATTGCAGTCAGGACATGGCATACCTATGTCAGTTCTATGCTGCACATTTCCCCCCTGAACAGCAACCTTCCTAATGAAACCTACAATAAATTTTGCATTCACTGTGTCTAGTGGCAGTTTGTTCCACGCACTCAGAACTCAACAAAAAGTGTTTCAAATCATCTTTGCCTTACAATCAGCTCATCAATGTCAGTTTCGTGTTTATTCTGCTGAAGAACATACAACTTTCAGAAGATTTACGTACACATCTTTAATGTATCGAACATCTCAGGGTACTTCACAGGAAGGTGCAAGAAAAACAAAACCAGCCAAGAAGATTCCTTACTGATTAAAACTCTGTCTATCTCAGCCTCCAACATACTTAGTGACCCAGCCTCTACAGCTGACTGTGGTGAAGAATTCCATAGATTCACTGACTCACAAAAGAAATTCCTCCTCATCTCTATCTTAAATGGGCAACCCCTGACTCAGAGTATGCTCTCTGGTGTTAGACTCTCCCACGAGGGAAAACAACCTTTCAGCCTCTACCCTGTCAAATCCCCTGAGAATCTTTTGTCTCAATAATGTCATCTCTCATTCTTCTGAACTCCAATGAATACAGGTCCAACGTACTCAACTTGTCCTCATCATAGAAACACTCCATACCCAAGATCAACCTAGTGAACCCTCTCGAGACTGACTCCAATGCCAGGATATCTTTCCACAGATAAGGGAATCAGATCAAGCTAGTTTCCTTAATTAATAAACTGTTTCAGCTGCTGCCTATGTAGCTTCCATCTGCCTATTTAGGCCCCAGGATGAAAGTGAGAAGGTAAATAATGCTTGCAGTTAAATGTTAAATGCAAGTAAAAACAATACAAGTTTATTTTAAAATTAAAAGTTATCAATGCCTCACTTTTTTACAGCTATTTTTACAATCCTACTGTCACTATAGAGTTGATTGCTTCTTCAGAGTGTATAGTGGGTAACATTGGGGCAATAAGGAGTGTGTGTGGGGCGTACGTTGGGAGGTCATGAGAGTCAATAAGGATCTTTTGGGGGCATACCTTTGCATTCAGACATGAGGGGCCAAAGGAGTTGTTTGAGGCATAAGGTTGGGTGGGAGGCATGAGGTGACATGAATGGGCATGAAGAGTGTGTGGAAATATGAGGGGTGAAAGCTTAAGTCCTTTCTGTTTCTATTTTAACTGGAGCAAAGCTGGTGGCGGAATCTGCTGGCCCTGCCATTTTCAATACAGTTTCTTGTTGAGTACACCCTTCACCCCTGTGAAACCTGCAGTGAGAGTGCACTGTCGGCAGGACTGGAAAATCCTGCCAGCAAGAACGGCCAGAAAGTTCTGGCCACGGTGTCTTACTATGTATAAACTGGCTGCCACATTATTCAACAATAGTGGTTTGACTTCGTTGGATGTAAATTGATTTTGGAAGTCCTGAGGATATAATAAGGTTCAATATAAATGCAGTTCATTCTTTGCTTCTGTTGACTCTGGCTATTAACCTATGTTGGTTCCCAGTGAAGTAACGTTTAGATTTAAAATTCTCATCTTTGTTTACAAAGCCATCCATGGCCTTTCTCCACTCTATCTCTGTAATCTCCTTTATTCTGCAAGACATCTGCATTCATCTAATTGGGGATGCACATGCCTTCATGTGCATCCCAAATTTTAGTTGCTCCACCACAGGTGATCATGCCTTTATTTGCCTAAGCCTCAAACTCTGGGATACCTTGCTTACACCTCTTTACCTCATTTTCCTCATTTAATATACTCCTTAAAACCTAACACTTTGACCAAGTTTTTGGCCACAAGTCCTTAAATCTCCATTAATGGCTCAATATCTAAATTTGTTTTATAATGCCCCTGTAAAACACCTTGAGATGTGTTATTGTGTTAAATGTACAATATAACTATAAAGTGCTGGTGTTGTAATGAATTCCAATATTCAGTCGAACGAAGTTTAACACTCATATGTTCAGGATTATTTCCCAGCTTCCAGCACCTGCTTCATTTGTAGAAGATTATTTTGATGAGATATTGTAAACTGTTTTTTGTTTCAAACAACATGTCACTTTTTTTCTTGGCCCAGATGAATTGCTGGAAAACACTGGCAAGCATGAAGGCTACAAAAACACATTAATATACACTGGCACACTCATGTGATGCTATCAAAGTACTACTGTTAATATTTAATAACATTGCTTTCTTCTGGACTCATCTTAGCAACTCCAATAAAGATTCTGCAGCTGCTCCTCATTTATTAATATCTATTGGCTTAATCAGAGAACTACATACAAGATTTCTGAAGCAAAATGAAAACTGGAAATGAAACAGCAAAGCAAAAGTAATATCTTTTGTAATACTCTGAAGGGTACTTTCGTGCTTGCATTAAATCTTTCCAAGTGTTCGCTAATCAAGCAACATCAGGCCCCCACCAGCCTGTTTAGCGAACAGGAACAAAAGTCAACCCGCATGTCAAATACTATCACTTAGAGGGTCATCTGTTACCTTATTCCACTTGCAGTTTTTATTATAGATTTGTTTATCTGCTAAACTGCAGAAACCATATGTGACAACTCTGGATGCATCTATAGATGTTTCAAGATAATCCAATTTATAAAGATTATGAATGGCACATTAAGAATGCTACTTGCTTGGTTACCATTTAACTGTAATTTCCCCTGTATATGAGAGGGAGTGGCAAACATGGTTTTATATATAGTAAAATTGTATATCTTTGCTCTAGGGACTGCATTACAGCATTCAAAAATGGCAAATGCAGTTCCTCTAAATAGGTCAAGCACCAAGTACAAAACTTGATTAAAACCATAGCATCAGTACAACAATTGATCAGTCTTAACCACAGTGCATGTGGCAGAGTTTTAATCCTGCAGTCATTTTTTGAAAGACCGTTACCAACCAGCCAATTTTAGGAATCACAAAATAACTGTCAAATTGAAAATAATGCATGAAATCTTCTTAAACACATTTAGGATAGAAAATGGAAAGGCTATTTCATGCAGCTTTGAAGAGATGTCATTACTGATGTCATAGCTGGGGTAGATTTTATTAAAATATGTTTATGTATGTCAAAATGGACTGATACTGACTTGTTGTTTTTGGAAATCATGACACAACAGTTATTTTATAATCTGAAGCTGGCTGTGAGCACAGTTAAGGAAAATAAAAAAAATAGTGAATTTGGTTAATGAAATCTGCAGAGTTCAAATGCATTCTAAATTGAATGCAACTGTGCTTCCGTGAGAAAGCATTTTTTTTAATGTCAGATTCCACCACTCTATTACAGAATGGCCCTTCTATTTATGAATTTGATTTATGGGATGTAAGTCACAAACACAGCCAGTAGAGGTATCTCAAGAAAGTGGAACAATCCTAGTACTCCCAAATAACCAGCAATGTAACCACAAGGCAGTTTCCTTAAAACAAAACTATATATTTGTTTACAAGAATCTCCTATTTATTGTACAACAGCTCTGACGAAGGGTCATCCTGGCTTGAAACGTTAGCTCGAATCTCTCTGCACAGATGCTGTCAGACCTGCTGAAATTTTCCAGTATTTTCTGTTTCTGTATTGTAAAATAACCTTGGTTTAAGATGCACAAACCAGTTCACGGTTCTGTCAGAAGTAAATAACAGATCAGCTATGCATTATTGATCCTCCGTGATTTTCTTTACCCTTTTTTGAGTCTAAAACTGACTTAATATAAATGGAAGCTTTCTGCTGGTCATAAAAAAGATCCAAAGGGAAAAAGGTCCTCTTCATGTTTATGACATTCTCTACATTCCATAGTAAAATGTTATCCTATTGTGGAACACGTCAGGTATGTACAATCAGGAAGTTGGTATAAATAGATCTTTTTCTGGTTAGCAGGATGTGATGAATGGTGTACCATAGGGATCATTGCTGGGACCTCAACTTTTAACAACTGATATAAATTAGTTTGATGAAGGGTGAGGGTAAGAAAATAAATTGTGAAAAATGACGTAAAGAGGGTAGAAAGAGACAAAGATAGGTTAAGTGAGTAGGCAAAAATCAGGCAAATGTGAACATGTCCATTTTGGCAGGAAGAATGAAAGGGAAGCTCATTATCTAAATGGTGAAAGATTGCAAAGCTTTAAGATGCAAATGAATCTGGGTGTCCTATTGCACGAATCACAAAAGAGATACAACAATAACTAGGAAAGCTAATAGAATCTTACAATTTATTGTTGGGGGATCTGGTTACAAAAGAGGAGACTATGCTTCAGCTATATACGGCATTGATGAGACCACCAACAGAAACATCCAACCTCGCCGACAGCTGGGATTCGCCGATGCCAGTGCAGCGAATGGAGTTTTGGCTAAGTGCCACATTCCCCATTCTTGCTGGAAGCGGGATGTGAATGCATGAGATTGGAGAATCCTGCTCCACACCTGCAATGTTGCATATAGTATTGGTCTCCTTATTTAAGAAAATTTATAAATGTGTTAAAAGCAGTTCAGAGAAGGTTTACTAGATTAATATTAGGAATGGGCAGGTTCTCTTACAAGGAAAGTTTGGACAGGTTAGATTTGTATCCATTACAGTTTAGAAGAGTAAAAATGACTTGATTGAAACCTTTAAGATCCTGAAGGGTATTGATAGGGTGGATACGGAGAGGATGTTTCCTCTTCTTGGAGAATCTAGAACAAGGGGTCAATTTTTAAAAATGCAGGGTCACTCATTTCAGACAGAGATGAGAACACTTTTTTTCTCTCAGAGGGTTGTGTGTCTCTGGAACTTTCTTCCTCAAAAGGCAGTAGAAGCAAATTCTTTCAACATTTTTAAGGCAGAGCTAGATAGGTTCTTGATTAATAAGGAGGTGAAGGTCATCAGAGGTAGACAGAAATGTGGGGTTGAGAATTCAAACAAATCAGCCATGATTTTATTGAGTAGTGGAGCAGGCTCAAATGGCTGAATGACCTGTTCCTGCTCCTAACTCATTTGTTACGCACATTTGCTTGTTTACACGTCTGTTTAATGCTGTTAATTCAGACCCCACTAGACTACCACAGGCCCCATTCAGCTCATTCAGATACAAGTCACGGAAATGAATCTTATGATGTCCTAATCATCTACGATCAAAATTCATGACACCTAGGGGAGTAATCAGTTGCAAGGTGTAATATTTGGGTATAAATCAAATTAATTTTATTCTACTGCACAGTCATTTCATAGCTTACACATGTAATTCAAAAAATGGCCTGAAACATAAGATAAAACTTAATAGACTGCTCTGTTAAAGGATTATCACTTACCGTGGTTTACATCATTACTGACAGTTTCCTACAGAACTAGTTCCATCCCATGAGATACCAATGGCTGAAGCAAGGAATAGAACATATAGGCCTAAACTGCATTCTCTGTTATCTAGGTCACACAGAGAGCCCTCTGTATGAACTGCACACAATCTTGGCACACACACACACACACACACACAAAAATACATATTCTAAGCTTTAACATTTTTAAACTCAGCAAAATGGAAATAATAAAACTAAAATAAAGACTTCCGTATATAGAACCTTTCCTGACCACAAGATGACCCAAAACACTTCACTTCTAGTTAAGGGTCTTTGAAGTGTGGTCACATTTGGAGTGTAGAGGTAACGATAGATTGCACAAGGCAAGGCCTGAAACAGCAATATGATAGTACCGTGATATTCATTGTGGGATAAATATTGGCCAGGACAGAGGATTATTTTCCTACTCTTTTTTGTGCAGTATAATGGAATCATTTAGGTCCACCAGGAAGGGCAGTCAGTCTCTGACATCCCACCAGACAGACAGCACCTGTTACAGCACAGCACTGCCTCAGTACTGCACAGATGTGCAACCTGCTAATGCAAATTTGTAAACCATGTGGGAAAGGTAAACTTGGAAATTTACTCTAAATTTAAGAGCAAACGAAGCATATACAGGTTCAAACTTGTAAACAACTACTGGAGGATCAAAAGATCAGGAAGTTCTTCATTCAAAGAGTGAAGTCGTTCGAGTTAAGGTCATCTGGCGTGAAGGAGATATCTTATGAGGAAAAGTTGAACAGGTTGGGCCTATATCCACTGGAATTTAGAAGAATGAGAGATAATCTTAATGAAATAAAAATAAAAATATATTGAGGGAACTTGACAGCTGGATGCCGAAAGGATGTTTCCGCTTATGGGAGAAACTAAAGCTAGAGGACACAAATTTAAATATCTCTCGTTTAAGGTGGAGATGAGGAGATGATTTTCTTTGAGGGTCATTAGTCTGTAAAATCTTCTTTCCCTGAGAGCACTGGAGGCTGGAATATTTTTACGGCTGAATTAAATAGATTCTTGACTGGCAAGGGTGGAGGTAGGAGACAGAAATGTACAGCTGAGTCTAGAATCAGTTCAGCCAAGACCTTATGAAGTGGCGGAGCAGGCACAAGGAACAAAGTGGCCTTCTCCTGCTCCTAATTCATATGTTCCATGTATGTTCATATGAGTGATCAATATATGGAATGGGATTCAGGATGGTGTACCAGAGGCAAAAGCTGTGAGATATTTTCAGCAGCAAAAAATTGAAATAGGGAAGGAGGGACCGTTCGAGTAATTCTGTATGGATGAATTAAGGTAGGCGGAATCGCTGTCCTCCTCTGTAATTATTCTGATATTGTGTAAAGGAGGAGGACACAGTGGGTGAAGTCTCTAACAGTGGCTTTTACAACATTAGTACATTCATGTCAACTCCCAAATTGACACCAAATGGAAAATTTCACTCAGAAAGTCCACAAAAAGAATTATTGTGTGAATTCACAACTCAGGATGGTGTGGTAGGAATTACACTCCCAGATTTTGGATCTGGCACATTGCTGAAGCTGAATAAACTTAACTCTATATCTTTTCTTAAAATTCTTTCATGGGATTTGGCAATCGTTGGCTGGGCCAGCATTTATTGTCCATCCCTAACCACCCTTGAACTGAATGGCTTGCTAGGCCATTTCAAAGGGTATTTATGAACCAACCACATTGCTGTGCATCTGGAGTCACATGTAGACCAGACCTATAATTCTGATAGGCTTTTAAAACAATTGATATCAGTTGTCTTGGTCATCATTACTGAGAGCGTCTATACATTCCAGATGTATCAGTTGAATACATTAGTGGTTTTTGTGACTATCAACAATGATTTCATGGTCACCATTAGACTTTTGATTCCACATTTTTATTGAATTTAAATTTCACCATATGCTGTGGAAGGATTCAAACTTGGGTCCCGTGAGAATTACCCTGGGTCTCTGGATTACTAGTTGAGTGAAAATACCACTATGTCACCACCTCCTCTAGAATGCTTATAACTAAAACTTTGAATAAAAAGTTCCTCACACTTTCATGAGCACAAAACTGTTAAACATACAATTGTTTTTAATGTGGACTAACAGGAAATCTAAAATCATGCCCTCCAGCAAGATTAATGCCCACTGGCAAATTTAATTGGCCAAGTAGAAATAACAACGACCTAAAAAGCTTTTTGGGATGGATAAGCCTGTTTTGCTACTGATCTAAGCTGACAGAACAGCAATAAAAGATGCATATAATGGGTTGATTAGCAGAAGTGACGAATAAAACTGACTCAAGAAACTGAAGAGCAATGGCACGGCTTAGTGTTTACATTCTGTTGACAATCAGTTAATTACCTGCTTGGAGTTGTTCTCCAATTTCTGCACAAGATCATCCCAACGCTGAGCAAATTCCTCCAGCCTTGCCTGTAACTTCTGAGCTACAACCTTATTTTTCAATGTCATGAGGAGATCCTGACAGAGAGCACAAAGTTTATCCATGATCTGTCGTTTCATCTCCAGCTCTCCTTTCAGCATCTGTTGATCAGGAAAAGGAGGAACTAAGAGGGTAACCAACCAAAGTATGGATTACAATACTTGTCAAATATGCAATACCCCATAACTAACTGAGAATATTGCATTTCTTTAGTTTTGCAGTGAACTCTAGTTTCTCATAAGGTGCAAATAATTTAATAAAATTAAAAGGTTGCCATTGAACTTTCCAGTGAAAACTGGATTTATTTTACTTGACAGTTAAGGCAAACTAATAATGCTGACATAGGTACAAAAACTGTCTGAATTCCAGAATACTTCCATGACATTCAAAGTAACTTTTGCCTTTGGTAGTTCGTGCCTATTAACTGCGCTGTTTAGAAAACCGACAGTAAACAAAACGAACACGCTCTTGTCCAAAGCAGCAGGCTTTGCCCCATACCAATCTATCTGCTGACAGGAGCAAACTGTTAAACCTGAGTTCTGAGGCAAAAGAAGTCACAATATTTTTCTCTACTCTCCCAAAGCTCCAGTCTTTACATAATTTAAGGATCCAGAGGCCTATTATATTTTTACCCAAGTGCTCATTCATCATGGGCGGTGAATGCATTCCGGTCCCTGCCAATTAGATGGCTATATTATGGAGCTGCCTTTGACCTAGTTATTCCCCAGTTGGACAAACTGTCCCAGCACCTTTGGCAGTGATGAAATAGCAAGAAGAAGAAAAGTATAAAGATCATCCCATATCTGTGGAGTCAAAATAATGTTACAGAGTATGGGGAGAAGAAAAAGGCCAGAGTGAAACAGGAGTATGGTGCGGCAGTGCTGAGTAACACTAATCAAAAATAAATCTGACAGCTACTCCGGGACATTAACATTTGAGTCTGTGAAAGGCTGTACTAACAATATCCCTCATGATTCAAGATCTGCCTCTCTTATTCAGGAGTAAGAAACCTTTCCTGACTGACCTTTTTGTTTTTTTTTCCCCAAATCAAATCAAGTTTAAGGTTCTTCTCAAGCAAGGTTTATGCCTGAAGCAGCAGCCTGCTTGCACTTTATCAATGGATGCTGTCTGTCCTGCTCACTGTCTCCCATGTTTTCTGAGTTTGAGACTATTTTGCCTTTATTAGGCATCCAAAAACATGAGTAGGCCAATGTACACAACAGATTTCAACATTCTGATCCCCTCCAAAGGTGTCAAATGGAAAGCAGCAGCAACAGAATGGCCATAATACAATGTGGCCGGGCTTGATGGGGAGGAAGTCATGCCCTTGGTGGTTAATCGGTTTGGTGAATCCAGCAGTCCTGGCATTGCCCAAGTGTGATTTAGTGGGTGCTGCTGGGACTGCAGGCAGGCCCAAGAAGAAGGCCCAATGGATCTTGGAGGAAGGCAAGTTCCCCTTGACAAGGAGGGTTTGTGCAGTTTAGGGAGCCAGGCAGGGATGTGAAGGTAGTGTTTTTATCGGTACTATCTTAGGGGAGCTGCCTTTCATGTGCAATGGCCATCCTCTGAAAATAGTACCCCTTCTTTTCCATGCTTTAAAAAAGTTTTCTTTTTAACACACAGCCTGCCCACTCCCGCGAGACTGCTCACACCAACCGTGTTATAGTGTTGGCAATGTATTATCGGGGCTAACTGGCTTGTTATGGTCAACACCTACCTATCTCCCCTGTCATATGGGGGTGAGACTGGGGATGGGCAGGAAACTGCTGGGAATTCCATCTTACTTTACATGCCCTCCTCCAAAAACGCACCCACTTGGGCACTTGAAATCCAGTCCAATTCATTTGTAAACAATACATCTCAAGATCTAATAGATGGATTTCAACAAAACTTGGTAAACAGACAGGCCAAGGCTCAAGGAAGAATTGCTTAATTTTTGGCGAGACTACAGATCCAGATCCTGAAATTTTTTTAAAGGATCCATTAATATTGGCAGATAAGACAAACTGACTCTTTTTTTAAAGAATATTGTTTGAAATGTTGTTGATTCATTTACAATGTTGTAGGATTGTCTCAGCTGCTGTGGAATTTGTCACTGCTGTCAGAGTTTTCAGAGCAATTTGTTGAATGTGGATTGGCCTGAAGCCAAATCAGAACACAGATATTCAATATAATGCTATCTGCATACTTGATAATTAACTGATTACGTTAATGAAAGACTACTTTCAACAGTTATCACACTCACAGCTAGCTTTCTCAAATTAGTGACCATCTCATTCTGGTCTTTGAAACCAGTTGTCTGAACCTTATTCACTGATTCCTCCTTCTCCGTCAGCCATGTATCTAAAAGGCACTGGAACAAACAGGAATGTTTATGTTAATAACATTGATCTTCAAACCAAGGAAGTTAAAATGAAACAGCAATAATTAATAAATCAGACTTGCTTCTAATAGCACATGCAAAACTGTATCAAGCCAGCAATCTTTAACATTTTATTTAAGAAAGCCTTCAAGGAAATGAAGATTCTTTGTGATCAAGTAAAATGGAATATGGTACCAATATATTATATTGAGTAAGCATGTTGAGCTCCAAGAGTGTAACAGTGGTTTGTTACCCACTGATCAGACTTACTAGGTTACTAGGGTGTGGTGTTCAGCAAAAAGAAATCACATTCCTGCTAATTCAGAGAGTATGATTCATATAGTTATAGGAGAAAACTATAGCTCCAGTTTCTATAACCATGTCAAACAAACAATAAATTCCCAGCACTTTAGCTTTATTTATTCCTGAGAAAAGGATTGGAACTATGCACCAGCACAAACCCAGAAGAATTGGGAACTTATTCCAAATATTATAAATTCATAGCGATTCGGCATTGCTGTGCTGTCATGAGAATAGGAACAAATTATATATGACGGCTATATTAATTTGTTTCTCTAAGAAGTGATATGACCAGAGTTCTGAATATCTTTGCACTACTGTCAGCCTATGGCATATGTTTATTTTTTTGTTTGAGCCAAAGGGATAAGGAACAGAATAATCTTGCATTAATACAACACCCCAATCATGTTTCTCAAAAATATCTCAGACAGCTTTATTGATAATGATTAACCGTGAACTGAATTAATTGCAATTATTGGCAAACATGGCCACAATTTAGTATTTAATAAGATGCCAAAAACATCATGGAGACTAATGATCATCTTCTGTGGAGTTGGTTAGTGCGGAAATGTTGTCCATGATGCCAGAAAACTCCCTGCCCTTTTTTAAGTAATGCTGTGGGTGGATGGATGAAAGATTTATCATTCAACTACAATAGGGGTACTGCTTCACCATTCCAATTTGACAGGCATACTGCTCTTCCATTCAAATGTAATAGAGAATGACTTTATTTATTACCATTCTATTGTGATAGGCATACTGCTCTACCATTCGAACGTAATGGGATACTGCTTTACTATTTCATTATGATATGCATACTGCTCTACCAGTCTAATGTAATAGGGATACTACTTAGCCATTGTATTGTGATAGGTATGCTGCTCTACAATTCTAATGAAATAGGTGTACTGCTCTACCGTTCTAATGTATAGGCATACTGCTCAACCATCCTAATGCAATAGGTAAACTGTTCAATTGTCCTAATGTTATATACATACTGCTTTACCATCCTAATGTAACACGGGTACTACCATTCACTCATCGGAGTGATGATCATGGATTGACAGCTGTCTTCCAATTTACTGCCATATAATTGAGAGTCATTACCAGGGGAAAACTAAAAGGTTGTCACATAAAACCTTGTTACATTGTGCTATCATTGGAAACCAGAGTCAGATGGAGCATAGTATTATAGCTACCATAATCAAAAACAGCTTATGGTTAGTGACAGATGTAAGAAGTTGACCGCAGCCAATACGAAGAAATGTGGTCACTTCAAGATGTTTTGACATGAATATTTTACCAGCAATCTACTTCATTGGCAAGTAAGGATGCATATTTGAAAGATAATTGACAGTGTGAGCTACCTGTTCTTCAGTGAAGTACTGCCATTTGAAAAGAATCTCTTGCAATAGTACCCAGCGCTCCTCAGTCCATTTACATATAGCTGCCCATCTCTCTCCAAGAATCTGCAACACAAACAGATTATTAAAGAAAATCATTAGAAAATGAATATTTCATGGTTAAGGTAGTGCCTCAAGTTTAAACAAAATTCAATTACAAATGTCATTAAGGCCTCAGATTTGCTCTGTTGTTATGGCTGAGTCCTCCAAAACTCTTGACAGCACTCCACCAGTGCTGTGTGGCAAATACTCTGCCTTCACCTGGGTCCATCATCACTTAGCTTTCTGTGGAAACATTTAGGAGTCTCATTTAGGGCACAAACTCTGCCCAGCCCTGAAACAAGGTCACTTCCATAACAGAGGAAAGATTGAGGTAAAAAATTCCTGAGGTTCTTTCCAGTTTAAGGAGGCTGAAGAGCCCAGTTATTTGAGGCAAACAGATCTCAAAGGTAAAAATGAATCCCGAAATGTGGTGATAGAAAGGTTTTTGGAATCCAGGCCAAAATCAAGGGTTGGACCGAAAGACAAAAAAGGAGTACTCTTCAGATGCTTTCCTTAAATGTGTCTGCGTAAGAGCTGCTGTTGTCACAATCTATGCTTTCCTAGTAAAAGAGAAAATTGGCATCTCCACCAGCAGCATCTTTTGCCTGCATTTCTCAGGTTTTAGATACACCTAAATCATCACACCCCCACCCCCAACCCCATTCCCCTAAGTACCACCAAAGGCCCATTCAAGTTTCTAGGTGTCCAGATCATCAACAGCATCTTGGTCTCTCCATGCTGACACTATAATTAAGAAAATCCACCACGCCTCTACTTTCTCAGAAGGCTAAGGGAATTTGGCATTTCTGCTATGATCTTCATTAATGCACTACAGAAAGCACCCTTTCTGGATCTATCACAGCTTGGTATGGCTCCTGCTCTAATCAAGACTGCAAGAAACAACAAAGGGCTGTGAATGTAGCCCAGTCTATCACACAAACCAGTCTCCCATCCATTGACTCAGTCTACACTTCCCGCTGCTTTGGAAAAGCAGCCAGCATAATCAAGAACCCCACATACCCCAGACATAGAGAATATGTAGCGACTTATTCAAGAACAGATTCTTCCCTGCTCCTGAAAGGCTTTTGAATCGACCTGCCATATATTACGTTGATCTTTCAGCATTTTTGCTCAATACATTGCTTGCCTGTTTCATTTAGTTAATGGTTTTACATTGGTGGAGTGGAATGTTCTGTAAAAATACTTATCTTTCAAACATGTGATCAGAATGGAACTTGAGTACTTACAACTCTCATTGTCCGTATGCTTTTTATCCAAACTACCATAATCCGTTATATGGGTTTGCATGGAACCCAATTCACTTCTTTACATTTGATAAATTTATATTTTGGAGCTAATTGCTTTTTTTTTGCTGAATGAAGGCTCCACTTTAGTAAATTAAATAACAGTGGAAGCTGAGCAATGATGCGATATGGAAACCAACATTTACTTCATTTCTATGAGATTACAACAGCAATATTACAACGGATATGAAGGGGCAAAGGCACAAGCATTTCAGAATACAGATTTTATTTGATTCAGAAATAAAATTCCACATAAACAAAATAAGCAATGGGAAGAGCAGTTACATACATATCATCAAGCTGATGGCTCTGGTTAGCTAAAGCTGCTCCACCAGCACTGAACTCTTGAGGTAGATATAGGGTGGAACTTTCTCAGAGAAGTTCCAGTGTTGAACATCTTTCCCAGTGATGTAAGTGATGGTAATTGGTGGCATTATGGAGGCCACAACGTAATGCCTGCCAATGGGGAGTTGAGGGGGGTGGTATTCATGGCAGGAGCTGGCTGAAGATTCCTTGGGGTGTATTGCACAGGTGCCCCGATCTCCTAGTATACTGCCAGGTTACCAAGCTGGCAGTGCCAGGTTTGCACTGCCCAGCCCTGTCCCAACCACCCAGGGAACTACAATAGCCTCCAGTCCCACCAGTGAGGCCATCACATCTGGTTCCCATTGTTTTCTTCGCTGGTGAAGACCTCGACTGGCGAGATGGGAAAGGTAAATGAGCCCAGACAATTGTGTCCTGGGCTCATTAATGACACGCGAAGCAAGGCTGATTTCACCCACAGAATGGGTTGACAGTAGTAGGAGGTGAAAAATCAGGTGCGAACCCAATTTTTTGCTTTTCACCCATATTTCCTGTCCTGGTAATGCAGTGCAGCAGGATGGGAAAATCTCGTCCATATGAAGCTTTCATCAACTCAATCCAATAACAAAAGAGGAAAAGTTCCCATTCCAAAAAAAACCTCCCTCACAGCTCAGCTACTTCGGAGAGAAAACTTTCCCAGTTGAACTCAGCTAAAGCTAATGGATTTAAAAAAACCCAGCCAGATACGTAATTCTGATCCAAAGTCAACCTGTTGGAAAATATAAGACTCTCAAAAAAGATTGAGCGACCTCAGCCATATTTCACAGTTGAATAGTTTGCTAATATTGTACATGCCAACTCATCAATGTTTCATCCCGGCATTCAGCATTTACGAAGTTTAGTCTAAGAGCTACATTTACACTCTGGGTTGGTGGTTTGAAGTTGGGGTGGAGAATAGGTAAACTCCAGTGGGCACTGTGCCAACCACCTCCTGCCCCTGTGCCTCCTCAATTATATGCGCGGTGGGGGATCACACCCATAGGCCGATTGAAGACTGAAAGATCTTCTCCTTCTCAAAGTCTCCCTAGAATATCTTGCAGTTCCTTTCTGCGCATGTGAAAAGCTTATGTGTGTGCACTATCGTGTTTGTCTCACACTAGTTCATAATTGGCACTGATTGGCCAGTGGTAATTAATAGCCATTTAAGGGTCTCATCCTACTGCTATGGGTATGTTAGCCATGATGCGGGTATGCCGGCGTTGGACTGGTGTAAACACAGTAAAAAGTCTGACAACACCAGGTTTTAGTCCAACCTATTTATTTGATAATATACTCGCAAGCTTTTGGGTTAGCCCCTTCGTCAGGTGACCTTCGTTAAGTTGATTGTCTATGTTCAATATTCCCTTAATGTTAGGAAGATTAGCACTGTAAATATGTGGGGTCACTGGGAATGTCTTTCAGTGGGACTGTTGTCAGTGTAGGCTTGATGGACTGAATGGCCCCTTTCTGCACTGTAAAGATTCTATGACCCTTTGAAAAGGAGGGAGTTAGGGCACTTTAAGGACTTAGATGGGAACAATAATTTTCTTGTCAGGAGTGTGCCAGCAGGTTCAAAGTCACCAGCATTTCAAGAAGGTATTTCATAGGATGTGAGTCTAAGTAACACAATTAGCAGGGTAGACAGGCCAGACGAATACATTGTTCTATTAATAGGAAATACTTTGGGTAGCCAATTGCACCATCCAGGGAAGACATACATATTTTAGAACTAACAAAAGTTGAAGAGACAAACAGCCAAATACAAAGAGAAAATCTTCAAAGCAAAACAATGGTATAACTGGCCACCTTTTCATTGAGGCAGGAGGCAGATTTCATCTTTAGCAGCCTGAGGGGCAAATTTTCCACCTAGCAGCATGTAAGCTGGTTTTAATTAGCCAGAGGCAAGAGTGCAGAAGCCTTCGTGGATTCACTGAACCAAGAAATGTTCTCCAGCAAAACTATCCAACCCTATACAGTACGGTAACTATAAGCTACCTTTTAATTGTAGATTTATTGAATTGATATTTTTTGGTAAGAGGGAAGTCCTGAAAGAGTTCAGGACTTGTAAATGCAGTTTGAAACAGAAAGGGTAATTTTTACTTAACTTGTGTGGGTATGTTTAGTAGCTTCTTATATGTAATGGTCTTGGATCATTATAGTCCTGTTCATATCCTTATGACTTTTCTTTATTGTAATAAATATTTTTTACTAGATGTTATACTATGACTGGGCTCATTATTATTCCCACAGGGTCTGATATGTGGCTCCTCAAACCAGTGTGCCTATTACATCAGAATGACGAGTTGGGTGCCAAATATTGAAAGTCTCGGAAAACATGAATCTTGCCAGTGAGATCTCATTTTCCAATTATCCTCACCCTCCTGCCAGTGACATGACAAAATTCCTGCCCCTGGAAGGTTGACAATACCATTTAAATACATTTCTACTTAAGGAGCTCCCTGACATATTGTCCCTTCACATTTGGTATTCCTGTGATGTTCGTGAGATTTACAACTGTTCTCTATAAAATGGAAACCAGGTGAAGGACATCTGCAGGGGCTGCTGGGTAATTATAGCCCTTCGGGGTGAGAGGGACATTACATAGCAGCACCCTAGCACTGCCCTTGGCACCATGCCCTGGCAGTAGGCTGTGCTGGGTGACCCTCTGGGCAACTCCATGGGGTGACATGGGGAAGGTCCTTATCGGTTGGGAAAAGTCCCCTTGTGCATGAGCTGGGGAAGGTGGGCAGTGTTTCCCTTTGTGCATGTGGGAGGGATTTTCTTATGCATTTGCTGGGAGGGCAGAGAGATTCCCCATTTCCATGGTGGGGGTTGGGGTTGGTGGGGGGGGGGGGCGTTGGAGGCAGGGAGACAGAGAGAGAAGGCGGTCTCTACGTGCGCATGGGGTGTTTTATGTGTTGTCCATTGGCGATCAGGGCACCCTTAAAAATCGGGATTTAATCTTGGGATTCCTGGCTGCTGACTTTTTCCAACCCTACCCCTTCAGCGTGACAGTGTAGGTCACGCCTCCAGATCATTTAGAGTTATTGAGGTTTATAGCAATGGAAACAGGCCCATCGGCCCAACTTGTCCATGCTGTCCTTTTTTTTTAAACCCATAAGCCTATTGCCCGCATTTGGTCCATATCTTTCTATATCCATCTTACCCATGTAAGTTTCTGTGAAGTGCTGGATTATCTCAGAGAAAAGCTGGCTGTGCAGCCTGCAAGCTGTACACTAGTTTTCTCACCTCAGTCAGCATCCTATACAGAGAGTGGAAAATTCCACCCATTATGTACTACCTAACACTTGAAAACATAAAATTTACATTGACGGCGATCAGTTGACAAATATTATTCTACTTGGCAACCTTTTATTTCACATCTTATGTAATTAGCAGTTTTCCCATCTGTCCCTTGGATGGCAGGTTGGCATTCATTTTTAATATACATTATAGCTTTCTTCACATTATGTCACCAATAGTAAACCTTCCAGTTCCTTTTTCAAATCTTTTCTCTCTTCTCTTTCTCTTTGTGTATTTGTATATTCTTATTTGAGTTTACAGGTATGTGAGGGATGTTGGAGAAGAGTGGGGGAATAGGATGGTGTTGAATTAACATTGAAATAATGGGAAAAAATCAGTGACTCTATTTTCTTTCTCTGTCATTATGTTTCTCTGTAAACAAAGCTTTTTTTAAAAAGAAGGAATCTGCAATAGAAAAGTGGTTTAGCCTTTGGCCATGGCATATGGTCTGCTCAAATTTAGCTTGATCTAACATCACTGGAAAAATGAAGAACCTGGTAACACCAAAATTAATCTGAATTAATATGAATGGTAACCATTTTAGCCTTTTGCTACTCATGTACAATTATTAAACTTGCTTTAAGTAGTTCAGTCAACACCAAAATAAAGGCTGTGAATGAGTCCAGTGAAATATTCTGCAGATGACAGCAATTTATCGCGGAAGCTGGAAATCCGCATCAAATTCTGATGAAAGGTCATCAACCTGAAACTTGGACAGAATTTTCCTGGTCCCATGCTGGTGGAAGTGGAGGCAAATTGCAGGGGGGTGTCCAGGAAGCTGCATTCAGATAGCTCCTTAGCACACTTCCAAAGAACTTCCGCCATGGGAAACATTTTCCAGGGTGGTCTGGCATGTGGATCAACTGCCTGCTGCAAGGTGCAAACAGACAATGTAATCAGTAGATGACTACCTGCATTGCCTGCTATGGCAGTGAGCTATACTACTCAAGAATTCTCCAGCGTCAGTTCTTGAAATGTGTAATACCAATGTTAGTAGTTCACATTCTGCCAACATTTACTAAAATGAGCCAGTATGTCAGTACTTCCAGAACAAAATCAGGACAATACCACATGATCTGTTCTTCTCAAGGACATCCTACAGCATCTCTTTTGAGCAAGCATGAAGTTTGTGCACAGGCACAATCCCATCTGTTTCATACCAGCTCGTGAATGGCACTTAGTGGCCGGGGGAATATGAAAAACAGCTCTCTACACTGACCTTGTACATACCAACTGTCAGCTTTTCACACCTACAGATGACATTCACAGAGGTGCGTTAGCATTCGCTGTCAAAATAACTAGCTCACAGTGAAATGGCACCAAGTGACATACAAGGACTTCAAACCTTCTGGGAGACATACTGTTGAAGTATTCAAGTAAATTATGCTGGAATGACTAAAGAATATAATGTATGTCAAAGGGAGATGGGCAACACAGTCTGAAGTAATATACAGGAATGAAGTAAAATATACAACAATCAAGGAATGAATGTATGCATGTCAACCCGAGGCTTTTGCATATTGCTTTGAGTGGCACTGGTGAGATGGGGGGATTGATAATTAATTATTTTATAGAACAGCAACAGGTACCACTGATTCATTCCAAAGCTGCCTTCATGGGTTTACTAAGCTACATTCTATTTGAACATAAAGTTTATTTCTTTATTCATTAATCGAAAGAACACGTACATTCACACTGCAATGAAGTTTCTGTGAAAATCTCCTCTTCACCGCACTCCGGCGCCTGTTTAGGTACACTGAGGGAGCATTTATAATGGCCAATCCAGCTAACCTGCACATCTTTGGACTGTGGGAGGAAACCGGAGCACCCAGAAGAAACCAACGCAGTCACGGGAAGAATGTGCAAACTCCACACAGATAGTGACCTGAGACCGGAATCGAACCCAGGTCCCTGGTGCTGTGAGGCAGCAGTGCTAACCACTGTGCCACCTATATATCTCATGGGTTTTTCAGATATTTAAGGCTTCTATCCACTCAGCAAGATGTTATAAACTTTCATTCCATTGCAGAAATTTTTTTTTATCTTTTAGGGCAAACCAAATAAATGGATTCAGGGACAAAACAAAAGGGGCAGCCGCCCAAAAGGAGGGGAGCAGCCCGAACAGAACAGAAGTACAAAGGAAACTTAAAACATCAAATCATAATGTGATTATCGGGGTCTATAATGCCCACCAGTCCCTGCAGTGCCCAACAGGGGCGGAAGACGTCAACTGTGCCTGTAGACACCATATGCTCCCTCTCCAGAGGCACCTGGCCACAAACATAGCCGCGGTAGAGGAGCAGATAGTCAGGATGGACAATCCCATCGATCGTCTGCTGCCTGGATCTGTTAATGGGTTCAGTGATGTCAGTTGTTTCCGTAAAAGGATCTCAGATGTTAATTGAATCAATTAAAATTAAGTATGTACATGTGGAGTGCAGTATTTGTATGGTTACTTTAACTTGTATAAAAGAGACACTTACTGACACAAGTGGAACGAAGAGATATAAAACTGTAATATTTCAGCCTGTGAATAAATCTATCCCAAAACTGGCTTTGGATTTTTCCTTCATGGGGTGGCTCAGTGACACAGTGGTTAGCACAGCTGCCTCACAGCTCCAGGGATTGAGTTCAATTCTGGCCTTGGGTGACTGTCTGTCTGGAGTTTGCACATTCTCCTTGTGACCACGTGGGTTTACTCTGGGTGCTCTGGTTTCCTCCCACAGTCTAAAGATGTGACGGTTAGTTGGATTAGACAAGATAAATTGCCCCTTAGTTTTTTTTTATTGATTCGTGGGATATGGGCATCACTGGCTGGCCAGCATTTATTTCCCATCCCAAGTTGCACTTGTAGCTTGCTAGGTCATTTCAGAGGGAAGTTGAGTGTCAACTGCATTGTTATGGCCTGGAGTCGCATGTAGGCCAGACCAGGTAAGTAAGGACAGCAGATTTCCTTCCCTGAAGGACATTAGTGAACCAGATGGGTCTTTCTGACAATTGACAATGGTTTCATGGTTATCAGCAGACTCTTAATACCAGGTTTCTTTTCACTGAATTCAAATTTCACCATCTGCCGTGGTGGAATTCGAACCTGGGTTCTCAGAACATTAACTGAGTTTCTGGATTAATAGTTGAGCAATAATACCACTAGGCCATCATCTCCCCAGTGACCCCTTAGTGTCCATTATGTGTCAGTAAAATGCGATTGGCCATGATAGATGTGTGGGATCACACGGATAAGACAGGGGAGAGGGCCTAAGTAGGATGCACTGTCAGTGAGTTGGTGCAGACTCAATGGGCCAAATGGCCTCTTCTGCACTACAAGGATTCAATGATCCTAATTAGCTGTCTAGGTACAACACCAGAACTCAAATCCCAGTGCTAACTGAAACATTGCCCAATATTAACTTATATAACACTGCCTAAGAGATGAAACAATGGTTCCACTTGCTACAAAGTACACATGCCTCCATGTGCACTTGTCCATTTTTTTGATGAGCACAACTGATGAACAAGATAAAGCAAGATCGATAACTAAACTATAAAATAAAACAGCTTCTAGAATACAAGTAACTGAACAGAAGTAGAAACTTTCATCAACAAAATTCCAAATATTTTAAACATTTCCCATAATGCTACCCAGAATAGCAAAACATGTTTTATTCCAAATAACTGATCAAATATGCTTTCTTTCATCTTGTTTCCTTGTGGATCAGTGGTCATTTTATCTGAAGTATCAGATTTGCATTTTTGTAGCCCTTTTTAGACCCTAAACATATCTTTGTTTTCTCAACTTTTTGTTAAGTTTGGATCCAAGAATCAAAATCTTGGCTGCTCCTGACAACTACCTCTGCTGGGCTCAAATGAACTAAGTCATCTTAACCCAATTAGCTGCAAATGATGATGGGCTAACTACCTAATTTTCATTGGTTAAAGGAGCAAAATGCATCTTATTCGTACAGAGAAATATGAGGCACGCTGTGATTATGTATGATTACATAAGTTTCAGATGAAATTACTTTTATGAATTTTCTGTAACATTTTAAATCTCATGCCTTATGTAACCCTCCAGACAAGCAGACTGAAAACTGTTAATGCATGGCTAAAACTTGGACTTTATCTGAGACCTGTACTCTGGCTCCAGGATCTTCATAAAGTTAGACTGTAAAATCAGTAAATCTAATTTCCTCATAAGGAAAGTAACAGCAGTTTTTTTTTTCCATTTGTGATGATACTATTCTGTTTTGCTATATTTTCTGTTTCAAATGGGGTTGCTTTAAGAGACAGCATTTTGTTACAAGAGTCAAGTTGTCTCGTAAACATGCAGCAGATACTAAGAATGCAGACCAAGGATTGACTTTAGCTAGGAATGTGTTACTTTGTAGAGTCAATGGACCTTTTGTTTATTTAGGTTTTCCTGGGATTTTAGATAAAGCATACATAGTCCTGTTGTTAATAGGAGAAGCTAAACTTGAAAGGGAAGAAATACTGTTTCAGTTTGATATTAAAAAACAAGTAGATTGCTGCCTGGACTTCCAGAAGGCAGCAGTGGCTCTCTTTCTCTCTTTGAAAATACTTCTCAGAGCTCCAGAACTGGTAACCTAGGTCACAGCAAGTATGCCTAGGCTTTGCTTACTAATTTTAAGGAGGGAGTTTAAATCTATAAGACAAATATTGCTCGAATTGGAACTCATTGTGATAGGTTAGCAGTTAAGACTTGTAACTTGTCTTGTTTAGGTATTGTTCAATTGTTAATTCATTTGTTATAGTTAAACTATGTTACGTAAAGTTTGTTTTGAAAGAAGTTTCCTTGTTTGTTAATAGAACCATGCCTGGAGTGAAACATCTTATCCCCACACTAATGCCAAAATATAAAACATGTCGGGGTTCTAGTCTGGCTTCATAACATACCTTGGTGTTTCTGATCTGGTATTCTAATTGACTATGTTACGAAATATTTAAAATGATGTCTTTATCAATGAATTGGATGTCACTGTAAAGGATATTCTCTCTTTGCTTTGGGCATTTCCAAAAATATTCTCCTGATCTAGTAACAGAAGGTACTATCTTGTTTATAGACTCTCTTGGAGATCTAGTGTGTATTGTAAACAATGAAATAAGTAGTGTGCATAGTGGTGGATGTCTTGGCACACAAAAATATATCTTTTCCACTGTATATCAATTGTGTTTAATTATAAATAAGTGGAGGACATTAACTGGGGTCTCACTTGAACAGACATAAGGAGCCACTTACTCAAACTAGGGTGCAATTAAGTTAGAAGCACATGCTTACAATATTTCACACTAAATAAATATTAGATTGGCTCCAATAATATCCTTCACCAATGTAATAGGGAACCTCAAAGGCAATGGGTAGTCACTTCAATTGTTTATTCATATTGGCATCTAACCTGCCAGTAGACAATTATTTAAGAACAAGATACGGGGAAAGGCATTTTAATATTTCCAGGCTTCCATCAACTATAACAAGATCTTAGTGTTGGCTATGAGTGTGGCATTTTGGACGCGCATCATTGGTTCACAATTTATAAAAGCACAATAGAAGGCATTCTTCTTGTCTTGTGAAAAATTCAGCTCCACTTATTATTTAACTAATTACATGATTTAGCTATGGTACCTGCATACATTAGACCTGCTGTGTTGTACTCATTATACCTTTTGAGGGTATAACAATCGAGGATAATTGTAATATGCAATCCTTTCAGAATAACTTATTTTTATTTCAATGGCAAAATCAAAAAAGGCTTCAAGATACTGAAAAACTATTTTTTAAAAGTTACAAAAAAACTCAATTTCCTCAGCCCCTTAGGAAATAAGGCTCACACTTCCAATGCCTTAGAATCGTTGTCAAAGATTTCTAATCCACTACTATAACAAGAAGTACACGTTTTTATACATTTTTGATGCACTTTCCATGATGGAAAATCGGACAGCCCAAAATTACAAAAAATATTTTGTCACACTGAACTCTAAGGGCCCAATTTTACTATTTTCATTCGAAGTACTGAATCTGGGTGTAATGCAGATCCGACTTGAAGATTTGCTTTCAGGCGTCCCCATACGCTCTCTGCCATCTCCAGTCCCATTCGCACTGTGGGCAGGGCTCAGCGCGGCCAAAATGATCAGCGCTCTGAACCTCGCATGTGCACTTGGAAAAAAAATTGAAAAAGCGCATCTGTGTCAGATCGCTCACTGGCCGGAGAAAGCGGCCCAAGAGCGACAAGCGGGAGCGATGGTACACGCACACATCGCTGACCCCTTTATCCCCTCCACTACCTGCACACATCACTGTTCCCCCTTATCCACCCCCCCCCCACTACCCATACACATCACTGTCCCCCTTATCCACCCCCCCCCCCACCCACATGCATCGCTTTTCTCCTTATCCACTTCCCCCACTACTCTCACACATCACTGCCCCCCCTTTATTCACCCTCCCACTACCCACATACATCACTGCCCCCCTTTCCACCCCCCCCACTACCCACACACATCACTGTCCGCCTTAAAAATGCATCCCCCCCTTCCCCCCATTACTCAGGCTAATCACCACCCCTGCCCCCTCCTCCTCCCCCACCGATCGCCCGCAGTGTGGCAACGGACCCCCCGGCCCGCCTTCCCCTTCCCCATCAGAGGTCCGTCTGCGCTCCCCCTCCGCCAGAGATCCATCTGCCCCACCCCCCCCACCCACCCAAGATACATCTTACCCGTCTCACTCCTCCACCTCCGACAACGATCTAGCCTTACTCATTCCCCTCCCAGAGAATGGCCTGGCCTCACTCACCAACGCCTCCCCCCCCGCCCCCAGACAACGATCTGGCCTCAATCATTTCCAAACCACCCCCCCCCCCCCCCTCCCCATCTGCCAAAGAATGGTCTGGCCTCACTCACCCGCTCCAAAACAGAGGAATATCTGACCTGCCTTCTCCTCCCTACCTCCCTACACCCCCTCCCCCCTGCCGCCCAAGACAACGATCTGGCCTCACTCCCCCAACTCCAACAAGAGAATGATCTGACTTGCCTCCCCCCTCCCCCCCACCACTGATCTGAGTCAGGGAGCCATTGGAAGCTCTGAATGCGCTGTTCAGCAGCTGGAACACCCAGTTCAGATTTTTATTTAGTAGGCCCATTACGGCATGATTCTGGATTGGCAAACACGGTGGTAAAGGAGGAAAATGCTGATAAAGTTGGGCGGGCAGTTTATTAATTCAATTTAAATGCATGCAAATTTTGGGTGCAGAGCGGATCACCCACATTCCCAGGTTTTGGTAAAGTGGCAATCTGCATGGACGCGGGTGCGGATTACGTTAATGGCCTCACACCCGACTTTACCATGTTTTCGCGCCTGAAAACAGGCACGCGCAATGGTAACATCCGGCTCCAAGTTTAATCACACATTTCCATATTCAAAACAAGGCTTTTGGAGTTCAATTTTCAAAGAAAATCAAGTTGATTTAATAGTTATCCCCAAATACATGAATCTTGTTTTCTTAACTCAATCGCCATAATGCAGTAATCCTGGTTAGAGGCTTAAATTCAGGGCTATTCTCAATTTGTCATTTTTTCTTCTTTCTGGGATGGCATATATTAACATTTAGGGCCTTTGTTTACACTTGAAGATGGTCACATGGGTGAAGTACCAGGATAAGCCTGTATTGATGGAGTTGAATTACAGTCTTAGTCTTAACCTTCAAAAGAACCAGGGACAAACATTACAACTAATTGTGCACTTGCTGTTACTGATGACTTTTTGGGGTAATTTTCTTCTTTACCAACTTGATTTCAATGGAAATTAAGATCATGCAAGGTTCAATAACAGGCAATCGATGAGTTGCAAAGTGGCAAAGATGACAATTGTCCCCTTCATTCACAGTGTCTGCACTGAACAACAAAACTGCTCAGGCAACATCAGCTACTAAGCCATCAGCGGGCAGGTGCACTGAAAATCAAACTGGTCTTTGTTGTTTCCGTTTTGCATGTCAACTGCACGGTATCAAGGTCAGAATATCAATCTGTAATAGGCACTGCATCATTCCTAACATCTACTATGAGCACATTATAAAATAGGACAGGAGAAGAAAGCAAATCATGTCACCCAAGCTAGCCTTTCTCCCAGTTCCACCTCTATGCTACCATGCCGCTCTGTGGGTGGCACGGTAGCACAGTGGTTAGCACTGCTGCTTCACAGCTCCAGGGACTTGGGTTCGATTCCTGCCTGGGTCACTGTCTGTGTGGAGTTTGCTCATTCTCCTTGTGTCTGCATGGGTTTCCTCTGGGTGCTCCGGTTTCCTCCCACAGTCCAAAGATGTGTGGGTTAGGTTGATTGGCCATGCTAAAATTGCACTTAGTGTCCTGAGATGCATAGGTTAGAGAGATTAGTGGGTAAATATATAGGGCTATGGGGATAAAGCCTGGCTGGATTTGTGGTTGGTGCAGACTCAATGGGCCGAATAGTCTCTTTCTGTATTGTAGAGATTCTACTCTATTCTCTTTTAAGGATGTCAGATTGTGTGTGTGGTGGGGTTGAAGAGGTGGGGCCAGACTGGTGGTGGCAGGCTAGAAAATACACATGCACTTAGGAAAATAAATGGAAATTCCCTTGGGATTTGAACAGGAGGTTTTTTCTTCTCTCCTTAATTCCACAAGACATTTAGCATGAAAGTCCTGTGAAGATTCTCAACATTTTCATAAATATAGAGCTCATACCAATATAAATAAAGGAGAAAAATAAATGTTACTTTAACAACAAAGTGTTCCTGCAGCTTGGAATTAAGAAGAATCGTGAGTTAAACTAACCACGCACATTTTTATATGTTTTAAGCAACCAGCAAACTGGTATTTTCCTAATTATTTTGGTTGAATTATTTGTCACATTCCTCAGTAAGCATTAATACAGGCACATATTGAATGAGGAATTACGATCTTGTATTCAGTACAAAATATGATCTGGCACACACTAAAGATATGTGAATTATTTTATGGATGAGTGAACATTCTTTCATAAACAAAAAATCTATCTGCCTAACAGATAATAACAAATCAAAAATTGGTTTAATAAATTGATAGGGAAATTGAGTCGACCAGATATAACTACAATCTCAATTTTTACACCTTCAGCACGACAAAGTCAAAATTTGACTAAACAATGCCCTGCGGTAATTTCAAAACTTGACTGGAGCTTTATAATGTTGCAAGAATACTTAAGAACAAGAAAAGCTAGTCAGTTGAATGAGCTCATCTTCTTTGGTTCAACCAAGCCTATGTACAAGCCTTCTCAGCATGCCCCTCAATCCTTTGGGAAGAAACTAACTAGAGTTTGTCAAAGTGTTAATTCTGGTCAGAAAAAATGGTATGAATCCCACTGGCCTCTTTAACTATTTTTTTTCTCTTGACGTGATTCACACCGCATTCACGGCAGCTTCCCGCTGATTTGCTTGCCCCAGGGTAACTTATTCTCTGCGATCCATGGGGAACTCCATATTAATGCCTCCTCCAGCACTTCTTCCAAGTCCATTGGAGGGGGTGGTTGCCAGGAAGGCAGCACCATGAATCTCTGAGGGAGCCCTGACCAAAGTCTTGGATGTTGTGTCCTCGATCTACAGTTGTGTAGATGTCCCTCCAGTAGGGTGACCAACCCCACCTGGGAGGCAGTGGCAGCTTCAGTCAGTGCCAGTTCACTGCAGAAGAGGACAGAGCAGCAGTGCCATAAGAAAAATAATGACGTTCTTCGAGTGGTCAGGGTATGCCTCCCTCCTCCAGTCTCCTGATGCATCCCCTCACACACCTCTTGCATCTCCAGGTCAATCTTTCACCCAGCCACCCTGTGAGTTGCCAACACCCATCATGTGGCTCTCTCCCCCAATCCCCATGTTTTTCCCCAGTAACCACTCAGCTCCTCACATTCCTGTTCCCACTCAAGTCCCATGCATGCCACATCTTTTCACTGATATGGAGATGCCTGCGTTGGACTGGGGTAAACACAGTAAGAAGTCTGACAACACCAGGTTTAAGTCCAACCAATTTATTTGACAGTTTGACCAGCACCTGAATCCTGACAGGGTACTTCAAAAATAGTCCCTATTATGACATTGAATGGGTTGGTTGATAATAGGCATCACCATCATTCCTTGTATAAGGGTACGTATTAATGTCCTTCGTATAATGTTGAAACTTGTATGAGTTTTGCATCTCAATGCTTGGGGCCAAGAGTTTAAAAGGGTTAGGAGCTGGGCTCCAATCAGTGACACTGATTCGTCATAGCTGTGGGATTAATGGAAAGACTGATTAGTCAGGGAAGGGTGAGGTTGTTGTTCTGACAATTGGCTTTTTCTTATGGCTCATTAAATGTTGCTAATTTGTGAGAAGACTGCAATTAGCATGTCAAGCAGATCCCTAGAGGACACCCTTATTTTCTCAGGTCACGAGCACTGTAGAATTCACCAACCTTCTACTGGCCACAGTCATTCACCCTAACACTAATTTCTAACACTCAAATTTCCCTGACAAGTGGACTGGAACTTCCATTTTGTTTTCCTCCTTGGGCTTCACGCTGCTGTTTGAGTGAGGTCTTCATAACTCAGGAGGAAGGGAAGCGCGTCATTTCTGAGACACCCCACTCTGCCTTTGCAGCCTAGCCTCTTTCAGAACCACACCCAGAGAACTCATTATCGCCCCCACTACTGACCTTCTGTATTAGGCTCCCACCAAGCAAGTTCATTTACTCAGTAGTGAATTGGATATAAGCAAGGAAACCACAGGAAGCACTGCCTGCTTGCCAGTCACCAAACTCCTTTAAAACAAGGGGCACCCTGACATGATGGGAAGGCAAAACCTGTGAGCAACCTGTCCCCCTCCCTCTTAGGTTATGGCAGTAACTGTCACCCTTAGCTCTGAGTAACACTTATCTGCATCCCCCACGCCCTCTTCAGTGCCTTGAGCACCCTGTAGGGTGACATCCTCCCAAGTGTTCACCTCTGAAATTCTCCTTGGAAGTAAGGACGCTAGGTTCATACTTTTATGGAGCATTATGGCATTACTCCAGTGCCCTGTGAATATTCCATGACGGGTGAAATTCCCATGAGAATGCCAGATAATGAGATCTAGACATATCAAAGGAAGCCTCTCATTCTTTCTCGGCATGATCTACACTATTCCGCCAGTGAAGGGCTTTGAAAATCGCATTGTTGGGTTATGTCGGCATGAATCCCACTTTTCAAATCTCATGGTATTTTGACACCCACCCCAGGAAACAGACGCACAGAGGGTGCAGGTCAAAGTTCCCCCTTTCATGTCTCCTAAAACAAATCTAATTGTCTCTTCCTTTATTCTGTTCATTTTGTTGCTTTCCCTGGCAACATATTTCGTAACTCTTCTGATCTATCAAATGAAAAAGCAGTACCCGACTTCAGTGCTGCCAACTTCCATGAATCATATGAACAAAGGAGCAAGGACTAGCCATACTGCCCTTCAGACCTCCTCCCTCATTCAATAATCTTTTATCTCAACTTCACTTTCCCACCCTATTCCCTTATCCTCATGGTGCCATTTTGAATTGCAATTCTTCAGTATTTTAAACAATATGCCTGAATTTGTTTATAACTTGATTTAGGCCACCTCAGAGCATGCTTACTCTGCCACCACTTGCTTGGTTTAATATGCAATGTGTTGCCTGGGCTAATATTTTGCAATTACTCCAGAATATGGATTGCACCTCTAGAGTGAACAGTGACTGCCTTTATTAAATTCAGATTTAGTTAAAAGTTGTCAGCTATATGGAATTTATTGTAATTATGAATTTAGAAGCATGCAGTCTTCTTGAAGGCTGTGTTATAGACTAGAGGATTCACCCCTTCATGAGGATTTCAACATAATATGCATCTTTTGGAGTTTGTGGCTATGCCTGCTGTTGTAATAGCTTCAAGTGGTTCCTGTGACTACTTTCTAGAAATACTGTTGCCTCTGTTGAGGAGAAAATACTCAATCTGTCTAAGTTAAATTGAAATGTTGAGAGCTGCTGTCTTCTGTTGTAAATAGTTCGTCATCTCATGTAGTTCTCAAACTTGCGTTACAAAAGTGGGTTAAACATTGACACAAAAACAGAAAATGTTGGAAAGTCTCAGCAAATCTCTGGCGAGAAAATAGAGCTGATGTTTCAAGTCTGGATGACTTTGGATGAAGAGTCATCCAGGCTCAAAACATTAGCTCTATTCACTCTCCTAAGATGCTGTCAGACCTGCTGAGATTTTCCAGCATTTTGTGATTTTGTTTCAGATTCCAATCTGCAGTAACTTGCTTTCATCTACAAGTTAAACATCGACATTGGATAGGAGCAAAAAATGGGCAATAATAAATTGATAGGCTGTTTTCTACCCCAATTATGTTGTCTTTCTCTTAGGCTTCACCGGAGCATTGCAGCAGGCCAAGGCCAGATACGCCGGCATGAGAGCAAGATGCTGAGTTGAAATAGCAAACAGGCAGATTGGGGTCATGCTTGTGGACTGAGCAAAGATGTTCTGCAAAGCAGTCAGTCTGCATTTAGTCTCCCAATGTAGAGGAGAATGTATTGAGAGCAGTGAATGCAGTAGATCAAATTGAAGGGGATGCAAATGAAACATTGTTTCACTTGAAAGGAATGTTTGGGCCCTTGGACAGCAAGGGGGGGGGGTGGCGAGGAAATAAAGGCAAGTGTTACACCTTCTGCAATTGCGTAGGAAGATGCTGTAGGAAGGGAACAAAGGATTGAGGGTGATGGAGGAGTGAACCAGGGTGTCATGGAGGCAGTGGTCCCTGTGGAATGTTCATGGGGGGTTGGGGGAAGGGCTGGTGAGGGGAAGATGTGTTTAGTTGCAGCATTATGTTGGAGTGATGGGAATGGCAGAAGATGATCCTTTGAATGTGGAGGCTGATGGGGTAAAAAGTCAGGACAAGAGGGACCCCTGTCAAAGTTCTGGGAGGGAGCAGAAGGGGCTAAGGCTGAGGTGGGGACAGTTAAGTGCCGGGGGCGGTAGGGGGTGTTTATAATAATATTGGTGGTTAGCCTATCACCTGAAATCAAGGTAGAGCAGTCAAGGAAGGGAATGTAAGTGTCAGAAATAGACCATGTGAAGGTGAGAAAACAGTAGACACATGGTCACAGCAGACTCAGTATGGCAACTGCAATATTGTCTTGTCATTGTATCTTTGCACTGATTGTTGATTCAGTTCTGCAGCCAAGTATTGCCTCAATATGGAGACAAATATGACATTTGCCTAGATGTTTAATTTAGTTCACACACAAATGTTGCACATTAAAGTAGGGTTGTACACAACAACATGCACTTACATGAAAGGTACCTCTTTATTAACTTTTAAAAAATGTTTCAAGATAATAGTGAAAATTAAGATCAATATATTGTTTACAACTTCATCTTTTTCCCTGTTTTTCTTATTTCCTGATAATTGTGATCTGCAGTTTTGAGTGTTGTGGAATGATGATTTCTAGAAATGCAGAGATCCAGTGCACACAATAATTAGTCCATATTATTTTCAGCGCACATGTGGGAGGGTTTGTGATTTGCTCTTTGACAATAATTTCCAAAAAATCTGTGCATTCTGTCAAACTGCAGTTAATTCTGCTTAGAACATATCTGAAGTTCCTTCTCACTGCATATCAAAGGATCAGACTGCTGGCGCCCCATTGACTATAAAAACCTCTCAGGATCATTCTCTGTGGGCATGCCCTCGTATTATATTTTCATGAAAGAGGAAGAGGAACATCACAGGATAGAGCAATGGAGACTCAGACAACATTTACTGCAGCGAATATCACAGCATGTCTCATTACTGAAGTCTTCAACATTATCATTTGAATTCATCACCTACCCTACGATATGACAAACTATCAGCCCAATTGTTCTTTACAAGACAATGAATGAAGACTTCAGCAGTACAAATTCCATGCTTTCTTGTATGTCTGTAACCTTCATTAATAACTAAGCACCTTATATAATAAACATCCCTATTATGGTAAAAGCTAAATCAAAAACATTCTTCATGACATACTTTCCCTGGATGTCTCCACATATTTTTCTAAAAACAAGTTATTTGTTGTTTCTTCTGGCCTCCAGCTGCGAGTCTGTACAGCGAATGTTGATTTGGTTCCTCAGGTTCTGCAAAAGGCTCAAGGGATCCTTATCTCATGTCAGTTTGCTGGCGGAGGAAACTGCTGCCAGCTGCAGGTATGAAGAATATTCCTGGCCAGTTTTCAGTCATCTCACATGTTTCAGTAGCAGTGTGTTCTGAGGGGGTAAGCTGCAAGCTTCACATGTGTCACTGACACGAGAGATGGCATCCAGCTGTCACGCATTCTGGATCTGCGGCTCCAACTGATCAAAAACTGATGGCTGGTCTAATTTCAGCCATCCAATCATAGAAGCCATTAAGACACCTGTTGACACAGATATCAGGAAGCCACCATGTAATTCATCTTGTTCCCTAATACTCTAGAATGAAAGTCTGTGCTTCTGGGGACACAGAGGTGCTATTGGCCACTTCTTATTTGGGAATCTAGTCTGAGTTGCAAAATAGCTGCTGCTTTCTCCAATTGTCCCTGCAACAAAGACAAAGCTACCACAAACATGCAAATGCCACACTTGCTACATATCCTAGGAGACAGTCCTCAAGAGACTATATACGGTTACAGTATTCTTCAAAATTCCTTCTCTTCAGACAGAAATCTATGAAAGATGGGAGTATGAATCTGGTTTTAAGGTTATGTGTGTAAGTCATTTCTGATGAGAGGTGGGTAGCCCAAGGTGTTAGAATGTTCGTGAAGACCAGTAAGTTTTAAAAATAAATTTGATCTTCCAATTGACAGCTAAAGAAATTACACATCACAATTTAATATTTTAAATATTTATTATAACAAATGACTAACAACATTATTGACTAAACACTATTTTATTCTTGTAAGCAATTTAAACTACAAGGAGGAACATTCCCTTTTAATACTTATTGCACATGAAAACCCCCATAGAATTACAAACCCATTGTTCCCAGCTTCCAATGTGTTTCTGCATCTCCATTTTGTGATAATCTTCAAGAACCTTCCAAAATTTGAGAAGTGTTCCTTAAATCCACCAGTAAAACAATTATTCATCTTCCCCCTGTCCATGCCAGGATGAACTTCCTAGAATCCTTAGATGGCTGCAGGATGATAAGTAATTGTCTCCCCTCTATTTCCTCCCTCCGAGCCACAGTAGCTCAGAAAACCAAATAGTCCTTTCCCTCAGCTGACCACACAAAACTGTTGCCTCTCTAAGTTATTCACTGATTTGTAGGGAAGCCTGCAACCAGATGTCAAAAATGGCTTCCTCTGCCCTCTTCCCCATAGCAATGTGAAACATATTAACCTCGCATTCAAGTAGAAATGCTAAATAGTTATTTATGACCCCAATTCTCCATTCAGCTTAGAAGTTCATGGACAATTCACAGCACAACTGTTTTCAATCAGATATCTATAACACCTTACTGGGTCTTTGGGTTTACCATGTGTGGACACTATAGGTAGAGTTTCCTGTCCTGCCCGCCACAGGAATCATAATGGGCTGGACACGGACCATGCAAAAGTCCACTGACCTCAGGTGGGAGTCGCTGATCTTGGGGCAAGTATAGCTGGGAAATCCCGCACTGTGTCTCCCAGTGCAAATATCTTGCATTTTCTCCTTAATAAAACTAAATTGAGCTAACTTTTGATCTCCAACAATCAAACCATCCAGAGTCACTGTCAGGCAGGTAGTAAAACAGATCACAGGACCCCCCTTCATCTATCCCAAATTGAAAGATACATTCTCAAAACATTATTATCTGATAAACCTCAATTGTAACAAAGGACAGGTTATACCCACCACCCGCCTTAACCATAGTTCATTTAAAAAGTTTGTTCTGCAAATGTTGCCATAAGGGGGTCAAGAGTGTGCTAGTGTCGAGAGTGGACAAGACAAAAAGAAGTGTACCCAGTATATTTACCTTGCCTGCACTAGCTGATAAACCTTTCTTTCAGGCCAGGCCCTGAAACGCTGGCCCTTAGAAACAAAAATTTGAAGAGGCAGCATAACACATTTTGATTTGTTGATTTTATTAAAACAATCCACGTTAAATTGGCATGTTGTGTAACATGTTAATTTGTTCCAAATTGGACTATTCTATCACACAGTAAGTGCAAAAAAAAAGCTTCTTGGTGACAGTGCTAATATTATTTAAGAATCATCACACTTATTTTAATTAAAATAGGGCCAGATTTTTGAACAGACAGGCAGACACTAAGAGGCTTTAAAATGTGGCTGAACTTGAATGCAAAAGTCCCAACCTATTTTTGCAGATCCTACTTTTTCTATGGGAAGATGGGGGCAGATTATGAATCACACAAGTGGGAAACCTGAGTAGCGTATCCATGAAATTATTGTTCCTGTTTGTGCTGTTCCAATAGCCTTAACCTTCAGCATGGATGTCATAAATGGATGGAGGAGATGTAAACACTCCGGACCTTGTCAAACTAAGGAACATCTCATTTGCAATTATTAAATTCTCAAATTTTACAACACAGGAGTAATCTACTTGACTCATAGGCCAGAATTCTACCATCTTGCCCACCACGGAATTGGAGACTGTGATAATTGAAGTCACCATTGACCTTGAACAGGAATTTCTGGTCTCACTTGAGCGAGGCTGTTAAATCCTGTCCATCATTCCTGTATTGGCTCTCAGAGTTACCCATTTAGATTAAAAATAGTATGGAATAATCTATCTTAAAGGGAATAAATCTTCACTTAAGAAACAGTGTTCCAGAAAATTTATTTGAGGAAAAGTAAAATGTTTTAACAGTTTAAATTTTGCCACTTGTTTGTTGTCCATAACTTCTTCAAAAAGCTCAAGGTCATCTTAAAACTTTTCTGCTTCAACTGCACCTGCACCTGGAAAAAATAATGTCTGATTTGGTTCTAAAATGCTCAAGTCCCACTTTTGAACATGTTCTAATATCAAAATTTTCAAATTTTCTGAACTGAAGAAAGCTATTTTTGTCCTCAAGTGAAAACTTAACAGTTTACCTAAGAGTGGAAATACTATCACTTTACACACTGACAATTAGCACATAGACATTTCCAGTCAACTGTGCATTTCTAGAAAGACTCTCTACTTCCTCCTTCACTAAATACATTTTGCCCTTTGTAAGAATTGGTTGACTGAATTGGGAAAATTTTAAAGGAAATCAATGTTCTCAATCAGCCTGGCAGAACTTGACAGGAATACAAGCTCTTGTCAGTGGGACTGAATTTCAGGTTCATTTTTGGGAAGCAACCTTCAATGAATTTGATATTACTCCCCGATCTACATTTTCACGCAACAAATCTATAGGGTTAAAAATTGATGCATGCAATTTTTCTGAGCAAGGGAACCACGATTTGAGAATTGCCTGTGCCTATTATTGTGGAAAGACAAACAAAAACTAATTACTGTGGATATTGGAAATCAACCAGGAGAGCCCACTGATGCCATGACAACACCAGTTGAAAGAGTCCAAGAGACGATGGAGGTGTCCCGACAAGTTCCCATCCCAGCATAGGGTGTCGTGTGGGTCACACTGCAAGTGGTTGGAAACACTGTGTGCCCATTTGGAGGGCCTCCCACTTCCATAGTGCCATCCCAGTGGTGCCATGGGTCTATATTTCACACCCATTAATTTTTAAATGGAAAGTAAGCTTAATATCAGGGCAGTAGATTTTGTTCCTTCTGCAGTTCTATAATATTTGAACTTCATTCAAACTTAAATCTTCAAAAGCAAACTACCCGAAACTGCTGCCATAGTTCATTTCGACACATCTGCAATTATGTCAGTCCACATAATAAAGGAACTTAAAGGGAAATAGCATTCACCCACTTTATAAGTATTGAGATCATTCACTTCTTTATAGTAAATTTTTAATGAGGTTTGGCAATCATATATTATTGACTAGTTTCCCACACTAAAAAAGGACCAGAGGTCTGATTAAAGAGCTAACTTCCCAAAATGATACCTACTCAATCATTTTCTGCAGCACTGAATAGATAGTTTGAGCTTAACCATCTTAAAATCTATTTTAGGTAAACATTTTTGTTCCTAGCTGTTATAAATGGTGAATACTTAATAACAGTAACAAAAGTGAATTAGAAGCTCAGTGAGCCAATTAGTCTCCTTAATGTATATTCTTCTGCATACCACAAGGTTTTCATTGCTGTACAAACTCAGGAGTTTTATTACAGTAGGATTGACTGAGTTTTTTTAAAAAAATAGGTATTTACTGATCTAAAACTTATTGCGTTCTTCAGCAAATACACAAGAACACAAGAAATGGTAGCAGGGGCAGACCATCTTGCCTGTCAAGTCTGCTCCACCATTTAATACGATCATGGCTGATCATGGGCTTCAACTCAATTTACCTACCTACTGCCCAAATCCCTTAAGTCCCCAAGACACCAGAAATATGGTTTTTGACTTGGAAGCTATTTCATAGAAGTCAGAGGTTCAATTTGCTGTTTTATTTCAGCAAACTAGCAAGACTGTACTCAACCGTATCACACTGTGCACTTCCCAGCCAGGGTTATGCTTCATAGCTGCTCTGTTTCCTGCCTTGACAATCCTCTGCTGACACAGAGCACATTCATTAAGCTTTCACTTTGCAGGGAATATGGACTAACAGCTCACATTGTTATCTTGGAAATAAGCAAGGTCTCTAGATAAACAATGGGTGAAATCTTACCGAAAAATGGGGCACAGAATGGCACTGCTAGGCTGGCATAATGTCAACCTGGAAGTGCCAAAGGGTCGAGCAGCACTGCTAGAGCTGGCCATGTTCCTCTCTGTCGGAGGCTAAACTTACTTTTACATCCCCAGGGAGACCCCCCCCCCCGCAATGTCATGTTCACATTTGCGTGAATCTGTTGTGAACCATACTGGCATGTCAATATCCCGATTATGTTGCTGGCGGGGGTCAGGGAAGGTCAGAAGTGATGTCTGCACCAACAACAACTGTGACTTTTGGATCTTGAGCCCCCACCGGCAACCTTGCAGACGATGAATGCAAGCTGAAGATTTCGCCCTAAAAGGTAGCTTACGAAACGTGTCTGCGACTTTCCCTCAACTGGTCACATTGATACTTAAAAGGAACAAACGTAAAGCTTGCTGAGCAATCCAAACTAATTAAAGTTCATTGGTTTAAAAAACTGATTTATCGTCAAACCGACCATATCCAAAAATGTGAATCTAAGACCAGTTTCCTAGGACTCTAATACAGAAGACAAATTAGCAGCAACCTCAAAACAATAAATGTCAGTAATTCAATAACTTAAATGCACTAACATGTCCTGATAAACACACTGCTCTATGGATAGTACGGTGATAAGCTTAGTTGAAGTAGGATTGGAGAAGACTTATGTGCATTATATGTACTACCACATAGTCCATTGTGTCTTGCTGTTTTAGATGCTGAATGGCATACCGTGGCCAGCACTTGCTCAATCAACTCTGAACTAAATGTTTGTTAACAAGTGAAATTATGGCTGTAACAAAGAAGCAATTATATAGAATAACAACATACAGAATACACTGCAGAGACAGGAATCAATGATACTCTAACAGTTTTTAAAATGCAGGGCACTTTATTACATGTAGGTCAGAAAGATGGAGGGTTTAGTTGGAAAAAAGCAACATCTTCTTAAAATTATTTAGTTGAAAATAATATGAAAGAACCAAAACATAGGAGACACTCCCTTAGCTGGTGGAATCCAAGTCAGAGAAGAACGATTTCAGAGGATAGGTAGCTTTGACACAAGTCCATATCATAGTAAACAGATTACAAATGCATTGTATCAAATCATGGCAAAGGCTTTTGTGGTAAACGGTTTAACTCAAAGTGTCAGAGCAGATTGCATTATATTGGCAACAGGATCTTCAGTGACTGTACCACAGATTAGGCCCACACTTTAAAGTTAACAGTTGTGGGTAAAGGATCTTTTGTAGCTGTAAGTTTTATTCAGTTTTATGTATATTGAATATAATGAGCAGGCTGTGAAACTAACCCTTATCTGAATATCTAAGCCAAATTCAATTTATGGCGCTCTAACACACAATTCACAATAGCAGCAATTCAAGCTTTGTTCTAACAAATATGGATCACACTGACACAAACTCCAAACTCAACACAACATTCTAACACACAATGAATAAACTGAATATGCAGCATTTTCTTTCAACTGACAGAACCACTGCCAGACAGATCTGCAGAGTAGTCTATGACAAGAAAAGTACTACTACATCTACCATTAGTCAGTCACAAAAATTTTGAGGATCAACATTTGAAATCTTCATGTTGTACCCCTATGATACTAATTTTCCTGCCAACATTCCATCATGTACGAAATCCCCCTTTACCCCTCATTACAATCCTCACTGATCTTCATTGGCATCCAGTTCACCAACACGTCCAGTTTCAAAATCCTGCACTTTGCCCGCATTACTACATTCTAACTCAGCACCCACTGCTCTTCTGAATCTGTTCTGAGCTTTGCTCTCCTTTCTATTATCATAAGCAGTGCAATTCTCTCCTTAAACTTCATCACTTTAATACCTCTCTCCTAATTTCAAAAATCATCATAAATTTGCCTTTTCATGCCATAGGACACTCTCAATTCTGCAGCGACAGATTTGTGTTTCTTCCCCTTGGGAAGGGATTCAAGCTAATTTGCTATGTCAAAAAGGTGCCAAAAAGGTTTGCTTTGTTTCCTGATTGCTGATTCTAGACAGCATTTTCTGGAAGGTAAAAAGAAAATCCTCAAATATCTTCATTACAAACCATATTTTAATATGAGTTTTCTGCCCAGATAAAGATGCATGGACAAGAAAATGCTAATTGCAGCCCTGATAATGTTGTGTTTGAACTCCTTCAGTGTCACTATTAGTCATTAGATATCTACAATTCTTACCTGGAGTTCTTCCTCCAGAGCAGCAGTAGCATTATCTCCATTGCTCTCATCAACTACTACCACCATATGTGTCAGAGAGTTGACACGTACTTGTTCTTGTTCCAGATCCTCTTGAAGTACCTATGTGGGAACAAATGATCATGAATGAAGACATACCTTGGAATACAACAGGTTTATTGATTCTTAGTTATAACAAAAAGGATATAATTGTTTATGCACGTGGTGATGTGCTCATTAAAATGAGGTTCAATAAGTTCCACAGTTTTACATTTACACTGGCATCCCTTGGCACCGATTCACTCTATCTCAAAGCTGTTCTGATTCACACTTCATTTCACCCTTTATCTCATCTGACTTTTAAACTAAAAACTGTACATCTTCCTTTCACGTGTTATGCATCATAAGGTCCACCAGCTGATAGGTTGCATATCCCTCCAAATACTTATTCCCCTTCACTACTCTCTGACCCAATCCCTTTTAATCTCACCTCTGGTTGTGTATTCATGATACCCTCCGATCTTCCTCGTTCTGACCCTGAACAATCTGCTGTTAGCAAAGTGCTCAGCTGTGTCCTCTTACAATCTGACTTTAATAAGTTTTGAGCTCAGTAAGATGTTGAGTTCTTCTGTTGCATTCAGCTCAATTCCCATTTCTTTTGGCAGGAGTCCTTCCCAACACAGTGAATCCTTTCACCAAACCTCAGTGTTCTCCCTCCACCTATATCCCTCTTTCCAACCTGTTACTACCACTTCTTGAACTTTTCATTGAGAACTGCTAGCATGATATCACCCATCTCAAGTTACTTGGACAAATAAACTGGAAGGAGGCGTTCTTAGGGAAAAGTATTGAAGGAAGGTGGCAGATATTCAAGGAATGTGTGTCTGGAGCTCTGAATGACAACGTTCCGATGAGACAAGGGGGTTTTGGTAGGTCGAGGGAACCGTGGTGCACAAAGGCTGTGTTGAACCTAGTCAGGAGGAAAAGGAAGGTGTACAAGAGGTTCAGGGAATTAGGAGAGGTTAAAGATCTTGAGGAGTATAAGGACTGTAGGAAGGAACTTAAAAGGGAAATTAGGAGAGCCAGAAGGGGTCATGAGAAGACCTTGGCGGGTAAGATTAAGGAGAATCCCAAGGCCTTCTATAAATATGTGAAAGGTAAAAGGATAAGAAGAGAAGGGATAGGACCTATAAAAGGTGAGGGGGGAAAGGTTTGTGTGGAACCAGAAGAAATGGCAGAGGTGCTTAATGAGTACTTCGCCTCAGTATTCACAGTGGAAGCCGATCTGGGAGATTTTGTTATGGATTTCCAGCAGATGGAAAGGATTGAGTACGTGAATATTAAGGAGGAGGATGTGTTGGAACTTTTGAATTCCATCAAGGTAGATAAGTCGCCGTGACCAGATGGGATGTACCCCAGGATACTGTGGGAGGCGAGGGAAGAGATTGCAGAGCCCCTGACGATGATCTTTGCGTCGTCAATGGAGACAGGAGAGGTTCCGGAGGATTGGAGGATTGCGGATGTAGTTCCTATTTTCAAGAAAGGGAACAGAGATAGCCCGGGAAATTACCGACCGGTGAGTCTAACCTCAGTGGTTGGTAAGCTGATGGAGAGGCTTCTGAGGGACAAGATTTACGAACATTTGGAGAGGTTTGACATGATCAGGAATAGTCAGCATGGATTTGTCAAGGGCAGGTCGTGCCTTACGAGCCTAGTTGAGTTCTTCGATAATGTGACTGAACACATTGACGAAGGAAGTGCCGTGGACGTAGTGTACATGGACTTCAGCAAGGCGTTTGATAAGGTCCCCCATGCAAGACTTCTTGAGAAGGTGAGAGGCCATGGGATCCAAGGGCCTTTGGCCTTGTGGATCCAGAACTGGCTTGCCTGCAGAAGGCAGAGAGTGGTTGTGGATGGGGCTTTTTCTGAATGGAGGTCAGTCACCAGCAGAGTGCCTCAAGGATCTGTTCTGGGACCCTTGTTGTTTATCATTTTCATAAATGACCTGGATGAGGAAGTGGAGGGATGGGTAAGTAAGTTCGCTGATGACACAAAGGTTGGTCGTGTTGTGGATGGTCTGGAAGGATGGCAAAAGTTGCAGCAGGACATAGATAGGATGCAGGACTGGGCGGAGAAGTGGCAGATGGACTTCAACGCAGATAAATGTGTAGTCGTCCATTTTGGCAGAACCAACGGGATGAACGAGTACACTATCAAGGGCAGAAGTCTGAGTAGTGTTGAAGAGCAGAAGGATCTTGGGGTCCGGGTCCACAGGACTCTTAAATCGGCCTCGCAGGTGGAGGAGGTGGTCAAGAAGGCGTATGGTGTACTGGCCTTCATTAATCGAGGGATTGAGTTTAGGAGTCGGGAGGTAATGCTGCAACTTTATAAGACCCTTGTCAGGCCTCATTTAGAGTATTGTGCGCAGTTCTGGTCGCCTCACTATAGGAAAGATGTAGAAGCTATTGAGAGGGTACAGAGGAGATTTACAAGGATGTTGCCTGGACTGGGAGGCATGCCTTATGAAGTTAGGTTGAGGGAGCTGGGACTCTTTTCCCTGGAGAGACGAAGGTTGAGAGGCGACCTGATAGAAGTTTACAAAATGTTGAGAGGAATAGATAGGGTGGACTCTCGGAGGCTATTTCCCCAGGTTGAAATGGTCGCTACGAGAGGACACAGATTTAAGGTGCGGGGAGGGAGGTTCAGAAGTGATGTTAGGGGTAAGTTTTTCACTCAGAGGGTGGTGAGTGAATGGAATCGGCTGCCGTCAGTGGTGGTGGAGGCAAACTCGCTGGGGTCTTTTAAAAGACTTCTGGATGAGTATATGGGGTTTAATGAGATTGAGGGTTATAGATAGGTCTGTAGGTTGGTAGGTGTTGATGTGATCGGCACAACTCGTGGGCCAAAGGGCCTGTTTGTGCTGTAGTGTTCTATGTTCTATCTCAATTTCTCTGTTCCCCTCACTCAGTCTAAGTTAACTCATTCTGAAATTGCTGTGTTCTTTACGCTTAGGTCCAATACAACTAGTGTTATCACAGAACTGTTAAATCACAGCAGGCAGCAATTTGGCCTGCTGTGTCTCCATCATTTTTCTGTGTAAGCAGTGCACCTAGTGCCATTCCCCCCACCTTCTCCCCATAACCATGCACATTCTTTCATTTTAGATATTAATCCAATTCCCTTCTGAATGCCTCAATTGAACCTGTCTACACAACATTTTCAGGCAACGCATTCCAGATCCAAACTGCTCTCTGCATGAAAAAGCTTCTCCTCGTGTCTCATACCATCATTTACCAATTACCTCAAATCTGCACCCTCTTACTCTCAATCTTTCCACCAGTGGTGACTGATTTTTACTTTCTATTCTGTCCAGGCCCCTCAAATTTTTATTAGCTCTATTGAATCTCTTCTCAACATTCTACTTTCCAAGAAAAACAGTCCCGACTTCTCCAATCTATCTACATAACTGAAGTCAAACCTGCTGAAAAGCGTGGTTTGCTATTGTCAGGCATACTGACCTCCAACTAGCAGAGGCTGAATGTCAACTCATAAGTGCTATTTCCTTCTCTTGCCTTGAACTAGAAAATGTCATCAACTTTGTATCAACTTTATCTCACCTTCTCAGTCTGTCTCTGACTCTTCCCTGCCCTTTTTTGACTTATCTATCTTTGTTTCTGGGGATAGCCTATCATCAAATATTCATTGTAAGCTCAGTGACTCCCAACAACTACCTCAGCCATGATTCTTTAAATACTGCATAAGAATTCCATTCCATTTTCCAAGTTTATCAGCTTCACTGTATCTATTTTGATAATACAATGGGTGGCACAGTGACACACTGGTTAGCACTGCTGCCTCACAGCAGCAGGACCTTGGTTCAGTTCCGACCTCAGGTCACTGTCAGCGTGGACTCTGCATGTTCTCTCCCCATCCGCATGGGTTTCCTCCAGGCACTCTGGTGTCTTCCCACAGTCTGAAAGACATGCTGGTTAGGTGCATTAGCCATGCTAAATTCTCCCTCAGTGTACCCGAACAGGTGCCAGAGTTTGGTGAGGAGGGGGGGGTTTTCACAATAACTTCATTGCAGTGTTAATGTAAGCCTATTAATGTAAGCATACGATTGCTTCCAGTATAGCTTCCCTTATCCTCAATTAAGAATTTTGCCCCAGTATGGCTGACCATTTCCAACCTATTTGCGACATTTCTGCTCTCGTGGCTTCCGTCCTCCAAGAACCAAGAAATGGTTCCCCTCGTCATTAACTTCCATCCCACCAGCATGTTGCCATCACCAAATACATCTTCCACTCACATGCCCTTTCAGCACTTTAAAGGATGGTCCCCTCTACGACACACTGATCCACTGCTCAATAATCCACACTTTATCCCTTTCACATAGCACCTTTCCATGAAATGCAGGAGATGTAACACTCATCTTTCACTTCCTCGTCCCTCTGCATCCAAGGCCCCAAACACACTGTATAAGTGATACAGTGATTTCCTTGTACTTCTTTCAATTTAAAATATTAGATTCGCTGCTCAGTGTGATCTCCTGTACACTGGGGAGACCAAATGCAGGTTTGGTGACCATTTTGCAGAACACCTCTGTTCAGGCTGGAAACAAGACTCTGAGCATCCAATGAACTGCTACTTTAATTCTCCACCTTGCTCTCTCTCATGTTGTCTCTCAGTTCTCAACCTATTGTAGTGTTCGAATGAAGGTCAACATAAGCTCAAGGAACCGCACTTCATCATTTAAATGGCCACTTTATGGCCTTATGAAAGCAACACTGCCTTCAGCCATTTTAGCGATAACCTCTTCTTCCTCCCATTCCACTTTGTTTCCCTTTTCTTCGCGTGTGTCAGCTTTAATCTTGTTTTTCTCATTTTTCTTTCAGAAAGCAAAAGTTCATCATTCTGTTTTGCACATCTCCTAAGAACACCTGTTTTGTTTCTTCACTGTCCAATTACACTCTCCCTCTGGTTCTGCCACACCGTCTTTTTAACTATGTAATGTCTGCCATCTTATGCCCTATCATAGGCCTTCGCATTAGTCAGTTTTCACCTACGTAAAAGTATTTCATCTACATAAAAGCTATTAAATTTCTAAATTTTTCCAGTTCTACTGGGGGGGGTCATTAATTTGAAACATTGACCCCGTTTTCTCTCTTTATAGAGCTGCAAAGTATCTTCAACATTTTCAGTTTTTATTATCTTGGCAAGTATGGGTCAGAGGAGTTGCCATTTGCCTCTATGATCTGCCACAACAAAACTTCAGAAGGTCTGAATGTGCCTACATTCTGCTCTTAGTGCTATATTTAAGTTAATCCTATTTCCCTCTTTCTAGTCCTATGGACCAGGAACTGGCAGGTTTTATTTAGAGTTCATAATAGGGAAGATAAAAATATATTTATTCCTTTAACATAAGCAACAGCTTCAGATAAGAAAATATGTCCATTTAGTGCACAAACTAGGTCACTGTTGTTCAACAGAACTCATAGACAGGGCAATCAGACTTTCTCTTAAATTTCACTTAAGATCATAATCTTTCCAAATGATCACAGTCAATTTTCATCAGATTTGAACACCTATTGTCAGGATGATTCAAAACTTGCATTGGATTCTATGAGACATTTTACAACTATAGCTGGAACTTTCCAGTTGTTCACACCAGCAGGATCTTCTAGTCCTGCTGACAGCACACCGCTGCCGTCGGTTTCCAGGCAGCATGGGGTGGGCATGAACAGGAATTCCCATTGACAGCAGCAGGACCAGAAGATCCTACTGCTGGCCAATGGTGTGGGGCTCCTACCACAAAAAAGATGCTGTTGGGAGGCCAATATCTGCTGAGGAAACATGTTCAAAGAACAGAATAGACCAGAGTAGAATAGAATCCCTACAGTACAGAAAGAAGGCCATTTGGCCCATCAAGCCTGTACTGACAACAATCCTCCCCAGGCCATATTCCCATAGTCTCACATATTTACCCTGCTAGTCCCTCTGACACTAAGAGGCAATTTAGTCTGGGAAGAATGTACAAATCCACACAATGGCCCAAGGCTGGAATTGAACCCAGGTCCCTGGTGCTGAGAGAACTAACCAATGTGCTGCCACGAATGAGGAAAGTTCCACAGAGATAACCTGAAATATTGAATTATCAAAGGATATTAACTGCTCACTGACCCAAACTTCAGTGCTGCTCATCATTTTCACTGGTACAAAAGAGCCTGCTTTAAGTTCTCAAAAAATGTCAACAGAAAGTAATTGTGTTTTATCATCCTCTGAAATGCATGTGACTGTCAATATCTATGAAAGGTTTAGTTGGATGGATTAGTTAAATCTGGTTATGTTGGATTTGTAAAGGCAATATCCAGGAATAATGTAACTTCCAGAAATATTCAATAATGTGAATTTTCAAATTTTCTTTGTGTCAAGCTCAAGGAACAAGGAGCCACAATCAATACAACAAGTTGCAATTGTATGGCATCTTTAATATAGAATAATATCTCAAGCTGTTTCAGAGGAATGATCAACCAAAAGATGATGCTGAACCAAAACAGGTTTTAAAGGTGAGTAAAATGGAGAGTTAGAGAGATTTTTGAGAGAGTAATATATCATGGTAACATTCACAGATAATGTAATTTGTATTACATTCCCAGTTGGGTTACTACTGGATGGGAAGATCCCAGAATGGAACTCTGCCTCAAACGATCGTAACTTTTACTTTTGGTTTAGAAAAACATGAATGGATAGAGTCACAGGGCTACCAATTAGCTATTAACAAAAAACAATTAATTATGAACGATTTGACTACAATAAGATACTCCATCGTTCCCGCTTATCTTCACAAATGTACACAGATTTTAAGGATAACAAAGGTTACAAATTATACCTTATGTTAATATAAACACACAGTCCTTGTAACCCAAGAGGCTAACTGTAGTCAGAGAAGACCCCATTCTGAAACCTAGTGGCTGACGCTACTTAATCGATCTACTATAGGTTTCATCTCAAATACCTCCCCTCCCCCCCAGATGATTGTTACAGTGTGAGCCAACTGATCTCACCGAACACCAGCTTCCACCCAAGTGTTTCCAAACTGCACTCTTGAACAGGCATACCTTGGAATCTTCTTTCAAACAATGCTTTTTTCTGAGTTATTTTCAGGAGAGATCTACCTCCAGGTTTTCCAACTCTCTTTTTAGTATTCCTTTGTTTTGAATAGCCAAGATCTTTCAAACTTTCAGTCTCTCAGCGATTCAACCACCAATTGTTTCACAAATGTTTCAACGTTTTACTCCACAGGCTGTAGTAAGATGTCACTAAATTTAGGAAAGCTTCAGCTATTAGTGGCTTTTCACTAGCGAATTCCACCAGGTCTGCACTTTTCTTTAACTTGAACTTTAATTGCTCCAACGTGAACTTCAACTGACAGTACCCTGATCCAGTGGCAGTTCCTCTTTGTTCCTTTTTACTTCGATCTTCCTGGAAACTTCTCTTCATTTTCTAGTTTCTAGAAGCAACTGTCCTTGAGCTTCTGGACTTGCTTTCTTCTCCACTACTCCATGATATGGCTTTACTTATAGCACAGCTGAGAGAGCTGTTCCTGCTATTGCTTCCTAGCTCTAACTGCTATAAGTTCAGTTTAAAAGTAACTCCAAAAAACCTCCCTAATCTAAAATGTGGCCCCTGGTTGTTAAGCAACAGCTCATTTTTTCTCCAAGTTTATTTTTATTTTTCATGTTGTAAACTCTCCGCAAAATCTAGACAGTTTGAACTGAAACTAAAAACCCCTATATATGCAAACCCGTTTGTTTAATATGAATCTAACTGGAGTTTTACCCAAGAATGATAAACACCAAATTAAACTTACTTAAATCTATATTTTATTTATAATATCAATAATTCAAGCCTAGATCACTTAAAACTACCTCCATTCCTAAGGAGAGGGAACAATTTACAAATATCGGCTAGCCAGGGGCTAGAAAGGGAATTTAAATGATCAGTTTGTAAGAACATGACGACTTCAGAGATGGCAATGCAAAAATTCAAGGTCTAGGGCTAGAGCAGAGGTGGCTCTTAGGAGGAGGTTTGACTTGGTTGGCAAGGGTAACGGGTGAAGCACTAAAGGATAATGTCAATTTTAGCAGCAAAGAAATCTTTAACATCCTTGCGCAGGAACTGAGGGTTGAGATAGGGCAGTGATAGTGTAAGAGATCAAAATGAGTCAAGATCAAGCTTAAAATCACCAGGATGAGGAGTTACAGTGCAGATGCCAAGAGTGCAAAGGAACATGGATATCTTGAATGTGAAAGGTATAAGGTGTCAGAATGAGAATGAAGATTTTAAAGCAGAGTTGAAGAGCATGTGGTGTGGAAGATCATGAGGTTACAGAAGAAGATAAAGGTATCAGAAGAGTAGATGATGATTCAGTAATAAAAGTCACGCAAACACCAAAGCCATTTGAACAGGCTCGGGTGCCCAGAAGTATAATCAGGTAAGTATAATCAGGTCCAGTAAAACAGCAAGGTATTGTTATACATGAGTCAAGCTTCCATAAAAGCCAGGTGGTCAAACAGAATTCTTCACAGCAGTTAACAAGGGCCTTGCAAAGGTGCTGAGTTTATGTGTGAGTGTGCGAGTGTGTGTGGAGTGGGGGGAGCAGGGTGAACATTCTAAGATGGAGTTTTGCAAGATTAGATCCTAGGGAATGCCAGACAACAAGGTTCGTGAGAGTAGGACGGGCAGTGAGGATTAGAGTTTTTGTATGTTATCAGACATCAACAGGTAGATGCCTCAGGTAAAGAAGACAATCAGTGAACCGAGTGGGAAGTGAAAGCTTGGTTCTGTCACCCAAATTTTCAACTTTCTGTGCTGTTGGCAAAGACAACTAGGCATTGGTGGTATTCCCATTTCTGTTTCTAAAACAGAATAGCATGAGACACTCCTTGGCAATTATGGAAATAAGGAAAACTTACTTTTCTCATCATGACACTGGCCCCATTTGGTACACAACCAAAAGTTTCACCAGTTCCACTGGATCAACATCATATCTATATTCCACTGTGTAGCAATTTAAAATGTACAGTCAGTTATTCAGAATTAAGCTGCAAAGTGAAGTCACTGCAGGGCTATCCACTGCTTCCACTTCTCTTCATTTAAGGAGACCTAAGCCTCATGAATAAAATATTTTTTTTCTTATTGGACAAAATTCACTTTGCATGTTTGAATGCAGAAGAATAAATACTCACTTTATGTTCTTCCACTTGTTGTTTTAAAGCTTCCAGATCTGGCCCAAGTGGTTGTGCCTCCATTTGCTGAATTCTGCCCTCTGTACTTGTTAACCAATCAGCTAAATGCTTCAGTTGTTGCTGCTGAAGATCCATCAGCACTTCGTGTAACCTAGAATCAAGAAAACAAATTATCATCATTAGTTATGAATCAATTGGATGCATACAAAGAGATGTTTCTACAACTTGTGTCCTTCAAATGATTGTTGATTGTAATTATACATTAATTAAAAATATGATTTGCTGATAAAACTAACTTTTACTGCAGTTTTATTCATAATTGCACAAACTATATTTTATATTTATACAGTATTCCTTAAAATGCTGTCCACTACGCAAAGATTTGTTCAATCTCACTGATCCAAAATGACAGGTAATTGCAAAACTGACCTCCTTGGAACAATCTTTCAACTGTCGGAAAACACAGGCTGTGGGTCGAAAGTTACCAGGAAGCCAGATCAGGTAAAGAGTGCAAGTTTCCTTCCCTAAAGGCCAATATTAAACCAGATGGGTTTCTCTCTTTAAGATGAATTCACGATTACCAATACTAAAATTAGTTTTTTAATTCTAAAATTTCTTTCACTGAGTTTACTTTTCCTAGCTGCCAGAGTGGGATTTGAACTCATATCTCCAAAGTGCATGTCCTGGCCTCTGGATTACTAGTCAAGTAACATAACCACTCTGTTACCATTCAACTAGAAGAACAAGGTCAGTAGACGCATGGGAATGCCACCATCTACATGTTCTCCACCAAGTCTTACACCACCTGGACTTGGAAATATTTCCCTATCCCTTCACTGCCGCTGAATCAAAATCCTGGAACATCCTTTCTGCTGGCAATGCAGATATATCTAAGACAGTTCAAGGAAGCAGATCTTCATCACCTTTTCAAGGGCAACTAGGGATGGGTAACAAATATTGGCCTTGCCAGTAATGCTCAGACTGTAGAAAATAAAACTATTTACAATTTAAAACAGAAAGTAGCAAAGTCAAAGTTGAACATTTTCAAAATTTCCCCTCTCTAAACATGATGCAGAAAGCTGAAAAGAGGACAGATGTTGGCCATAACTCAACCACCTCACCCGCCAGGGAATTTGCATGGGCGATGGTCTGACAACAGAAATCTGTTGATCTCGGGCAGGAATTTCCTGTCTCGTCTGAGCAAGGCTGTAAATTCCTGCCTGTTATCTTCCACTTCTATTTGATCTAAATGAAAAGGGAAACATGTTTGTGAAATCATGTCAATCCCTCAGTTTAACAAGTGACAAGGAGCTGTCATCTAAATTTTTAATGAAGAGTACTTAGCTGCTTTGATATAGTACATTCCAATATTTTCTCCAAATAGGTCAGAGAAGTGTTTGACAAATCGAAAATTGCATACTGTGCTAAGATCTTTCTCTAATTAAATTATATTACTCCACAGAAGTGATAAAGAATGACTGGGAAGTTATCGTCATTTAAGACCTTGATATTTCAAATCATGTCACTATATTATCTTTCCTATGAAGCATTTGTATGAACAATTGACCTTAATGTTTTCAGGGTAAATTATCTATGCAATCTTCCTCACTTTTCATCAAGAATAATTGACTGGTGAATAATAGAATAGGTCCCAGTTACCTGAAATATCAAGTAAATCTGCTCCTCATTTTAAAATCTTTAATGTTTGCGGATTAAAATGAAATAATATTGCCAACAGCCTTAATTTATGTTGCACCTTCAACATAATAAAGCACCCCAAACACTCCACAGAACTATTGTCAAACAATAGGTTTACACTGAGCCTAATAAGGAGATATTTGATCAGATACAAAAAGCTTGGTCAAAGATGTAGGTTTTCAAAAAGGACTTATAGGAGGAAAGACAGGTGGAGAGGCAGTAATATTTACAGAGGGAATTCTAGAGCTTGAGACCTTGGAAGCTGAAGGCACAGCCATCAATGGTGGAGTGAATAATGTTGAAAATAGGAACATCATCGGAACAGGAGTAGGCCATTCAAGCCCATCGAACCTGCACCACCATTTGATATGATCATGGTTAATCGGACACTCAATCCCTATTACACACACGATTCCAATAACCCTTTACATTATTGTTAATCAAAAATCTTGACCTAAACATACTCAGTGAGGGAGCTTCCATGGCACTCTGGGTAGAGAATTCCAAAGATTCACAATCCTCTGTGCAAAGAAATTTCTCCTCATCTCAATCCTAAGTGACATCTACCTTATTTTGAAATTGCGGCCCCTGGTTCCAGACTCCCAATTCAGGGGAAACACCCCATCTGCATCTATCCTTTGTGTTTTGTAGTTTTCAATGAGATCACCTCTTATTCTTCAAAACTCTAGAGAATACAGGCCCAGCTTGCCTAACCTCTCTACATAAGACAGTCCTGGCACAAGTCTGGTGAACCTTCATTGCATTCTCTCTATGACAATAATATCTTTCCTGAAGTAAGAGGAGCAAAACTGCACATAGTACTATAGGTGCAGCCTAACCAAGCTTCTATACCAAGGCTCTGCAAACTACGGCCCGCAGTGGGCCGCATCCCGGTCGAAGTTTGGAAACCGCTGTTCTGTACGATTGAAGCAAGTCCTTCCTATTCCGGTACTCAAACCCTCTGGTGATAAATGCTAACATTCCATTAGTCTTCCTAATAGTTTGCTGCAGCTGCATGTTAGCTTCAGCTGACTTAAGGACCAGGACACCCAAGTCCTTTTGTACATCTACACTTTCTAATTTCTTATCATTTAGGAAATACTCTGTACATCCATTTCGTCTACTATGGTGGAGGAAATAGAAGAGAAGCGTTTAAGAAAACAGTCTGTGAAGAAAAGCTGGGTTTTATCTTTAATCTTTGAATAGCAGATACATTTATTGATGTAGAGCAAGACCTAATAATGCTTTATGAGCTGACAACTTATTTTGAATAGTTGACCACCAAATGTTGAAATCTAGAAGACAGATGGTATACCAAAAAAATTATGATTGTAAGTATATGTAACGATTTAATGGGATAAAATTTCAAAGCAGATGATGTGATTTGCAAATCAGTATCTGCTAAAACACTATGAATTGTAAGCCAAAGACAAGATAGTTAGTGGTGCAGAAGTAAGATTTGAGGGAAAGTTTTTTCCAGGGTTGGACACAGAGAAAAATGGGGAATATAAGGTACATAGTAATATAAGAAAATCATTAGAGATCAGTAATAGTTACAATGGGAATAGTGAGATCATGTGAGATAATGGATGACCATGAATATACATAGGAGATACAATGGAAGGAGAGCTTTAGAAAACAAAAGAGGGCAGTTAACCTAGAGAAAGGGATAGAACACAGCCATATTTATAGATTTGGGCTACACAACCAATAGAGTCTGACCAATACAAATTGTAGAAAGTATAGCTAATTAGATAAGTTTATTAAGGAGACAGTTGTCAGCATCCTTCCACCATGTCTCCATCAAGGTCATGATGTCAGTGAGATCATTCACTATAAATGCACAAATGACAAGACCCTTATTTACAAGTGATCCTACATTCTGCATGGAAGGGTAGTGATAACCAATCCACTGACAGATTCCAGAGAGTTGAAGCCAAGAAAGATGAGGGAGATGGAATGGAATTAGCCTCTGGTAGGTGCACAGGTTGGGAAGAAGAGTACGGAAAAATTGATGCTATTGCTTGGTAGTGGGCAGTGAGAACTGCCTTAGTAGGATCCTCAGAGAGTGGCTGGGGAGGCATAAAAGAGGTCTGTCAAATAATTAAGAGGCTCAAGCCTGTGGGTGACCATATAGTAAGACAGAATTGGGGTTTGTGAAGTTTGAGAGAAGGGCGGGGCATTTTGCATTGAGGCAAATGCATGTATAGTATATTAAATAAAGAAAAGAGGAAAAAGGGGCTTTTAAAATAGAGGAGAAAGGTCAAGGTCTAAATCAGTCCAGAGGGTTACAACTTTGAGTTCAGCAACTTTACGTTTTGACCTTTCTCTTCTAATCAAGCACATGCTCGGATATCGTTACTGTGCCCACCCATTCACTGTTTTGCCCCTGCATGTTGGCGTAGATACATTATTGTGAAAGACTTTTTGTAAGCGCAAGTGGTTTTAATCTCCTAGCTCCAAACAAAACCTAGAATCATCGTGAAGGCAAGAAAGAAAATAGTAACCAGAGGAATGAACATAGAACATAGAACATAGAACATTACAGCGCAGAACAGGCCCTTCGGCCCACGATGTTGCGCCGACCAGTTACAAAAACAATGACCCACTAGCCTATACCAATCCCTTTTCGTCCATAAACCTATCCAGAGATCTCTTAAACGCCCCCAAACTAGACGCATTTACAACTGCAGCAGGCAGGGCATTCCAATCCCTCACCACCCGCTGGGTAAAGAACCTACCCCTGACATCCGTCCTGTAGCTACCCCCCCTTAATTTAAAGCCATGCCCCCTCGTGCTAGCTTTCTCCATCCGAGGAAAAAGGCTATCACTATCCACCCTATCTAAACCTCTAATCATCTTATATGTTTCAATAAGATCCCCTCTTAGCCGCCTTCTTTCCAACGAAAACAACCCTAAATCCCTCAGTCTCTCCTCATAGGACCTCCCCACCATACCAGGCAACATCCTAGTAAACCTCCTCTGCACCCTCTCCAACGCCTCCACATCCTTCTTGTAATGCGGGGACCAGAACTGCACACAGTACTCCAAGTGCGGCCGCACTAGAGTAGTGTACAGTTGCAACATTACACTGCGACTCCTAAATTCAATCCCCCTACCAATAAACGCCAAGACACCGTACGCCTTCTTGACAACCTTATCTACTTGATTCCCAACTTTCAGGGATCTATGTACACACACACCTAGATCCCTCTGTTCATCCACACTATAGTGTGAGTGTTGACACAGCTGAGCTGCATACATTCCTATTTTGGTCCAATCCAAAGAAATGAATGTTGTATCATTTTCTGCATGAGCAATTAGTTGAGTGGTTTCAATTCCTGGCATGTATAAAACAATATCTTAAAAGTGCCTGAATTTTTGCACTAAATAAGTGGGCACAGAGATGGATACAGTGGAAAATGAGAATATCACAATGGTATAACTTGTCTAAAGATTTAAGGTACATACTCGCCAACAGTAACAGCTGTTCTGCAGCAATACTAATCATTGGTGAGGCCGCAGCTGGAGTACTGTGTGCAGTTTTGGGCGCCGTACTTACGCAAGGATATTTTGGCCTTGGAGGGAGTGCAGAGGAGGTTTACTAGGCTGATGCCGGAGTTGAGGGGGTTGAGCTATGAGGAGAGGCTGAATAAACTAGGCTTGTACTCGTTAGAGTTTAGAAGAATGAGGGGAGATCTCGTTGAGACGTATAAGATGATGGATAGGATAGAGGTGGAGAGACTCTTCCCGCTCAGAAAGGACAGTAGGACTAGGGGGCACAGCCTCAAGATAAAGGGGGGGCGGTTTAGAACAGATTTGAGGAGGAACTTCTTCACTCAAAGGGTGGTGAATCTCTGGAATTCTCTGCCCGTTGAAGTGGTGGAGGCTACCTCGCTAAATATTTTTAAGACGCAGGTTGATGGGTTTTTGATAAGAGAGGGGATTAAGGGTTATGGGGAGAGGGCGGGAATGTGGAACTGAACCATGACAGATCAGCCATGATCTTATTGAATGGCAGGGCAGGCTTGAAGGGCTAGATGGCCTACTCCTGCTCCTATTTCTTATGTTCTTGTGTTCTTATAAGCACAAACATTCATGATCTCCCTGAACATTCAAAAAATTATTTATTCCAATGCAGCATTATACACACCCACTTGCACTCACGTATGTGGGTGGGCGGGGGTGGGGGGGAACCAATTGAGGAATTTGAACCCAAGGATGACATTTTTAAAATTGAGTTGCTGGGAGAGTAAGTGCCACGTAGGTCAGTAAGGGGTTGATGTGAGTTAATACCTTTAGGATTCTGGTTAAGAGGTTTTGGAAAAGCTCTGGTTTATTCAGGGCAGCATATGGAATACTGACCAGGAAGGGATTGGAATTATCGATTCTGAAAATAATTAAAGATGGATGATGGTTTCAGCAGCTGACAAGCTAATGCAGGAGCGAAGATCAGAGATATTGTGGGGGAAGAAGTAGGCGGTCTTCTGATGGGGAAGATATGGATTTAGAAATCCTGCTGAGAGGCACATATGACATCAAAAGCATGGGCAGCCTTATTCATCTCAAGACAGTGGTTCATGAAAGAGAGCAATCGGTGGTTAAGATACAAGAGATTGCAGCAGGGGTCAAAGACAATTGCTTTGTTTTCTCAATATTCAATTGCAAGAATTTGGGTCTCATCAAGGAGCAGATGTTGGCTAAAGGGTGTGACAATTTAAAGACAGTTGCAGTGTCAAGAGATAGTGGTGAAGTAGATTGTGGTGCCATCAACATTCATATGGAAACTGATGTCATGTCCTCAGCTAACATCACTGAAGGGATGCACGTAGAGAAACATGAGTGGGCCAAGGATGAATCTTGGGGAAAAGAGGTTACTAGTATGGAAAGAGGAAACAAAGCCTCCTGAAGGAAGGTCTTGCACTTGAATATATAGATAAGAATGGAACAAAGCATGGATTGGTGATTAGCCAATTTAAATTTAAGCATTATAAATTTACTGTGCAACAAGTGTTCAAAAAGCCAGCATTGTCATTGGCTCTTTTATTTCACAATTTCAAAGGTTATGTGAACAATCTTTTAAAATAAGGGCAGATTGGTAAATAGTTATAATAGATTTCTCACAATTTGCCTGCCAGTGCTAGTCCAGGCAATTTTCCAGGTCACGCAGGAAGTGCCATTCCAATTCACAAAAATTGTTTTCAGGTAATAATGAACAACATCTTTGGTTTTATGAATGACAGCAATTCTTTTTACTAGGTATGAACAATCTTAAAAAACTATGTACACTTCATGTTATCTTACTTTAAGAAAGATGTCAAGGACATGCACAGGGTGCAGGAGCGGTTAAGCCAATCTAAGCAAATTTGTGATGAGATTTAATTTGAATCTAGAAGGCAAAAAAAAGGTTCTGTTTTGGGATTGTCTAAATTATGGGGGATTTGATCAGCAAGAGGAAAGTGACATCCATTGGTTGGTGCAGCATTACTTGGAGGACATAAATCTGAGATCATCAGAAGAACAAAGGTATTATCCAGTTTCTTGAACACAAATTGCCCCAACAAATAAAGGTGCATTCAGAAACCATAACAAAATGGAAATGGATCGATTCACGAAAAGAATATAACAAAAGGGACTGCTGACAATGGAACTAAGCAAAGAGGCATTTGGGAGAACAGGAACAGGCACTGACTAAATGGCTTCTCCCTGTGCTGCAAAATTTGCTGAGTCTAAGACAGCAAATACAAAGTGGTTTGTATTTGGACTTGCAAGCTACTTTGCTATCTCACTAAAACAGAAAAGATTTTGAGATGACTTCACTGTGTAGGCATCAAAAGGTTGTTTCTGCTGGCTGGGAATCAAGAACACTGGAGAACAGTCTCAGAATAAGAGGTCAGTATCTTAAGATTCAGATGAGAAAGTTTTTTTTCACTCAAGAGATTCTGAATATTTAAAATTCTTTACTCCAGAGGACTCAAGATGCTCCTCACTCATTGAATGTATTCAAGGCAGAGGTAGATTGACTTTTGAACTCTAGGGGAATCAGGGATATGGGGCGCTGGTGGAGAAAGTGGAGTTGAGATCAGAGAGACACCGCGATCATACTTAAAGGCAGAACAAACTCGGGGAGCAGTATGGCCTATTCCTAGTCTCATTTTCACATTATGCTCCTTATTTTCTTCCATGCTAAATTTCACCATTAAATAACAGGTTATATATCTATCAGAGCTGTCATTGGACATTTCCATCCTGCTAGCCTTATGATGAATCACCTTACTCTTAGAAGCTCTGTCAGGCCAGTACAACTCTGCTTTCTAATAAATTATATATTCCTTTTCAATGTCAGTATTAAAATAGTTGGCATTATAAATAAGACATCAATGTGATAAATCCATAGGCATTTCACAGCAAGCAAAATGTTGAAAAGCTGTTATATTTGAGCCAGAAAGGCAAACTAATAATCTGCTGCACAAATCTAAAGTCTTCATGAACATATCAAACAAGATAAGAATACTGAGTGCTGCTAGGAAAAAATACCATGGATTGGTAAAAGGAAAAAGAGAAAAGGCCATAATAGCACATGCTGTGAAAGGAATAGGAAGGAAAGGACTTCCATTTAGAAAACATAACCTCCACAACCTCAAGATAGCCCAGTTCTTCACAGCTAATGAAATACTTTTGATGTGCAAAGCAGGAAACATGGCAATAAATTTGTACGCAGCAAGGTCCCATAAATAGCAATAGGATGACGGGATTAATGATGTTTGATGAGGGATAAATATAGGCCAGGATGCTGGGGAGAACTTCCCTGCTCTTCTTCGACTACTGCCAATGGATCATTTGTGACCATTTGAAAGGACAGATGTTGGCTGGTTTAATATCTTTCCTGAACGAGGAAAAATATGATACTGCGCTGAAGTATATGTTTGGGTTGTATGCATGAGTCTCTCAAGTGAGGCCTGAACCCATAACCTTTGGATATAGTACCATGATGGACCAAGTTTGACACACATAACGTGGGGAATTTGAGGGACATGGGGTTAGTTCAGGAAAGAAGCGTTGATAAGAACATAAGAAATAGGAGCAGGAGTAGGCCATCTGGCCCTTCGAGCCTGCCCCGCCATTCAATAAGATCATGGCTGATCTGTCGTGGCTCAGTTCCACATTCCCGCCCTCTCCCCATAACCCTTAATCCCCTCACTGATCAAAAACCCATCAACCCGCGTCTTAAAAATATTTAGCGAGGTAGCCTCCACCACTTCAACGGGCAGAGAATTCCAGAGATTCACCACCCTTTGAGTGAAGAAGTTCTTCCTCAACTCCGTTCTAAACCGCACCCCCCTTTATCTTGAGGCTGTGCCCCCTAGTCCTACTGTCCTTTCTGAGCGGGAAGAGTCTTTCCACCTCTATCCTATCCATCCCATTCATCATCTTATACATCTCAATGAGATCTCCCCTCATTCTTCTAAACTCTAACGAGTACAAGCCTAGTTTATTCAGCCTCTCCTCATAGCTCAACCCCCTCAACTCCGGCATCAGCCTAGTAAACCTCCTCTGCACTCCCTCCAAGGCCAAAATATCCTTGCGTAAGTACGGTGTCCAAAACTGCACACAGTACTCCAGCTGCGGCCTCACCAATGCCCTATACAGCTGCAGCAAGACCTCCCTACTTTTATATTCAATCCCCCTTGCTATGAAGGCCAGCATCCCATTCACCTTCCTGACCACCTGCAAGCTGGGTTTTTGCAACTCATGCACAAGGACCCCGAGGTCCCTCTGCAAGATAATCTAATTGAATGATGAAGGCTTGTTCCAATCTCCATCAAGAAAGAATCTCCCTTGAAATTTAATGGCATTACCATCACCAAATTCCTCACTATCAACATCCTGGGGGTTATCATTGACCAGAAATTGAACTGGACCTGCCACATATACAGTGGCTACAGAAGCAAGTAAATCATCTCCTGACTCCCCAAAAACCTGTTTACTATCTACAAGATACAAGACAGCAGTGATAGAATACTCTCCAATTGCCTTGAGTACAGTTCCAACAACACTCAGGGATAAAGTAGTCTGCTTGATTGGCAATCCATCCACCCCTTGAACTTTCACTCCCTCCCCACTGGCACTCATCTACAAGATACACTGCAGCAGTTCACCAACGCTTCTTCGAAAGCACATCCCAAACATAAGACCTCTACCACACACAAGGCTGAAGGCAGCAGGTACATGGGAACTCTATCACCTGCAGCTTCCCCTCCAAGCCACACACCATCTTGACTTGGAACTGTATCACCAATTCTTCACTGTCGCTGGGTCAAAATCCTGGACTCTTCTGAATAGCACTGTGGGTGTACTTAGACTCATGGAGTGCAACTATTCAAATAGGCAGCTCATTATCAGTTTCACAAGGGCTGTAAGGATGGACAATAAATGCTGGCCAAGCCAGTGATGCCCACATCTGGTGAATGAATAAATGAAAGAAAACACCACTACCTTGAAGTGTCCATGCAGTTTCCCCTATCTGCCTCAGCAGGGCCCACCTTGCCCAGAACGGCTGCCAGCTAAGTATAAGTGCAGACCTTTTTATTCAACCTCCTATTCTCCTGTCTAGCTGCCACCCTTCATTGGATTGGGCTTCCTGAGGGGTTTTTTTTAAGCATATCTTCACACCCACACTTTTTTTTAACCCCTTTGTGGAGGAAGTAATGGAAAGATTCCTCAAACTGATTATGAATCCATTGAACAAGGCCTCCCTCCTGAGGTGGGTGCCACAGCGGCAAGCACTGCTGCCTCTGAGCGCCAGGCACCCAGTTCAATTCCAACCTCGGGTCACTGTCTGTATGGATTTCCTCTGGTTTCCTCTCACATTCCAAAGATGTGTGGGTTAGGTTGATTGGCCATGCTAAATTGCCACTAAGTGTCAGGGGGATTGTCAGGGTAAACTGGTGGATTTACAGGGATGGGGCCTGGGTGGGATTGTTGTTGGTGCAGGTTTGATGGGCCGAATGGCCTCCTTCCACACTGTAAGGATTTTATGATTCTAACCTTATAAAATCTAGACCATAGTCTACTATATAATCAGCAGGCATCATATCCTCATGGAAAAGAAGCTGGAATTAGAGTCTGCCAAAGATAAATCATCAGTCTGACAGTCGAGAGAGGGTAAAGGGAACAGCAATAAGTGAGTGAAACACATGATTGGAGATGATCAAAAGCACATTTAATTAATTAAAAGCAATGTGGCTCACAGCATTCTACTACTTCTGCATTGATTCAAAATGGTACAATGTCATCTCTGTCTCATGTGTACGCAAAGGGAATGACATGTCAACTAGAACTCAAAGCAAATCTATGTTTTGATATTCAAACTAAATACAATATTTTATCAATTATTTTGCAACCATGTCAGCATGTGGCTTGAAGCCAAATTAGCAAATGATTGTTTCATACTAAAGAGATTTGGAAATCTGTCCAGGATAGATAATACCATTTACTTACTTGCTTTGTCTCTCCATGCTGGCTACCCTGAGATTTTCCCACCGGGAGTTCAGCAAGTTCATCTGTTCTCGGATTTCATTTTCTTCATCTTCCGTTAATTTTCCTTCTGCAATTAGCTGATTCCCAGCCTGTAGAATGTTACCCACACTACCTTGATGTGCTGTTAACTCCATCATAAAACCCTGCCAAAAACATGAGGTAAAACATGCATAGGCGTGTGACGTTCCAACAAATAGAAAACAGACAGAAAAGGGAAACTTCATTGTTGCCAAATTAAGTTCCAAAAGTATATTGACATTGGTGAATGTAAATTGCAACTCAACAGCAACTTTTAATTTATTTTGGATCCTTAATACCTAAATAAAAAATTCCAAGGTGCTTCACAAAGCAAAGGGATATTAACCAAGTGAGGATATGTTGGAAGAGGTACCTTCATATTTATGGCTTAAATAAGTAGCATGGAATAAGTACCTCCCTATTCCCACCCCTAATTTTTGGCTAATGCACTTACCTCATGGGCATGAAACTGCTCCTTGACCTCCTCCACATCATCGGAGACCCTGCCCTGAGCCTGCAGTGAATCCTCAGCTGAAAGCAACCAGGTTAGCACTACCTCTAATGCAGTCTGGTAGCCATCGAGATCCACTTCTGCTTCCATCAGTAGGCTTCCAGCTGGCTTCTCTACTGAGGGCTCTGAGAGCTGTTCAATGTGAAGAGAGAGAAATTTCTTCAATTAAAAACAGGTCAAGTGTTCCACTACATTAGCTAAATAATCAAGACAATTACATTATATATGAAACTAGAAAGAAATTAGGATCTGGTTTCATTTTCTTACCATCTCTAGAGAATTTGTTCTAAATTCAAGAGCTAGTTATTAATAGCTGATAATTCTTATGCTTACTTATCCCTTTTCATATTCAGAAAGGGACATGATTGGATTCTGCACTATTCACTACATTGTTTATTCACAAATACAAGAACCATTTTAACTACACAATACATCCATACTGATTAATCTTTCTGGGACTTAGCAGTTTTGCAATTTCACTTAAATAAAACAAACAACGCATTCAGCCTTTCACTGTTAAGAATAAATTAAGTTTTTCACAAGAATATTGAACTGGGTTTTGCCTCTGGCATAGTTAACATCATCACCATGATTCTGGGTCTGGCTGTAGTAGTGGCAGAAGTAAAAGAGCAAATAAGTTTCCAACCTACATTCCAACAGCACCTCACTCCACCATTCCACCCATTGTCATCCATTTCCCTTCTCTCCTATCCTTCTCTATTTCCATCACCAGAATCAATGGGCTGGATTTAATCAGTCCACCCCAATTTCACCTAATGATCGGAAAACTACAGACCAAGTGCTGGAAAATTAATTTTTTGGTGGCAGTGTAGACTTGATGGGCCAAAAGCCCTCCTTTTGTGCTACGTAACCTTCAGACACTCATTTGGCCTTTCCTGGAATTCAGGAACCTGGCAGCAGAAATACTACCTACCAACAGTTGCCCATCAATTAGAGGCTGGCATCTTGCCAATGCCACTGCAGAGGCCAGTGCTGGCCATGCACTTACCAGAGGCCCAGGATCACTATGGACCCCAGGTCTAAGGTAATGAGAGTAGGGTAGGGATCACTGGAGTGATTTTGGGGTATTAGAGACAAGGGCAGTGGGGAAGCTTTCAGTGGGCACCCCCTTCCTGATGCCAGATCTCTCTGTCAGACACTACGTGCCTGATAATGAGGAAGGCAGAGAAATAGCAGAATAGTTAATCAGAGGATGTTTTGACAAATGGATGGTGTCAATGCTTGTCACAATTTTCTGTTTGTATTTCCTGGGTCCTCTTGTACCAACTGAAAAATTATCCATTTGCACATAAACAAACAATTTCCAAACACTAATCTCAGTAAGGGATAAGAGGTGAAAATAGTATTGAAATAATGCAATATTCCAATTGTACTGCCCAAAAGTCTACTAATTTTTAACAAGGTAACAAATCCCACTTTAGTTTCATTTTTTCCCCACACATTGGACAAATGGGATAAGAGTCCAGAAACCCTGACAGCTTGTCAGAACAGTCCTGTGGTATAATAAAAACAGAAGGCTGAATGTTTGGGTGGAACTTTAATTCAGCAAAGTTTTGTCTCTTTGTGGCATTGCTGGACATGTTACCATTTTCTAGAATTAGTGTATTTTCATCTGATGTTAATTTACAGGTTTAAATCTTCCCCTGTTAATCAACCCTAAGCAAGGTGAACACGATCCTTCTGCGCAGCTTTGACATTTCCAAAAATTTACTCCACCGCTCCAGAAATTTGAAATACACCTTTCCACAACTTATAGATGCCTCTTACATTCCTACACACATGATATTGGAAATAATTGTGCAATTGTTGCCCTCGAGTTCCTGCTGTTCATTTTGGTTCTTTCACACTCTCTCTGCATGACCTCTATTGTTGTATTTCCTGTATTACTGGTTTTGACATGAATAACAACATCAAACTGATTGCATCCTTTTCAAAAAAATTAGCCCACCTACTGTGTTATGTAACTTACTCTGGCACCTGCAAGGCAACATCAATCAAGACTTGATCTCAACTGCAAAAATCCAAGCCTATCTATCTCCTGTATTACTGCCCAAATACTTGCTTGAAATGGTTACTTGATAAAGAGTGAGAACCTGGCCTGTTTTTTTGCTTCTTATCCTAGGGATGCACAGACTGAGTTTATCATTCCAACCACTCCAGCTGAGAATCAAATCTGGGACCTTTCTGATCTGTATCACTTCATAACACATCAATACTGTAGGCATTAAGGAGCACCCAAAATTCAGCAGGAAGCCTGGATGGGTGGGTTAGAGTAAAACAGGAGTGATCTTTGATGAGTAAAATGGTCATTTTCATCTTCAATGATTACACTCTCATATATTACACTGGGGGTGCATTTATCCTCTAGCCCATCATGTGTGCAATTAAAGTTTTCAGTGAACGAGCAGCAAAAGCAACATCAGAAAGCAAACCTCGATTTTACCTTCTGACCCAACCCATTCTGCCTCTTGTTTAAGTTTTGAAAAGTGTGTGTAAACAGTATCAGTAGTTGCCATTTGTTTCAAAGTTTGAATCCATATGCTCCATTCATCATGGAAGGCATGAATTAAACAAGCTGGTGTTTTTAGCACCACTCGTATTTTAAACTATATTTCATACTTAAGTACCACATAAAAGTAAGCACAAACCCACAAAACATTGAGTTCTTTAAATAAGGCACCAGTGTGTTCAATCTTCTCAATTGCATTTTAATGTCTACTTTCAAAATGCCAAGATTATAGACTTAAACATATTAATAAGCCATATTACATACCAATGGATTCTGAATTAAACTCTACAGTGAAACGGTAAATATTCTTTTTTGCTGCCATTTTTATAAGGGACATTTTGTGTAAAATGCATTTTAACATCTCAGTCGTAATATTTCTCTACACGACTGAATGAAGAATTTCCCAGACAAATTAAGTTGTAAAGGCCATTTGATGCATGAAGAACATGAAGATTTTAAAGTCCATACATACATAAAACTCATACTATAGCGCCCAATAAGTTACATAGTCTACTCAGAGATAAACGAGCATCACAGGGGAGGCATGGTGACACAGTAGTTAGCACTGCTGCCTCACAGTGCCAGGGACCTGGGTTCAATTCCCAGCTTGGGTGACTGTGTGGAGTTTGCACATTTTCCCCATGTCTGCTTGGGATTCCTCCAGGCGCTTCAGTTTCCTCCCACAGTCCAAAGATGTGTGGGGTAAGTGGATTGACCATGCTAAATTGCCACTTAGTGTCAGGAGGACTAGGTTGGGTAAATGCATGGGGTTATGGGGATAGGGCCTGGGTGGGATTGTGGTCAGTGCACACTCGATGGGCCAACTGGCCTCCTTCTGCATGGCAGGATTCAATGATCTAACTAAAGAAACTGAAACATGCAGACAATTAAGTTCATTTTGGCAATTATTCAATGTTGAAGACAATAAATATTTCATAATTTCAAAAAGGAGATTAATAAATATTCAATATTATTTACAGTATTCCTAAGAACATTTTCTTTTCTTCCTTGCATTGATCATATTTAACGTAATCATGCAAAAAGGCTGAAGAAAATCAACAAAATGTGTAAGCTTCATCGTGTCAGTAAAATATTTCTGAACTCACCTTCTACATTTTGATCACTTAATTATTTCTGATATTTTAATTGAGTCAAAATGTTAGTGCAAATTATAAATCTGTATTACAAATTAAATTCATGTAAAAGTCAGAAACAACTAAATGTCACATCTATTACTAGGCATGAAAGGTTCAGCCTAAATGAGAAAGATCATTCTAAAGTAGCAGTTAGGGATGAAGGCTGAAGCAAATCTAAAAACACTTCAACAATGTTAATTAGGGTCTGTTTGGGAAAAATTACTCCCAGTGCCAGGGAAACTAGAATTAAAAATGGCAGCATACATGCAAGTGAGTCAAAGAAAAAGTCTCTGTACACCCAAAACACATTTTGTGCCTAGTGATTAGTAATAACGTGAGTTCACAGAGAGACTTGCACTTTGTTTGATATTGATATAGTCCATAGATTGGGAAGGATAAATAACCATTCTTGAACCTTGTTCATTTCACATTTCTTCAGTGATTGACTGGTGTGGGTGATACCTCAGTCCAGGCTGGCGAATGTGTTGCCTACTCTATCACATACCCATATTAGTCTGTGTCATGCCCGGTAAAGACACTCATTTTCATAAATTTAAATATGGATTTTGCGTGAAAGTTTCAAACGTGGTCTTTTATTTAAAACGAACATTGATGAACTGCTAAGATGGTGACCAAGGGTCAGGTGACCTTTGCAACTTCAACAGACCATCCAAGCTTCCAGAAAGTTGTGACCTATAACACCCTCTGATTTAAATTAACATGTCAAGATGAATACTATCTATGGAATACATACTTGCCACTGTTTGGGGATTTAACCGAAACAAGTCCAGATTCTGCGGCTGTTCATGCCACACACCTGCTGCAATGAAGTCAGAGAATTTGGCACCCAGCTAAATCTCCATTCACTGCAGCAGGATGGGAAACTCCCACAGGCATGAATGGCTGTAACATTCTGGCCCATATCTCTAGTTGGTCTCCTAACACTGAGTTCTTGGCAAAAACCTATTCATCTTAAGTGTGAGAAAATCATTTGCTATCTCCATTGTATAGTAATAGCTAGAGCTAAGGTTATCAGGTGGCCACTGCTAGAATTGTGCCAAAAACAGAAGGAAACAATACGTTTTTATCTGAAGATGCAGAAAGATCTGGGCAGTCTGTAAAAGAACACCAAAAGAGACAGTAACTGTAACAAAAGACTGTAATCTTTGCTTTTAAGGGCCAGAAGAGCCTCCCATTATGATTCTAAAACTCTAGGGGTGGGATTTTCTGGCCTCGCTTGTCATGAAACTGGAAAATCCCGCCGGAGGTCAATGGACCCTTCAATGGTTTGTCCCTCACCCGCTTCAATTCCCATACTGGGCGGGACAGTAAAATTCATCCCCCATGTCAATTTGTAAATAAGTTTGAACTCCTAATAAAAAACCACAGGTGCCTAATTTTGTGACTTGCAGAACAATAATCTCTTTGAGGGAATTCTGCAACTAGTCAGATATCTGACTTCAGCTATTTGAACCAATCTGAACTACAATTCAAGAGTTGAAAAAGATTCCTTTTTAATGAACACATTTTTAATTGTTTAATTGTTTAACACATTTAAGTGTTTAATGAACACTTTTTAATGATCACATATCTAACATATGAATTATTAACTCTTCTTTTCCTTTGACTTGTTGTGGACAGAGAAAGAACGGCTGCAACAACGATTTAACAACAATATTGGTAATGGTAGCTTTAAAATGGCAACTCTGGCTGAGTGAAGCATGCTGGGAATTTCAGTCAAATAATAAATTAAAACCAGATGCAGGTCGTAAAGAGGCTCTGGTCCGGGAGTTGTGATCTGAAGCTTCTTGTATTGGTCAGATCAGGGAAGTTGTTTACATTAACTGAGCCAGCGTGGCTCTGATTTACGGCTACTATGTATGGGACATGTAAAATGAGCCAAGCAATGTGGCTTCATTCAAAATTAATTTCACTAGATGTTTGAGCCATGTGACCAGTTTCTGGTAACACAATTGGCTGAATGAGAGAATCTTCCAGAAGCGAGTGGAGAATTGTGGATAAAAGACACGCGAGTCCTTTGTTTGGTAATGATAATGCCAAGAGAACAACCATCGCAACAAGACCTTGTACCCTGAAGGAAACTTCGAAGAGAACCAGAGGGTAGATTCTACATCAAGGATATTTCTTGGCCCAGGTTTTCCGAAACATGGTAGTATCTACTTTCAGTTACATAGTTAAAATTGATGTTCAGTTAACGTTCAGTAAAGAGTTAACGAGTTGCAATTGTTTATGTTCGAGTTGGTACTAAAAGTGTTAAATAAAGAAATAATTGAATTACTGTCTTTGTTTGTCTCATTAAGCTGGAATGCTTGGAAGCTGTTTAAATAGAAGCTGTATAACATTGTTATTTTGGTTGCTCTAATAGCAGTGCACTATCATCTTTCATTGTATCTTTTTCAACGTTAGTTGTGTGAAGGAGAATGCACTTAGATTTTCAGGGTGAATGTGTGAATAAATAATGCTCATTATTTAAATCCACAGAAGCTTGCTAAATTGTGATCCTTTCTTTCTAAATTGACCACACATTCCAGGAGCTAAAAACCATACTTATCTTCCTCTCCAGAACCACACATTACAGGCAGTAAGGAAAGGGCACAGGATTTCAGTTTATCTCACCTCCCCCACCCACCCCTCATTACATCTGAGCCACGATTTTCCCATGCCACTGTGCTAATTTCGTAGCAGATTGGGCAAGAGATTCTCACGTCGGCTGAAATGCGGGGCACACGCGAACGTTTGCACCCCACTTGTGTCTCCCAGCTCCGGATTTCCAGCGGCCCATGCTCCCCACCAGAAATCTGCAGCGAGGCACCAAGATCATTTAAATATTTAAGTACAATTAGCAGGCACGGGACTGAAGTCTCCGGGCCAGTTAACATCTCACACCCCACCACAGTATTTCATTCCAGCAGGGATTGCAATAGCTATCTAGTGAATTTAGCATGGTCAATTCACCTAACCTTCACATCTTTTGGACTGAGGAGGAAACTGGAGCAGCCAGAGGAAACCCATGCAATCAGAGGGAGAATGTGCAAACACCATACAGACAGTGACCCAATCCGAGAATTGAACTTGGTTCCCAGCGTTCTGAGGCAGCAGTGCTAACCACTGTGCCACTGCAGGGTAATCAGGGCTCACCGAGGGTCAGGCAATGGGGAAGTGCCCCCGAGCATTGGCAGCACCAGCCTGTGCCCTTTGTATCTGCTCAGGGAGCACCCTGGCACTGCCCATTGGGCATGGGGCATGCTAAGGGAGCGGGGCAATTGGGGGAGGGCTGGAAATCACAGCAGGCCGGAGGGACAGGGTTGTGCTCAGGAATGGTCGAGGAGCCAAGGGGCCAGCAATGCATGGGTCACAAGGCTGGCCAGCAAATGACCTAGTCAGCAATGGGGAGGCCATCAGTGTGGGGCCACTGCACATGCATCAATCTCGGCACTGACAGATCAGTACATGTGCAGTAGCCCATTCAGCACGCTGATTCCAGCCTTTCCAGCAGGAACAGACCCACCCCCTGAAATTTAATGATATTCATGCTGGTGGCCTCTGCAATGCACAGTGTGTTGGAGATTCTTCTCTAAACTCCTGCTGAAAGAAACATGAATTACTCCAGTTTTCATACAAACTCAACATTCAGAATTTTTTGGGGGTATTCCACCCCCAATTCAGGAACTGAAGAGGAGCCTTGCTAGTGTGCAAATCACTAAGTATCAGAGGATGAAGCCTTAAGCCCTCATTAGTCCTTTCAGCAGCTACTGCTCCATCTCCCTCTTGTGTCGCAGGTCAAAAGGAGCTGCAATAACAGCCAGCAAAGAAACTCCAGATCACCAGTTCTTTGCTCCCCATGTACATCTCACTGCCAAATCCAGGAACTAACCACAATACTCACAAAATGCTCCACGGCTCATCCACAAACCTGGCAGTTGCAAAGGCTAGTCAGAATCACCTTACCTGAGAGTTGGATGGCTGGTCCTTTAAATCAGGCTAATGGCAAGGTTCCTTGTGCAACTGAATGCACATTGTTTGGTGAGTGACAAGCAAATGCTTTCAGCAGATATGCATGATCCAAGGTTGGAATTGGTGCATCAAATAAACCAGAAAAGCTGCTTGATGTCCCAATCTGACCAGAGGGGCAGCTTTCGGAATACGCATGGTACTTCAGCACCAACACACTATGAAGCGTGGGAAAGCTGGGTCAGCCATGCAAGGTGAGGGTGTTGCATGGTCCACTCAGAGGGTGGGCTTCTGTAGCTAGCTGTGCTGGAGAGCCTACGGAGCCAAGTTTTGGAGTCTAAGCATTTACGCTTTACATATTTGGGAATTTATGTATACATATTTGGGAATTTATGTATACATATATTAAAAAAATGAAATGAGGTCAGGCACTGCCCTGCAAAGAAGGGGAAGACATACTCAGGTGAATCTGATGCACCTCCTCCCAGTCTGTTCATAGCAGCAGAATTACAGGTCAGTCAGCAAGCTGCCTCCCTGCTTTCTTTACCAAAGAGCAATGTGTGACATTGGGTCAATCAATGATAAATCAACCCGAAATTTTAATTACATTACACGAAACATTAAAGTCCAATTCCAGCACACAAGCTGTTCTCAAATTACTTGCCCAGTCCCTGCCACCAGCTGACTTTACAATTTCCTAATCTTGTTTAAAACGTTATTTCAGTCTATGTATGAGAGGGGTGGTGCAGCACTCTGGACCTTCAACACAATGTGCCTCACTGAGATGGTTTATTGTATACAATTCCCACAAAACACCTTTCCAATCACATGGGGATGACAGCAAACAAAACAATTGTTTGACCACCCTTAAGGGGGATCAGAAAGTGGTTCACTCTGAGTGGCTGATTCATTTTTTGCGACAATCCCAAGGATTAAAGCTGGAGAGCAGACTATCCCCTCCGTTCAACTATGACGAACATGGCTAAGAAAACCAGGCAAGGGAGAAAATAAAAAATTATTCCCTAGAAGTAAAAATATGGATCAAATATCTATTTTTCAAATCTCAAAGCTGACTCATTTTCTCAACAGATTGGTCCTTTTTTGCCTTCCAACAAATGTGTTTGCAATTAGGGTTAGCATCACTGACAAGACCAGTATTTTTAGTCCATTCTTAATTGCCCTCAGAGTAGAGCAGGTGCAGTCAATGTGACTAAGGTGCTCTCACAACATTGTTATATAGCAAGTTTCACAGCTGAGTGATCCATCAGGGTAAGCTCATTGTTCCTCTTTCTCATGGTTTCATACAACTGAGTGGCAATTTCTCAGAGCGGCTAAAAATCACAAGAATTTAAGTAGTGGAAGCTGGAGAAGGCCTTTTGACCCACTGAGCCTACTCCACCATTCAACAAGACCACCTTCCAACACCATCCCCATGACCTTTAATTCCTAAAGTATTCAAAAGACATTCAGCCTCAATCTTAAATGTACTCAAAAACTCTGACACAGAGGATTCCAAAGATTCCCAACCTTCTCAGGAAAGACAGTTTTCCTCTTAAATGACTTATTCTGTGATTGTGACCCCATGTTCTGGATACCGTAGCCAGGGTAAACCAAAACTGCACACCATACATAGAATTCCTAGAGTGCAGAAGGAGACCATTCGGCCCATCTAGTTTGCACCGAGCACAATCCCACATATTTACCCTTGTTATCGGACAACAAATTTTATGAAATTGGGCACACAATATGGAAGCAGACTAAAGTTACACTCAGAGCCTCTCCACTAAAATCACAAAGTAACAGACACCGATCAGCAGGCAAGAGCATGTTTTTAGAATGCAAATGAGGGCTAGCACACAAGGGAAGCTGGACAGGATGACACCTACAGGAACTAAATCCCCACCCCATCAAAATCAGCACTTCTGAAACAGTCAAACAACCCATGGAGACACCTAAAATTAGCATAGTTAAGGAAACATTCCTGGCCCCTCAGAACCTCTTTTGAGATCAATGACACACCTATGGTTCAAACCCCAGAGATTCTAGACCATTAATAACCAGACAAAACGATTAACACACACTTAAAACAATTTCCTCAACACTACAGGATGGCTAAGGTTGAATACTGTAAACAAATTATTAGCATTTGAATCGCACTGAAGTTCAGGTATAACTATAGCCCGCTGCGAGGGACCGTAAGAGCACTTTCGGGACAGTCCGATTGTATGTCCTGACTGCGCTTCTCCGTCAACGTGAAAGAAAATAAAGCTGTGCCGTTATTGAACTTCACCCTGAGTCCATAGTGGTTGTTTCGCCCACTCGCGCTAACACCCTGCTAAACCCCTGACATTAGGGTCAATTTAGCATGGCCAATCAACCTAACCTGCACAACTTTGGACTGTGGGAGGAAACCAGAACACCTGGAGGAAACTAATGGGGAGATGCAAATATGGGGAGAGTGTGCAAACTCCACACAGGCAGTGAAGGCTGGAATTGAACTCAGGTCCCTGGTGCTATGAGGCAGCAGTGTTAACCACCATGCCACCCCTCCAGATGTAGCCTTACCATTGTTCTGTACAATTACAGCAAAACCTCATTATTCCTATGCTCTTTTTTTAACAATAGCTAAGATATACCTAATTGCTTGCTGCGCTTGCATTTTAACTTCCAACAATCCATGCACAGGAAACTCAAGTCGGTCCAAATGGAAACAACTGAATGCAAACTTATTGCTTGCATGGGAACTGGAGTCATATATAACCCAAAATGGACAAGGAGGGCATGTTTCTTTTCTGCAAACATATCATGACAATTTACAGAAATCCAATATCATTGAGTTTGCTTGCCCTGGTAACAGCTTATAGCTCCAGAATTTTGAACTGTAATTCAAATTCTCAAACTGGCATGATGGGGTTTGAACTAAGTGTTCTTTGGATTATTAATTTGGTCCTTCAGCTAACTAATTCAGTAACATGACCGCTACACTACAGTACCCTATAAATCACGCAGTTGTATTTTGTAATTACTCAGAATCTATCATGAGGCTTATGCAAACAAATTATGTCTCCTATATTAAATGCAACTAATGGAAATAGGACAGGAAACAGACTCTATTCATGTAAATGTCAGTCCAATCATGACTGAAAGCAGGCAAGCCAGCACGAGCTATGTAGAGGGCAACCCTAGTTTATAATAAGAATTCAAACAGACTTTAGTTCTGCTTCCTTCTTTGCTTTTAACAATTCAGCAGACAATGCACCTGTGCCCATAATAAGTACACTGTGTTGGATGCTTAAGTGCCCACTTTCTGTCTGAGACAAGGTTGAAACACCAATGAATTTTGAGCCCACGAGTGGGCTGTTTGCCTGCTGGACTCTACTTAAAAATGTCGAGATCCAATTGCTCGATCTACAGAAATGAGCTTTTCACTTTTATGAATCCAGCTTAAATAAACATATTTACCTAATGTAGATATATAGATCCAAGTTTGTACTTCAGCTTGGGTCTTTATAATATACCTTTTGTTCATTCTTTATGGGATGTGAGCATCGCTGGCCAAGCCAGCATTTATTACACATCCCAAAATGGCTCTTGAATGGAATGACTTGTTTGGCCATTTCAGAGGGACAGTTAAGAGCCAACCACATAGCTGTGGACCTGCACTCACACGTCGGCCAGACTGGGTAAGGCTATTAATGAACCAGATGGGTTTTTGTGGCAATGGAATTCACATACATGTTCAGTGGAAGTTTGACTAAGGTGGAATTTCTTCAACAAATTCACAAATCTCTTTTCAAGAAGCTGAATGTGCACTTAATAAGGAGTATTTCCTTTCCAGGATGGTATATTGCAGCCAAATGATAGGTTATTTCTTTCAATAATATCCAATTACACAAAGAAATGTTCATTAGCTCTAATTCATATTTCTAGGCACAACTCCAAAGCATTATTCTTTCCACTTAAAAATTTTCTTACTTACAAATTGTTTTATATCCAACACTCTTTGGCAGCCGCAAGCGAGGTTGTTAAAACCTAATTAAATGCCTTGCTCAGAAGAAAATGCAAATTAACTTGACATGGACATTGGGCGGAGTTTTCCTGACCCATCACCACAGGAATTGTAGCGGGCAGAACATGGAGCATGCAAAGGTCTGTTGACCTTTCTGGCAAGCATGGCCAGAAAATCATGCCCATTGTCCCCAAAAACTTCCAAGCACAGTGTCATTTTGGGTAGGATTTTCACAAAGTTGGAGAAAGTGTGGCGGCGTGAAAATGGCAGCAAAAACACAATTCCATGATTTCCAACTGGACGCACGGGACCCCAAATTTTCACTAGCTTACATTCTTCCCTCCTGACTTGGGCAGCTCCACTGTGAGGGAAGGCATGCACCAGTTTTCACAATTTTTGTGGAGTAAAGCCACCTCAGAGTTGTTGTGAACCATAACCTGGATGAGGAAACCATTTGAATGGTAAGTTAAATGATCTTAACAGTGCCTCACATGACAAGATACTCCTCTACTCAACTCTCATGACACCTCGCACCCTCCATGTCAAGTAATGGTACTTCCACACCCATTCTGACACTATAAACTCTGTTCAGAATGAATGAACTTCATATAAATAACACAATATCTGAAGCGGCTTTAAAAAAAAACATTAATTTTTTTCACAACGGCCTTATTAAACTATCAACATGATCATTTAACATATCAACTTTAGAAACTGCAAGCACTTGAAACCACTTTATCTTGGGTAAGTAAGCTCAACAGACTGGAGGGACTGATTGTGGACAAGTCCCCAGGACCGGATAGAATGCATCCAAGGGTTCTGAAAGAAATGGCGGAGGTGATAGTGGATGCCTTGGTGGTTATTTTCCAAACGTCACTGGATTCCGGGGAAGTGCCGGAAGATTGGAAAACGGCTAATGTTACGCCATTGTTTAAGAAAGGTGGCAGGCAAAAGGCAGGGAATTATAGGCCGGTTAGTTTAACGTCTGTTGTAGGTAAAATGTAAGAATCGTCATCAAGGAGGAAATAGCAAGGCACCTTGAGGGGAATTGCTTGATAGAGCAGACGCAGCACGGTTTCGTTAAGGGGAAGTCGTGTCTGACAAATTTATTGGAGTTCTATGAGGATGTGTCTAGGGCGGTGGATAGAGGAGAGCCGGTGGATGTGGTCTTTCTTGATTTTCAGAAGGCGTTTGACAAGGTACCTCACAAGAGGTTATTGCAGAAGGTAAGGGGGCATGGAGTTGGGGGTAGGGTGTTAGCGTGGATACAGGATTGGCTGTCAAATAGGAGGCAGAGAGTGGGGGTCAATGGGTGCTATTCGGATTGGCGGTTGGTGACTAGTGGGGTGCCCCAGGGGTCGGTGCTGGGGCCTCAGGTATTTACCATTTATATAGATGATCTGGAAGAGGGAACCGAGTGTATGGTGTCGAAATTTGCTGATGACACCAAGATTGGTGGAACGGCAAATTGCGCAGAGGGTGTGGAGAGTCTGCAGAAGGATCGAGATAGGCTGGGCGAATGGGCCAGGAACTGGCAAATGGAATTTAATGTTGGCAAGTGCGAGGTGGTCCACTTTGGTAGGAATAATAGTAGGAAGGACTATTACTTACGTGGCGAAAAACTGCAGCAGGAGACGGTGCAGAGGGACCTCGGGGTCCTTGTGCATAAGTCGCAAAAACCCAGCCTGCAGGTGCAGCAGGGGGTCAGGAAGGCTAATGGGATGCGGCCTTCATAGCAAGGGGGATTGAATATAAAAGTAGGGAGGTCTTGCTGCAGCTGTATAGAGCACTGGTGAGGCCGCAGCTGGAGCACTGTGTGCAGTTTTGGGCGCCGTACTTACGCAAGGATATTTTGGCCTTGGAGGGAGTGCAGAGGAGGTTTACTAGGCTGATGCCGGAGTTGAGGGGGTTGAGCTATGAGGAGAGGCTGAATAAACTAGGCTTGTACTCATTAGAGTTTAGAAGAATGAGGGGAGATCTCATTGAGACATATAAGATGATGAATGGGATGGATAGGATAGAGGTGGAGAGGCTCTTCCCGCTCAGAAAGGACAGTAGGACTAGAGGGCACAGCCTCAAGATAAAGGGGGGGGCGGTTTAGAACAGATTTGAGGAGGAACTTCTTCACTCAAAGGGTGGTGAATCTCTGGAATTCTCTGCCCGTTGAAGTGGTGGAGGCTGCCTCGCTAAATATTTTTAAGACGCGGGTTGATGGGTTTTTGATCAGTGAGGGGATTAAGGGTTATGGGGAGAGGGCGGGAATGTGGAACTGAGCCACGACAGATCAGCCATGATCTTATTGAATGGCGGGGCAGGCTCGAAGGGCTAGATGGCCTACTCCTGCTCCTATTTCTTATGTTCTTATAAGTAAAGATTATGCAACTGACTGATTAGATCAGTGAGCAAGAACTGTCATTCAAGCAGTGTTTTCCCTGGGGTGCAGTCATTTCAATAGTATAATGGATGTCTGAGCTTTCAAACAATTATTTAACCTAGAACATTGAACATTGAATAGTCCAGCACAGCACAGGCCCTTCAGCCCTTGATGTTGTGCCAAGCTATGTCCAAACTCAAGATCAAGCTATCCCACTCCCTTTCATTCTGATGTGCTCCATGTGCCTATCCAATAACCATTTGAAAGTTCCTAAAGTGTCCGACTCCGCTATCACAGCAGACAGTGCATCACAGTAGTGCAGAGGGAGGACGATATGGAAGAGACAGGGATTGAGTCGCTGTGGGTGGAGTTGAGGAATAAAAAGGGAGAGATCACATTGCTAGGGGTGTACTATAGGCCACCCAACAGCCCGAGGTCAGTGGAGGAAGGCATTTGCAGGAGCATTTTGGACAGATGCAGGAAGAATAGAGTGGTTGTAGTGGGTGACTTTAATCTTCCTGGAGTGGATTGGAGGGGGCCTAGAGCTGGGGGTACAGAGGGAGAGGAGTTTGTGAAATGTGTTTTGGAAGGGTCTCTAGAGCAGTATGTTACTAGCCCGACTAGGGGAGGAGCTATACTTGATTTAGTGTTGGGTAATGAGCTAGGGCAGGTGGATGAGGTAGAGGTAGGCGAACATGTGGCTAACAGTGACCACAAGTCCATCTACTTTAGGTTAAGAATGGAAAGGGACGAGTGCCGGCCGAACGGGAGTGTGCTGAACTGGGGAAAGGGGAGCTATAGCAGGATTAGGAGGGAGCTGCAGGACACTGATTGGGAGGGACTGTTAGCTGGAAAGTCCACAGTTGGCAAGTGGGAGGCTTTTAAGGGCAAAATGAAATGGTTGCAGGGGAGGTATGTTCCTGGTTAAGCGGAAGGATGGGAAAGGTAGGATTAGAGAGCCGTGGATTACAGGGGGTATTGAAGACTTGGTCAGGAAGAAGAGGGAGGCGTATGTTAGGTCGAAACGACTGGGTACAGAGAGTGCGCTGGAGGAATATAGAGAGAGTAGGAGGGAGCTAAAAAGGGGAATTAGAAGGGCAAAGAGAGGGCATGAAATGGCTTTGGCTGGTAGGATTAAGGAAAATCCAAAGGCATTTTATTCCTATATTAGAGGCAAGAGAGTAGTTAGAGGGAAAATTGGTCCTCTTAGGGACAGGAGTGGAGAGTTATGTATTGAGTCGGAGGGAATGGGGGAGCTCCTGAATGAATACTTTGCGTCGGTATTCACGAAGGAGAGGGGTTCGGAATCGTGCGGTCTCTTGAAGGGAGCTGAGGATCAGTTGCAGGAGGTATCTATTACGAGGGAGGAAGTGCTAGGGCTTTTAGGTAGCGTAAGGACGGATAAATCTCTGGGGCCTGATGGTATTTATCCCAGGCTGCTTAGGGAGGTGAAAGATGAAATTGCTGGGCCTCTGGCGCAAATCTTTGTCTCTTCTTTGGACACAGGTGAGGTCCCAGAGGACTGGAGGGTAGCAAATGTGGTACCGCTGTTCAAAAAAGGTAGTAGGGACAACCCTGGAAATTATAGACCGGTGAGTTTGACATTGGTGGTAGGGGAATTAATGGAAAAAATACTTAGGGGTAGGATGTATGAGCATTTGGAGCGTTGCGATCTGATTAGGGATACGCAACATGGCTTTGTTTGAGGGAGGTCTTGCCTTACGAATCTGGTGGAATTCTTTGAGGAGGTGACAAAAACAGTTGATGATGGGAGAGCCGTTGATGTCATCTATATGGATTTCAGTAAGGCGTTTGACAAAGTCCCTCATGGTAGGCTGGTAGAAAAGGTTAAGGCGCATGGGATACGAGGCCAGGTAGCTAGGTGGATTGAGAACTGGCTGGGTAATAGGAGACAGAGGGTAGTTGTGGAGGGGACCTTGTCGGGCTGGAGGCCTGTGACCAGTGGTGTGCCGCAGGGCTCAGTACTGGGACCTCTCCTCTTTGTAGTATACATAAATGACTTGGAAGAGAGCGTAGGTGGTGTGATCAGCAAGTTTGCTGATGACACCAAGATGGCAGGGTTGGCAGGTACTGAACTGGATTGTCAGGTGATACAACAGGATATAGATAGTTTGGTGCATTGGGCAGATAGGTGGCAGATGGAATTTAATCCTGACAAATGCGAGGTGATGCATTTTGGAAGGAATAATGCAGAGAGGAGCTATGTGATAAAAGGTAGACAGATTAGGAGTATAGACATACAGAGGGACCTGGGAGTGCAGGTTCACAAATCCATGAAGGTTGCGTCACAAGTGGAGAAGGTTGTTAGGAAGGCTTATGGAATGTTAGCTTTTATAGGAAGGGGTATAGAGTATAAAAGCTGCCGTCTAATGCTTCAGTTGTACAGAACGTTGGTTAGACCGCATCTGGAGTACTGCGTCCAGTTCTGGTCACCTTACTACCGGAAGGACGTGGAGTCTCTGGAAAGGGTGCAGAGGAGGTTTACCAGGATGTTGCCTGGCATGGGGGGACTGGGTTACGAGGAAAGGTTGGAGAAACTGGGACTGTTCTCCTTGGAAAGACGGAGATTGAGGGGGGACATGATAGAGGTATATAAGATACTGAAGGGAATAGATAGAGTTAATAGTGAGAGACTGCTCCCTAGACTGGGTACAAACACGAGAGGTCATGATTTAAGGGTGAGGGGGGAGGGGTATAATTTGGAAGTGAGAGGAAGGTTCTTTACGCAGAGAGTTGTGGGGGTGTGGAACGCGCTACCGAGTAGGGTGGTGGAGGCAGGAACGTTGGACTCGTTTAAGGTTCAGTTAGATAGACACATGAGTGAAACGAGGATGGAGGGTTATGGTAGGGGCTATTAAATAAGGTTAGAACCTCGGGAGACACCAGAAAAGCAGGCATGTAAGATTAACGTTTTTGTCTTTTTATTCCGCAGGTGGAGGTCCACCTCGTGTCAAACGAGGGGCATGCACACGGTGGGTCGTGCGTGGGCTGCTCTTGGAAGTTCCGGGAGTGGCCTAGTACTTCGTGTCGGTGTGTGTGCTTGATCCTGGACCGGTAGACGGGCGCCGCAACAGCTCGGTGACTAGCACTGCTAGCTGTGCAGATACATGGATTTGGGCCTGTGTCTGTGGGAGTTTGCGCATTCTCCCTGTGGTTGTGTGGGTTTCCTCCAGGCGCTCCGGTTTCCTCTCACACCCCAAAGATGTGCTCTTAGGCTGATTGGTTTTACCAAATTGACACTATTCTCCCCTGAATCTGGCTAAGTTAGGGGTTCCATTCGTAGATATGCAGGGTAGAATAGGTGTAGGGTGATGCGGCGGCGCGGGCTCGTTGGGCCGAAGGGCCTGTTTCCCGTGCTGGGTTGTTCTTTGTTCTTTGTTTATTCCACACCCCAACCACTCTCTGAATAAAGAATCTACCTTGGACATCCCTCCTATATCTCCCACCACGAACCTTACAGTTATGCTCCCTAGTTACAGCTACATCTACCTGAGGAAATAGTCTCTGCACGTCCACTCTATCTATCCCCCTCATCATCTTATGAACCTCTATTAAGTCGTCGCTCACCCTTCTCCACTCTAAGGAGAAAAACCCCAGTTCCCTCAACCTTTCCTTATAAGGCCTACACTCCAGATCAGGTAGCATCCTGGTAAATCTTGTCTGCACTCTTTCCAATGCTTCCAAATCTTTCTTTTAGTGAGGTGACCAGAACTGCACACAATATTCCAAATGTGGTCTCACCAAGGTCAGGTATAGTTGCAGCAAAACTCATGGCTCTTAAAATCAAACTCCCTGTTAATAAACACTAACACACTATAAGCCTTCTTCACAGCTCTATCCACTTGAATGGCAACCTTCAGAGATCTGTGGATATGAACCCCATGATCTCTCTGTTCCTTCACATTCCTCAGAACCCTGCTGTTGACCCTGTAATCTGAGTTTGTTTGTCCTACCAAAATGAAACACCTCGCACTTATCAGGGTTAAACGCCATCTGCCACTTTTCTGCCTAGCTCTGCATCCTATCAATGTCTCTTTGCAGCTTACAAGAGCCCTCCACCTCATCCACTACTCCACCAATCTTAGTGTCATCAGCAAATTTACTAACCCATCCTTCCGCTCCCTCTGCTAAGTCATTGATAAAAATAACAAATAGCAGAGGACCCAGCACTGATCCCTGTGGTACACCACTGGTAACTGGCCTCCAGTCTGAAAATTTTCCCTCCACCACCACACTATCTTCCATGAGAAAGCCAGTTACTTATCCAATCAGGCAAATTTCCTTCTATCCCATACCTCCTTACTTTCTTCATGAGCCTACCATGGGGAACCTTATCAAACGCCTTACTAAAATCCATGTATACGACATCAACTGCTCTACTTTCATCTACACTCTCAGTTACCTCCTGAAAGAATTCAATCAAATTTGTGAGGCAAGACTTACCCCTCACAAAACAGTGCTGACTATCCTGGATTAAACTGCATTTTTCCAAATGGTCATAAATCCTATCTCGCAGGACCCTTTCCATTAACTTACCGACTACTGAAGTAAGACTAACTGGCCTATAATTACCAGGGCCATTCCTATTTCCTTTCTTGAAGAGAGAAACAACATTCACCACTCTCCAGTCCTCTGGTATAATCCCTGTGAAAAGTCTGACAACACCAGGTTTTAGTCCAACCTATTTATTTGAGAATATTATCAAATAAATAGGTTGGACTAAAACCTGGTGTTGTCAGACTTTTTACTGTGTTTACGCCAGTCCAACGCCGGCATACCCACATCATAATCCCTGTGGACAGTGAAGACCCAAAGATCAAAGCTAAAGGCTTTGCAATCTCATCCCTTGCCTCCCAAAGTATCCTAGGATGTATTCCATCTGGCCCAGGGGACTTATTGACCCTCAGTTTTTTTTCAAAATTGCTAATACATCTTCCTTCAGAACAACTTATATCTTCCATCCTATCAGCCTGTATCACGCACTCATCTTCAAAAACATGGCCCCTCTCCTTTGTGAGCACTGAAGAAAAGTATTCATTCAATGTCTCATCTATCTCTTTTGACTCCATGCACAAGTTCCCACTACTATCCTTGTCTGCCCCTAACCTCACCCTGGTCATTCTTTTATTTTGCACATAAGAGTAAAAAGCCTTGGGGTTTTCCTTTATCCGACCCATCAAGGACTTCTCATGCCCCCTCCTAGCTCTCCTAAGCCTTTTTTTTAAGCTCATTCCTAGCTACCTGGTAACCCTCAAGCGACCCAACTGAACCTTGTTTTTTCATCCTTACATATGCTTCCTTCTTTCTCTTGACAAGATGTTCAACCTCCTTTGTGAACCATGGTTCCCTCACTCGGCCATTTCCTCCCTGCCTGCCAGGGACATACGTATCAAAGACACGCAATATCTGTTCCTTGAAAAAGTTCTACTTTTTGTTTGTGCCCATACCTGACAGTTTCCCTTCCCATCTTATGCTCCCTATTTCTTGCCTAATCGCATCATAATTACCCCGCCCCAATTATAAACCTTGCCCTGCCATGTGACCCTATCCCTCTCCATTGCAATAATGAAGGACACCAAATTGTGGTCACTATCTCCAAAGTGCTCTCCCACAAACAAATCTAACACTTGGCCCAGTTCATTATCCAGTACCGTGTCCAATGTGGCCCCACCTCTTGTCAGCTTATCCACATATTGTGTCAGGAAACCCTCCTGCGCACACTGTACAAAAAGTGTCCCATCTGAACTATTCAACCTATAAAGGCTCCAATCAATATTTGGAAAGTTAAAGTCACCCATGATAACTACCCTGTGTCCGCCACACGTATCCATAATCTGCTTTGCCATTTCCTCCTCCACATCTCTATTACTACTTAGGGGCCTATAGCAAACTCCTAACAACATGACCGATCCTTTCCTACTTCTAACTTCAGCCCATTATTCCCTTTGTAAGCAGATCCCCCTCAAAATGCCTTTCAGCAGCCGTTAAACTATCCTTGATTAACAATGCAATTAACCTACAGCAATTTTTATCTGTTCTGGCCTGAAAGTGCTCATTACTAAAAAGTGAAAACTTACTTGTATTCAATGCCTTGTTTCAAACATCTGTACAGAAACTTGTATGCTTAGTCACAGAAGTTGGATGAAAAGTAAGGTCACCCACCAGTTTCCGTGTAGGAAAAGATAACAACACATTTAACAAAGAGACACACCATGAATTGTGAATTACCATGAACTGTTGGACAACTTGTGCCGCTGTCATCAGCCATACAAAATGAAAGCTCACTACCAATGTCCTCATGGATATCACATAAGTGTTGCATTGTGCTGTAAACATAAATGAATCTCACCTTTAAGGCTGGTATTCCATGATGTAAGGAGCTTGTTAAGATTCAAGTTACGAGCCTTGAAGCCAGCAAAAAGAATAATTGAGAATATGGAGTTCCACAAGAGGATAAATTGATCTTAGATATAATCTAGATTTTACTTTTCTTTCTGTCTCCACCTCTTAATTCAATCTTTCTCACTTTTTTTTGTATATCATTTGACTCAAATTCACACTATTTTTTTTCCTGTCATTTCTTCTGTTTCTTTCCCAAGCTTTAAGCACCTTTGATTGAAGAGATAAACCATTAGGCATAAAGCTCATGAAGTTCCATTCGCATTTCCAGCATTTTGCATTGCAAGTATATGATCTGAAGGATGAGGTAAAAACCCAATTGATGGTGTTCACCATGTGATCCATTGCTTCAGCAATATCTGGGCCATTGTATCTTTAAATATACTATAAAAAAACTCTTCAATATCGGAAATATTTTTCTTATATCGGAAATTTTTATTATATCGGAAATAAGTTCTTAATTGATCTACAATATATTAAAAATCTAAAGGTCACACATATTTCAGTGGATTGGAAAACCTAAAATGTAATGTCACAATTAAACAACGAGAGGCAGAGTGCATGAAACCAGAGAGTAGCTTGGTCTAAAACCTAGAACTCCCTTTCTAGCAGCACTTTGGATGTATTTACACTACGTGGCTTGCAGTGGTTCAAGAAGATGGCTCACCACCATCTCCTCAACTGCAGTTAGCAACGGGCAACAAACACCGGCCCTGCCAGAAATTCCAGAAACAAATGTTAATATTTAGGCTACCATTGAGAAAGTGTTCAAATTCATTATCAGGGAAGTAGTAGCACAACATTTTGAAAATGGCAATACAATAAAGCAGAGACAACACCATTTTATGGAAAGGAAATTGTGTTTGATAAATTTATTAGGGTTCTTTGAAGATGTAACAGGCAGGGTGGTTTAGGGGAAACCAATAGATGTAATGTCCTTGGGTTTCCAAAGGTAATTCAATAAGGAGCCATTTGAAATGTTGTGGCACAGGAGGAGAGTTCATAGTGTTCAAAATATATTAGCAGGGATAAAGAATTGGGTAAGTAACAGGGAACAGAAAATCAGGATAAATGGATCATTTTCAGATTGATAAGCTGTAACCAATGGAGTTTCACAGAGGTTTGTGCTGGGGCTTCAAGTATTTATATCGATAATTGGATGAAGGGGCTGAATGTAATGTATTTAAATTTTCTTGGTGATAAAAATAGGTGGAAAAGATAGTTATGAGGAGGATATAAAGGACTGAATTTTATCTGAAGGAAGGAGTTAAAGCCAGGGGCTGTTGTTATTGGGCAGTTCCCTGCACTATCCAGCATGGGAAAGACACTGGGTGGGGTGCTCACTGGGTAATTAGGGCAGCTAAATTGCATTACTAAGGTTTTAATTGGGACCATAAAGAGAGTTAGCAGAGATTTTGCTGGAGTTAGGGAGGTTTCCTGTCACATAGGCAAGTCTCCAGCTTCATTGAGGCATGCAGCACACAAGAACAGAGATGGGTCGGTATCAAAGCTGGATGCTTTAGGCCCAACGAGAGGGCTATCCCAATGGTCCCAACAATTCCTCCCAGAGTAGTCTGTCTTTCTCAACTGCTGAATTTATTATTTTTAGTTTTCTTTTACCTGGGAGTGCCATGAGGTCTTCCAGCTGCCTCAGCAATACTGACCTCTGCTGTAGGTGCTGCTGAAGCTTCAGCGCTGGCAGCAAAGGAATCCACCCCCTGTCCTTAAGTGGATGGCAGGCCTGAAGGGACCCAATTTACAGTAAAGTCACCAGACTTATTCTGCAGCCATCAATTGTGAGCTCATAGCCCTCCTTAAGTCCCTACTTCAGGGTCAAGGGTCCAGCAGTAAAATTCAGCCCATAAGGCCCACAAAGCTATATAAACAGTTAAATAAACAGGCAAAAGATTTGACAGTTAAAGTATAATGTGGGAAAATGTGAGGTGGCCCAAACTTTGGTAGCAAGTTTAGAAAAGCAAAATAATTTTTAGTCAGAGGGAGACTGCAAAACTCTGCAATATGGAAGCGTCTGAGAGTCATCATACATGAATTACAAAACGTCAGCATGCAGGTACAACAGTCATTAGAAAGGTAAATGGAATGTTGATGTGAGGAAAATAAGTATAGAAGTAGAGGAATCTTGCTCTAACTATTGAGGGTTTAGTGAACCCAGTGTACAGCCTCCATTGAAAGCAGTTCAGAGAAGGTTCAATTGGTTGACTGCCAGAATGAAAGGGTGATCTTATGGAGGAAAGGTTCAGCAAGTTGGGCTGATATTCACTGGAGTTTAGGGAAGTGAGAGCTAACCTTATTGAAGCATATAAGATTCTGAAGGGACTTGATACAGTAGATATTGAGATAATGTGTCCTATCATGGAGAAATTTAGAACAAGGGGGTACAGCTTCAAAATAAGGGATCTCTGGTTTATAATGGAGGGAACGAGAAAACTCTTCTCTCAGAGAGTTGTTAATATTTGGAATTCTCTACCCAACAGCTGTGGAGGCTGATCGCTGAATATATTCAAGATTTTGAGTTGGACAGATTTTTGAATTAGTGAGAGGCAAAGATTATGGAGAGCGGGAAGATAAATGGAGTTGAGTTCAAGAACAGATCAACCATAATCATATTGAGTAGTGGAGCAGATGAGATGGCCTGCTCCTATTACTATATTGTTATCAATCCTATTGTTAGAAAACAATGTTAAGCCACTTTTAAAAAAATATTCATAAGATTAAACTGGACTAATATCCAGTTATTCAAAAGATTCTATTTTACAAATCCTTTATTTTGCTATCTTAGTACATCTTTCACCAACTTGTACCAAATTCTCTGACCCAGCATGAGTGATGGACAGATATACAAAGAAATGTACTTAAAATAAGTTGCTGTTAGTCAAATCTCTCATCTCAATAAATTTCAAATAAATCATAGCATTTCTAAAGCTAAGATAGCTATCTGCAGATTGAATCCCCTGCCTCTCCTTCAAATATGGTAATTGGACTGTAATGATTATGATCCAAGGAGAAGGACATTTGTCCCTTCTTGGTTTCCAAGAGAAAGGTATTGCATGTAGCCTACCAATATCATCCACAATAAAAAAAACCATAAAAGCAATTGTGCTCCACTTGGATGGACTTATAACAGTGAAAATCAAGGAAGATATATCAAGTTCATCAAAGCTGCCAGTACAAGATAGAAGTATTCTGCTTCTTTTCTGAAGAGCAAAAAAGGGACATCAGAAAAATCATCAGCACTAGTTACTGGAAGATCCAAACAAGACAAGTATGAATCTCATATGAAAATCAAAAATCTTATACTGCACTGAGAATATGATGGACTTTCTGGTTGTGGAGAAATGCTCTGCCATCATTACAATAGGGCACTTGCCACCATTCAAGCCAAGTTTGAGATTATGACAGAGGCTATGAATTTGTAGTCTTCATGAATAAAATCAAATAGTGGAATGAGTTCAAAACTCCCAAAAGTGCATGCAGTAAAACATTAATTTCAGTTCATTACCACTGATTTGTCTAATTCAAAACTGATTAACTTCTTCTTTATTCTTTCATGGGACATGGTACTACTCGCTAGGCCAGAATTTGCTACCCATTGCTATTGTCCTCAAGAAGGTGGTGGTGAGCCAGCTTCACAAACCGCTCTAGTCCATGTGGTGCAAGTATACCACAGTGCTGTTACGAAGGGAATTCCACCATTTTGACCCAACAACACTGAAGGAACAGTGATGTAGTCCTAAATCAAGATTTCATATGGGTTGGAGGGTAACCTGTAGATGGTGGTGTTTCCATGCATCTGCTGCCATTGTCCATCCAGCTGGTAGGAGGTCACAAGTTTGGAAGGTCAAAGTGAAGTGCTGTAGTGATATAGTATGCGCTGTTGCTGTGAGTTGGTGGTGGAGGAAGTGAATATTTGTGAATGGAGTGGTAATTAAGCAAGCAGTTTTTTGCTGGATGGTGTCAAGCTTCTTGAGAGTTGTTGAAGCTGTACTCATCTAGCCAAGTGGAAAATATTCCATCACACTCCTGACTCGTATCTTGTAGAATGATTCCCCAAAGCCTATCCACAGGCGGTGAGTTAATCAATGTAGAATTATGAGCCTCTTATCTGCTTTTCTAGCTACGCTATTTATATGGCTGGTCCAGTTAAGTTCTGTCCAATGGCCACCTCAAGGATTTTGATAGTGAGAGATTCAGTGATGGTAATGTTATTGAATGTCAAAGGGGAGATGGTTAGATTTTCCCTATTAGAAGATGATCATTGCCTGGCACTTGTGTGTTATGAATGTTATTTGCTACTTATCAGCCCAAGTCTGAGTGATGTCCATGTTTTACTGCATTTAGACATGGTATGCTTTAGTATCTGAGAAGTCACAAATGAAACTAAGCATTATACAATCCTCAGCAAACAAGCTCACTTCTGACCATAAATTGAAAGAAAGATAACTGATTCATCAGATGAAGTTGGTTGGGCCTAGAACACTACCCTCAGGATCTCCTGCAGCAATGTACTAGGACTAAAATTATTGGTTGGTAACAACTACGGCCATCTTCCTTCGTGCTAGGTATGGCTCCAACTAGTGGAAAGATACTTCTTTAATCTTTCATAGGATGTGAGCATTGCTGGGCAGGCCAGCATTTATTGCCCATCCCTAATTGGCTTTGAGAAGGGGCAAGTTTTCCCCAGTTCCTACTGACTTCAATTTTGAAATGAATTGGTTGACGTTTGGCATCTGTAATGTTGGGGACAGCAGAAGGAGGCCGAGATCCATCATTCACTTGACATTTCTGGCTGAGGGTGGTTTCTAAATGCTTCAGTTCAACTTTTACACTGATGTGCTGGGCTTCCCATGAGTGAGGATGGGGATATTTATGGAGCCTTAATCTCTGGTTAGTTGTTTAATTGACACCAACATTCAAGTTTGGATCTGACAGGACTTCAGAGCTTTGATCTGATCTGATTTGCTGATTGTGTGATTGTAAGGCTCTGTCCACTGTTTCCACTGTTTAGCATGTTTGGAATCCTATGTTGTATCTTCACCAGGTTGACATTTCATTTTTAGTTATGCTTTGTGCTGCTCCTGTCATACTCTCCTGTATTCTTCAATGATCCATGGCTTGAATATAAGAAGGGGTACTTGGGCCACAGGATTGTAGATTGTGGTTGAATAGAGTTCTGCTGCTGATGGCCCATGCGCTAATGGTTACCCAGTTTTGTATTCCTAGATCTATTCCATTTAGCACAGAGATAGTGCCACACAACATGACAGAGGATATCTTTGATCTGAAGGTGGAATTTCCCTTCCCTTGTGGACTATGTGGTGGTCACTCCTATGCACACTGTCATAACTAGATGCTTAGCTGAGTGGGACTGGTAGGCGGTAATCCACAGGAGGTTTCCTTCCCCGAGTTTAAGCTGATATCATGAGACATCATAGTTTTCAGGCTGAGGACTCTGACAGCAACTCCTTGCTGACTGTGTACCACTGTCCTGTTGCCTCTGGTTGTTTCATTATGTCAGTGGATGGCAATAATAGTGTCTGGGACATTGTCTGTAAGGTATGACCACATGAGTCTGACTATGTCAAGTTGCCACTTGACTATTCTGTGACACAGTTCTCGCAGTTTTGGCTGCAAGGAGGACTTTGCAGGATCAACAGAGTTGGCTGTGCTGTTGTTACCATTGCCTTACTTAATACTAATTAGTGTGTTCAGTTTCATTCCTTTTTGACTCTTCTGTAGAAATTTGACACAACTAAATGGCTCATCAGGCCATTTCAGAGGGCATTAAATGATTCAACAACATAACTGTGTGTCTGAAGTCACATCGAGACCAGACCAGGTAAAGTTGCAGATGAGATTTTACAACAATTGATAATATTGTCATCACCAACATGTCTGAAACTAGCTTTTAAACCAGGTTTATTAATCAAGTTTAAATTCCACCAGCATGATAGGATTTGAATCTGTAACCTCAGAGCAATCTAGATCTCCAACACACGTAAAATTTCCAAAACCCACTTAACTAAATTCACGTTTGAGCTTCTTTATCAAAGGGATCTGGTTATCAGATGCTACAATCATATTATATCCTTCCAGTTACTATTCAACTGGCAACTTCAGTGAAAACCTGCAATCTTACGTTTGTAGGTTTCTTCCCATCCCTCCTATATCTGAATGCATATCTTTATAATTTTATCATTGTTTATTATTATTTCAACACAAGCTTCACCATGATAAGCATCATCTACACATCTTGAATAAAAACTCCACTCTTAATTTTACTGTATCGCGTCAGAAATGAACAATTAAAACCAAGGGTGGAAGTTGACTGAGGGATGCTGAGGTGTGAATCACAGATATATAACGTATAATTATAAATTTTCAGTTTAAAAAAGCTGAATCCAAAATAAGAATATTAGTTTTATATTGGCCAAGTACAGCATAATTCATTCTATTCTCCTCCGTTTAATAACAGAGCAAACTTTATTTAGAACAGAATAGATCAGAGAAACTAGCAGTACGTATGTCTTTACGTGTGAGGACCATTGTTATAAAAATGGTAAGCTCTCAATGATATTCATCTTATCACCACTAATAACTTGCTAATTTAAGATCCCCTAAACTCAATAGGTGGGGTTTTATGGCTACACTCATCCAGACACCAGAAATCTCACCTAAGATCAATGGACTTTTCCACGGTCTGTCCCTCGCCTACTACGATTCCCGCGATGGATGGAATGGGAAGATTTGCCCCAATGTCTCCTGTAATTTGTTATTGAGATGTATGTCTTATGAGCATGTGATGAATTTGAACTAAGTTAAAAAGTGGAAGTAGTGACAGTGTGCAAGCCAACACCTCTTCATTAGCATTTCAAAGGCTATATTTTTGCTCACATTTTGTACTATAAAACCTAAATTTTTATACTGGAGGCAACCAGAAAGTTAAGGTGCAAAAAGAAAGTTGTATTTCTCCATTGATCTTTTAGTGTGAAAGTTATGTTAAAAGTCTATAGTCCATATGTTTATTCAACAATGTAACAATATGAAAAAGATCATTGAAATGGCTTTAAGTGCTTAGTCTTCAAAGAGAAAAAATGGGCAATCCAACCTTATACCTATAATTAAAATGACTATAGATGTTGATAATATTCTGGCTAATGTTCTTTTAAACAATGCAGAATACTATCGTTAGTCAGTTCAGCACCAAATTTGTGGCAGAGTGATAGAAATCAATAAACAAGGAAGCGCAATGCATACCATGTGAAATGATTATAGCCCTTGCTGCTTGCATTTGTACAAAATTAATGGCTTTGAGTAATTACTAAAAGCTTAGTTCACAATAGCGTACAAAAGCTCACAACAGTCCTCAAAGCATTCATCAAAAATCATTCACTTCACTTTTGGTGCTTCTACAAATGGTACATGCAGAATTTTATTAGTTCCTAATCATAAAGCAGCAAGTCGATCTGTTCAGTCTAACCCACAAATACTGGCAGCATGAAATCAGAGGAAAAGAACAAGCAAGTTGGGAAAACCATGCAGTGATGACAGACCTTTGGAGGGAGGTCCATTTTTTGGTCAGGAGACATAACGTAAGCAGCTTGCGTGTAGGCATAGCTTTTGTAGCGTTTAGAAGGTGAAGGAGTGCGTACGTGGACTGTGATCTAGAAGGGGGAAATTGGGAAAAGCACACAAATAATGTGGAAAGAGTGTCAGCAAGTAGAAACATATGAACAACAAACATAAACTGAGTGATGAAAACTTAGCAACACCACAAGAAATCTGCGCAATAATACTGCTCACACCAAAGACTTCAGAGTTAGATAGAGAAGAGCTAAAACAAATAAAAGCCAGAATTGAAAGTTCCTCCATCACTAATATCAAAAACAGCAGAGACAATTTCCACAAGAAGAACTAAATGTCAACCTGTCTTTTAGATAGACACATTAGCTTTTCACAGGCTGAGGTAGAAAACCTTATTTCTACATGGCACTCCAGTCAGCAACCTTATTAAAAACCTTTATGTTAGTGTACCTTGGGTTAGTGGGACACTGTTGACCTTCCCAGGTAATTATAATTATTTCTAAAACTATTGAATTTATATCTCATCAAGCCTTAACCAATCAAAAAACTCAAACACAAGTATTTTGCACAAAAATCACTGGCATACAAGGATGACCAATAAGTGGATTAACAAAAGATTCAAACTCATATTCTTGTATGCAGGTTTTGAAAAGTTATTACTGATTATTTGCCTACAGAAGCTTTTACATTTATAATAAGGCAAACAATGGGATATCCCGATCGCGCTGATGTCGATGGCATTTTGCATGGCTTGCCCATCTTGCTGCCAGGGAGCCTGCCGAGGAGGTGGGAGTGGGTGCCTATGGCGGAACTGGAAGGTCCTGCTGATGAGAGGGGCCAGATAATCCCACCCATAATCTGGTTAATCAGGTGACCTGGCCAATAATTATTTCTCAACCAAAAGCAAAGAAAAAAGAACAAAGTATTTGGTCATCTATTTCATTGATGTTTGTCAGCAAATTTGCTGCCACAACAACCTACGTTCCAACATAATTAAACTTCACAAACACTTCATTGGCAGGAATGTGCTCTGAACAAAAAAAGGATATGAAACATGCTTTAAAATGCAAGCTTTTTTCCCATTATCGGGGCATTTTTTGAGTGCTAAATTAATCTCATATGTTTCATCTGTACCTAATAAACCTCTTCAGATTAAGATTATTCCAGACAGAGTGATACTCTACCATGGAAGTTACTGCATCACAGAACAGCTATATGAGGCTTCCAGCATTAAATTTTTAATGCTTAGCATACTTGGAGCAGAAGCATCAAGCAGAGGTCAGGTACATTTATATAGAAACACAGGAGGCTGGTCAAGAATTAGCTCTCGTCCATTTTCTAGCACATTCTACTGACTCATGCAGTGAATTGCAACAGCATTAGAAGCCTAGATGAAGGAGCTCACCACCTGCTACCCTCTTGGCTACTTTGACAAAGGAAAAATTGAGTGGGGTTAATTCTATGAGTCACTGTACTAGTCAATGTGCCATAAATTATTTTAGTATATTCAAAAATATTACACCATAATTTCATCAGTGCATGTGCAATTCGTACTGGGGTTCCATTCTCAAACTAAGATTTATTTTGAACTATTCAATTCGCTATCAGAAATATAACACTTTCTTGTTAAATAGCAGTTTAAATACCCATTTCTTCATTAATAGTTCTGGCATGCTTACAAAATCACAGGAATGTGTCATTTTGAAATGTGCACTTGCTGATCATGTTCACGGGAAGGGAAAAAGGTAATCATACTACACCTGTAATAATGATCCTTGAACACATCTCAAGTTGCTAATGAGCCACTTAACAAGTATAAATGACAAAAAGATTGTTCATGCTGATAATGGAGCGTGCGATATTGGTGTGAAATGGCTCACCACGTTTGGAAAGCATATTTTAACCACGTGCTACTCTGTGCACATGCACTAAAATGACTGCTTTATAGATGCACATTGCAGCTATACTGATTAATTTAATTGATTCAACATCAAGTCATTTAAGGGGATCAGACTTTGGATGAAGTGCTGGATCCAGAAACAATCAGTAATTTAAAATAATCCTTCGTCATTGCCCCCAACCCCTTACCCCAGACTCGATGAATATTGAACATTAATGAAAGGAAAGTCCCATTGCCAACAGTGTTGAAAATGTATCTGCCAGGACCATGTCTGAAGTGCACGTGAACAAAGCAGCCTTCCATCAGTGCTGCTGAAGCCACTGAGTGAGCATCTCCCATGATTGAACAAGTTACCTTGAACAATTAAACCTTACTTTAAGAAGCGTGCTGTGTGTTGAAAACTTGGACAACAGAAGAATTCACTACAATATGGTATTCTGAATTGACCTTTATCACATTTGGGACTTCTGATTAAAATAAATTACAATCTCAGTTTATTCAGCTGCATTAGCAGAACGTCCCTGATGAAGAAGATAGACAATGGCATCAGAGGTAGCACTCAGACCCACTCCAGAGATCCAAACTCTCAATTGGATCTGACATTTCAGTGCAGTAATGAGGGAATACTGCCCTGTTGCAAGTGCCATATTCTGGCTGAGATGTTAAATTGCAAAGAGGTTCCTCGGCATCATTTCAAAGAAAATCAGAGGAGTTAGGTCAACGGTTATCCTTCAGCCAATTATGGATGAAAAAACTGGCTGCAAAATATGGCTACATTGTGCCTGCAATTTTGAGGCAAAGGTGCCAGCTTTGTCCATAATTGACAATATACTAGTGCTGGACCAGGTGGCAGTTATTGGATACCTGAAAAAAAGAACTGAACAAGAGTAGGATTATATTGATGGAAAAGTAGAAAGACAGAGATACATGCTTAAAGCATCTGTGGCTGGTATATCAAAAGGTGTTGCGAGACAAGGGGAAGTAAGATGTGAGAAGGTGCAATTGGAATTGCAAGCTGAGACTCAGTATTAACAGTCCTGTTATTGGTTTCTCGACCTCTTGAAATATTCATTTCTTTTTGCCTGTAGGCATGGCCAAATCGAATGAGTTCTGAGGCCTTATCGTTAATACCAACAGTATCTACAAAATGTTAAGTGCCTTAGTTTTTTTTAATAATGGTTTGTATCCCTGCTGTTTGAAACCCACCCCACTCAAAACTCTCCTTTGTCCCCCAGTTTTGATTATGGGGTTGCACCAGGCAAAAAGTATTGGAATGGGGTACCAGAAGAGGAAGATTTGGGAAGCACTGGCTGAGATTGTTCAAGGCACCAATTTCCCAACTTGAGTTGCCAGTCTTGGTAGCAAAATTCTGAGGTCTTAAACGTCAAGGGAACAGCCCCAGAATGGACATACAAAGGTAGAGTTTGAAAAAATGGTGGCAGAGGCTTATTGGTTGTCCAGAATAGGTGACAGCGAATTAATGGTTCATTTTGCACTCTGCTCAGATTTCTTTTCCATTGACTCCAAAGGAAAAAAAATTGGCTTAACTACAAAATTCATTATTGCCCAAGATAAATTTTCTGTTGATGTATTTAAAAACTGTGCTCAAGACAAATTTATACCCCTCTGTCCCTTTGTGTATATTAACGGCAGATAATTTTCAGTAATGCTCTGTTAATCCTTTATCTAATTAGCTCATGTTTCAATGTTGGTCCCAATTACATGTACTCTACTTTATTCTTTCCACACATTTCACTATTTTATCCTTCTTATAATATTTTATATTATTGCAGTCAGATATAAACAAACAGAGCAGCTTCCAAATGGACAATGTAATCAAAATTTCAACTAAACTGCAGCAGTAGCTACTATGAATATTGACTGACTTGTTTTATGGTTCTAATACAACATATTTCATTTGAATATTTCTTGGAGAAAATCATTATTTTGGAATGAAAATACCATTACCGTATCACACATGCTGTCATCCTTTAGGCTGTTACTCAAAAGTGATCATAATAGTCAACTATGCTTAGTTATGTTGTGAACAGGATAATTTATGAGTTCTGGAAGAGTCAAGGATTTAAACTTCTATTCAAATCCCATTTCTGTATTGTTACAACTGTCATTTCTTTTCTTGGGTGTGTTGTTGCATTGCAATCTATCTCATCTGCCTGTTCAAAAGAAATGTAAGGACCCCTTATGAAAGTTGCACAACCAATTTCTGATAAATTAAATGGTTACCATGACAACAAAATTTGCACACTGCCTACCAGGAAAGCAGAACACAAACTGAAGCATATCACAGACAACAAAATACAAGTTTAGAGTATGTAGAAACTTTCATGAAAGTATTAATGGATATTTAAATGTATTTTTTAATCATAGGTGCACATACCAAACATGAGTCATGAGCCAGATATGCAACCCTCTCCTTGGCCTCTGCTAAGAACACTTCGCAGCCATTAGGAAACATATGCAAACAGCCCAGAACAATTTGTCCTCATTTCATTCTCATCTGTGGGAAAAGCACCTAACCCTTGTTTAGTATCTCCATAGATTAAATCAGAACACCAGCATGTGTACAAAATAGTAATCAATTCGTCTTTTAAGGGGGTAATAAAAACTCTGCTGCAGATCAGAGATTTGTGAATATGGAAATACTTTAAATGTCCCTTTGATTCTCTCTGTCTGGCAGTCCCTTGAAATGAGGAGGATATCCTGTGGTAAGAACCTGCATGTGGATTCTTTTAACATAGAGGCTGTTGCACTGCAGCTGTGCCACAAACTGTTCAGGAGGCTCTCCCTCTCCTACCACCTGACGTAAGTTTATTGAAAGATTTCATTTGATCACATTATTAATGCACCATATGTGGCCATCAAGTCCTGGAGTGGAGAGCTTCAGGCTCAGAGGCAGGAATGCTACCCACAGTGCAACAAAATCTCCTCCTGTTTCCTTGACTATGCAACATTTCAGTGTTTCAAATTATCAAAGTAGTGATAAACTGTGGACACCGCATGACAACTTAGAACATCCAGACTCTTGGCATTCAAAGGGTTAAGTGTAAGAAGAATGACTACTCTTGAAGCATATTTAACAGGTACTTTAGGTCAAGTTTTCAAATCATCACCTGCTGGGAGAAATGCTGCTTTTCCAGCATCTCTCTTTGTTCTTCCTGAGTGACCTTTGGCTGTCGTGGCAGGGTTTCAACCTCCTGGATGGCTTCAATGGTTACTTGCTGGGGCAGAACCTGGAAGAGCGACGTGACGTACATAATGATGGACTTCTTGTCTGGGTGTGCAGTTGCGATGTCTGTAAAAAGAATTGTGTATTTTTTAAAAAAAGGTTTGTTGACTTGCACTCTTAATGTAGGGAGATACACGCTGTTGCACAGCAAGAATCAACCAATCAACCCATCAGGAAGTAGACAGCCTAATGAACAAGGCAATTCTAGATGCACGTCCTCCAGAGACTAATTAGGGCAATGTGAGATATCTCTACACTTCAAACTATCAGGCTTGCATACAAATGAAGATAGTACATAATTTCACGATGGTTATTATTTTCTTTCTTCAGGCAAAGCCAATTCTGTCACTGCTCTTCGAAAAAAAGCTGGCTGCTGACATTTCATATTTCACTGATTGTTATTATAAACAGACCTCATAGAAACAATTTGCCACATGCTGAACTGCCAAATCCTTTGAAGTTTAAAGTGGTAACATGGACATGGGTTCAACATAACAATTGCACCCACAACACAAACAATTGAGAATAAATGTTTCTAAAAGCATTCCTGAACCAATGGGGTATTTAAAAATATACATAAAATAAGGGCATCATTAGTTTAATATTCTGCTCATTATGTTTCTTTTCACAACAAATAAATGAATGTAATTCCATTTCTGTGCTGTTTTGTGAATGAGTCTCATGTTGCCCGGCTCCAACAGTGAATCTCAAAAGTGGATTTCAGGCCTTGTTTTCTTGAAAATAACATTTCTTTTAATATCAACATCCCCCTCCCACACCCCAGCTACCACTCTTCTTGTCAGTGACGTCACCCACCCCCTTTCCCAGGGTATACTTCTGAGTACTCGGACATTCTTTGTACACTAGTGATTATTCTTGATTAAGCCACAACAGTAATTCTCAGCAGCATGTTCGGCCACAGGGTACTGTATTCAAGATCGATGCTGCGTATGCCATTGGTCAGCAATCAAGACTTTCCCAGCCGAAACCTGAGACCCAGGCATCAGTTGCAGCATATAACATTGCCTTGCTGAGATCTGCAGGCCAGATGATCAACACTGATAGTCTCTGAGCATTAAAAAGCTTAAAATATGTTTCTCACCTCCTATCATATCCCAACATTTTTTTAATATAGAAATGGCTCTTACATTCTATTTAATTGAAACTGAAGTATTCATTTTCTGGAATTGTTAATGATTTCTTATATCTGACTCATTGTTTTGGTAATAAATATGAACAATCATAGCAGTTTTTGAAATTAATGGAAAAAGGAAAAGACTTTGTTTCAACCAAACAAGTCTCTAACTTTCATTGTCTTTGACTGTGTTCTTACTGTCAGGCAATCTAATATCAGTGACATCGGAGGCAACAAACTCAAGATAGGGTTTGTTGAATGAAACTGACTGTAACTGCAGTCCATGGCTTTGAATATGCAATGTTCATAGGCGGGGTGACATTTGGACACAATGTGCTTTTAGTAATGCTTATGGATTTCCAAGGCAGAACAACAAAGTCACACAGGTGAATATACATTGGCTGCATGTGCAGAATGACTTGCACTTGCAGAGTTGCTTTCAAGTCACCTCTCCAACATCTGAGCATTTGCAGTTGCCCCATTTGTCCACTTTGCAGTGATTGTTTTGACTGAGAATGGTGACCCTTCTACTTCTCTTACAAAGTGACATGGGGATCTAGGTCTTAAGTGGTGGTAACACTGTACATTTGAAATCTCAATCAACAAAAGGTCATCAAACTGTGCAGATACAACAGTGTCACCTGCTGATGGGCTCAACATGCAAGGCAGCAGAACAATTCTCTTGAGCTGGGACTTCTGATATGGTAGATCTGTATCGTGCTCACAGGCAACGGGACATTTGTATCATGATAGCACCATGTCTTTCCCTCTAAATCCAAGCAGCATCTTAAGCAGAACATGCAGGGAATTGTCGCTATGTTTTTAATCAGAAGGATGATCCAAAAATTCAGAGGCTAAACGTTACAGAATATTATGTTAAAAGCTGGAGATGTGGTTCTGGAACACAAACTTTATTGATAATAGATCAGCCATTGCAAAAAAAATATGAAAAGTTATTGCATTTTTAAAAAAGCTCATCTGTCAATGTCTTGTAATAAATGCAAGCCTGAATAAACTCAAGTGATTATTTCAGGAAATAACTGACCTCAAAGCAAACCACTGCAATGCATAGATTGTTTATGCAGTCTTAATGAGCAGCATGGAGGCACAATGGTTAGCACTGCTGGCTCAGCACCAGGGACCCAGGTTCAATTCTGGTTTTGGGTGACTGTGTGGAGTTTGCAGGTTCTTCCCATGTCTGCGTGGGTTTTTCCAGCTGTTCCAGTTTCCTCCCACGCTCCAAAGATGCACAGGTTAGGTGGATTGGCCATTCTAAAATTGCCCCTAAGTATCAAGGGATTAGCAGAGGTAAATACATGGGGTTACGAGGTTAGGGCCTGGGTGGATTTGTTGTCAGTGTAGGCAAGATGAGCAAAATGGCCTCCTCCTGTACTGTAGAGATTCTATGAACAATGTACTGTTGCACATTAAACATAAGAACATAAGAAATAGGAGCAGGAGTAGGCCATCTAGCCCTTCGAGCCTGCCCCGCCATTCAATAAGATCATGGCTGATCTGTCGTGGCTCAGTTCCACATTCCCGCCCTCTCCCCATAACCCTTAATCCCCTCTCTTATCAAAAACCCATCAACCCGCGTCTTAAAAATATTTAGCGAGGCAGCCTCCACCACTTCAACGGGCAGAGAATTCCAGAGATTCACCACCCTTTGAGTGAAGAAGTTCTTCCTCAACTCCATTCTAAACCGCCCCCCCTTTATCTTGAGGCTGTGTCCCCTCGTCCTACTGTCCTTTCTGAGCTGGAAGAGTCTCTCCATCTCTATCCTATCCATCCTATTCATCATCTTATATGTCTCAATGAGATCTCCCCTCATTCTTCTAAACTCTAACGAGTACAAGCCTAGTTTATTCAGCCTCTCCTCATAGCTCAACCCCCTCAACTCCGGCATCAGCCTAGTAAACCTCCTCTGCACTCCCTCCAAGGCCAAGATATCCTTGCGTAAGTACGGCGCCCAAAACTGCACACAGTACTCCAGCTGCGGCCTCACCAATGCCCTATATAGCCGCAGCAAGACCTCCCTACTCTTATATTCAATCCCCCTCGCTATGAAGGCCAGCATCCCATTCGCCTTCCTGACCACCTGCTGCACCTGCAAGCTGGGTTTTTGCGACTCGTGCACAAGGACCCCGAGGTCCCTCTGCACCGTCGCCTGCTGCAGTTTTTCGCCACGTAAGTAATAATCCTTCCTACCATTATTCCTACCTAAGTGGACCACCTCGCACTTGCCAACATTAAATTCCATTTGCCAGTTCCTGGCCCATTCGCCCAGCCTATCTAGATCCTTCTGCAGACTCTCCACACCCTCCGCGCAATTTGCCGTTCCACCAATCTTGGTGTCATCAGCAAATTTCAACACCATACACTCGGTTCCCTCCTCCAGATCATCTATATAAATGGTAAATAGCTGAGGCCCCAGCACCGACCCCGGGGCACTCCACTAGTCACCAGCCGCCAATCCGAATAGCACCCATTGACCCTCACTCTCTGCCTCCTATTTGACAACCAATCCTCTATCCACGCTAACACCCTACCCCCAACTCCATGTCCCCTGACCTTCTGCAATAACCTCTTGTGAGGTACCTTGTCAAACGCCTTCTGAAAATCAAGAAAGACCACATCCACCGGCTCTCCTCTATCCACCGCCCTAGACACATCCTCATAGAACTCCAGTAAATTTGTCAGACACGACTTCCCCTTAACGAAACCGTGCTGCGTCTGCTCTATCAAGCAATTCCACAAAATGCTAAAGGAAGAAAATGAATACCTACTTAATATAAAATATAAAAATAGAATTATGTGCCTTGCATTTAAAAGACAGTGACCCATCAAGGTCTTCAGGAAAATTCCTTAATATTCCCAGTGAAGCCCAATTATGAACTTAATCATCCTTAAATGTAGTAATAAATTAGAATATCTACTTTATTCAAAAACCCTCTAGGGTTACAGACAAACATATTGCCACCATCTTAGATTTTCAGCAGTGTTTTACAGCATAATCAAATCTTTAAATGCAAGAAGGTGCGTTACAGATTGAGAGTTTTCTCAATTCTATTCAATTACTGGGGCTAGGTTCCAAGGGGTCCCCTGACAATGGAACTACTAATGGACTCCACTATGTGGCTCTAAGGCACACAGGCCACAAAGATACAGACTTAACCCCCTGATTTGTAGATGTAGATCTGACAGGGCAGGAAAAGAAACGTTCACTGATTTCACTCCCTCAGTGCAAAACTAAAACTCCGCTCCCAGGAAGTGGTCTTGGGCGGAATTTGATGATCGCATTATGGTTTTATAATAATTCACAGTCGATTAGCCTATTGTAACTTGGGAGGGGGATGTGGCGTATGCATTAGAGGGGATGGCAATATGAGGGACTTATCAGCCAATAAAAACCAGTGAGCAGGTCAACAGCCCCACTGAAGCTCAAGGTACATCTCAAGCAGGCTTGTAAGAAGGCAGACAATCTGCCCATCTGAAAACAAGAAAGGCTATTTAAATAGCCAAATGGTTTAAATGTTCAGGAATAAATGCTATTGAGTGGCACTGATTGGTCCTTTCTTGGTCCTCTTGTGGCCTCCTAAAAAAAGTAGTCCAAGAAACTTACATTTTTTTTGGCATGTACAGGACTAACTGGAGTTCCCCTTCTGGGCACTCAAAATTTACTGGCCTGCTGAGCTCCATTGAGGGCCACTTGAGATTATCTGTCTACCCATTCCTCACAATCCACCAATCTTTCTCCCCTTCAATATTCAATCATCTCAGAAGCAGTAAGCTGAAGTGAATGCCCACTTGGTGCCCACAGCTCAGCAGCAGCAAGTAAATGAGTCTCTGACCTCAAAATTAGTTTGAGTGTCATGACTGCACACACAGACCACCGGCAGATTTAGTTCAGCTTGGACGTGATTTAAAATTTACATTCTTCAGCCTTTCAACTCAAATATCGTCAGTGGACACTTGGATAAGGAACTAGATGGCTGCCATCACGAGTAAAAGGGTATGAGAATGAGGAAAAAAAAGATAGTTTGAAATTAGCAAGCAACCAAATCATAGCCACATTTTACTTCACTGACACTCATTCCTAGGGCTCTTACAACAGACTTTGCCAAATCGATGTTTTTCAAACAGGTACTGGATAAGGCAATACATGGCCAATCATTCTAATCTATTCACCAGTCAATGGTCGGCAGCTGATGCATTTGCATTTATTTAAGTCCTGACTTTATTTCTGTTAAGTCAGATAGAAGTCCAATAAATAAAAGTATGGAAAGATAACTCAGTGTATGGAGTGCACATTCAGCTGAACGTGACAATGTCAGAATGTCCTGAACAATTGCAAGAAGTGTTGTCAGCTGGGGCAGCTTGACCTCCTAGTTTCAGAGCTTAGTTTTCAAGTTTATTTATTAGTGTCTCATGTAGGCTTACATTAATACTGCAATGCAGTTATGGTGAAAATCACCTAGTCGCCACACTCCGTTGCCTATTCAGATACACCAAGGGAGAATTTAGCACGGCCAATGTACCAAACCAGCATGCCTTTGGACTATGAGAAGAAAACAAAGCACCCGGAGGAAACCCATGTAGACACGTGTATAATGTGCAGACTCCACAGACAATGACCCAAAGCCAGGAATCAAACCAAGTCTCTTGCACTGCATGGCAGCAGTGCTAACCACAGTGCCACTTGTTTATTTATGCCACTTACGCAGCAGCTGACAAAACTTTAGTGCATCCATAAGGCTGAGAACTTTGTGCAAAGCATATTTCAAGAGGCGATCACCTCACAGCTTAATAAAATGACTGGTTGGCTACCAAGCAGTGGAGAAGGAATAGGCAGGTCGTGCAGGTGTTCACTAAGTAAATCTCATTCACCAGCCAGTGTCCAGTTAAAAATACTGGTGAGAGTGATGGTTGCTCAGAGAAGTGTCAGAGCGAACTCCAAGGCACAATGGGTCATGCATCTATACCTGGGGTGAGTGTGGAAGGTGCAGTGAGGAAGCAGGAATAATGGGAATATAGTTGCAATAGCATTTGTTATAATTGGGAAAACAGTCAGCCATTTCTGTGGTCACAGATGTAAATCCAGAATGATATCCTGGCTCCCTAGTTTTGTGATCAAGGATGTCACTGAATGTTGCAGGTCACTTTGAACAGGGAAGGTGGTTGGTGGGGTGTGGTGAACAGCCAGAGGTCCTAGTCATTTTGGCACCAATACAGCAGGAAAGGTTAAGGTCATATTTGAACAGGTCTTCAAAACCTTGAAAGGGTTTGACAGAGTAAGTAGGGTAAAAGTGGCTCAAATGACAGATAAGTCAATATTCAGAGGATACAAATTTAAGTTATTGAACTATTTCCTTCTATGCTGCATCATTTTATAATTCTAAACCTTAATGTCATTTTTAAGGTTCTCTATCAACAGAAATTGTAAGTTTATTTATTGGTCACAAGTAAGGCTTACTTTAACACTGCAATAAAGTTACTGTGAAATTCCCCTAGTCGCCACAGTCTGGTGCTTGTTCGAGTTTAATTAAACCCGAAGAAAAGTTTGGAAAGCCCTTTCACATTTGTAATTTGATTATATCTAACATATACAATTTCTAAATATGAATGACTATTTTCATGTACAACCTTACCAGGTATCAGGGCTGAAGTTCAGTTCATTACAATAATCAACAGAATTGATTAATATGCAGAATCTGCTACTGGAGCTCAACAAACTAAAGAGCAATTCATTACTATGGTGCAGTAGATTGAAATAATGATTCACACTGAAGCAATATCATGCAATGCAGTCAAATGTCTAATCTCATCCTTGGCTCTACACTTGCAGCATTGCCATTAACTTTGAATGGGTTTGCTTCAGCGTAAATTGGATTTAAATGTTCGACCTAAGGCCACAAATTACAGCAGTTCAATCCTAACAAAGTTCAGGACATTTGACAACTCCATTTTTTGTTTCAAAAGTTAGTTTGCAATCTTAGCTGTGCAAGACTATCCAGTGCTTCATCGAGTAATTCAATGGAAAGAATGAGCCTGTAACACTTTATTTACTTCAATACAACATGATTTCCTGTTGCACTGCACAGGAAAATTCAGATCAAGTACAGTCTTCAGATAAGGAGTTGCTTGTGCCTGGAGACTAAGTGGATCAAGGCATACAGATGTATTTCAGCTCCCATTTTCACATAATACAACTTGGGCCAGAATTTCAGTGCAGGATTGGGAATTTGATACCTGGATAAATTCTGGATCCATCCCCTATGTCTGAGTTGTGTCGCTATCACAAAGCCATCTTGAAATATAAATGGCCTGATTAATCAGAAAGTGAGTTCATGGTCCAGGTGTGAAGTACCTCCTGAAGGCAAAAACTGCCTGCTGACACTTACAGCAAAGGCCAACACAGCCTTTCTCACTTGAGTGAGCACTTCCTAGGAAGTGGAAAGGGTTGGACAACAGCCTTGCACAACAAGGTCAGAGTAGATCTGTTTAAAAGATCATTACTATAAAAAAATTATTTGGGTCTTACAGAAAAACCAATATCTTTGATTTAATTTGTTATTGTCACATGTATTAACATAGAGTGAAAAGTATTGTTTCTTGCACGCTATACAGACAAAACATACTGATCATAGAGAAGGAAATGAGAGAGTGCAGAATTAGTGTTACAGTCATTGCTAAGGTCTAGATCCACTGATTGCAAGGTAGGTCCATTCAAAAGTCTGACAGCAGCATGGAAGAAGCTGTTCTTGAGTCAGATGGTACGTACAGACTTTTGTATCTTTTTCTCAACGGAAGAAGGTGGAAGTGAGAATGTCTGGAGTGCATGGAGTCCTTAATTATGCTGACCATTTTGCTGAGGCAGTGGGAAGTGTAGACCGAGTCAATGGACAGGAGGCTGATTTGTGTGATGTATTGGGCTACATTCATGACCTTTCGTAGTTTCTTGCAGTTTTGAGCAGAGCAGGAGCCATGCCAAGCTGTGATGCAGCCGGAAAGAATGCTTTCTATGGTGCATCTGTAAAAGTCGTAGCTGCCATGCCAAATGTCCTTAGTCTTCCGAAAAAGCAGAGATGTTGATGGGTTTTCTTAATTATAGTGTCAGCATGGGGGGGACCAGGACAGGTTGTTAGTGATCTGGAGACCTAAAAACTTGAAGCACTTGACCATTTCTATTTCATCCCTGTTGATGTAGACAGGGGTGTGTTCTCCTCTACGCATCCTAAAGTCGATGACAATCTCCTTCATTTTGTTAACATGGTGAGATTATTGTTGCTGCACCATTTCACCAGATTCTCTATAACTTGTGCAAGAGTGGTCAGGCTTGCTAGAAAAAAAATTCATTCTGCTCCATGTTGACTACTTGACATGCTCCCCGAAGAGCTTATGAGGCACTTATTTGGCTTTAGCACCTTTCCCACTCCCTTCCACCCACATCTCATTTGCAAATCTGAAACTGTACCAGAGATGTTGGGGTCCCAGCACAACCTCTGCAATTAGCGCCTGAGTCTACCAGCAACCTGGCCCTCTGTCTGAAATTTCCCTGATAATTTATTATGTCCATACTTATCGTATCTGCAGGCATAACATTTACAATTTATAAAGGAATTTGTATTGGTAAAAACATTAACAGAAAAAGTGCATACAAACATTTGAATTTTAAAACAGAGGAACCTGTAACATGTCGACACCTTAGGCACTGGCACCAGTTGCCTTTTTTATGCAATTGTCTTTATTTTTGAAATGGTCATTGCACGTGCTGTGCACATTTTCAATAGAATGGAGAAGTTTTTATTCAGCATCTATAGTGGGAGGCAATCTACTCTATTAACGTGGAGAGGGAATATAGTACAATTGCTGCTATTTGGAGTGGTGAGGGGGCAAGGGGTGGTATTTCATGAGCAGAGACACACGAGATACATGTTCACAAATCTTTGAATGTGGCAGACAAGTTGATAATTTGGATACATGGCTTTGTAAAGAGGGGCACTGGGTCATTCTAAACATTTGCAAATAACTGATATGTGCTTGGCTGGAGTACTGTGTACATTTCTGGGTGGCACATTAGGAAGCATGTCCAGGGCTTGGTGAGGTTACAGCCAAGTTTAGCAGGATGACACTAGTGTTGAGGGAACCTCAGGCACGTGGAGAGATTGGAGAATCTGGCACTGTTCTCTTTCCTGCTGAGAGGATAAGCAGAGACAATTTGAGTTGTTCAACATTCCGATGGGGGAAACAATTTCCTCTGGCATGTGGGTCAGCAGCTAAAGGTCATAGATTTAAAATAATTGGCAAAAGAACTAGCTGGGAAATTAGGAGTTTTTTTTCCCTACAGAAGAAAATGTAATGCATGGAAGCAGATTCTACAGGAATATTCAAAAGGGAGTTGAACATGTATTTCAAGGGGACTAATTTGCAAAGTTGTGTGAAATATTTTAGAAACATTAATTTGTTCTTGCTTGAAATGATAGATTGGTGATCAATAGCATAACAACGTACAACAGTAAGTGACCAAGGTTTTACAAGTGTGCCCTCACCACCCGATAAAATTGGGAAGCCTCAAACAAGGTGTATAAGAAGGGTGCAGTTAAAAACAAACAATTTTGAAGAAAAAAGTGAACAGTGTATGAGCAATAAGGATAGAGAAAAATTCATATGTCAGACAAACAAGTGTTTCTGGAATGGTTTTGTACTTCAAGATGGGTGATAAATTTGGTGAGGATGACCTTGTTTTTTGATATTCTTATCATTATTTGTATTTATCTAATAAATCCCTTATCTAATATACCATTTATCTAATGAACCGTGACCGCCAAAGGCCACAATAGGTGAATAAAGACAAGCATGAAATATTGATTATGTGATGTCAAAACTAAGTTGTAAAAGCATGAAGATCAAAGAATAGGCAAAGACTGAAGGGGGTGAAAAATTCACCATCTCTACATGCGACTGGAGAGACTGGATATGTGCAAGAGGCTGTGTGAGGAATTGTCATTTAAATAAAGTCAAAATGCAGCATGGTGTCTTTGGAACTTGGAGGAAACATAAGAACATAAGAACATAAGAAATAGGAGCAGGAGTAGGCCATCTAGCCCTTCGAGCCTGCCCCGCCATTCAATAAGATCATGGCTGATCTGTTGTGGCTCAGTTCCACTTTCCCGCCCTCTCCCCATAACCCTTAATCCCCTCGCTTATCAAGAACCCATCAACCCGCTTCTTAAAAATATTTAGCGAGGCAGCCTCCACCACTTCAACGGGCAGAGAATTCCAGAGATTCACCACCCTTTGAGTGAAGAAGTTCCTCCTCAACTCCGTTCTAAACCGCCTCCCCTTTATCTTGAGGCTGTGCCCCCTAGTCCTACTGTCTTTTTTGAGCAGGAAGAGTCTCTCCACCTCTATCCTATCCATCCCATTCATCATCTTATACGTCTCAATGAGATCTCCCCTCATTCTTCTAAACTCTAACGAGTACAAGCCTAGTTTATTCAGCCTCTCCTCATAGCTCAATCCCCTCAACTCCGGTATCAGCCTAGTAAACCTCCTCTGCACTCCCTCCAGGGCCAAAATATCCTTGCGCAGGTGCGGCGCCCAAAACTGCACACAGTACTCCAGCTGCGGCCTCACCAATGCCCGATACAGCTGCAGCAAGACCTCCCTACTTTTATATTCAATCCCCCTCGCTATGAAGGCCAGCATCCCATTCGCCTTCCTGACCACCTGCTGCACCTGCAAGCTGGGTTTTTGCGACTCATGCACAAGGACCCCGAGGTCCCTCTGCACTGTCGCCTGCTGCAGTTTTTCGCCACGTAAGTAATAGTCCTTCCTACCATTCTTCCTACCAAAGTGGACCACCTCACACTTGCCAACATTAAATTCCATTTGCCATTTCCTGGCCCATTCGCCCAGCCTATCTCGATCCTTCTGCAGACTCTCCACACCCTCCGCACAATTTGCCTTTCCCCCAATCTTGGTGTCATCAGCAAATTTCGACACCCTGCACTCGATTCCCTCCTCCAGATCATCTATATAAATGGTAAATAGCTGAGGCCCCAGCACCAACCCCTGGGGCACCCCACTAGTCACCAACCGCCAATCCGAATAGCACCCATTGACCCACACTCTCTGCCTCCTATTTGACAACCAATCCTCTATCCACGCTAACACCCTACCCCCAACTCCATGTCCCCTGACCTTCTGCAATAACCTCTTGTGAGGTACCTTGTCAAACGCCTTCTGAAAATCCAGAAAGACCACATCCACCGGCTCTCCTCTATCCACTGCCCTAGACACATCCTCATAGAACTCCAGTAAATTTGTCAGACACGACTTCCCTTTAATGAAACCGTGTTGCGTCCGCCCTATCAAGCAATTCCCTTCAAGATGTGAGGCAGGATCAGAGGAAATACGACCACTTATGAAGACATAAGATGATCAAGTGGCAAAGAGAGAGATGCAAAGACAGACTGATATTTAACAAAGTTTCATGAAGGCAGCTTTACAAAATGAAGCAGCTGGAGGAATTTAATTTCAGATCAGAGAAGAGCCAAAGGTTTCTCTTTATAACAAACTAAAATATTTCAACACAAATCCTGTGAATGACAGGAGACAATCTATTAATATTTCAGTCCAAAAGATGATATCTGAGACAGCAAACAGTGTATCAATCAATACCCTAGCACTAACAACATGATTTCCAATGATGCTGATTTATTATACAATAGGGAATAAGTTAACAAGTTACTATGGAGTAACTGTTGATAGAATAAACAAGGGCTGGGGTTGGGAAGAAGTGGGAGAACTGTATATTTTTTAATAATGGTTCCAGAGGTGTAGACAGAGGGAGGTGGACTCAATCTGCAGCCAAGGGTTTGAGGTGGTAGCTGTTGGTTAGATTTCCAGGAATAGGGGAGAAAACAGAATGCAAGATCTATCTCCTCTATTTCACAAACAAATTCGGGGAGAATTGTGGATGAAAACCAGGTAGGGAGCCATTCTTTCAGGTTTGCCTCAATTATCCACTGAAACCTGGGAGCCCAAATATTTGTGGCAAATTCAAAGTAAATGGTACTGATGAGATAGTAATAACAGGCCTTGCATCGCAAGCCATTCCTGCCAGAGAAACACTGAACTTGAATGATGCTAACTTGCTGCTGGTGTCCAGCAATGCATTAGCAAGAAGATTAATTGAACTGCTGGTCACAGTGAAATTTGTAATGTAATGAGTTAATAAAATAGTTATGCCATTGAGTGATATCAACCATGATGCATCAGTGAGATCAACTCATGAGTATGGAACATTCTGTACTCAGGAGAAGCATACCTACTCTGCATCCTATCTTACATATTAGATGTCTGTAAGTGAGTTTAAAACAGGTACTAGAGTAAGACTATAGTCTATGTCGGGAAGATAGATCACGCAAACTAGAAGCCAACAACTATGCCAAAAGTATACAAAACAAAACTTAATGTATTCTTTTAAATCAGACCGTTTTCAGCCACCTTGCAGTAGATAGCTCCACTGCTGCATACATCCAAGGCCTACAATAGTTTTTCCTCTCCACCACCACCTCCTCTTTTCCAGAGCTTGCTCTCACCATGGCTGTTGAATCCTATTAAAATTATTTAAATGGCTGTGCCCTAGAAAATTTACCAGAAACATTGAGTGAGAAAGTTGGTTGTGCATTAAATCTATCTTACCATCTCCTCCTCCAGGTTGCATCCTGGAAGATTTGGAAACCCCAAAAATGTCAATATTCAGCTGGGAAAGGGATCATTAAAGAGTAGCAGTTCTATCAGTATGGCACAAGAGAATGGATAAGGTGCAGTAGGAAATGATTTAATGTAGAGTGAAATCAACAAGCAAAGAATGAAGAGAGTTCAAATACAAGTGGAACTGTGAACAAGAAATGTGGGAGAAATTACACTGCCCTGGAGAACCCCAGAGTTAATGCAACAAAATAGTTAGGTTTAGGGATCAACTCAAGACAGGGTGCAGCAATTTGAGAAGCTATATTTTTGCTTATAATCCACATGATAGTAATTTCTTCAGAACTATCAAATGGCAGACTCTGTTAAGGGCTGTGGAAGCATTCAAAGGAATGACTAAGTGTTCTGGGGCTGAGCTCCAAATGTACATACTATGGGCAACAGCAGCAGTGGAATTGTCACAACAAAAATTATTCCACCAATCTGAAACTCAGCCAGAATTTTCAAGTCAATATATAATTTTAATGTTAGCCGCAACTCAATAACAGATTTAGGCAAATAGGTGTAATTTTCAGGACTCATATACTGGTATGTAGATTTTCAGTTGATGTTAAAATGATGATTATCTATGGGGAACATATGTTAAAGTGATAAGCCCCTATGCACCTCTCAAACTTGAATATAAACCAGACAAGTGCTCCATAACACTACTGGCGAACTTGTGCATTTGTATTAAATACCACTTCTGAGAATCCCCTTACCAAGTGCTCCCCAGCTCCACATTAGGAAAGTACCTATTGCATTAAAGGCAGCCTTTTGACTTGCTGTTGCTAGCAAACAATGTTGCTTTGGCATCATTTCAGAGCAACACGTGCTGCCCCAGGAAACTACACAGATGCAGTGACCTCACTTTATCCTGTGTGCACATTTGTGTGCAAGGTGCTGTAGGGTGAATCACAGTCTGGTTTGGTGTAATACGGATGCTAGCTGTCAGTGTTCATGCAATCTAAGACTTAGCAGGGGGTGGGGATTATGCTTGGAGCTAGAGACAGTGCTATGTGTGAGCTTGTTGACTCTTCGGCAGTATTGTCCAATCTCTTATGAAGGAGCAGGAGTTTGCTGATTCCCTGCACAATCAACTATAAACATAGATTCTGACACAGCAGATGAGATTTTGGAATTGGTTGATCATTGTACACTATAAGCCTCTATTTTGATAGATTGATCTGGGAATTCAGTGAACCTATGGGCCGAGTTTGGAATCTGATGCATGAATTTGAAGTTTAATTGAGTCATTCATAATGGTGCAAACTGCATTTGGAATTGTAATGCATGTTTTTTCAAGATCAGTTATTTTCAAGTTTCAACTTGCATTAATATAATCTAAAAAGATAAAACTTGCAGATTATTCCATTTCTCAAAATTGCAACAGATTAGCTTGAAGCGACACATGTAGGCAGGTATGTTTGCCATATTCTAAGCATACTGGGGAGAAATTCATTGGTGTAGCACCATGCACTATGAGTAAATGCACAATGCCCCTGGAGTGCAGAGGAGGTTCACCAGGCTGATACTGGAGTTGAGGGGGTTGAGCTATGAAGAGAGACTGAATACTCGTACTGAATACTGAATACTCGTACTGAATAGCTTGTACTTGTTGGAGTTTAGAAGGATGAGGGGGGATCTTATTGAGATGTATGAGATGATGAAGGGGATGGATAGGGTAGAGATGGAGAGGTTCTTCCCGCTCAGAAAGGACAGCAGGACTAGAGGGCACAGCCTCAAGATAATGGGGGGGCAGTTTAGAACAGAGTTGAGGAGGAACTTCTTCACTCAAAGGGTGGTGAATCTCTGGAATTCTCTGCCCATTGAAGTGGTGGAGGCTACCTCGCTAAATATATTTAAGACGCGGGTAGATAGGTTTTTGGTAGGCAAGGGGATTAAGGGTTATGGGGAGAAAGCGGGAAAGTGGAACTGAGCCGCTTCAGATCAGCCATGATCTTATTGAATGGCGGGGCAGGCTTGAGGGGCTAGATGGCCTACTCCTGCTCCTATTTCTTGTGTTCTTATGCATAGTCTGCAATCTGAGGTGCCTCACTTTCTTTGAAAACAGCGGCTAAAAAGAGTAATAGCTTATGTAGAGTCTTGGTGTATGTAGACTAGTTCTGCCCATCACCAGTAGAACCCAGTCCCACCGAATTTCCCGCAGGAGGGGGTCTCATGATAGGGCCGGAAAATCCTATCCAAACTGATAGTAGCATTAAGTTTAAAAGATAGTGCTTGTCTTCAGTGGAATATTCATGGTAGTAAATTGTGTTCACGATTACAAATTGGCAGAAGGGTGAACTTCAGAAAAGCACACTGAATTGTTTTGCTTTTATGCCGTTGCACTTCTCCTTTGATAACATTGGTTCATGCTGGTGGTGCCATTTCCCATTATACTACACAGGTAACCAACCCCTGCACTGGAAGGGAGGCTATGACCATCAGTGACATTTTTGACTGATTTTGAATTAATGCACAGGACTTTTGGATAAAATAAGTTTTGTTTTTCCCTGCATCAGATGTGGAGAATTTCCTTATTCTGAAATAACTGAAGTTAAAATGAAAGCTAGCTCTAAAATGTCAAAATGGAGACCAGAGCCCAGTAATCCAGGATGTAAGATCCGCAAATTAGTGAAGACACAGTGATAAATTTATACATGACAAAGTATTAATACATTTGCAAGATTTGGAAGTGATCAGATGCATCATGCACAGCATGTTCCATTGTTTCTTGATCGTAGTTGATTGACACTTCAATCCACATGACATTTTGGACTGGATTGGGGTAAATACTAGGAGGTTGGATTAGGAATCCCTTTACTCATGTGCAACCTTACATTGAGAAGTCTATAAAAATTTCCTCCCAAAAATCTTATGGATTAATCGACTTGTAAGGACCATTTCTGTGAAGAATAATTTAAATTCCTTTTGGCCTCATTCTATTTTTTTTGCTATATCGTACCTTCAGTAAATTGTGTCTTACTACTACCAGCGTATCATGAAACCTGCAAATCTACTTGTTTTAGATTGAATTCACTGTCCTGAGAACATGGTAACCATTTACCAATTTATGTGGTAAATTATGACGATTTGGGTTGGGAAGACGCAAGAGTGATATTTGATATTTGCTGGTCCCAGCAATTCCCCCCTCCCCTGCCCATCAACCCACCCAAACCTCACCCCGTAATAATGTTACCGCAACATTCTAGAAAGGAACAATCTTTGCTTCTCTACTTTTTACAGGCTTCCCCTTTGCAACATCACCTTCAAATACAGAATCAGCTTCTATATATACGCAGTGATATACAGTGCTGTCAGACTTTGTCCAACATCTGGTAAGGGATCAGCCATTGCCTTTGGCCTCCATCACAAACGTTGCACTCTTACCATTGGTTCCACCCATTACCTGGACATCATTTTAGGCAGAATTGGACTGTTTGCAATCTCAGCATCTTTTATCAATATATAACTGAGCTCCTGATGCCCCATTGTTCCCTCATCACAAAGATTGCTTACCTGCATCTCCAAAACATTTCCCACCTCTTCACATTAACTCAGACCATCTGCAGCTCAAATCTTCACCCTTATCTATACTCCATGATTTCAGTGCTCAGGTTTTCATCCTCCATCCTCTTAACTTCAGCCCCCTCATATTCTGTCCTGTGCCAAGTCCTGCTTTCCCATCATCCTTATCCTTGCCGATAAACTTGGCTCCAATTAGAAAATTTCTTGTCACTGTACTTGGATCTCTTCATGGTATCTTTTGTCCGGAGAATCAATGGAACTAATATACACTGAAAATGACCCATTCTTTTGCAATACCTTCATTCCTTGGACGAAACAAACTAATTATTTTTTCTTTGCCATTCTGTAAGAATTGAGCCTGATTAGGAGAAAATATTGCATATTAGTTTCTTAAATATCATGCAAACACCCGTTGTTCAGAAGTTCAAAATAGGCTGCACAGTAACCATAGTTTGCTCGTCAAATTGGGTGTGAACTTTTAGCAACTTAGCTCAAAATAATTATGGTCAAATGCTTTCCTCTCCCATCTGAGTGCAATCATAGTAATGCTTTCCACTCATGGGGTCATTCCATCCAATTTTCATCACTCCGTTACTGTGACCTTAACCTGAAGCCATGTGTTCACACCACCATCTGCTGGTCCGTTAGGGAAACAGCTTGATTCTGGTTTCATCCACACTTACACTACAGCAGGGTTAAAAAAAATTACAGAACAATTAAAAATAATAGGCAGCCCTTCATAATAGGCAGAATTATTCTCAGCATTGCATAACTGCTTTGTCTCTTCCATGTGAATCAGATTCAAAAAATGCTTTATATTCAAGACCACTCAGGAAACTATATCAAAGAATGTCGATTTTACAAAATTTATAAATTATTTTCTGACATTTCCAATAATGTGATGTGAGAAGCTGCCTCAATCTGTAGAAATGTCTCAATTATGTGGAAACAAGATTTTTTTAAATAAAAGAATCACAACTACAAAGGCTCCTGTAATTCTTGAAAAAAATAAATTGTTCAGAAAAACCAAGTCACTGGTGTGGCAGAATCACAAAACTATGGAAATAGGTCCCAATGGCCTCTAAATACGGGAGCAGATCATACAATCATAGCATGATACAGCATTGTAGGAAGCCATTTGGCTCAGTGTACTCCTCCAAAGAGCAGTCCAATTATTCACTTGCCACTGCTCATACTTTGATAACAAATTAGATACCAAGACACCACATACTGCTGTAAAATTAGATCATACCAGCCTATGCATAACTGAAGCTTGTAAGAGGCAAAGACGGGAAAAAAATTGAAAAATGTGACCTTAGCAAATGTGCAACTATGCATTATGTAAGCCGAGCCGAGATTGTGATATACTATTAGAATAGAACCTGCTTCCCCAACAAGCTTTCAAAGTAGCTGGAACCTGCGATCCTGGTTTTGTTACTTGCGTGTCATTTAATATAAAGACCGTTATCAGTCAAAGCATTAAAACTTATTATAAAAAGCTCTCAGGTGTATATCAAAGTAGAGTTATGATCGTCGGACTAACAATCTTGGTTTCCATTGAAACCATAGTCAAACATTACTTAAACGTCTATTTATGAAGTCAAGGATCCTTCGTAGTCTTTCAAAAAGCCTTCTCTGGCTTTCGTCAAATATTTACAGAGGTACAACTAGCAAACTCCCTGCCCCAGAATCCACTTCAAAATTGTACCTTTTAGTTTATATTGCCTCTCCTCATTCTTCCCACCAAAATGAATCACTATACATTAATGCCAATTTCATCAGGCCCTCTGCTTCCTCTTAAAGCCTGGCACTATTTATTACATTTTTGAATTTCACATCATCTGTAAACTTTGAAATTTGCCTTGTATACCCAAGTATCGTTCATTCATATATCAAAAATTACAGCTGTCCTAACATATGACTGTGAAGAGACACCAATGCATACTTTACCCCCATCTATAAAACAACCATTCACTATAACTCTCTTCTTTTTGTCCCTTTGCCACTTTCGTATGCATGCAGCTGCTGCTTTTTTAATTCCGTGAGCTTTAATTTTGCTAACAAATCTATCATGCGGTCCTTCATTAAACAACTTTTGAAAGTCCATATAGACAACATCAGCAGCATTACCATCATCCACCCATTCCATTACTTCAAAGCATTTTGCAAGAAAAGATGATGCAACGAGCATGTTTGCACACACACGAGACTATCCCATTGATTGTAACAGAAATTTTTCAGCCTTGTAATATATCACAATGGTATTTCATCCATCACCACTGCAGTCTTTGGTGTGAAGACTTAATGAAGTTAATACTAGTCGAGTATTTCATTGAAATTATTCCCGTTCTATCCCACGTATGATGATACTTTCAAGATTGAGATGATTTCTGATAATGCCTCAAAAGATATTTTGACAACATAGAATGAAAATGAAGGACAATCAAAAATACAAAGCAGCAAAATTAATGGCAAGGTATTTGGTACCTTTCTGCCATTCACTAAATCATGATCCTTTTCAAATCTGCAACCAGTTACTTTAAAAGAGAAAGGAAGGATGGGGGTGGAGCAGAGCTTGAAGAAAGGCACTTTTTGTAAATGATTAGTTACTGTTGCATAGTGAACACAAATGTCTTTGGAATATGATGTAGACCATGCCTTCTTGCCAAATTCTTGTAAGTTTCCAAAGAGAGAGCTTCCATTAGTATAGAATCTTTCATATCCTTAGGATGTTCTAAAAGAGCATGGCAGCCAGTGAAGTATTTTTGAAAGGTAGTCAGTGTTGTAACATAGAGGAGTATGTCAACAAACTGCACACAGTAAGATCTTACAAATAGCAGAGATAAATGATTTGATAAACTTATTTTTGACCATGTCGGTTAAGGATGAATTTTGGCCATGACATCAGAAGTAACTCAGGTTCTTCTTCAAATAGTGTGATGGGATCAGTGCAACGTTTACATTCATCTAAAAGATGGAACCTGTTACATTGCAACATTCTCTCAATTTTGCACGAACTTTGGAGGCTTGATTATATGCTTAGACCATTGAAATAGTGCTTGAACTCACAAGCTTCTGAATCAGAGATGAGTGATCCAAATGAACTATAATTGACATCTAGATAAACTATAAACAATAGCTCACAACCAGAGGATCATTTTGGTGCTTTCCCAACATTTGGAGATTTTTAACACTTCTAATTGTAAGAATTTGAAAATTGAACCTGTTTTATATTTGCACTGAGTCATGGGGTACAATTTTCCCATCCTGCCTGCCTTGGGAATCGTAGTGAGCAGGGGCACACTACGCAAACATCCATTGACCTCGGGAGGGATGTTCCGGCCTTGGGGTGAGTGCAGTCGAAAAATCCCGTCCATTACATTAACAACCTTGTCACTGTGATGGTTATTTCTGATTCACTTCTCTCATCAACCCTCCCTGAAGACTCTCCTGAAGTCCTTGACGCCTTGTTCAATATAGTTTTGCAGGAGTTAAGCAGCCTCAGTGAATATCAACAGACTATTAACTGCAGGGGATGTTAGAACTAAACATGATCTGTCTTCAACTGTGGCTCAAACTTGCACAGTTTTAAGGAGGTAATTGATTTGCAATCAAGAGTAGAAACATTAATTAATTTCCCTTTCCTAATCTAGAAGTGTTGAGTTTAACTGTCACATCTCCATCACTAACTCACTTGAGATCAATTCACCCAGAAAAGAGGGAGATCTGAATATTCCTCGTCCCTTTACCTGAAATTATTCATTGGATAAAGTTTGGTAACCAGGGAGCTAACAGTTTTCCAAAGCAAAGGATAAACATTACAGGAGTGGGGCCATAATAAAATTAGACACATTATTTACTGAGGCCATGTATCCAGAAAGTTTGATGGTGGCTTTCCTGATAGTGGAAATTCTTCTTTTGAAGAATGGCAGAATGCTGGTCTTGTGTATGAACAACAACCTGCTATGAAAACCACTACATAACATGAGATTTTTAATAATACAATTTTTCATGAAAATAATAATGTTATTCCCTCAGATTTGTCTTCGATCCTTGTTCTGTAACCTGAAGATTCAGAGTCAAAAGATCAAGAGAAAAGCACTCTCAAATCAGCAGGTTAGAGACATTTTCAAACATCTCAAGGTACCTACAAAGATCTGACAAACTCACAGGAAACTTCAGAAGAATGCAGGGAAAGTAAAATTGGCACTTAGCCTAGAAGGTATAATTTTGCTAAATTGTAAGTTGTACAAAGGCCACTTCAACCGAGTACAACTTCTATAGTAAACTGAACTCAGGAATTCGGTGAGTGAGGGAATTCTGAATGTTTTAAAGGTTGATCTATTTCTAAAATGTAGTTTAGCATTCAACTTAACTTCAATCTTCGTTTGTAGCTTCTTTCACAACACTAAACAGTGGTAAACAAGTTGCCTGCTAATGTGGCATCTGCAGTCAATTGGGTGGTTAGTTAGAATTAGGTATCTGGACAGCTAGGACTGCCTCAGGTCTTTGGAATTCTCACTGGTGCAAAAACAAGAGGCTTTAAATATCAAATGAAGGTCTGCTTGTCAGAGTACTTGAGAAATTGATGAGTGAGGGAGTTATGTGCGGGGCAAGAGGTGCTATTCTTGTCTTTTACATGACAAATAGTTGAACAAGAAATTGAGCACAAGACAGCAAGACACAAGAACTGAGGACCTGCTCAAATAAGCAGGTAGGTTGTTGGTTTGTGAGTTTTATAGTTTTTTTTCTAAAATGGGACAGTACTTTGAATGTGAACTCTAAATAAGTACTCTATATGACGATCTAAACCAGTCACCATTGTGTGAATCAATATTCATTGCACTTCTGAACTCAGCAGTTGAGTTCCTTTTTAACAACACCACGTGTCCATATATATGGTGCTGCCATGAGATCCTCTCTAGGTCCATCTCCCATAAGCGTCTTTATTGCTTCCATAAGAAACATAGCTATGATCGACTAACACCTAACCTCCTACCTCATGCTTATTTCCTAATGTGGATGATACGTTCATTATATTTCAATCACAACTGCATAAATAATTTCCTTACATGTAATAATGGGCTCCACCCTTTGCTCAAATTCATCTTTGAAAGGAAGTGCAGTCAAATGAACTCCCTTTCCCTGATGTACTAGTTGACAAACCCACCAAGGTTTCTCTACTATGGTGTTCCGGAAGCCCACCTTCATTCGTCAAGTTCACTGGTCAACTATAAGAATCCCATACATGCTGGGATTCTTATAGTTCCACGTGCAATAAGACTGATCTTATTAGCAATCTTTTAAATGGGGCCTGAACCATTTTCTCACCTTGCAGGCTTGATGCTGAAATAGGTGCATCAATCCCAACCTGCAGGTTAATGGCTACCCTGGTCAGGTCATTTCATGCTGTATATCATGCAAAATCTAGCTGGGTGTTAGGCTGTTATCTCTGGCTCTGAAATGTGCCCAGTATCCCTCAGATAATACTAGAAAGGTAAGGTATCCCAAACATTTAAGCAACAGGTGAAAGCAAGCTGTTTCACACTCCAAATCAGTAACAACTTAAGTGGCATTCACAATAACAGAATACTGCAGTCAAACCAAAAATACATTCTGCCTATCAGTCAAACAAGTAATGTGGTGTATAAATTTCAGTGTCAGTGTGATGCTAGGTATGTAGGCCACACGTCACAAAGACTGGCAGATGGTATCAAACAGCATGTTCCAGTCATTGTTCACAATGGGGAAGGCACTGACCATGTTCAACAAGCTTGTGCTTAAAAACTCAAAACACAGTGTCCAACATTAGATGTGATTCTGCAATTGGACAATATTTGTTAAATAATTCTCTGACTGGTAAGAAATCTAAAAAATTGTCAGTCAGGCTTGCAATGTGGTGCACTTGCATATACTGGGAGCCACACATATTAATACACAATGCCTTATTCTTTGCAGAAAGAAATAAAACATGAACACACTTTGTGCCTGTTTCAGCGAAATAAAATAAGTGACAGCCGTTCACTAATTCATTTGCCTTGGCCAATTAGGGTAAAGCTGCCTGGTTTAAATTTCAAACAATGCCTGGCAGTTATCTGTCAATCACCTTCAACTGGTGTATACCCCATGGCATTACTTCGACCAATCTGAATCTACTTGCCAATTAATCAGCATTTTCTTCTCATGCAGCGTAGGTTTTTGTTTTTCCCCTTATACTGGTATTCTTGTAACGTGTCCTGATAAATGCAAGACAAAAAGCTTTGACATGTCTCTCTTCCCAGCAATACTACACCTATACTCCTACACTTATAACATCTAAGTTTAAATAAACACCGTATTAAAGAATCACTCAACTAGTAAAACTGATTAACTACAAATAATTGCAAATACTGCAGATGCTGGTATCTGAAACAAAAACAGAAAATGATGGAAAATCTCAGCAGGTCTGAGAGCATCTGTGGAGAGAGAATAGAACCAACATTTCAAGTCTGGATGATCTGTGAAGGATCATCTAAGCTCAAAACATTGGCTCTATTCTCTCTCCACAGATACTTCAAACCTGTGGAGATTTCCCAGCATTTTGTTTTTGTTGCAAGTACAAATAATTGTTGAGTGACATTTCAAACTTTGAAAACATAATTAGTTAAAATGCAACAAAGCTGGCAGGACAGGTGACCTGTTGTAGTTGTAGTACATGTAGACACCTAGCCAATCAATAGCAACTGTGCCTGCAGTATGTAGCTGCAGCTCAACGCACATCAGCTCAGAGCTGAGTCACTGCAGCCAAGCTTCAGACATTGTGATGTGACAGGGAGGGAGAAATGTACCACAGAGTTGATCGCAACAAGTAATTTGCATAAAGTGGCCTCATTTTTCAGTGCCAAAAATCATGTTTTTGCATATATTCAGTTTCAATTATGAAATATTATTCTCATATTCTCAGGCATCAATTTTTCATCCCAGAAATGCATGTTTTATTTACTGTATACAGTATGTCAGTGCATGAGATCAAGCAACTGTTGCGGTCTGTGTTATGAAGCGACGTGTGGGAGTTTAAGACACAACCACATGGAGCATGGAATATTCAACTGAACAGATATAGAGGAACATGATTTATTATGCAGGGGCTATTCCAAAAGCAAAATGCCACATCTGATCCAGGCCATAGCCAAAGAGACTCCAGAATAAATGCAATGAACTCTTCTGCGTTGGATGCTGAAGACAATGGATTTAGCAGTTTAAAATACTTCAATTCTAGTTAATGTTATCTTTGTATGGTTAGTTAATTTAGTAAACTATTAACTTGAATAGTAGTTTATTTTTCAAACTCTAAAGAGGCAGCTACTCACACCAGCAATCAATATTCTGTACTCAGCGTATAAGGCAACTCTGATATTTCTAAGAGGTTTTGAAGGCTTCAAAGGATGAATTATTTATCTATATACTTTGCTCCAGAAGGCAGTCACAACCTATAGATTAGGTAAATCAGATTTAGTCTGTGATCAGGGACAGGAGGGTATGACTAGAGTAGGCAGGAATGAGGTTCTAGGAGGTAGCATAGGAAACATCCCGGTTCTTTCACTGTCCAACAAGTATGAAGTTCTAGTCACCACAGTCCGGCACCTGTTCAGGTACACTGAGGGAGAATTTAGCATGGCCAATGCGCATAACCAACACTTCTTTCAGACTGTGGGAGGAACCGGAGCACCCAGAAGAAACCCACGCAGACATGATGAGAACATCTAGACTCCACACAAACTTAAGCTGGGAATTGAACTCAGGTCCCTGCCGCTGTGAGGCAGCAGTGCGAATCATGATGCCACCATACCCCATAGAAATTAATAACTATATAAAAAGATGAATGTCCCAGTATCTGATGGAAAGCAGCCCAGGACAGGACTTTACATTTTAACCCTCTCACTGTAACAAATGAACTGAAATCAACATAGACCAACAAACAACTAATACACAAAACTACAAAAAGTTACTTCCCCATTAACTAACACACCCAAAATACTTCTTCACTTTATGCTACATTCCCTGCAGATAAGTAACTTTGAAGGTTAAGTCCAAAACTCCTCTCAGCTTCTCAACTGGCTTCCTTCTCCCTGCTATCCCACACTGTGCCTTTTGAAAATCATACCACTCAGTACACTGGGTATCCCCAAACTAACCTCTAACAATAAGGTCCACTCTAGCAACTTCTTGGTCCTTAAATCACAAGCCTTGACTCTTCAAACAAAGAATCAGTTCTCACCAGCTCCTGTTTGTTAGCTCAATTAAAAAAAAAAGCCATAGTCACTGCCACCAAACCCCACCCCTTCCTTTGCCTGGAGGCAGCCTGCCATCTTCTAGGCCCGCTGAAGTCAAGACCCATATGAGTAGTGCGCTGGTCAAGGCGCCAGGAACACACTGCAGGGGATCAACTTTGACAGGAATAATAAGTTTTGTCAGTGAGAAGATCTGGAAAATGCTGGCCACAGTCTTTTCCTCTGCCTTTTACAACAGCCGCTATTTCCTCCCTTACTATGTCTTGAAGTCTCCATGTCTCTGTCTACAGAAAAAAACAACTGCCTGTCTTGTATGTCAGAGTCTGAAAACAGTCCCTTGATTTTCTCTAGGTTTCATTTACAGATCACACGGACCTGTTTCCAAGAAGAATTAGTATGATCATATTATATGCTATATCCAGGGCATTCTGCTTTACCTTAAGTTAGAAGAGAAGTTTTAAAACATAACTGTTTAACGAAGTCCTGCATTTCTAACAGTGCCAGCACATTTAGAAAATCATAACACTATAGAGCAGAGTCAACATAATATTTTGAAAGGTATTTGATAAACTTATTTGGCTTATTTGAGGGTGAAACAAGCAATGTGGATGAAGAAAAATCAGCAAGCATGCTGTACCTGGATTTTGAAAAGGTATTCAATACGATGTCAGATAAAAGGTTAGTGCAGAAAATCAGAGCCCATCGTGTTGAGGGTGCTATATTAGCACAGAGAAAGAAAAGTATAATACAATCATGCTGAAAATTTGAAATACAAACTGAAATTGCTAGAAACATTAAGCAGGTCTGGCAGTTCTTGGGGGGTCAATAATAACATTTCAGATTAATGATTTTTTAGCTGAATTGGGAAAGGTTAGAAATATAATAGGTTTTGAGCAAGGTGTGGGTGGAAAAAAGAAAGGTCTGTGATCGTATGAAAGACAAGAGAAGGGAAATTACAGAGCCAAGGGGAATGTTAATGAGGCAAGAAAACAAACGACGAAACCAAAAGATATGCCAAGAGCAGGTATGCTACATCTGAAAGCATACAAAGAAAAGGAAACCAAAACGGAGATGATGATCTGAAATTATTGAACTCCATGTTGATTCCAGAAGGCTGTAAAGTGCTTAATCGAAGATGAGGTGCTGTTCCTCGCACTACATTGAGCTTCAAAGAACAAAGAACAAAATCAGCCCGGGAAACAGGCCCTTCGGCCCAACGAGCCCGTGCCGCCATCTCAGCACCACCAGTCCCCCTCTCCCCCCACGACCCCTGTCTAATGTTTTATGGCCATCCAGATTGAGGGAAACTGATTTAGGGACAATTTATTCCTGCCAATCAGCCTAACAGCACATCTTTGGGGTGTGAGAGGAAGCCGGGGCACCCGGAGAAAACCCACGCAAGCACGGGGAGAATGCACAAACTCCCACAGACACCGGCCCAAATCCATGTGTCTGCACAGCAATCAGCGATAGTCACTGAGCTGTCATCTTGCCTAGTATCTTGTCCAGTTTAGGCACACACTAACGACATGAAGCACTAGGCCAATCCTGAACAACCAAGAGCAGCCCCAGTACAACCCATCGCATGTATGCTCCTCGTTGGACACGAGGTGGACCGACTTAAAACCTGTGAATGAAAACTGAAACAACATATAAGACTGAGGGCAGAGATGAAGACAATTAAAATAATAAGTCACTGGAAACTCAGTCATGCTTGTGGACTGGACAATGGTGCTCTGCAAAGCAATCATCCAATCGACATTGGGTCTCCCAATGTCAAGGGGACCATATTATGAGCACTGAATACAGTAAACTAAAATGGAAAAAAGTACAGGCAAATCGCGGCTTTACCTGCAAGGGGTGTTTGGGGCCTTGAACGGTGAGGGCAGAGGAGCTAAAAGGGCAGTTGTTGCATTTTACACAAGGTGTTGGGGTGACTGAGGAGTGGACCATGGTGCAACAGAGGGAACAATTCTTTTAGAATGCTGAAAGGGGAGGGGAGGGGAGGGAAGTGGACCAACATGTCACAGAAGGAATGGTCCCTTAAGAATGTGGAACGGTCAGTATAACATTGGGCAGAATTTTTGGGCCTTCTAAGCCAGTGGATCTTCTGGTTTTCCATAGACAGCCACATTTGCAGGATCCCCGACAGCAAGGTAGGCAAGCTATAGCCATGCACAACAAGCTGGAATTTGGTGCAACCAAAAGATTCTAATGGCAGCCAATAGCGAGCCTCCTCCGCTATGGGAAAACACGTCACTGGGTTGCAGGTGGGGGAGAGGGATGGAGTCCTAATCATTGCCTTTTGAAATATAGGAAAAAAATGGTGAGAATTTCAAAAAGAAACAATACATTGGCATTCTTTCAAATGTACCTTTTCTAAATAAATGGATGCAAACTTACATGTCTTGCCAATTAATTTTGAATGGCTACTGTCATTGTACTTAGAGGTCATTAAAATTATGGTCAAGTAGTCACTTAATATTAGCATTATCAGGGTGTTAACGTCACTGGTAATAATTTCACATTATATTACTGTTTTATGACACATGCCAACAAATAAAGCAGCATCAACAAGATTCCATTATTTTCAATAACGCACCAGAGTATGAGCTTGAGAAATAATTCAAGGTCAATTAAGCTTTAATTAATTTAACTAGAGGCTGATAAAAAGCCTAGAACAAGATCAAAGCAGAAAACTTCCTCTTTTTAATTGTTTAAAGTGACTTTAGTAACATAACTTTTTCCAATTCCAGAGACAGTATGGAAATCCTTGAAAACATGAAGGTGTGATAATATCAGCGCAAAATCAGACTAGAAACTGATGGGAATTTTGGAAGATTTAACATTCAGATTTTCCAAAGAGATGCTTGCCATTCCCAACTAATGTACATGGAAGGTGGGCATCTAATAAGCCTAAGTGTACAACATGTGCACAAGTTCCCAACCATAACTGCATTTGCCTTTTGCACTGAGGTACGCTGAATACATTACAGATCTTTGACATCTATGATTGAAATGTTAGCAATGAACATCCTGTTTTTGGCACCAATATGGTATATGGGAGGAACTTAAAGGATTTTTGTCTGAGCTTATAAAAATGTAAGTTGCACACTCTTCACTTTTGCATCTCAATGAATCACATTGCTTACTAGCTCACTGCTACTTATTTTCCCAGTAACTGTATGTGTTCACTGTTAGCAAGCTGTGATTGAGTTCAGGCTCATATTTGTGGAAGAGGTCAGGTACGGAGGCAGGCACTTCATATCCTCTGCCCAATAGAAGGGCAAAAACGTGCTCATCAGAAATCTGCTTGAACAGACATATTATGTCAGTGGAGGTGACCTGTGACCTTTGCACTGTAAATACTGTATTTAGATGTTGCTGAAACATTGTTTTCATGAGTCAGCTGGACTATTGGCTCTGTTCCAAAGCTAATATTGTCATTCTTTCCTATATGGAGTATCATGCTATGCCCCTCAAAGTTTCAGAGTTTCAAAGAGCCACCTTGCTTAGTTCATATCATTCTGCGAATCACCACAGAGGCACAGTGTTGTACCTGAGTCCAACTTACATTTCCCTGCACCTCTAATACCTATCTCAAAGCATTCCCCTTCAGGGAATGCAACAAACTCTCAGGCCTACTCCCAGAGGTGCAGAACGCAAGCCACAAATTCTACAAGAAGCGCTCAGGCCCTGACTATATCTTATGACCTGGGACATGGCTTGTCACCCTGTCACCTGCAATGCAATGCTTAGGCCAACAAGCCCATGCCAGGCAAATCCATCCCTCCCATTGCCATCTTCCTCTCAACATCATTGAATCATGGGTCATGATAATTTGGATGGAGAGGTTTCCCTTTCCAACAGGATCTGCCTGTCCCACATTGAACTGGTGCACTCAGGACCTCTGCCCTTCATTCAGGAGGAAGTTCAGTAACTCAGCCTCTCCTTCCTGCATCAAATTTGATTTGGTAACTTGCAGTCTAGCATTCAAAAATGCTATTTAGTAAAAAGGCGCTCATCTGCTATACAATGTGCAATGGATTTCTAGTCTACTACTGATTGGCCAGCAGCTCTCCAGTCCTGCAGTGATAGGATCTTAGTGGACAGAGGAAGACTGCCTGAAGGTGACAGAGCCCCAAGTCCTGGGGCTGGACAGAAAAGTAAGTTTTCAGGGTCTCGGGACATGGAGGGGAGAGAAGGTCTGCATGTTTGGAAAGTGAGTGATTTGGATGCAGGGAAAGGCCAGCTACCACTGGGCCAGTTGAAGAGGGTCTTTTGATGGAGGCATCACCACCCCAACTACTTCTCAACCCAGAACCAAGTCCGATCCTTTCAGGCTTCTCCCATGCCTGGGATGTCCACCCACCAGCCTAAAATTAGAGACGGGGCAAAAAAATGGCCCTTAAGTGGCCAATTAAGGGCCTCAATTTGGCGCAAAGGGGTGGCTGTTCAAGGTTCTGGCCATCCTAGCATAAAATCGCTGCAAGCTTGAGATGGGCAGGAAGCCATTTCCTTCTATTTCACATTCTTTACCTGCCTACAAACCCATCATGAGGAAGTGTGAAATTCAGACTATGAAGTTTATGAGAAGAAAGCATATAACAACTGCACATACTGGCTCACGTACCTCCTCCTCCCTTATTCGAGGAAGGCTCAAGCTCAGAATAGCTGGGAGCCCTGAGGTGGAACAGCACCCAGGTTCTCTGAGCATGACCTATAGATTCTGCCGCAGCAAATGCAGGCCACAGGAATATTCTGTTCCCCAAGGGCCCAGGTTACCTCTTAGGATCACCAAGACACACGTCGAGATGGCCAGCAGCTGAGAACCTGGATTCAGTGGCATAAGCACTTCAGTGATTTTCTGTACTTAAGAAGGCGAGTGGGATGTTCCTATTATACATGCAGTTTGCCCTTGATATATGAAGCATGCCTGGCTTTGGACGGACATAGGGTGCATGATGTTCAGCAGTGTGACAGCGGCCTGCGTCCATGGACAAGGCGCATCAAATGAAGTGCATGTAAATGAAGGATATTGAAGAAGAGATATTTGAGATATTATGAAGGTATTTTTAAGTAACATACACCTTGCTGAACTTGCACATTACCCTTTCCATCTTTCCCTTAAATGGCTGCCATTGCAACACTACTGCCTTATCTCTTCACTTAATGTTCCAGTTCATTTGCTGCTTTTCTGTCCTCAATTTTTTTTAATTTTAAATTCTTGTCTTGGACCCACTCCTCTTCCACTCAAACTGAATATAGAAGTCAATCAGATAATAATCACTGTTGCCTAAGGGTACCTTTCACTATAAGATCACTAATTAATCCAATCTTGTACGATACCAGGTTTAGTGCACCCTGTTCTCTGGTTGACTCCAAAATGTGCTGTTCGAAGAAACTATCCAGAAAACATTCTATGAACTTCTCTTCAATGCTATCTTTTCTTAGAACATTTTAACAGCCTATATGTTAATTAAAATCCCCCACGATTATCACTGTACATCTCTGACAATCTCCTGTTAGTTCTTCCTTTATACATTGTCGTCACCTGTGGTTACTGTCATTGGGCCTTTATCACACTCCCACACGTGACTCCTTGCCTTTATCATACCCACCTCAACCCAAACTGCCTCTACATCCTGGATCCCTGAACTTAAGCCATCTTTCTCTAATAGGCTAATGGCATCAGAGACATCCCTTCACTTTTTCCTAACTTCCTTTCCTTCCGAAATGTCACGTACCCTTCAATATTTAGGCATTAAACTATATCATCCTGCAGCCATGTCTCTGTAATGACTAGCAGATCACACTTATTTATCTCTATTGGCACTATTGGTTCATCTGCTTTGTTTCAAATGCTATGTGTATTCAGTTATAGAGGTGGGATCTTACCAAAAAATGGCGAAGTGTCAGAGGCTGACAGAAAATCAGTGCGTTTGGGAGACTGGGTAGACTGGGGTTGTTCTCCCTGGAAAGTCAGAGAATGAGGGGAGACCTAATAAAGGTGTACAAAATTATGAAGGGTATAGATAGGTGAGTAGTAGGAAGCTATTTCCCAGGTCAGAGGTGACAATCACAAGGGGTCACAGGCTCAAGGTGAGAAGGGCGAGGTATAACTCAGATATCAGAGGGACGTTTTTTACAAAGAGCGAGTGGGGGAGGGGGGTGCTGGAATGTGCTGCCAAGTAGGGTGATGGAGGCAGACATGCTGGCATTGTTTAAGAATTACTTGGATACACACATGAGCAGACTGGGAATGGAAGGATACAAACGAATGGTCTAGTTGGTCCAAAGTGCGGCACAGGCTTGGAGGGCCGAAGGGCCTGTTTCCGGTGCTGTACTGTTCTTTGTTTTTTGTTCTACTCCAAAGAAACAGCCAGGTTTTCTTGCTAGAACTTATGGCACTCGATTAAAAAAAAACATGGGGGCATGTTTCATAGCTATCACAGGGACGGTGGTGGTGGGGGGGGCTGACTAAGGCACTCCGATCACGTTAAAAGATAACCTGCTCCCCACTTCACCATGGAGATGTCAGGGCCTTTCCCTCCCTCCTTGATCAACACTGGCACCCTGTCCACCCACCCCGGAGATCAATGCCAGCATCTTGCCCCTCTCCCGCCCTCCCCCACTCCAATCAACTCTGGCGGCTCTCTTTCAACCCCCCCTCTCCCACTACCCCCCTCACCCCGTGCTCAACACCTCTTCCCCCAGCCTGCAATCAATGGCAACATCCGGGGAAGTGCCGGAAGATTGGAAAACAGCTAATGTTACTCTGTTGTTTAAAAAAGGTAGCAGACAAAAGGCAGGGAATTATAGGCCGGTTAGTTTAACGTCTGTAGTTGGAAAAATGCTAGAATCTGTCATCAAAGAAGAAATAGCGAGGCACCTAGAAAAGAATGGTTTGATCGAGCACGGATTCGTTAAGGGGAAGTCGGTTTGACGAATTTATTGGATTTCTATGAGGATGTGACTAGTGTGGTAGACAGAGGGGAACCGGTGGATGTGGTGTTTTTAGATTTCCAAAAGGCACTTGATAAGGTGCCTCATGAAAGGTTGCTACAGAAGGTTAGGGTGCACAGAGTTGGGGGTAAGGTGTTAGCGTGGATAGAGGATTGGCCTTTATAGCGAGGGGGATAGAATATAAAAGTAGGGAGGTCTTGCGGCAACTGTACAGGGTACTGGTGAGGCTGCAGCTGGAGTATTGTGTGCAGCTTTGGTCGCAGCACTTGCGCAAGGATATTTTGGCCTTGGAGGGAGTGCAGAGGAGGTTCACTAGGCTGATACCGGAGATGAGGGGGTTGGTCTATGAAGAGAGACTAAATAGACTGGGTCTGTACTCACTGGAGTTTAGAAGGGTGAGGGGGGATCTTATAGAGATGTATAAGATAAAGAAGAGGATGGATAGGGTAGAGGTAGAGAGATTGTTCCTGCTTAGAAAGGATAGCAGGACTAGAGGGCGCAGCCTCAAGATAAGGGGCGGGAGCAGTTTAGCTCAGAGTTGAGGAGGAACTTCTTCACTCAAAGGATGGTGAATCTCTGGAATTCTCTGCCCGTTGAAGTGGTGGAGGCAACCTCGTTAAATATATTTAAGTCACGGGTGGATAGGTTTTTGGTAGGCAAGGGAATTAAAGGTTATGGGGAGAAAGTGGGGAAGTGGAACTGATCCACTTCAGTTCAGCCATGATCTTATTGGATGGCGGGGCAGGCTCAAAGGGCTAGATGGCCTACTCCTGCTCCTATTTCTTATGTTCTTATGTTCGCAACTCTCCTGCCCCTGCCCTCCACCCCACTTGCAATCTACCTGCACTCCCCACCCATTCCCCTCCCCCAAGTGACTAATGCTGATATCCCCAGCAACTGTTATCGCTGGTATCTTCTCCCCTCTCCCATCAACAGTCATCATCAGCTTCTCCACCCCTTTTCTCCCCTCTACAACTGCACACACATGCTGCCTCTCCCCTACAGTGCTCCCTTGACCTGCCCCGCGAATGAGGCTCCGACTAGAGTCTGGCTCCAGTACTGCCAGGTTGACACAACCTGTACCGGGGACAGTACCCAGGTACGTCCTTCTCCCACAGGGGCTAACCTGCCCCCAGAGGGATCCCCATACATGTTCATGTTTGGATGAACCTGTTATAAACCTCGCCAATGTGACATCACATCAGCAAGGTTTGAAAATACGGCTGAGGAGGAACTATGACGAGGGAGGTGAATGATATTAAAATTTACTAAAATACATTTAAATAAGATTCTCGCCTTTTATGGGCATGCACCTCATTACATCACCAGTGAGGGGTGGGAAAAATCATGGACTGCAATCTCTCCAGAGATTCTATCCAGGTTTTCAGCCCATCTCACTGTTCTCTCTGACAGCAAATGTGGGCTGAATATAACCGTCACAGCTTTAAGTTTTGTCCTTTTATTATCCACGAGTCTCAGCTGTTGATTTACTCTTCAAATTGTGCTCCCTAACCACGAAACCACTCTCTATTCTGCTAGGAATTTGAAGCAGAGTGAATGTGACACGTAATTGGGCAAAATGAAGATTGAGAAGTGAATAGTAATTAGCTGTTCCAATTATTTTCACTTTTTTTTCATGGAATAAGGCTAATATCAGGAAGGTCACATTCAATGTGAATTTGGAAACATAATCTTTTATAACTTCAAGAGGTCATGAACATAAGAACATAAGAAATAGGAGGAGTAGGCCATCTAGCCCTTCGAGCCTGCCCCGCCATTCAATAAGATCATGGCTGATCTGTCGTGGCTCAGTTCCACATTCCCGCCCTCTCCCCATAACCCTTAATCCCCTCTCTTATCAAAAACTCATCAACCTGCGTCTTAAAAATATGTAGCGAGGCAGCCTCCACCACTTCAACAGGCAGAGAATTCCAGAGATTCACCACCCTTTGAGTGAAGAAGTTCCTCCTCATCTCCGTTCTAAACCGCCCCCCCCTTTATCTTGAGGCTGTGCCCCCTAGTCCTACTGTCCTTTCTGAGCTGGAAGAGTCTCTCCACCTCTATCCTATCCATCCCACTCATCATCTTATATGTCTCAATGAGATCTCCCCTCATTCTTCTAAACTCTTAATGAGTACAAGCCTAGTTTATTCAGCCTCTCCTCATAGCTCAACCCCCTCAACTCCGGCATCAGCCTAGTAAACCTCCTCTGCACTCCCACCAAGGCCAAAATATCCTTGCGTAAGTGCGGCGACCAAAACTGCACACAGTACTCCAGCTGCGGCCTCACCAATGCCCTATACAGCCGCAGCAAGACCTCCCTACTTTTATATTCAATCCCCCTCGCTATGAAGGCCAGCATCCCATTCGCCTTCCTGACCACCTGCTGCACCTGCAGGCTGAGTTTTTGCGACTCATGCACAAGGACCCCAAGGTCCCTCTGCACCGTCGCATGCTGCAGTTTTTCGCCCCGTAAGTAATAGTCCTTCCTACCATTATTCCTACCAAAGTGGACCACCTCGCACTTGCCAACATTAAATTCCATTTGCCATTTCCTGGCCCATTCGCCCAGCCTATCTAGATCCTTCTGCAGACTCTCCACACCCTCCGCGCAATTTGCTGTTCCACCAATCTTGGTGTCATCAGCAAATTTCGACACCATACACTCGGTTCCCTCCTCCAGATCATCTATATAAATGGTAAATAGCTGAGGCCCCAGCACCGACCCCTGGGGCACTCCACTAGTCACCAACCGCCAATCCGAATAGCACCCATTGACCCCCACTCTCCACCTCCTATTTGACAACCAATCCTCTATCCACGCTAACACCCTACCCCCAACTCCATGCCCCCTTACCTTCTGCAATAACCTCTTGTGAGGTACCTTGTCAAACGCCTTCTGAAAATCAAGAAAGACCACATCCACCGGCTCTCCTCGATCCACCGCCCTAGACACATCCACATAGAACTCCAATAAATTTGTCAGACACGACTTCCCCTTAACGAAACCGTGCTGCGTCTGCTCTATCAAGCAATTCCCCTCAAGATGCCTCGCTATTTCCTCCTTGATGACGGATTCTAACATTTTACCTACAACGGATGTCAGGGGTAGGTTCTTTACCCAGAGGGTGGTGAGGGATTGGAATGCCCTGCCTGCTGCAGTTGTAAATGCGCCTAGTTTGGGGGCGTTTAAGAGATCCGTGGATAGGTTTATGGACGAGAAGGGATTGGTTTAGGTTAGTGGGTCATTGTTTTGTAACTGGTCGGCGCAACATCGTGGGCCGAAGGGCCTGTTCTGCGCTGTAATGTTCTATGTTCTAACAGACGTTAAACTAACCGGCCTATAATTCCCTGCCTTTTGCCTGGCACCCTTCTTAAACAACGGCGTAACATTAGCCGCTTTCCAATCTTCCGTCACTTCCCCAGAATCCAGCGACATTTGGAACATAACCACCAAGGCATCCACTATCACCTCCGCCATTTCTTTCAGAATCCTCGGATTAGGTGAATGGACAAATCAATGGAAAACTAAGTACAATCCAGGCCAGTGTGCAGTTAACCACTTTGTACTGAAGAAGGATCATTTAAAATGTTTTCAAAAATGATGAGAAATTAAGAACTATAGAGCAGCAAAAATATTTGGGAGTCTAAGTGAGTTAATTATTTAAAGCTAAAAATGTGCACAAAACGCAAATAAAACGGTTGATGGAATATTGGTCTTGATCTTAAGGGAACAGAAATACAATGTGAGGAAGTGATGCTTTATTTGTCCACAGCTTTGGTCAGGCCCAATCTGGAGTACTGTATTCAGTTTTGAGCACCAACTCTCAAGATTAATTTGATGGCCTCAGAAGGGTGGTGGTGCAAATACACCAGAATGGTATTGGGTCATAAAGAATTAAGGGGACATGAGGGTTAGGAGGAGAGATTGTACAGACTTGGCCAGCACTTTCTTGAGATTACACTATCTGGTGAGTAGTCTAATTGAATGGCTTAAATATTAAATGGGTTTGAAAAGGAGAAATTATTTCTCTGGTGGTGGAATCAGGAACACAATCTTAAAATTTAGTAACACAATCTTAAAATTCAGTGGCAAAGTATGAAGAATAGTAGAAGATGGAATTATCTTGCTCAGAAGACTACTGAGACAACGGAAACATTCAAGACTGATACTGATATAATTTCTTTAGGTAAGGGGGTCAGGATATGCAGCAAAGGTGGATACACAGAGTTAGAAGTGCAGATTGGCCGTGGTCCAATTGAATGGAGAAGCAGTCTTGCGGGACTGAGTAGTTTATTCCAGTTTCCAATATCTTGTGGGCCACCTCTGACCTTTCTCAACTTCACTTTGTAGCCGATTGCTACTGCACTGAAATGGATGCCAAACCTGGCAAAGTAAAGCTAGCCTCCTGGATGTAGTTCCAAGTCAGTAAGTAAACTTCAGAATTAAATTACGCCTGTTTTGTATTAGTGTAAATAGAGTGGTGAGAGTTTCAAGTAACCTGAGAAATATTATATACCTTTCTGTTAACTCAAAAGGGTTAAGGATCATCAATAGTAACTTTTACTTCCAGTTGACTCAGATACATGCAACTTGACTGGCCCAAGAGCAAGCTCAGGGGCCTCTTCCAGAAAATCTCTTAATTTTATCTGTATGATGAGTGAAGTTAGAAAAAGGAAAAGCATAGCAAGATTGACAGAAAGATCAAAAAAAGCAATAAGAAAGTTATAGAAATGAAGAGAAAGAAAATGCACAGGCTAGAAAAATAAGCCTGTAAGGATTATAAGAGAGATGGAGATGCAACAATAAAAATGTATGAGAATTTTCTAAAATAAAAAATGATACCCCAGGGCTGTTCTTTAGTGAGATCTAAGCAACAACTGAATTAATGAATTGTCATGTCTTAATATAAATGCAGATATTATTCTATAAAGAATTACAAAACCTACCAAGAGCACTTATGTTGCTAATTAGCCACTTTCTGTATAGGAGGAGTGCTTCCTGGCTTGGCAAAAATCATGATATTCACATGGATTAATTATGATTCTTTTATATTTCATTAATCAAAATATTTAAGCAGAAAGCTGCGGCTTTAGGGCACATTTGTAATAATTAGGATTCTGGGTTACTGTATTAATTGAAACACGCAAACATGGGCTAAATGGATGTAAAACTGATAAACATTGAGTGAAGTAAATTGAACTTTAGCTATCACTTCAATGCAAACCTTGGAATTATGTCAACAGACTTAAACTTCATCGCCCTGGAGTCAGTGGTGTGGGAATCAGTTGGTTAAATTAAGTAACAATATCAATGGAATGTGATAAACAAAATAATACAGTATGTCACTGGAGATGTTGTCATTATACTTGAAGATCACAAATAGCCAGGAGTTAGTTACACCAAGCAATGGTCAAGTATTCATATTAATAACCAGTTAGTTTTCACAAATATTGCAAAGACATTTTAATTATTTTTTTAAAAGTTCCTAGGGCTAGATTTTATAAGGCACTACAATCCCCTCCTCCCAGCTAAACAGCCGGTGGGGAGCCCACCATGCTCCTGAAGGCTACCTTGCAGCAATTTAATGCTGGAAGCAGTGATAATTGCTTTAAGGCAAAACTTTCACGCCTTTCTTTGAAAGAAGTTGAGCCTTATGAGAGTTTCAGGCTAACTGGATTGGCTGGCAGTTCTGCAGTTCCACCAACACCAGCCAAAGTGCTGGCAGCTCCTGAGACTACAGGTAGTTCCAACATGCTGAGGAATCCAACTAAGTCCAGGGCCAGACTGAAGAGGGAGAACAGCCAACATCGTCCAGCCACATTGTCACTCCACCACACAGAATGCTCTGACCCCTACAATATCACCTTTGTCCCTATACACTTACAAATGCGACATATACATGGTGGAGCTTCGGGTACTTGGGGCTGGATTTTACCCTCCTTTTGCACTAGGTTCGAATGGTGGAAAGCACATAAAATGCAGCAGGTAGCCTTCTTTGTTTTACCCACCTGCAACTAACTTATCTGAAGTTTTTAAGGGAGGTGTGTGTGGCTTGCCCACCTTTGGCCTATTGAGGCCCTCAAGTGACTATTAATGGCCATTTAAGTGCCTCACCCTGTTACTGCCAGTATTTTACCCACGGTGGGGGAGGTCAAGCCATTTCGGTAGACCAACAGTTCTGGCAGAGTCATCTGATGTCAGGCAAGGGAGTTTGGGGACCACCTTTACAGGCCCCCTGGAACCATTGGAGCAACACCCCTCTTTAACTCTACTTCTTGCCATCTTGAATTTCGCCCCCAACCCCTGATACTCCGCTATGTATAGGTTGCGCTCATAAGTGTGTAGGGACAAAGGTGATGATATTATAGGGGTCAAAGCATTCTATGTGGTGGAGTGACAACGTGGCTGGATGATGTTGGCTTTAGCTATCCCAGTGTTTAACCCCAAATAAGTGTTACTATTTTGAGGGACAATGTTGGGAGATGAGTGGGGAAGACAGGGAGGAAATTAATATTTCAAACTCAATTCCTCACCACTCCAAAACCCTACCCTCATAGAAGTAACAGCTCATACAGGATCAAACTCAAATATCTGACAGTAAATTGGCAGTGTAGGAAATGGTGCAAATGCTGAGCTGTATGTTACTGGTGTACGTGAGGTCTCTAGCTCTGTATCTATAAATGGTGTCAGCTGAGGAGGAGGATGAAGCAATTGTAGCTTTGGTTTCAAAAGCTTACCCCACACAAAAAGGTATGTTTACCTTCAACTCTAGCATTAGCATTTTTATACTTGCAGAACATTGCATTTTATTCCAATGGAGCAACAAAAAATATTATGATTGTCTTTAATTTGCTAGCTTACTAAGAAAAATCATGAACCAATGATTAATGTGCATCAATCTACATTGAAATTATCTATTCTAAAATACACTTTAAGCTTTCAAATGGTTCTGGGCTATGAATTAATATATTGAATCACCTAGCATGATCTTTCACACCAGGAGGGAGTGTAATTGCTCAGCAGTAATGTCTTGTTAGTCAACCAGACCTGCCGTGCTTGCAAGTTTTAGGTCTCCTAACAGCATGCTAGGGGACATAATCTCTGCCGTGATATGTTGAGTCACTTACATTATTTAATAATGAACAATTAGTATGTTAAAAAAAAGCATTTTGATCACCAAATGTTTCACTGGTATCTCAAGGAAATCCAGGGAGTTGGATAGTTAAGAAAAGGATATCTTAAACTTTTCAGACTTTGCCTCACCTTCTGCACTTTGTGGTAGTCTTTCAATCAGCTATTACATTTTTGATAAGCAGGGTACGTACAAGGTACTTATTAACCCTGGTAAAATGTTAGACAGACTGCAGTGCAGCATTATACCTGAGGAAACAGAGTCATACAGGCTTACAGCAAGGAAAATGGCCAATTTGAGCATGCCGCCCTTTCTTTTAAAACTCCCAAGCTAGTACCAATTGCCTGCATTTGGCCCATATCCCTCTATACCCATCTTACCCATGTAACTGTCTAAATGCTTTTTAAAATACAAAATTGTACCTCCTTCTACTACTATTGCTGGTAGCTTATTCCAGACATTCACCACCTCTGTGCGAAAAAATTGCCCTTCTGGACCCTTTTGTATCTCTCCCCTCTGACCTTAAACCTATGCCCTTTAATTTTAGACTCCCCTACCTTTGGGAAAATATATTGACTACCTAGTTGATCTATGCCCCTCATTATTTTATGGACATAGCAACAGGAGTAAGGCATTCAGATCATCTAAGCAATTTTCACCATTTACTTAGATCACAGCGTGTCAGAATCCCACTATCCATGCTGTGTGTTCTTTTGCTGTTGGAAAAAGGGACATCTGAAGGAAAAGGTGAAACTTGTAAAATTAGGAAGCCAGAATCAACTGACATTTTTAGTATGGATAAAGGATTATTTTTGTCAGTGTTTCTGTTCAGAATAGAAATGAGGATCAGCTCAGAAAGTAATAAATGTTCATCACTACCCTTTCCTCATTTGTTAAAATTCAACACCACCACATGGGGGTATACACAAGCGGCTATGTTACCTGACTAATAATCCAGGAAGTACACATCCATAATGGCAGTTCGAGAATTTGAATTCAGTTCTAAAAAATATCTGGAAGTAAAAAATAAACTGGTACCTCTAAAACTAAAGATAAAAGTGACTCCTTGCATCAAATTATTGAGTGCAGTGAACACAACAAATGCTATAGTCCCTGGAAACATCCTGGCTGAAGGCATGTGATGTGTTCTAGAATTAGCGTCACCTCTTGCTGAACTGTCCCATCCAGCTATAATACTGGCATCTACGCAACAATATGGAAAATTGTCTGAGAATGGATGGCCACAGAAAGTAAGTTAATTCCAAACAGAGCACTGCCCCATCAGCTTCCTCCCAATTGTTGGCAAAGTGATGAGAAAAACGTTGTCAATAGTGACATTAAGCATCACTTACTCACCAATAATCTTTGGATGAATATTGTTTACATTGAATAATTTCACTTTAAATCCAAGAATTTCAGTTAATAAACATATAGAAGAATGTAGTCATTTGTTATGTGTTTAAATGATTGATGTATTGCTTTAAGAGCTGATCACATGATTTGAAAGTGATGTCATTAGGGTGTTTCACAGGTTGATGTTTAATTCAGTTTCTGTTCTGTGCAGAGACCATCTCTTTCAATCAGTCTGCTGTGAATTACTTTTAGTTTTTGTTTAAAACCACAACCCCTAAAATAGAAAACTGGCAACAGGCTGGAATTTTGTTTCATTGAGAAAAGATCGAAATGGAAGAAAAAATATTGTGGGTTGTCACATTTCAAAAGTTAGAAAGCCTGGGAAATACAACAGGATTAAAGATTGAAATGTCAGTGCAGGAAGACCAAGTATGAAGAAAGCTCTCTGTGTGGTTTTAAATTGTATTGCACAAAAATAATTTACAACATGGAAGAAAAGACTTATGAATGTGAAGAGAATGTCCAGAAATATGATGAAAAGCTCCAACTGAATGTCTTATCCAAAGAGTGAATCACATAGATTCTGGGTGATTCTGAAATTAAGTGCACAACTATTAAGATGGAGATTGATAATGGTGCTGCTGTATCTTTAATTTCTGTGATTACTGCTGTAATCTTGCTGCTGTTTACTCTGGCAGAATCTTATGGTTTGCCAGTGGTGGGGTGCGTTCAACAGGAAACCCCATTGATGATGGTGAGAGGGACCATTACATCCCAGTGACAGCAAGAAGGGTGCCATCCATCAGAGAATCACTATAGTGCAGAAGGCGGCCATTCAGGCCATCGAGCCTGCACCAATAACAATCCCACCCAGGCTCTATCCCCATAATGCCTGTATTTACCCTGCTAATGCTCCTGACACTATGGGGCAATTTAGCATAGCCAATCCATGGAACCTGCACATCTTTGGAGTGCGGGAGGAAACTGGAGCACCCGGAGGAAGCCCACACATTCACAGAAAGAATGTGCAAACTCCACACAGACAGTGACCCGAGGCTGAAATTGAGGCCAGGTCCTGTCACTATGAGACAGCAGTGCTAACCACTGTGTCACCATCCACCAACATCCCACCCCCCACCAATTACCATGAAACATGCTGCATTTAGGGAGAAAATTCCTGCCCTACATACCAACAAAAGCTGAAGCATCTTCCTTTAAAACCAGTTCATATGATTTTAAGGACATATATGAAAGAGATTATGCCATTATGTTACATCATGATCAACAGAGAGTTGAGTGGACAAACAGCAGAGTTGCCTCTCCATGTGGTTCAAAGTAACTTTCCAGTTCTATGTGGAAGATCGTAGTTGGAGAAGATAAAACTGGAGTGCTGTCAACAGATTGGTCAATGTCAAAACAGACCTACAGCACCTTCTTGATAAATACAAAAGTGAATTTGAAGAGACACTTACCCAATGAAGGGAGATCAAGTGAAACTCAAGATAAAGCCTGATAGTAAACCAAAAAGTCTCAAAGCAAGAACAGCAATTCATCCCAAAGTCGTAGAAGAATTAGGACAACTTATTAACACTGGTTTGATTTGATTTATTATTGTCACATGTATTGGTATACAGTGAAAAGTACTGTTTCTTGTTGGATATACAATTCATAGACCATTCATAGAGTACATAGGAGAGAAAAAGAGGGTGTGAAATGGCAGAAAGTAGAAGAGACAATGTGCGGGGTGCATGGGATCTTTGATTATGCTGGTTGCTTTTTTGAGGCAGCAGAAAATGTAGACAGAGTCAACGGATAGGAGGCTGGTTTGCGTAATGGATGGTGTATTAGAACTAGTTATAATGAGCGACTGGGCTACCCGCATTGTACCTGTCACAAAATCAAATGGTTCAGTTCATATTTTAAAATGACCATAAGACCTGTATTGTGTGATCAATAAGCACTGCTTTAACTGAAGATTTGTTTGCAGGGTTATCAATGGGCAGGTTTTATGTTTCCAAGTTTCATTTTCTATTGGTCAACACTAGAAAGTTTATAGAAAATTATGGTTATAGTTTGTCAACAAACTTGATTTAAATGTTGACAAAGATGGTAAAAAGAAAGAACAAGGAAACACAAGTGTGATTAAATATTTCATAAATGTTAAAGTTGCAATGGGGAAACCAGTAATGAGAATGATAAGTCTTCAGAACATTATTACCAGATTCAGAAGGAAAACCACTGTCCACAGAGGTGCCTTCAATAAGTTCACCTTGCATAAATGAATAGCTATTTTGCATACAGATTCTGTTTTGAATATAGAACAGCTTCAGGTCACTAGGCTTTCTAACAAGATTGGCAGTTTGTCATCTAAACTACCATTTTACTTTTTTAAAAAGTATTTTTCTAAACTTCAGCTATTCCGCCCTGATATTGTCAATCTAATTTATTTAGATGACATACTTTACTTTTAGTTTTAAGAGCATTTGGGGGATCAGAGTCAAATTTTCAATTGGGCTATTTCAACCTCATCCACTCTCAGGCATTCTGCAATTAAAAGATACACAGAGACTCTCTCTGAATGTAAAGTTGTGCAAATTAATTTCAAAAAATGTCAGTCCATATAAAATTACAGTGACATCAGCATTGAATAATAAATGTCAAAATGTGTTAAACATTTAAATAGAGCAGAGATCCAAAAGATGTCCTGAAAGACGCAGTCATCTATTGAATTGAAACACGCAGCAGTGCTTCTTCTCCACCTGAATGATCATCATTACCTTTGTTTTGTGGCCTGAAGGCTAAAATTCCACTTGCTTGGTTTTTTTTGCATGCTGTAACCCTGATGAAACTATATTTATCAGATAGCTTTTTTATTTGGAGGAGGATATAAAACACATTTGATTGACTGGCCAATTCTGACCACCAGAAGATGATATAAAATTACCTGCACCTCTGATTACACCTTTAAAATGTAATCTAGGCTCAACGGGTAACAATGTATTTTACAGCACAGTACAAATTCAAGTCTGTTGTGCATAATTTTTTGGGCCCTGTGGTAGCAGATAAACTTGATGGCAGCAAGAATATTTTACTTTCATTCATACTGTCCTATATGAACATGTATAGTGGCAAAACTACTTTCTTCAAACCTGATCCAAGCATGTATGTCTTTCAGATAAGTCCTTCTTCAATCTCACTGATGGCAAACATAAGAACATAAGAAATAGGAGCAGGAGTAGGCCATCTAGCCCTTCGAGCCTGCCCCGCCATTCAATAAGATTATGGCTGATCTGTCGTGGCTCAGTTCCACATTCCCGCCCTCTCCCCATAACCCTTAATCCCCTCTCTTATCAAAAACCCATCAACCCGCGTCTTAAAAATATTTAGCGAGGCAGCCTCCACCACTTCAACGGGCAGAGAATTCCAGAGATTCACCACCCTTTGAGTGAAGGAGTTCCTCCTCAACTCCGTTCTAAACCGCCCCCCCTTTATCTTGAGGCTGTGCCCCCTAGTCCTACTGTCCTTTCTGAGCGGGAAGAGTCTCTCCACCTCTATCTTATCCATCCCATTCATCATCTTATATGTCTCAATGAGATCTCCCCTCATTCTTCTAAACTCTAACGAGTACAAGCCTAGTTTATTCAGCCTCTCCTCATAGCTCAACCCCCTCAACTCCGGCATCAGCCTAGTAAACCTCCTCTGCACTCCCTCCAAGGCCAAAATATCCTTGTGTAAGTGCGGCGACCAAAACTGCACACAGTACTCCAGCTGCGGCCTCACCAGTGCCCTATACAGCTGCAGCAAGACCTCCCTACTTTTATATTCAATCCCCCTTGCTATAAAGGCCAGCATCCCATTAGCCTTCCTGACCACCTGCTGCACCTGCAGGCTGGGTTTTTGCGACTCATGCACAAGGACCCTGAGGTCCCTCTGCACCGTCGCCTGCTGCAGTTTTTCGCCATGTAAGTAATAGTCCTTCCTACCATTATTCCTACCAAAGTGGACCACCTCGCACTTGCCAACATTACATTCCATTTGCCAGTTCCTGGACCATTCGCCCAGCCTATCTAGATCCTTCTGCAGACTCTCCACACCCTCTGCGCAATTTGCCGTTCCACCAACCTTGGTGTCATCAGCAAATTTCGACACCATACACTCGGTTCCCTCCTCCAGATCATCTATATAAATGGTAAATAGCTGAGGCCCCAGCACCGACCCCGGGGCACTCCACTAGTCACCAACCGCCAATCCGAATAGCACCCATTGACCCCCACTCTCTGCCTCCTATTTGACAGCCAATCCTCTATCCACACTAACACCCTACCCCCAACTCCACGTCCCCTTACCTTCTGCAATAACCTCGTGAGGTACCTTGTCAAACACCTTCTGTTTCGGTCTTCACGGAGGAGGACGTGAATAATTTGCCGGGTATTAGCGATGGAAAGATGGTAGGACAGGAGGGTCTCAATGACATTATTGTCACTAGAGAGGCGGTGCTCGACAGACTGGAGGGACTGATTGTGGACAAGTCCCCAGGACCAGATGGAATGCATCCAAGGGTTCTGAAAGAAATGGCGGAGGTGACAGTGGATGCCTTGGTGGTTATTTTCCAAACATCGCTGGATTCCGGGGAAGTGCCGGAAGATTGGAAAACGGCTAATGTTACGCCGTTGTTTAAGAATAACTGAGCAAATACTTGGATAGCTGAGGCCAAGCATGAATTGATAAAACTGTTTTATTTCTACGGTAAGTTAACAAACAGAATAGCAGTTATGATCTGACTCACTTAATTCAAACCGGATAACTTACCTTCAGGCAGTTGTGGAAAGTGAGGAACATATCAAGCTTCTCCACATTATAATGTCATCGTACTTAAACAAGGATGGTTCTGACTTTTTCCAACACTTTGACCTCTTAGTCTTAGTGAAAGCTCTTCTGGCTTAGATTATTTTTTTAAAAAATGGATTTCCTATCTCGTTTTTGTCGATTTTACCGTTCTCTGCTCAAAAGCTGATCAAACACATTATGACACCGTGGGTGGGATTTTACAGCCTCGCTCAAGTGAAACCAGAAATTACCATCTAAGGTCAACAGACATTTCCATTGTCTGTCCCTCACCCGCTCCAATTCCATGGCGGGCGAGGCAGTAGAATTCTGGCACGTATGTAACATGTTCACAGTGTATCAAAATGGGTTAACAAGCTGCTTACTTTTCACAAAGTAGAAAAAGCAATAAACAACAAAAATTGTAGATCCCATACATTAAACAATCTATCATGGTTAGGGGTATGCCAAAGTTTTGATTTTTTCATCTAACATAGGAAAGAATCCACTCCCTTGATAATCTTTTCGACTGTGGTTGCAGGTTTCTTTTCATCTACATGAATAACATTCTATGTTTTAAAACACAAGTTTTATAAAATAAGCCAGATCCTTTTTGTCAAAGAAATCCCAAATGTAGTGCTATTATTTCTCTTTTGGCTATTAATTTATTCATCTTGTTACCAATATTGCAAGCATTCAGATAAAGATATTTCACCAGAATGTTACAGCTGTTAATGCCGGCGGGATTTTCCCATCCTGCTGCAACGAACAGAGATGTGGCTGGATGCCAAATTCTTCAACTTCACTGCAGTGGGACTGTGGCATGAATGGCTGGTAAGATCACGCCCTCTGATTCTGGCCTTTGCCATTTTTCCCTATTCTGACCTGATTTGCTGACACACTGTGCACTAAAGGGCCTAGCATTTAACAAAGTAACAGTGATGCGTCCCAGGTAGGGAAGGCAGGCCTCAAGCTTATCTCAGCATGCAGCAGCTTCTGTTACCACCTCCAATCAGAATCCAGAAGTACTGGGACTTCACTCCACTGCGTAATCCCACACCACATCCCCCAAACAAAAATCCCACGATTCAGGATGCTTTTTTCCTCAAGGTGACTGCAGCAAGCCGGAAAATTACCCAATTCTGTGCACCAGCCTCTGGAGCAAAAATCCAAGTTATCTGCACTCATAATTCTGAAATAACTACAGGAAATATTGGAAAAATGCAGCAGACCTGCAATCACATGTGGAAAGAGAAACAGAGTTGACATTTCGAGTCTGTATGACTTCTTCAGAGCTGTCTGGTCTTTTGAGCATTCTGAATTTTAAGAACTCCACCATACCTTCAGCTTCTGACGCCCTACCCTCTGGGTTCCCTTTCTCACACCTCCCCACATCACTTTGCTCTTCAAGATGATCCTTAAAAATCTGTCTCTTTGGCAATTCATTTGGCTATCTGACCTAATATCTTTTTATGAGGCTCATATTTTACTGTATAATTGCTCATATTTTACTGTATAATGTTCATGTGAAGTGCTTTGGGACATTTTATTATATTCAATGCTCTAAATGGCCAGCTGCCTCATCTGGTGATGTAGCATTGGTTCCACTGTCCAGGACTTTAATGAATAGGAATTTCTGCAAGAATCTGTCGCGTCACAACTTTATTCATGTTATTCAGCAACTTGCTCTCACATTAGAATCTCAGGTCTTTGAATCTCAGCTGTTAAATTCCATGCAAATGCACTCATGGTGATAGCTAACATGTTCTTGATGCATTATAGTATATCAGTCACAACTAACAGATCCAAAATCAGCCACAACCATTACTGAGAACCTAAATTGCAAATCTGTCCAAAGGCATTTCACATTTAATATTATCTGATGCAGTGCTATATCTCATTCAAATTGGTTCTTAGCGTTTTGCAAAGAAGCACCATTCAGGGATTTTGCCATAATTTTTGACTTTCATTTATGTAAAGTTGTGGCAATTAAATGTTAAGAGTCATTTTACAGAAATGATTAAACACTGCTTCTAACACTGGAAATACTTAGAGCTGGATTCTCCTCTTCACTATAGCATTGTGACAGAATAGGACTTTCGCTCACTGACCCAATACTGCCATTACTTCTTCCTGACAATAGTGTCATGGACCTGGGCTACGTACTGTCACAGGATGGATTCCTGATAATATTCCCATCATCAAGATGGAGTTCTCCTTTGCCAGGGTTTAAAATCCAAATGGCGCTGCAGTGGATCCATTAACACTGCACTAGAAAAGGCAGTCGGCCAGTTCAACGGGATGAAGGAGACGCCAAAAGTTTCTAAAAATAATTTGTTAGTCATGAGCCGAGGCTGAGAATTATGCAGGTAAAAACACTGTTGTTTAAACTGAGGGATACAAGGCCAGCACTGAAATATTTTCCATCTTTGAACAAACTTTATGCCTTACCCCAATTCTGGCCTGATCCCTGATTCTAATTGCTTTACCATTGGCTGTTTTTGCTTTCAGCTCCTTCAGCACCAAAAGCGCCCATCCTCTCCACCTTTTTCTTATCTTTTCAAACTCACCTTAAAGGCTACCTTGATCAAGCAATTGGTCATCTGTCCCAGTGGACAGGGACAGGAGAATTCAGTAGGAGCCCAGAATTTTTATTTCTCACTGGTGTGTAATTACAATGGGATCATTCTATGCTGCCCACCATGGCAGATCAGTAACCCAACTGGGGGCCAGCGTCAAAGAGAATTGCACTCTGCGAATGGGATGAAGACTCAAACTGATACCACCCCCCAGTGTCTGATTGTCCGTGATGCCAGTAGGAAAAGAGGCCTGTCCAGAACAAGTCTGGAATGAACTGGCTTGCAAAAGTTAGGATTTACCGGAAGGAGGACTGGAGTTGCCTCCAAAGCTCAGGATGCAGGCCACCAGCAATCATAGTTCTTGGAACACAATAACGGTGGGTGGGTGGAGCATCTATCAGGTTTATTTTCCAGCTTTGGTGTCTTCCAGGTGGTCCATCTTCCAGCCTCAGTGTTCCTGGAAGTCCATCATCTCTCTTCAATTGTAGGTCAATGATGTCATGTGTCTTTTCAATATGGCACCCAAACCTGCCATGGAAGATGGCACAAAACTCCCAGATGCATAATTATGCCAGGAACAGAAGATATGGCTTGGTTTCTCATCAGCTTCTGCAGTGGAAAATACACCCTACCTCCTACCCTCCTGTCTGGGAGAACTCCACCCAGTATCTCTTTTTGTGGCTTCATGTCAAATTTTGTTCGAGAATCTTCTTGTGGTGTGCTTTGGTGTTTTGGGATACTTTTGTGCATTGAAGTCACTCTCCAAATGTCTTCAAAAATTACCACAAGAAACTTGAACAGCTAAGAGTAGAAGCTCTGTTGTCAGCGCCAGGGAAGAGTAATATCGGCTGTATTGCCACCTAGAACTCTTCGAAAGTCAGAAGAATCAGTCTTGCAAAATTTTGGATGCCATGAAGACCTATATTAAACACTCTTTTAACGCTACTTATGAACTCTTGTGTGTTCAATACCAGAGCTCAGGAAGAGGAGAATATTGATTAGATTGATCTGTATGTGACTGCATTGAGATACCTAGCTGAATCTCTAAAGTTTAAGGAACTGAAGGACGTTCTCATCTGAGATAGGATCTCTTATTCCGAAAGCAATCCTAACGGCGAGAGCATGCCTGCTGGGAAGAGAAACCTATTCTCAAGAAAACTATTAACACGTGCATAAGTTCTGAAGTTGCTAATCAACAGCTGAAGAGTATTGATGAGCAATTAACTGATGAGGCTTTGCAGAATGCTGAGAGGCTGTTCCAGCCTTCTAAGCATAAGAGAAAGGAGAAAAACATTTACAAAAGGATCAGCAAAAAAATCAAGGCCAGAATACTGGATGTAAATCTTCACCACACAAAGAAAAAGTAGTATGCCCAGTATGGGAAAGCAGTGCTCTAATCGCATGAAGCTGAACCACTTTACACACAAGTGTTTTGCTGGGAAAAAAAAGCAAGCCTATAACGATGTTTGCTGTAAGAATGTCAGAGGATGATTCTGACAAATCATTGTGCACCCTAGAACAGGTTGGCACAATCAACTTACAGGTTAAAAAAAAGTTGTGACAGATACAATGTTGACTGCAAAAGGAAAACGTGAAGTTAATATGAAGGTGTCAGAAACACCAGTGCCACATGCAACATCATGAGCTTCCCTGATCTGTATAAAGTTGCTCAAAATGGTGACCTGAAAGTGAAGCCATTGAAGGTAAACCCAAGACTATAGGAAGGAACGATGCCCAACTCAAGAGGACAACCTAAGCTGATAGTGCAATGCAATGGGATGAAAGAAGATTACACTTCCAGATATGAAGAAAAATTCACTCATCTCAGCTGAAACAAGTCAAAAATTTGGTCTTGTAACTTTCTATGCATCAGAGAAGTTTTGCAATATTTTGCATAGCACCAGGCCTGACAAACTACTTGTTTTTACAAGCCTAGGATTTTTCCTGAATACCATATCAAGGTAGATGATTGTGAGAGACCAACTCAGCATTTTCTGAGGAGAGTTCCAGCTATTGTCAAGTACGGGCTGAAAATTAAAATAGAGAAGCTTGAAAAGATGCGAATAATCAGAAGTGATAACTCCTACAGACTGGATTAGCAGCATGGTAATAGGGGGGAAAAAAACCCTGGAAAGCTAAGAGTGCTTAGATCTAAAGCACTTCAATAAAAATTTGAAGAACTCTTAGTCACATATGCCATCACTGAGGAATTTGTTTCCCAACTTTTCAAGGCAAAGTCCTTACCACCCTAGATGCAAAGGATAAATACTGGTGAGTGGAGCTGAATGAAAGCAGCAGTTTTCAGACCACGTTCAGAATGCTGTTTGGGAGATGCAAATGTACATGCCGTCTGGAATTTCTACTGCTCCGGAAATGTACTAACACTGGCCACATGAGATAGCCAATAGGGAAGGATCTTGGATGATCTGCTAGTCTATGCACGTGGAGATACAATGGAAGAAACCATCACAGACCATGATCAGAAAGTAGTGAGACTGCTAGAGAGCGCTACCCAAGTGAATCTGTAGCTGAACAAGAACTGCAACAAATCATTTCCAGCATTTTTTTGTATTGCATTTTAGACTCCTAAATTTGCAGGTTTGCAAGCTTTGATTTCTTTTTGTTCTTCCTGTGCAACCTTGATTGATTGCGGACAAGCCCCAGTTGTTTCAGAGATTTGGGATCCAGGTTGAAATGTGCAATGGGTAAGGTTTAGATCTTGTGGCTTGAAGCATAAAATAAGCAGCAATTGCAGCACTCAACCCCGATTTGTGGGAAATATCCAGAAGAATGTTTAGTTTAGAAACCAACTAGCAAGAAACTGCAGCATAGTGGTAATTTTACTGGAACAGTAATCTCGATGCCAGAATTAATGCTGAAGAATTACAAGCTCAAATCCCACTACAGCAACCAGGCAAATGTAAATGAATAAATCTGGTGGTATATAAATTATTTTATCTATATACAGAATAAAAATGAGAGTCTAATTAATAATAGTGAACTATCATCAACAACACATCAGGTTCGCTTCAGCAGAGGAAGTCTACCATCCTTACCTAGTTTGGCCTGCAGATGACTTCAGGTCCACAATAAGGTGGTTGACATTTAGCTGCCCTCTGAAATGGCATAGTAAGCCTTAGCAAACACCACTACAGCAAAAGGCACTGTGAAGTTCCCACATTAGGTGAGCTGCAACAGTTCAAGGTGGCAGCTCACCTTCTCAAGGGCTTTTGTTCACCCATCATCATTACTGGTTACTGGTAGACTCACCATCCCAAACTAACTCCTCAGCAGACTTATTTTTCAGGATAGAATGAAAGCAAGGTATCTATTTTCTTGAGCTGTACAAATTCACATAAACTGGTCAACTAGAAGAAAAGCAGCACAAAATATTTAAAAACCTTTCCCAAAAATCATGCAAGTGGGGATAAACATAAGGTTTGCAAATTATTTAAATTGCAAATTACATAGCTTAAAGAATTTGAGACTGGATTATAAATGTAATTACTGCTACATTTCCAACATTAGTAACACTAGCATAAAGGAAGCAAGTATACACTATGTGCTATAAACCATTTTTCCTACAAAACCCAAGTGCTTCTCAGTTATTGAGATGACAAGTTGGCATTCACCGGTGAACGAACACATCTGCTCATATTTAATTCACTGGACGTCGAAAAGGAGGCAGTTCTGTATTCAAAAGATTAATATTTATATCAATGGCAATTTGGCCCATACTAACCCACCACCTCAAAATAGCATGTTTCCATTTCCTAAATTAGTTTTCCCTCCTCCATACAACTCTAGAGTCATTCCATAGAGCATCACTCTTCATGTTAACAACTCCTTAACATAAGACCATAAGACACCGAGCAGAATTAGGCCATTCAGCCCACTGAGTCTGCTCTGCCATTCAATCCTGGCTGATATTTTTCTCATTCCTATTCTCCTGCCTTTTCCCCATAGCCCTTGATCCCCTTATTCATCAAGGGCCTATCTATCTCTGTTTTAAAGACTCAATAACCTGGCCTCCACAGCCTTCTGCAGCAAAACATTCCATAGATTCACCACTCTCTGGCTGAAGAAATTCCTCCTCATCTCCATTTTAAAGAATCATCCCTTCAGCCTGAGTTGTGCCCTCTGGTTCTTTCTACTAGTGGTAACATGCTCTCCAAGTCCACCCTATCCAGGCCTCACAATATCCTGTAAATTTCAATAAGATCTCACCTCATCCTTCTAAATTCCAATGACTATAGACCCAGAGTCCTCAACTGTTCCTCATAAGACAAGCTCTTCATTCCAGGGATCATTCTTGTGAACCTCCTTTGGACTCTTTCCACAGCCAGCACATCCATCCTTAGATACAGGGCCCAAAACTGTTCACAATATTCCAAATGGGCTCTGACCAAAGCCTTATACAGCCTCAGAAGCACATCCTTGCTCTTGTATTCTAGCCCTCTCAACATGAATGCTAACATTGCATTTGGCTTCCTAACTGCTGACTGCACCTGCACATCAACCTTAAGAGGATCTTGAACAAGGACTCCCAAGTCCCTTTGTTTTTCTGACTTCCTAAGCATTTCCCCATTTAAAAAAAATCTATGCCTCCATTCCTCCTTCCAAAGTGCGTAACCTTACACTTTTCCAGATTGTATTCCATCTGCCACTTCTTTGCCCACTCTTCTAACCTGTCCAAGTCCTTCTGCAGCCCCCTACTTCTTTAGTACTACCTGTCCCTCTAAATATCTTTGTATCATTGTCAAACTTAGCAACAGTGCCTTCAGTTCTTTTTTCCAAACTGTGAATGTATATTGTGAAAAGTTGTGGTCTCAGCACCGAACCAAATATCCCAAATATTGGAAAACCAATACTCAAATATCCATTTGAACTTCTGCCCCCTTATGCTACTTTCCCATTTAATATTGGTTAATGTTGTGGACTTAACGTTTGTATGTTATATATCAGTGAAAACACAGCAATCCTCTAAATCTATTCCCTTCACCATCTCTCCATCATATTCCACTTCTCACTTCCTTCATCCTGTCACTGGCATCTGTTTTCTCAGCTGTCCACACCCTAAACTCTGGAACACCCTCCCTAAGCTTCTGCACTTCACCAATTCTTTCTCCTCCTTTAAGACACTTTGCAAACCTACCTCTTAAATTAAGCTTCTCACCACCTCTTGTCCCAGTGTCTCATTTTTTGGCTTGATGTCAGTTTCTGTCCAATTACACACTTATGGAATCTTTTGAAACATCTCATAACATTAAAACCAAGTTCTTGTTTTCTGCCTCAATGAGATGAATATTGGATAAACTTGAAGATGTAAAGGTGCTGCTGCTCCTGCCTTAGTCCCAGAGGACCATGGGCTGCTCTCTCCTTTGAGAGAAAGCTGACTGGTGGTGAGTTAATCTGAAAGTCACCACATTTCATGCAAGGAGCAAGTTAGAGAAGGTGGGGCCTTCACAGATAACCTCAACCAGAATTGGAATTGACTCCTCGCTGTTGGCATCACCCCATATCACAAACCAGCCATCCAGACAGCTGACCTAACTGACACTCCAATATAAAGATATCAGGTAACATCCATTAATGAACTAACAAATAGATAGTGCCCAGGTATAGTTATTTGTTGAACTAAATGGTTTACTTGATCTTTCCCTATAATTCAATTCTCAGATGTGAAGAGGTTAACCTTCTAGTTCTTCTGTTCATAAATGTGCAGCTAGTGCCCAAAGAATAATGTTGTGAAAAGCACTTCAGCATATGATGAAAGGGGGCTGTTTGTTAAGATTGAAAAGCTACTGAAACATTAAGTTAGTTATTAAGGTGTCAAGTTTGCATTTCAGACTGTGTAATCAGATGCATGGACAGTTCCCAGCAGCATACAGAGATGAATGAAAGGAATAACATCTAATTATGCAACGTGGTATTGTTCATGGATAAGCAGATAAAAGGACAGCATCCATACATATACATCTCTAATTATAGTCTGTGGGAGGATTTTAAAGTACATTAATGGCAGTTAAGAAAGCATGCAACCCATTTCATATACTTACAGAATGTAGTGTCCATTCCCCTTCCCAGGCTATTTAGTATTCAGTGAACACAGTAAAAGGTTGCCACACAAGATATAATTGTGATAAAGCATAGCTAATTAACAGAATGAGGGGAAAGGTTTACCAGCTGGAATATGAGAGAAGCCACATTAAATTGTTCGAACTTTATTCTACTCTACTCTGGCAGCCATTAGTAACCCATCAAAATCCAAGATAAATAACCATTTAACAGATAAACATTGCAAGAAAATCTATTCATTGAACCAAGACTGAATTACCCAAGATATTGAATTTCTATCACTAAACACATTTATTTTCATTAAAAGTGAAATGTTTAACCCCCAGCTAGAGCTCATTCACTTCTCCATGAACTTCCTTGCAGTGGCTTCCAGTGATTGGTGTTAAAAAGCAGGCTTGGAACAGCTGTAATTTTGGATTCAATGTCTCTTCAGCAAATTACAGTTTAAGCTCAAAACATGATAGTCAACAAGCACCGAGAAACCTTCATGATATACACCAGTAGGATCACAGTGGCTTTAACAACTAACATGTCAATGAGTACCCAAGTATTGATAATTTGCGCCTGAGGAGGGACCATTGGTTGTTTCCAATATTGCACTGAAAATGACTGGGGCTATATTATAGAAATACAGAGAACTCACACAGAGGCTAAGAGTCTCCTCTGCTCAGTCTAATTGTAGAATTCAACAAAATAGTGATGAAACTGCAAAAATATGTAAAACATACCTGTTTAAATAATTTTTCTAAGATTTAAACGGTTAAAAATGGATAGTAATAAAATACTTTGGTGCTACCCTAAAATAGGAAAATAATGGGACCACAGAATTCAATCCAGTGACCTTTACTCAATTTACAGTGACAAGACATGCAATCTCATGTTAAATTGCATTTTTTCCCCCAAAGCAAAAAAACATTTTTACCTGTATGCGTTTAAGATATAGTGATTCCCTTTTCCTTTTCAGTGGGAAAGAGAAGGGAAATAAAGTAAATTATTTACAAACTTGGTTATCTATTTTTCATACTACTGCCAAACAACTCCAACCATTGAACTTTCAAAGGCACAATGTTATGACGAGTTTTGTGAACTAACAGCCAGATCATTCGGAGAATATTGAGACACTTGAAAGGATCATCTGTGGCTCAGTCATTGCACTCTTGCATCTGAGCCAGAAGGTTGTTAGTTCATGTCTCCATACAGAGACTTGAGCACAAAATCTTGGCTGATGCATTAATGCAGCAATAAAGAAATGCTGCACTATCAGAGATTGTGCTATTTGGATGAGATATTAAACTGAGGTCCCAGTTACTTTCTCAGCTAAACATTCAAAAATCACATGGCAAGCATATGGAAATTGGATGCTGTTTGGGTGCAACGGATTCCAGTTGTGGCCCAAAACGGCATCCACTGCGTGCATGTGCATTTGTGCCATGAATTGTGCTGGTCAAAACTTACCACACTAGGTAGATCATGATGTCAAATGGCATGTCTCACTGATTTAATACCAGCATTTAAGAACTTCATATTCCAACCTGTATCCTCTATTAAACTTGGACAGCTGAACATGCATTATGCAGCATGAAGGTCATAGGGTTCAGTTGTGTCACATATTACTGTGTGGGTACTGCTGTACTCAGCCCCAAATTAGCCCTTTTAGATAGCAGGCCCTTCTACTACACTGATACCTCTCCCCTCTTGTGATTTAAAAGGATTATCAACTTCTTCTGGGTTAATTGCTGTTAATTTCTTCTAGCTGTTAATATAATTCCACAAGCGTTTGGTGCTTTCTATATTTCTTTTACATCAAAAAAATCTCCAGGAGTTGTGTGATAGGCACTAAAGCACTTTTTACTGACTTTAAGACTCCTGTACAAAGCAGTCCTTCTCAGATGTAGTCACATAAATAGATCTTCCTCTTGGAATAAAGCACAACAATGAGAATGAGTTGGCTACACGAGGCAAGACAAGATGCTAGAAGAAAGAGGAGGAGGAGGAGGAAGAAGTGCTGTTCTTCTTCAATTCAAATAAAAAGTACTGGATGAACCATTAGCACATCAATAAGGATGTTGTCACTGAAATCTGCTAAGTGCTTCAACCAAAATTGCAACAGCCAGGCAAGGACAGCATTGCCAGCACTGTGAAGATTACTGTGACCATTAACCTTTACCCTTACTTCCCTCCAGGCTGGAGCTGGAGATATTAGCAATATCCCACAGTTTACCACACAATCCTGCATAAGGGAAGTCACTTGAGAATCTCTATTCACTGTGGGACATTTAATTCCCTTTTGTCAGAAAGAAGTAAACTTGAAATTCTTCTCTGATTGCAGCCATACCTTCCCATCCATTCAAAAACTGTCTCTACACGCTGGCCTGCCTACCACAGCCCAATGTTTTACAACAATGAAGTCAGATTGAGGCCCTTTATTGCCAATTAATTGAGCAATTAAGGGTCTCAACAAGCTGAGGTTGGGCAGTCTAGTAGGTAACTTACCCACCAAATGTATTATGAGGAACAGGTCTGAGGTGAACAAGGTGATGGTGGGATGGGCACCTGGTATATGTCACATGGCAGTCCATCTAAAACACACCCAGTTTCAGCTGTAGTTGTAAAATCCAGCCTGTCAGTAACATAGCACCAATTTTGGCTAGTTTGCAATCATTTTGCTCTGAGTGATTATAATGAATAGTACACATTACTACTATCAAAGTAGAAGCTCTTAAAAGCAAATGTACAACTAATAATTCACTGTAAATGACCAAATATTCTATATTAGAAATAATTCAGCTGACTGATTTAAAAGTAAAATGACCCAGGTTGAATTTTAAAGGCATTTTTCAACATTTGGTGGTCCCTTCCTAGATCAGCGTAGAAGATGGAGAAGTGGTGGCACAGTGGTATTGTCACTAGACTAATAATCCAAAGATCCAGTCCTGGCCAATGCTCTGGGGACACAGATTCAAATTGCACCAAGACAGCAGGTAAAGTTTAAATTCAATTAGTTATTAAATCTGTAATTAAAAGTCAGTCCCTGTGATGGTGGTGATGATTGTTGTAAATGCCCACCTGATTCACTAATCTCCAGTAGGGAAGGAAATTTGTTATTCTTATCAGGATGTAACAACAGACTCACAATAACATGATTGTATCATATGGATACAAGGAATGAAACCAAATGGACTATGAAGCATGGACCTTGGCATTAATATTTCACTGACAAGTCCACCAACACCCTGACATGGTCAGGTATGTGAGGAGGCAATGGCATAGTAGTATTGTCACTGAACTAGTAATCCACAGACCCAGGGCAATGATCTGAGGACCTGAGTTCGAATCCCACCACAGTGGATAGTGAACTTTGAATTCAATCAAAATCTAGAATTAAAAATCTAATGATGACCATGAAACCACTGGTGATTGTTGTACCATCTGGTTCTTTAATGTCCTTTAGGGAATGAAATCTGCCATCTTTAGTTGATCTGGCCTACATGTGACTCCAGTCCAATAGCAATATGGTTGATTCTTAACTGTGGCACCAGATTTCAGTGCCCAGGCACTGCCAAAATTTTGTATCATTGTCATTTAATCTCTTTTGCCATCCATCCTATCACAGACATTATTTCCTTCTTTCCCTCCACTTTTCATTCAAAACCAATGCCATTTCTACTTTCCTCAATTATGGTGAAATTATGGCCTGAAACAAAACCTGTTATCCTCTCCATAGGTACTGTCTAACCTACTGGGTATTTCTAGCATTTTCTATTTTTGGCCTAGACTCCTGCAAAGTTAAAGGCAAACTGAAACCATCACATCTGATATAGTATTCTTTCTGGTTGTGAGATACTTCATGTTTCTCATATTGAAAAAAATAAATTAAAATGGAGCATTCATCTCACTGAGAATTGCAGAAAATAAATGTTGTATTGTCTCCAGCACTAGGTGGAAATAATTCTACATGGTTTAAATGCAGTGCCTTGACTAATCTTGTGAAATATCTAGCTGTTATCTTTAAATGATAATCCCAAGAGACTCAGGCCAGTGCTGAAAAGAGAAGAAATGCTACATCAGTTAGTATTTGTCCTTAGACTTCAGTTTGAAAAGTCTGTAAAATGTCAGACATGGGAAGACTACTGACATAGTCAAATGCAGATGATTCATTTAACAGTCACCCAGTGTTCACTAAAAATCTTGTGCAACGACTTACTGCTTTTGATTTACAACTTTACAATCTGGTTTCCATGCAGGAATGTTCCAAGCTACCATTTCAAGACAAAATGCATTCTTTGTAACACAAATCAAAAAAACTATAGATAGATGTCTCCACATCTGATGCTATCCTTGCTTACACAATTATACAAATTGTGCTAATCATTTGTCACCATTAATAGACATCAAATACAAAAAAAACTGCTGAAAACAGTATCCAGAGCGCCAAGTATTTTGTGCAATGACAAAGTTATGCAACATTATAAATTCGTAAATAGTGATCTTCGTGATGGTACAAATATGTGTTAGAATGCACATCTTGGGGTCAAATATGGCCCTGGTATGGTTTAGTGTCAAAAGTTGCCAAGGAGAAGAATGGAGTCAATAGCTAGAGAACAACATTTGGAGTGGGGAACAAAGACAATAGCTTCAGTCTTCCCAATACTTAATTGAAGGAAATGTTGCCTCAGCCAGGACAGGATATCAAATAAGTAGTCTGATAAATAAGCAAAAGTGAAGGAGGAGTTGAGAGAGGTGATAATGAAGTAGAATTCCACAGACCACACCATATGTATCAAAAGTGAGCAGATTCAATGACTAAAAAAAATCAAAATATTGGAAACAGAATTAAAGAATAGATACAGGCATGCTCCTCAATGTCAACATGCCCATAGACAACAACACCAGCAGTGCGTACTACCAAGAAGATGTACTGCAGGAACTCACCAAGGCTCCTTAGACAGTACTTAGCAAACCCAAAACTGCTACCACGTAGAAAGGCAAGAACAGCAGGCACTTGGGAACACCACCAGTTATAAGTTCCCCTTTAAACTCCTCGCTATCCTGACTTGGAAAAATATTGCCACCTCTTCATTGTCACTGGGTCAAAACCTTGGAACTCCTTCTCTAACAGCATGTTGGGTGCAAATACATCACATGGACTATTGTCGTTTAAGAAGGCAGCTCACTATGACCTTCCCAAGGGCAATTAAGGATGGGCCAGTGACACCTTCATCCCGAAAATGAAGAGAAGATAGATCTCATCCTATTCCCCAAGAAAATACTAAAACATTAAAAAATAATCAATTAACTAACATTTACACAATTCAAACAGAAGAAATCAATGCCGACTCAAAATTTGTAACAGCAACATGACAACCATGAACAGCTATTCAAGATGGCCCACTATAAAATTATATTAACACCTCACAACACATAACCTGCAACATATCTAAATAAATCCAGATGCAAATCTACACAGAATTAGCATCTCACCATACAATCATGTTAAGATGACTCTTAATTGACTGTCAAATTGTAGCAGCCTTCCTGAAACATAGCCGAATGCTTAAGATTATTCAAATTAGTGAATTATGGAATGAATTATATAACATCACTAAATATGGAATCAAAGCAGAAATCTCATGTTACAGCCACCTTTGTAATCTGCTCCCATGATGATATATTAAGAGTAAAATAAGAGTTTAAGTCTCAATGAAGCAAGTCACTCAGTCATGGCAAGAATAAATACTTTGACAATTCTCTTGAGTAAGCAATAATAAGTATATGAATATATGAAAGTATATGAATCTTTACATAGAAACTCAAAATGCCAGTAAAGAATGCATAAATAAATATTTGAACATTTGCTACATGGGAAATTCATTGAGGAGAATAAGCTGATGTGATTGCAATTTTTTTTTCATACTGAGCATCATTGCCAGATCACCATAAAATGGAAAAAATATACAAGATTGCACAGGCACCCTGTATAATGATCACCTCTGTGCACATTCTAAAATTAGATTTCTCAGTTAGATGTTGCAATTACCAACAGTGACAGAGCCGAGGTTGAAACTGTAATGCCATACTGAAGAAGTGCTGTAGGGTCTGATCATGACATCTTCTGGATAAGAAAGTTATGTGAGGTCATACATATTTTCTAATGATTCTATTGAATATTGAAGAGCCTGTGGCACAAAGGTAAGTAAGTTCCCTTGAATTTCTGGCCAATATTATTCATTCCCCCTATCAACATCAGTAAAAATGAGGTGAATTGAACATTTATCTCATGTTTGAGGACTCTTGCAACATAAACTTACTGTCATCTTTATTTATATATAATTAAAGTGACTGCAATTCAAATAAATAATTATCTGTGAACAGCTTTGGGACAGTTTTAAGAGATGGATATAAGTTCTTTGTCAAGCCAAGTTGCTTTATAAAAATCTTTTCAGCAAACTCAATTGACAGATAAATCAAAGTCATTTCAAGGACATCTTCCTGATTGAGGATGTCACCTCTTGTTAAATAACTGGATGCGCACTTACACAATTCCTTGGGGGAGTCATAGCAACATTAGTGCAACGGATCCCATTCAAACAATGACTTATTGTAATTAATTCCACCTCATTCTAGTTATACCAATGCAATCAGATACTGCCCAACTGCAAATCTTTCAAAAAATATTTAATTTAAATAGCAATTCTGGAAGGAAACAACCTTTGGAAAACCCAACTGAGGAAATACATTAAATTTATACTGTGTGGAAGCTCTGAAAATTTATCTTCCAACCACAGAATGGAAACATTTCAGACTACAGAAGATTTTACACAAGGACGGTTCTATGCTTAACCCCTCATCAACACTGAATAACAGTTGGAACAAAAGGGACAAAGGCTATTAACCAGGGAACTCCTGACCTTGGAAGGTGAGGTTTGCGGGGGTGAGGGTGGAATGGGGACAGAGGGTAGGGGGAGGTGGTGGGAAATCAGGATTCCTTCTCTGATCTCAAAGTTAAGGGAGTTTTGCTGATCTTGGTGGTCAAATCAAAATATAGATCCTGATAAGACTGCTGAAGTTTTGATGAGATGGACATCAATTATTTTCTCTTTGCATGGATTTATACTTTAAGTCTTCTCCTTAACAGTGCTTTAATTCTCTGTGTTATTTTTCAGGTTCATGTTCTTTAATTTAGTTCCGCTTATTGTTTCTGAGGCTCTTTATTCTAGGTTCTTGATGTTTGTTTCTGCCTTATCATTTTACAACAAGTCAATGCTTGGAATTTTTCCATGAACTCCGCCTGCCCACCTCAACCCTGCGAAAATCATTAAAAATCAGCTTCGTCCAAAAGTTTTAGTATCATCACATAACGTAGAAAGATATAAACTGTCACACAGTAGGACTTTAAAAAAGATTTCTAAGAAAGGTGAAAGTAGGATGTTTAAACTAGGTTAAATTCACCGAGGTCAATCTTTAGCAGTACCATAACATTACCCATTAGTGTTACTTTATAACTTAGTGACATCAAACTGTACACATGACAAAGTATGATTAGTCATGTGCAGTTTGTATCGACGTTTTGATAAGCAATCTGTAGTACAGAAACAAGTGGTAGACAGTAAAAGGGAATATGGATTCAAACAGGTTTGGTAATTGATTGCAGAAGTTTCCAACCATCAAATTTGGCTATGAATTCAATATTTTAAGTGTATGTGTCAATACTATTGCATGTACTGTGCGTTTAATAGAACTATGACCACTTGACCTCAATATTTCAAAAATTCTATTGATTTTTGAACAGAATCAATGCTTAATCATAATGAAAGCCCATGCATTAACACTAGGAAAAAAATCACAAGGCCTATTCACATTGTTCAGAATGACCCTAATGTGGTATCAGCATTTTGTGTTCATAGCCTCACAGCACCAGGGACCCGGGCTCGATTCCCGGCTTGGGTCACTGTCTGTGTGGAGTCTGCACCTTCTCCCCATGTCAGCGAGGGTTTCCTCTGTGTGTCCTTGTTTCCTCCTACAGTCCAAAAGAGGTGCTGGTTAGATGCATTGGCCATACTAAATTCTCCCTCAGTGTACCCAAACAGACAGTGGAGTGTGGCAACTAGCAGATTTTCACAGTAACTTCATTGCAGTGTTAATCTAAGTCTACTTGTGACACTAATAAATAAACTTTGAAACTTTAAACTAGAGGGACACTGAGGCAAAAACAACCACAATGCTTTTAGATTCAACTTGAAGACTGAAGCCAATATTGTTAACAATTAAATGAGGGTTTCATATTGTAATAGGGCTAAATTTACAACTTGTGTGAGATTGACATGGTTGGGGAAATAGGTAGGGGGATGGTGTTGGTCCAACTAGGAGGAAATAATGCACACAAATGAAAACATCATTCTTTTAAAACCATTCCGAGGAAGAAAGTGGCCTCAATGTTCCCAAAGTCAAAACACAAGCATGTGGCATGTGATGAAATAAAAACAACACAGCTTAACTGGTCATGGTCCAGGGCAAATTAAATTGATGTGAAAATACTTGATCAGGTACAAGGTACATAGCTCTCTAATGAATAAGGATAAGTGTTGGACTCAGCATTTTATTCCCTAACTGCCTATGATGCTAAAATCCAATTGCTTAATAGTTTTAGTTATCTGTTCTGTTGTCAACTCATTCTAACCTTAAAATGAACAAATGTATGATCAAGTGACCGTAAATCTTTCCCATAATTCTACATCATGCATTAATTCCTCTCCATCAGTTGAAGCAAACTGAAGATTACATTCCCCCACTTATTATTTAACAAAAGGTTCTTTTCTGGTGCTGGTAGCTTCGTGCACACACTGCAAGCTGCAGAAACGGCACAAAGATTAAAATTCCTCATGATTACAGCAGAGGTCTTAGCACTAATCTTTCTTCATGACCTCCCATAGCAGTACATCAATTGCCATTTTATTCTGTGGTGGCATGGAATATATGCTTATTATTAATTTCATTCTCTCCAGATGTTTCAGATATCAGCCCAAAGATGGACTGTACAATTCCCAGTTCTTTCTCTTAAACAATGTCTCAACCTCTCTTGGGTCCTACCATAAATGGCATCACACCATTTCTTGAATCACACATACCCCTGCAGATTTGCTCCACATACATTGTCATTCTTTAACCACCGTCCACTTTTCCGATTTTTATCTCTTAGCATCCTATTACTTCCAAAAGACATTTTATATTTTGTGATTCTGATATTCATATAAACACATCTTAGACCATTTGTGATCTTTCTTGCTATATTTACATCACTCATCCCTGTTATCTACTTATAGAAACTAGAAGCAGGAGTGGGCCATTCGGCCCTTCAAGCCTGCTCTGCCCACCATTCATTTTGATCATTGAATTCAATATCCCGATTCCCTTCTTTCCATTTTTCTCATGTAAGTTTGTCCCAAATGTCTTCAAATTAACAGTCTTCAAATGTACAGTCAGACATTTATTTTTCCCAGAATTGATCTCAAAAGGTTAAGAATTTGAACCCCTTCTCTCTGTACCACACATTCATCAGTTTTTTTTTCTAAAGATGTATGATACAGGAATAATGCTGAAATTACTATTTTTCATTTTTTTTTCAACTCCTGAATTTTTTTTTGCAAGATCTCCATTCTGTACCTCATTGTCTCTCATGTGAGCCATGTGCTATGGTGTCTCTTACTCTGTCCTGGAACCTTAGACAGATGTGCCTGCCAAGTTTCAAGCTGCTCCACTGTAGAAGCAACAAACCACTTAGGGCTTCAAGTCATACTTGCAGTATACTGCAAATCAATTGCTTGAAATATAGAATCTCCAAACTCAAATCTTAGCTATTCTCACTCCCTTTTACAACCATTTGCAGTTTTGTGCCATTTTACTGCTTAATGTCATCCTGAGATTCTGTCCCTATTCATCTCCAGGGCTGAGTGTCTCTAGGCATCTCAAGTTTCATACCCTCTCTCTGCTTCTGCCTACTCTTTCTGTACACAGGTATTGTCAATCAATTATTTCACTGAGCAGAATTTTATCATTTTTAAACTCAGTGTCAACTCAGGCAGGAAAAGCTGTGTGCTGCCCACTGGCTCCACCACTATACTTTTTGAAATTTGGTTAAAACAAATGCTGGAGGTGGTGTCACAACATCACATTGTAGGGCAGACAATGGCACTCCAAGCTAAAAAAAAGGAACTCCCACACATGGGAACCTCACCCATCGATAAGGGATACTCCCACCCCCAGGCATGAGGAATGCCTCCTTACCCACAGACACAGGGAACAAACCACCCCCCCCACCAGTCCCATTCACAGAAACGGGGACTCCACTACCCCACAGATCTGTCCAATGGAGGATCACCTGCCCCAGCTTTGCCCCCATTACTGCCCCAGCACAGGGGGGCACTGCACAGACATTTTCAGGGCAAAGCCCTACCGCTTTACACAGAACAAAGAACATCCCAGCACAGGAAACAGGCCCTTCGGCCCAATGGCCCAACAAGCCCGCGCCGCCACATCTTCCCACACCTACCCCACCCTGTGTGTATGTGAGTGGAACCCCTAATGTAGCCAGATTCGGGGAGCTAACCTTACCTGCGCAACTCCAGCGGGTTCTCTTCACCAGGTCCCTCCCATTTGTTAGGGCCTGTTGTAAACCCTGCTGATGTCATATTGGTGGTTACACAAGGGTGAGCAAAATAGCAACGATTTGAGTTAGGAGATTCAATATTTCAAGCAATTGATTGCAGTATACTGCAAGTATCTGGGTGAGGAGGTGCCCGCTTGTAAGATGTTCACAGGATTCCCAATCTTTCATGGCGGGAACTCCATTTTGTCATTGGTTGGGGGTGGGGGAAAGAATCCCATCATTGTAAAAGCCAATTGGGAACTCTTATTGGATTCTCCTCCCCCACCGTAAATGGATGCGACAAATCTTGGCCACTGTCTCTCTCTACCTTAGTAACAACAATCTAATGGAAAATATCTTATAGATCATTTCTGCAACAGAATGCAGTTGGTTGTCATTAATGCCAAAAATTAATTTTCAAGGGATTGAATTTGTTAGTAAGCATATTCCTCCTTTATATTTTGAGAATTTAGCAGAGTCCATACATGCTCATCACAAACATAGAACATAATAGCGCAGTACAGGCCCTTCAGCCCTTAATGTTGTGCCGACCTGTGAAAAACCAATCTAAAACACATATTCAGTTATTTCCAATCAAGCATGTGGTAAAGGGAGTTTGATCTGATAGGTTGTTTTGGAACTTACCTTCATAAAATAATTCCTCCGCAGCTCAATACCTTCCAATTAAAAAAAAATTATTTTTGAAAAATTTCATTCTGTCATTGATTTCCTCCTTGCATCTTTGTTTCTTTCTGAATTTTCCAAGATGGGCCTTACTCTCACATGGGACAAAAATATAAATTATGATTTCAGCATCAAAAGGGAGCAATAAGGATGGAAGGAGATAAGATTTTTCAGACAGAAGGAAGTAATTGGCAGGGGGAGGGGGTGCTGTGTGCGTGTGTGAAGAGATTAGATGTGAGGTGAGATCTGAACCATTCTTTCAGATTCAGCACCATAACGATTAAATTGGTGGTCCAAGGACCAATTGAGTTTATATATTTGTGGGGCCTGATATGCTGACGTGTCTGGTTAATCATATTTAGTTGGAATAATGTGCAGTCCAAGTTGTCAGATCATGTGATGACAGCCATATGTTCAGTGCTTAAAAGTTCTTTCAGCAGAACACTTCAACGCTTCTGAAGGTTTAGCAAATTTGTGGGCTCTCGGAGTGCTTCCCACTTGCAAAAACAACATTTTGTGCCCCTTTCATCTGCCAATTTCAAAATTGGTCTTGATTGCTGTGTAATTGATTGTACTTTGAAACTGATCTGACATTTTTGCACCACTCAGCCATCACGAACCCTCAGCCCGAGTAAACAGCAGAGTGGAACAAAATATAATGAGTGATGTTTGAATTATAAGGAGAGGCTGGATAGACTGGACTTCTTGCCTTAGAGTATAGGAGGCTTAAGGGGAATCTTATAGAGGTCTATAAAATATTGAGGGACATGATAAGGTAGATAATCAACATTTTTTCCAAAAGTAGGGGAGTCTAAAACTAGAGAGAATAGGTTTAGGTCAGAGGGGTGAGACAGAGAAGAGTCCAGAGGGGCAATTTTTTTTCACACAGAGGGTGGTGAGTGCCTGAATCAAGCTGCCAGAGGCAGTAGTAGAGGTGGATACAATTTTATCTTTTAAAAAACATTTAGATAGTTACACGAGTAAGATGAGTATAGAGGGACACGGCCAAAAGTGAGCAACTGGGACTAGCTTAGTAGGAAAAACTGGGGCGGCATGGACAAATTGGGCAGAAGGGCCTGTTTCCATGCTGTAAACCTCTATGACTCTGTGATGGAGTTTCCTCATTCACACTCCAGTGTTTGCTTTAAAGTATTCAGAGCTTGGACAGTGTCAAACTGGAGTGCAACCTGGCTAAATTCCATCACAAATTCCAACCCAAAATGTGAATTACTGGAGAGCTTCTGTGTCTTTATTTATAAAGTTCTTCATTTTCCTACCTGAATCTAATCAAAGTGTTTAAAATGACAAAGGGATTTAACAAAGTAAGTCCCAAAGTAAGAGGAAGTTTCCCTCTAAATGTTTGTTTAAGCATGAGGCCCCAATAATTTTTTGTTGCAGTCATGCATGAACATAAGAACTAGAAGCAGTAGGTCATCTGGCCTCTCGAGCCTGCTCCGCCATTCAATAAGATCATGGCTGATCTTTTTGTGGACTCAGCTCCACTTACCCGCCCTTTCACCATAACCCTTAATTCCCTTACTGTTCAAAAACTTATCTACCCTTGCCTCAAAAACATTCAATGAGGTAGCCTCAGCTGCTGCACTGGGCAAGGAATTCCACAGATTCACAACCATTTGTGTGAAGAAGTTCCTCCTCAACTCAGTCCTAAATCTGCTTCCCCTTATTTTGAGGCCATGCCCCCAGTTCTAGTTTCACCCGCCAGTGGAAACAACTTCCCTGCTTCTATCTTATCTATTCCCTTCATAATCTTATGTGTTTCCATAAGATCTCCCCTCATTCTTTTGAATTCCAATGAGCATAGCCCCAATCTACTCTGTCTCTCCTCATAAGCCACCCATCTCAACTCCGGAATCAACCAAGTGAATCTCCTCTGCACCCACTCCAGTGTCAGTATATCCTTTCTCAAGTAAGGAGACCAAAACTGTACACAGTACTCCAGGTGTGGCCTCACCAGCACCTTAACAGCTGCAATATAACCTCGCTGTTTTTAAACTCCATCCCTCTAGCAATGAAGGACAAAATTCCATTTGCCTTCTTAATTACCTGCTGCACCTGCAAACCAACTTCTTGAGATTCCTGTACAAGGACACCCAGGTCACTCTGCAGGATCATGACTTAAAAGGGGCCAATTTGTGTGCAGACTACACAGGAACTCTTGGTTGCTGTGCAGGTTGGAACGAGTTATGAACTCTCAAAGTTATCCAGATTCAAAATGTTAGCTCTATTCTCTCTCTTCAGATGCTGTCAGATGTTGAAATTTTCCAGAATTTTTTTTTGTTGGTTAGAGCTATGTCTAATACAACTAAACAAATATATCTAATGGTGAAATCCAGAACAAAGTGCAATAATCATGAAATTACAGCCAGGCTACTAGAATCGGAAAGCATGCTTTTGACAGTATTGTGGTTATCAGGAACACCCTCCAACAATTAGCTGAGCTTGCCAGGTGGATTAAAATGTTTAAGGCTGAGAGTAATTAGATTTTACTGGTTAAGAGTATCAAAAATATGAGCTGGAATTTTACCATCCCACCTGTCCCTGGAATCAGAGCAGGTGAGGGCAGAGCATGCAAAGATCTGTTGATCTCAGGCAGGTCTTCATGATTTCAGGACGAGCGAGGTTGTAAAATCCCACCCATGGAGTTTAGTTTAGCCATGAACTAATAGAATGATATAATAGGCTTTGGAGACTGAATGCTCTACTATTATTCCTATGTTCATAGCAGATAAGGATGTATCCTTGCTCCCTCTGTTGTCTGATGGATTGACTCCTGAAGTATCAAGAAAAGCCCATTCATTTTCCCCAATACAGCACATCCAGGCTTTGTGTTTCTAATATGGAGTGACCAAACCTCAGTTTGTTTCCAAATTCAACCAACTTCCAAATTTAATGGTGCTCAGAACAGTAGCTCTTGATTCCAATTAAGGACGCCGTCTACCTGAAAGCATTGCAATCAGAAACATCTGATCTGATAACAGGAAAATAAGTGTTCCCCCCGCCAATTACTTAACTGCACAGAACACTAATAAGTTAGAGCATGACAGCACCGTTGCTAACCAAACTGCATAGCCTCCCCAACCAGACGACTCTCAGATCCAAGTGTGTGGATAAGTTACCAAAATCTCCCTGTATCAAAGCTAATGCTTCTACCTTGGCTGCTTATGAGAAAGACTATGAAAAATAAAGCTAGAGAGTGGATGCAAGAATGTGAGAGGGAGAGAGGAAGAGAAAAACAGGAGTAAAAAAGGCAGATAAAGTGCAAAAAAGATGAGGAGAAATAGGCAGAAATTGAGGAAGCATGGGACAGGATGGTAGAGAGCGAAAAAGTGAAGGGGAAAAAAGAGGCAAATGAGGTGCAATGAAAGTAACAGAGGTGAAGGAAGCGGTGAAAGAGACGAAGGAGGAACAGAAAAATGAAGAAGCCAAGAGAAAAATAAAGAAGCAGATCAGATAAATGAAGGGGACAGCAAGGGTTGAAGGAAAGATTGGGAGAAATGAAGAAGAGCAGCAGAGTTGAAGGAGGAGGGCAAGGAAATTGAAGGAAGGGGCAAGAGAAAAAATAAGAGGTGAAGGAAGGGAGTGTGAGAGGGATGTGAAAGACATCACACAGTGAAAGAAAACTGAGAAACAGGGAGTAAAGAGTAATCTGATTAAGATATAAAAAAACACCAACACAAAAGGGAAAACAACAATGGGAGAGAGGAAATTATGAGTAATTAATAGAATAACTGAAAAGTTCAGAAAGGTACAGATAAAAAGGTATAATTATTATAAATCTATTGGCTCCAAGAAGTCGAAATAGATTAAGAAACTAGATGGTATTTAATCAGTGCTCATTTCGGCCTGATTCTAAGATTGGCAGAGGGCAACCAGGTGCTGGCATTCATGATATTAAATCAAACCCCTTTATCCTGCTGGCTGAACAGTCGACTCATAATAAATTGGGTTTATGATTTTGGTGTCAGGATAGGGGAACTAGGTTTAGCAGTGTGATTATTAAATGTCAGCTCATAGATCCTGGTCTTCTGGTAAACATGCATCAGTATAAAAGTGGCTATGATTCTGCTGAACTCAGAAGTGATTTAATCAGACATAGTCTACTTATCAATTGTGACACACAGATCCAATGCATGGCTCCTCAATCTAATCAAAGAGCTCCATATGAATACAATGATTAAGTTAAGGTCAGTGGATGCAATTCACTTATCAACTGCATGTCTGGTTTTAGACAAGAATGTGGCCATGCATCCTCTCCCTCTCTCTCTAAGCTTGATTGTCTGCCTGAATAAATGCATTATTGAGAGTGAAAGGGTAAGAATATCTACATTTTACGATCTGGCACAATTTGGCAATACAGTTCTATTCAGTAACTGTGCATCAACCACCTTTTTGCACTTCAATCCTTCAATGAGCCAGCACATCTTCTGAGTGCATGGATCTCCTGGCTCAGGATGAAAAGTGTAAATATAATTCCTGGACCATGAATAAAATTCATTAGCAATGACACAGAAGACATGGTTCTTATTATTTCTGTCTGAACAGTTATTTTTGATCTTTGGGCTGATGGCCTCCCACTGGAATCAGTGCTGTAGCTACCACATCAGTGGCTAAATGAAAAGCACTTGCATCCACTCTCTGTTCAAACCTCATCTCAATAACATCTCCCTGCTCCCATCCTGTTGAAAGGTTCCAAGATCAGGATAATTGCAAAACAAAACACATAAACCTCTCCAAGATTTATCATGTAGCACCAATCACTTTCTGGTCATTTGGCTTTGTTCACAATGCAAGATGTCATCTCAAAAAATGAGTTAATTCATGATGAATCCAACTATTTTGCCTTGTTTAACCAGGTGACATGTCTTCAGCAGTCATCTTCTCCCTTTAAGTTCCTATCTCAGTGTGCGGTCATGATGATATCCAATGCAACAAGAAACCAACCTTACTCCACAAGTTTAATTAAGTGAAGAGAGACACCAACCTGGCAGCATAGATATTCTGTACAGTCACTCTGCAGGACACATGAAGTCACTGGAGGTCACAACAGATTAAAGCGATCTACGTGACTTAAATCAATTATTTTATATTCAGTGATTCATTCAGGCATACATATCTCTCTTTCCATTCCTGATGCAGAACACTTTGATTTGTATTTTCTCTTTTCCAAATTGGGGATTTTGAGATGAATTGTGGTTGTCTCACTTCTATCCTGATTCAGGTTATTTAATTCAGCTTTGACCCCCAGGAATTAAAGATAGGATATTTCCTGGTCTGTTTGGCCCAGTGCTACGTGACACACTGTAATTACTAATTTTAACTATTCAGACAAGGAACCAAATGCGAGTTTTTAAAATCTATTTTCTGAATAAATATATACAGTAAAATAAATAAAACAAGTTTGAGCTTTTCTAAAGATTTTGTTAGTGATGTACTGCAACTTTATTGAAAATCAATAGTGTAATGTCTAGTCCTTCTTAAAAATCAAACTCATTTGACTTTGTTCCTGAAGCTCTAAACTCGACACCAACCTTCAGGATCCAGCAACTTCTCAATGCCAAGATTCTTTTTAGCCACATTGAAGGCATGATCCAGTCTCTCATGTGCTGACTGCAGTTTTGCCACATCCTTCCAGTCAAAGAGGTCAGGCCTGCAAGTACAATGAAGCAAATTATAAAGTCAATCTTAGTTCTTGTTGGATTAAAATCAATTCTACTTCAAATTACTACCTAATAATAGAAGTCAAAGGGGCTATTACTCTAGGGGAAAGCTATATATTGTCAATTTTGTGAATCCCAGGTCCCTCATTTTAAAAGATCATCGTGAACCTGCATTAGCAAGTCTATACAGGATCATTGCTTTGTAAATATTTAAAAGGTCAACATTCTGGAGGAGAGGAACGGGAAGATAATTATTTTTAAATGTCTTGTATTTTATTTCTGTTTAAAAAATGCTTTTATCCTCATCTAAATGAAACATTTTACAGCCAGCAGAATAAGCAGGAAATATGCTCCCAATACATTGCCAACATTGCATGGTAACTAGTGGTGTGAAGAAATTCCCTGAAGTGATACATGTGCAACATTGTCTACTCCTGTGCTTCAATCATCAAACATTAATGGCTCCCAGCGGTGGAGCATCTGGTAAGTAGGCCTACTATAAGGGACAACAATGCATTTTTTTTCTCCTTTGCGTGGTTCCTTTCAATATGAGTAAGAGACTAATGCTCAAAACTATTAGGATTAACACTAGAGAAAGGAGCAAGTTGTAATGGGTTGACTGGAAATGCTCTCCCACAGCAGTGTGATGACATCAGTTGTGGTTTTATATAGAAAAGGCGAAGAGGTTAGATTTGTTAAAGGTAGCCCCAAGATGTACATGGGGTAGAATGAAGACATAATTCCTTGCTAATGATAAATGTGGTGAGTTAATCAGCTTAGCCAGTAACTCTCTTTAAAAATATTTTAGGGTTAGATAGCATCAAGTTCACATTTGTAAAAATGTACATTTTCTTACCAGTTTTCTCCTAATTCCTCAAAAGGATTCAACAATCGTTAGTGGCACAATGTAACGGTAGGACTCACCACACAGCATCTCATTCCCATGACTTGCTGAGATAGTTTTTCCCCAAAATATACTTTATTCATCAAATTTGTCAGGTAGATACAATGCAATTCAGGGTTGACATTACATGAAGTGAATTACAGGTTAATTGATTAAATAAATGCACTCCAGGATGCTTCACTCCACTTACAATGCAGTTCGCACTTACATTTGAACATTCTCTGATGCATATAGTCCGATGCATATAGCCCAAGAAGTTTTGCAAAAGCTCCAGCCTCTTAGTTTGTTTTGACAGAAGGACAAAAACTGTGAACTGTTCTCCCATTATTCCCATACACTGGTTGGACTAAGCTGAAGTGCATTCCCCAGCACGTAGCTCTCGACTACGGAATGTGCCATCGAGCAACATTTAGTTGTGGACAACGCCTCACCTTGGATGACCACTAGGTTTCAGATAGAGTAAAGAGTGTCTTTCACTGAGTCGAGCTCTCTCCAGTAACAGTTGATGTTTACCTCAGCGTGCGTCCCTAAGAATAGCCCATAGAGGACAGAATTCCTGCATTAAGGAGCTGCTCAGAATGAACCTCAAGAAAAAGAGCCACACTTCTTTCCAAGCATTCCTTGCAAATTCACATCTCGGATGGAGATCTGAGATATCAGATGTGTATGAAGGATCTAACAGATATATATGCAGACATACCTATTCTTCCCCAAACCCTATTTTGTAGAGCACACCCATCATTTGTTTCTTTATTCTTTAATGGGATGTGGGCATATCTGACAAAGCCATTCTTATTGTCCATCTTGTCACAAACAGGCCAGAACAGGTAAGGATGGCGGATTTCCTTCCTTAGTCATTAGTGAACCAGGTGGGCCTTTATGTCAATCGACAATGGTTTCACGATCACCATTACTGTAACTAGATTTTCCATTCCAGATTATTAACTGAATTTAAGTTCCACCAGTGGCCATAATGGGATTTGAACCCTCGTCAATACCTGGGCTGCCACCGTCTCCCCCAGTGTGTGATATTCAATTAAAGCTCTTCTTGGTCCAAGCTGATAAAACACTCTCCTATTCTGTACATTAGTGCTCGTAACACTCATTACCATGAGGGATATCAAAGATCTTCCTGCCAATTAAACTACAGTCTGACATCAGTTTCAGAACAGACTTGGCCTGATTAGTGGTATCCTTGGAAAGAATGTTGCAATCCATGTTAAGCAGTGAAATAGACTACCTGACAAGTTCAGATCTCTTTCTCTTGTCTGTCAGTTTGTAATTCAAGGTGCGTTTGCTCAGGGATTCTGACAGGCTGCTGGCCAGGGTACCATCTTGTAAGCTTATAAGAAATCTGGATATTCTTCAATTGTGTGTGTCACAATTGTGTGTGTCACAATTGACTAGCAAACTGCAGAGCCAACACAACCAGGCCTGTCTCAATCTCATCTGATATTCATTTTAGTGGAGGCAACTGAACAGCAAGTGGGAGAAGAAACTCTTAACTGATATTCCTCTCGCTAACCCAACTGCACTAAGGATCATGATACCACCCCAGTTCTACTTCAGTCTAAATCAGCAAATGCAGCAAACTGAGTTTGGGTTCCCCCCCCCTTGGTCAACGTGACTTAAGTATTCAATGGAACCTGAGCCATCAAGAGATCTGACTTGCACAGATTTTCACAAGATTGTCAATAAGAGATGTAAATTTTAAATCTGCCTGACAACTGAATGAGCTGATGCTGAAGTCATAACCTTGAGTGGTTTATGTTCCAACGTGAAAGAAAATCACCAGCAGCCTTCGACAGATTGGGAGTCCATGTTTCAGAAAGACCCGGATACAACTCCCTGAATTAACGAAGTTATCTCTATTTGCAAGGGTATTCCCCTGTCACAGTATTAGAAACAGAAGTATCTGTTGAGAAGGTACTCTTAAGGATTGATGCTTAACAACAATATTTTAACATTGGATGCTGGTTTCTCAAAAACGAAGGCAACTTCTCTATTTTCTCGGATCATGTTGCCTCATCAATGGATCGAGCAGCTATTACAATCATATATGTTTGAAACATTTCATCAACAATTAGATTACTCCAATGTCATATGGTTACAGATTATAGTTCCAGAAATGGCATTAGTTCTGTCCATGGTTTCAACTGTTTATTCAGCAACGGAGAATTTTGTAACTTCGGTATGATTGAGCATAGCTTTCATAATTTTCCCCTTTCCACAGAAATAACAGATGTAGTAACAATCCTGTGAGAAGCAATTTAACATGAACAAGGTTAACTATCCCAACTGAGCTATTTTGACTCAACACTGCAACAAGCAGAAGGTGCTGGTTTCAGATTATAGGGGTTGATTAGACAAGCGATCACTGGTTGTTTTGCAGGAGGAAATGTTGAGAAACTATCATACTAAAAGCATTTACAGAAATTCTGGTAACCTACAGGAACAGCAGATCTATCCTAGATTTTGGTGGCGTAACAAGCTGAAATACCAACTCAAAAATAATGTTAATTGAAAAAAAATTGGACAAAAATTCAAAAAGCTGTCCTACACCATATGAAAGCAACCCACACACAAAAAAAAAGCAACAACCTGATTCAACAGCATCTCCAGCAGCACATGCACAATTGAACTCATCACCCCAAGGTTTTCACTTCATGCCTATTTCACAGGTGCTTTTGCCTGTCCGAGTGCTCCTATGCAATGTTGGCACAGCGGATGCTGCATGTCACCGCGGGAAAAAATGCAGATAGTTATTCAGGATGACTATGGCTGTCACCTGTGATTAAATGCATCCTGGAGGTTTCATCATGTTACTTCCCACCATATACCATTAGTCAGCCAACACATCTATCCTTGTGATGCACTGTCTTCTTACGCCAATTGGAAGGCAAAAAGACACTACCTGAATAGATGATGCTTGACTGTTAGCTGGCGAAGAGAAATGTTTAAAGAAAATAACAAAAAAACTTATTAGAATTTTCCAATCATTTTTCTCCAGGGTGGCAAATAACAGTATCCTGGAGATTAATCTTCAATCCTGGAATGCCAGCATGCCTAAGGAGCTGCCTTCTTGAACCACTGTAGTCCACGCAGTGCCGGAATACTCACAGCGCTATCATGGAGGAACTTGCAGGATTTTGACCCAGTATCAGTGAAAGAACAGTAATATAGTTCCAAAATCAGGATGGTGTATCGCTGGGAGGGGAACTTGCAGATGATGGTGCTCCCATACATCTGCAGCACTTATCTTTATCTAGGAGATGGAGATGCAAGTTTGAAAGATATTGTCATAGTAGGGGTTATTGAGGTACTGGTACAGGACATCTTGTAGATTGTAAACACTGCTTCTATTGTGTGCTAATGATGGTGAGAGTGAATGGTCAAAGTGATGAATGGATTGCTAATCAGATATGTTGTTTTGTCCCAGATGGTGTTGAGCTTCATGTGTGTTGTTCAAGTTGCACTCATGCAGCCAGGTTGTGAGTATTCCATCATAAGCCTAACTGGTGCCTTGTAAATAGAAGAATGTTGGCCAGTCAAGAGATCAGATACTCATAGAATTCCTACAGTACAGAAGGAGGCCATTCAACCCATCGAACCAGCACCGACCACAATCCCACTGAAGCCCTATCCCTGCAATCCCACACATTTACCCCGCTAAACCTCCTGACACTAGGGTCAATTTAGCATGGTCAATCAACCTAACCTGTACATCTTTGGACTGTGGGAGGAAACTGGAGTATCTGGGAGAAACCCAGACACAGAAAGTGCAAGCTCCACACAGACAGCAACCCGAAACCAGAATCGAATGTTGGACCCCGATGCTGTGAGGCAGTGGTGCTAACCACTGTGCTGCCCTAGCTGCAGAATTCATAGCCTCTTATCTGCTTTTGTAGCCATATTATTTATCTAGTTGGTCCAGTTCAGTTTCTGATCAACGGGGACCCCTAGGATGTTGTTAGTGAAAGATTCATTGATGGTAATGATACTGAATATCAAAGGGAGATGGACAGACTTTCACTTGTTGGAGGTGGTTGTTGCCTGGCACTTGTGTGGCATGAATGTTCCTTGCCACACATCAATCCAAGCCTGAATGCATGTGGATGTGGACTGCTTCAGTCCCTGGGAGTCGTGAATGATGCTGAACATTGCACAACGATCTGTGCGATGATCAATGAACATTCCCATTTATCTTATGATGGAGGGAAGGTCATTAATGAAGCAGGTCAATGTAGTTGGGCTTGGAACACTATCTTGAGGTACATCTGGAGTGTAGTCGTGGAACTCAAGATGATTGACTTCCAACAAACACTACCATCTTCTTTTTCCCCGGGGTGGAAGTCAATTACTAGGGGGCATATGTTTAAGGTGCGAGGGGCAAGGTTTAAAAGAGATGAATGAGGCAGATTTTTTACACAGAGTGTAGTGGGTGCCTGGAACTCGTTGCCAGGGGAGGTACTGGAAACGGATACGGTAGGGACTTCTAAGGGGCATCTTGACAAGTACATGAATAGGATGGGAATAGAGGGATATGGTCCTCGGAAGAGTAGGGGGTTTAAGTCAGGCAGCATGGTTGATGCAGGCTTGGAGGGCCGAAGGGCTTGTTCCTGTGCTGTAATTTTCTTTGTTCTTCCTTTGTTCTAGATATGACTCCAACCAAAGGACAGTTCTCCCCCTGATTCTCATTGAGTTCAGTTTTGCTGGAATTCCTTGATGCCACACTTGGTCAAATGCTGCCTTGAGATCAAGGGCAGTCACTCTCACTTCACCTCCCAGGTTCAGCACTTTAGTCTATGTTTGGACCAGGTCAGGGCCTGAGTGGCCCTAGGAGGATCTAAACTGAGCTTTAGTGAGCAGATCTATGCTGTGTGTGTGCCACTTGATAACATTGTCAATGATCTCTTCCATCATTTTGTTGATGATCAAGAGCAGATTGATAGGGTAACTGACCAAATAAGATTTGCCCTGCCACTCATTCTAGGTCAGAGGGGCTCAGTTAAAACACCTTGAATCAAAAGATTCATGGTATCCTGATCAAACTTTCATGCCATGTGCTGTATCCAGTCACTTATCTGTACAGCTGAAGCAAATCTATGTTCTACATCCTCCTCCCTCTTCCTCTTCCATGTCCTTGTCCTCCTTTGATGAATTATCACCTAGCAGTGTCTCACCGTCTTTGAGGTCCACACCTCTCTGGATTGCCATGTTATGGTGAGCACAGCAGTCCCACAATGACCCTGATGTAATGTACTGCAGGGCTCCATCTCACTTGTCCATGCATAGGGACCACATCTTCAGAAGTCTGATGGCTTGTTCCATGTGTATCCTTGTGAGCAGGTGACTTTGGTTGTCTCACATCTGTATCTATGTCTATGTCTGGGGACTCCTATAGAATGGCAAGCAGCCATCTCTTTAACTAATATCCCTTGTCCATAGAAGCCATTCAAGGAGTAGTAGCAGCTGCCAGAAGAGTGAGTGCACACATGGAGGAAGGTCTTGCTGTGGTCACAGATCAGTTTAACATTAAGGGAGTGGAAGTCCTTCCTGTTGAATGGCCAGTCACTGGGTGCCTTGATGGTCACATTGGTGCAATCAATGATGCTCTGCACCTGGATGAATTCAGTGATGGTGATGAAACAAACTGTTCTCCGTCCCTACGAAGCCACATCTATCTGGAATTGAATGCATCATCCAGTTCTCACAAATAGAGCAACGGTAAGCTGCAAGCTGCCAGCACATGCTGCAATTAGCAAGCTGCCAATGTTCACAGCTGATCATTAGAAGTGGCCACAAGGAAAGATGTTCAAAGTCACAGTGAATTTGACATTCATTAGCAGGTCATGTCACCAGTGCTGAGGTGCGAGATCTTCAGCGATGAGGGCACAAATGAATATAGCCATCTATCTGGAAAGTTGCAGGCTCCTGGTTTGTGGGTTGTGGTCATCTCCAGTGGTTCCATGGATCCTCTGTTGAGCGTATGGTTTCAGTATCTTTTCTGCCATTTGTTCCTCTCATCTGCCCTCTTGATCCAAGTGACTCCACTCTTTCTGCAGAATGTTTGTTCCTCATTATCACTGGGCTCCAAATCCAAGAACTGTGCCTCCATTGACAGTTGCAACCTTCCTTGTGTTAAATGACATCCCCAGTTGTCTTTGGCAGCCTTGACCCCTGGTCTTAACTCCTTGTGATGTCAGGCTATGGGAGGATGGGGATAGGACTCCTGAACTGCCCAAATGCTTGCCACCCACCTTCCTCCAACCCCCTGTTACCCAATAGTCAAGTCCACTCAGCTTTGTTTAGTTGGGTCTTCTACAGAGTCCAGCTAATTCCTTCCGCAATCATGACTGGCTTCTCATTCCTAACCTTCCTTCCTCCATCTGGTCTGCCCAAGACAATGCTGGTTATCCTCTTGACAATCTTTAGGGCCAAGTAGCAGTATAGAAATCAAAATATCCCCATTAATGGGCTCTTAATGATCTCCTCAGCCATCTTAATTAGTCTTCATCATGGACCAGATGGGACAATGGGGCCATCCTGGTGGACATGGCCAGCAAGGGGTACAGAGTTGGGAACCTGTCCTGTCTTCATTTGGGGCGCTGTGGGCCTCGATCTGGAATCAACATTCCAGTCATTGTGTTTTTATTAGACTCTTAAATATTATGTTCTCTGAAGCTCTTTCAAAGATAGCAGTCTCTGATTAATGAGTCACTGCCTCAGAAGTGCTGCAGAATTCAAAAAGAACTTAAATCGGTGTAAGTGATAGAAGGCTGGCTGTACTTGCAATTATCTGCTAACATCAATAAAGGCCTCGTGGGTTGATTGTATAATTGTTAACTGGGTTGTATCTCAATTACACACTGATTTCTGGCTTTCCCTGTAAAATTGAAAGCCAAGAAGTTGTAAAAATCAGGCAGTCCCTTAAGCTCATTCAGTACTTTTCAACAGGAGCAAATCAACTTGATAAATAAAGTGATATGAGGAAACTGAGTTCACTCTAAACAATGATTCAAATAATATTGGTACAGACAGGACCCAGTACTATCGAAGGCGCGTGCTTGTGGAGTTGTCCATTTTACAGAAATATCATTTAACCAATGTATTACGGCACTTAGTTTTCTTTAAAGCTACAAAATTATGATGCTCTACATCACTTAGCCCTAAAGAGTGTCAACAGGTTAACCAGCCCACTCCATTAAGTATTTAGATCTCTGTCATACTGCTTTGCATAGCCACTAAGCAAAACCAAAATAATTAGTGGAAGAGGAAGAGACATTGAACACCAGGGTGGAATTTTCCCATCCTGCCCACCATGGGAATTGTAGTGGGTGGGATGCGGGTCATGTAAAAGTCCACTGACCTCGGGCGGGATTTTCCAGTTTTGGGGCGAGCGTGGCTGGAAATTCCTGGTCCAAGTCTGAAGTACATTGCTCAAACTTGCAGCTTGAGTTTACAGCAAGTTACCCCTCAAGCACAGGATTTGTGAAAGGGAAAAACAGAGACAATACACATTCAAGCTTTAAGAAAGACCTGTAAGGTATGAATTCTCAATGAATTAACAGTTTGTGAATGTTTCCCCATATTCTTGTATTTTTTTGAACTGCCATAATCAACTTGTGAATTTTTATACACTTATTTTAAACTTGTTTCAACTTTTTCTCAGTTGAAATGTATTCCTCATTTTATTTCAAAACTTTCAAAAATAATTTAATGGCACTGTTTTGAACAACTGCAGGGGCGTTGTGGGATTCCCCTGATGCCCTGGCCACCATTCACTGGTCTATAGCCATCATAAAAAAGCTAATTATCTAGTCATTATCACATTGCAGTTTTAGGGAGTTTGCCATGCACATATTTGCTGTCATGTTTCCTATGTTAAACTGTAATTACACAAAGACACATCATTGACCATCAACTATTGGGCTATCCACTGGTTGTAAAAGGCATCATATAAATGCAAGCTTTTTTTCTTTTTACATCACCCATTTCTCACTGTTCCCTTCCTCGATACCCAGTCATCACCACAGGTACCTTGACTGCATTTCAAGCACCCTCCTTCCGATAAAGACTCTCTTCCATTCTCCATCACATCTGTTGTGACAATACAACCTTCCCCACCAGCATTTCTGATATGTCTTGCCTTTTCATCAACTGAAAAATTTTCAACCCCTCCAATGCAATTAACAGGACCCTCAACACTGTCCAATCAATTTCATGCAATAATACTCTCAACTCTTCTCTTCCCTCCCAGGACCACAGTAGGGTTTACTGTCAGCACCCTCCATTCTACAATCTCCATATTCATTGGATCATGTGACATCTTCTCCTCTAGCCTAAAGCCACAATCAAACATATCTGTTCCTCTGTCCCTCCTTTAACTTCTGAAGGGCTTGCTCGATCAGTGGCTTTCTAGTCCGTTCTTCGGTTCTGCTCTTCACTATTTGTACCTCCCCTTGACCCTTCTTGTTTCTTTACTTGCCCTATTAACAGCCACTTTTGCCTTGCCCCATCATCCCAATTCTCATTTAATCTCTCTATCCCTATCTTTTCCGTCCCTTTCCTTCTATCCACCTCCCATCTCCCGCCCTCTGTACTTGTTTAAAATCAAACAACAAAGAACAAAGAAAATTACAGCAGAGGAACAGGCCCTTTCACCCTCCAAGCCGGCACCGACCATGCTTCCCGACTTAACTAATACTCCTATGCTTCTGGGAACCATATCCCTCTATTCCCATCCTATTCATGTATTTGTCAAGACACCCCTTAAAAGCCATTACCGTATCTACTTGCACTACCTCCGCTGGCAATGAGTTTCAGGCACCCACCACCCTCCGAGTGAAAGATTTGCCTAGGGCAACTCCTTTAAACCTTGCCCCTCCCACCTTAAACCTGTGCCCCCAAGTAGTCGACTCTTCCACCCTGAGAAAAAGCTTCTAACTATCCACTCTGTCCATGCCTCTCATAATCTTGTAGACTCCTATCAGGTCGCTCCTCAATCTCTCAATGCTTCAGCTATGATTGTAATACTATACTCTGCACCCTCTTCTTTCCTTCTGCCCTATGTACTCTATGAATGATATGTTTTGCCTGCAGAGTGCAAGAAAGAATACTGTTCACATATCCCAATACATGTGACAATAATAAATCAAAATTTCTAACTCTACCCAATTCTGATGAAAGGTCATTGCCCTTGAATGTTAACTGTTTTTCTCTCACCACAAAGGCTGCCAGACCTGCTGAGTATTTCCAACATTTTCTGTTTTCATACAATTACAGAAACTTGACTGGTGTAAACATGGGCACTTGTAGTAGAGCAACAATCAAAGAGAGTATTTTATTCCCCAACTGGGTTAAGTGTGGGAATTAATCTCACTTATAATTTTAAAGTTCCTACTTTTCCAGAAAATGGACTCTTGGACATTTGTCATTTAATCTCTTCCTTCTCTTTTGTTTTATCCTCGGTCCATTCCCCCACTGCCACCACCCCATCAACTCTTTCCTGAGTTTATAAAGTGTTACATCCCCAAGTAATCCCAGTTTTGATAAAGCCTTGTCAATTTGAAATATTCATTCCCTTTTTCTCACCACAAATGCTGCCACATCTGCTGAATATTTCCAGAATTTTCAGTTTTTATTTTAGGGCATTAAGATCTACACCATTGCTTTGTGACGTATTTAATCAAAAGCAACCAAAAAGTAACACAGCAAAAATAATAAAATCAGGGAAGCAAAATAACTGCTTACTAAAAATCTGTGATCGAAATTTGTGCTTAGATTGTAGGATATCCAGAAATCCTCTGGCATTGCAATTGCATCTACAACCGAGAATTAATCAGACAAGCAAAGGGAAAATTGAGTTGTATTAATCGATTAAAGGTAACATACTGAACAAGGGTTTCAATCAAACAAAATTTCAATCAATAGACTAACAGAGCCAGCAAAGAGCATAATTACTGGAGGAGGTATATGCTGAAACCAGGATACTGATCGAGGAATAACGTTAAGCTCTCTGCACAAATATATCATGAATTTTTATAGTTATAAGTAAAAGGGAGGAAAATAAAGGAAAGGATCAAGAATGATGTGAGGGTCGTGAAAAGAGACCACTGCAACTTCTCCAGTAAACAACACTGACTAAAGGTCATAAGCTTCCATCAGTAGATGAGTGACAGTGTGAGCAAGATAGATGCAGTGGTGTTATTTACACCCTGGTTTCATAACAAATTTACATTGCCAGTAGATTCAGCACAGAAACCTAAGCTTGAGCAGTCAAACTGCACTTAGATTCAAGCGTTCCACCTCCACCAAGATCGAAGTAGCCTTGTGTTGGAGTGGAGCTATCATCGCCCCAATCTGACAGCTTAACTGACAATCGCAATCCTTCACTGAATGTAAGTACAGCTGAGGAATTGGACCACACAAACTAAGCACTCCATTCTCCTTTCTTAAAACACAAACACACACAGACACACACACACACTATTTCTCACTTCAACCTTCACTCTAGTATAATAAAGGCATAAAATCCCAAGTTGAAGTTGCTTGACTTTGTGAGGGGATTCAAATATTAAGTTTTAACAGAATAGTAGCTGGAGTGACAGCATAGTCATAGCTCTCTATTTAAAAACATTCATGTTATTTGTGTAGGGGAGAACAACCAATTGTAATTAAATCTGGCAACAAAACATTTGCTGTTTCCTCCATCATTATTTAAATCGGTAAGCTTGACTTTGTACACCTTGAGGTGCTCAAATCTTTAGTGCTTAACACCATTGGTTGTGCCACACACCAGAATCATCCCACTCAAAACTGGATAAAATGCCAGCAATTAGACTTTGCCAATGTTATAAATATAATGGCCCTTAATTTCCTCTCAGTGGCAATCACCAGCAGATTGCCACTCTGTAGCAACTTACTTTGGCTGGAATTCCAAAGCCATTGTTTTGCCTGATGTTCCTGACTCAAGCCAGGTGAGAGTAGAACAATGAAACACCTCAGGGGCTTTAGTAGCAAAGTGGAAGTGCAGCAAAAGAGGACATGCCCTCAAGAGGATAGCTAATTAGCATTTCCATCTGAATACAAGGCTTAGATAATACACATTGTCATGGTTATGGGCTTTGCATGCAGAGTAGTCCATAATAGGCCATTGGTTGCCAGGGTCCTGACAGGACAGTCTGCAAGAATGTGAGAGGGTGAAATAGAGGGACAATTCCATTAAAGTTTAGAAGAAAAGGCAGTGATCTTATTGAAGCATGCAAGATTCTGAGGGGCTTGACAATATGGATATTGAAAAGATATTTCGTCCTGAGAAAGAGAACAGAACTTGGGGTTATAAAGTGGTCTCCTATGTAAGATGGAGATGGGAAGAATCTTTCTTTCAAAGGCTTATTAGTCTTTGGAACTTTCTTCCCCAGAGTGTGGTATAGACAGGCCCATTAAATATTTTCAAGACAGAGATAGATAGATTCTTGACTAACAAGGGAATCAAAGGGTATCAGAGGTCGGGAAGAGAATTGCAGACACAGTCAAATGCTCAGAGTCTTAAAATGATGGGGAAGGCTCAAGGGGCCTAATGGCCTTTTCCTATTTTTGAAGAAATAGAGACAGTCAATATCTATTGTACACCATGCAGAATGCAGCTGGGTGCTTGTGCTCAGATTGAAGAGTTCAAACTCATGATGATTTAAATGAGGCTTGAAGATTGCCTAGCTTTGGCTAGAGGGTGCAATCTCCAAGATAACCCTCAACATGAAAATGAGTTTAAGGATTAGAAGTTATCCCACTGGAAAAGGAAAAAGGGAAGCTAACCATTGGGGATGGAAAATAGCTTTGGACTGGAGAATGAATTGCCCACTTAAGAGGCAAAATAAAGTATAACTGTTGTGGGGAAGTTTCAGCCATAAATATTAAATGAGTGATCTTATCTGCAGTTTAGAGTACACGTTGGCTATTTAGTAGTATTTGGACAATGTTACTTTGAGTTTGTTTATTACAGTAAATTCTTAAAATATTAAGTCTTGTTACTTGACCCTTCCAGTCACTGGGAATTCAAATATCTTTTTAAAAGTTGGGGGTTGTAACATCTTTAATATATCTGATGAAACACACATAACTATAATCAATCTGGACTAAGAGAAAGAGAGAAATGAACTCAATGACATTACTGTTACTAGAGAGGCCTCAATGACATTACTGTTACTGTTACTAGAGAGGCGGTGCTCGACAGACTGGAGGGGCTGATTGCGGACAAGTCCCCAGGACCGGATGGAATGCATCCGAGGGTTCTGAAAGAAATGGCGGAGGTGATAGTGGATGCCTTGGTGATTATTTTCCAGACGTCGCTGGATTCCGGGGAAGTGCCGGAAGATTGGAAAGCGGCTAATGTTACGCCGTTGTTTAAGAAGGGTGCCAGGCAAAAGGCGGGGAATTATAGGCCGGTTAGTTTAACGTCTGTTGTAGGTAAAATGTTAGAATCTGTCATCAAGGAGGAAATAGCGAGGCATCTTGAGGGGAATTGCTTGATAGAGCAGACGCAGCACGGTTTCGTTAAGGGGAAGTCGTGTCTGACAAATTTACTGGCGTTCTATGAGGATGTGTCTAGGGCGGTGGATAGAGGAGAGCCGGTGGATGTGGTCTTTCTTAATTTTCAGAAGGCGTTTGACAAGGTACCTCACAAGAGGTTATTGCAGAAGGTAAGGGGACATGGAGTTGGGGGTAGGGTGTTAGTGTGGATAGAGGACTGGTTGTCAAATAGGAGGCAGAGAGTGGGGGTCAATGGGTGCTATTCGGATTGGCGGTTGGTGACTAGTGGAATGCCTCAGGGGTCGGTGCTGGGGCCTCAGCTATTTACCATTTATATAGATGATCTGGAGGAGGGAACTGAGTGTATGATGTCGAAATTTGCTGATGACACCAAGATTAGTGGAACGGCAAATTGCGCGGAGGGTGTGGAGAGTCTGCAGAAGGATCTAGATAGGCTGGGCGAATGGGCCAGGAACTGGCAAATGGAATTTAATGTTGGCAAGTGCGAGGTGGCCCACTTTGGTAGGAATAATGTTAGGAAGGACTATTACTTACGTGGAGAAAAACTGCAGCAGGCGACGGTGCAGAGGGACCTCAGGGTCCTTGTGCATGAGTCGCAAAAACCCAGCTTGCAGGTGCAGCAGGTGGTCAGGAAGGCAAATGGGATGCTGGCCTTCATAGCGAGGGGGATTGAATATAAAAGTAGGGAGGTCTTGCTGCGGCTGTATAGGGCATTGATGAGGCCGCAGCTGGAGTACTGTGCGCAGTTTTGGGCGCCGTACTTACGCAAGGATATTTTGGCCTTGGAGGGAGTGCAGGGGAGTTTTACTAGGCTGATGCCGGAGTTGAGGGGGTTGAGCTATGAGGAGAGGCTGAATAAACTAGGCTTGTACTCGTTAGAGTTTAGAAGAATGAGGGGAGATCTCATTGAGACGTATAAGATGATGAATGGGATGGATAGGATAGAGGTGGAGAGAGTCCTCCCGCTCAGAAAGGACAGTAGGACTAGGGGGCACAGCCTCAAGATAAAGGGGGGCGGTTTAGAATGGAGTTGAGGAAGAACTTCTTCACTCAAAGGGTGGTGAATCTCTGGAATTCTCTGCCCGTTGAAGTGGTGGAGGCTGCCTCGCTAAATATTTTTAAGACGCAGGTTGATGGGTTTTTGATAAGAGAGGGGATTAAGGGTTATGGGGAGAGGGCGGGAATGTGGAACTGAGCCACGACAGATCAGCCATGATCTTATTGAATGGCGGGGCAGGCTCGAAGGGCCAGATGGCCTACTCCTGCTCCTATTTCTTATGTTCTTATGTTCTTATTCTGAAACTTCCCCGCCCTGGCATGGCAGATGCAGCCATCCATTTAAACCCCTGTTGACTTCAGCATGACCGGAAAGCATGCAGAATGGAAAGTCCTACCAGGAGAGGCTCTATTTGAAAATCAGAAAGAGAAAGTGGAGAAATTAATTACAACTTTGATGGAGAGCCGATGCCTTGGAGCATTGGAACCCTATTTTAACAGACTCTGTAACCAAGGGGGAAAAAAACAAGCAACATGCATCAGTGCTTAACTTTCTGACTTTTGGTGCATTTGCCATACGTGAAAGCCATTTTGCAATTAAATTTCATAGAATCCCCACAGTGCAGAATGAGGCCATTTAGTGCATCTAGTCTGCACCAAGCATTTTACCCAGGTCCACCTCCCTGCCCTATCCCCACAACTTTGTGTATTTATCATGGTTAATCCACCTAGTTTACACATATCTTGGACACTCAGGTGCAATCTTGCATGGCCAATCTGCTTAACCTTACATGTTTGAACTGTGGGGGGAAACAGGAGCACCTGGAGGAAACCCATGCAGACACGGAAGAACATGAAAATTCCATGCAGCATTTCAAGACCGGAGCCAAAAACTGATCTCTGGATCTGAAAGGCAGCAGTGCTGATCACTGTGCCACCATGCCACACAATCACAAATTACATATTGAATACATATGCTGCTGATTCCTTTAAATCAGATTGCAATATTTTGTGAATAGCCTTGAAGTAAAAGGGCTATAAAGACATCACAATTCTACAGGAAAGCTTTTTGTTGCTAAACATGTCCCTCCGAGTTCTCACACTGGACGTGAGAGTCCCTGAAGAGTGTAGATTCCTGATTGCTTATTAGTTCTGCTTTGCTAATCTTTTCCAACTTCTATATCATGTCAAGAAATGAAGTGAGAGCACCAACAGCAAGGGGATTTAAATGCTCTAAAAGGCAGCAGAGTAAGTGTATAAGAAAAGATTTGTTTTTTTATTATCTAAAGGAAAGAGGAAAAATTGTACTGTTGCCAATTGTCACAAAGAGACAGGGTATTACCTGAGCAACAATAACACACGATCTTCGTCAAACGTCAAAGCTTTGTGGCTTCATGGGTTAAATAGGTGCTTCCGGAGTGGATTTGTTGTGAATTTACAGCCCTCATTTCCCTGGGTTCCCCCGATCTATCTACAACTTTGGAAGGGGATCAGCAGAAACCACTGCTAAATAGCAGTTTTTATATGTTTAGCTATTTCTCCAGGGATCTCTATTGATCTTCCATCATAGAATGCCCCAACAGAAATTCCATTACTTTGCCCATATCTCAGCTGTTGCTAACATATCCTGTTGATCTGATTCAGGATTTATCCATATTGAATTGACAGTACTCAAACTTTCAGCTCTCAAATTTCAATTCAACAAAACCAGCAAAAAGAATTATAAGGGAAAATAGGAGGTTTCAAAAGTCAGATTGGCTGGACATGTGGGCTGCCAAAGAGTGTTTAGCAGTCAAACACAAAACCCTATGGGAAAGGTTTAAAAATAACACACAGCTACAGAGAATTGAGGACATTATTTCCTATTAAAAAAGTCAACATTCAATATTTAGGCTTACATATGAAGAATGGTTTGATGAATGCAGAGATTCCTCCACTTCCAAATTATGTGTTTCTATGTGCTTGTGCAATTCCCTTAACACCAATGCAAGTGGCAGCAACATGATTAAGCATCCATCAATCAGTGATGCCTGCAATGTACACACCACTAAGGATGATTCTTTCAAGCCAGCTTCACTCCAAGAAAGAAATAGATAATTTGACTCTTAATGCAAAGGCTCAGTAGTTTTTACAAGGATTGTAATTGGAAGTAATGCAAAACAGGTTATACAACTCTGGAGCTTTCCATTCTTGATAGTGTTTTCCATTTTCATCGTTACCAGCTAGTGCTTTATGCGACTGCTTTGTATTACTTAACTCTTTAATCCAGCAACTTTTTTCCTCTTCAGTTTGTTTTTGCATTTTAACTCAGTTCCAAATTAAATATTTAACTGTTAGAAAAGGAAAGTACACCGAACACTTTTAAGAAACTCAAAATACTTATCGTCTTTGGTTTGGAAGTTGGGAACTCCCATTCCTGACAAACCTCAGGCCTCTTGCACATGTGCCAGCGGGAAATGCCGCATATGCACAGTTCGAGGTTTTAACATTCTTCAGGCTGGGGACTGATCCTCTGGTTCTGAGGAAAAGGAGAAGGCAATGGTATGAAGGGCAAGTCAGATGATCTGATATAACTAACCATTATATTTTAAGTGTCCCAGTCAGCAGGAAACAGGAGGGGGACAGGGAAAGATCCCAAAACAGGGAGGAGGACAGGGGGACCTCTCAAAAGGAAGTCCCAGGTAAGGGATAAAGACTGGGATCAGAAATAGGTCCCATTAAGTAAACATAAAAAGTCAAGTAATATGCTCCAAATTCAAGAAAGAGCTGCAGGGAGCAGGTCTTCTGCAAAATGGGCACAAGAAAAGTTCTGAAGATCTGAAGAGGCAACCGAATGTTGGTGACTCCATGCTGCGGGCCAGGGGGGCATAGGTACCCTTTGGAGCAATGATTGGCATGGCTGAAGATCTGAAATTATGATTGGAAGGTTAAACTCAAGTGTGCTCAGAGATCCAGAGGAAAATAATGTTGGAAGGCACATTTAAAACATGGCAAAGAGGGGAGGATCATCATTGAAGCTATTCAAGTAGGAACAGCCTTTAGGGAAAATTCTAAGACAGGATCTTCAAATGTGAAAATTGAAAACTGTTGTAAGAAAAACTAAATTTCAGTGAAAATGGCTGACTTACAATGTGGCAAATGTCTGGGTGGTTGCATTTGTCATCCATTGTGTCATGTGGTGTAACTGAGCTCAGCTCATCTGTCAATTTACATACCTCATATTTACCCTGAATGCTAGATATCAGACAGATATCGTAAAATGTTATCTTTCTGAACTTGTATGATAGAAGTTTATTTTTGTTTCTTCCAAACCCATGGACTGTTGTGATTTTATTCATTAAGGAAGCAGCTTGACTCTTAAACTTCATCTACTTGAAAGAAAATGTTATTGGTCTAGAATCAGATCTCTCCCCATATCCTAGCGTTTAATCAATCAAGGGTCATAACATACATTGGGATCCTATCCAGGATCCTGGGTCTACAGGCAAGTGCTGATACTTGCTGAGATTAAGTTTTATAAGATTTCCACAGTGAATTTTACTAATTGAAAAGACCTTCTTGGTCTGGAAATTGAAGACTTTTCCCAGAGTGCATTGCAACAATTAAGTAAGGCTAGGTTAATTGTAATAGCATAAAAGTGAGAGTTAAAAACAGGGGCTAAAATCCAGAAATGATCCAGAGCACTGCAGCTTGGAATGATGGTAGAAAAAGTGAACCCAGATAGCAGTTCAGTTGAATTAGTTATGACTCAATTGCACATAAGGTAACTTGAGATGGAAAAAAAACAAAAAAAAACTTGAATTGGAACAAAAAGAAAGAAGAAATGGAAGTGAGAAAGCTTGAGTTTCAAAGAGAGAATGAAATCAGACCGCATGAACTGGCTAGACAAAAGCTTAGGTTACAAAGCAAAAGAGAATCTGGTAGTTTGGATAGAAAACAAGTCCCATTGGGAGCTTTGATATAACAAAGACTCTCCTTCCATTGCCTAAATTCATGGATGATGGGGTTGAGAGATATTTTATCTTGTTTGAAAAAGTGATTACGAAGCCAAAGTGGACAATGGTTACATGGACTCTCATTTTGCAAAGTGTTTTGATCGGGAAAGCTGTGGATATGTATTCCAGTATGTCAAAAGAACAATCTTCAGATTATGAGATAAAGTATTTAATGCTTATGAGATTCTCCCTGAAGCATATGAGTTAAAATTTTGAACTTTAATGAAAAGACTAAATGAAAGGGTACTGGAATTTGCTAGAGAAAAAGAAATGCTATGGGGTCACTAGCTTTGATAACAAAAGTTGAAACAACATTTTGAAAATATGATGGAGCTATGATAATGAAGAATTTCAAAAGAGCGTCCCAATAGCTAACATTCATACCTTGAAGACTGTAGATTTTAGGTTATGAGAAGCAACAGTTTTGGCAGGTGAGTGTGATATATCATGTCGGCAGTTAAAGGAATTTAAATCGCCATTTGCAAATCAACAGGGGAAATAGAGGAACTGGAAAAAGTCTAGCTTTTATGGAGGAGGCAAAAAATGTTCCAGTAAAGAAAGATGATAATGTAGAATGTAAAAATAGTGTGAAGAAACCTATATTGTCATAAGGCATCTCAAAGCCCATTGTTGGAGATTGAATGATAAAGCTGGGCAGTGCCAGGGGACAGTCTCAGGTTACTGCCGGGGTAATGGCCCTCTCCACCCAGGAGGGAGCATTCACCTTCATGTTCTGTTCGCCAAGTGCAAATCACAGGGGACATGTCATGGTTCATGTCAGCATGAACAATCTGGGGGAAGTGGGGCAGGAGGGGGGGGGGTAAACTGTCAAGTGTAAAAGCCAACAATTACATTTAACTACAGTTAAATTGGGATCATGTCATTGAATGTCAGGATTCCCATTATGGGGGAAAGGGGAACAATCCAAAATGGAAATCCACTGAAGGAAATACATTTTAGGACTCCAATGGGATTTCTTGCTCTCACCATTGATCCCATCCCCTTAAACCGGAATGGAAAATAACAGTAAACTTAAGTTGCGCTCTGATGAATGGGCCAAGCGTGGTTGGAGATGTTCCAAAATTCTATTTCATATGTACATTTTATACTGGTCAGTGATGTAGTGGGGCATTACTGTTTTTCCACAATAATAAATAAAAACAGAAAATGCTGGAAAGAATCAGCAGATCTGGCAGCATCTATGGAGTAAAAAGTCTGACAACACCAGGTTTTAGTCCAACCGATTTATTTGATAATAAACTCACAAGCTTTCGGGGTTAGCCCCTTCGTCAGGTGAATGGAGAACTCGCCATTCACCTGACGAAGGGGCTAACCCCGAAAGCTTGTGAGTCTTTTATCAAATAAATCGGTTGGACTAAAACCTGGTGTTGTCAGACTTTTTACTGTGTTTACACCAGTCCAACACCGGCATACCCACATCATGAGCATCTATGGAGACAGAAATAGAGGTAACATGTCAAGTCTACATGATTCTTCTTCCGAGCTGAAGACAGGCAGAAATCTGATGGTTTACATAGTTATGAAGGGGGTGACAAAGATAGAGCAGAATTGAAGATCAAGGAGAGGCGCAAACAGTTCATTTTCAACAACTGAAACGGAGTATCACAGTTCTGAAGTTGTTCCTGTGACTCTTTGCCCAATTCTGACTCGGTGGAGTGAAGAACTCATCCAATTAACAGTAATGATGCATCAACCTCAGTAACAAACAGTACAGAAATGTCTGTAGAACTGCAAACTAAGATTGTCACTAGAAGGATTAAAACCTCAAACTGGCCAAGGGTCAATGACCCTGTAACACTGAGTTACAAGTGCTTGCCTGTATTGACACAAAGGGCATCATAGTAGCAATCCAGGCAAGTGGATAGTTCACAGAAGATCATTTCCAACTTCAAGAATTGCATAAAAGAATTGAAATATTGGAACGAACAATAAAAATCCAAAGTGAGGATGGGTTTGATGTTGTTTAAAGAGAATTAAACAAGAGCTGTTTGGAATGGGATCAGAAGAAACTACAGGATTGTAAGATGTTCGAAGGTCAAATCAAGCAGGAGTATGAAACCTTTGTATGAACATAAAAAGCATCACAATAACTTTTTTGAAACAGCGAAGAGAGATTTTGATTAGAAGAGAAATGAGTTGTTAATGCACAAAGAAGCCACTTTGACCTTGTTGTCTCAACATAAGAATTTGCCATGTTTGAGTTTAGAAAATGAGCTTGAAGCGGAAATTACATCTATAGCCGACAAGAAAAAGAGGATTGGGCTGTGGAGTTAAGTGAAACATTTTCTACCAAGTTAAAGATTGGGAAAAAGGGAAAAAGGATATGTATGTATCAAAGTTATGATGATTCCTTGATGTTTAAATTCTGCTAACTTTATGCGTTACAAGTATTGGCTTTTGAATTAGTTAAAGCTTTATAAAACTTTAAAATGTGCAATTGTGAAACAAAATGAAAAGTTTATTTGGACAGAATGCAATATTTGTTACGAATTCATGATGTTAAGTTTTTGAAACGAAAGTGTGAAACCACTGTAAAGAAACATTCACAGTACTGAAGCTTCCTCTCTTCTAAGGGGAAAGGAGTTAAGAAACTGCAATACTTTAGTTCATAGGTTGGGTACTCCCATTCCTGACAAAGCTCAGGTTGCCTTTGCATGTGTCAGCTGAGGAATGGCTCTCATGCACAATTCAAGGTTTTCTTTACATTCTTCGAGCCAGGAAGAACCCTGTGCACATGTGCAGAAGAGAAAAAAGAAAACTGGGTGACTGGGAGGTTAGATGACTTGATGCAGAGTGCCGGGATACTTTAGGTGCCCCATTGAGTGGGATGCAGGAGGGGTGCATGGAAAGATCCCAAAACAGGGAGGAAGATAAGGAGACATCCCAAAAAGAAGTTCAGGTAAGTGATAAAGAGAATGATCAGTAATAAGTTATAACAAAATGTCAGAGTGATAAGCTCAGAATTCAACGATGAGCTGCAGAAGCAGACTTAAATGGGTATAAAAACAGCCCTGATCTTCTGTGCAGGCACCCAAATGTTAGTGGATCCATGCTGTTGACTGTTGAGTCAAAGGTACCCCTCTGAAGCAGTAATGTTCTATTTGGCACAGCCAAAGATCTGAAATGCACTTGGAAGGTGAAGCTCGAGCGTGCTCAGAGATCCAAGGGAAAGGAATCAGAGGGAATCACTGAAACGCAGCCAGGTGAGTATTTTTGAAGCCTTCAAAGTCAGTGTGATCTTTGGAGAGAATTCCAAGCTGGGGAATCTCCAATCTCCCAGATGTGGAGATTGAAAACTCTTGTAAAAAAGACAAAGGGTGGGATTTTCCAGCCACACTTGCCCCAAAACTAGAAAATCCAGCCCGAGGTCAATAGACCTTTGCATGTCTGCCCACCACCCACCATGGAAACCATAGTGGGCAGGACAGGAAAAGCAGCCCCCAATGTTTCAGTAAGATTGGTTGTTTCACAATTTGAATAGTGTTTGGGTGGATCTTCGAGTAGTCAACGGAATCTATTTTGGCTGCATCTTTTAAGTAATGTGGTATATCTGACAACAGTTCACCTGTCAATCAATTTATACCTCATACTTACCCTTAATGTTAGAGTATAAGATAGATATTGTAAATTGCTTTATCTTCCTGAATATAGACAGCTAGGTTTATTTTTGTTTGTTCCAAACCTGTGAATCTTGTGGCTTAATTGGCAAGCTTCTTAACACTCAAACATTATCGACTTGAAACAAAATGTTATCAGTCCTTAACTTGATCTTCTTTCATCTCGCAAGGTCTGACCAAGGACCATAACATAGCTAGAAATAAACTGAAAGCACTAGAAGCGAGTCAGGCAATGCTTTCAGAGAAAAAAATAGAGTTAACATTTTAGTTCTATAACTTTTCGTGTAATATGTTTTAAGCAATTATAAATGTAGGGTTGGAGGAAGAATTCAGTCTAGATCAAGTGGAAGACAGAAGTGCTTAAGTGCTGCAAAGCAAAATGTGGGTTCAAACTGGGATAAGTAACAAAAGGAAATGTGTCTGGTGGAGTTGCAAATAGCATCCGCAGAATCACTGCACGCGTCTGATAGTTGGAAAATAAATGGGGGCAATGATACAATTTGAAATAGTTGAACTCAATTTTAAGTCTGAAAGTCTGTGAAGTGTCTAGCTGAAACATGAGGTGCTGTTCCTCAAACTTAATTGAACTTTATTGGTACTGTGTAGGAGACTAAGGACAGAGATTAGAGTGAGAGTGCGATTGAGAATATAAATACACAGGGTCACACCAGCAGATAGAATGGTGGTGTTTGGCAAAGTCATTATTCAATCTGTCTTAGGTTTCCTCAATGTAGAGGAGACCATACTGTGGGCAAAATTACAATATACTAAATTGAAACAAATACATATGGGCAAATTGATGTTTCAACTGAAAGGAGTGTTGGGGTCCTGGGCAGTGGGAAGGGAAATGGAGTGCATCTCCTGTGCTTGCATATAAAAAGGGCCATAGGAAGATGCTCCTTCAAATCCATCTTTTGTTTCTTTACGTATCCTACTACCATCCACTTTTGCCTTACATCATCACCCCTTTGGTCATTTAATACATTTTGTCTCCCACGTCATCACAGACCTTTCTTTCCCTCCGTACTACTTCTTATCTCTGTACTGCCTTAAAACCAGGTAACATCTCTAACTTTTTCCAGTTTTATTGAAAGGTCATTGATCTGAAACATTAATGCTATTTTTATTCCACAGATGCTGTCAGGCCCGCTGAGATCTTCCAGCATTTCCTGTTATTAATCCATTCTTCTATGTCTTCCTTCTATTTTGTTGAGATGTTCTTTGTGAACTTTCACAGTGCCTCACTGCTATTGTTCTACCTCACTCTCTTTTTTCTCTTGCCAAACATTGTGAAGAAAATTCCAGGTCTAAGTTTGGTCAGAATTACTTCAGCTCAGAAAATTTAAATTCCTCCTTTTTCTTTAAATGGCTGTTTGAGAAAACTTGCTGCCCATGACATGACTGCATTAGTTTGTGTTACAACATCAGCACAGTGAAATGTCATTCACTGAATGTGAAGGATTTTGAGATGGTTTGGAAGATGTGATTGTGTTTTAAAATTGATTTCAGTTAGGCTATGACTGAGAAGTAAAAGTCTTTCATTGTGTTATTGTGTAAATAGATACTCAATATACGTCAAGTATAATGCTGGTTTTGATTTGGGCACTTCGGAAACTGAAGCAGTCCCTGCCCTCATGCAGCAAGACCTAGGCAACATTCAGGCTTGGAATGTTATTTGGCAAGTAATATTTGTGTAATACAACTGAGAGAAAATAACCATCCCCAAAAGAGAATTTAAACATCTTCCCTTGACAATCAACAATGTTACCTTCTCTGAACCCCACTAGTATCATCCTGGGGGTGACCATTAACTAGAAACTGAACTCGATCAGCCATATAAGTACTCTGACTATAAGAGCACCACAAAGGCTAGGAACCAACTCGGCCCAAGGCTTTGACAAAAGGATCATCTAGACTCAAAATGTCAGCTCTTTTCTCTCCTTACAGATGCTGCCAGACCTCCTAAGACTTTTCAGCATTTTCTCTTTTGTGGTCAACAAGGCCCAAGTCAGTTTTATGATGGAATCCCCTCCACTTGCTTCAAAGCACTTACTTAAGAAACACAACACGATCCTACAGCCCACTTGAACAGCACTCCATCCATCACCTTAATCGTCCACTCCCTTAACCACCAATGCACAGTATCAGCACTGTGTATCATAATCAAGATGCACTGCAATAACTCACCAAAGCTCATTCAACAGTTTAAGTTTATTTATTTGTGTCACAAGTAGGTTAACATTAACACTGCAATGAAGTTCCTGTGAAACTCCCCTAGTCACCACACTCAAGCGCCTGTTCAGGTACACTGAGGGAGAATTTCGCACGGCCAATGCACCCAACTAACACATCTTGAACAACACCTTCCAAGCCTGCAACCTCAGAAAGACAATGGTAACTTGACAATAGCCTTCTGATTTCCACATTTAACTGCATGTGATTGCTGTCTGATTTACTTATTAATAATGGTGAATTCCCAATTAGCTCACTGTTTTTTTTAACCGCAAATTTGAGGCCAATATCGATTCTACTTCATTTTGCTTGCTGAAACGTACAATTTACAACTGAACACTGGCTTCCAATCCACCAACAATTTGATTTGAAAATTCTCATCTTTGTGTTTAAATCCTTAATATGGCTTCATTACTTCTTATCAAGTAGGAAAATACTATTTATCAAGTAGTACCTAAAGATTATTCTGGCCCAAACAGGCAGAAACGGGTATCAAACTGGCTCAGCTGGATTCTAGTGGATCCAGAACAACTAGTGGCTTGATAGAAGTCCAGTAGAGCTCCTGGTTGCTGAGTCAGCACCAGTACTTATCAGTCACTTATCAATTTTATTAAAATTAGTATACCAGTGAAACCCTCTTGATGTCCCCTCCAGCTCTCTCTCCCCCTCAATCACCTGTTCCCTAGTCAGTACCATTCCTGCTCCTGCTCCCCCAGCTTTTGTTACGTGAACACTTCATTAATCAGACAATTTTTTGTAATAAAAATCTATATGTGGAACATGTTCATTGCCTTGTTTTAATTTGTTTGTGTGTTATAGCACCATTATAAGAATTACATATTTCAATAGAGATTTGAACCTGTTTAAATGCATATCTGATTTTAATTTGCTTGAGAATAAATTTGTTCTTTTTGTGAACTAATACATCTGCAATATTCCATATCACAAAACAATAAAAGGTTATTTCATGATCTAAATTGTGGACTTAACTTTTTTATTTCACTGATTAATTAAGATTGGAGTTACGCTTGCAGCCAGTGGGTATTTTTGCAAAGCCTGGCCAATCAGATGCATCAACTCCCTCAGCACCCCTACCACAGTTTGCTGTAACATCCACCTCTTCCTCCCATTCACAATTGCTGCAATTATCCCAATTTCTCACCCGCCCCGGCAATTGTAGCACTTCTCGTCTAGCTCCCAAATCCACTTGATCACAGCCATTTTGCAGCAGCACCCCTCTCCCCACCCCCAGAATGCAGAGCCTCCCCCCTATCAACTCCCACTTTGTGCTTTTAAAGCTCTTCTGGGTCAACAAGCTTTGAAAGACTCTGCTTCTTCAACACGGGCCTCTTGCACATCTCTCACTTTCTTCACCATTAGCTTCCACATCTCCAGCCTTGAAATTCTCTTGTTACAATTCTCACTTCTCCTGTGGAATTCATTACCACAGGTAAGTAGTTGATGCTAAAACATTGAATGTATTCAAGAGGTGGCTACATTTAGCACTTGGGGCTAATGGGATCAAAGGTTATGGAGAGAAAGAGGATTAGGCTATCCAGTTGAACTGTCAGCAATGATCATGACGAATGGTGGAGTAGGCTCAAAGAGCCAGATGGCCTTCTCCTGCTCTTCTACGTTTCTCCACCTCTCTCCTTTTTAACTAATGCTGGCCCCGATATCTCGTCCTTTGGATTGGTGTCAATTTTTGCCTGTTCATTTGCCTGTGAAGCTTTGCTATGTTACATACAGTACTTAAATGCAAGTTGCAGTTGCCAAAAACAATAGCCAGAGAAGATTTCACTTTCATAATACAAACGTTCCACTGAATTATACGCACTGTAGAGCTACCAGATGGCAGCACAGTTCCTGACATCACAAAATATCCGTAACTTACATCATGTTGCATTAAAGAGAAAAGTTCAACACCTGTGCCTCTTATAAAGATCAACACAAAAATGAATGATAGACTGCATCAACAGATAATGGGACATTACATACATGTTATATCCATTTCAGGCTATCTGATAGCCACCGGAGCATTACTGTTCCAGGATGCTTTGGCAAGAACACCAGATTAATCAAAAGTTACCACCATTCACTGTGCACAAAAAGCATTTAATTTGCTGCAAAATAAAGCAGTATTTATGTTATTAGTTATTTATTTCAAAAGAAATAAACAGGAAGTAAAAGGATTGCATGTGATTTTAAAACATCTGAAACTTCGTTTTAGTGCGGCCTTATAGTTATTTGGATATTCTGGTCCATATCTTCCATTTTTGTGAAACCAGGCTGCATTTTCAGAATGTGCAGGAATTTCATCCACCACATCAGTGCGAGCTCAGTCACAGACAATCTTTCAGCCTCCAGGTCATTTTAAATACCTCTGGTGAGATTCCTAGTCTCTGCCATGCACTTGACCAGCAGTGAAAATGAAGATTTGCTACATTGCCTCAGGGGCCTGCCACAACACACAGCACTGTCAGTGACCTTTGAGTTGCCAGAAAGACTGATACTTATTTTTAAATCAGAACTGTAGCCTGCAGCATTGTTTACTCAGGCAACCAATTGAACAAGCTTTCTGTATTTCAAAACCGCAATGATCCTGCTGCCATAGCAACACTGGACTTTAAGAATTAGTAGGTATCTAGCATTGGTATGGGTCAAATTAGGGAAGTACATTGGGTGACATACCTAAATGGAATTACATAGGGTATACAGCACAGAAACAGGCTATTTGGTTCAGCAGTTACATAGCTGAGTTTCTGCATCACTTGAGCTTTCTCACACCCTTCCTTATCTAACTCTTTCAGCATTACTCTTGACTTCCTTCTCCCTCATTTGCTTGTCTAGCCTCAGTAAGTTCCAAATTCTCACCACTTCTGGGCAAAGATGTTCCTTCCAAATTTACTGTTCCCCTTCTATAATATTGTGGCCAGAATTATAAGTCAGACACTTCAAAACAAGTTCAACATAATTTCTTCACTTTTCAATTCTATCCTTCTTGAAAGGAAACCTTGTGCATGATTTGCTTCTTTATTGATATCTTGCTCCTTTTGATGATCATACAATGGCTGTAACACAGGAGGCCATTTGACCCATCTCATTCACACAAGTTCCTGTAGCGTAAGGGTTTGGCACATTCAAATTTAATGTGTAACTGAGTGTAGGACCACCCACACAGTGACACAGGAAAGCACATGATCCAGACCCAAGGATCAACGTGGGGTTGAGCAGAAATCAGAAAAGGCCTCGGCATGATGTAGCAGCTCGGCTTTACCCTTTACTGTACACGTAAAGACTAACAATTAAACTACTGAAGACTATGAAGACTTTCTTCAGAGATGCTTCTGCAAACAATACCTTCCGAACAGCTCCCACAAGAGGAACTGACTGGTCCCCTGCCCATACTCCACAGCCTTACATTTTCTTTGTTCTTCAGGTGCTGATCCATTTCCTTTTTGGATCCCCAGTTGACTGTCTCCATCAATTTTCAGACAGTGTATTCCAGATCCTAAGCACTCACTGTATAAAATAGTTTTTCCCCCATGTCACCAATGGCACTTTTTTCAATCCCCTTAAATCTAATTCTGATTTCTTCTATCAATGGGAACAGTTTCTCCCTATTTACTGTCCAGATCCCTCATGATTTTGAACAATTGTAACTAATCTCTTCTTAATGTTGTCTCTAAGGAGGACAGTCTCAGCTTCTCTAATCTATCCATCTATCTGAAGCCCTTCACTCCTAAAACTGTTCTTATTTTTTTTGCACACACTCAAGTTTTCACATAGTTCCTTAAGTGTGGTGTCCAGAACTGGACACAATCAGCAGAATTTTACAGCTCACTCATCCTAAAACTGTAACATCCCACTCGAGGTCAACAGACCTTTCCATAGTTCTCCGCTCTTCGGCTCTGATTCCCATGGTGGGCTGGACAGTAAAATTCCAGCCAATATTTCAGTGGAGGCTGAACCAACATTTCAGACAGATTCCTCAAAATTTCCATACTTTTTGCACTTTATACCTCTGCTCTGTGTAGTTGTTCTCTCAGATCCCTTTGCTCCTCTGTGCCATTTGGGTTATTTTCCCAATAAGATGTGACCTTATTTTTCTTATCAAAATGTAATACCTTTGTAATGAAATTCAACAGCCAACTCTTCTAAAAGTTTCTGAAAATTTTGTTATTATGTACTGCAGTCATTGGCTAACACCCCAATTTGGTGTCATTCTTACATTTCGAAATTATGAAGGGAATTTACCTGCCCTGCCTCCCAGAGGAATCATGGCCGGGGGGGCGGACTATTCAATGGTCTGTTGACCTCAAACAGAATTTTCTGGTCTTAGGATAAGCGCAGCTGGAAAATCCCACCCTTAGTTTTTGATTCCAAAGTCCAAATCATCAATATGAATTGTAGCACAGATTGTTTAATGACCCCATTTTTCAACTCTACCATTCTGAATTGCTGCTCTTCACCCAAAGTGTCTTGCAGCCAGCCAATGGAATTCTGATATTGTGATATTTCAATATGCTTGTCTACAGTGAACATATTAACCATCATCCATGAATTCTAACTAGTTATTTTAATAATGTGAAAATAATGAGGAGATAACATTGCATACATCACTATACCATTTCTAGCCCCCAAATATAATCTAGAAACTGGCACTGAGAAATTGAGTCCTCTTTCTATTGCCTAAAGCTTTTGACTTATAAAGCAATTAATAGAACAATGCTACTAGCTGCTAATGAGAACTTGTGCCAAATTATGTTTGTCAAAGCGATGAGGACCCAAACTCCATGAGCTCCTTAGGAGTAATTTTAGCACCAAGTATCAATTTGAGACAACTGCAAAGTTAACATTTGAAAAACTCAAATCAATCTGGACCTCTTCCCACCTCAAATCCACCCAGTACTGGTTTTAACAGAGATGGTGGGGAGGGGGTTGGGAGTGGCGACCAAATCGCTGTCAGGAGGCAGATGAGTCAGTAAATGTTTTCAGAAAGCTGCGTACCTCAATTTTTACAATTTTTTTAGTCTTTACTCATCTTGATTGGATTGCCTGGGCCACAGAAAATCCTCCAGTTAAAAAAGCAAGTGAGAAGGATCAAATTTATAAGGTAAGTGCCATAACAGCAACAGTGGGAACCTGCAAGCAAAGGGGCATTCCCCCTCTCTCTCAATTGGCACAAGCTTCCAGATCTATAATCATTAACTCCTCCCCCTGGTTTCCACTTCCCAATTTCTTATGTGTCACCCTTAATCTCTCCCCTCATCACCAACTGTTCCCCATCACCAATTAGGGGCTCACTTTCTTCCTCCCTTCCTACTTGTTCCTTACCACATTCTTGCACTGCAGTTTTTCCTGCCTGCGAGGCAGTCAGTTCATCAATCAGTTCTTCAAGCAGACTCTGATTAGATATTAGATGCGAAATCTGCAAAAAAATCTGCTGAAATATGCCTCAGTTAGTATTTGCAAGGCAGCCAGGAAACTCGTATTTTTGGGGTTTCCAACAAATACTCATCCCCGACCTCCTGCCCACCATCTGGCTTCCTCTCCCATTTTCCCAGAAATTACCAGGCCATTGTGTTTTACTCCTGAATTATTTTTTATCCTCCCAAGGGACTTGAAACCATGGCCTCATTATTATATCTCAACATTTACTGTTTACTAGCAATAAATATTACAAGTCAGTTACAATATATAGGCAAATAAAAACACACTGGGGAATATCTGAGCCAAGGCAAGGTCACTTAAATTATAACGATGCAAATAAATTCAATCCCCAGACTGAACACAGCCCATTATACAGATAGTCCTCCTTGTTAAATTTCCAGCAGCTATTATTTAAACTAATTGTTTCAGTTAAAAGCAGAAGTAAGATGATGAAATACAGTGCATAGACTCAGCAGGTTTAAAGGAGAAACAGGGTGAATTAATATGCATTCGCTTTTGGGTCGCTCACAAATAAGACTAGTACGTACTTGAAATAAAGTTTCTTTATTACTTCAGCATGTGACATGAAGACAATTGTCCTTCTTGAGTTGGGTTGAGCTGCCTTGAAGCCTATAATGTTGAATATTTTTCTTCATTTTCTTCCTCCTTCTTTGGTGGGCATTGGTTCTTTGTTTGGAGGTTCCAGGTACAGTTTTTGCCAACACTACTAATTCTTTCAAGAGACCGTGTTCTCAAAGCGTGTGAGCCTCATTACAAAGCAGCAACACAAGTACAGTTGCAGAAGCCATTTCTATCCTGATTTGCATACATATGCTCTTCCAGCAATGATTGCTGGACACTTACGGAGCAAGGGAAGTCTATGATTTATTTTCCACTCCCGAATCTAATATAGCTAAGAAAAATACTGCAACATCTCTAAAACTGCATTGCCGAAGAAGGTTTACTCAGCACACATCCTAAATTAAACTTGCAACTCACTGGGTCTATATAACTCAGCTACTTATTGGATAGATTTGCTGAACCATCATGGGAGCTGGGTATTAAGTAGACAATTCATCATTCGTTATAATAGATGATTGGTCATTCTGCATTGGGACTGCTTACTTGTCTGTTGCCTAAATTGTTTACAAACTCCAAAAAATATGAAGAAAATATCAAATAAACATGAATCTTTTTTTTTTAAATGCTCAGGAGACTTTGTATGATGATAGTTAATAAAGATGGTACATCAGTACATCAATAAACAATTTCCCCTTTCCAGAAAGCATGCCAATTAACTCCTTGAACTACTATTCTTTGATGAGGTTAGCCACGCAAACAACTTTAATAGAATATTAAAAATACAAAAGAAATAACTATAACCATGAAATTAGAGAATGGTACAAAACTGAAAGGCATCACTTAGCCCACTGTGGCTGTGCTGACTCTTCGAAAGGGCTACTCAAATAGTCTCATGTCCTACTCGTCTATCAGAGCCCTATAATTTTCTTTTTCCTTTCAAATACTTATTCAATTCCTTTAGAAAATTATTGAAATTGCCTCTCTTACCATTTCAAACATGACACTTCAGATCGCAACAAGTTGCCCAGTTAAAAAAGAGCTCAGGTTGCTTCTGATTCTTTTGTCAATTACCTCAAATCTACATCCTCTGGTTATTGATCCTCCTACCACAGAAAACAGTTCCTCTTTACTTACTCTATCAACACACGTCAGGATTTCGCACACCTATCAAAGCTTTCCTTAACCACTGCTCCAAGGAGAGCAACCCTACTTGCTACTGTCTCACCAAGTAACTGAAGCCCTGAAGCCCCAGTAATCTCTCTGGAAAACCTGTTCAGCACTCCCTCTAAAATGTTATCTAAAACTGGGCCGGATCTCCAGCTGGGCCTTAACCAGCATTTTGTTAGGACTTAGCATGACTTCAACGTTCTCTGATGTTCTTTATCAAATAAAAAGTCTCACAACACCAGGTTAAAGTCCAAAAGGTTCATTTGGTAGCACAAGCCACTAACTTTCGGAACACTGCCCCTTCATCAAGTGAGTGGGATTTCAGTTCACAAACAGGGCACATAAAGACACAAACTCAATTTACCAAATAATGGTTGGAATGCAAGTCTTTACAAGTAATCAAGTCTTAAAGGTACAGACAATGAGAGTGGAGAGAGGGTTCAGAACAGGTTAAAGAGATGCGTATTATCTCCAGCCAGTACAGTTAGTGAGGTTTTGCAAGCCCAGGCAAGTCATGGGGGTTACAAATAGTGTGACATGAACCCAAGACCCTGGTTGAGGCCGTCCTCATGCATGAGGAGCTTGGCTATCGGTCTCTGCTCAGTGACTGTGCACTGTGGTATGTCGTGAAGGCCGCCTTGGAGCACACTTACCCAAAGATCAGAGGTTGAACGCTCATGACCGCTGAAGTGTTCCCCAAGAGGAAGAGAACACTCTTTCCTGGTGATTATTGAGCGGTGTTTATTCATCCATTGTCGTAGTGTTTGCATGGTCTTCCCAGTGTACCATGCCTCGGGACATCCTTCCCTGCAGCATATCAGGTTGACAACATTGGCTGAGCTGCAAGTGTATGTACCGTGTACCTAGTGAATGGTGTTCTCACGTGAGATGATGGCATCCGTGTCGATGATCCGGCATGTCTTGCAGAGATTGCTGTGGCAGGGTTGCATGGTGTTGTGGTCACTGTTCTCCTAAAGGCTGGGTAGTTTGCTGCGGACAATGGTGTGTTTCAGGTTGTGCGATTGTTTGAAGGCAAAACGTGGGGGTGTGGGGATGGCCTTGGCGAGATGTTCGTCTTTATCAATGACCAATGACTCCTTTATCAAGCCAATGCTCTTCAAACAGCATTATAAGAAACATTTAGCTGCTGCATCCAGCTACTTCCACCTCCCTTTACCTATTGGTTTTCCTGGGCAGTGGGAAACCTGGCCATCCATCATTAAATTCAAATTGCTACCACCAAAGTACACATTTTTCACCCAAACTGGTAACATGCAGGCAAACATGAATTTTCAAAGATTGCAATTCTATAGTGAAAAATGGTGTGATCGTGTATTTGAATGCAGTAACTTAGTGCACATTTGCCAGGTGGTTTATAACATCTTCTGTACCTGAACTTTCTTTTCAACAATCCCGAATTTCCACCACTTTATTATTTTGAAATTACAATTCTCAGGACATTGGGGAAATAAACACTGTCCTTCAAAGATTTTCTAAACCTAGTTAAAATATCAAGTCATGTTTACACAACAGGGTTAATCTTATTCATTCTTGATAGGTTTCAGGGCAATATCGTGGAGTTAAAAGTTTTTCGTAATTGGCAGAAGGGTTAAATCCCAGAGAGAATACTGTAGGCAAGTTATGATGAGTAACAGCAAGTTTGAACTTAGAAAGACAGACTGTGGAGGAGGGAGCAAAGTTGAAGTCCAGCTCTAATAATATGAATTTAATTCTTAATCTGTATTGGAGGAAACATTCATAATAGCTGATTATAACAAATTGTCACCCCCAAGCCTAATTCCCTGTCTATTAATTTGTACAAAAGAAAGACTTACATTTATATTGCACCTGTCACAACCACTGGACAGCCCAAGGCATGTTATAACCAACAAAGTATATGTTCTGAAGTGCAGTTACTGATGGAGGAAAAGCAGCAGCTAATTGTGCACAATAAATTCCTACAACAGCAATGCTATAATGACCCAATAATCAGTTTCTTTGTGATGTTGATTGCGAATAAACATTCATTAGGTCACTTTTGTTAAATTCACCTGCAAGTTTTTGAAATAATGCCCTAAAACATTTTACCTCTATCTTGGAGGGCAGGCAGAGTCTTGGTGTGATGTCCCCCTCCCCCAGCATCTCCTCCACAGAATCAACCGCCGTCCCCAGCACCACCCCCACAGAGACCCCAAAACCTCCAATACAGTACCCCTCCCCCAGAACTACCACCACTAATCCCCTGGCACCTCCTCCATACAAGCCACTCCTTCCCCCACCCCCACCATGGAGTATTCCTCCAGGCACTATTTCTGACAAACCAGCTGGGCATGACCCTTTCTCCCCTGGGGGTTATATTCACCAGTGCGTTTCCAGTGGATTCAGCTCAGCAGGTGCATGTTGTTGGAGACTCGCCATGATTCACATCAGGGTAAGGGTTTGCAGATATTAGTTGACAATATAATGTAGGGTGGACTATCAGGCATAACGTCCTGATATGCATATTTAAATGGATGCAATGGGGCTCCCAACTTTTAAAGTTGGGATTCCCTTTACATCATTGATGGAGAATAGCGACAATTAATCAGGAAAATCCTGCCAGTGTAAAAGCCGTTTAATAATAATAAGATATTAGTATATGTGGGAGCAGAAGTAGGCCATCTAGCCCTTCAAGCCTGCCCCGCCATTCAGTAAGATCATGGCTGATCTGTCGTGGCTCAGTTCCACTTTCCCGCCCTCTCCCCATAACCCTTGATCCCCTCACTTATCAAAAACCCATCAACCCGCGTCTTAAAAATATTTAGCGAGGCAGCCTCCACCACTTCAACGGGCAGAGAATTCCAGAGATTCACCACCCTTTGAGTGAAGAAGTTCCTCCTCAACTCCGTTCTAAACCGCCCCCCCTTTATCTTGAGGCTGTGCCCCCTAATCCTACTGTCCTTTCTGAGCGGGAGGAGTCTCTCCACCTCTATCCTATCCATCCCATTCATCATCTTATACGTCTCAATGAGATCTCCCCTCATTCTTCTAAACTCTAACGAGTACAAGCCTAGTTTATTCAGCCTCTCCTCATAGCTCAACCCCCTCAACTCCGGTATCAGCCTAGTAAACCTCCTCTGCACTCCCTCCAAGGACAAAATACCCTTGCGTAAGTGCGGCGACCAAAACTGCACACAGTACTCCAGCTGCGGCCTCACCAATGCCCTATACAGCTGCAGTAAGACCTCCCTACTTTTATATTCAATCCCCCTTGCTATGAAGGCCAGCATCCCATTCGCCTTCCTGACCACCTGCTGCACCTGCAGGCTGGGTTTTTGCGACTCATGCACAAGAACCCCGAGGTCCCTCTGCACCGTCGCCTGCTGCAGTTTTTCGCCACGTAAGTAATAGTCCTTTCTACCATTATTCCTACCAAAGTGGACCACCTCGCACTTGCCAACATTAAATTCCATTTGCCATTTCCTGGCCCATTCGCCCAGCCTATCTAGATCCTTCTGCAGACTCTCCACACCCTCCGCGCAATTTGCCGTTCCACCAATCTTGGTGTCATCAGCCGTTTGGGGTGCCCTCTCAATATTCTGCCCCCTCTACCATTGCCACTCTCCAGAGATAGATGATTCCCCCAGCACCTCCTCAGTACTATGCTGGAGTGCCAGCCTGGATTGCTGAGCTCCATCTACAACCTGCTAACTGAGAGGCCAGAGTGCTACAAACGGAGTCAGAATTGACACAAAGTAGCTGATACTGAATAGAAATCAGGTCCATCATTTTGCTAAGTGGTTTTCAGTTAGGTCAGGTTAGAATACATACATATTGGTAGCTTCTGTCCGTGGAATCCTCTATCAAAAAATAACAAATTGATGCATGACCTTCAAGTTTGATTTCATGATGCTAATCATTTGAGGTTTAGCCAGCAGACTCACACCAATTTCCCAGGTAACCTACATATCAGGACAAGGTACCACCATGTAGAACCTGTACGAGCACAACCCGCTTGCAATCCAAAATATCAATATATTTATTCAAAGATCCTGTACTTACTGTACAACACCAGTTATATAAAAATATCAATGTTCAACACAGTCTTCCTCCAGTAAATCTTTCAGCTAATTGTCCCACAATGACTGCTCAGTCAATTAAATCAGGATTGTACAATGCTAACCAATTTGTCACTGTCTGTTCTAGCTCCCAGATTTTATGTTCATACAGTTAGTTCTGCCATTGACACTGAGATTGCTTTTAACCATTGAAGGGTTTGCATTTTTCTTTCCTAGAGAAAAGTACACTCTAGTGAAGAATTTTACTGCACTATAGATAACTCTCTTGATATAGCTGGCAACAGTGGCATAATGTACGATAAACTTAAACATTCTTCTGAGCTAAACTACCAAGCTGTTGATTTTGCATACGTATGAAGCAAGAATATGCAATGTTATAAAGAATAATGTGCTTGCAGCCTACAAAAACCTAAGTTAACAATGAGCATTTATTTTTGAAAGCCTCCAAACTAATTCTGATCGCATGTAGTTCATGCTTTCACATACAAATTTAATGAATTTCTATACTGATTACAAAATTTTAAGGCCAAGAATTTAAACCTTCCCAAACCCAACAAAAACAATGGGTACTAGGAATTAAAATTTGAAAATTCCAGCACTCAGTTCCAACTCACCTAGGTGACCTTTCTGCTGCCCACCTCTAACCTGTCTGACATTTTGCAGGACACAGTAAAAGCAGAGTGGCCTGCTGAGCTTTCGGCTCCATCTGCCTCTGCCAATATTTTGTCCACAGCATAGTGGAGGCTCCAAGCCAGGTAGGAAACCTGGCATCTTTAACTGTGCAGGGTGGTGTTGGATAGCAGATGGGGAACTTTCTTTGAGCTGTTCTTGTGCCCATCACTGGCACCATCCCCAAGGCCATCACCCTTTCCTCTAAAAACCCAGACCTCCAAGTACCTCACCCCATCACTGCCACTGTCCCCAACACACCTATCAGTAAGACATTTGGCAGGACTCCCAAGATGCCCAATTCCAGATTTACATGGCGTCTACAACATGGTGGGACTTCTTGCAGTCTTAGCACTGGACATTGTTCCCAGCTGGTACTGTTGCGTCTGTAATACTGCTGGCTAAACAACTGTCTACACAGTAAGAGGTCTCCACTCACCTGATGAAGGGGTAAACCCCAAAAGCTTGTGGGTTTACTATCAAATAAACTGGTTGGACTTTAACCTGGTGTTGTGAGACTTCTTACTGTGTTTACCCCAGTCCATCGCCGGCATCTCCACATCATTATACAATTGTCAGCAGCTCTTTAAACAAGCTCCCTCCCAAGAGGTCTCGCCTTAAAGCAACCAAAACTGTTTTCAGCGTTAAATTGCTGCAGAGCAGTCATTGAGATCATGGGCAAGCTCCCCTCAGCCATGATCTTATTGAATGGCAGAGCAGGCTCAAGAGGCCAGATGGCCTACTCCTGCTCCTGGTTCTTATGTTCTTTTAGTTGGGTGGGCAGGGACCACAGCACCCCCTAAAATCCAGCTCATGTTTCTTGTCACTATAATTTTTATGACGGTGATTTGTGTCACCTGTGAGGACACTGCAAAAGGCAGCTTTGGCCTACTTAATACTTAGAATTCATTCATTTGGCACCAATACATCAATATTAATGTGGGGAAGTTTCTCTGGAGAAAAAAAACATACAGGGCTGGATTTTACATTTCTTGGTGGGCTAAGGGAATTGGAATGGAAACCGAGTGTTCCATCCACTACCAGCTGGGCTCATCCAATTAAGAATTGGATGTCCAGTTCGTGCCTCTGATGGACAGGATACCAATTGGTGAAGCAAAGGGGAGCTCCAATTGGTGCTGCAGCAAAGAGGTAAACTGGAAGTTAACCACTGCTAGAATTGAAAAGGCCCCTGCCCTCAGAGTCAGTCTTTATTTTTTAATTGTACAGTCAAAGATAAAAGTTGTCATAAATAACACTCAGTTGCTGCCACCTTCTCAGGCAGATTCTGCTGATACATGCAGCCATGGTTCCATTGGCAGGCCTTCTCTTTCGCCCATGTGCCACCTTGTCACAGCTGTTGTCACACACTCAAACTTTTTCAGGTCTGAGATTCAAAAAAATGGAGCAGGCAACAAAATGTTGGGGATGATTGGATTGTTAACAAGTTAACTTTGAAATGACTTGTGGACTGAGAATTTCCATGCTGACTCACCCTCTGTAATTTGGGAGACGATGCCTTATTGAAACAGAATGTCATCACGCTCTATTTTGTATTTGTGCAGGGGGAGGGGTGTGGATGGGGGCAGGAGGTACGCACCCCATTTTGGATGTAAAACCCAATCCACAGTTCTTGGAACCTGGGTTGAATTTCAGTGTCACATTGTGGAAGATTAAATACAGAGATGATTATATTAGATTGTTTGTTAATCGTTCTTCAATTCTAGTAAGTATTCAATTTACCCTTTTCTTTGGACAGATGCTGATTGATCTACTGTGCATCTCTAGCATTGTCTATTATTATTAAAGATACCCCTTGCTCCATTGTTTTCCTATTCTCAGTTCACACATTAATAAGGCGAACATTCCTGCCCTCTTCTGGAAGCTTTGTGGTCCCATAACGAAAGACTACATATAAGGTTAACACTATTTCCAGTGGCTTGTGATAAGGGGCCTGCGAGCTTGCAGAAGCTTTTCAGATCTTATCTTCATTTATTTTCTGGCTGAACAAACATCATATACAGATAACTGCCAGTTCTGGAGATTTTGTGTTCTACAAGAGATAAAGCTCACTGCAACAGCAAACCTCTTGACACTATCATTGGTGCCTATGTTACTGTGACCAAAAAAGAACCCTGAACCAAAATTTCTGTCTGCCAAAAAAATCAGGAAGATATCTCTTTCTCACCTGTGACTATGGATGAGTGCATTGAAGGCCAAGCCATCGGACCAGCTGGAGGTGAAATTGACGACATTGATCGGCTTGTAGTTATGGATGGACTGGCGGACCCAGCTCAGAAGAATCTTCTCACTATTGGTCTGCTGCAGGTTGGCCATGATGCCCTTCATAACATCTTTTACCTTAAAAGAATGCAAACAAATTAGCAGCACCAAAAAAGCAGTGATATGAATCTGATAGCATCTCCCCAGACCAGTAACACAAACATCAAATAATGTATTTTCTCTCCCTTTTGTAAAGCATTATGCGATGTTCAAACAAGAAAATAAATGATTTGGGGTTGGCATTTCCCACCCTCACCCCTTTATATCCCATTTTATCCACTCTCCCCACAATCTTTCAGCTGAAAGACCTGTTGTACAGGTTTCTGTTGGTGATCATGGGTGCTACTTCTGTGGGTGATCACAACTGCTATCTTCTGCCATCTGTCACAAAACGTTCTTTATGGGGAAACAGATCCTCACTGATGAATTTTCATTTTCAACAAATAAAAAAACCGCTGATCACATTAATTGAATTTCACTTGGCAGTAAGCAGTGGTCTAGTTACTGAGTGGGCATTTCCCTGACATCGAATCATAGACCAATATAGCACAAGAAACCATTTGGCTCACTGTGCTTTTTGGTGGGGCCTTCCAATTAATCCCATTTCCCTGCTCTTTACCCAAAGACCTGTAAGATACTTCCCTTCAAACATTTATCCAATTATCTTCCCACTGAATCTGCTTCCACCACCTTCCCTGTCAGTGCATTCCAGATCATGACAATTCACTGTGTAAAAGGATTCTCCATGTCACCCTGGAATATTAAATCTGGTTATCACTCCTGCCACAGGAAAAGGTGCCTCCTATTTGTGTTATCAAAATAATTTTTGATTTTGGACACTTCTCTCAAATCCTCTCTTTTGCATTGAGAAGAAACCCTGTCCTTCCATATTGTAGCCAAACAGGCCATCTAAAATGGCATTTTGTTAAGCACTCTGGGACAATTGGGCAAGAAACTAAACTGACAGGCTGCAGTTTAAATTCAGACAAACAGGCTGCAACCCTGATGAGTGAATACACAGGATATGGGCCATCTCCAGGAAGAAAGAGACTTTCTGCTCACACTGGGTTGTGTGCCAGGCATAGGGGCACCGTGAATCCTTATTTAGGAGGAAGGTATGTGCCTCCAACACCTACAGACATGGCCACTGGGGACACACCCAGAGATCAGCGTTGTAGCACCTGATTGGACTCTTATCGATCAGGGTGATCAAGTCCTGATCGATTATTGGCAATGGCCAAAAAGGGACATGAAACCAAACGGGGTATAAACGGTGCTGCACAACCAGGAATCTCTCTTTATCTCTGACCACACGAACGAGCTGCAACAATGGTGAACATTGCCAGCAAGAGGAGAGCCACCACACCCGAGAAGGAAGGAAGACCACAGCCAGAATGCCAGACCAGACCAAAGGACCAAACTACACAGACAACTACCAAGACCAGCACACAGATAAAGGCCAATATCTGTTTGGGTACTTGTCAGTCACGCAAAGTTAAATCAAGGTCTTGTATTGTACTTGAATTCTAGTATTTTCTGTAAGATAACTTATTGTTGGTCGGGTGGGTGATTATTGATTGTGTGGGTTTAAATAAATATTGTTTGTACTAATAAGACGTCTACTCAAAGTTATTTATCCACCGTATAAGAGTTAAAACAGACTGATTTTTACAACAATATAATTCTAGTTTGCCATCTCTGATACCATTCTGTTAAAACTCTGCACCCCCTTTAAGGCCTTTACATCCTCAGTGTGGTATCCAGTACACAATATAGTAGCTGAACCCTAACTAGTATTTTATAAAGATTGTTAACTATACATCAAGAAACGTGATCCTTATAAAAAATCTGAGAAATATTACTGTTTAATTCTCTTCTGTCTCATTAACAACCATTCACCACTGCTCATCACTTTCTGCCCATTAGCCAATTTTGAATCCATGCTATCAATGTCCCTTTAATTCTACAGATTGTAATTTTGCCAGCAAGTTTGGTGTGGTACTTTGTCAAACACCTTCTGAAAGTCTATTTATACAATATCAACCTTTTCCATCAATTAATCAAAGAATTTGATCAAATTAGCTAAACACAATTTGGCTTTGCAAATCCACACATACCCTAATTTATTACCCCATATTATTCAAATGACAATTAATATTATCCAGGATTATTGTCTCAAAGTTTCCCGACCACAGACATAAACTGACCAGCCTATTTATCTCTTGTCTCTTTTCTGTTAACACGGGGTGAACTTATTATCGTAATACCTGTTCATATAAAGTTTCTTTTCGTGATGACAGGAAATATCAAAACATTTTCAGTGCTTTTGAAGTGTCGTCACTATTGCATGATCAGAACCACAACAATCAATTTGCATGCTGTGACAATGACCAGATAATCTGTTTTCTGCTGTTGAGATGCAAAAAATAGTCAGAACATTGGGAATAACATTGGGTAGCACAGTAGTTAGCACTGCTGCCTCTCCGGTCCATGGGCCTGAGTTTGCTTCCTGGCTTGGGTCACTGTTTGTGTGGTGCCTGTATGTTCTCCCCATGTCCGCATGGGTTTCCTCCGGGTGCTCTGGTTTCCTCCCAAAGTCTAAAAAACATGCTGGTTAGGTCCATGCTAAATTCTCCCTCAGTGCATTCGAACAGACACCAGAGTGTGGTGACCAGGCAATTTTCACAGTAACTTCAATTAGTATTAATGCTAACCTACTTATGATTAGTAAATACACTTTAAAACTTTAACACCTCTCTTCTTCAAACTACTGCCATGGGATCTTTTGCAACTACCTGAGAGGGTAGATGGGGCCTTAATTTGCTGTTACATCTTAAGACAGCAGGTGGAATTTTATGCCCTCGCTCAACCTGAGACCATAAAATCCCATCTGAGATCAATGGACCTTCCAATTGTCTGTCCCTTACCAGCTCTGATTCATGTGGCAGGCAGAGTGGTAGAATTCCAGTGAGCATCTCCAATAGTAATTAGCACTTCACTGAAGTGTCAGCCTTAAATGTTTGTGTTTGGGCCTAGGAGTAGACTTGAACCCACAACATTGAACATGGAGGCAACAATTGCTACCAACTGAGCCAGGAGTGATGCCATATGCAAATATCTTACCCATTCATCCTTCTTATACTCTCACTTTGCCCCTCTTATTCTGTTTTCAAGATCTCTTCCTTAATACCTATGTATTAAGGTTTGGTTCCTCACTGTGTTATTAACTTTATGATTGTCATAAACCTCCATTACGTGCATCTTTAATAGTCCAGGGAACTTTAGCTATGGCTCCCCTCCTTTCTTGCTCATGAGAACATAAGCTGCTTTCTATCTGAACCACCCATTCTTTAAAGGCCTCCCATTCTTCAACTACTCTTTTGAATGCTAATTTTGATTTCAATTCACATAAACCAGATTCTTTTTTTATTCACTGTAATTAACTCACCTCTAGTTCAGTATTTGTTTTCCCCAGCATTGTCAATAACCTGAGGATAGAATGATTACTGTTCCTCAAGAATAGTCAGATTCAAACATACTTCACTTTTAGTTTAATTCAATCGTGGACGTCTCTGGGTGGCCAGCATTTACTGCCCATCCCTAGTTGCCCTTGAGAAGGTGGTGGTGAGCTGCCTTCTTGAATCGCTGCAGTTTACGTGCAATGGGTTGACCCACAATGACGTCTGGGAGGGAATTCCAGGATTTTGACCCAGTGACTGCAAAGGAACAGTGATATATTTCCAAGTCAGGATGGTGAGTGGCTCGAGGGGAACTTGCAGGTGGTGTTCCCATTTATCTGCTGCCCTTAACCTTCTATATGGAAATGGTCATGGTTTTGGAAGATGCTGTCTGAGGATCTTTGCTGAATTTGGTGCAGTGTATCTTGTAGATAGTACACATAGTTGATGGAAGGTGTGGATGTTTATGGACGTGCTGCTTTGTCTTGGATGGTGTCAAGCTTCTTGAATGTTGTTGAAGTTCCATTCGTCCAGACAAGTTGGGAGTTTTCCATCGCAGTCCTGACTTGTGCCTTGTAGACAGTGGACATGCTTTGAGAAGTTGGGAGGGGTATTACTCACTGTAGTATTTTTAGCCCCTGACCTGCTCCTGTAGCCACTGTGTTTGTGAGGAGTCCAGTTGAGATTCTGATTAAATGATAACCCCAAGGATATTAATAGTGGGGGATTCAGTGATGGCAACACCATTGTGTGTCAAGGGGCAATGGTTAGAGTGTCTCATATTAGTGATGATCATTGCCTGGCATTTGTGTGGTGCAAATGTTACTTGCCCAACCTCATGCTCCAGGCAAGATCCATTCATTTGGCTGGAACTAACTGATCATTGAAGTTCTCTTGCACATATTTCTGAAATTCCTCCCCTGCTTTGCCCTTTACACTGCCATTATCCCAGTTTATATTCAAATAATTGAAACACCTATAATCATTACAAGGTAGTTCTTATACCTTTCTGAAACATGCCTGCAATTTTGCTCCTCTCTATCCATCTGATTATTTAGTGACCTGTAATATAGTAATATAACAGCATGACAGCTCCTTCACTGCTCCTCAATTCTAACCTCAATTCCCTCAACTATCTCATCTCTCTCTTCACTGTGGCAAGAGTTGCTTGATCTCTGCTGCTATTACTTTCCTTTGTTCTTTCCCCATCTTTCCTGAATACATTGTCGCTAAAAATATTCAGTCCTGAATCATTCTCTTCATCAAGTCCAATCTGTGCTACTGACACCAAGTTTGTTATATATATATGGTGATTTGTGTTTTCAGCTTAGCAGCTTTATTTACCACACTCCATGTATTTCTAAACCCATGTCTCTCTAAGCCCATCTTGGACTGCTTAGCATATGGAACCCCCGTCCCCTCCTCTGGCTGATCTCTATTTATAAATTACTCTTTAGTGCAATCTGTATTTGCCAGTCCTCTGTACCTGATTACTCCACACAAATGTTTCAGCCTCATGTCAAATTAGTTAAGTATTGGTTAACTTTCTGTTGAAGGCATTGGTCCTTGCTCCCTGGTGATGTACTCTATCCAACTGGAACAGGTTCCTCCTTCCCAGAAATGATTCCAATTCCCCATGAGTCTGATGATCATCCTTCTGCACCATTTCTTCAGCTATGCTTTAATTTGTTTTATCCTAATATAGTCATTTGCCATAGAAGATGTTGCCACAGCTGGTAAGTTAATTTGGCTTCTAACATTCTGTATAATGGAAACATAGCTTTCAACTTCACTTGAATGCCCAGACTGGTTCAGTACAGCTAAAACAGTACTCCTTTTCCAGAAAAAGCCATTGAAGGAAGCTTATTCTTAACACTAAGATAATATAATTGCAAATGTAAATGCAAAACAAAGCTCATTGCCTACAGTATTGCTGCCAATCAACTGACAGAAAGTGTGGGAAATGATTTAGAGCACCTCATCACTGTTTCCATCTCACTCAGACTGGAAAATTATCTATTAGATATGTTCTGATTCAAATGCCACAGAGCTCAATATCTTGCAAAATATATCTTGCAAAACACACTGTGGAGGAGACAAATAAAAATCATTAATGGTGCTTGAAAAATGGAACCAATACTGCACTCTTTCCTCAGTAATATCAAATGTAGTGATTTGATCACTGCTTTGAAATAATGAGAAAATTAAATGAGAATTGATTGTGTTCTGAAATGAAATAGAAATCAATAATCAGAATCTGTATTTTTTGAAAGATTTTGTCATTCATTTTTGTTTCAAATATCTGACAATCAGCACGCTGCCTGCAGGTGATGACAGCAGAAAAATCGAAGTGCCAATAAAGTAATTCAGATTTGATTAAAATGGAATTTGTTTTAAATGCCTCAATGATCTGATCATCTCCTCTCCTGCACAGACTGACTTGTGCTGGCACAGTTTCTAATGGCACTCACACCTTTCAATCAGAACATAGGAACAGGAGTACGTCATTCAGCCCCTCAAGCTTGGTCTGCCATTTATGGTTGACCCGCGCATCAATCTAATTTACCTCCCTTTGCTGCACAGCTTCTGATACCCGTACCTGACAAAAATCTGGCAATCAGAACAGAAAACACTGGAAATGCTAAGCAAGATCTGGCAGCATCTGTGGAGATTGAAAAAGTGTTTTCAGGTCACTGACCTTTCATCAGATGAGGTCAGATGAAAGGTCACTGGCCTGAAACACTGACACTGTTTCTCTACGCAGATGCTTCCAGACCTGTTAAGCAGTTCCAGCATTTTCTGTTCTTATTTTAGATTTCCAGCATCTGTGGTATTCTGCTTGTGTAAGGATTGACCAACTTAGCATGAAACCATCCACTGACCTAACATCTGCAGGTTTTGGGGAGGAGATTTCAACTATCTTTTGAGTGAAAACTGCTTTCCTGATTTCACTCCTAAATGGCTAGTTTTAATTTGATTATTATGCCCCCTTGTTCAGGAATCTCCAACTAGAGGAAATAGTGCATCTACACCTACACTGTTGAATCCCTTTATCATTTTAAACATCAGAATTAGATCACCTTTGAACATTCTAAATTCAAGGAAATACAAATGGAGATTATCCAAACTGTCCTCATAATTTAGTCCATTAAACACCAGTATCATTCCGTGCTGTTTTCCCTCTGAGGTCAGTAATTCCTTCCTAATGTGTGCTGCCCAAAACTGAATGCAGTCTTCCAGATGAGATCCAGTAGAGGCGGCAGAGAAGGATTCTGGGAGAAGTTGACTCAATCATCTTGACTATACTGTGGGTAGCTGAAGAAGCCCTCCAGTGACAAATAGGAAAAAGATCATCCAGTAGAGCAGCATGGTGGCAAAGCAGTTAGCAGTGCTGAGGACACAGCTAGAGACCCAGGTTCAATTCCGACCTTGGGTGACTGTGTGGAGTTTGCACATTTTCCCTGTGTCTGCATGGGTTTCCTCTGGGCACTCCGATTTCCTCCCGCAGTCCAGTTAGCAGAGTAAATATGTGGGTTAGGACCTGAGTGGCATTATTGTCGGTGCAATGGCCTCCTTCTGCACTAAAGGGATTCTATGATTTTTCTATGATTCTATGAGGACTGTGCAACTGAAGCATCTTGTCCTTACCTTTGTACTCTTACGTTTTTCAGGTAAAGACCAACAGCCTTTTCAGTAACTTGTGCTTGTGCACTAAATTTTAGTGATTTCTGTAATTGGACACTCAAATCTTTTCACTCGTTCGGAGTTCCCATTCTCACTATTAAAACTCGTCTTTCTTAGACACAATGTGGATGAATTTGCATATCTCCATCTTGAACTCCATATGCCACCATTTATGGAGAAGTGGTGATGTAATGGTATTGTCACTGGACTACAGACCCAGGGTAAAGCTCTGGAGACCCAGGATCAAATCCCACCTGCATATCATGAAATTTGAATTCAATAGAAATCTGGAATTAAAAGTCTAATGATAACTATGAAACCATTGTCGGTTGTCATAAAAACCCATCTGGTTCACTGATAATCTTTAGGAAAGAAATCTCCCATCCTTACCTGGTGTGGCTGACATGTGACTCTAAATTCACAGCAATGTGGTTGACTCTTAACGGGCCTCTCAAAGGCCATTAGGGATGGACAATAAATGCTGGCCTAGGGAAACCCATGTCCAATGAATTAAAAAACAATCTGGTGGCTTAGTCTGCCCGTATGTAACTTTCTATCCAAAAAATATACTGCATTTCAGGTAGTTCATGCTCAAGCCTGGGTGGTAAAGCCACCACTGTATAGTTGGCATATTTTTAAAAAATAGACGGTCATAAGTTTGAATACAGTTCTAAGCAGGAGATCTACACTGTTTGTAGTGAGTAATCCCATTGGGGATGGCCTCTCGGTTAACTCTTCCCTTCTCCTAATGTGGTGTAATTGAAGTTAAATATTCTGTTCCTATTGCTGCCCACAAGGCTATCTGCAAGCTTAATGATGAATAAGGATCAAACCCAAAACCTTTCTGGTACCAACAAAATCATGTTTTTCACTGCGTGTGATCAGACATTCTCATAAAGGTTGCAAAAAACATTTTGATCTCTGCTGTATGATTTGAATTATTACTGTCCACAGAATAAATTTCACATATTGTTTACCTCATCTGTCAGCTGAAGTATGAGGATAGCCACATGGTGCATGAGTTAAGAGATACCCTTCACATCTTTGAAACTGCTCCAGCTAAAGGACTGAATTTCCCTGGCTCACTGGTGGCAAACTTGAAACATGGAAACCATAAAAATAGGGGATGATCACCTCAGGATAGTTGCCAGATACATTCCTGCCACCACTGGACTTCCCGAAGGGACAGCTGGGAAGTGGATTGATGGCCCACCCTACACACAAGGAGGGCAGCCAAATAACATTGCTAATGGCCAAATTAGGGCCAATTATTGCAGCCTTGCTGGCACTTAACTGATGGTGGATAAACCCTCACTGTGGCAGACCTAGGAGTGGTGTGGCCTTTTCTTCCTGTGGTTTCATGCCTTAAAGGGGTCACAGACAAGAACAGCTGCACTCAATAAAAAAAAACAGCTGGAGGGTTCTACCTCTGCTCCAAGGAGCCTTCTGGTTTCACCTTTCAGAGTCTGTTCTTTAAATGTATGACTCCAAAGGCATTTCCACGTCAAGGCACTCTTGCAAACCATTACCTGCTTTCACAGTGCCCACTTTTTCCCATGGGACTCCCGTGTTCTAGAGCTACTGGCCTTTTGATTAGGCTGGCAGCATCACCGGGAGTTGTGGAAATAGCCAATTAGGAGGTCATTTCCTGGAAGAATGAGATGCAGGTCTCGCTGCAGATGAGTTAGGTCTCAGGACTCCCATTTATATCCGATATTAGGGCAGCAGAGGGACACAATTAGCACTCCTGCCTCACAATGCCAGGTTTGATTTGGGTGACCATTCTCACATGTCTGCATGGGTTTCCTCCGATTGCTGTAGTTTCCTCCCATGGTCTAAAGATGTGCAAGTTAGGTGGATTAGCCATGGTAAATGCATGGAGGTTACGGGGTAGGGCAGAGGGGAGAGCCTGGGTGGAATGCTCTTTAGGAGAATTAATGCAGACTTGAATGGGCCAAATAGCCTCTTTCTGCACTACATGGATTCTATGGTTAGATTTCTGAATCCCATGGGAAAAATCAATACAAGATCTCATTCTAGAGGAAGGTTCACAGTTCAGATTCTGATTGACGTGCTGTACCTTTTCAGTACTTTCTTTCTTCTATTTTTTATTTACTTTTAATTTTTTACTTTTTATTTTCAATCTTATGATTGCTAAGACCATGCAAGCAGCTTCCAAAGTCTCTTGCATCTGAATGGATGTTGGTTCGCAACTGTAAAATCACAAATTATTTTGTACAATGGCTTACGAATGAGAATATCAGAGAGAAAGCTCTTTAAAAAGGCTGATGTAACATACTGGGAAGGGTGAATCATGCTGTTTCAGTATTGTGTTCCAAGGCTAGAGTAAATCATTCTGTTGGAGAAAAGTGAATGAATTTTTGATTGGCCTCTAACTTATGAGCAATTGCTTCAGATATATATTATGGCTGTGCTTATAAGACATATAAACAGAAATTGCTGGAAATGCTAAGCATGTTAGTCACCATCTGTGGAGAGAGGGACAGAGTTTGTGTGTCAAATGTTTTTAACAAGAGCCTGGAAAGACCCTGCTTTGTAGAAACTTAATGATAATACTCTCAGACAAAAGAAGAATCATTCTAGCCCTTGAGGTTATCACCACAGCAGAAGGCATAGCGCTGTAACCAGCTCTGAAGCAAACTGTAAGTGGTAAATACAGATGAGATCTGTATTTAAGCTCCAGCCTTTCGATATTAATGGAAGTGAACGTATGCCATGGGTTGTTAGACCAGAAGATGTCATAATCTCAACAATTAGAGCTTCTCATCCAAATATTGCAGAATTTTGAGAACAACCAAACAAATTCTCATTCACCCATTCAGTTTGATGGGTAACTTACACCTCAACATAATTGACAATTTTAGCTAACTGAAGACTTTAACAAAAAAAAGGTCAGAAATAAAGATGGAATTGATGCTCAACACACAAGTACAGAAATACTCAAACTAAATTCCACAGCAAATTAAACAACTGGATATTCCTTTTAAGATTTACTTCAAGTATGGCTATGCCAATTGTAAGAAGTCTCGCAACACCAGGTTAAAGTCCAACAGGTTTATTTGGTAGCACAAGTTTCCGGAGCACTGACCCTTGATCAGGTGAGGCAACCTCACCTGATGAAGGAGTAGCACCCCAAAAGCTTGTCCTATCAAATAAACCCATTGAAATTTAAGCTGGTGTTGTGAGACTTCTTATTGTGCCTGCCCCAGTCCAATGCCAGCACCTCCACGTTATGTAGTATTCATCTATCTAGTGAGGGTACTGCACCCTGGGGCTGCAACCCAAAGTTGTGAAGTTTAGTTAAAAAGCAAAATGCTGCTGATGCCGGAATCTGAAAGAAAAACAGTAAATGCTGGAAAATCTCAGCATCTCTGGTCATCAGATTTGCTACATTGAGATAGAATAGAACCAATGTTTCGAGTCTGGTGACCAGACATGCTGAGATTTTCCAGTGTTATCTGTTTTTGTTGTGAAATTCAATGTAGGACTTTTTTTTAAATGAAGCTTGTGTATATACAGGACAGCATCATATAGCCCCAGATCAAATAACAACAAACTAACACGTCACGAAAACACGACTGGGAGCCCCATTCTCCAATACGCACAAATGGCAAAGCTTAATAAAGTTCAAACATCTTGCACACTTCCAAGATAATTTTTTTCCTCCTTTAACCTTAAATATTAATGCAAAGGGATGAAAATTCCCCATCCTGCTGTTAAAGGGACAATTGTGATGATCTATTGCAAACATATTAATACAACTCCATCCAGTGCTCACATATGGCTTCTGATTAATGATTTAGGTATAAATATTACCCGTAAGCACAACAACAGTACCTGGTAGGTCAGGCTCTAAGAAGATGGTCACCTGTTGTGCAACTAAGGTTGTTCATATGGTACTGATTATTTTTACCCAGTACATACAATAATATACTAATAAATTCATCCAGACAAACTTATAAAATACTATTTTTATTATCATGCAAATACTTCCTGCCTCTCAGGATCGAGGATCACTTGCTTCCATTCCAAAGGTTTTGAGATATTGGTTAAGTCCAATGCACAATCTGTAGAATCTGCCACGTGCAAGGTAGTTGGTAATATAGAATATGAGAAATAGGAGGAGAAGGCCATTTGGCATGTTGAGCCTGCACTGACCATTCATTACGGTCACGGCTGATTTTTGGTTTCATTCCACTTTCTAACCCCAGTCTCCATATCCCTCAATTGCCTTGAGAGCCAGGTAAATCAGCTGTTTGGATGGTTGTGTGCACCCTCCACCTTCACTTCTGCACATTCCCATCAAAGGCCATTGTTGAGCTCGGTGACTTCTCAAGTGAATCTTCTCCATATTAGTTGATCACAAACCAGAGATGCTGAAGAGTCAAAGTGGGGGGTGGGGGGGGCCACGCGGTGGTGGTGTGGGGGAGAGGTCTTTGGTCTCTTTAATTTCCTCAGAGAAATAGAGAATATTTCTCTAATTGTGTACTGAGCATCTGGTATAGCTTTAGTTTTATCTTTTTTCCTGATTTTAAGGGCATCCCTGAAGTTTTCCACTGTCATACAAATAAAAAGCATACTGTATATTCATTAGTTACAGTCACTTAATGAGATAGTGTTTGATATCTGGTCACTATGGGGTTTTGAATCCATCATGCAGTTGCAGTCTGTTGCATTTTTGTTTTTCTTTCCTGGGAAGTGTGCATCAACTGGCTAGGCCAACATGTGTAGCTCATCCCTAACCACACTCCAGAAGGTGGTGATCAGCTGGCTTTTTGAACTGCCGTGGTAAGATTTTTACCTAGCGACTGCAAGGAATGGTAATATAGTTCCAAGTCTGGATGGAGTGTAACATATTGTGGAACCTGCAGACAATGATTTTCCTATATATCTGCTGCCCTTGTCCTTTGAGGTGGTAGAAGTTGCAGGTTTGGAAGGAAGTTTAGTTAATTGCTGTATTGCTATTTATATATGGTGCTGTGCGTCAAAGATGGAGGAAGCAAGTATCTTCAGATAGTGAATGAGGGTGTCAATCAAGTAGGCTGTTTCTTTTGTTGAAGCTGCACTCAAAGCAAATGGCAAGTATTTAATCACTCCTGATCTGCATCTTGTAGATGGTAGACAAGCTTTGGGGAGTCAAGAAGTGGGTTATTCAAGGCTGAATTCTCAGCTGCACTTGTGGTCACGGTATTTATAATGATCAATTCAGTTAAGCTTCTGGTCAATGGTAACCCTCAGGATGTTGATAGTGGGAGATTCAGTGATGGTAATACCATTGAATGTCAAGGGGAGATAGTTAAATTCTCTCAGGTCATGAATTATTAGCTCAAGTCTGAATGTTGTCCAGGTCTTCCTGTATGTGGATGTAGATGCTTCGGTCTCCACTAATCAAGAGCACAAATCCCTATTGCACTCTTAAATTCCAAGGACTTAGCAAAAATGCCCTTAAGAGTACAATAATTCAGACTGAAGATGATGAGGTTTGATGCAAAGACAGGGCATGTTCCAGGAAAGCAACATTCTCTCATATCCCACTGGCAAGGTCTGAACAAGGTGATGCAGCTTTTGTTGATGAAATGGAGACTTTTGAATCAACAACAGCCACAACTCTGCCAGCAACAGTTCAAATGACTGAAATAAATCAGAGATGCATAGAAATATTGCTCAGAAATATTGAAGAATGTGCTCAGATCAAAGAGTACTGCCTCAAAGATGGCCAGCATACATGCCACAGAATCCGACTCTTAGACATTACCACAAACAGAGAGGACATTCCAGTGTAGTCAATAATTTACGCATCAATGATAAAAAATTGGCAATTCCCAGAGTTCTGTGCTACGATATACAGCAATAATTGCACCAAAGACATTTGAGCATCACAACATGTCAAGCCAGAGAAAGCTATTAGTTTTGACAGCCAGATCTCTCAAAGTCATTGTGAGAGATGATATCAAACTATATTACCTGTGCTATTTATCATCAGGAGACAAGAAAACTGTTATCTTCGTTTGCACGAGGACAATAGAAGCAGCTTGAGGATCTCTTTGAACATAGAATTAAAACTTTCTTGATCGCAGTCAACTACTATTACAAGTGGATAAAAGTCAACTATAACAACACTGATTATGTCACCAAAGGAGATATTTTGAACAGATCAAATCCCAGACTTTGTAATCTTATACAATGAACTGCCTTTTGCTCACAAATACTTTGAAGAGTTCACAACATCATATAGATTGGTCAGAGACTTATGGGGAGATGTAGCATCTCTCTTTCTCTCTTCAAATACCATGTCCCTGAGAGGGCACTGGCAACCATAGACCATCATGCTAACCTTGCTCGGGAGGACTGGATCATGTTCACTGATGGTGAATGCATTAATTGTGAGGTTCTTTAAAAAGATTGTGTCTACTTCAATTTCTTTTACCATCAATCTTTCCCATCAGCATCAAACTTTCTATGTGATGTGCTAATATGACAATATACATCTTCACAAGTAGTAACACAATGTCGTATGAACTTGCCCTGGCCTGTAAACCTCATGGAAAAGACATAGCTTACAGGAAGAGATGTTCCATGAAAGTTAATATTTTCTTTATTCCCTGTGTATACTGTGTTTTGATGTGGTGATGCCGGTGTTGGACTAGGGTAAACACAGTAAGAAGTCTCACAGCACCAGGTTAAAGTCCAGCAGAGCCCTGAAAGCTAGTGGTGTTTACTACCAAATAAACCTGTTGGACTTTAACCTGGTGTTGTGAGACTTCTTATTATATTCTGTTTTAGCATGAGACCAAGAATATTATAGTCCTCCTCAAAGAGCTGAAGAGTGGAGATGTTGTATAAAAAAAACACAAGTTTGATGTTGTAAAGACAGTGAGTAGCCTGACAAGAGGACACATTCGCAAATGGCCTTGCATTTTTAGTGGCACATTTCACTATTGTCTGTGGACAAGCACAGGCTACAAAATTAACTTATGGTTCAGTGGCAGAGCGAATGAACAGTGGATTAGTAAAAACCTCCATAATATTGCAGCATTGAGTGACTGTGATGTAACCCTTGGAGCTTCTGCCTCCTTTATATTACACATCAAAGAAGCGGAGAACTGTTTGGCAAAACCCAGACAAACATGCCAGTTTTGTATATTCTATAGCTGGCTCTCAGCACAGTGACGCAACCATGGATGCAAAACACCATTTTCAGTCATTTATAGAAGGGGACAGAAGTGTTAGTGAGGGATCACTTTGGGACCAGTGACCATAATTCCATTAGTTTTAAGATTTGTGGCCCAAAAGTTAAAATTCTGAAATGGGAGAAAGTCAAGTTTGATGGCCTTGATTAACTTTCAACAGTTAACCAGAGGAGTCCAGGGGAAGGCAAAGAGACATCTGGTAAATGGGAGGTTTTAAAAGTGTGTTAACAGGGTTCAGCTTAAGCACATTCCTCTTGGAGTGAAGGGCAAGGCTGGTTGAAGTAGGGAACCCTGGATGACTAGGGATATTGAGGTCCTGGTCAAGAAGAAGGAGGCACATGACATGCACAGGCAGCTGGGAGCAAATGGATCCCATGAAGAGTGTAGAGGTGGTAGGAGTAGAGTTGAGAGAAATCAAGAGGGCAAAAAGGGGGCACAAGATTGTTTTGGCAGATAAGGCAAAGGAGAATCCAAAGGGCTTCTATAAATATATAAAGGGCCAAAGAATAACTAAGGAGAGTGTAACTAAGGATCAACAAGATCATCTATGTACAGATCTACAAGAGATGGACGAGATCCTAAATGAATATTTCACATCAGTATTCACTGTTGCGAAAAGCACGGATGTTAGGGAACTTGAGGAAATAAAAACTGATGTCTTGAGGAGTGTACATATAACAGAGGAAGTGGTGCTGGAAATCTTAACGGGCATCAAGATAAATCCCCAGGACCTGATGAATCATATCCCAGGACATTGTGAGAGGCTATGGCGGAAATTGCGAGTCCCCTAGCCGAGATATCTGAATTATTGATAGTCACAGGTGAGATGTCTGAAGATTGGTGGGTGGCAAATGTTGTGCCTTTAAGAAAGGCTGCAGGGAAAAACCTGGGAACTACAGGCTGGTGAGCCTCACATCTGTGGTGGGTAAGTTGTTAGAAGATATTTTGAGAGACAGAATCTACAGGCATTTAGAGACATAAGGACTGATTAGGGACAGTCAGCATGGCTTTGAGAGTGGAAAATCATGTCTCACAAATTTGTTTGAGTTTTTAAAAGGGATACGCAAAAAGATAGATGAGGACAGTGTATTTGATGTGGTCTGCATGGACTTTAGCAAGGGTCTTTGACAAAGTACAACATGGTAGGTTGTTGCATAAGGTTAAATCTCACAGGATCCAGGAAGAGGTAGCCAAATGGATACAAAATTGGTTTGATGACATTAGGTGGTTGTGGAGGGTTGTTTTTCAAACTAGAGGCCTGTGATCAGCAATGTGCCTCAGGAATCAGTGCTGGGTCCACTGTTATTTGCCATTTACATTAATGAATTTAGGAGGCATGATTAGTAAGTTTGCACATGACACCAAGTTTGGTGGCATAGTGGACAGTGAAGAAGGTTATTATCATCTCAGATTGCAACGGGATCTTGATCAGTTGGGCAAGTGGACTGACGAATGGCAGATGGAGTTTAATTTAGATAAATGTGAAGTGATGCATTTTGGTCGACTGAACCAGGGCAGGACTTACTCAGTTAATGGTAGGACGCTGGGGAGAGTTACAGAACAAAGAGATGTAGGGGTACAGGTTCACAGCTTCTTGAAAGTGGGGGCACAGGTGGACAAAGTGGTGAAGAAGGCATTTGGCATGCTTGGTTTCACTGGTCAGAACACTGAATGCAAGAGTTGGGAATGTTGAAGTAAGGCCACACTTGGAATATTGTGTACAGTGCTGGTCACCCTATTACAGGGAGGAGATTATTAAACCAGAAAGAATGCAGAAAAGATTTACTAAGATGCTACCGGAACTTGATGGTTTGAGTTATAAGGAGAGACTGGGACTTTTTTCTCTGCAGTAGGAGGCTTAGGGGTGATCTTACAGAGGTCTATAAAATAATGAGGGGCATAAATCAGCTAGATAGTCAATATCTGGCAGCTTGTTCCAGGTAGGGGAGTCTAAAACTCAAGGGCATAGGTTTAAGGTGAGAGGGGAGAGGTACAAAAGGATCCAGACGGGCAATTTTTTCATACAGAGGGTGGTATCTGGAACAAGCTGCCAGAGGTAATAATAGAGGCGGCTACAATTTTGTCTTTTAAAAAGTGTTTAGACGGTTACATGGGTAAGATGGTATAGAAGGATATGGGCCAAATGTGGGCAATTGGGCAGAAGGGCTGTTTCCATGCTGTAAACCTCCGACTTTTTGACAACATTCGTATTGATACTGGCACAGTTGCCTGAGTTGATCTGGAATGAGATGAATAGCCGTGGAAAATTTCCAATCATTCATTGGATCCCTGAACATGGTAAACTAGGGATAAGGGCTCTTGTTCAAAGAGTGGGTCAGAAATCAGAAAATGATGATGGCTTGTGAGCAAGCATGGTGGAACCACGCCAAACCATGTGTTCACTGTGGAAAGTTCAGGCCTGCAGCAGAGATGTTTTCTGGTATGAGAGCAGGGGTATTCAGATGCATCAAGAAGCTCCTGTTTATACTTCAAAGTGCTATCATCTTTTGTTTTACCACAAGATGACTTTTGCCAACTCATGATTACTTTCGCTACTAGGATCATGCTAGTCAATGGTTGACTTCTTTAACCAAATGAAAATCATTGAGTTTCTGGTTACCAGCCATGTACTCAAATTTCCTGGTGAAAATTTTCCAATCAATCGCGAACAACCAGATAAGATTATGATTGGTACCAAATAAACAATGTCAGGAACTTCAGTTTGGAAACAAATGACTGAATTGCGTGTATCGCTGTCTGTGCCTGTACCTTCTCCCAATAATAATTCTAGCGTGACAGACAACTATACTGTATCAGTTTGGTAAGCATGTACAGGTGCTGTGTCTGTGTGTGGGTCCACATACATGTGGGATCAACTGGGTCTATGTGCATGGCTTATGTCTGCAGGCATGACTATCAGCCAGGTCCACATGAAGTGGGAATCTTCCAAGTCTACAATTTCGCATATGATTGGGGTCTGTTAATGTGTCTCTTCCAAAATAATGGAAAACACATCAAAATGATGAAACATGCCACCAAACATCTTAAAAAGCAAATTCCCATATAAATGTACATTATACCTGCTTCTGAAAATGCCATTATGCCACTATTGACTGGTTAAAATAATGTGTGGACTTTCTTTGTTATGTAAAGGTCATAATGCACCTCACCTGTAGCAGAGCTGTTGAAGGAAATATCCCTGACAAGACTGAGTTTCAACTGCAAATCAATTCCCACGAAATTCCATAGGAAAAAGAGTGCTTTTAAATATAATTCTTCATCTTTAAGGAGTCGCAGTAAAGGTCACTTCATCTGATAAAACTACTGTATTATTGCAGGAAAATTTTCCAGACTATAAAACAGAAAGGGCACTTTTGTATAACAATATAATTCTATCTCACAAGGATGATGATACAGTGCAGCATACAAGAACACAAAGATCAATCACTGATACTTCCCCAACAAAAAATACTGAGACAGCAGCCTATCCCTGCTAGTGGCCTTCCCACACTGGGTGAGATCAAAGGAAATTCCTTGACTGGTTTCTTTACTCATTAGCTGCTGAACATCATTGGTACTAACCAAGGAATGGTGGATACCAGCAAAGCGTGTCCAAATTGATTGTACATACCTCAGAATGAAACTCCAATATTACTGGTGCCAATGATACATGATTTGAGAATTTTGAACTGTTTTTACTTTCCTGGAGGCTACTTTGGCCAGAGGGAAATTGTATCCCAGTGAGACATGCATGACTTGAAAAGAAGTGTAATGGTAGATCCACACATCCACCAATAACAAACTGATCTGGCATTAAAACATTGCACTGTTTAAGCTAAAAACATCAAACAATTCTGGGTTACGCCGTGGAATGCCAATGCAAGGGCAAATAGTAACATAACTGACATGAGCAGTACTTCTGACTCAATGTGACTGAAAGTTCCCACTAATATCACAACAATCCAAGAAGTTGTTAGAGAAAATATGGAAGTTTTTTTCTTATTTACCTGCCAGTGAAGGATGATGCTCCAGATCAAACCCAAAGTAAGTTTATGATTTCCATCCACTATATCACTTCCACCAATATTTACCAAATCCACCTGCAGAAGTAAAGGAGGATAAATGTAACTAGATATGTCATTGTGATAGCAGATGTTTGCAAAAAATGGTCAGGATTATAGCCAGGCTTGTTTAATCAGCTGCCTAGAGATTTTCCTGCAAGATATCCAAACTCCAATAGTCCAGAATATGTGACATTTTGGTGAGTGGGAATGGGGGGAGGATCATGGATGGGAAAAGAAGGATGGCAGGCAGAGACCCTGCCACTTTCCCACCTCATTGTCTATTGAGGACCTTAGGTGGCCAATTAATGCCCACTCAAGGACCATAATTCTGCTGAGAAGTGGAATAGTAGTTCATCATTTGTCAGGGAGTATCACAAGCAAACCAATGCAGTGTTTGTTTGTGGGCTCCCAGGAAGAGTCCCTTATTCAAAGGCACTCAATTCCTGATCGAGGAACCTGGCAACGCAAAGGAAGGTAGCAGAGCTCTCTGCTGAGAGCCACATCCCTGAACTCACTCTTGACTCCCTTCCATGGCTCTCACTCGTGGCCTGGCATCCAGCAATGATTCTCAGTTCTTAATGGGTGTCATACTGGCAGCAGCCTGTGTCACTGCAAATCAATAGGCTGCTGGTCAATCAGAGGTCAGTTGCTCGCAGGACACAGGACATCTGCCACTGGATCTGCCACAAGGAAATGCAGGGCACTGAACTGTCAAATTCACAAGTAGCACATGATGCAGCAGATCTTCCTGAAAAGAAGCGACATGGGGCTCTCGCTGGTTCTCCAGCTAACAGCTGAGACCCACTGGTGCCTCCATAGCATTCTGGCCATACTCTTTACTTTTAATGTGCTAATAGTGACCAACATGAATTTAACTGTGACAGTGAATCAATTGCCTTGTACTGTAATCCTGGAAACATACGTTACAGCTGTCCTAGTCCTGAACATGTATCTTTCTCTGGTTTCTCTCCAATATTCCATCATGTCTTCTCTGAGCTCTTCTCAGTCATGAAACCCAACTCTTGCTCTCTTAATCCTATTTAGGACTTGATCCTGAGCTCATGTTCACCCAGCATCCCCACCTGATCCCCATGGTAGCTGATTGTTTTTACGGTGAATCTATTGCATTTCTAACATCTTCCTGTGTTGAAGAAAGATTATAGATCTGCAAGATTAACTCTAGTTTCTTTCTTTACAGGTATTGCCAGACCTGCTGAGTATTTCGAGCACTTTTATTGTCTAGATTTTTTTTATGATGTCATCCGTCTTGCCTTTAAAACATGCTCTCATCGCCCTCTCATCAAAAAATAACCCTTAAACCTACCATCCTTTCACATAACTATCCCATCTGAATCTTCCTTTCCACCAAAGTCATTCAACATGTTGTCATCTTCCAAATCAGTGCCCATCTTTCCCAGAACTCCATGTTTGAGTCCCCCACTAGGCTGGCCTCCCACATTTTACTCTCCATAAACTTGAGGTCATCCAAAATTCTGTTGCTCGTGTTGTAACTCAGACTGAGTTCTGTTGAGCTATTATCTCTCCAACCACTGACCTACTTTAGCTCCCAGTCAAGACATAATAATTAGAATCAGAGGTGGAAAAGCTTGTGCAACAGCAATGATTAATGGGTATCATTTGCACCCATCTCTTCTCTTTCAATCAGACACTCAATCATCGTCTCAGTATGGCAACCTGGTGTGACATAAGACTAGCAGTGACCTGCTAATTGTGTGCCCTCTGTGGTACAAACAAACACTTTTCTCTCTTCCCTTTTTCAAGGGTGATCAGACACTGGGATCACTAATGTCCAGAAGGGCAATGCTGAAAATGTTGATGACAATGCACCATCACTCACTCTTACAATATCAAGCACCAGCAGAGAAGAACAATTGAGAATAATTCAATAAAGCATTACAGAGTCATGGCAGCTAGCAGGACAATGGACAGAGACCTGCAAGATATGCTGTTGTCATTAGACATCAATAGTGTGGAACTGAAGCCAATTATGGGAAGGTCATGGAGGAATTAAAAACAAGAATGAAAATTTTAAAATCGAGGTATGGCTTAACTAGGAGCTAATATAGTTTAGTGAGTTCAGGGATGATGGGTAAACATGAGTAAGACAACAGAGTTTTGGATGATCTGTAGTTTATGGTGAGTAGAATCAGTGAGGCTAGCCAGGAGAGCGCTTGAATAGTCAAGTCTAGAGGTAACAAAGGTATGGATGAAAATTTCAGCAGCAGATAAGCTGAGAGAGATGCAGTTGAGCCATGTTATGGAAATAGAAATCAGTGGTCTTAGTGATGGCGTGGGTGTGTATTTCGAAGCTTACCTCAAGATTAAATATGACACTAAGGTGTGATCTAGCCATTGGTTGCCATAACGAGTGATAGAGTCAGTGGCTGGGTAGTTAACTTTGACCAAAACACACAATGCTGCATTAGCTCTAGTTGTTTTGCTACAGTATACATGATCAACAGTGTAACTTTTGGTGGGAGGGCCTCATATAGAGCCTGGACCCACTGAGTTGAATGACTTGATGTGCTAAAAAATTCTATATAATTTTGTTGTTGATTCTGTACAGAAACAAAGCCTCCTTATACATATTCTTCCAGGGGGAAAAAAATCTTACGATTGTCCTGTTAAAGGCAAAATAACAGAGTAGGGGTCACTTGGATCTGTGTGACTAACCAGAACTCAGAGTGGAGAATCACCTCTGAGGTAGGAGTTCTCTTAGGCAAGGTATTCCAGAGCCTTATAAATAATAATATGTTGTTCACTAGTGAAGTCTCTGAAAATACATCATTACAAAACAACAGGTCTGTACATAGTCCACAGTCCAGGAATTTCCCATCCAGAATAAGGCAGGTTCTGCAGTCAGAGCAAAATACATCACTTTCAATTTTCACCCAACACCATCCTGTTTGATATAAATGCAGGAATAAATACACGAAAATAACCTCCAACGGTTCCATCCTTAGTTTCATGGTGTTTGGAAAGCATCGGGAACCAGAGATCCATCAGGGACAGGGAGGGAAAATTAGCATAAAATTCAATCCTAAACTGACCTCAAGATAGAAAGCAGCACGTCATCTAATGATTCTTTCAACCATAGTTGGTGCAGAGATTACAGTTGTTCAAAAATGGAGATAATTTAGAAAATTTATCATTGTCATAAACAATGGAAAAAGTTGCCTACATTTATACTCAAATTGAGTAATATATAAAGAAAAATAAATTTGGTCTTTTGAACAGGTAATCCCAGTAAACAATGCCCTATCATAACTTTAAAACTCTGTACTGCAGTCTATCATACAGATTCTATCAGCTCACATATAATTTTACAATAACTTACATTGTTCTTCTGCAAAATCTGCAGTGCTCGGTTGACATTGTTTAATGCATGAACCCTTGTGCATCCCTTTTCTTTTGCCTACAACAATACACAGGGACACAAAAAATATACATTATTTTAGTCAGAAATCTAGATTTTTAACCACAGGCAACTGGAGAGGGATCTGCAGAAGGCAGTCTAACTGCTCACCTCAATTCATCGCAGATAAGGAGATAAAATGACATTCCAGCTAAAGATTTATCTATTAATAAAGATCCGGCAAATTGATCAACATAAGTCTGCAAGCACAAATGACTTGAGAGCAAACTGAGTGATTTAAATGGCCTTCAGTGCAAAGTGTTGTAAGCTAAGAACAAAGCAAGCATGACACCTCCGAGAGCTCCCAACAACTTACGAATTCTTGTCATTCACAACTTGACACGAAAAGATATCTGCATGAAGATTGATATTCATTCAGATTTTCTATTGAAGTCATAGCACATTCTATGCAAGAATAACTAGAAATTTTACTTTAGAATAAATCTATAATCTTTTTCAACGGTTTTTAATTGTTTTACACAGTGTAGTATATTTTTGTTGCAGAGCATATTTCATGTGCAAGTTGCTATTTGTATTTACAATAAATATGCAAAGCTGCACTGTTGATGAATACATCAAAGGAAATGGCTATTTCCGATTATACATGTAGATAGGGTAATAAATCTCATTCCACCAGCACAGCAGCTCAGAATCAAGACCAGAGGTTGAAATCTGTCCATCAAACTCACTTGCCTCAGTTTGATATGTAGCTTCCAGTCAATAAGATGCCATTGAAAGCGTGCTCTTTCCATTATGGTCAAAGAAGGAAAGGGAAAGAGAGAAGGCAAGATGATGTATTTCTATTGGACAAACCTGTATTATACCTTTACTGGCCTTAAATGAAATGGAATGAGTTATCCTTGTGGCCATTGTGATGGAGATGTTAACTAAAACATAGCAGGACTTTTCATAGTATGATATATGATATTTATTTCTTGAAGGGGTGGTAATTCATCTTTTAAAAACTAATTCAAATTTTGATTCTAAATAGTTTATTAAGTCATTTATCACAAAGGTCGGATTCTGATGTGTGGCAGGCCTGGCAAACATAATTTGCAAGCAACCTTCCTGTAAAAAAAAAAGGAACACATAATTCTGAAAAGACAAATGATTTTCTGAACATACTGATTGAAAAAAAAAACCTGCAGGAGTTCTCCTGACCCTCAAAATGAAATGGATAACTTCATCATAACACTGTTGCAACAGAGAGCAAATCAGGAAAAAATACATGGTAACACTGACAGGACAATAAACATGAGTCAAAAATGTCGAACAATCTTTTTATCCATTTTCTGTTCATCACTTCCTCTTCCTTCATTATCTGTCCATCTAAAACTGTCATTTATAGTTTGCTGACTTTATCTTATATATTACCAGTGTCTGAAGGAAAACAGAAGAATAGTAATTGAAGCTCCATCTATGGCATCCACCATATCCATCAACATAATTATGTTCAGAAAACTCAGGCAGAATTTCATAGAATCCAGAAGGAGGCCATTCAACCCATCAAGTCTGCCTCAACAGCAATCCCACGCAGGCCCTTTCCCCATAACCCCACATGTTTACCCTACTCCTGTTCCTGACACAGGGGCAATTTATCATGGCAAAACAACCAAACCCACACATCTTTGGAAGGAAAATGGAGCAGTGGGAAGAAACCTATGCAGACAAGCGGAGAACATGCAGAGTCCACAAAGACAGATACCCAAGGCCAGAAATGAATCTAAACCCCTGGGACTGTGCAGAGCTGAGCTCACCACTGTGTCCCCCTCAGACCCTGCTCCGTGCAAAACTTCTGTACACTGCTATCTTCCACACCAAGGGAGCAATAAGGTATTTGTTAACATTAAAATATTTAAAACCAAACTTTGAAATGTCTGTGTCTGTTCACCAGGGAAATTTCCACAGATTATTTCAGCAATTTCAAATATATTATGCCAGTGCAAAGCTTAAACTGTTGTCTCAAAGAGATTCGATAACTTGCATTAAACTGAAAATATTGCCATTTTTTTGGAAGATTCTGCATCAATTCAGTACAATATACATGGCCCAGGTGACTTATGAAAACTATTGTGGCTCATTAAAAATGAAAATACTTTCAGATAAGAACAGGAATGATAAATCCCAGATTCAATTCTAAATGGGGCTTGTGGATGTAGCTAGGTGATGCAGTGTGCTCTTCACATTCTGGGGTCCTGGATTCAATCCCCAGCAGCAATGTGGCATAACGGTTAGCATCACTGCCTCACAGCACCATGGACCTGGCTTCAATTCCAGCCTTGAGTGACTATGTGGATTTTGCATGTTCACCCAGTGTCTGCATGGATTTCCTCTGAGTGTCCCAATTTCCTCCAAGCATCTCATAGAATCCTTACAGTGCAGGAGTCCCATTGAGTCTGCACCAACCACAATCCCACCCAGGCCCCACTCCCGTAATTCCACATATTTAAATTGCTAATCCCTGGACACTATGGTCAATTTAGCATGGATAATCAACCGAACCGGCACATCTTTGGACTGTGGGAGGAAACCAGAGCACACGAAGGAAACCCATGCAGATATGGGGAGAATGTGCAAACTAAATGAACATTTCTCATCAGTATTTACTGTTGAGGAAAGCATGGTTGTCAGGAAACTTGGGGAAATAAATAGTGATGTCTTGATGAGTGTATATATTACAGAGAAAGAGGTGCTGGAAGTCTCAAAGCACATCAAGGTAGATAAATCCCCAGGACCTGATGAAGTATATCCCAGGATGTTGTGGGAAGCTAGGGAGGAAATTGTGGGTCCCCAGCTGAGATATTTGAATCATCAATAATCACAGATAAGATTGGAGAGTGGCAAATGTTGTGTCTTTGTTTAAAAAGGGCGATAGGGAAAAGCCTGGGAACTGTGGTGGGTAAATGTTGGAAGGTATTTTGAGAGACATGATCTGTCTCTGTGGTTGGTGCAGACTCAATGGGCCGAATGGACTCCTTCTGCACTGTAAGGATTCTATGAGATGCTTGGAGGAAATTGGGACACTCAGAGGAAACCCACACAGACACTGGGTGAACATGTAAACTCCACATAGTCACTCAAGACTGCAATTGAAGCCAGGTCCATGGTGCTAACCGTTATGCCACCTTGCAGCCAGGTATTGAATCCGGGACCCCAGACATGTGAAGAGCAGGCATTTAGAGACACAAGGACTAATTAGGGACAGTCAGCATGGTTTTGTGAGTGGAAAATCATGTCTCACAAATTTAATTGAGTTTTTTTGAAGGGTTAATCAAGAAGGTAAATGGGCAGTGCAGGTGATGTTGTCTACATGGACTTTAGCAAGGCCTTTGACAAGGTACCGCATGGTAGGTTGTTGCATAAAGTTAAATTTCACGGGATCCAAGGAGAGGTATCTAAATTGATACAAAATTGGCTTCTTGACAGAAGCCAGATGGTGGTTGTAGAGAGTTGTTTTTCAAACTAGAGGCTTGTGACCAGCAGTGTGCCTCAGGGATCAGTGCTGGGCCGCCTGTTATTTGTCATTTATATCAATGATTTGGATGAGAGTATAGGGGGCATGGTGAGTAAATGTGCAGATGACACCAAGATTGGTGGCATCATGGACAGTGAAGAAAGTTATTTCCAATTGCAATGGGATCTTAATCAATTGGGCCAGTGGGCTGATGAATGGCAGATGGGGTTTAATTTAGACAAATGTGAGGTGATGTCTAACCTCGCATTTAGACCAGGGCAGGACTTACTTAGTTAATGGTGGGGCACTGGGGAGAGTTACAGAACAAAGAGATCTAGGGATACATGTTCATAGCTCCTTGAAAGTGGAGTCACAGGTGGACAGAGTGGTGAAGGCGGCATTTGGCATGCTTGGTTTCATTGGTCAGAACATTGAATACAGGAGTTGGGATGTCTTGTTCAAGTTGTACAAGCCACTGGTAAGGCCACACTTGGAATATTGTGTGCAACTCTGGTCACCCTACTATAGAAGGGATATTATTAAACGAGAAAGAGTGCAGAAAAGATTTACTGGAATGCTACCGGGACTTGATGGATTGAGATAAGGAGAGGCTGGATAGGCTGGGATGTTTTTCCTCTGGAGCGTAGGAGGCTGAGGGGTGATCTTATAAAGTTCTATATAATAATGACGGGCGTAGACAAGGTAGATAGTCATATCTTTTCCCAAAGGTACAGGAATCTAAAACTAGAGGGCATAGGTTTAAGGTGAGAATGGAGAGACACAAAAGTCTCCAGAGGGGCAATTTTTTCACACAGAGGATGTCTGTCTGGAACAAGCTGCCAGAAGTAGTAGCGGAGGCAGGTACAATTTAATCTCTTAAAAAGCATTTAGATAGTTACATGGGTATGATGGATATAGAGAGATATCGGGCAATTGGGATTAACTTACGGGTTTTGAAAAAATGGGCGACATGGACAAATTGGGCTGAAGGGCCTGTTTCCATGCTGTAAACCTCTATGACTCTAGACAGACAGTGACCCGAGGCTGGAATTGAGCCCAGATCCTTGGTGCTTTGAGACAGCAGTGCTAACCACTGTGCTGCTCCAAATCAATTGCAGCAGCAATGGGATTCGAATCTACTCCTCTGCAGAGACTGGAGCCTTAACTCAGCACTTTGGACCATTCGGCCATACAAAAGGACACTCCACACTCCAAAGATGTACAGGTTAAGTGGATTAGTCATGCTAAATTTCCCCTTCGAGTCCCAGGATGTTTAGGTTAGGGGATTAATGGGGTAAAAAAATGCGTGGGCTTACGGGGTTAAGGTCTGTGTGGGATGCTCTGTTGGAGAGTCAATGCAGACTTGATGGGCCAAATGACCTGCTTCTACACTGTAGGGATTCTATGAAGTGAAACAAAAGCTTCTAAAAGTTGTAGGGTGAAATTTTCCCTTCCCACCTGCCACGGGAATCGTAGCAGGCGGAACACAGACCATGCAAATGTTCATGATCTCGGGCGGGATTTTCCGGTCTTGGGTCATTGTGGTCAGAAAATCCCGCCTGTAGTTTGATATAAGAATAGCTACTATATGTTATTAATGATCTAATTTCTTCACATGCAAAGGCTTGTAGGGCTAAGATGAAACAATAGTCACATATAAACTATCAAGGAAAGTTTTACACTACTGCTGATGTTAACAGAATTTTGAATAATGTAAATTTCCTACATACTAGATCGTGGCCAACAAAACCCTCCAGAAGTTCGAGAAGTCTTCTTCCGTCACATAGGTCAGTGAATAGATCTTCAATCAAAGGTTTTCCAGCCTAGGTGAAAAAAAAACAGTATTTACAGGAAATAATATCACCCATCACAGACAGCTAACTTGCCAGCTGAAATGAAAAAAATATTCAGAATTTCAATTTGGTTGTGAAAAATTTGAAATACCATGTTTAAGTTTGAAATATTCATTTTACTAATCAACACTTACTGCATTTTATTAATACTCACTGAAGCCTTTCAACTCAGGACTGCAAGGAAGTGGCATTGAGCAGTGTGCTAAATTTCATAGAAGGATCCTAACCTAATAATTGCATTCTGAAAAAGTTCATAAAACTGAACAAGCTCAAATCCCCAAATACACGTTGCAAATAACTGGCAGTAACAATGGCTAACTATCACCAAGAACCATTTGTGACATTTTGCACTCTAATTAAAATAAAAGTTTTCAGGAAGTAGTCCCTGCTGCGTAGCCTCAACTTATTTATATTGCTAACATTTCTTTAAAAGGCATTATTTATTAGGCAGGATATCTGTTACAGCAGTTTTAATATAAAAATCACTTAACTGAAAAAAAATCTTTTTAAGCAGATGGTTCAGTTCAGAGAAGATTTTTTTTAAAAAAGGTACATGTATTTAAGTTAGAGACACAATAAAAGGGAAATTGAATTTTCAGATCTATTATAGCCCTTAGTTCATAAACTCCCAGTGGATCATTGTCAGGTGCAGAGGAAAGTTCTCTCTATTTGACCTTAACATTGTGCCTCTCATCCCAACCTATTAAGTACGCCCTCACTCCACAATGACATTTCCATTATCCACATAAAGTTATTTTTGTGTCAACTGAATTTAAATTTGACTGCACCAAAGTAATTTCCTGTAGAACCCTCATCACTGTTAGGTGAAGAAATCTTTATTTTGTTATTCTAGATTGGCTTAAAACTCCATGAATAAAATGAGTGTTCTAACCTAGTGTATGCATAACATAAACTTTTTCAGATCCACCCTGAATTATTCATCTTCATGGGAACAAAGGTTAGTTGTAATATTTACAATAATTAACCTATAAGTACAAAATCAAACTTTGAGATTCTAGGGCTCATCTGAATAGTTTAAATTTCTAATGAAGTTAGGGCAATTCTCCTCAGACTTACTGGGTAGGATTTTATCCGGAAACCATATAATCCTGCCCGAAGTCAAGGGATCTTTCCACCCCTCGCCCACCCACTCTTGAAGATGGTTGACCTCTTGAAAATGAAAATGGATCTCTGGGAGCAGAGATCAGAAGATGGACCTCCTGAGATAGAAGATGGATGTTCAGGAACATTCTGAGGCTGGAGTATGGACCCCCTCCAGAACAGCAAATCTGTAAGGTTCACCTGCAGAAGCTCCACCCACCCACTGCTGTTGTGTTCCAGAGTTACCAGTGACTTCCAGATGCAGCCCCAGGCGTTGTTCAAGTGAGTCGCAACATCTACACACCACACTGCTCACACTGGCACATTTTCCCCACTGGCACCACAGAGAATCAGATGTGATTGGTTTGGCCTTCATCTGCATCCATGAGTGTGATGGTAGTAAGTTTCATGCCAGCCTCCAGTGGGTTTCCTGAGCAGCCTTGGCAGGCAGCAGAAGATCCTACAGTAAATTCACTCTGGCGTAAAAGTGATTTTATGTTTTGCACCGAATGCTATCCACTTGCCACTAACCCACCAGTGGGGAATTGGAAGAATTCTGCCCCAACTTTTTAGTGCAGCAGGCAGCGAGATTCTCACACCGGTTGATTTGTAGAGTTTGCATGGCATCTCCCAGCACTGGACTTTTGGGGGCATCAGCTCCACGCTGAAAATTGATAGAGAGGCATAAAAATCATTTACACATTCATTTGAATTTCATTTAAATTAGATTAGCAGGTCCAGGACTGAAATCTCTGGCGGGGGGGCGGGGGGGGGGGGGCAGGGGGTTAGAGCCTGGTGGAGGTGTCCCGCTGCTACTCTGTAAACAGGATCGGTGAAGGAAGGAGGTAGGCCGGCGATTGGGTCAGGCTATGAGCCTACTGGGGGGCTGGCACTGCGGGTGGGCTAGCAATCAGGAGGCAGGCAATGCCAGGCCACTGCATGTCATCATTTTGGTGCTGACAGATCGGCGCATGCACAGTTGGTCCACACAGCAGTATACTGTTGGCCTCTCCAGCAGGAATAGATCCCATCCCCAGCTTTATAATGAAATACACGTGAGTAACCTTGCAGTGCACAGAGTGTGGCAGAATCTTCTCTGAACTCCCACTGATTAAAAAAAAGAGTGTGAATTACTCCAGTTTTCACGCAAATTTGAGACTTAGAATTTTTTTGGGAGAATTCCGACCATGTTGTCTCACCTATTTTTCAGTTCACAGTCTCTCTACATATTCCAGTAGAGATTGGGGTTTAGAAACATCAACTGTAATGAAATGAAATGCCAACATATTTCTGAAGTCAGAGAAGACTCAATGACATTTGTGTATAGACCTGAAGCTCAAGATTAATATGACCCTTTCCTTTTTCATCATGGTTTGGAAGTCCTGAAATGCCAGTGTCATGCACTCTTCCAAATATTCATAACCACATAAAGCTTTTTGTGTTACTATTTAAATTAGTTTCAAATGTTACATCAAGCCCCTACCTCTGTCACCCTTGTGCCTTATTTTAGGTTGATCCATGTCTCATTCTTTCTATGCCAAATTGCTCTCCTCCTCCTAATTTGCTCCATTTTACAGAGTCTCAATAACCACAGACTAGTTGCCCTTGGATAAAGTAACATACCAGTGGCCAACCACAACCATACACAACAGAGGACAGTTAAAAGGCAACAAAATGCAATTCGTATTTTGAATCGGAACATGCCATGACATGCCAATAAAATTAACAGTTAGTTAACTAGACACTGAGGCTTATAAGGTACAATTGACCAAGTGCACAATTCTTGCCAGCAAAGGGAAATCACCAGTGATGGGGGGAGTAAAAATTCCTGCAGCAGGAACACCACTGCAGCGCCACAGGAGAAGAGGTCAGATATTGGGACAGGTCAGTAGTTTTCTAAACCACATCTGGGGCAACAAAGTCGACAGGGCTGAAAATGTGCATTGTAAAGAATAGAAAAACAACAGTTTTTTATTGCACATCTGCACAATAAATGTCAATAAAAATATCACAGATCAAATATCACATTGTTGACATACAGACATCCTGTAAAAATAACGCAGTAACAATATTCAGGATCTTCAATTTTCAGCTGATGCACCTAAACTGTGCTGTTTTAAACTTGCAAAAGAAAAATTAGTAACAGAACCTGAATTAGCAAGTGCAAGAAGAGCAACTTTATATTTTGTGCTCTCTCGATTTTCTTAGATTCCACTATAAATGGGAAAGAGACACTGGCAGTTCAATTTTTACATTTTTCTTTCCAGTTGGTGGTAAATAAACATCTTTAAGGATAGAATTGAACTGAGCAGAGTTCCCAGCTAGTCAGGGCCTAAGGAGAGGCAGTAGGTATCAGCAGGCTTTAAAGGTCTACTCTCTCAACCAGACTGCTATGCTCTGCTTCCTCACCCACAGCTATATGCACTCAAGCAATAAACGGACAGCAAATTGGCAACCGGCATCCTCTTGAGATAGAGATGGAGCTATAGGCCTTCCTTCAGTTTCAATTTCCTTCTATTATATTGCCCAAAAGGGAAGCGCAGACCTCAACGACTGTTACAAATCAAATATATTTTCTCATTTACAGAAGGGCTGCTCAGTGATCTGAACAGAAAACATATAATGGCTTAGGGTTGACAGTCGTCAGTCAATGAATGACACCCACCATTACTTAAACATAAGAACAGAAGAAATAGGAGCAGGAGTAGGCCATCTAGCCCTTCGAGCCTGCCCCACCATTCAATAAGATCATGGCTTATCTGAAGTGGATCCGTTCCTCTTTCCCGCTTTCTCCCCATAACCCTTAATTCCCCTGTCTATCAGAAATCTATCTACCCGTGACTTAAATATATTCAACGAGATAGCCTCCACCACTTCAACGGGTAGAGAATTCCAGAGATTCACCACCCTTGGAGTGAAGAAGTTCCTCCTCAACTCCGTTCTAAAGTGCCTCCCCCACCCCCCCCCCTTATTTTGAGACTGTGCCCTCTAGTTCTGTTTTCCTTTCTAAGTGGGAAGAACCTCTCCACCTCTACCCTATCTAGCCCCTTCATTATCTTATACATCTCTACAAGATCCCCCCGCAGCCTTCTAAACTCTAACAAGTACAGACCCAGTCTAATCAATCTCTCCTCATAAGCTAACTCCCTCATCTCCAGAATCAACCTGGTGAACCTTCTCCATACTGCCTTCAAGGCCAATATATCCTTTTGCAAATAAGGGGACCGAAACTGCACACAGTACTCCAGTTGTGGCCTCACCAGTGCCCCTGTACAGTTGTAGCAAGACCTCCCTGCTTTTATACTCTATTTCCCTTGCTATAAAGGCCAGCATTCCATTCGCCTTCTTGATCACCTGCTGCACCTGCAGACTGAGTTTTTGCGATTTGTGCACAAGGACCCCCAGGTCCCTCTGCACTGTAGCATGCTGCAGCTTTTCACCCTTTAAATAATATTCCCTTCTACTATTATTTCTACCAAAGTGGATAACCTCACATTTGCTAACGTTATACTCCATCTGCCAGGTCCTCACCCACTCACTCAGCCTATCCAGATCTCTCTGCAGACTTTCCGCTCCCTCCACGCAATTTTCTTTTCCACTCATCTTCGTGTCATCAGCAAATTTTGTTACATTACACAGCCCCCTCCTCCAGATCATCTATGTAAATGGTAAACAGTTGAGGCCCTAGCACCGATTCCTGCGGCACGCCACTAGTCACCAAGTGCCAACCAGAAAAGCGCCCATGGATTCCAATTCTCTGCTTCCTGTTAGATAACCAATCCTCAATCCACGGTAACACTTTACCCCCAATTCCGTGTACCCTAACCTTCTGCAGCAACCTTTTGTGAGGTTCCTTATCGAACGCCTCCTGGAAATCTAAAAACACCACATCACCTGTTCCCCTCTGTCTACCACACGAGTCACATCCTCATAGAAATCCAATAAATTCGTTAAACACGACTTCCCCTTCACGAATCTGTGCTGTGTCTGCTTGATCAAACCGTTCTCTTCAAGGGGTCTTGCCATTTCTTCTTTGATGACGGATTCTAGCATTTTTCCAATTACGGACGTTAAGCAAACCAGCCTATAATTCCCTGCCTTTTGTCTGCTACCTTTCTGAAACAGCGGCGTAACATTAGCCGTTTTCCAATCCTCCGGCACTTCCCCAGAGTCCAGTGAATTTTGATAAATAATTACTAAGGCATCCACTATTACTTCTGCCATTTCTTTCAGAACCCTGGGATGCATTCCATCTGGTCCCAGGAACTTGTCTACCTTCAGTCCCATTAGTCTATCAAGCACTACCTCTCTGGTGACAGTAACTGCATTAAGGATCTCATCTCCTACCATCCCTTCATCTTTAATATTCGGTAAGCTATTTGTGTCCTCCTCCATGAAGACTGGCACAAAAAACGTATTTAATGAGGAAATGGCTGAGGCTATTAATTTAACTAAATTAGATTAGTGAATTCAATGTCAAATCTGAAAGAGAGGCACACAGAGAGGAAAAGAGTGGATTAAGAGAGTGACCAAAAAAAGGCAAAAATATATTTTTATGAAATTATAATTTTAAAAAATCTCCACAACAATTAAATGCTAAAGAAATGAGATTCCACACCTGCTAACAGTTAATTTCCAGGGATGAGGACGTTATTTGGCAGTAAATATGTCTTACTACAACACTGAAAAGGACACTTGGATTGAAATGAACATCGGCTAATTTTATGTGATAAGTTTAATTTATATTTAGCAAAGGAAGTTCATAATGCTCACTGGGAAGCCAATCCCTTTGTTTTTTCTTCTCCCCTCCCACTTTCCCTGCCTCTGCACTTGTTCAAAAACTGCTACCTTCCAAACTTTTTCTAGCTCTGATTAATGGTCATCCAACTGAAACATTAGCCACTGTTTTCCAGCCCTTCAGCTTGGCAGGATGTTCTAGTCCTGCCGACTTGAATGGAGATTTCAATGAATTACCAGCCCCACCAAGGGGGAACCTGCAAATGGGGGAGGTGTTCGAACCAATGAGCTTTATGAACTTCATATACGTGTATGATAAAATGAACTAAACTCATCACAGAAAGTAAGCCATTGTTCATATCAATCTGTCTTTTTCAATGCTGTAATAAGACATATTTATTGCCAAACAACTTCCCGTCATTGGGGATTGATTTTTAACAAATGTGAAATCTCATTTCTTTTGCATTTAATTCTATTCCAGCCATTAACTCCTGTTTGTCTCTCCTCAGGTGCTGCCTGAATTGCTGAGTATTTCCAGCTTCTTTATTTCATACCCAGTTTACCAGAAACCTTTCCTCCATGGTTTAACAACTTAGTCTGAGTGTAGTGTCTTTCACATGGAAAATATCACAATGTACTTCACATGAGCATTATCAAGTCAAATTTGACACCGAGTCACATAAGAAAATATTAACACAGGTGACCAAAAAAATTGGCCAAAAAGATAGATTTCATGTAGCCTGTTAAAGGAGATGGGAGGAATAGAGTGGTGATGTGGAGATGTCAGTATTGGACTAGGGTAAACACAGTAAGATGTCTCACAACACCAGATTAAAGTCCAACAAGTTTATTTGGTAGCACAAGTGTCAATGAAAATATCACGGATCAAATATCACACTTTTGACATACAGACATCCTTTATTTGTGCTAACAAATAAACCTATTGGACTTTAACCTGGTGCTGTGAGACTTCTTACTAGGAATAGAGTGGTTCAGAACCTTTGGGAGGTGATTCCCAAGCTTAGAGCCTAGACAACTGAAACCATGACCATCAACTATGATAATCAAGGATGTGCAAAAGGTCTTAATTGGAGAGTGCACAGAATTCAAAGGATTGTGGTGCAGAGTAGGTGACATCAACAGCAAGGAGCCAAACCATAGAATCATTTGTAAATAAGTTTGTGGGTGACACAGTGGTTAGCACTGTTGACTCTCAGCACCAGGGACCTCGGTTCGATTCCCATCTTGGGTCACTGTCAGTGTGGAGTTTGCACATCCTCCCTGTGGCTGTCTGGGTTTCCTCCGGGTACTCAGTTTCCTCCCACAATCCAAAAGACGTGCTGGTTATGCATTGGCCATGTTAAAATACCCCCTCAGTGTACCCAAACAGGTGCCAGAGTGTGGCGACTAGGGGATTTTCACAGTAACTTTGTTGCAGTGTTGATATAAGCGTACTTGTGACATCAATAAATAAGCTTAAAAAAAACTGAAGCTAGAATTTTAAAAGTGAGTTTTTGCTGCTGCCAGAGTCAACGTGGGTCAGTGAGCACCAGGAGCGACGGCTGAACAGAAGTTGGCATATCAAACATACACTGTGGTCCAGATGCAATCTGGTAATGTTTGTTTGATTGTCTGAGACACAAACAATGGTTGCAAAGCAGGCGGGTTATACAACGGGCAGGCGAACTGATCACCCAAATTATTGCCACAGCAGTGAAAGTGAAAACTGTATTTGGCATGAATTAAATGGTGTTCAGAGTTGGAGTTAAGCAGTGTCAGTCAGCACGGGCTTTCAAATGGTAGGTCATGCTTAAACAACTTTACAGAATTTTTACAAGCCAAGTCAAGGCAATGCAATGGCTTTGTGTTTTTTCTAAATGGATTTTTATAGCTATCTGATGAGTGAAAACTATCATAACAAACTGAAGCTGCAAATTACAATTTATTTTCAGCATCAGTGGTGTCAGTCATTCTTGTAAGTGACCTGAACATCTTGATTTTATGAGAGTTGACACACACTGCCCTACATCAATGACAGCATGACCCACCCCTAAAGGAAAACCAAGCAAACACTTTAATATGAAACAAACTGCTGTTTTATTTTGCGGTAAACTAAGTGTGCAACAGACATTATGAACACATTTGCTTAATTCAAACAAACAGCTCACCTTTGCACAAAATAGAGAACACCCCACACCAGCCCATAGTGATGGATTGTTTTGCTACATGTAAGCAAATGGTGATTCTAACTTTCTCACCAGCATTTCTGATCTTTTTTCCTCAAAGGCTTTCACCACTTTCCCTTCAAATCTGATTGCCCTTGCAGCCTTCCTTTTTTCAGGAACCTTATCTATTTCGGCTGCAGCATCTCCCATCTGTTCATATGTAGACAGAGATGATGAGATTTTCCAATATTAAAAACTTTACAGGTTTCTTCAGCTTATCGTTTAATTTAAGGAAATGTGTCATTCCCATAATTTACCTTTCATTTCAGTGCCTTTTTAAGTATACAAGAATACATTTTACTTTAAAAAACATACTAAGTGCAACTCTTATTTACCAACCTTGCCTGTGGCAAAATTGGTTTTTAAAAAAAGTCTTGAACCTGTTAAAATTGGACCTGGCTCAGGAAGATTGGAATCAAAAATTGGCAAGCAAATAATAATTGAGCATAGGAGGCCGATAATTCAGATACATATATGAGTGGGATGTGAAGGAAGAGCATCCAAAATGAGAGCTTCTTGAATAGCTTTGGCTATAAAAACCATAAATACATAAAATTTATGTATTTTGATGATTGTAAGCTTCTTAATACAGTAGGAAACCTAGCTGAAGAGAAAAAGAACAGAGGAAAACAAAATAAAATGTGAGGAGCAATGAGAAAGTATGAGAATAGATAAGTAGCTAACATAAAAAGGAGTTCAATTCTCTTTTGTAAACATAAAAATAGTTAAAGAATAGTCTTATAAAGGGTGGGCCCTAGAGGTGTTGTGGATACACACAATGCATGGATAAGGTACTAAATGTGTACCTTGCATATACCTTCAAAGAAGAAGAGGATTCTACCATGTCACAGGCAAGGAGGAGGCATGGAAAAATTGGATAGTATGGAAAATCTTGAGGAGATACTTCAAAGGTTGGCAGTGCTCAACAGTAGAAAGGCCACCCAGTCCCGATGGGATTTGCTGAGGCAAATAAGAGGGCAAATTGCAAAGGTTCTGGCCGCAATCTTCAATTTTCCTTGTATATGGTAGCACAGGTGATAGAACAATCAAAACAGGAAGCAGAATCCTCTGTATTGATTAAAAGAATACATTTTGTTGAAGCTTTTTTGTCTTGCATCCATCAAGGCAATCACATGAATACCAATTTCAAGGGAAAATAACAACTTTAAACTCAGAGAGTACTGATATCTTCTCACATAGTATAAAATATATCTGTGGTCAGTCACACCACTTTCTGAAGCCAAGTGACCAATGTCATTCAAAACATTATCCACGGATATCTCATCAACTGCTTCCTTCTATCCCTCCACCTGTAAATGCTTGTTACACTATGAGCCAACTGGTCTCATAAAAGCTCTGTCTTTCAACTTGGACTTCCAATCTCCATTCTCAAAGAACTCACCTTGGAATGTCCTCCCAAACTATGCTTTCATTTGGATATCTTCCACAAGGATCCAGCCCATGGTTTCAGTGTTTCTATGGGGCAGCTGCTTCCTGCCAGCTGCTAAAACCTTGTGATTGGGAAGCTGGGAGGCAACATGAAGTACATATATTAAATCTGGGATTAACTTCTCTGTGCTCCCTCCTGAGAATTAAGATCAAGCCCACAAAGTACATATTGGCCTGTTCTGTTGTCCCCTACCTGTGGTGTGTACCACTTGGATACAATGAAGCAATCTTGTTGAAGTTACAAGCAAGTCTTTGTTAACATTGCTGAACTATGTACTACATACAATGTTCAGCAACATTCACAACTCCTCAGATACTGATGTTGTCCCTGTCTAAATGCAGCAAGACCTGGATGATATCCAGGCTTGGACTGACAAAGTGGCAAGTAACATTTGCACCACAGAATTGCCAAGCAATGACCACCTCCAACAACAGAAGATCTAACATTCAATGGCATTACCATCACTGAATCCTCCACTGTCAACATCTTGAGGGTTACCATGCTAGCACCTGAACTGGACTAGCCATATAAATACTTTGGCTACAACAGCAGGTCAAAAGTTAGGAGTCCTAACTCAGATTCAGACTCCCCAACACCTGTCCACCAACGCACAAGTCAGGAGTGTGATGGAATACTCCCCACTTGCCTGTGTGAGTGCAGCTCCAACAACACGCAAAAAGCACGACACCATGACAAAGCAGTCTGCTTGATTGCTACCCTTCCTATAAACATTCAATCCCTTCACCATTGATGCACAGTAGCAGCAATGTGCACCATCTACAAGATGCATTGCAGGAACTTACCAAGGTTATTTAGGCAACACCTTCCAAGCCCAGGTCCATTGTTATCTAGAAGGGCAGGGGTAGCAGATACTTGGGAACACCATCACTTGAAGCTTCCCTCCCAAGTTACTCACCATCCTAACTTGGGAATATGTTGCTGTTCCTTCACTGTTGCCAGGTCAAAATACAGGAACTCCCTCCTGGACAGCACTGTGGGTGCTGTATCTACACCTTAGGACTGCAGCAGTTCAAGGTGTCAGTTCATCAGCACCTTCTCAAGGACAATCAGGGATAGGCAATAAATGTTGGCATAGCCAGCGACACCCACATCCCGAAAATTAACGAAAAAGAGATGATGCCAAATTTTACGTAATCGTAGCTGATATTTTCAGAATAGGCCATGTCGGGGATTAATTTAGGTCATCTTGCATAATAGAGACAAGCCAGGAATTCACTTTTACAATTCCTAACACAGTACTAAAAAATCCCAAACCTCATAAATTTAGAATTAGGCCACAAACAGAGACCGTATATTGATTGGAGGGAAAACTAATCAAAATAAAGGAGGTGTCTCCTTGGCCATTCTCAAATATCTTCAGATGTCCAGGGCTTGACAATGCCATCAGAAATCTGTCTATCATCTCAGCATAGGGACAGTACAAAAAGTGGGGATACTTTAAAGTAAGTGTCAGCAGGGTGGTATTCCTACAAAAATAGTAGGAAAAGAAGGTATCATAACATTTTCATGGTCATCATATTACAGGGTTACAAAACAGCATAACAGCTGTTTGAAATCACTGAACATTATGAACTATACATGCTGAAGCCTCTTTGATCTCAGGTGTACATTAATGATTTATTTGCATTTTCTTTCCATCCATGTGCCTAAACTAATGCCTGATTGGAACAATGCAAACAACTGCTGACAATACAATTGTATGGAGAATAACTCTTACTGACTTTAATTGAGTAGCCTACCATCTATTGCTTAAAATACCAGTTAGAAGCCTTACTGCTTACAGTGATTAATAAGAGTATGTTTAAAAGCTACCATTTTGCTTTGTGCCAAAATTGACATTTTTTTCTTCATTTACAGATTTCTGCACTTCTGCATTAATTATTTATTTCACAAGCTAATATTTCATGCCAGGTTTTATTTGTATTTTTATGGAAGAATTATAGCATCAGAAAAACAGGTCCATGTTGCAAAAATCACAATTTTTTTTTCTAATTTAAATATAATACTGGAGCGAATGGATAATGAAATATATTACAAAGCAAAGTCCATGAGATTGATGAAATATAAATGGCGTCAGCTTATTGGGTCATGCAATCCCTTTGCTGCATTGCTAAAGAAACTTAAATTTTGTCACATATCAGAACACTAGATTTTCCAAATGGTTTTTTCTAATGGGCTCATGCAGATTTTTTGCACAGGCTAATTTTGAGAGACAAAAAAACTATTGCATAAAATCATCTTTGTTATCAGAGGGTGTACTAGCTTGTGTAAAAATGTACGGTAGCAAAGATTATCTGAATTGAATTGATTTATTATTGCCACGTTTTGGAATACAGTGAAAAGTAAACTGTAAACTGTTACAGACAAAACAGACAATTCACAGAGTACTTAGGACAGAAGGAAAGAATAGGGTGCAGAATATAATGTTGCAGTTACCGATAGGGTGAAGAGGAAGATTAGCTTAATGTGTCACAGGACCATTCAAATGTCTGATGGTCCAACTGACATTCTTGAGTCAGTTGGTACATGTTTTCAGTCTTTTGTAATTTTCTCCCGACGGAAGAAGGTAGAAGAGAGTATGTCTCGTGTGCACGAGGTCCTTCTTTAATTATGCTGACTGCTTTCTCAAGTCAGCAGGAAGTGTAGATGGAGTCAATGGATGGGAGGCTGGTTTGTGAGATGTACTGGGCTTCGTTCACAACTCTTTGTAGTTTCTTGCAGTCTTGGTCAAAGCGAGCTATACCAAGCTTGATGCAACCGGAAAGGATATTTCCTATGGTGCATCTGTAAAAATTAACGAGAGTTGTAGTAGACGTTGAATTTTCTTAGCCTTCTGAGAAAGTCGAGCTATTCAATCTTTCCAAGAGGAGAAACAAACTAACACAGTTGATATTTTAACTTATTTTACTATTATGGTTGTCTTTGAGTTTAAAAACAAAACAACAATGCCCTTCTCCTACTTAGGCAGTCCATCAGGATAAAAGATGACTCCACTTCAATGAGCTCTGAGATAGCTGATAAATCCAATGCATGAGTAGACTGCCACATGCAGGCTGCTTGAGGTTTTTGCACTCTCTCCAATGACCCAACCCTGTCTCTACATGTTTCTGGGAAAGTCCCTTGATGTGACCGGTGCCTTCCAGAATGAATGTTCTGCATTTTGCTCTGTCACAGGTTAGGGACACCCAGGAATCAATGAGGATGTTTGACCTCTTCAGAGATGCTTTGAGGACATCAGTAAAGAATTTCTGCTGAACTCCTGGGAGTCTCCTTCTGTGACTAAGCTCAGAGTTAAGCAGCTCCTTTGGGAATCTGGTGTCAGGCATACAAATACATGTTCTACCTAATGGAGCTGGTTTTAAAGGATGCTCGGGATGTTGGTTTGGTGCAGGACATTGATGTTAGATTGCCTTTCTTGCAAAGATGCCACATATGGTAATATTAGTGCTTTGAACTGCATGCAGATCCCTGAGTATTAACTTTTAGATGATGATTTATTACTGTCCATGGAATCACTCTGCTTTGCTATGTCTTTCTGACAACTTCAGATGAGTGACTCAAATTGAGCAAGACAGTTAAGAAATACTTTCTAACAAAAATGACTAATCTCACTTAAACTGAAAAGCTTTATCTCTCTCTTCAATATCAGGCCAGAAAAATGTTCTTTGGACTTCAGTACCAAAATAATTTGCTTACTTTTTGACTCAGCCTGGTTTTTAACCCAATCGGTGCAATGATGGAAAGAAAAATGCTAATACTAACATACATCAAAGCACACTTATTTCTGGTATAATTTTTGCAAATCTTCACTGCACCCTTTCCATGAATCTAGAGTATTTCCTGTCTTCCAAAGCATAACAACTACTTATATCTGTGTAGCACCTTAAATATATTAACATGCTACAAGTCACCATAAAATAAAATATTATAAAATAAAATATGATACTAAGCCACTTTAGTAGATATTAAGTTGACTGATCAAAAGCTTGGTCAAAAGAAGTAGGTACTGAAAAGTGTCTTCAAGAAAAAAAAGGTGAGGTAGAGAAATGGAGAACATAAGGAGGGAATTACAGATCTTTGGCATGGGCTACTGAAGGTATAGTGACCTGTGAAGTATTAAAATCGGGATGTATATAAAAGAATTAGAGGAGCACAGATATCTCAGAAAGTTGAAGGAATTTATAGAGGCAGAAAGGGCCGAGGTGATGGGATTTGAGGGGTTTGAAAAAGGACAAGACCTCAATTTTAAATATTACATCTGTAAGCTAACTAATGCCCTGCAGAAATTCAACATCACTTTCCTATTCTTATATTCTGCAGCCCCAACATGTAAAATTTAGGCTACCGTTTGTCCATTCATAATCTTTTCTCAGCACACATATACTTATCAACATCTATTATGTGCCTCTACAGATCTTCCTGTTGACTGCCAGAACGGCTGTTCCTCTATTCTGTTATACCTCTTATCAGGTATGTTTCATTCCAAACTTATTTTCCTAAAACTGTAGAACTTCACCACATTTAAAACTGCCCTTTCCATTGTCACCTTTCAATCTCTTGCATTCATCTGCACAACTGCCATATTTTTCATTTTGTTTTCATTTTCCATGCTTCCCAAGTTTGCACCATTAGTCAACCCTTAATCAGATTCCTCTTGTGTCTATGTTCAAATCAGTTTTAAAAGTGGAAAAGAAGAAATCCAGCACGGATCACTGAATGTATTCAGATAATGTGAAAAAATGTGGTTCCCCCTGATCATTGCCCCCCTAGTTGGGCAGCATGATCGGTGCAGGCTTGGAGGGCAGAAGGGTCTGTTCCTGTGCTATAATTTTCTTTGTTCTTTGTTACTTTTTGTTCCCCAGCTATTTTGCTATCTGTCTATTTGACCATATTTTAATGTTAGGCTATGCACATCATTTATTGCCCAATCCTCACTGCCCTGAGGTACTGTGGTTCAGAGATTATAGGCAGAGGAGACCTTCAAATCAGTCAAACAGGGCCAGATTTCAATTCAGGCCCCCAAGGGAAAGCATCATGTTTAACCCACTATATGAATACAGGTACAAGGTCAAGAAATAGGAGAAAGTTAAGACTATGTTTCATAATTCACAAAGCATTTCTTAAAATATAGAGGTTCAAATTTTTGAAAACTGCCAGTTAAGCTAATTCAAATGAGTTATAAAGTGTTGCTCTTAAAGAGGTTAGGATTTTGATTTCTTAAAAATCCCTTTACAAACAGAGGGCAACAGTTCTACATCCCTAAGGAAAAAATCACTGTGGTAATCCACTAAGATGACGTGTTTCTAACATAGACTTGATATCAGAAGCACCTGAAAAATCAGTATGATTAAAAAAAATCAAAAGGCAAAATTGTTGACCCAGAATTTGCTGGACCGGACATCTTACAGTTAGCCCATATTGTTCTTGTATTCTTCAACTCAAAAAAGTTGGTACCGTTAAGTTGCTGAAAAAGTGAAGTGATAAAAGGCAACAGGGCACCGAGGACTTGACTGAAGAAGAGGACAGCGTGGCTCTGAACCAATGAGTTTTACAGTCTGAGAAACAAACAGGGAAAAGACCGACAGGATAAGTGAATTGGAGTGAATGCATCCATTTCAAATCAGGTTCAGGAAGGAAAAATATAAGATTTGGTTAAAGAGGAACGACAAATTGGAAAAAATAAAATATGACATTTAAAAAAGATCACATAAAACAATTCCAATCCAATGAAATTAAATTCCATACTTTTGTTTACTTTCTGTGCAAGTTTGACAGTCACTAACAATTATCACATTAAGATTATTCAAACTATTAATTATTGAACTCAACTTTCGGTGACACATTTAACGCGCAATTACTGCACACATGCAGAAAATTCATGAAAACACAAGGAGGTTTTCACGCAGCAACTTGTGGTGATTCACAATTCACGGTGTTTGTGGGGGTGGGATCTCTTCCTCGTCACAGGATACCGGCCAATTTGCATGTTAATAATGGTGCACATTGTTCACACACCTGTTTTCTTTTCTCCCTGCAAATTCAGGACTTTTTTAATATTTATGCCAGTTAGGATAAAAGTTCACAATCTAAAACTGGGAAAGATAACACATCATTTCACACAACCTTTTGTGTCAGATGTCAGGGGAATTTTCCCATCCCACCCACCATGGGAATCGTAGTGGGCGGGGAAGTGATGCAAAGGTCTGTTAATCTTGGGCAGGATTTTTGGGCGAACGTGGCCGAAAAACCCTGCAATAAAACACTAGCTGTTAGTGAGAGAACAGCATCTGTCTTAGCATACGTCAGGAGTCTGAGTACAAAGACTAAGTCTGCCGAGACTCAAAATCCACACTGCAACAATCCTGCCCACTTTGCTCTTACTGCGTCCCAGCATCCTGCCAAAAAGCTCAACCACTTTCACTTGAGCTGCATTCAGAAGCTTCTGAAGATTACATAACAAAACAAAATACCAGAGACTGAGGAGCTGATCTGAGCTGGCATGTCAAGCATCCACACCGTAGTGAGACAGTCACTAGTGGTTTGGAGTGATCAGATAGTCAGAATGCCTGACACTTGCTTACGAAAGTGAACCTTCCACGGAGAGTGCAAATTAACACAGTCTCATGGTGGTCAAATGAAGCATTGCAAAAACACTCTGAATTCTTCATTCAAGGAGTTTAGAAATAAACTTGGAGTCCTTGGCCAGGCCTGCTACACCTAATGCAACCAAGTAAAAAGTGACTGGGTACATAACCTTAGCAGTCACCTATGTACTCACTGGAACTCTATCAAACACCCAAGCAATGAAAACAGTCACACTCGCTGCCACAAAGAGATTAAGAATCTGCAACGTGCAGCTCCAAAGCCATAAGTGACACGCTAAAGACTTGTGTGGTTCCTGAATGGGATCGATTGATCACATTTTGTTGGCAATTTTAAGTCCATAAGAAAGTGTGCATGTGTGTGAATGTGTGCGTAGAGAAGAATGGCAGTATCGATTCATGATAGCATTACAGTAATATACTGGAGAAAGAGGAAGTTCCAATGTTCCAGAAGGTCAAGGACAGAATTGGTCTGGCTAGAGGTAAGGAATGGAAAAGGAGCAATAACATTGATTGGTATCAAATATAGACCACCAACAGTAGAGAAATAAACTTGCTATAATTATAGAATAATTATCAATCAATTATCCAAAACAGACCGAACAAAGAAAAGTAAATTGCAGCACAGGAACAGGCCCTTCAGCTGTCCAAGCCTGCACCAACCATGTTACCCGACTTAACTAAAATTCCCTACCCTTCCAGGAACCTCTATTCCCATCCTATTCATGTATTTGTCAAGATGCCCCTTAAAAGTCACTATTGTATCTGCTTCCACAACTTCCCTTGGCACCCACCATCTTTAGTACAAAAAATCTGCCTGGTACACCTCCTTTAAAACCTGCCCCTCACACCTCACCTTAAACCTGTGTCCCCTAGTAATTGACTCTTCCACCCTGGGAAAAAGCTATCCATTCTATCCATGCCTCCCATAATCTTATAGACTTCTATCAGGTCGCCCCCTCAACGTCCGTCATTCCAGTGAGAACAAACCAAGTTTCTCCAACCTCACCTCATAGCCAATGCCCTTCATCTCAGGCAACATCCTGGTAAATCTTTTCTGTATCCCCTCCAAAGTCTCCACATCTTTCTGGTACTGTGGCAACCAGAATTGAACACTAAATTCCAAGTGCAGCCAAACTAAGCTTCTATAAAGCTGCAACATGACTTGCCAATTTTTAAACTCAATACCCCAGCTGATGAATGCAAGCATGCCGTATGCCTTCTTGACTATCTTCTCCACCTGCATTGTCACTTTCAGTGACCTGTGTACCTGTACATTCAGATCCATTTACTTATCAAAGGTTCTGCCATTTACTGTATATTTCCTATTTGTATTAGACCTTCCAAAATGCATTATCTCACATCTGTCCAGATTAAACTCCATCTACCATCTCTCCGCCCAAGTCTCCGACTGATCTATATCCTGCTGTATCCTCTGATGGTCTTCATCATTATCTGCAAATCCACCAACCTTTGTGTTGTCCGCAAACTTACTAATCAATCCAGTTACATTTTCCTCCAGATCATTTATATATATTACTAACAGCAAAGGTCTCAGCACTGATCCCTGAGGAACGCCACTTGTCATAGTCCTGCATTCAGAAATGCACCCTTCCACTGCTACCCTCGGTCTTATTTGACCAAGCCAGTTTTATATCCACCTTGCCAGCTCCACTCTGATCCCATGCGGCTACACCTTCTGCCATGTCTGCCATGAGGAACTTTGTCAAAGGCCTTGCTGAAGTCCATATAGACAACATCAACTGCCCCGCCCTCATCAATCATCTTCGTCACTTCCTTGAAAAACTCAATCAAGTTAATGAGACACGACCTCCCCTTCACAAAACCATGCTGCCTCTCATTAATACGTCCACTTATTTCCAAATGGGAATAAAACCCGTAAATAAATTCCTGGGATAGGAAAAATGCAAAGGGACAAGAGGGAAGAGAATTCTGGCAATGTGTTCGGGATAATTTTCTGCAGCAGCACGTTTTCAGTCCAACAAGACGACAGACACTGGTGGACCTGGTTCTGCAGAATGAGTTTGCCCAAATGGATCAAATATCAATGAAAGTGCATTAAGGGGACAGTGACTGTAAGTACATAAGAACGTAAGAAATAAGAGCTGGAGTAAGCCATCTAGCCCCTTGAGCCTGCCCCGTCATTCAACACAATCATGGCTGATCTGATAGTGGTTCAGTTCCACTTACCCGCCTGCTCTCCATAACCCTTAATTCCATTATTGATCAAAAATCTACCTATCTGTGACTTAAACACATTTAACGAGGTAGCCTCCACTGCTTCAATGGGCAGAGGATTCCAAAGGTTCGCTACCCTCTGGAAGAAGTTGTTCCTCCTCAACTCTGTTCTAAACTGACTCCCCCTTATTTTGAGGCTGTACCCTCTAATTCTTGTTTCCTTTCTAAGTGGAAATAATCTCTCTGCTTCTACCCTGTCTAGCCCCTTCATCATCTTATAGGTCTCTATGAGATCTCCCCTCAGCCTTCTAAACTCCAATGTGTACAGGCCCAGTCTCCTCAATCTCTCCTCATAAGTAAACAACCTGGTGAACCTTCTCTGCACCCCCTCCAAGGCCAATATATCCTTTTGCAAATAAGGGGACCAAAATTGCACACAGTATTCTAGTTGCAGCCTCACCAGTACCTTGTACAGTTGTAGCAAGACCTCCCTGCTTTTATACTCCATCCCTCTCGTGATAAAGGCCAACATTCCATTTGCCTTCTTGATCATCATAGCATAAGATTTAAATTGACCATGGAAAAGGACAAGGAACAATGCAAAGCAGGGGTAATTAATTAGAGAATGCCAACTTCAAAAGAATCAGAACGTATCAGAATCGAGTGAGTTGGAATCAAAAGACAGTGGCTGAACAATGGGTCACCTTCAAAGAAAAAGTGTAACAGACAATGTCAAGATATATTTCCTTCAAGGGGAAAGATAGGATAAATAAATCCAGAGCAGTTTGGATGATAAGTGCAACAGAGAAGATGAAAAGGGATAAGTGCACAAATAGCAGACATCAGGTAAAAAAATACACTGGAGAATCAGACTGAATATAGAAGGACCAGAGGGGAAGTGAATAAAATAATAAAATCAAGGAGAGAGGATGAGCATTCTGACAATGTGGAAAATTGCCCACATATGTCCTGTACACAAAAAGTAGGACAAATCCAACCTGACCAATTACCGCCCAATCAGTCTACTCTCAATCATCAGTAAAATGATGGAGGGGTCATCAACAGTGCTATCAAGCAGCACTTGCTCAGCAATAACCTGCTCAGTGATGCCCAGTTTGAATTTCACCTGGGTCACCCAGATCCTGACTTCATTACAGACTTGGTTAAAACATGTACAAAAGAGCTGAATTCCAGAAGTGAGGTGAGAGAGTGACAGCTCTTGATATCAAGGCCGCATTTGACCAAGTGTGGCATAAGATAGCCGTAGCAAAACTGGAATTAATGGATATCGGGGAAAACGCTCCATTGGTTGGAGCCATACCTGGCGTGTGGGAAGATGGTTGTGGTTGTGGAGGGTCAGTCATCTCAGCTCCAGGACATCTCTGCAGGAGACCCTCAGGGTAGTGTTCAAGACCCAACCATCTTCAGCTGCTTCATCAATGACCTTCCCTCAGTTCTAAGGTCAGAACTGGGATATTCGCTGATGATTGCACAATGTTCAGTACCATTCGCGAATCCTCAGATACTGAAACAGTCCATGTTCAAATGCAACAGGATCGGGACAACATCCAGAAATATTGGATGAGAGTTTGGGGTTCTTTCCTTGGACAGAAGAAGGCCAAGAGGAAATAGATATACAGACTGGGTGGACAATGAGAAATTCTTTCCATTGAAGGAAGCGTCAATAACTAGAAGGCGCAGATTCAGAATAAATTGATAAAATGAGTAAAGCGAGTGGCGGAAAATAATTTTTACTCAGAGTGGTTGGCGCCTTCCTGAACAAACTTCCTGAGAGAGTGGTGGAGGCAGGTTTGACCAAGGTATTCAAAAGGGAATTGGAATTGCTATCCAAAAAGAAATAATGTGCAAGATGATGGGGATAAGGCAGGGGAGTGGGATGAGGTAAAATACTCTTTCAGTGAGCCTGTGCAGACTCTCGGGTCAAATGACCTCCTCCTGCAATGTAATGACTTTGGAATTCTGGAAAGGGCTCATTCTGTTTCTTGCAACTTTTATTCCACATTGTACTTGTGAGAAAGCATATTTAAATTCACAACTAGGCTAGGGGAGAAAAAAACTAGAGGACAGGGGTTAAGGGTGAAGGGGGAAAAGTTTAAAGGAAATATTAGGGAGTGGGTTCTTCACACAGAGAGTGGTGGGAATGTGGAATGAGCTGCCAGATGAAGTGGTAAATGCGGGCTCACTTTTAACATTTAAGAAAAACTTGGACAGGTAGATGGATGAGAGGGGTGTGGAGAGGTATGGTCCAGGTGCAGGTCAGTGGAACTAGGCAGAAAAATGGTTCGGCACAGCCAAGAAGGGCCAGAGGGCCTGTTTCTGTGCTGTAGTGTTCTATGGTTCCATGGTAGTGTAACTAATTCTAAAAGGATAAAACTTTAAAATCTAATTTCAGAAACTTTTTAACTCTTTTGTAAAAACGTTTAAAATGTTGAGATGTAACTCTCCTGTTTTTCATTATTCTTGGCATTTGAGCAACAGCATTATGGCTCCTCAGATACTGCATTTTTAACAAAAAGAGCCATTCCATAAAAACAGTTATTATACTTGGTTAACACCTGATTTTTATAAACTAATAACTCTGATAAGCAAAGGAACATTCAGTCTATACTGTACAGTCAATAATGTTAAATAAATAATGAGGTATAAGTGATATTGTACAATTTATAAATTACATGCACAAATGAACCTAAGCTAAGCCAACAATATAACCAAGAACACTGGATGATTGTGTACAATTCATACAGGCATAACCCAAATTCTACCTTGAACTAATATGTGAGTGACTTCCAGGTTGTGGAAGTCACAAACCTTTTCATTGAAAATAGATAGGTCAACAAAGAACATAAAATTTCTAACCTTTGTTTGCAAGTACAACCACAAGAGACCACAAGTTGTGATGATCAACTGCTTTAGCTTTTGCTGTGCAAAGTAAGGGAAAAAGTTTTGGAGACATCATTGTACCATTTATTTCTGGATTGCTAGCAAGCAAATAGTTAAATGGTCAGAGAATCATAGTATCCTACAGATGGAGGCCATTCGGCCCATTGAGTCTGCACCGATCACAATCCCACCCAGGCCCTCTCCCCATACTCCATGCACTTAACCTAGCAGTCCCCCTGATACCAAGGGGCAATTTAGCATGGCCAATCCATCTAACCCGCACATCTTTGGACTGTGGGAGGAATCTGGAGCACCTGGAAAAAACCAAAGTGGACACAGGGAGAACATGTAAACTCCACATAGACAGTGGCCCATCATGCCATTCCAAACATGTCATCTTATTCAGACAATGGCAGTACGTGCCCTCAACATTATTTGGTGCAGCATATGTAGGCCAACCTAATGAGCCCAACTCAAAGGTTTAGTTTACAAGTAGGCTTGCACTAACACTACAAAGAAGTTACTGTGAAAATCCCCTAGTCACCACACTCCAGTGCCTGTTCGTATATACTGAGGAAGAATTTAGCGTGGCTAATGCACCCAACCTGCACTTCTTTTGGACTGATGGGAGGAAAACTGGAGCACCTGGCGGAAAACCACAGACACGGAGAGAACATGCAGACTCCATACAGACAATGACTCAAACCAGGACTCGAACCTGGGTCCCCAGTGCTGTGAGGCAGCAGTGCTAACCACTCTGTCACTGAGCTGCCCTATATATTAAATCTTAGCCATCCAAATCAAATACATTTGCCACTTGTGTTGTTGGCACTCAAACAGGAAGATTTCCCTGCTAAACCATCTCAATTAAGTTTGGCCTAGAGTCCACGCAAACTTGAAAATTCAGTTTTAATGAGACATGCAAACTGCACATCTTTTGCCAGCAAAAGCAGTTAATTTATGTCATTCAATACCTTGGAAGTAACACTGTTAGTAAGAATTTACATTATTCCATCATCAAGTATACCTGGAGTACACCTCTGGCTGTGATGCACACATTACAGTCACATAATATAAGCCATCTTTCTTCTTCACCACAGGTTGTGAAATCCAGCAGCAATTTGAAATGGATGAATTCAGAAATTATAGGGTGGTTACAATGGTAATCAGCTGTCTGGGGTGATTGAGAATTATAAAGAGGTTGGCCTTCTTCTAGAGAAGTATTGATTTCCAATGTATACATTTTCAAAAGTCAAGTAATTTGCGCTTCACTTTTCCTAACTAGATCAAACTGTCTCTCATCAGCTGCTGAAACTAATTGGAGATGTTTGTTCTTCCCGGCTCCATGCTAATAATCAATTACTTGATGACAGAAGAGTGTTTTTAGTACCATTTCAAATGTTAGCCTCAAGCAATAGCAGATTAATGGCCAAAACTCCAATAGAATGTCATGAAAATCACAAACTAAGAATAAATGTGCCTCATCAAATAAAATTCCCAAAGCCCAAAATTGATAACCAGCAACATAGCTGTACTGTACAGTAATGCAACTGTGATGCATGATTAACCACGCCCACTCTTCCAACGTAAGCAGCATGGAAACTTTATGCAACCCTTCAATAAACACACCATGCCACAGCAGGAGGGCCAATTCATCTAAGCTAGGACCAATTAAAGCTTGCCTTCACGCTTAAAGGAAGTGCATTCTGGCTACAGCACCTAGTCTAAATGGCTGGAGAGAACCATCTGAGCAAGAAGAACGCTGACTAATGGTGCAACAAGGCAAATAGGGTGCTTCAAAGTTTACAGATGCAGCACTGGAAGCCTTGATGCAAGAGATGAACAGGAGGAAAGGTTTCCTCACTCAACAAGAGACAGGAGGCCCATCAGACAATCTCTCAGAAGGCAATGGGAACCAAATAGCGATTGCGGTTAATGCTCACAGAGTAACACTGAGGATCTTAAGGTAGTGTCATGAGATGTTTAATGGTCTCACATGAATGGTCAAGCCAAGTGAATGTATCCTAAAATGCCACACCACACACCTGAACTGCTCACCTCAGACACTAGTCAACCTACCACATGCCCTTTATTCACTTATTATTAAAGGCTAACAATCAAAACCCAGCAGGATTTTACAGCCTTGCTTGACCCAAGACTGGAAAATCCTGCCCAAGGTCAACAGATCTTCCCATTGTCTGGTCCGATTCCTCTGGCGGGCAGGGCAGTAAAATTCCTTAGTGTTCATAGCTAATGCACTTAACACTGCTGCAAGCCTTACGCTAACACTTCCTAGGCAGCATAAATTGCCAGCTATTCAACCATGACAGCAACATCATCCAAACAGACTGCCCCACAAATTACTGGTACACCTTTCTCTCTTGCAGGACAAGGTGACACAGACAGAAGCAGCAGTACCTAACCAGCAGGAAACAGTCACATTTGCATGTCGTTGAGTCAAAGAGCTCATAGATGTTTACAGCATGGAAACAGGTCCTTTGGCCAAACTTGTTCATGCCATCCCTTTTCTTAAGCCACTAAGCCAGTCACAATTGCCCTCATTTGGCCCATATCCCTCTATACCCATCTTGCCCATGTAACAGTAATTGTAAACACTTTCTAAAAGATAAAATTGTACCTGCCTCTACTACTACTTCTGGCAACTTGTTCCAGACATTCATCACCTTGTGAGTGAAAAAATTGCCCCTCTGGAGACTTTTGTATCTCTCCCTTAAACCTATGTTCTCTCGTTTTAGACTCCTCTACCTTTGGGGAAAAAGTACTGACTGTCCAGCTGATCTATTCCCCTCACTATTTTAAAGACCTCTAACAAGATCACCCTCAGCCTCCTACATTCCAATCTATCTAGCTTCTCTTCATAACTTAAACCATCAAGACCCAATAGCATCCTATTAAATCTTTTCTGCACTCTTTTGAGTTTAATAAATCCTTTCTATAATAGGGTGACCCAAACTGTACACAGTATTCCAAATGTGGCCTCACCAATGTTATAGAGAATCATCACAGAAACCCTACAGTGCAGGGAGAGGCCATCTGGCCCATCAAGTCTGCACTAACCACAATCCCACCCAGGCCCGACCCCCACATCCTGCTAATCCCTCTAACCTATGCATCTCAGGACACTAAGGGGCAATTTTGCCATGGCCAATCAACCTAACCCGCACATCTTTGGACTGTGGGAGGAAACCAGAGCACCTGGAGGAAACCCACGCAGACACAAGGAGAAGACAATGACCTAAGCCTGGAATCGAACCCACGTCCCTGGAGCTGTGAAGCAGCACTGCAAACCACTGTGCAAATGTGCTGCCCACGGTACAACTTCAACAAGATATCCCAACTCCAGTATTCAATGTCCTTACCCCTATGGAGGAGACGATGCTCATCTTTATTGGAACAATCATTAAATATGATGTCCACTTTATCTAAACCTCTTGCTCACGTTCCATTCATCCACTCTCTTTGATTTATTAGCTGCATAAGAATAAATTTACTGCTTTTCTTCCACAGTCCTCCTCTTGCGATGCCTTTCTCCTTTTAGATTCCTAAAATTTCAACCTGGTTGACCAATGGTGAGGTATGTCAAATAGTGATGTTGATGATCACTCAGTCTCACATTCACAACAATCATTTCAGAAACTGGTGTGTATGTTAGAAGGTAGTCTACAGGCAGGTTCTACGCATGGTGAAAAACAAGACATGAGTTATCTACAGTGAAGCTTTAGGGAAAGGGCAGTGTTGGTGTCAGTTTGCTGGGGGATAAAATTGTGTGCGCGCTCTGCTGCAGAGAATTCAGATGAGCACTTCACTGAGACAAAGTAAAGGAAATGGTTGATGCGTATGCACTCAGAAATGCTGTGTGAATTGGCAGACTTGCCTGAAAGCTGGCTTCATGGCTCAGGAGTGTGGTAGAGTCCGACAACAACCTTGCATAGGGCTTTAAGCAGAGATTGGAAGCCATCCTTTCCAGGGTGGAAGTGGTGACCAACTCCATGAGAACACCAGCAGATCCAACCATGATGGCTGATGTCTCAGCTTTCATTCCAGCACAAGCAGAAGTCACCAACTGTCTAGTTGCTGCACTGGAAGCAGAGGCTGAAGTAATGCAACACAGCTTGCACGCATGCTCAGATTGTTGCCAACATGGTTGCAGACACCTGTGCACAAAAGCATTTTGCCAGTCTGACAACAGGTTAGCTATCAGACCTCCAACCAATTACTAGGATTGTTGAGGCAGCACCCCGTGAGGCTGATAGAGGTCCATGGAGCATGAACCTGCCATCTGCTCTCAAGGTGATACCATAGGTCAGAGCTGCACAAGATTGTATCGTAAGGATATCTGCAGTTTGCTCAATTAGATAAATACTCAAGAAGACAGGTAAAAACAAACTATCGTGACTGCTATTACAATGCATTCTTTTGCATTTTGAAGATTCTAATCAGCTGTGCAACACATTAGCAAATGTGCTGACTCGCTCTTTCAGACAGTCATTATTATTTGACAACAATGTGGACAGAACAATAGGTGAGAGACACTTACAGCATTACTGATCATTATCTGAATATTTTAGTACATGCTGCAATACTATTCTTTAATGTTAAATCCCACCGAGAAACCAAGGTAAAGACTAAAGTCAATAGTTGAATTGAATAATGAAATCAGCAAGGTAGGTCAAGAAACAATGATTAAATGATAACCAGGCTTTGATTTATTGAGAGCCGGAAGGCAGCCAGATGAAAGAATGAGGGAGATAAACAATTCCACAGTTTTGAATGTCTAATGGGGGAAAAAAGAAAGTTATTCTATGGGAGGTGGTGAAACTTGCTTTGTGGAATTATTGAGCCTAACAGTGGAATGCAAATGAATTAATGCACACATGCACAAAGTGACAAGATCTCAAAAGTACAATGTTTATAACTGTTCAGATATTAATTTAGTTCCCTTGTATTACTGAACTTGTTTGTGTCCAGATGCTTTTTATGATATCATCAACATTCACTATTTAAATTGATGTGCTGCGTAAGGACATGATCCTAAAGACATCACTCAAAAAGCACAAGACTTAATAGAGAAAATTGATGAGGAAATCCATCAAGTGCTTGAGGAAAAACAATGGAACACAACAATATGGGGTTAAAAGCATTACAGGAAGGAAAGGTTGATTGGCTATGACTCGTGTCAAACATGAACAGCCTCATCAGTGTGGAAGCTGGCAAATGTTATACCATTTTTCAAGAAAGGGGGGAGATCCTTGGAGAAATGCTGGAATCTATTATTAAGAATGTCTTAATTATGCATTTCAAAAAGCATTGTGAGATTAGAACAATCATTGATGGAGTATAGTATAGGGAAGTGTATTTGCTTTGGTTGTAAGAATAAAAAAGCAGAATTTTTTTAAAAGGTGAGAAACTAAGTATTGATGTTCAAAAGAGACACTTGGGTGTACTCATTTAAGGAGCACAGAAAGTTAGCATACAAGTACAGTCAGCAATTAGGAAGGCAAATGGCATATCACTCTTCAGCGCAAAGGGATTGGAGTACAGGGATAAATACATCCTGTTACAATTGATCAGAGCTTTGGTGATACTACTGCTGGAGTACTGTGTGCAATTTGGTCTTCACTTTTAAAGGAAGGATATACTTGCATTGGAGGTGGTGCAGTAAAGGTTCACTAAACTGATCCCCATGGAGAGGAAGATTTCCTATGCTGACAGACAAAGCAAACTGGACCGATAATTCACTGAAGTCTGGATGAATGAGAAGAGACCTCATTGAAACGTTCTAAAGGGGTTGACAGAGGAGATGCTGAGAAATTGTTTCCACTGGTTGTGGAATCTAAAGCAATCTCAGACTAAGGAGCCAATCATTTAGGACTGAGGTGAGGAGAAAGAAGAGGGGAGTTGTGATTCTTTGGAGTTCTCTACCCAATGGATTGTGGATGCTCTATCGTTGATTAGATTTGAGGTTGAGATGGACATTTGGTTTCTCAAAGAATCAAGTCTGGCTGTTTACTGCACAAAAATCAAAGAACATGAATGGCTAATAACTACACCATCTTAAGATGGTTACATTAAAGACTTCAAAAGTACAATTGACACAGCAACTTATGCTCTAAACCAAACTTCTTATTTCAACATTCCTTCCCCACCCATTTGACTGATACCCCTAATAACTCAAGTCAGATAATGATCAAAATTTGGAAAATTAACCATTTGGTCCAAGCACTGTTTCAAAGATCTGTTTCAGAGCTGGGGGGTCATGGGTCCTATCTATTTACTTCTGAGAAGATTGTCCTTTCAAATCTCCTCTAATCACTTGATGGTTATATACTCCTCATTAAACAGCCTTTGTGTAGCCACTTTGGGATGGCAGTCTCCTGGTCCTAACACTGACGCTGAAGTTTTGTATTTTGGGCATAACAGTGATACAGTGGTCAGCACTGTTGCCTCACAGTGCCAGGGACCTAGGCTGAATTCCCGGCTTTGGTCACTGTCTGTGTGGAGTCTGCTTGTTCTCCCCGTTCTGCATGGATTTCTTCTGGGTGAGCCCATAGTCCAAAAGCGTGCTGATTAGGTGCACTGGCCATGCTAAATTCTCCCTCAGTATACCCGAAATGTGTGTGGATTTTCACAGTAGCTTCACTGCAGTGTTAATGTAAACCGATTTGTGACATTAATAATAAATAACCTAAATGTCTCTCCTTCTTTTCTGAGTTTGGCTATCCCATAAATTTAACTCAATGTTAGGATTCCTCCAGTTAAGAAATGGTCAAAACACTTTTAGCCAGCACACTAACTTTCAAATGAACTCTACTAAAACAAGATGTTCCTTGTTTTTCATCCAGCTTGTTCCAAACCCAAAACTATACAGCTTGAGCACAGAACCACACCCATAATTTATTCACTCTGACAATGATCTTACACCGTTGACACTTGGCTATGTTTATCACCACGGGCTTTGCCAGAGTTCTTTCAAAGAAGCTGAGTTCTTAAACAACCATTACCCCAAGAGCACAGAGACTTTCATCCTATACAGGTCTATGCATTCTACATCACTAAAGTATGTGACTGGAGCGCTTCTGAAAACTATTCAACATTAAGGTTAGTCAGGCTGTCCCACATGTTTGTGCCAGGTGTGGCAAATTGAAAACCTCTGATAAAATGAGTTAGTTGCATCGTAGAATGCAAATGCAGTTTGAATGATGGGGGCAGGTGGACACATGCCATTCATGATAGATTCTATCCATCTGTCGGTTCTTTTCACTTGTCCTGCAAAAAAGTACAGGTTTAACAGGATTCATGCTTGGTCCAATTATTGCAACAGAAAAAGAAGGCTCAGGACAATTCCTAAAGTTTTTGAGAATCTAAATTACAATAAAAACAAAAAAAGAAAGTAGTGTACATTATGAATTTGGAATGAATATTTTTACCATGATCATTTAGTTAGCTTATGCATACAGTTGATACCCTCTTCCAAGCCTGGATTTATACCCAAAAAACCTGCAAACACAACGAGGAACTCCTCTCCTTTGGCAACTTAAACATTTCAATGAAGTTGCTTGTTTCAGCTTAGCATTTCTCCTCTTTCCTATCCCTTTAATTATACCCTCTATTTTTTAATAGCATCTCTGGCTAGGTAACATTTATTTCCTTTGCCCAATATGGTGGTGAGCTGCCCTGCTTAAGCTGCTGCAGCCCATGTGGTGCAGGTATGCCCACAATGCTGTAAGGGAGGGAGTTCCAGGAATTTGACCCAGCAACAGTGAAGAAACAGCGATATATTTCCAAGACATAATGGTGCATGGCTTGAAGGGGAGCTTCCAAATGGTGGTGTTCCTAAGCATCTACTACACCTGTCCTTCTAGATGGGTTTGGAAGGTGATCTCTCAGTCATTCTCACCTCACCTCTTGCATTCAGCTATTTTGTTCACACTTGAACCATTTCTGTAATGAGGTCAGGAGCTGACTGGCCCTGACAGAACCCAATCCAAATGTCAGTGAGCATGTTATTGCTAAGCAACTGGGCGTGATAGCACTGTTGATGACCATCTGCATCACTTTACAGGTGGATGAGAGCAGACCAATGGATGGTAATTGGTAGGGTTTGGTTTGACCTGCTTTTTGTGTACAGGATTTACCTGGGCGATTTTCCACACAGGTGAGTAGATATCAATGTTGTAGGAGCACTGGGGCAGCTTTCGAGGGACATAACAATTTCTGGAGCCCAAGTCTTCATACAATTGCTAGAATATTGACAGGGTCCCTAGCCTTTGCCAGTATCCAGTGGCCTACAGCTGTTTCTTAATGTCATGTGGAATCAATTGAATTGGCTGAGGACTGGGATCTGTGATGTTGGGGACCTCCAGAGGGGGCCGAGATGAATCATCCATTCAGCACTTCTGGCTGAAGATTGTTGTGAATGCTTGAACCTTGTCTTTTGCACTTATGTGCTGGACTGCCCCAACATTGACGATAGGGATATTTGTGGAACCTCCTCCTCCAGTAAGTTGTTTAACTGTTCATCACCATTAACAACTGGACGTGGCAGGACTGCAGAGTTTAGATCTGATTGCTGGGTTGTGGGATTGCTTAACTCTGTCTTTCACGTGCTGCTTATATTGTTTGGCACACAAGTTGTAGCTTCGCCAGGTTGCCACCTCACACTTAGGTATACTGGTGTTGCTCCTACCATCATCCTTGTACTCTCTTGAGCCAGGTTTGACCCCCTGGCTTGTTGCAATGAGTAGGGGATATGCCGGGTCATGTGGTTACAAATTGTGGTTGAGTATGGTTCTGCTGCTGATGATGGCTTGCAGTGCCTCATGAATGCCCAGTGGAGTTACTGGATCTGTTCAAAAACTATCCCATTTAGCACACAGATAGTGCTACACAAGATAATGGAGGGTATCCTCAATGTGAAGACAAGACCTTGTCTCCACAAGAACGATGCTGTGGCCACTCCTATCGATACTGTCATTGACAGATGCAACTGCAGTGGGCAGGTTGGTGAGGATGAGGTTGAGTGTATGTTTCTCCCCTTTTTTTAGTTCCCTCACCACATGCGAAAGATCCAGTCCAGTAGCTACGTCCTTTAGGACCCAGACAGACAGTCTGGTCTGCAGTGATATATCGCACCAATCTTGGTGATGCACATTGAAGTCCCACACCCAGATTACATGCTGTGCCCTTGTCACCCTCAGTGCTTCCTCCAAGTGGTGTTCAACTTACAGGAGTACTAATTCATTTGGGGAAAGTCGGTGTTAATCAACAGGAGGCTTCCTTGCCTCATGTCTGACCTGGTGCCATAAGACTTCATGAGGTCTGTAATCAATATTGATGACTCCCAGGGCAATTCTCCTTTGAATGTGTACCACTATGCCACTAGCTCTGCAGGGATGATGACAGTGATGTCTGGGACATTATCTGTAAAGAATGATTGTGTGAGTATGACTATGTGAGTTCTTGCTTGAGAGGTCTGTGAGACCACTCTCCAGTTTTTGCACAAGCTTTCAGGAGGATTTTGCAGGAGGGCTTGGTGTGTATTACCATTTCTGGTGCCTGGGTCGATGCTAAGTGGTCCATCTTATTTCATTCCTTTTAAACTTTTCAGTGGTTTAGTTCAACTGACTGGTTTGCAGGGCATTTTAAGAGTTATTGCTGTGGATCTGGAGTCACATGTAGATCAGACCAGGTAACGATGGCAGGTTTCCATCTCTAATGGACGTCGGTGAACCTGATGGGCTTTTACGACAATCAACAGTTGTTTCATGGTCATCAGCAGATTTTTAATTCCAGGTAGATATTTATTGAATTCAAATTTCACTATCTGTTGTGGTGGGGTATTCAAACCCAGATCTCCAGAACATAACTCTGGGTCTCTGGATTACTAGTCCAATGAGAGTGACCATTATGCCACCACCTCCCCACAAATTAGCAAAATGGGAACAAAGATCTAAAGTACAAGACATCCGAACTTTTTTTTCCAAAGTAACTATGTAAATTAGTCAAGTACAAACCCTTTTTTCCCCAAAATGATTGACTGTTATAGGCATGTCAGTTTGCCATCCACTTTTCCATCAAAAACATAGCCAAGCCCATTCAACATGCAAAATACGTTCAGCAAAAGGTAAATGTAACAAAAAAAGAGAATATATAGGGTGGGATTCTAAGCTCAGTCATTTCTGCCCCACTGCCAGAGAGAATGGACAATTTGGCATTCAGCCAAAACTCCATTCACTGAACTGCCGCTAGAGAATCCCAGACGTAGACAAGGTGAGAGGTCTCCAGTGATAGAATTTACTTTTAATCGACTGAGACAATTATTTTCCAAAGACTTCACTGGATTTCTGCATCCAGTTAATGATTAGAATACATTATAAACCCTTGTTCAAGCAGACTGTCACACTGTCTTCACTGCTAAAAACTAAGTTCAACGGTCCTTCATGAAAAATAGATGGTAAACAATTTTATTCCAAGGAAACTTAATGGTTTTAACCCCAGTTTATTCTAGCCAAACTGCGGCCCTCAAAAGGAAAACCATCCCCAACCCTGGTCATAATTGTAGTCGCATCCCATATTGAATATGTTGCCTCCAAGAATCAATGCAAGTTGAATTTGGAGCAGTATCAATTAAATTATTATTTACCATACGACTGTCAGTGTTAAGCAAAGATCAACAACTTATTTGGAAGGGATGTAAAGATAACTAGTTTGAGAATGGATGGAAAGGCAAGTTATGAGGATGACACAAAAGGCTGGAATGTTACAGCTGTTGATGCTGACAGGATTTTCCCATCCCACTGTAGTGAATGGAGATTTGGTTGGGTGCCAAATTCTCCAACTTTGCTGCAGGGGAGCATGGCATGAAAGGTCTGTAAGGTCATGCTCAAAAGTCTACAGAGGGATATAGACAGATTAGGTGGGTGGGCAAAAACTTGGCAGATGGACTATAATGGAGGAAAATGTGAAGCTATCCACTTTGATGGGAAGAATAAAGGAGCTGAATATTATTCCAATTGAGAAAGACTGCGGGGAGTTGTGGCACAGAGGGATTTGGGCCTACTCGTGCATAAATCACAAAAAGCTAGTGTGCAAGCTCAGGAGGTGAAAGGGGAAAAGTGGAATGCTGGCCTTTATTTCAAAGGGAATAGAGCATAGAAATAGGGAAGTCTTGCTAAACTATACTAGTCAGCTGGAATACTGAACAGCTTTGGTCCCCTTATCCACGGAAAGATATTCTGGCATTGGAAGCAGTTCAGTGAAGGTTCATTAGGTTGATCATAGGTATGGAGGGAGTTTCTTATGGGGAGAGGTTGAGTAGGTTGGCCCTGTACTCATTGGAGTTTAGAAGAATGAGAGGCAATCTTATTGAGACATATAGGATTCTCAGGGGTTTGACAGGGTAGATGATGAGAAATTGTTTTCCCTTGTGGGAAGAGTCAAGGACCAGACGGTGTAATCTTTTTGTTTATTCATTCGTGGGACTTGGATGTCGCTGGCTGGCCAGCATTTATTGCCCATTCCTAGTTGCACTTGTACAGAGGGGCAGTTGAGAGTCAACCACATTGCTGTGGATCTGGAGTCACATATACGCCAGACCAGATAAAGAGGGTGATTTCCTTCCGTAAATGACATTTGTGAATCACATGGGTTTTCCAACAATTGACAATGGTTTCATGGTCATCAGTACATTCTTAATTCCAGATATTTTTTATTGAGTTCAAATTCCACCAACTGCCATGGTTGGATTCGAACCTGGGTTCCCAGAACATCAGCTGAGTTTCTGGATTAATAGTCAACGATTATACCATTAGGTCATCGCCACCCCCTAAATCTAAGAGTGAGGGGTCGCTCATTTAAGGCAGAGACAAGGAGAAATCTCTTCTCCAGAAGATAATGTATCTGTGGAATTCATTACTACAAAGAGTTACAGTGTCTAGGTCGTTAACATAAAAAGAGAAAATAGGAGCAGGGGGAGACCATTCAGCCCTTTGAGAGTGCTCTGCCATTCATTATGATCATGGATATTATCCAACTCAATTGCCTGATTTGCCTCTGTCCACCATCCTTTTTATATTTACCCCGTCTTGCCCTGTTAGAATTTTATAGGTTTCTATATAAGATCCGCCCTCATTCTTCTGAAATCCAGTGAATATCATTCCTCATGCATTAGTCCAGCCATCCCAGGAATCAGTCTGGTAAACTTTCTCTGCACTCTCTCTATAGCAAGAACATCCTTCTTCAGGTAAAGAGATCAAAACTGCATTCAATATTCTAGGTGTAGCCTCACAAAGGCACTGTACACTTGCATCAAGACATCCCTTCTCTCGCTATGAAGGCCAACATACCATTTACCTTCTTTATTGCTTACTGCATCTGCATGCTTATCTTAAGTGGCTGGTGTATGAGGATACTTGGGTCTTGTTCCACATTCCCCTCTCCTAATTTATAGCCAGTCAAATATTTATCTGCCTTCCAGTTTTGCTAACAAAGTGGATAACCTCACATAATTAACCAAATTATTCATCATCTGCCAATCATTTGCCCACTCACTCAATTTATCCAAGTCACACTGAAGGATCTCTGTATCCTCCACATAGCTCACCCTTCCACCCAGCTTGGTGTCATGTACAAATTTTGAGATATTACAATTAGTTCCCTCATTTAAATCATGAATAGCTGGAGTCCCAGCACTGATTGCTGTGGTACCCCACTAGTCACTGCCTGCCATATGGAAAAAGACCCATTTATTCCTACTTTGTTTCATGTTTGCCAACCAGTTTTCCATCCATCTCAATCTCATGTGCTTTAAGTATGTGTTAAATGTGCTGAAGGCTGACAGAGACAGATTTTTAATCTTTAGGGGAATAAAAGGTTGTGGGCAAGTAGAATTGAGGGCTAGCATAACAGATCAGTCATGATCTCATTGAATACGACGCAAACTTGATGGGCCAAATTGCCTACTTCTCCTATGTTTTATGGTTGTATGGGAAAGAAATCTCACTGCTGCACCAAGGCCCGCATTCTATCTTTGGAGTTACCTAAAAACATAAGGTACAGAAATTTAATCTCTTTGCTGCGTCTGATCTTGCAACCTTTGATGTCAGTGCTGAGTGCTCAAAGTCTAAAAATTGCTCCACACTTCACCTTAAGCATTGAAACAGCTGACTCACAGACACAGAGAATCTTTTACATCGTTGCAGTAGTTTATACTCAGCAATTTTCAGTATTTGTGTGTGGATCAGCCACAATCCTCACTGAGGAAACCTCAAAAATTATTTTAAAAAATGTCATGTAGAAATTTTCAAAGCAGCCACTTTATATCCAAGGTCATACTATCCAAATCACCATTCAAAATGCTGGGACCCTGCCAGGTGTACTGGAACAGTCTGTTTTTGTTCTGTACATTCTCCTAAGAAAAGCATTAAATCTAGCCATATTAAAAATAAAGCCCAGTAATGACCAAAAACAAACCAGTATACTTTTTGGTTAATCTGAAACACTTGCACTAATTGAAATTGCATCACATCGAATCTTCAACATTCAGTAAATTGCAGAACGGTGAAATTACAAACACTACATTCAGTTGTTTCCTTTCTATTATAAATAAGAAGGATAATCCACAAGCACTCTCCAACTGAGAAATGGAGATATATTTTAAATCTCGGTGAAAAATCGATTTTTTTTAAACAAAGGTGTCCACTTTGATCAGAAATTTGTTTTTTGATCAAGAACTAATTTTAGTTGATCCCTTAGCATGAAGATGTACGCTTCAAGTGACCTTTTTTTTCCTCTGTGGAGAAGTTGCCATATAGCAGACCTGTTTGTTGCTTCCACAGTTAGGGAGGCTGTCCACACATCCTATCTTGGTAGGACAAACATTATCTACCATCACGCAATGATTTGGAAATTGACACTTCTTGCACCTTTGACCAAATCCTCCTGTTAATTGTTTTTCTGGTCCAATACTTGAAAGGACCGCAGTAATCTAATATTCTACTACTTGCCTTAGAGAAAATAGACATAAATCCACATTCATCTTTTTACAGAAAGGCTTCCGCAGCTGGCATTCACACTGAATATACCATTTGAAACACGGACGTTTCACCACCTCAGGACCGAAGAGTCAATAAACATTACCATTCAACTTTTATTACATTGAACCTAACTGACATTTGTTGAAAAATGTTCTGGGAGAAACCTGACAGCACTCCAGCTTTCTTTGCAGCTACAGCAGAGCAGAATGAGCTACAGCATATGAGCATGCTTCAGTGCAAATACGAAAGGTAGAGGTCCTCGGTTTGGATGGAAGCTTGAGGCAATATTTGGAGGGTACATGATTATGACAATTAGATAATGTTATGATGGTGAAATGCAGAACAGAATACTGATACACAATTTCATTTTGCCAAGAACTGAACACAATTCCCATGGGAAAGTGCTAAATAGCAGCTACCCAGATGGTGGATGTGAAACCTGTCATGGAAGTCATCCTTGAGTCAACCACCTGCTGAATTTAGCAATCATGTCACTGTGGCATTGACAAAAACAGAACACAGAAACTACTGAGACCTTCTTGGCCATGTTAGTTTATGGTCTGTGGTGATGAATATAAAAGTAGGGAGGTCTTGCTGCAGCTGTATAGGGCACTGGTGAGGCCGCAGCTGGAGTACTGTGCGCAGTTTTGGTCGCCGCACTTACGCAAGGATATTTTGGCCTTGGAGGGAGTGCAGAGGAGGTTTACTAGGCTGATACCGGAGTTGAGGGGATTGAGCTATGAGGAGAGGCTGGATTAACTAGGCTTGTACTCGTTAGAGTTTAGAAGAATGAGGGGAGATCTCATTGAGACATATAAGATGATGAATGGGATGGATAGGATAGAGGTGGAGAGACTTCCCGCTCAGAAAGGACAGTAGGACTAGAGGGCACAGCCTCAAGATAAAGGGGGAGCAGTTTAGAACGGAGTTGAGGAGGAACTTCTTCAAAGGGTGGTGAATCTCTGGAATTCTCTGCCCGTTGAAGTGGTGGAGGCTGCCTCGCTAAATATTTTTAAGACGCGGGTTGATAGGTTTTTGATAGGCAAGGGGATTAAGGGTTATGGGGAGAGGGCAGAAATGTGGAACTGAGACACGACAGATCAGCCATGATCTTACTGAATGGCGGGGCAGGCTCGAGGGGCTAGATGGCCTACTCCTGCTTCTATTTCTTATGTTCTTATGATGTAGCAGGGAATGTTTATTTCAAAATCAAAATGGATTACTAGATATACTATATCAAAGTGTATACTTTAGCATAATAAGAAACATGAATAAATTAGTCATTAGATTTGATATGCAACATAAAATCAGAAATTCTCATGTGCATTCATGCATCATCCTGTTATGAGGCATTTTACAATAATATACTATAATTATTTAAACTGGTTAACCCTATTAATCATGAAAATGTTTGCTCACTACCCGTTAATTAGAGCATCAGAACAGCAGTCTCCCTAACGGATTCCTGAAAATTTCAAATACAATTTAGATTAGCAAAGAAAAAACACCAGTGTTCCAGAGTAACTTTTGAAAATAAAATAAAATTTCAACGAATCCTTTTCTGGACAGAAGACACTTGATTTTCTTTTCAAACTAAATGGGTTAATCATGATTTTTTTTAAAGTAATTCATCTTCATAGAGGTGATATTGTGTTGCTTTCACAAGAACAACATTTAAAAGTAATCAAAGTAGCTAATTGGTAAGAAATGGCAAGTTTCATCCTTTCTTTTCAAGGAATCATCACAAGACCAATTTGTTTCAAAGCAGTTCTTAAAGAGCCTAAATATATAAACTGACTGAAGTGACTGACTAGATTTTAAAGCACCAACAAGAGCTGAGCAGATCTAAAATAGGTGTTATGTTGCTTGGATAAAAGAAAATGATACTCATTGATACTTGCCTGGACAAGAGAATATTCAGCAGAGAAATACACAAATGAGAATACACGCCTGATTCCATAACTTTCAGATAATGGTATCATGAATAAGTTGCATGTTTATTCTGTGATACTTAACTACTGTACATACTAATTAGATCATGAAAATACCGGTGAATCGGGACAAGTTTAGCCATTTTATTATTTTCTGGATGAGTAATGAACAAAATGCAATGCCTCCAAGACAATTATTTGGTTTATCCTGGATCCCGTGAGATTCTATCTTGTAACTAGTCAAGTTAGCAAAAGTCAGGTAATGTTTGGGGAGCACGTGCAAAAAGAATGCCCTAGTTTCGCACAAGCTACTTTTCGAACTGATATGAATAGGCAAAATAAATTGTACGCTATGATCAAGGCATTCCATTCTCCAGATTAAACATGTTGTAAAGAGCCACCTATATATATGTTTTATCATTCAATTCTCACTTGCCAAAATATGTTTTACTTAAAACAGCCTCAGTGCAAGTTTTGACTTGATGAGTTGCAGTTAAAACATTGATTCACAGACAAACTGCCCAATCAAGTAAAAAAATAGACTGCCACCAGTATTAACCCATGTAACAAAGATTTAAACAAACAGTCATATTAACAATCAAACAGGATGAATGATAAAAGCACATTATTTTGATTCTAAAATCTGAAACAGAAGCTGAAAATGTTGCAAAATCTCAGCAGGTCTGACAGCATCTGTGGAAAGAGAATAGAGCTAATGTTTTGAGTCTGGCTTTGTTAGAGTTCAGATGAAAAGTCATCCAGACTTGGAACATTAGCTCTATTCTCTCTCCACAGATGCTGTCAGATCTGTTGAGATTTTCCAGCATTTCCAGCTTGTGTTTGAAACAGAATATGCAACTGGCAGAATACATGCAGAGCAAGTTAAAATATAAACCCAAGATTTATAAACTATTATAAAAACATAAATTGCTGAAGAACTCAGCAGGCCTGGCAGCACCTGTGGAGAGTCAGAGAAAATACCCAATCGGAAGTGTTTTCTTTCTGTTTGCATTGGGCTTACTGGACTTCTGAAGCAGGCCAAGGATGAACATGTGGGCATCGGAGCAAAATTGAATGGCAAGTTGACAGGAAGGTCAGAATCATGTTTACAGACTGAGTGAAGGGGTTTTTACAGTCACCCAGCATAGAGGAGACTGCATTGTGAGTAGCAAATGCAGTGGCCTAACTGAAGGAGGTGCAAGTGAAATGCTGCTTCACTTGAAAGGAGGTTGCTGAACTCTTCTTCCCTTATCTCCATCTTCATGTTCAATTCTTTGAGCAGGGCTTCTCCTCCTGTTCATTGGATATTTTCACCCGCCTCCAGCATTCTCCCTCTACCTGGACCCTCGCTCCCATGGCCCCTTACCCACTGTTTCATCATTGCACTGAGAAATGTCAGCATGACACCGGCTTTAATTTCTCTGTTCCCTCAAACCACTCCAACTGGTCTCCTTCTGAACATGCAGCACTTTGCTCTCTCAGGTCTGACCTTGACTTTGTCATCCAACCCGCTCATTTCTTTCTGTCTAGATTCGATTCTTTCTCCTCTTGGTCAGTATATTCCCAGCAACATTCATGATTCCTCCGATGTCATACATCATGTCAATAACTTCCAGTTTCCTGGTCCTAATGCCTCCTCTTCACTATGGGTGTCCAATCCCTCCACACTTCCATACCCCAGGAGAAATGTATGAGGACTCTCTGCTTCTTTCTTGAACAATCTCCATCCACCATCACTCTCCTCCACCTGGCCAAAATGTTCTCACTGAACAATTTCTCCTTTAACTTGTCTCACATCCTGCAAATAAAAGGTATAGCTATTGTATTTCCATGAATTCCACTAATGCCTATCTCTTGTGGGATATGTGGAACCTTCTTTGTTCCAGTCCTATTCGGGCCCCCTCCCACAATTCTTTTCTCCTGATACATCTATGACTGTTTCAGTGCTGCTTCATGCTCTTGTCTGGACCCGGAAAGTATTATTACTTTTGCTCTCAATTTCTACCACACACAACTTTGTGTGGTCCATATCCAACTCTTCCATTCCCTTTCTTGACTTATCTGCCTCCATTTCTGGTGGCTGATTGTCGACCAATTTTCAATACAAGCCCACTGACTCCCACAGCTATCTTGACTATAGCTCCTCGCACTCTACTTCATGCAAGGATTTCATCCAATTCCCCAGTTTCACTGCTTCTGTCACATCTGTTCCAATGATGCTACCTTCCAAAACAATGCATCTGGCGTCTTCTTTTTTCCTGAACCAAGGTTTCTTCCCCAATGTGATTGACAAGGACTTCAACTATGTCCAACACATGTCCTGCAAATCTGCCCTCACCCCTTCTTTTCCCTTTTGTAACCATCCCCTCAACTCCCTCCCCCACAGAGTAAATTATTTTGCTTTCAGAGTGCTGAACCTTGTTCTGCTATTCACACAATCTGTTACTTTACCTTTATTTCATTTTTTTGTCTTTGACATTACCATTAACACTCCCTTTGTCTTGTGCTGATATCTTTGTCAATCTCTTCTCAGTTCCCACCTATCGTTGACCTTCTATTCTGTCTCACCTTCTCCACTTCCCTCTCCAGTTATATAATCCATTATATTTCTACCCTTCTTCAGCTCTGAGGAACAGCCATAGGGATTTGAAATGTATCCCTCTCCACAGATACAGAGTCTTTCCAGCATTTTCTATTTTTATTCCTGTTTTTATTCCAGATTTCCAGTATCCACATTGCTTTTATTCATAAACTATTGTTCACCTATGGCATTACTCAAGGGTGAAAGCAAGATTGTCCCTTTCTGGAAGTTTCTAATTCCTACTCTGTAATTCATTCCACACACTCATGTTTCTGGTTGTCTTTTATTTCTATGCATGTCTTCCAAGTCTATCGTCCGCTCTTTCAATCTACTTTTCTCTATGTCTTCTAAGTCTACTACATGTTGCACCTCTTCCCTGCGATATGGATTTCCCAGTCACCTGCTATGCCTTCGAGCAAGATTCATCTCTCAGCTTTCTTATCCAAAGTATGCAGCATGATAGTAATTAACATATATTTGGTTGCAGTCAGTATGAAAGTCAGGCGGGACGCTGTTGAATGACAGGAAAATTATGGGCACTGCAGACTGAGAATGCACACTGTAGACAGTGTTTGGGGGAGTAGATAGATGGAGATCCACTTGGAATGTGGGAAGGCAGGAGGAACTTTGGGGTGGGACCCATTGATCTGGAAGATTAGATGGCAGAGATATAAGGAATATGTCTGCTCAGGACGGTCTGTGAGCATCTCCAGGGTCGGAGATCTTAGGAGGCTTCTGCCCAGGTATATCTAAATCCTAGTCCTACTCATTGCTTCAAAACTCTTCCTCGGACCAAGTCCTGATTATGAGTTGCCATATGATCTTGTAAGCAAATTAGACTGACAGCAAATCTTCAAAGAGCCTACCAGCTATTGTTACTAAGGTATGGTAGAAATTTACAGTATTATTGTAATATAATACTTGCTGTCCTGTAACAAGCAGCATATTTGATCAATGTGACAGAATGTGGTTGGGCAGCAGAATAGAAAACAAACTAAAGTGTGGCCAAGTGCATCACAAAAGGCAAGTTTTAATCTTTTCTCCAACCATGCATCACTATCTGACCTTGCAGATTACTGGCTGCTGTTTGCAGACCCACAACTGTGTTCCTATTGTGTTACCCAATTCCCAGGAGATCATTGTGCACCAGAGGTTCACCCAGGGCCCCATTAACATTCCCAGGACATAAAATACAGGCATTACTGACCCTGGCCAGACACATCACTCTATGGGACCAGGGCAGTTGGCCCTAATAATTTCACTCATTTCAATGTGAAAGTTTTTTTTAAAATTTCATTCATTTTTGTGTTTAAGAGCTGTGGATTTGTCCTTTTGAAAGAGAATTACCATCAGGGATTGGGGATGGGAGCAGGAAGATGTCAATGCATCAGGACAAGCAGGAGTTGGGGCTAAGCAGAAGGACAGTTGGGTCAGGATTTTGGATCAAGCTTCACTGGGCAATTACAATCAAATGTGGATTATTTCACATTGAACAGTAAAAGAAATGCCAGTTTAACAACCCCCTCACAAAAAGTTCCTGAGAATAAAAATAGGGTTGTCAGTTCTTCCTGATTACCGTAAACAGCTTGAAAACAACCAATGAATTTAGATTGCAGAACATTTCTGTAGAAAACACAATCACGCTTTCAAGATGTACCTTATTCTTGTTTGCTGCTATTAAGGTACGAATTAAAATGCTGGGGTGAACTGCATTTATATGGTCTTCAAAATTCTAGTAAATTCTAAGCATGTGTAAAATACTTGAAAATCTAGAAAATTTATATATGCCATTGATAATAACGGTCTAGCTGGAAACCGACAAAGATTTGTCAGGAAAAAAAACTAAGCAAATCCAAATTGTTTTGTCTAATTCACCGGTGTCGAAACTGAATATGGCTTCAAAAGTGCCATTTCAAATTTTTATTGCTCTCTCTTGAGATTATGGCAGTGCTGCAATCACACAGCTGCGATAATTTTGTCAATTCAAAATGAACATGTGGGTGTGTGCAGAAAATCTGAAGGTCCTGCTGATTGTGTGGTCGAAGTGTCTAAGCAGATAGCCCTGGGCAACCTTTAGGAAAACAGACACAAAGCGAAAGAGTCTGTCAGTGAAGCCTTTAGACCCACCAAGGAGAGAATTTGGAATGTCAATTCCATGAGGTTGTTCGAAATGACTACTATTAAATCAGAAACAGTCTATTATTGAATATTGCTGAGAAAGGAGACATGTAGCTGACGCTTTTCGTCTTGCTGTCATTAGGATAAACTCAAGAATGCCAAATTTCAAACAATCACAGCAATTTATACAACAGGATAAAAGGCTGCCGATTGTTGGCGAGCTGTCTCTGATTGGCTGAGGAGCTTTCATGATGAAAATAACTGGGGAGGGGGGAGGGGCATATCCTTTGAATTCTCAAGAAACCAAGTGTAGGGTATCACTCAAATATCAATTCACAATTTATAGAAAGCACTCTTTGTAATGATTTATTTGACCACAGATCTAGACGTCTTAACATTTTTAAGCATATGGTGCCATTAATTATTCCTAGGAAATGGGCCTCATTAATGCTTTTTTCATTTTGAAGCACATTAGATGAGATTACTCATGTAAAGATGTACAGATAATGCGAGAAAAACAGATGGTAATCAACTGAGAAAGTGGGCACAAAACCTAATGAATGCCTTGAAGGCTCATTAATATCAATCTCGCATCTTATTGGCAATCACAATCAATTATTTGTAAAATGTGTGCAATTTGCTTCTTATCAGTTTTCAGACAACCAACCAACAGAATTATACATTTTGGAGGAAGGACTTGCAGGATAATGACAACAACAGCTGCAAAACAACTGCATTTATATAGCACTCTTAGCATAGTACACATCCTAAGGTGCTTTACAAAATTGATACTGAATCCAATCAAAGACATTTTAGGATAGATCACCAAAAGTAGCTCAAGGAGGTAGATTTTAAGGAGCATCTTAAACAAAAAAAGTTCAAGAGGCAGAAAGTTTTAAAGGGAAGAATTCCTTGGGACTGAAGACAAAGCAGCTAATGAATGCTCCAGAGGCCATAATTGGAGCAGTACAGATATCCAGGGTTGTAAATTTAAAGGAGATTACAAAGAGGGTGGGGCAAAGGCAGTGAGGGATCTGAAAACAAGGATGGAAATTTTAAAATCAAGGCATTACTTAGCCCGGAGCAAGTATAGAGTTCGCAAGGACTAATGACTGCTGAATAGGGTTTGGTGCAAGTTCAAAAATGACATAACCAGTGAGTCCCAATCCAGAAGGACTTATTTTGTAAATATCGTAAGAATTGAACTGTCATTACCAAAGTGTTATCAAGAACCAAAACATTTAACAACTTGCATTTTAGAACTACACACAAATGTGTAATTCATAGACAGATTTTCTTCGCTTTTTGCGCAGATTTCTTCAGCCCATTTCAAGTAGCCAAGACAACCTGACTCAAAAATCTCCACCCATGTAATAAAAATGACATTTTTTACAAAAAACAACAATTTGCATGCCTCTATTGCTTTACTCATGAAACTGAGGAGTCTTTTGAACAAAGCATACTCTACCTAGATTTTCTTCATCTTTGAAGAGCTTGATAGCTATTTCTTAGTAAGTCATTGGCTAAAATCAAGGTTTCTCCTTAATTGGTAATGTAACCAGGTCCAAATTCAGTTGTCTTCATTAAGAGAAAGAATTTGACATTCTAGCATTTCCCAGTTCCATTCCCCCTCACTCTCCCAAACTTGTGCCACCTCGTTTTATTTTCATGTAAAGGTTGAAATGGTTCATCTACTTTGTACTTAGCTTAAAAAAAAACCCTTTGCAAAAAAAAACAGAATATTGGTGCTTTGCTAACTACTGAAAACTTGGGCACTGAATTGTTTTTTCAATGATTTTACATAGACAAGGTAAATGAGATTTTGAAATAATTGAAACTAGGTGGAAGCTGTCTTTCCTCACTAAAAGTCAGTCTGCAAGGAAAAAGGCAGCATTTTTTATATGCAGATGCATTAGATATGGGAGTTTTAATCTAAATACCAATCCAATTATTTGACTTTATCACCATCTCAAAAAATTCAACCAAATTCATCAGACACGACCTACCCATAAATCCATTCTAACTTTCCTTGATTAATCTATGTCTTTCTAAATTAAGATTTATGCTGTCCCTCAGAATTGATTTCAATAATTAGTTCATCACAAAGTTAAGTTAACTGACCTAAAAGATTATCAGATTATCTCTTCCTCATGTGTCTAACAGGCCAATGTGATGCATCTGGTGTGTGGGTGAAGCGAGTCAGCATGTATTCCGCTCTGAAGAAGAGTCATATTGACTCAAAAGGTTAACTTTGTTTCTCTCTTCATATATAGTGTGCGATCTGAGTTTTGCCAGCATTTCTGTTTTTATTCTGTGGTTGTGTGCCAGTTTGTAACTCATTTTCAGTCCATCCTGCAGGTGACTGTCAGTACATAGTTTCTCCATTTACAAGTCCTTAGCAGTGCCTCCTCTTGACACAAAAATTTGGTCCATTATGACCCCAGGCAAGGTCTGACCCTCAGACATGCAATTTGCAGGCCTAATGGCTTGTGAATGCCCTGGAATTTGTGAACTAAACACCAGGAAAATAGCTCCACTGCCTTGGTACAGTTGAAGGGAGTAAACCCGAACAAAAAATCTGAAGTGGAATTCAAAGATCAATTGCTGTGTAAATATATTATCATTCTGGCAACACCTGCAACCTCATGAGTATCTATACTTCAAAACCGTGCTATGCTACAGAGGCAAAAGGCTGGTACTATAAGCAGTTTGGCTCTGCTATCAGCAGAATTCCCAACTCACAACATCTTTAACTCCTGGGGCATTCCAACATGAGTGGGTATACAGCATGAGGCATGGCCCTCCTGCCTCAGTCATCATGGTCTGGGCAAGAAATATGACAGAGGTTGCTTAAGTACTTAATTGCTATCACAAATTTTGTGCAACTGTCACCTATGTCAGAACAAACGATGCCACAAGATGCCTGAGAAACATTCAAACTCAGGGTATTGGCATCAGTTGGATCTGACCATCTTTGACGTGACTCTGAGCAGCATCCTCAATACGCAGCTACCACAATCCTGACTGTGATATGGAACACACCAGGATATGCACCAGGATTCAAATTCAAAACTGAAATGCCTTCATTAAGAACCAAGTTCTTTGACTCAGTTGAACTGGCACACTCCAGTACTCCCACTAAATGAAATGAAATATTTTTTGATACACCATCTAGAATACCACACTCAACTTATGGGCAGCAAGATTGAAAAAGTACTGACTAGTTAGAAGCTAACTTTACTGAGGTAGAAACTGCCATTTCATCCAAGCAATCTGTTCTCATGAATTGCAGGGGGTTCTGAGCAAGAACCCTAAGTACACAAAGAGGTTCTCTAAGTAAAGTTCAATGGATTGCTAAGCAGTACACCAATGGCTACTGGTTACAACTTTGCCAGAATGCTCACATGTGCTTTGATACAGGGAATACTAGAGGCTGTATGAAGAGACCAAAAAGGCAACAGATCCAACAACAGAGATGGATAGAATGCTACCTTGAGTTGTACTCCAGGGAGAACACTGTCACTGTGGAAGTATAGTATATACCAGAAACTCTGCCTCTTATTGCAGGGCTGAGTACTAAGCCCAGCAAAGCTACTGATGTGCATGGGCAAAATGCCAGGTGCCGATACTATATAACATAATCGCAACAAGCATGGGAAACCTGCACTCCAGTAGATTTTCACAAACTTCTCTACCTCTGCTGGAGGGAGGGACCAGTGCCCTAGGATGTGTGTGATGCAAAGATTATGATTCTGTACAAGAAGGGCTGTTGCAGTGACTGCAACCACTATCAAAGACTCTCCCTGTTGACTGTCGAGGAAAAATATTTGCCAGCGTTCTTCTTGGACTGTCCTGGCTGAATGCATCCATCCTAAATCCCAGTGTGGTTCCAGAACTGAAAGTCAACATGATCTTCTTAGTCCAACAGCTGCAAAAGAAATGCCATTAACAAAGGAGACAACATATAGCCTATATCAATCTCACCAACGCAATCAACCATGCAAGCAGAACCAATATATTTAAGCTGCTGGAGAAAATTGGCTGCCCACTGAAGCTGTTCAATGTGACAGCCTTCTTTCCATGATAACATGCCGGATAGGGTGAGTTGTAACAGGACAAGAGTGGTAACGGTAAGACTTAGTTCTTAGAACAACAGCAATCCAACTGAGAATACAGGTGTAATAGCTGGTCCCTTTAAGGGGCATACTTTAGGAGGGACATGTGATCCAATTGCCCAATGAGGAATGAGCATAGGGATCTTGGTGCAGCGTGCAGGATTTTGCAGCAGAGTAAATCCCAGAGCTAGAAGTGTTAACATAGTTAAAGTACATTTATCTGCTTGTAAATAAACCATTACAGTTCATTATATTCTAATTGGTGGTCACCAATCCTTCCACTTACTACAGCAGGGTTGAGATCTGCCTCCCACATCTCCCTTAAATTTTCGCCCTTTGACATTAAACATATATATCTTAGTAACTGACATTTCTACTCTGGGAAAAAGATCCCGACCATCTATGCCTCTCATCATTTTGTAAACTTCCATCAGGTCACCCCTCAGCTTCTGACATTCAAGTGAAAACAAACCAAGTTTGTCCAATCTCTCCTCATAGCTAATATCCTCCAAAGCAGGCAACTCTCTAGCAAATCTTTTCTTACCTTCTGCAAAGCCCCCATATCCTTTTAGTAGTGTGGCGACCAGAACTGCAAACAATATTCCAAATGTGGCCTAACCAAAGTTATACACAGCTGCAATATGACTTGCCAATATTTATACTCTATGCCCTGATCGATGAAAATAAACATGCCATACATCTTCTTGACAACCTTAGCCATTTGTGCTGCCACTTTCAGGGAACGATAGACCTGCACACCTAGATCCCTCTGCATGCTAATGCTTCTATGGGTTCTGCCATTTACTGCATTTTGTCGTCCAGCATTAGACCTTCCAAAGTACGTCACCTTACATTTGTCCAGATTAAAATTGGTTGGATATGTAGATTTTCAGGCAGAAAGCAAGGTAGAGAAATGGAGAGATATATGGAGGGGATTCCAGAGCTTGGCCAACAATGATGGAGCAATTAAAATCCAGAAAGCAAATTTGGCCAGAATTAGATGAGCAGATATCTCAGAGAGTAGTACGGCTGAAGGAGAATACAGAGAGAGGGAGAGGTGAGGCTAAGGGATGAACTGGAAAGCAGTGAAGATAACTCATCATTCAATTCATCATTTGGCTGATGTTTGGTAAGGACTATCCAGTGGGCTTCATTCCTTGATCCTTCCTCATAGCCCTGAAAGTAATATTTTAAACTCACAATGTGAGTACATTTCAAAGTACTTATGTCATCAATAACATGCTGTTTATACCTATTTTTGCATTATTGTCTGAAGGGAATTACTAACCAGCTAATAATATTCATAGGTAAATGCAATCCTGAAAAGCAGAAGAATTCAGTAAAGAGTTAAATGATTATTAGGCAAACACAAACAATTTACACATATGTGAATGCAGTAAGTAAATCAGAACAAGTAGTTGTGATTTTAAAACATATATGCTGATATTTTAAATGTATTGTTCACTTGGTCAAAGTTACTGAAAGGCATGATAGTAAATGTCAATAGTTTAAAGCCAGAGGTCTGGGAACCAGTTAGTCAGCAGTGGTCTTATCAGGAGGATTCCTATGAGGGAACGTATTCTGCAACATTTATGAATAGATGCATTCACTGCCCAGACAGAAGGATGGATATGCCTCTGAATGTAGGAACACAAGTCTATTCAACTTGGCAAAGAGCTGGTGGGAATATCTATTTTGACCTTGTGATGACATCTGCCACCACCAGGCAACAGGGATGTAGTTAGAGCCAAGAAGAGAAACAACATCTGGACTAGTTGGGCAAATAAAATATCACCATGCTACTAGGTATCATATGGTTGGCCAAGGTACTTGATAGAGATTTATATTGATGTATGACTATTAAATGAAATTGATTTTAAGCTAACGAAAGGCAGTATTATTGATTAGAAAAAACTACAATTGATCTGTATTTGACTATGTACTTCAGGTCTTTCGGAGTGGTTCTGCAGCTCTATTCCAGGAGCTGTTTAATCCTTGAGGTCTCCAGTCAGTTGTACGTTTGTTTTGTTTGTTTCATTTAAAATACATTTGTTACATCTTTGCACAGAGATATTTGCCAGAATTAGAATTATCTAAGACACAATTAGCCACCTTCAAATTTCTCCACAACATTATCTTTATTTGCAAACAAATCCATTAGTTTTAGCCCAAATTCAACAGTTTAACAAAGTAGTATTCACCAGTTTCTGAAATAGAGGAGAGGGTGTTATGTCGTCAAGTTTGACCATGCGGTCAAGTTTAAGCCACTCATGACACTCATAAGGACACAGATTTAAACTCATATCAGATTTTGCTCATGGAATCTGCATTTGTATATTGCTGCATACAAATGTGGAGTGTTAGCAGGAAGCTCAGGTTGTCACACCCCCTTGTTCCTTTCCAGTGATCTCATCTCTCTTAATATGTTGACTGAATGACTCCCATTCCTTAACTTTTAATTTCTTTACCCTTCACAAGACAGGTAGATAATAGTACAGGTTAACAATCAGAAGTCTTTGGTTAAATGGGCAGTGCAACAGCATCAAGGACAGCTGGTAAAAATATTTTGATGGTTGTTTGAAGAGAGTTTATATAAAAGCTTATTACTGTTAAAATTCGATCAGATTCAACTTTAATATCACAATTGTAAAAAATAGATTTTATCATCATTTAAAACAGTGAAATAAGTGCTCAAATGATGATGAAATTGGTTTATATCACAATTCATTAACTTTACTGAATAACTGTTTAACTTTATGTGGCCTTTCAGATGGCTATTATGAATAATTTTCTTATAACATTAGTCCTGATAAAGAATTTGGTTTATGCTCAGAATACGGATTACTTTGTCAGCATCATGTAGTACGTGGTGCTGGACACACCAGGCTCAGTTATCCCATTAGTTGGACGCTCGATGTTACCCACTTTGTGCTACTCTTCATTCATGCCCTTTCCAGCTTTTATAGTTTACACAGTTCAATTCCGATCACATCTCCCAAGGAAAACTATTGCATATAATTCCTTTTGCTGACTCTAACCATTTAAACCACCTTACTTTATGCAAGGAAGGAATCCGGTGTTTTCATAGAATCATAGAAACCCTACAGCACAGAAAGAGGTCATTCGGCCCATCGAGTCTGTACCGACCACGATCCCATCCAGGCCCTACCCCCTTATCCTTATATATTTTATCCACTCATCCCTCTAACCTACACATGTCAGGACACTAAGGGGCAATTTAGCATGACCACTCAACCTAACCTGCACATCTTTGGACTGTGGGAGGCAACTGGAGCACCTGGAGGAAACCCACGCAGACATGAGGAGAATGTGCAAACTTCACACAGACAGTAACCCAAGCCTGGAATCGAACCCAGATCCCTGGAGCTGTGAAGCAGCAGTGGTAACCATTGCTACCATGCACAAGGCCCCAACAGAAAATCAGCCTATTCTAGGGAAAATCAAATAGTGCCACCTTCTAAAAATGAGCATGCACACAGCACCTTGGTAAATATGCGACTCCTTCTCAAATTGTTTCCAACTATCTGCAATGTTTTCATCATAGACATAGTGGGTTGATGCAGCGAAGTCATTGTGCCAGACTGCCAACTTCTGACACCATGTAAATTTTCTGGGTTCACGAATCACTGACAAGGACTTTCAACAAAGAGTGCTTTTTTCACTAGCTTAACAGCTACTTCAACACTTGCGCTCTGCCCGCGTTCATGGAGATAATTCCCATGCTTCCATCATGTGACCTCTTTTGTAGCTACATAATCACATTGTCACTTAACCAGTCTACAAGAGGACTGTTTGAACAAGTTTCACATAACATCCCATAATATCTAGCATTCCTTTGCCAAGATGACTTGCGGTTCACAGTAAGTGGTATTTAACTACTGGGGGGGGGGGGGGGGGGGGCAATACTACCACCATGCTATGTCTTTAACTGACCCATCGAGCACTGTGAGATATCTTCGCACCTATTTTCCTAACAGCTGATCCCAGTCTCATTGTGTAATTGTCATTCTCTACTTCATTTTAAAAAAAAAGTACTGACATTTTCTTTGGGAGATGTGTTATGTGATCAAATAGGTAGCCTTGGGGAATTAAATCATAACAAGATGATAAGGATCAGTAAGGCAACTATACTTCATTAAAGAAAACATTATTCCCTTTCAAACTACACAAACCTTTCCTTGCTATAAACTTCCCTGCTGAGACACTATAGAAAACTATTTCACACCACATTTAAGATTTTGGCATCATATTGGATGGTGATAATGAATTCAACACAAATTATAGTAACTTACGGCCTTTGAAAAGTAAGCATTGAGACTTGTAATCCTGTTTAGGCTGGTAATTTCCTTACAAGGCTTCATTAATTAAAATGAGGTCTTTCCACATTGAAATTACTACTGTAATTAGCCATTTGTATATGGTTTCATAAATCACAACAGACCACTTACAAAGTGCTTGTTTTTCAAATGATTAATAAAACTTGAAAAAAGCTGCTGACAACAAGCAAATCAAGGCTGCATATAATGACATCACTATTCCAAGCCAAAATAAAGATAATTGAGGGATTCCCTCTTCAGTCATGCCTGGCATAAACATATTTTGAAGAAAGGCTAAGCAAGGAGGAGTAAAGAATCACTTATCACGATGTCCACAAGATCACCAGCCCCAACAGCCTCGGTATCCAAGGTCACCAGTGTAGACGTCAGATCAGCCTTCTTGGAAGTCAACCCAAGAAAATGTAGTAGGCCTGAATGGGATCCCCCGACAAGCACTTAGATCCTGCATGACCAACTAGCAGGGGTATTATTTGCAGACATCTTTAACCTCTCCTTACTCTGACCTGAGGTTCCTATCTCCTTCAAGAAGATGACCATGATTCTGGAACCAAAGAAACACCAATGTGCCTTGATGACTACCACCCAATGACTCTGACATTGATTATTCTGAAGTGCTTCGAAAGATTCGGCATGGCAGAAATCAACTCCGATCTCCCAGATTGCCTGGATCCGTTACAGTTTGCCTATTGCTGCAATTGTTCCACAGCAGACGCCATCCCCCTGGCCCTACATTCAACCCTGGATCACCTGGGTAACAAAGACACATGCTAGACTCCTATTTGTTGACTACAGCTCAGTCTTCAGCACCACTATTCCAACAAAATTCCTCTCCAAACTCTGTGGCCTAGGGCTCTGCAATTCCTTCTGTAACGGGATCCTTAGCTTCCTAACCCATAGACCACAATCAGTTCAGATAGGCAACAACACTTCCTCCATGGTTATCCTCAACACCAGTGCCCCAAAAGGCTGTGTCCTCAGTCCCTTACTATACTCCTTATACACTTATGACTGCATGGCCAAATTTTGCTCCAACACCATCTTCAAGTTTGCTGATGACACCACTGTAGTGGGTTAGATCTCAAACAATGACAAGATGCAGTACACAAAAGACATTAAGAATGGACTGAAATGGTGCGATGACAATAATCTCTCCCTCAATACCAGTAGAATGAAGGAGCTAGTCATTGACTTCAGAAAATGTAGTGGAGGACATGCCCCTGTCCACATCATTGGTGATGAAGTGGAGATGGTCAAGAGCTTCAATTTTCTCGATGTTTAGATTCCCAACAATCTGTCCTGGTCCCTCCACACTGATGCTATAGTTAAGAAAGCCCACCAATGGTTCTATTTTCTCAAAGGCTAAGGAAATTCGGTATGTCCCCTACGACTTTCAGCAATTTTACAGATGGAGCATAGAAAGCATCCATTCTGGATGTATCCTGCTCTACATCAAGACCACAAGAAACCACAAAAGGTTGTGAACAAAGCCCATTCCATCACGCAAACCAGCCTCCCATCCATTGACTCTGACTACACTTCCCACTGCCTTGGGAAAGCAGCCAGCATAGTCAAGGACCCCACACGCTGCAGACATACTCTACTTCACCTTCTTCCGTTGGGAAAAAGATACAAGAGTCTGTCATCAGTCTTTTGAATGGTCGTATCATATACTTAGCTGAATCTTTCTCTTTACCCTACTTGTACTACAGCACTCTATCCTTTCCTTCTTTCCTATGAATGCTATATTTTGACTGTCAAGAAACAACACTTTTCATTGTATCCCAATGCATGTGACAAAAAATCAAATCAAACCCAAGTTGCATAGCTTTCTTATTTCAACTGTATCTATTCATTTATTTGTGTTATATGCTTAGAGAATGTCTACTCGCTATCTCCTAGTCTCTAGTGAATAAAACATAATTTCATTAGCTTTACTGTATAACTTAGCCCACAGGTAAAAAGAGCAATGAAACAAGATAGTACATCTAATTTCTGTATCCTACAATATGAATCTCATAGCAAGTCCATTCTAGAATATATTATCTCTACAGCACCAGCAGTTCAGAAACCAACACATTCACCTACAATTCAATTAATTAAAGTTATAAGTATAACAGCAGTCTCATTTCATGCTCTCATCTATACTTTGCAGCACTGAGTTCTCCAAGGTCCAACCCTGACTTTATCATCAAACAAGGGCAATAAAATTAATGGTTTGTGAACAGGCATGACTTTGTGAAGCCTAGATGGTGATTCTCCAACTGTTTCCTAACTATAATTTTGACCCCTCTCTCACCTTGAGATGGTTCATCTCTGATTATTCCCACCCTTTGCTCAACTTCCCTGTATCCATTTCTGGGATTTAGCTGTCAACTAGTATCTAGTACAAGCTCACTGACTCCCTTTTCTACATGATTACGCATCCTCCCACCTTCCAAATATACTCTGTTTCATTGGGATATTCTGCAACCCCACAGCATGTGCTGCAGCAGTACATTCAGCATACAATTGGCCTGAGACAGGATCTTCCAGTCCCGCTGATGTCAATTCTGTTTCCCATGGCTCACACCCACTATTGCCAGCAGGACCAGCCCGAAAATCCTGCCCATTGTCCTAGTTTTCTATCTCAATCAGATTTGTTCTGCCACCTTCCACACAAGTGCTTCCAATACATTCCTTTTTTTTAATTTAACCAAGAATTCTCTTCCATCATTACTGAAAGAGCCCTTGACTTGTTTTCATCCATTTCTTGCACACCTTGCCTCATCTGTATCCCTCCCTTCCAGAGCCAGATGAGGGTTTCCTAGTCCCCCCCATTCAATGGATCATCTTCCACATTTTCATCACATCCAGCATGATGCTACCACCAAATTAGATCCATTCTTCCCTTTATCTTTCAGCATTTGAAAGGAACTGTTCCTTCTAGAACACACTGGTCTACTCAACAATTATCTCTAAAATCTGCTCCCCTTCCAATGGGGCTTTTTTACAACGGGAGGAGGAGATGCAGACCCAGTCTTTTCACCTCCTTTTCAGGAGAATCAGTGATTTTAAAAAAGATCATAGGATTTGGGCATTACTGGCAAAGCTTGCACTTATTCATCCCTTATTGCCCATAAACTCAACTGTTCAGAGGACGGTTGAGAGTCAACCAAATTACTCTAAGTCTGGAGTCATATGTCAGCCAAACTGGGAAATGATGATTGCCTACAAAAGCAAGAAAATCAATCAAATGATATGTTTCATGGTCACCATTTTGTTTTATATTCTAGAGTTATTAATTCTACAAATGTAATTGTTGGGATTTGAATACATATGTCCCCTGAGCATTATTAGCCTGGGTTTTGCTCAGAAGTTTCAATTAAGCATCTTTATCATCAATGTTGTGCACTTAGCAAGATTCACAAACAGGAGGAACCAAATACTGTGACTGGGGGCAAAATTGGATTAATGGGTGCTGCAAGACACTGTGAAGTCCTGAAATGGAGTTTGTAGCAAGGCACGCACTTCTGCTGGGTTCTGAGGCTGGGTGTCAAATTGGTGAAGAGTTAGTAGAACATTGCTAAAAATATGGAAATAGACAGAATAGGACACTCATAACACCAGTCAGCAAGTAACACTGATCTGAGACCAGTGCTGCCATTTTAGAGCAATAAGCTTTAAAATCCTTAACCTTGCACAGCTGAAGAAGTGTTCAACATGCACGATTGAGAGGGAGAGTTACAATGGAGCTATAAGGTGCCCAGAATCAGAAGTTGCACCTGGGCCCATGATTTGTCTCCTAGCCCTGCCTATTGGAGAAATTGAGGCTGAGACAAACACTTAACATTTAAATCCAAAAACACATGGGTACGGGAACATGTGGTGCAAATATCTTATTAATACCAATGTTAAAAAGGTACTATTAAACATTTGATAGATAACTTACAAGAAGGCAACAGTACTGCTTAATAAAAACAAACCAATTCAACTCTTGTATGGCTGTTTTTTCACAAGTTGGCATACATATTCCAAAATAAGCCATGACTAAAATTAAGTAAATTTTATTATTTAAGCAGCATGATGAGTAAAAATAATGTGAATGAATAAATTAAATTATTTGGTCAAGCTCCATTGAATGATCATTTGTGAATTAAGTCGATAGTGTAGAGTTTGTTAGGATGAGTGTTACTCAAAATTAAAAACATGCAACGTGCTGTTTAATCTTATCCTTTATTGTGTGGTAGTACCAGCTTTATTTTAGTTAGAAACCTTTCTGACAAACCTTTTTGACAATACTTGAATAATTGAATGAAGTAGCGCTTGCTTTTACATGAGGTACTCATGTCAAAACTACTAGACAATCATCAGTGTGGTAAATCACATGGATTCAGTTTATCAGCAACAAATCCTTTCTTCTTTGAAAGTAAAACAGTAGAATGACTAGACATTAAACTGTGTTGGCTACTTTGTTAAATTATTAAATTTCTAAAAACTACTTGTTTCACGATTAGTATTTCCAAATAGGTATGCACAAAACGTGACTGTATTAATATAAATGCAGTGCTCAAGAGGGATTTCAGAATGCTTTCATGAATAATCCTAATTCTTATACAGACTTCAGATAGGAACCTTCAGCTGCTTGGTTTAATAATTGATCAACAAACGACAAAAATTAACAGGACAAATTTAGGAACATTGGAAAGGAAAATAGGTTATTCAGCCACAATTCCATCCCATCACGGCTGACCTGAAGACTAACTTCATTTACCCAGCCTGTTGCCATAGTCCTTAATGCTCTGAACAAATAAGAATCCAGCAATGTCACTTCTGAAATCTTCAACTGACCTAGCCTCAATCACTTTTCGGGGGAGTGATCGATATTTCCATTACACTTCTGTAAGAGGTGCTTTGCAATATCATCCTAGAATCCCAGCCGTTCTGATGTTAAAGGTTATGGTCCCTTATTCTAGATTCCCCATCAGAAGAAATAGTTTCTCTATCCATCCTATCAAATCACCTAATCATCTTAAACACCCCAATTAGATTAATCTTCAATACTTTTAAGTGTACAAGTCTATTCTATCTAATCTTCCCTTACAATTTAGACCAACTCCACTATTTTTCTGATGATTCTGCATTGCACCTCCTTCAAATGCCCAGAAATGAACACATTTTGAGATCAGGCTTCTCTAACCCTTGGCTTCATTATGGACTCGAAACCTCTCTTATGTGGCCCCTGCAGCCACTGTTCAAAACGCAAGTAAGACAGATCAATGAAGTTTACAATTCGGCAAGTAACGGCTCCATCAATCACTGGCTGCTCCTCTCCCGTGTTTGCTGTCAACAGGCTCACTAGGGGTGGGAAAGAAACAGGCTGTGACTGGAGGAGCAGCAAGCACCAGTGCCTGAGCATGTGGGGAAAGGAGAAGATTTCAGGAGGGGGAGTGTGTGTGAGGGAGAGAGAGAGAGAGAGAACATGTGGGTAGCGCAAGTGCTATAGTTGGGGAGAAACATTACTGGCATCTATGGGGGTGGGGGGGGGGGCAAAGAGTCACTATTGGGTCCTGTGGGGGCAGAGACATTGCTGGGTTCCGTGCGAGGTGAGAGACGCCACTAAGATCCCTGGGATAAAGCACTACTGTTGGGGCATGTGGGGAGATAGATGCTGACAGGACACCTGGGGAAAACAGAAAGGCTGCCAGGACTCATGAGGGATTGAGAGGCTGCCAGGACCCATAGGGGATAGGGATGCTGCCAGGACCAATAAGTAATTGAGAGACTGCTAGGATCCAGGGGAGATTAAGAGACTGCCAGGACCATACGGGACTGAGAAATTGCCAGGGGCCGGGGGGGCGGGCAGGCGGGCGGCGGCGGAAAGAATAAAAACACTGCCAGGGCCTGTGGGGAAGAGAGAAAAGCTGGCAGGGCCTGTAGGGAGGAAATATTTGAAGGGGTCCATGTAGAAGTGAGGGCAAGTGACTGAGGGACCCTGGAGAATGAATGAATCTAAGTGAATGAGCACACTACAACTGGAAGTGAGCAGGGCACATATGCTTTCACCGTCTCACATGTTAATGATCATCTTTATGAATTTTCTTTAAACAATCGATTTATTGTGTTGACATTGTTTTATTTTGGCTCAGCAAGCTGTTTCATTCAATCATACCTCTATTTAAAAACAACTAATTCATGTTTCATGTTGTGCCAAACCTTGGACTGAGTGCTTGTCTGGCGAATGAGATTGGTGGGCCTGGAAACAACTGCCTTGGCTGCTTCCTGCAAATGTCAACATGAAACCACGCTGGCTGGACAACTAAAGATGAGTAGTATCAATCTGTCAGGCACCTGGAGCTGGCTCTCCAGAAGGATGGCTTGTGAGATTGGAATGGTGTTGCAGGTAAAAGGATGGACTAATGAATGCACTCATCTATGTTCAGGAGAAAAGCAGGCATAATGCACTGGAGCGCACAGAAAAGAGCAGTAGGGTGACTAGTATCCTGATCCCACCTTGGTTTGAGATGGATGCCCTGGTCATGGAAAGACAGCAAGGAGAAGATCCACAGATCTCAGACAGGCAGAGCTTTCGGAGGACAGTAAGAGTGCAGTGGACTGGTGAGAGAATGGGAGTGTGCAAGAAGCAGCGTTGTGGCATCTCCAAAAACAGAAGTTCAAACCCTGAGCATTCATCACTTGGCCACTCTCAGTGCAATGTCCATTTTTGCAAGCAACCATTGTCCCTGCACAGACACTGAGTGATGAGATTCTTAACTGACAAATTGTGTTTCTCCCTCGGAAGCACCAGCCTCACAGCATGCGTCTGCTCTGAAGGAGCCTCTGTAGTTGTCTATCAGGTGGCAGATGCTGAATGTCCATTGGAATGCGCAGCAAGATCCCTAAGGGTCTGCATGCTGTAGTATCTGTCATTGAGGAATGCATGTGATGTTCGAGCACTGCATTGACCCTGGGCGCCAAATGAGCGTACGGACTTCTCCATTGAGAAAATGACGACACTCATGGAAGAGGCATCTCAAGGAACAGCATGAGGGATTCCTGGGATCTGCAAGTCCAGCAATGACTTCCACGATGTTACTGCAAATGTGACAGATAGGTAAGGCACTTAGTCACTCTGCTAGGTGCCCATCCATCAATACTATTTTAGGTTGAAACAATTAAACTAAACATACCCATTCATCAAAGGTGAACAAGAAATTCCAGAAATATCTCATGCTGGTAGATGAGCTGCTTGTCATCTCTGAGGGCTCATTTCATGAAGCTCCAACCCTCTGCCGTTGAATGAAGCATCTTCTAGAGGCCATAATCACAGTGTCATAGGTCACATGCTCCATGGCAGAACTTACTCAGGCCCCACTGGCCAGAGGAAAATTGGTTGGACTAAAACCTGGTGTTGTCAGACTTTTTACAGAGGAAAATTGCCAAGGTAATCAGAGCCAACATGACAGCAGATTCAGCAATCTGCCTTCAATGCTGCTGCCAACAAGGAGTGGGATTGGGGAAGGTAGTTTAAGACAGTGAGGTGGTGGTGGTGGTGGTGGGGTGGGGAGTTGAAAGAGAAAGGTCAGGCTGCATCCTCAATTTGTTCCCGCTTCCATGCACATATAACAAAGACTGACTCGTAGTGGCAATGGCTACATACCTGTAAGTCATGTAACTCAGTGTGTAATTTTTTCCCTATTTCACCATTGCAATGAAATTTTCTGACATCATCCATATCATGTCAGGAACTCGTCCACCCAAAACAAGTGTAACTACAACAGGAATCATCCTTGCTTCCAACTGACAGGCATTCAGGTCAACAAAGCAGCCAATGGCACAATTCAGAGAAGGGTTTAATTAATTAATTAATCAGAAGCAAAGAATAAAAATAAATCCTTAAGGACGAATGTGAGGGAGTTCACCAGGGATGAACATGGGACATTTTAGGAACACTCAGGATGAACAGACGGTCAAAGAAGGACCTGCAAAAATGTAACTGGAACTATGAAACATCATCGCAAGCAAAAAGAATGGAGAGATGGAAACAAAGGAGAACTTGAGGATTAGCCTGAGAAGTTAGGACATTAAATGACTTATTTCTTAGTGACAATAACGATCACTATGCTTGCCCTCAGTAGTCATTTCTAAGTAGAACTAACATCAGCATAAATAATCTGAAAGCAAGAGTCTGACTAAAAGGGCTTAAAACATTTACTTTTCCATGAATACTAATGGTTGCTTCTTTGGAGTAGAGACAGAAAGCCAAGAGAGCAGGTATGTGAAGCAATACTGGTCATTTTTGAGAGAGTCCATTCATCTTCACTGGAGCTGAAGGCTGATAATGCTTCTTAAATTTAGCACTCTCGATTGTGCTACCAGCCTGGCATCCAACCTGCTGTCCCTATTTAGACAGCAAATATGGAGATGGCCTCAGAATTTGACATCCTGTGTAAGATTGCATCAGAGGGCATACACCTGATACAAAAGTGGCATGGTGGCACAGCAGTTAGCACTGCTGCCTCACAGCTCCAGGGACCTGGGTTCAATTCCTGGCTTGGATCATTGGCTGCGTGGAGTTTGCATATTCTCCCTGTGCCTGCGTGGGTTTCTTCTGGGTGCTCTGGTTTCCTCTCATAGTCCAAAGGTGTACGAATTAGGTCGATTGGTCATGCTAAATTGCCCCTTAGAGTTCCGGGATGTGTAGGTCAGAGAGATTAGCAGGGTAAATGTGCAGGGTTGTGGGGAGGGATAGGTCCTGGGGTGGGCTTGTTGTCAGTGCAGATTTGATGGGCCAAATGGCGTCTTTCTGCACTGTAGAGATTCTATGAATTCGGCTTGGGACCCAGAGGTGGTCCCCATTCCCAATATGAAATAATTTACGGCACAGAAGGGGGCCATTCAGTCCACCATCTTTATGCTGAACCTTCCAGTAATCATTTCAAGAGTAGCATCAGTTACTTTATAGCTTTCAAGAAGTTCCTCTTTAAATTTGACCAATTGAGTGAGGAACAACAAACTTCTATTTCAGGATCATATCACCATTACACAGCAAACAGATTCACAATTTAAATCCTATTGGTATATGACTCTCCAACTCATTTTCTGTCCTGAGAATTGAAAACCAATTACCTCCCCAGCCTCTGCGTCCAACCATTTAGTCTACCTCAGAAAATATTGATGTAGAAACTGTGTCACAATACAACAATCTGTCCTCTCAGATTCAAAATCTGAAAGGAAAATTGCTTTTCAGTGGTCTTACTTTCAAAAATCTAAGAAAAATCTATGATTTTCTGTTTCCATGGAAACTATTGGAGCAGTTGAGATTTTTTTGAGCTATAATAATCCATAACTCTACGGGATTTGATGGACCTAGACTGAGATTGAAAATCAAGTTTTCAAAATACTTCATTAAAAAACTATCAAAATACTAATTATTACTACACTCATTGGTATAATTTGTTTATCTTGTTTAGGCCAATGTTTTAAGTAGCCTCCCCCCTACATCTCCAGCTTCCTTTATTTAAAAAGTGCATAGTTATTTTGTCAAGGATGAAAACTGTGAAATAATAATTTGGTTCACATGGGAATCAAAAGTAGGCACCTATCGTGTTTAAGAATTTGTCATATCATGTTTATAAGGAAATTAATCCACCATTTTATTAATTCTGATTTCAACCTATTCTATCGTTTTGTATTGAATTTCTTGAGGGTTGTTTGTACATTTTGTTTTGATTATTTACTGCTGGATATCCTCAGTTTATTTTCCTCAGTGGGCAAGTTCTTCAGCTCTGTTTCTCTCCACACACCCTCTTTCACGGCCTTGCCTCCTCCTGTGCTGCAGTTATCATATTAATGGCAGCAATTCCCACTTCAGTACTCAAGGATAATGTGCTCGATGCTGCAAGGATCGGATTTCCTAAACTTTAAAGGCATTATCTGCCGATTCCATAAATCTGAGCATGTGCAATATCTCTTTAGGAGCTAGGAGCAGAAACTCACATCATGAGAGAGGAAATGACTCTGTCATATTGCTGAGGATAGGTTTCTCCAGCGAGGCTCTTGACTTACCGTCTGAGTGGGATCTTAAGACAGTTATGGCAGGTGAGAGAGAGGAGATGATCTGTGTGATGTGGAGTAATGAAAGCAACCTTGCAGACAGGTGCACATATGTTAGATGGGCAGCAGCTGCTATACCCTCCTGACAATATCAGCAGGAGGCCCCAATCATGTGTGTGATGGAGTCTGATTTGAATATTTAGGGAGAATTATCAGAATTATTTGCATTCATAATTGACATATTTTCCAATGGGAACACACGAATTCCAGTGGGCAACCACTGCTGAACACTGCTTGCAATCTATAAAAATTGAGGTTTCAATTCTCATCCAAATCCCTCTCGATAGGCCCGACGGAATCTGCCTCCACCACATTTCCAGTCAGTGCATCCAGATTGTAATCACCTGCTTCCGTTCAAAAGGTACCTTTGGTTCCTCTGCCAATCACTTTAACTCCATGCTGTCTAGCTGTCACTATGGGAACAGATTTTTTTCCACCCTTAGAAACCTACTCAAGGCAAATAATTCTCTTCTCTAAGCAGAACAATCCTAGCTACTTAATCCATGGAATGTGAGCCCAAATTATATTCCTTCATTCCAGAATAACATTTGAACACACACAAAAATGCTCCTGAACCAACTATATCAGTTAAGAAAGATGCAGCACCCACAATTTTAATAAAAAGATGAAAAAGTGGGTAATTGGCACATTCTTTGCCTTTTGTCATTCCTATGCATGTTCTTTAGTCATTGGAAGGGCCATAAAAATTTGGTTCTTCTCTCTCCCTGGCAGTTCAGGAAGTCCAATCCTTGCAGCATTGAGCAGAGGTCTCGATTAAACCTTTATAACCAACTCCAATAGGAGACAATTAAAATCTCTAACCTCCACCCTTCTGGAAGACGATGCAAGGCTTCCCACAATACTTTCCTGTAACCAGCCACAAAGACCATTTGCTGCCTCTCCATCTCAGAATACTAAGGGCAACTTATAAAACTCCCACTGCTGCCCCTTCCAAGGTAGGCCAATAGAAATCAAACTGTCACTTGGCTCAGTTCCATGTTGAAATCAAATTGTTGAAATCAAATCAAAAGGAAATTAAAAGAGAAAAATGCTGCTTGATTTCTGGAATCTCTGGAATTCTCCGCCCGTTGAAGTGGTGGAGGCTGCCTCGCTAAATATATTTAAGACGCGGGTTGATAGGTTTTTGATAGGCAAGGGGATTAAGGGTTATGGGGAGAGGGCGGGAATGTGGAACTGAGACTCGACAGATCAGCCATGATCATATTGAATGGCGGGGCAGGCTCGAGGGGCTAGATGGCCTACTCCTGCTCCTATTTCTTATGTTCTTATGTTGATGATTATTTTCCACTATTATTCAATGCAGGTCTGTAAAATAAAAAGTAAGGTTTATTAATTAGTCACAAGCAAGGCTTACATTAACATTGCAATGAAGTTACTTTGAAATTCCCCTACTCGCCAGAGTCTGGCATCTGCTCGGGTCAATGCACCTAACTAGCGTGACTTTCAGACTATGGGGGGGAAACCGGAGTACCTGGAGAAAACCCACACAGACATGGGGAGAACGTGCAAATTCCACACAAATAGTGACCCAAGCTGGGAATCGAATCCAGGTCCATGGCGCTGTGAGGCAGCAGTGCTAACCACTGTGCCACCGTGCCACCAGGTTTTCAATTGCATCTCTTCTCTCTATTCAAATACTGATGTTTCCAAATCACCTTTGCATTTACATACCTGATCCATAACATGTTAGACATTGAGAGCTAATACTTGTACAGCATTTCCAAAAATCTTCAGTCAATCTTCAATTAATCTGTAATGTGAGAAATGGGTGGAGGCCGTGCAAAAGCTTATTAAATGCCCGGTGCAACAAGCAACATCCTTCACTATGGTTCCACTAGTTTGCTGGGTATTCCATGTAGTCGAAGCCTGGAATTAATACCACAACAATTTCGCTGGCAAACAAAAAACTAAAGGAATTGCAGAACTCAAACAGAATTGGCCTGCAGAATGGGAGCTTATATTTGCTTTAAATTTTAAATATTTCTTTGTATCTCACCGAGCATTTCCAATTAAGTTGATTTTAGCTTGTCAAGCTGTCATAGGCACTGGTTTTGAAGGACCACAAGTTCATCATGTATTAATAAATGTTCCAATCCTCTTCAAATCCCTCAATAAAATAAATCTTGAAATCCTTTCACTCACTCATTACTGAGCTGGTGAGAGATTCCATCACACAGGATCAAATAAAAAATTTGCTTTCTTCAGAAAAGCTGTTTTTTTTAAACTTTCTTTAAACACCATTTAAGTGTAATAATCTCAGTTTCAATGATTAATATTTCAAATCAAAATATTTTTGACTGTGCTCAGGGTTTGACTGCCACATCAATCTCCAGTTCTCTCAATTTGATAATGTATGTTGTGCAATCTCTACAACAGTCCAAGTGGAAAATAAAATATGAAGGCTTTTGTAACTCCCATTCTTTTGCGATGTTACAGGTATTGCAGGTGGATAGGAGCTCCAGGTGTGGAAACAGTGGGCTATATCTATGGCAAAAAGAATTTAGAAAAATGTTTATGCAAGTTCCCTCTAATAATTTCTTCTGTAAATTGTGCAAAGGCACAGCAAACCAAAAGTCCCTGCAAAATTGGTCCCTTTTAAGGCACAGTGTGGGTGAGTAAAAACATATAAAAGGGCCATACACTTAAACAGATAACCTGTGCCCACAGGTGGAGTGGAGGGACATTTCCTGCAACAGGAAAAAGTGAGATGTTGTTTGATTCATACCGGGAACATACTCTTTTCCACTAGGAAAAAGTCTGAGGATGTATATCAACCAACTCAAAAACAGCTTCTTCCCTGTTACCAGATGTCTGAATGGACCTACCTTGCTCTAAGTTGATCTTTCTCTACAGCCTAGTTATGACTGTATACTACATTCTCCACTCTTCCCTTTCCTTCCCTATGTACATTTTGTCTGTATAGCGCACAAGAAACAATACTTCTCACTGTATACTAATACATGTGACAATAAAAAAAATCAAATCACGTGTGGTTTTAATTGTGCAAAATATTGCATAAATTTCTAGCATAATCGTTTGTTACTTGCATTTCTTTCATTTCACCTCACATCTCTTCCAAAAGAACTTTGAGTAAAGTCAAGACACACTTAGACACAATGGAAATTAAAGGTTTTGGGGTCAGCATAGGGTAATGGAGTTGGTGTAAAAGATCAGCCTTGACCTTACTGACTGGCGAAGTTGGGTTGAGGAATGTTATGGCGTACATATGTTCCTATTTCTTTCATGGAATACCCCTCACATCTTTACCAGACATTAATTATCACATGTGGCTGACAACCAGGACAAGGTTTTCATGAGGTCTCTTTTGGTAACAGGGTCTGCAATAGCCTGACAAAGGCCTCTCTGGTGGCATAATGGTAATGTCACTGGAAGCAATTCAGAGTGTGGAGATGCTGGCATTGGACTGGGGTAAACACAGTAAGAAGTCTCACAACACCAGGTTAGAAAGCTTGTGGCCTTTGCTACCAAATAATTGGACCTTAACCTGGTGTTGTGAGATTTCTTACAGCAATCCAGAGGCCAGGGCTAACATTCTAGAGACAAGAGTTAAAATCCCAACACAGCAACAGGTGGAATTTCAATTCAATTAATAAATCTGGAATATAAAGCTACTCTCAGTACATAAGAAATAGGAGCAGGAGTAGGCCAACTAGCCCTTCGAGCCTGCCCCGCCATTCAATAAGATTATGGCTGATCTGAAGTGGATCAGTTCCACTTTCCTGCTTTCTTCCCATAACCCTTAATTCCCTTGTCTGTCAAAAACCTATCTACCAGTGACTTAAATATATTTAGTGAGGTAGCCTCCACCACTTCAACGGGCAGAGAATTCCAGAGGTTTGCCACCCTTTGAGTGAAGAAGTTCCTCCTCAACTCCGTTCTAAACTGCACCCCCCCCTTATCTTGAGGCTGTGCCCTCTAGTCCTGCTATCCTTTCTAAGCGGGAAGAATCTCTCTACCTCTACCCTATCCATCCCTTTCCAAACGTCGCTGGATTCCGGGGAAGTGCCGGAAGATTGGAAAATGGCTAATGTTATGCCGTTGTTCAAGAAGGGTGGCAGGCAAAAGGCAGGGAATTATAGGCCGGTTAGATTAACGTCTGTTGTAGGTAAAATATTAGAATCCGTCATCAAGGAGGAAATAGCGAGGCATCTTGAGGGGAATTGCTTGATAGAGCAGACGCAGCACGGTTTCGTTAAGGGGAAGTTGTGTCTGACAAATTTATTGGAGTTCTATGAGGATGTGTCTAGGGCGGTGGATAGAGGAGAGCCGGTGAATGTGGTCTTTCTTGATTTTCAGAAGGCGTTTGACAAGGTACCTCACAAGAGGTTATTGCAGAAGGTAAGGGGGCATGGAGTTGGGGGTAGGGTGTTAGCGTGGATAGAGGATTGGCTGTCAAATAGGAGGCAGAGAGTGGGGGTCAATGGGTGCTATTCGGATTGGCGGTTGGTGACTAGTGGAGTGCCCCAGGGGTCGGTGCTGGGGCCTCAGCTGTTTACCATTTATATAGATGATCTGGAGGAGGGAACCGAGTGTATGGTGTCGAAATTTGCTGATGACACCAAGATTGGCAGAAAGGCAAATTGCGCGGAGGGTGTGGAGAGTCTGCAGAAGGATCTAGATAGGCTGGGCAAATGGGCCAGGAACTGGCAAATGGAATTTAATGTCGGCAAGTGCGAGGCGGTTTACTTTGGTAGGAATAATAGTAGGAAGGACTATTACTTACGTGGCGAAAAACTGCAGCAGGCAACGGTGCAGAGGGATCTCGGGGTCCTTGTGCATGAGTCGCAAAAACCCAGCCTGCAGGTGCAGCAGGTGGTCAGGAAGGCGAATGGGATGCTGGCCTTCATAGCGAGGGGGATTGAATATAAAAGTAGGGAGGTCTTGCTGCAGCTGTATAGGGCACTGGTGAGGCCGCAGCTGGAGCACTGTGTGCAGTTTTGGTCGCCTCACTTACGCAAGGATATTTTGGCCTTGGAGGGAGTGCAGAGGAGGTTTACTAGGCTGATGCCGGAGTTGAGGGGGTTGAGCTATGAGGAGAGGCTGAATAAACTAGGCTTGTACTCGTTAGAGTTTAGGAGAATGAGGGGAGATCTCATTGAGACATATAAGATGATGAATGAGATGGATGGGATAGAGGTGGAGAGACTCTTCCCGCTCAGAAAGGACAGTAGGACTGGGGGGCACAGCCTCAAGATAAGGGGGGGCAGTTTAGAACGGAGTTGGGGAGGAACTTCTTCACTCAAAGGTTGGTGAATCTCTGGAATTCTCTGCCCGTTGAAGTGGTGGAGGCTGCCTCGCTAAATATTTTTAAGACGCGGGTTGATGGGTTTTTGATAAGCGAGAGGATTAAGGGTTATGGGGAGAGGGCGGGAAAGTGGAACTGAGCCACGACAGATCAGCCATGATCTTATTGAATGGTGGGGCAGGCTCGAAGGGCTAGATGGCCTACTCCTGCTCCAATTTCTTATGTTCTTATTATCTTAAACATCTCTATGAGATCCCCCCTCATCCTTCTAAACTCCGAGTACAGACCCAGTCTATTTAGTCTCTCTTCAGAGTCCAACTCCCTCATCTCCGGTATCAGCCTAGTGAACCTCCTCTGCACTCCCTCCAAGGCCAAAATATCCTTGCGCAAGTGCGGCGACCAAAACTGCACGTAGTACTCCAGCTGCAGCCTCACCAGTGCCCTGTACAGTTGCAGCAAGACCTCCCTACTTTTATATTCAATCCCCCTCGCTTTCAAGGCCAACATTCCATTCACCTTCTTGATCACCTGCTGCACCTGCAGACTGGGTTTTAGCGACTCATGCACAAGGACCCCCAGGTCCCTCTGTACCATAGCGTGCTGCAGATTTCCACCCTTTAAACAGTAATCCCTCCCACTATTATTTCTGCCAAAGTGGATAACCTCACACTTGCTAACATTGTACTCCATCTGCCACGTCCTCGCCCACTCGCTCAGCCTATCCAGATCCCTCTGCAGACTTTCCACACCATCCGCACAATTTGCTTTTCCACTCATCTTCGTGTCATCATCAAATTTTGTCACCCTACACTCAGCTCCATCCTCCAGATCATCTATATAAATGGTAAATAGTTGAGGGCCCAGCACCGATCCCTGCGGCACTCCACTCGTCACCAACCGCCAATCAGAATAACACCCATTGATACCAACTCTCTGCCTTCTATTAGATAACCAATCCTCTGTCTACGCTAACTCCTTACCCCCAACTCCATGCACCCTAACCTTCTGAAGCAACCTTTTGTGAGGCACTTATCAAACGCCTTTTGAAAATCGAGAAACATCACATCCACCGGTTCCCCTCTGTCTAATGATGACCATGGCAACTAACATCAATTGTTTAAAAACCTATCTGACACACCAAGGGAAGGAAATTTGCCATCCTTACATAGTCTGAATCATAGCAATGTGGTTGACTCTTAATATCCTCAAATGGCTGAGCAAGCCATTCAGTTCAAGGACAATTAGAATGGGCAACAAATGTTGGCCATTCCTGCAATGCTCACATCCCATGAATGAATAAAGAAAAAAGTGATATTTGCTTTGTATGGCTGCCGACAATGTGTGAAATACAGGATCCTCTTTATTCTTCAATTGATACATGCATTTTCTAATCCCTCCTACCATTCCCTAAAACACCATTATGACATTGTAGTTCATAGTCAGACAGCATGTAAGGCAAACTTAAGCCAGAGGTCAACAAGAACCGAGTTGTATACATTTTTTTTGTCCTTTATAAAGCTTATTATTATGGGATCACTTGCAGGGGAGAAAGGTTCCTTGAAATGTCACAAAGTGCAATTCTCCAGAAGTGAGCGTGATTGCAAAAATATCTGACAGTTTGTCAGGGATACCATCATTCAACAAATGAAGGACCAAACAGAATAGGTAATTTTACTTGCTCTTTGCCTAACACTAACTACTTTGTTAGGCAATGATCAAGTAAAATTACCTACTGACTACTTTGTTGGAATAAATTAACTTCACGGACTAACAGTAAACAGAAACCTAATATAGGCTGTCACTTCAGTGAAACCCTCAGCAAGTGACAAATGGTTAAAGGTGCCACCCTTTTAATTGACATTAAACCTGTTCAGATGGAAATTAAAGATCTAATGGCATGTTTCATAGAGAAACCAGGCACTTGTTCAGTAATCCATTAACATTTCTCTCTCAAAATCTGTATGACTGGTCAATCATCTCATTTGTGATGCCCCACATTTCAGGAGAGAAGACATAAGTTTTTTTGTTCCACAAGCTGGAACAAAGGGTAATTGTCATTTCAGTGTTTATTTGATTCCGAGTCCACAATTGGTACTGTAAAAGAATCATGATTTGACGTTGCATCTGACATTTCTGGCTTGAAATGATTTGGTGTTGAAACTGTGGTCATGGTGTGCAATTCCTCCTCATCCTCTTGGAATGTCAGCTTTTGCCCCAACTGAAAGCTCAATTTTCCTCCAATTGCTTCCCAGCTCAGCAGGACTGCCCTCACTTGCTTCTATCCCATTCTTCTCACCCCCAACCCCCACCCCATCCATCTACATGTTACCTCACAGCAATATCACTGTAGACATGGGATATTTCTGAAATGTATGCATTTGATATTTCTCCATAACATTCACTGGTCCTTTCTTTTCTGATATCTAATCTTGGATGAGCCTTAATTTTCACCAGTTAAGCACTGGAAGATCAAAATCAATGGCACAGGTCCACGCCCCTCATTTTTCCACTACCTCAATCTGAACCAAACTGTTCACAGCCGAAGTATTCTGTTTGATTTTGACACAAGTTTCTGACCTCATATGCTTTCCATTATAAATACCAATTTTCCCTTTTGTTACATGCTCTGTCCCCCCAAGTGTTGTCGAAATACTTACACATTTCTTTGCCACCTCCAGATTTTCTTACATTAATGCTATCCTCGCTGGCCTCCTGTTATACACTCTTCATAGACTTCAACGCATCTGATATTCTATCACATACCAAAGACCAGAACTGATCATTGATGTCATCGCTGGCCTTACTGATTCACTGTAATTAAACGTTTCAAATTATAATTCTTATCTTTGTGCTTAAATGCCTCTGGAATCCCAGTACTTCCTTCTTATGTAACCTCCTCCAGCACTTGAGTTTCTATTCTTCTGATTTGCCCCCTTGGGTTCTCTCACCTCTATTTGCTGAATCATTGGCAGTCATAAATTCAGGAGTCCAGGCTTCACTGTTCAAACATCTTTTGTCCAGTCCTCTTGTAGGACTGTCTTAAAAGCCAATTCCTTCTCCTTTAAAGCCCACTGCTTTGATCAAGCTTTCAGTTATCCTTCATTCTTCCACTTCAATTTTTCTTTCCTGGAAGCCTCAATAACATACCTTTGAATATTTTGAAGCTGGCTCTTTTGTCCTTACACTCATAGCACCATCATTTGGCAATTTAGAATGGCCACTAAAACAGTTTTACCTTGCATCTTTGAGGCATAATTTGGTTATTGTTAATATTGTCTTTGTGCTCCTGAAAATGTCTTGATTTGGAACTCCAAGCCATATAGTATTGAAGTATTAGTGGTCACTTGTCCCTGTTCTAGCACCTATTCTTTAGAGATTGGCTTATGGTTACTTATTTCTGTACTCCTGAGGTTGTCCTTAATGATTCACTGGGTCAGCATCATGCTGTCAAGCTAACAGGTTGGGAATGCAGGAAATAATATGATGAAACAGTAACTGGGTTAGAAAGGTGGCAGACATCCTGCAGATGCACTTACTTCTGGGTTACCTCAACTATGAGATTCCCTCAACACCTGACTCCCAGCACATCAGCAAATTAAAATCCATCTTACGGGTGTGGAGCTTGGAATACTTTCTAACAAACAATGCATTGTGGTCTTCTGAGAGCTAATTATTTAGAATCTTATTTGAAGCATCAATCCATCTCATTAAAAATTGATATTATTGTTTTAAATAATAGTTGGGATTTGAAGAAGCTCAGAGAAGGTTCACTGGGCTGATTCCTATGTGAAAGGGATTGTCTTATGAGGAAAGGTTGAGTCAGCTTGCCTATTATTACAGTTTAGAAAAATGAGAAATGATCTTGTTGACAGGGCAATTGCTGAACAATGTTTCCTCATTGGTGGGGTGGGGGCTGGTGCGTGGATGTAGAACTGGAGACAAAGGGTGGAATTTTGGATCTGTCCTTGCTCAACCTTTCCATAATCAGCCCCTCGCCCATTCTGATTCCCATGGCGGCCAGAATGATAACATTCTGGCCTTAATTTCAAAATAAAGAGTCTCCTATTTAAACCAGAGATGAGGTAGAGTTCTCTCAGAAGGTCTTTAGTCTTTGGAATTCTCTTTCACAGAGAGCAGTGGGGGTTGGATCACTGAATATATTCAAAGCCATGTTCAACAGATTTTTGATTGACAAGGGAGTCAAAAGTTATGGGGGACAAGCAAGAATGTGGAGTTAAGGCCACAATTAAGATCAGCCATGACCTTATTGAATTGTGGACCAGAACCAGTGAATGACCTATTCACGTCCCATTTCTTGGGTTCTTATAATCTTATAGATATAAAAAAAAAGAAAAGTTAATGAGGTCTCTCATATATGCCACAGACTCCAAATTTCCAAGTGAATCCAAAACTGAGCATGATGTTAAAGCAATTTGAGCTCCACAAAACTTAAAATCTAAAGATACTCAGCTAAATTAAGGTTAGAAAATTGGGAGTTGAAAGACTCCATGGTTTAAATCTGCTTGTTTTGTAAGTGAATTATGAAAACAATACTTATTGCAGCCTACATACTGATTTGAGTACAGCATTTAATTACTACTGCTATCAGTAGTACTACTTTGCAGCCCTGGCCTCTTGTTCTGCTGTTTAATTTATAACATTCTGGATTAACCTCTTCAATACCGTTTATCATCTTATATATTTAAGATCCCCTCTCAGGTAACTCTTTCCAAGATGGAATGTCCACTGCTACCCATGTATAACATGATTAATAACACCTCCAAGTTATCACTTTTTTGCAAGTTGGAAGTTAAGCAGGGAACCAACTAACTTTTGAAAATATCTCAACAGCTCAGAAACCAAACTGTCTTTACCACTATCATGGGCTCTTCCAACTCCTTCGCAATGATGGCATGTCCAACCACCTTCCCTTCAGCAGCATTTCAGTTTTAAGAAAATCTACAATATATCCTCCCTCTCAGCCACCTATACTTTTGATATTTGTTGGCATCTGTGTATTGCAATCCAGTGAAGCTACCATTGGGTGCCTACCAAGTATCCTTCACGGAATGTACATTACCTCACAAGTGGTAGTCGATCAGATTGATGAGCAAAAGATCCTGCTGGGACCACGTGTCAACCTTAAACCAAAGTGTCACTAAAAGTTTTGAATTATTAGTTAAACTTTGCACAAACTATAAAAATGCAAATAAGAGTCAGGTCAAGTGGCCGATTTTAAAAGCAACCTAAGGCTTTTGAGAACTCAGTCTGGAGATTATTATTAAAATAAGTGGTGATATTGTTTCAAAATATAAATGTGTAGCCAATCTTAAACTTAATCAGTCGCGTTTTATTGCGCACTTGGGAGTTCTGAATTAAACCTCTCTTAACAAAATGGCAGTGCAAAGTAGGGCACCAATTTCAACGGAAATTTAATTTGGTAATATAAACGCTTAACAAAGTATTATAAATGCCTCATTTTCGCTGATAAAAGTCAAGAATTGTTGCTCATCTAATCCAATTCATTTAACAAAAAATATTATTTCAATAATCAGTCGGAGTCTTGGCCAAGGCAAAACTGTGGACTCTCATAAATAATATAAAAAAGGCACATTTCGAAACATGTCAACACAGTAGTCATAAAAAGCATTTACTGTCTTATATATTCAGTCTGTAGATCAGCCAAATGCATTTATGCCTATAAAATATTTTCATATTCCCAAATTTGCAATATGTTCTGATCAAGCCTGTGATTTTTGTGGTTTAAATTGCATTTGGATTTTAATGAACTTACTCTTGCAGCGTAACCCCTAGCCCATAATCCAAATAGCAATTTATATTAATGCTCAAAATTACTCAGCTAACTATGCTGAAAATATTACTTCCAACAACTGTAAACAGTTATGTGCTGATACTGAAAGAAAAGCAATAGCTTTTTAAGTGACAATTCACATATTTCAAACAATTTAAAATCTACACATATAATTAATGCAACAGTCTTTCTCTATTACTGCATAATAATTTATTATTGATTATGGAGGTTGCATAAATTTTAGCTGAGTTTAAAAAAACCTCATGTTAGGTTCCATTCACGGTGCTTAATTGGCTGACAAGCATTTTGGGAACTTCTGAAGATGAATAGCACTGGAAAACACGAGGCTACTTGCCCTCTAAAATACTACTGGCTCACATTATCTAAAGAGATACCATTCGTGACATCTGGAGTACTTTTTTCTTTTCCCTTTCTTTAACGAAATAAAGAACCCCATCCCATTGAAACCTGCTGGCTTTATTATTAAACATTGTAGTTGAGAAAAACAACCACCCATGTTAGAAGGGCTTACCAACATTTTAATGAAGTCATTTGTCATCACAAGACAGCAAGGGCTTTCCAAGTTATTCAAGAAAAGTTTGCCGTTTTTAAACTAAGATTTTCTTGAATCCAGAATCAATGATCTCTCATTGAAAGCTAATTCTGTCTGTAAATATAGACAAATTGCAACCTCTGCAGTACATTCTGACATTCAAAGCATGATTCTAAGTAACTTGATTTTTACAACATAGCATGCATTATTGTCCAACAGTAATCTTTTAACCATCCAGTTGCAGTGGGCCTCATGAATTCTCACATTTCCCTAGGCCAACTGCTCATTTGTTTGTTCAGACATCAAGATGGGTGTATTAACCCATTGTTTGGTTTAGCAGCTCCTAGACATTTAACCACAGCTGGAAATATTATGACACTCGCACAAAATCCATCTAATATTATTCAATCACATCCAAGCCTTCACAATGTGCCTTTGGACTACTTGGAATCTGCAATGAATCATTTACTTCTCCTCGTTATCTGTGGAGCAGAAGGGGCAACTGTGGACTCAGAATTATTTCAAAGAATCATGGAATTGTTGTGGCACAGGAGGAGGCCATTTTTCCAATCGTATCTACATTGCTCTCCTAACAACCACTATGACTTGTAGCCTTACCAAAGCCCTGTACAATTGTAGTAAGGCACCCTTATTTTTGTTCTCTCGTTCCCTTGCAATAAAGGCCAACATGCCTTTGCCTTCCTACTTGCATGCTATACCTGCATGCTGACTTTGTTTGTACGAGAACACCAAATTTACTATGAATATTAATATCCAGAATTGTCACACCTTTTACAAAATATTCTGCTTTTCTGTTACTATTAAAGTAAATAACCTCAAACTCCGTCTGTCACCTTGTTGTCCACTGAACCTGTCTATACTATGGTGCAACCTTTTTAGCATCCTTCTCAGTTTGCATTCCCACCTGGCTTTGTGTTATCAGCAAACCTAGGTACGATACGATGAATCTCTGTTTAAGTCATTATTATGGAGTGGTAATAGCTAAGACCCGAACATTGATTATTGCAGCCTGCCAGCTTGAAAATGGCCTGTTTATCTTGACTATATATCAAACAAATTGGTATTTGAAGCCTTGAAAAATTCCTTCAAAAATGGGGATCAATGTATACCCCAAGTAGAAAAAATGTGAGCGGTTGCAATTTCAAAATCCAATCATCATCCATAAAGAGTGGTCATGTATTAAACTCCTGCGTATCTTCACAATAGAGCTCATATCATCTGCTTGCTAATTTCTGCTTCCAATCAATTAACCAATCTCCATCCATCACCCCCAACTCCATGTACTTTATCTTGTCCTTTGGCCTTTTAGGTGGAATCTTGCACCTTTCCCTCTGGCGACTTTGCTGGCAGAGGGATAGTTAATCTGAAGGGAGGGTGCTGGTATGGACACCACCACTTTTCCAATTCCATCCCAATTAAATCCATGGTGGGAAGGCCAAGCTTTCTACTCCATTGCCAATTGAGACTCTTCAATGGTAAATCAGGCCATTTAAGGGCTTGATGCTGCCAATTCTGTTATCACTCCAGCAATGGTTCCTTCTGTGGTCTAATGGTCCCCTCCCTAACATCCACTCTCTGAATCCTTCCATCATCATGCACCTCATGGTCTGGGATCGAGTGACAATGTTAGACCTCAGATGGGTATCATCCAGCAGTAATCACTGCTCCCATTCAACTGGGACTGGTGGCTAGCAGTTCTTGGCAGGGACTTCCATGTCAGAACCCTTAATCATGCCAGTGGCCTGCCAATTGCTCGAGTGGAACAAAACGTGGCATGCCTTCCTGAAAAGCAACAGAGGGGTCATACCGGCACTTCAGCCAACGGCCAAGATGCTCCGCGCTCGACATGTGACACTTTATTGAATGCCCTGTGAGTACTACATCTACTGGTTCCCATTTACCTACCCTAAGTGTAGCATTCTCAAACTCAAAAACAATTATCCAAAAAGTGGATTAGACTTCCTTAATAACAGATTCCAACCTTTTCCCAATGACTGGTGCTTGTAGTTCCCAGTTTTTGCTCTCCTTTTTGAATAGCTACATTTACAAATTTCCAATCCACTGGAATCCAATTCTGGAATCTAGAGAATTTTAGGAAATCATAACCATCCCATGTGTTATTTCGGCAAATATGGATGTTATCACAGAACAAATGAATAGACCATAAAAGGAAAGATTCAGGATCATCAAACCAAAGTTGGTAATAAATTTCCAAAATGCTGTATAAAAGAACAATAAGATGACAATCAGGTTGCCTTATGTCCTTAAATTGAGAAAAAGTAACTTAAAACCATATTTATTTTTTCACAGGAAGTGAAAGGTGGCCAGGCCAGCATTTATGCCGCATCCCCTATTATCCTCAAGGAGGTGATGGTGAGCTGCCAGAGATGGTGGTTTCTGGGATATTTTCTGTAAGGTATGATTCCACGAGTATGACTATATCAGGCTGTTATTTCATTAGTCTGCAGGATGGAAGTTAGTAAGGAAAACATTTTTAAAAGTTATTGTTAGTCACAAGTAGGCTTACATTCACGCCACAATGAAGTTACTGTGAAAATCAGTCACCACATTCCAGCACCTGTTCAGTTACGCTGAGGGAGAATGGCCAATTCACCTAACCTGCACATCTTTGAACTGTGGGAGGAAACCAGGGCACCCAGAGGAAACTCATGCAAACTCCACACACACAGTGACCCAAGCCAGGAATCGAACCTGGTCCCTGGCACTGTGAGGCAGCAGTGCTAACCACTGTACCATCCCAGGCAGCAGGTCTACAGGACTAAGTGTTCCATTGTCGTTTCCAATGCCGAGGTCTGTTGGTTCCATTCCATACTGACATTTCTGTAACAGTTTGGTACAACTGAATGGTTTGCATTTCAGAGGACATTTAGATGCTGTAGATCTGGAATCACTTGGCAACAGGCTATGTAAGAATGGCAGATTTCTTTTCCTCAGGGGCACTAATGAATCAGATGGGTTTTTAAGATATTTGACAATGGTTTCATGGTAACCATTACCGAGACTAGCTTTTAATAACAGATTTAGAATTTTAATTAAATTCCACCAGCTGCCATAGTGGGATTTGAACCCATGTCCCCAAAGAATTCCACAGGCCTGTGGATTACCAGTCCATCAACAAAATTAAGGATATAGGCCATCAGATCCTAGGTATTGTCAGCTTTTCATCCCTCAAGTTTCTCCAATATTCTAACTGCTGATGTTAATTATTTTAAGTTCTTCATTTCCATTACAGCCTAGGTTACCCTCTATTTCTGGTATTAATTTGTGTCTGATACTGTGAAGGCAAACAAAATGTTAGTTCAGTGTCTCAATTTCCTCATTTCCCATGATGATTTTTCCTGTCTCTGCCTCAAAGGAACTAATGTTTACTTTAGCTATTCTCCTTTGCATGTTGTAAACGCTCTCATAATCTTTTGTTCTTAGGTTCCTCAGTCATTTACTCTCATATTTTTCCCCTTTTTGTAAACTTCTGATCACCTTTTGCTGTTTTCCTCAGGCATCCAACTATTCTTGCTACATTAGATGTCACTATCCTTAATTTCTGTACAATCCAGAGATGGATTATTCTTGCTGTTAATAGAATGTATTTTTATTGAACATTTTGAATTGCTTCTTTAAATGTTTTTGACTGTTTATTTACCACAATACTTTTCAATCTATTTACCCGATCATTCTTAGTCAGCTCTCCCCTCAGACTAAGTAATCGTGTTTTTTTTAAGTTTAAGGTTCTTGTTTGGGATTAGAATTAGTAGCATTCAAACTTAATGTGGAATTTAATTGCAATATGATCACATTGTCATGTCGGATCAATTTGGTTATTCCACTGATACCAAAGGACTACTGAGGGAATTTTCAATTTTTGATAGTGTACGACCAATTCATTTAAATGGCAAATCCTTCACAAAATTTTTTTTGCACAGTGGCACACACTTGATAATTTAATGGAGTCAACCTGCTTGTGGTCTGCATGGAAACTTTTGCATAGTTCCGAGGAAATGTTGGTTATAAATGGACAAGCAGCATGCTCACCTATTTCTGGGTGTAATGCTATTTAAATATGCAACATAGAACCCTGATTTTAGGTGTCAGCATGTGCCATGCAGACTCTACCCATGTGGCTTGGGTGGTGTGTGGCCTATCCAGAAAGTCAAATAATCACTGCTGGCCACTGTAGAACAGACCCAGAGATTATAGTGAAGCGATTTTTTTTGCTGCGAAGAGAACACTGTGTCTCACAAATATACTGCACCCACTGCTAGCTTGGGTTTGACCTCCTCAGAAATGAGCACCTCACCATCTGCATCCTCAGAACATGCCAGTTCTGCAGAGAAGCCGCCCAAAATCTAGCCCACCCTTGACCAGTAAGCTGTAGGGATACTTGCTTGGTGTGACATTCATACAAGACTCCATGACAAAAACACTCGAGATTTCTCGACACGTCATGGTTGCTCATCCAACTTTGGTTTCAATTGGGCCCTGAACTTGGTCTATGTTAACTGCAAGGATTCTTTTCATTTATTAACGCTCATCTACTTTATAGTCCAAAAGCTACAAAAGGCAATAGTGTGTGAATCTTTGTGTCTTTTCCCCCCAATGGAATCAAGAAGAAAATATGGAGAAATTTAAATGAAATACATTAATTGATGTTTTAAATGCAGCTTTCTAATAAATATTAATCACTTTTATCAATAATGCGTCAAGTTAATTGCTTTCTCTTGATCGTGGAGTACTGAGAGGCTGAATAAGCAGGTTAATCGAAAAAAGTGGCCAGTTTGTTTTATTACACAGGTGTTAGCTCTGGATCAGTAATCTTAAATAGGAGCTATGCCACTTAATTCAAATATAGGACTTTTCCAGCTTATATACTTGATAGGTTACTCTTTTGAACTTCCAGAAGTATTCCAATCTCGCATTCAGGTTTTGAAAAGTACTTCTCTATCCAGTTTGCAAACAAATGCTTGGTCCATTGTAATTCACAGAAATAAGAACCGGAAGATGGACAGCAGCAAATCCCCTTGTAAATATTAATCTTCAGGTACCTTACACCTGATCCAACTAATAGTGCAATTTATTGCAGGAATTATTTCAACTTTCTAGAGAAAGATTATAGCTATAGATATGCTGTCATTGCTTCTGTTAACTTACCCATTTGTCATTTAATAAATAACTTTAAATAATCTAAGCAATGATCTAGTGAACTCCACTGAAGCATCTTCCAAGGTGAATAAAGATTACGAATAGGATAACTAATGAGGCAAACATAGTAAAAATGGTTCCTTGAGTTTGCTACAAAGGCCAGGTCAAGACATATTAGGTTATAAGGAATGAGGAGCTGTCTTTGGTTTTGGTCTGAATGCCAAGCAAGAGAAAAACAGAGAGGCCAGGATTTCCATTGATTTTTGGGGAAACCAGACAGTAGGCACAGCTAGAAAATTCAGGCTCAAACTTCCTCAAAGAGTGTATTCAGTAATTTGCATCAAACATTATGGTGCGTGGGGGATGGGGGCGAGTCCCACCCTCAATAACTGTTGGTCAATCTAATTGGCTGGAACTTCCAGCAAAGTAGTAGGTGCTACCAGCACTCTACGGAGGCAGCAGAGAAAGAGAATTGGCCAATGGAGAGGCACTGGGGTTTTAAGGCAGTGAGGGATCACATATCAGGCAGGTGAGTGCGGGGGGGATGCAATCTGTGGAAGGCAGGTGAAAGAAGCAAAGAGCAGGGGGATGTCACTCTTGGAACCACCCAGTCGACATCCTGCCCTATATTTTCAAAGGAACCCTTTCAAAAATGGCCTTCACACCCTGACCCACCCACTACTGCTCAGCATTTCTCACCCACCTCTTTGTAAGCATGCCTGCCTTGGAGCCACGAAATTCAGTTCAATGTCAGTGCTGATCTCCTAGGAATTTCAGTGTACAGTGAAAAAAATCAGCACAAACAAGTCAATATTGGCATAAATAATTGAGGCCCAAAGATAATTCAATGCTCACACAAGCACTGACATAAAATATGATCTAAGAATTCAGCCTGCCCCATTACTTGGTAAATACGTTCTACAGAATAAGGAAGGGGATTACTAAAATCTTCCAAACTAACATCATAACATCACAACAGTTACTCCAGCGTTCAAACTGGAGTCCAGCACTAACTTCTCAGGTCTACTGGGGTTGCACTATATAGAACACTACAGTACAAACAGGCCCTTCGGCACACCAGTTGCACCTCAGAAGTTCCACTCACTCACCGCCCTCTCTGAGTTAATATACAGTTAATACACAGTGGTTATCATGAGATCAGAATGTAGGTCAGTTCTGGGGGGAAAAAAAAATGAACAATCCAGCTGGCTGATCAGAACCAAATAACGTTTCATCAGGTTTGTGTAACTGTGCAAATAATGACGGGTCAAAACTCACCTACTCCCTGAGTACAAAATGAATAATCACTACCTTAAAAAGACAATTTTCAAATTACCGACTGAAATGATCCAAGTGGCAAAAGAAACTCACCATTTTAAATGCTAAATTATTTTAGGAAAATAAGTATGCCTTATCTTAATCACATGATGACCACTGTGTATTAACTATTTCTTGTGAAAATGAATTGTCAGGTAACACGGTTCTTCCATCTATCAGATATGCTGGACTTGGTTATGATTAGAATGGCGGTGGGGTGTGGGGAAGAGAGAGGCAGCAGCTGGGGGAGCAGGGAACATGTCAAGTCATGATGCTCAAGACATCTTGAGCTGTGAGACAGGTTTGATGGGCTTTTCCAGCCTGCCAATTTCATATGTTCCTAGTCATTTTAAGCTATGGCAGACTTGTTACCACAGTAGCGGAAACCTCCTGTCAGTTTTGACTTGTCATTGTTTCCACAGGTCATTTACACAAACCTCATGAAACATTATTTGGTTTTGATCAGCCAACTGGATTGTTCATTTTTTTTTTCCCCCAGAACTGACCTAGATTCTGCAAAAGGAATATCAGCTGCTTAAAATGGGACACAAGACAAGTTACCAAGAGAGATTGTCGTTGGAATGAGAATGAATGACAGATTTACAGGAATGAAAAACATGGACTGCCTATTCCTCCAATCAATTCAATCGCGATAAGAACACTGAATTATACATGAATTAGGAGAGAGAAACAAATGTATTTCAAAGGGTAAGCATTGGTTAATAAGAATAATGTGAATTGAACATCGACAGTACCTTAAATACACACATTTCATTTAATCAGCTCAGGACTATACCGTCTAACAATTTGACTTTGCAAATGGAAATCTTTCTATTTAATTCAGATTACCCAGAATGCAGCAGTTTTGATTCTGAATAAATGATACCACTATTTTGAATTTACATATCCAAATGATGCCATTTTTACTACAACACAATTTCTCAAAAGTTAAAGATAATATCAAACTAATGATGATATTTTGTATAGGCACAGAAACTCAAAATTTGCAACATGAGAATGATTACCAACCAGATGATTAAAAATTTTAACAATGCAATTTCATATGAGGATAAATGAGACAGCCTAAACTTTTAAGAACTAGGAGCAGAAGTAGGCAGATTAGCCCCTCAAACCTGCTCCGCCATTCAATACAATCATGGCTGGTCTTGTCTTGGGCTCAACTCCATTTTCCTATCTGTTCTCCATAACCCTTCAACCCCATATTAATTAAAAACCTATCTCCTCCTTCACTTTACTCAACGTCCCAGCATTCACCACACTCTGGGGTAGTGAATTCCACAGATTAGCCATCCTTTGGGAGAAGTAGTTTTCCCTCATCTGTTTAAAATCTGCCATTCCTTATCCTAAAAACATGACACCTTGTTCTAGACTGATCCACAATTGGAAGCATCCACTCTATGTATACTTTGCCAATTCCTTTTTATTAGCTTATACACCTCAATTAGATATTCCCTCTTCTTTTAAACTCTAGGGAGTTTAGGTCTAAAATGTTCAATCCTCCTTTATAAGACAAACTCTTTGGGCAGGATTTTCAGGCTGTGCTCATCCCAAGACCGGAAAATCCCGCCCGATGTCAACGGACCTTCGTATGGTCTGTGTCCGGTCCACTACAATTCCCATGGTGGGTGGGTCAGGAAAATTTTGCCCTTCATCTCTGGAATCAATTTGGTGAGCCTCCTCTGAACTGCCTCTAATGCCATGATATCCTTCCTCAAAGAAAAGGACCAAAACTGTATACAATACTCCATATGTGGTCTCACCAATCCCTTGTATAATTGCAGCAACACTTCCTTCCTTTTATATTCTATTCCTTTAGCTTTAAATGCCAAAATTTCATTTGCTTTCCTTATTACCTGCTGTACCCGAATACCCATTTTCTGCAACACATGCACAAAGACACCCAGATCCCTCTGCATTGAAGCACTTCAAAGTGTTTCTCTGTTGCGGTAACAAGTTGCCTTTCCATTTTTCTGACCAAAATTAGATAACCTCACACTTTTCCACATTAAACATTTTATGCCACATTCTGGCCCACTCACCTAGTCAATCCACATCTATTTGTAAATTTCTTATTTGCCTGCTGCAACTTACTACCCTACCTACTTTCATGTCATCTGTAAATTTGGCTATAGTGCCTTCTATCACTGTATCCAAGACATTGTTGGGGCCTGAGGACCAAACCCTGTTGTACGCCACTATTTACATTTTGGCCAACAGAAAAAGATTCATTTATCCCAACTTTCTGCCTTCTATAAGTTAGCCAGTCTTCTATCCAAGCTCATGAATTACCCCTAACCCCATGTGATCTTACCTTCTATGTGGCACCTTATTAAGCAATTTCCTGAACTCCAGATATACTACGTCTACAGGATCTCTGTTATTCACTTGGCTTGTTACATCTTTGAATAAAATGAAGAAATTAGTCAAACTCGATTTCCCCCTCATAAAACCACGCTGACTCTGATGGATTGTATTTTGACTTCCCAGATGTCCTGTTGTTATTATTACTTGCTTAATAACGGATTCTATCGATTTCCCAACAACAGGTGTGGCAAAGTGGTTAGCATTGCTGCTTCACAGCTCCAGGGTCCTGGGTTCGATTCTTGGCTCGGGTCACTATCTGTATGGAGTTTGCACATTCTCCTCGTGTCTGCGCGGGTTTCCTCCAGGTGCTCCGGTTTCCTCCCACAGTCCAAAGATGTGCTGGTTAGGTTGATTGGTCATGCTAAGAAATTGTCCCTTCGTGTCCAGGGTAGCGGAGGTTAGAGGGTTTAGTGGGTATAATATGTAGGAATGTGGGGGTAGGGCCTGGGTGGGATTGTGCTTGGTGCAGACTCGAAGGGCCTCTTTCTGCACTGTAGGGTTCTATGATCTATGTTAAACTAACTGGTCTATAATTTCCTACCTTCTGCCTCCCTCCCTTTTTAAATAAGGGCATTGTATTAGGATTTTCCAAACCGCTGGAACTTCACCCACATCCAGGGAATTTTGAAAGATTATAACCAATGAATCCATTATCTCCACTGCCACTTCCTTTAATACTCTAAGATATTGGCCATCAGATCCTGGGGACTTGTCTGCCTTCAATCCCAATAGTTTGTTGAGTATTATTTATCTGGTGATATTAATTATTCTAAGTTCCTCCCTTTCCATTTCCTCTGCATTACCAGTTACTATTGGGATGGTACTAGTGTCCTCCACCATAAAAACTGAGGCAAAACACTGATATAGTGTCTCTGCCATTTCTGTGTTTCACTTAAGTAACTCCCCAATCTTATCCTCTTTAGCTACTCTTTTCCCTTTTACAGATTTAGAGAAGCTTTTGCTATCCTTTCTATATTTTTGCTAGTTCTTTTTCATAATTTATCTTTGCTCTTTTTATTACTTTTTAGTAACCTTTTGTTGATCTTTAAACATTTCTCAATCTTCCAACCTGACACTCTGACATAATACGCCTTAGTTTTTGTTCTTATGTTATCTTTAACTTCCTTGCTTAACCATGGATGTTTCCCCTCCCCTCTTACAATCTCTCTCCCTCTCTGGAATATATTTTACTTGGGAGGAATTGAATATCCCCTTAAACAATTGCCACTGCTCAACAACTGTCCCATCTTTTAGATTCCTGCCCAGTCTACAAGGCCAAGCCTGTCCTCATGCCTACACAATTCCTTTGTTCAACTCGAAAATATGAGTGCATGACTCCAGTTTCTCACCCTGAAACTGAATTTTGGAAATTCTTTCATACTATGATCACTCTTTCCCAGAGAATCCTTTACTATGAGTTCATTAATTAATTCCCATTTATTACACAATATTAAATCCAGGATAGCCAGCTCTCTAGTTGGTTGCACAACATTCTCTAATTCATTCAACAAATTCTCCCTTGAGACTACCTTTGCCAATTTAAGAGCGTAAGAACATAAGAAATAGGAGCAGGAGTAGGCCATCTAGCCCTTCGAGCCTGCCCCGCAATTCAATAACATCATGGCTGATCCGAAGTGGATCAGTTCCACTTTCCCGCTTTCTCCCCATAACCCTTAATTCCCTTGTCTGTCAAAAACCTATCTACCCGTGACTTAAATATATTTAGCGAGGTAGCCTCCACCACTTCAACGGGCAGAGAATTCCAGAGATTCACCACCCTTTGAGTGAAGTAGTTCCTCCTCAACTCCGATCTAAACTGCCCCCCGCCCCCCCCATCTTGAGGCTGTGCCCTCTAGTCCTGCTATCCTTTCTAAGCGGGAAGAATCTCTCTACCTCTACCCTATCCATCCCTTTCATTATCTTATACGTCTCCATAAACTCCAACGAGAACAGACCCAGTCTATTTAGTCTCTCTTCATAGTCCAACCCCCTCATCTCCGGTATCAGCCTAGTGAACCTCCTCTGCACTCCCTCCAAGGCTAAAATATCCTTGCGCAAGTGCGGCGACCAAAACTGCACACAGTACTCCAACTGCAGCCTCACCAGTGCCCTGTACAGTTGCAACAAGACCTCCCTGCTTTTATATTCTATCCCCCTCGCTATAAAGGCCAGCATTCCATTCGCCTTCTTGATCACCTGCTGCACCTGCAATTTGGGTTTTTGCGACTCATGCACAAGGACCTCCAGGTCCCTCTGTACCATAGCATGCTGCAGCTTTTCTCCCTTTAAATAGTAATCCCTCCTACTATTATTTCTGCCAAAGTGGATAACCTCACACTTGCTAACATTGTATTCCATCTGGCAGGTCCTCGCCCACTCACTCAACCTATCCAGGTCCCTCTGCAGACTTTCAACACCATCCACACAATTTGCTTTTCCACTCATCTTCATGTCATCAGCAAATTTCGTCACCCTACATTCAGCCCCCTCCTCCAGATCATCTATATAAATGGTAAATAGCTGAGGCCCCAGCACTGATCCCTGCGGCACTCCACTAGTCACCAACCGCCAATCAGAATAGCACCCATTGATACTAACTCTCTGCCTCATATTAGACAGCCAATCCTCTATCCACGCTAACAGCTTACCCCCAACTCCGTGCACCCGAACCTTCTGAAGCAAGGTTAGGGAGTTGGGGGGTTTGATTAATCCATTCAAATGTGCATATTAAAATCAGCCATTAGTACTGTAACTTTTTTACTAGCTCGCCAGTTTTCCTAGTTAATGCTGAGCCCGACTGTGGAAGTCGAGACATCGCATCATCCCCAGCTTGTCCCCAATCTCCTTGATTACTGCAACCTCCTGATCACCGTCTCTCTGCACCCCGCCCCCTTCCCCCCAATTGATTGCTGGCCCCAACCCTCCCCCAGCTGATGGAGGCCCCAATTCCACGCCCCCAGCCAATCATTGGCCTCAATCTCATCCCTCCCATGCCCCTCATCCCCAGCTGATTGCTGGGCTCGATTCCCCACCTGGCCAAACCTCAATGCAGAATACATCCTCCACGTTCCCGTCATGGCTTCGACCCCTCCCCTTAGGTCCCATCCCCTTGACACTGCCCACTGGGCAGTGTCAGAGTGCCAAGCTGGCACTATCCAAGGGCCACAGCCCCAACTTGCACCCAAGCCCACAAGGAGCTTCAATGGCCTCTGGTCCCCATCAGTGGGTCAAATCATAGAATCAAATTATAGAATAGAATCATAGTAACCCTACAGTACAGAAAGAGACCACTCAGCCCATTGAGTCGGCACTGACCACAATCCCACCCAGGCCCTACCCACAAATCCCTACATATTTTACCCATTAATCCCCCAAACCTACACATCTCAGGACAGGAAAGGGCAATTTTAGCATGGCCAATCAACCTAACCTGCACGTCTTTAAACTATGGGAGGAAACTGGAGCACCAGATGAAACTCACACAGACACAGGGAGAATGTGAAAACTCCACACAGATAGTGACCCAAGTTGCGAATCGAACCCAGGTCCCTGGAGCTGTGAAGCAGCAGTGCTAACCACTGTGCTACCGTGCCTCCCACATCATGTCAGGTCCACGTTGATGGGGACCATACATGATCTTGCTGGTAAGGACCTCAACCAGCGAGATTGTTAAGGCAAGTGAGCTTGTACAATTGTGTTTTGGACTCACTTACAATATTAACATTAACAAATATTTAAATCAGTCTTGTGCCCTTCCTTGGCATGAAGCTGATTATGCCTGCCGAATTCGGCTGGTAACATCGTGAGAAGCAAGAAACCGGGTGGAATTTTTCGCCTCTCACTCAATCTTTTCAGTTCGCCACACTAATTGACTGGTATCACAAGCCGGAGGGATTGCCCCCAAAGCCTTTAAGTTTGTTCTATTATTAAATTTCCTGACTCTTACATAATTCCTTGTTGCAAAATCATGTTCAGCCGCTGTGTCCCATCCTTCTATTTTCTGGTAACAATCCACCTCATCACTAACCTGCGCTCCTATCTTCCCCTTTAATTTTGATTTTCTAATTTTCCATGCAACTAAACATGCCCCCTTCTTTATTTCAGTAAAACCAACATACCAGCAAAAGACTGCAACTAATGGTGGATGGATATAGTCTTTCCAACTTCCCCTCTAAGTGTTTGTAAATCACAGTTAACAATTCAAAAATATATATAACTTATAAGTTATAAATTTTAAGGCAGCGAGTTGAAGTGCCAATATATTTCAATAGGAGCACCAAAACATCATATCACTATTGAGCAAAAATAAACTCGAAATGTACAACTGACAAAATTATTTACATAAAACCATTTGTTTCATTCCCAGAATAAGGCAGCAGCCGGTAGTAGTGTTTATCTGAAAGCTATTACAAGAAGAAACAAAATGAAGGCAATTTGCCTGAAGGTTCTTGAAGTTTGATCTGTTTAGGATCAGATAGTGGACAGGCTTGATTTTCATATAGTATCTGAACAACTTTGATTTTCATAAAGTAAATTTCTTTTAAAAGTTATCGAATACAGAGATCAGCAACACAAGAGAACAGTACATGTTGAAGTGCAGTGCAATAGCAGCATGCCATCATTTTAAGGTGATCCAGCCTCAGTTTACTCCGGCCTGGAATTGAACGCACACAGCTCTGATGTACTCAAGCTTTCTTTCCAAGTATATATGTTCACGTGGGTCTCAAACTGATAAATAAATGTATAAAGGCCAGGATTTTCTGCTCCCATTTTTGTCAGACGGGTTTAATGATGAGAGTGGAAAATCAGTAGCAGAAGGCAGTGTGCAGGCAATGCCAAGGGAAGTACTAGGAGCACTGCGTTCCAAAAATGAACCCCTTTGCATTGGGGCAGTCTATAAAAATGTCACCCCAATCTTCGTTGCTGGCTCAATCAGAGCATCATGTGACCTGTCCCTTTATGTTTTGCACATTAATTCCAGAACAAGATGGTAGAGAAAGTTGCCATTGCTGTCAGTGGCTTCAGTGCTGCTTTGCCTGCCCATTGTCAGCATTTGCCAAATTCCACGAAAATTCTGCACAATTTCTTCTGAGCAAGTGATGCCTTTATTGATTGCAGATTGGAAAACAGCAAATGTGACGCTACTGTTTAAAAAAAGGAGGTAGACAAAAAGCAGGTAACTACAAGCTGGTTAGCTTAACTTCTGTAGTAGGGAAAATGCTTGAATCTATCAAGGAAGAAATAGCGAGACATCTGGATATAAACTGTCCCACTGGTAATCGCAACATGGATTCATAAAGGGCAGGTCATGTTTGACTAATTTGGTGGAATTCTTTGAGAACATTACATGTGCAGCGGACAGTGGGGAACCTGTGGATGTGGTGTATCTGAATTTCCAGAAGGCATTTGACAAGTTGCTGCACCAAAGACTGCTACATAATTGGAATTCAGAAGAATGAGGGGAGATCTTATAGAAACATATAAAATTATGAAGGGAATAGATACGATAGAAGTAGGGAAGTTGTCTCCACTGGCAGGTGAAACTAGAACTAGGGGACATAGCCTCAAAATAAGGGGAAGCAGATTTAGGACTGGGTTGAGGAGGAACTTCTTCACACAAAGGATTGTGAATCTATGGAATTCCCTGTCCAGTGAAGCAGTTGAGGCTATCTCATTGAATGTTTTTAAGGGAAGGGTGGACAATTCCTTTACTGTTCAAAAATTTAAGGGCAGGTAAGTGGAGCTGAGTCCACAAAAAGATCAGCCATGATCTTATTGAATGGCAGTGCAAGTTCGAAGAGCCAGTTGGCCTACTCCTGCTCCTAGTTCTTATGTTCATATCATTATAACACACATGACGTAGCACAGGAGACAGATGTGAAAACAGGTACTGGGATTGCAATGTGCAATTCGCTGCCAATGATTGAAATACACATCAAATTTGCACTCTCTGCTCATTAGAATGATTTGTGTGTGTAGCCAGTGCCAACCACATGCATCACCGGAGCATCAGTGAAAGCAATATTGCAATAAGTAAAGCTCATCTGCACATGTTAAAGCAGCAATATTAAAACCCACCTGCATTCTGGCTGCAGCAGGTGCTACCAGTTGCGCAGCAAGTGAATATGAAGATGGGCGTGTGGACAGAAGAGCAGGGTAATGTGTTTCCATCCTTGGCCTTTTGCAATGTTCTAGTAAACCCCAACACAAACTGGAGGAATGGAATCTCATCCTCCAATTAGGCACTTTATAGCCTCCCGGACTGAACACTGAGTTCAATAACTTCAGAGCATAAACTCTCCCCTCCACCTTCACCCCACTTCATAAGAACATAAGAACATAAGAAATAGGAGCAGGAGTAGGCCATCTAGCCCTTCGAGCCTGCCTTGCCATTCAATAAGATCATGGCTGATCTGTCATGGCTCAGTTCCACATTCCCGCCCTCTCCCCATAACCCTTAATCCCCTCGCTTATCAAAAACCCATCAACCCGCGTCTTAAAAATATTTAGCGAGGCAGCCTCCACCACTTCAACGGACAGAGAATTCTAAAGATTCACCACCCTTTGAGGGAAGAAGTTCCTCCTCAACTCCGTTCTAAACCGCCCCCCCCTTTATCTTGAGGCTGTGCCCCTTAGTCCTACTGTCCTTTCTGAGTGGGAAGAGTCTCTTCACCTCTATCCTATCCATCCTATTCATCATCTTATATGTCTCAATGAGATCTCCCCTCATTCTTCTAAACTCTAATGAGTACAAGCCTAGTTTATTCAGCCTCTCCTCATAGCTCAACCCTGTCAACTCCAGCATCAGCCTAGTAAACCTCCTCTGCACTCCCTCCAACGCCAAAATATCCTTGCGTAAGTGCGGCGACCAAAACTGCACACAGTACTCCAGTTGCGGCCTCACCAGTGCCCTATACAGCTGCAGCAAGACCTCCCTACTTTTATATTCAATCCCCCTCGCTATGAAGGCCAGCATCCCATTAGCCTTCCTGACCACCTGCTGCACCTGCAGGCTGGGTTTTTGTGACTCATGCACAAGGACCCCAAGGTCCCTCCGCACCGTCGCCTGCTGCAGTTTTTCACCCCGTAAGTAATAGTCCTTCCTACCATTATTCCTACCAAAGTGGACCACCTCGCACTTGCCAACATTAAATTCCATTTGCCAGTTCCTGGCCCATTCGCCCAGCCTATCTAGATCCTTCCATTTAATTTATTTTATTTCTTCCTTTCAACCAATATTTTATCCTTTTTTTAATCACGTCTTATTCTTACTACTATTTTTCTACTTTTCCAATCGCACTCTCCATCTTGACCCCAACCCCTACGCCCTTGCCCTCCTTCAGGGCAACTGTCACTTTCCTCAGGTAGACCTTTAATAATCTGGTAACAAATTTATATATATACCAAATATTAATCATATTAAAGAAGTGTTTTTCCAATTCACAGTAATCAACTTGGCAATTGAAAAAAAATGCACATCTGGTGTTCAGCCATCATGTTCCACAACATTTCAGTTAAAAGGAGTTTCTAAAGCACTCATTTAAAATGAGTTCTCTTCAAGAATTCATGGCTCTTCATGAGATCACACATTTCAATCCTTTTATGGACTCCTTTAGCATCTCAGGCTTCATCAGTTCCATTGTCCAATTATAGCAACCATCCCTGCCCTGCCCATTTCCCCCCGCCCTGCACCGTCCCACCACAGTATAAATCTTGTCTGATTTTCTTTGCTTTCAGCTCTGACAAAGCATTGGCTCTTGCCTCGCTCCACAGATGTTGTCAGACCTGCTGAGATTTTCCAGCATTTTCTCTTTTAATGTAATAAATTGTTTTTCTCAGAAATCTTGAAGTTATTAAAAAAACTTTCAGCACCTGCATACCATCACCACTCCCTTTAGACTTTAGCAACTTTACTTTATAAGAAACACCAAAGCCCTTAAGAATTGCAAACACATTCAGAAGAAAATCAACCAACAGCTGACCAATAATCAGCTGATGGGATTTTCACAGAAACTTCCAGTGGTAATGGAAGCCTGCTTGTGACATTAATAATAAACAAAATAAACAATGCTGATGACAGCCCTTTTTGCTTGGACACACGTTCAGCTGTACAAAGGCTGGTTGGCTCAGGGGAAATGGCAGCGCGAGTGTCAGCATTGCACGCTGGTCACCATCGGCATACCTGCTTTGCATTCTACCAAGCTGCTGATATGCTAACATCCTTACCAAACTGGTATTCACCACAATTTTCACAAGAAGCGTGAGCATGCACACAAGGCACCATTGTTGTCCTAAAATGGCACCTGTAGCAACCAATGGGTTCTACTGCGTTCAATTTTACATCCCAATATGAATGGGTGAGGTGAGTATGAAGGAAAAAAAACAAGATAATGAAAGAATCAAAAGAGAAATTGAAATGAGAATGGTAGATTTCATCCTCTTTGTCAACCTATCTAATCTATTTTATCATAGTAGCTAGCTGCAATCTTCCTTGTCTGTCCCTTAATTGGTTACCTTCCTCCTTTCTCTCAAAAAAAAAATTCCTTCTGATTTAAAGGGATATGTCTATGTCAGTTTATGAGGCTCTCGTTGTCAGCCCCATCTCTTTATCTCTTTCTTGTATTCACAACAATCTCAAATACTTCTCAGTCAAGTAACTTACAGTGTATGTTTGAAGCATCACATCTCAGATCTTAAAAAAAATAGCATTGATGGTCCTAGTTTCAGGTCCACACAACAATCAACATTCTACTTACCACCAGCTTGTTTTTAGGTAGCACAGAAACTCCTTCACATTATTAAAAGCCTGAATTTGCAATGTATCTTATTTGTCTTATAACTTTAACTATCCGGTGTTATTCAACAGCACAACTAATACACAATTCTATTTATTTGTTTCACTTACGTACTGTTCATCTGAAGATCTATTATCTTCACAATTTATCTTCCCAGCATTCATTCTCCATTTATAATTCAAACTTGCCTGATTTACCTTTTCAAGTATCTGTTGTAATCTCTCTCTTGTATCTGCAATCAGGACAGTACCAGCAGCACACCTCTGGTTGTTTACCAATTTTCCATTAATCCTGAACGCAATGTCTGAGTCAAACAGACAGTCTCTTCTAATGAATTCAGATTGGGCGATATAACACGTCCTTGTCTCGTTCCTCTTCTGACCTTTGTCTATTTTGTTAATTCATTATCAGCTATTACTGCTGCTGCTCATTGCCTATTTCATGTGATTGACAATGTCGGCAGATATCCATAGATGTTGCTCTTCTGGTAGGTTGTGACTTGTCTTTATTCGTTCATCACTCAAGCTCACAGCCAGGATGTTTTTGTCCAGCCGTCTAAAATACATTCTCCCTTTTAATGTGAAAAGCAAGAGGATGTAGAAATTGAATCTGATAATGGTAAACTACCTTGCCAATTTAAGTTGGTGTACAGATATGAAATTATACAGCATTTCAATTCTGAACAACTCCAATTGAAAAGGATTGGGATGGGTGGAAACTCACAAAATAATTACAGCAACTTTTGACAGGTTATGAGGAGGAATGCTAAAATAAAAGCAAAATATTGTAATGCTGGTAATCTGAAATAAAGAGAGAAAATGCCGGAAAAACTCAACAGATCTGGCATCATCTGTGAAGACAGAAATAGAAGTAACGGGCGATTTTGAGCCTACGTTGGCAGTTAGTGAGAATGACGGTGCGGGCAAAAAATCCTGCAGGAATCAGAAAACAAGATTCTCTCCAGGGAGATTCCAATCTCTAATTTTCCAACCCCTGACGCCCCCCGCGCCCCCCCCCCCCCCTCCGCTAGAGGAGGAGTAACTCAAAGCTACGCAAGAGCCTTGGAACGCATTTAAGTACGTTAGCATGTTAATAACCAACACACACACTGGAACTCTTCCCCCTCCCCCTCCCCCTCCACAAACTCAGACAGCTCTCACCCTCTGGGGTGTAAAGTGCTCAGTGGTGACCCGAGAGGATACGGGTGGTCCCTGAGCACATTCAGCTTGGGGCTGGAGGTGAAGTTTAGTCTCTCAATCTCAGGGGGAGTGATCACACACAGGCCCTACCTTCCCTTCATATTGGGACGCCACTTTGTTGAAGGGAGTGCTTGCCATGCCCTCCTTGTTGGGCTTGTGTCCAAATCATCACTGAGTGCCCTTCCTTGGTGGGAACTTGAAAGTGAAGTGGTTAATACAGAGGGGCAGTATTGGGACCAACTATGAGGACACTGGGTACGGTTCTGAGAAGGGCCAGGCAGAGTGGGGGGGGGGGCGGTCTCATGAATGGGGTGTTATCCTGGCTCCTGAGACATGAAGACCCTAGCCCTTGGAGGAGGGTGTCTGCAGTGTGTTTGGACCCCAAACTCAGGCAACAATGCAAGCCCAAAGCACTTTAGCAGTATGGTAGCTCAAATTCACTTCTCAGGGAAGTTTGACTGTCAGAAATAAGTCTTGGTATGCATGGCTGATGGAATGCTCATTCAGTGATGATTTGGACACAAGCCCAACAAGGAGGGCATGGCAAGCACTCCCTTCAACCAAGTGGTGTCCCAATATGAAGGGAAGGTAAGGCCTGTGTGTGATCACTCCCCCTGAGATTGAGACATGAAACCTCACCTCTAGCCCCAAGGTGAATACGCTCAGGGACCACCTGTATCCTCTCAGGTCGCCACTGAGCACTTTACACCCTGGAGGGTGAGAGCTGCCTGAGTTGGGGAAGTTCCAGTGTGTGTGTTGGTTATTAACATGCTAATGTACTTCAATGAGTTCTGAGGGTTGACAGCACTTGTGACCTGGGAGAATGAGGGTGCCCTCAAGCAATGTGCTGGACTTGTTAATTACAGTCCTCCCAAGTATCAACTATGTCTTATCAGCCATAAAGGGAAGCCAGTTACCAGAACAACAATCTCATTCTTCCCTGACCAGTTGAATGCTGCCAATTAAATCTCCAGAGCTAAACATCACTGACTGGAACCAAGCGCTTAGGCCTTTGGAACCCTAGGCCACAACTATCAAGATGCAGAGATTCCACAAGTTTTAACATGACACAGATTACATGATATGAACCCCTATGCAAAGTGCAATGGTGATGTCTATCATCATTCACCCAATTTAATGCTATGATGGGGGCCATCTTTGAGGTACTCCATCAGGATACAGACACTGATATCATGCATCCATTCAACTGCCCTTTCATATGCCAGGTTTTGAGATAGGGTGGGAAGAAATGCGGGGGTCAGGTGCCACCAAGACTCTGGAGGGTCCAAAAGCTTCATACTGGTGGAGTTGCGGGGACCAATGTGGGAAAGTGGTTATAGTCTCAAAAGAAGAGTGTGCAAGATAACAGAGAGGCATTCACTAAGTGAGGTGCATTTGGGTGGAAGTTCCAGAAGAATTAAGGGCTCTCTTAAGAATCCTCATAGCTCCCTGTGATTTTTTTTTTCAGTACATGATTCTGGAGAATCATGGAGCCAGCTAAGTTGGCAATTTTACTCATCGCAACAGAGAAGCAGCAGAGATACCCTGCACCATTACATGTGGCCAGGACTAGTGCCCTGCAGATGAGGGTGAGGATTGGCCTGCCACAGTTTTGGAAGCAGCAGAGATGCTACAGCCTCATAGGAGACATTAACGACAACGCATCTTCCTCCTCTCCAGCCAGTTCAAGTGCTCTCTCCTAAAGAGAGTGATGGCACAGAGCTCCAGCGTGACACTGTAATGCCACACCTGCTCATGCCTATTATTATAGAGTTTGTCCTGCAATGAGACAGATGGGAATATTGTAGGTGGAATTTGTGCCAGTTTGGATAGTGATGAGTGGGGCATGCGTCAGAGCTGAAATGTGATGAGCATAGCCACTAATGGAGGGAGGGGGATGGTGTAGCAGTGAGGACATGGGGATTGGGCAGACAGGTGCTGGCAACCTACAGTGCGGCTGTGAGAGAGATCGATTTGGAGGTGCGAGGGGCTTGAGAGGGGCCAGCGGGAGATTGGTGGAAGCACACTTACCCTGACTGTGACAAGATGACCATTCATCCTCTTGTGACACTGCCCTGTTTTCTTCTGTCGTGAGAAGCTGGCTGCCATAGCCTTCCAAGTGAGGGTCGTCACCATGCTAGAAGGACATCTGTGTGACTGTGGATACAGGGCATCCTACCTCTGCTGCACATTATCCAAGAGTCTGGTCAGGGCTCCATCTGAGAAACATAGCACAGTCACCCTGGCAACCATCTGATGGATCTTGATCAAGTGCTGGGAGGGAGCATTTATATGAAGCTCTCCACTGACTGTAGAGATCAAGGTGACCCAGAGGGAATCAGACAGAGGCTTACACAGCACAGCGTGCATCACGTCGGAATAAAAAAAATTTGTTAGAGGTTCAAAATTCTGTGAGAAATCCTGCCGGTGAGATTCACATCATTTTTCTCACTGGAACCAACACTGCCAAGTTCTAGTAAGATTCTCCCCAAATCTCCTAAAGTCCATGTGACTTTTCAGAGCTCTGAACAAGGGTCACATGAAAATGTTATCTGTTTCTTTCTCCACAGATGCTGCTAGACCTGTTCATTTTTCCCCAGTATTTTCTGTTTTTATTTTAAATAAGGAAGAACATCTGTACTTCATGAATGATAATTTTAAGGAAATTTTTCCAGCCAATGCAAAGTAGAAAAGTAATACTTAAAATGGAGTGGCATTCTTTTTTATGTTCATTCATGGGATGTGGGCGTCACTGGCTGGGCTAGCATTTATTACCCATCTCTGATGGGAAAAAGGAATCAACCACATTGCTCTGAGTCTGGAATCACATGTAGACCAGACCAGGTAAGGATGGCAGATTTCTTTCCCTAAAGGACATTAATGAACAAGATGTGTTTTCACAACAATCAACAGTTGTTTCATGGTCGTCATTAGACTTTTAATCCAAGAATTTTATTGAATAAAATATCTCACCATCTACCTTGGTGAGATTTGAACCTGGGTCCCCTGAGCATTACTCTGGGTCTCTGGATTACTAGTTCAGCGACAATACCACTACGTCACTTCCTCCCCCAAATAGGTGAGATTTGTTGGGTTGATTATCATCTCTTTACATGCAAAATATAGATATGATTAACTATCAAATTTATTCTCTTGCAATATCAGTTGGAAGCTGTTCAATCTGCAATGTATCTTGTCTTCTAAACTGACAGCATTATTAATTGTATATCAATTGTGTTTAATTAAATTCAGGAGGGGGGCATGAATTGGGTTTACTTGAACTCATATAAAGAGGCAGTGAAACTGTGTGTAGTGTGGTTGAGTTAGCAGGTATATGTTTGTAATATTTCACTCTAAATTAATGAAACATTGAGGAAAGATTAACACAAAGATCATTTTTCACCAGCTGCAAAAGATGAGGCTAAAGCATTTATTACAATCTTCAGCCAGAAGTGCTGAATGGATGATCCATCTTGGCCCCCTCCAGTATCACATCACTCTACTCTCAGTCATGAGTTAAGTGATGGAAAGGATCATCACCAGTGTTATGAAGCTGCTACATCAATGACTTCCCTTTCATAAGGTCAGAATTGGGCTGTTCGCTGATGATTGAACAATATTCAGCACCATTTGCAACTCCTCAGATGCTGAAGCAACCCATGTCCAAATGCAGCTAGACGTAGATAATATCCAGACAAGTGGCAAGTAACAAATTTTATTACAATTCCAATGTATTTGCTGCTCTTCTTCTAAGTGGCAGTGTTTGTAGATGGTACACACTGCTACTGTGCATTACTGAATGATTAAAGTAGTAGAAGGGATGCTAACCAAATAGGTTGCTTTGTTCTGCATTGTCAAGTTTCTTGTGTGTTGTTGGAACAGCACGCATGTGGACAGTATTCTATCACACTCCTGACCTGGACTTGTAGACATTAGACAAATATTGGGGAGTCGTGAGGGCAAGTCCTGCCATAGAATTCCCTGTTCTTGTAGCCACAGTATTTATATGGCTGATTCTGTTAATGGTAAGAGATTCACTAAAGCTAATATTGTAGACTGGCAAAGCAAGATGGTTGGATTTTGTTTTTGTTAGAGATGATCACTACCTGGCGCTTGTGAGACATAGATGTTACTTGCTATAAACACAAACCTGAAATGTTGTCTAGGTCTTGCTGCATGTGGACGTGGACTGCTTCAGTACCTCAGGAACTGAAGGTACTTAACATTGTTAAAACACTCCAAATTCAACTTCATATTGGAGATATGATAAAACTGCTGAAAGTGTTTTGATCTAGGACACTACCCTGAGGAACTCCTGAAGCAATGTGATGCAGCACAGATGACTGGCTGCCAATAACCTTTAGGACAGGCATGACTTCAACCAGTGAGGCACATTTCCACACCCACCACCTCCCCCCCCCACCCCACCCCCAAATCCCACTGCGTTCAATTTTGCTTGGTTTCCTTGATACTATTTGATCAAACACTGTCTTGATGTCAAGTGCATTCATGCTTACCTCTTCTTTTTGAATTCAGCTATTTTGCCCCTGTTTGGGCCAAGGTCCAAAGGAGGTCTTGAGCTTAGCAGCACTGGCAGACCCCAAAATGTGCATGGATTGGCAGTCTACTGCTCTATGTATTGTTAATAGTGCTGTCAATGACACCATCCATCATTTTGCTTATGATTGAGAGTAGAGTGATGGGACAGTAATTGACCAGATTGAATTTTCTTGCTTTTTGTAGACAGGGCATACTTGAACAATTTTCCACATTGTCAAATAGATGCCAGTATTGCAGCTGAACAGTAACAGCTTAGGTAGGAACAAGGCTAGTTTTGGAGCAAAGTATTCAGGAAATCTGCAAGCTTCAGGTACAACTACCGTAGGGGTTGATGACAATGATATAAAATATAGTAGCTCCTCAATCTAATGTACTCATAGCCTGATGACCTGGTACAGCGACAAACAAGACTCTATCATACATTATTCTGGATATTGAACTGCTATAGAAAGGAGGTCAGGCTTAACAACTCAAAAGACACACAGGTAAAGAATTTGAAATATATGTGCAGATAAAATAGGCAGATTATGAAGTAGATGCATTGCAATATTAACCAGTGGCTATAATATACTGCTATTGTTATCAGGAGTGACAGTGATTTATGAGGTGTGATGGCATAATGTACGTTACTCATTGGTGCTCTTCTCTTCTTGTGTTTGCTGTAAAAGCCTGGACAAATTTATTCATGGTCAGTAAAATGGAACAAATTCTTCATTTAACACAGTAGGCATGATTCAGCAGCTTTTAATTGCCGAGAAGAAAAGAAAACTTGTAAAGAAAGACCTTTATAAGTGACATACTTGCCACAAAACTGAATTCACATGCCGATGACAGAAAACCAATTCAATTGCTATAAAATTTATGAATAATTATCTCAGAATATAATTCAGAGGTACACAGGATGTAAAGGATCAAAGACCATTTCAATCTACCTGGCTGATCCCAGCACCTAGGAAACATTGTATTCTATGGGACGTATGTTATCTTGAGAGTTCACTCGGCATCAGAGTTGTTGTGGCAACATGCACCTTTACATGCATGTTGTAATTTGGAGTGATAGTGAAGGCAGATTCTTCAACATCTATCACATGGTTGACCAGAAATTCCTCCCGCTTTTCCCACCTAGCACTGGAGTGTGTTGGAAGAATTTGCACCTCTTGTTTGCAATACCTGCATCCCAAGGGCACATTTTGATAAAAATCATTACAAAAGATCTGAAAAGGAGTGAGCACAAAATGTCGACATGGAACAAACAATTCTCCCCTTTCAAGAGACCACAATTCTGAATCACTTTAAATGCATCTGCTGTTTTAGAACAAATGAAAACAGGACTCCTCCAGACAGCACCAAATTTTTCCATCAAGTTCATATGTTTCAGCTCCTTTCTATGACTTCTACAACTGCTGAATATCCAAGATCTGGAATAAATTCACACAGACTCCAAATTCTCAAGGATTTAAATTGGTGAGCCCATAATAGTGTTTATGCTTTTATTCATGATTACTAGCACATCTATAGTGATGTTTTCTGGACTGTGTATTCAGTAATAATTAACAGTGCTAGAGGCATTCTGTCAGTAGTGCCTCTGTGACATCCTCCAGATTCGTTGGAAGAACTGTCAGATAAACACTAATGCCCTTCTTGAAGCCAGCTCCACGAGCTCTCAGACAAAACTCCTGCCAAACCAACTATGATGGATGACGGGGACTGACCAATGAAAATACATCTCCCCCACCAGATCTTATTTTCACAACTCGCAAGCAGTTTGCGTTCTAGGGGAGGACAAAGATAACACTTCAAAAATACTCTAAAGCACAGCAGCGTTGACTTTAATGATGGCAGAAGTTTGCTATCAAAATGGTGGTAACTTGTGATTAAGGTGCAACATGCTTAATGATGAGGCAGAACAGCAGCAGGGAAAGAAAGATAAAGAAGAGAATCTTGCACTCCAGATCCCAAGACCTTCTCCATATGTCCAAAGATCTGAGTCAAAATTTGGCCAGATCATTCTCATGAAGACCTATGGCAGAAACACACAATCCTGAGTAGGCACCATCTTCAAATTGAGGGACAGCCAATAACAACAAATTGCAAAAAGACAATGGATGTATTTAACTTGTTTGATAAATTTAATAGGATTTACTAAATGTGCTGGTGACATCTAGTGAAAGAACATCAATACTGGACGAGCCTTCCTTTTTAATTATGCTGACAGAACATCTAATTTGGACAGCTTGGGCTCCTTCCACAATGCCTAATGAGACAGTTAGAATTATGACTAGATTTAACACAGCCTACTGTCTTTCTAAGCATAGGTTTGTTGCAGTCAGGTATCCCTTCAACGACCAAATGCATCCTACCCTTTGTAGAAATTAGTTTTCTGACAACAGTATTTTGCTTTCTTATAATATCAAAGTTGTCCAAACTGCCAAGGACTAAGTGCCTTATACCAAACCTGAACACATGAATTGGCAATGAGCAGTAGTGTGAAGAATAAGACATAATTTAAGTTACAGTCCCCAAAAGCAGCATTTAAATTTTAATTACCATTGAAAATGCTGCATCACAGTGAGACACAATGGTTTGTTGCTCCACTTGCACCTTATATTCACGGCTCGTAAAAGACATCAGGGTTCACATTGCCTTTAAATCAACAATGAATAATGGACTATTCTGGACAGATGCAAAATATTCCTCTAAACAGGCTGGAATCTTCATTCCATTCCCTTCTGAATTAAATAGATTAAATTAGCACCCTGGCTAAGCAAATACTTCAATGAGTCTCATCTAATAAGAAACAGAGAAAAAGATTTGTGCTCAGTGAAAATCTGAAAAATATCACATTCAATAACATTATTTATCCAGTCTTTAATTTTTTAGTTTTGCTGCATGTCAAATTAATAACAGAAGTAGCCATATTAGTGTGCTGCATACAGCACTGACATTTACTCCATATACTGGTGTTCCATTTTCTTTGACCTGCTTAATGTCAGACTGTAAAAAATGTAATACATAACAGCCTTGACAGTAATACGCAGAGGAAAGAAGCTTAAAAAAAAGTTCTTAGTATTCTCTTAACTATCAGGTTACCTTCAAATTCTGTGCACTTGCACTTCCATTTCAAATGAAGATGATCATTCAATACCTCAGTGTCTGTCATCATTCTAATCAAGTGCACCTGCCTCCTAATCAAATGCACCTGCATCCCAACAGACTAAAAACGCATCATTTTACACTTCTAAACCCACAAGTCAAAATATGGATGTGTTGGATTTGTGATTTTCCTGCAGGCTGCATTTTTTTAATTAGACATTTTGAAGTTTTGTTTTTCTCTCTGAACCAGACAGCTCCTACCACTAAAATAGTCGGCAGCCAATGTGTTCTAATGCTTTCTCCAGAGCTGTTCTTAAGCCAAGTGCCAGGAAGCATTTGTAAGTGCAACCTGAAAATAAATCCATGTTCCTATTTACTGTCACTTCATGAGAAGGCAACTTGCTTTTGTTTGGCACCTTCCAACAACTCAATTAGGTCAATCTTTGTTGCATAACAGACACTGAATGCCCTTGTATAGATTTTACAAAATTGCTGTAGAGTCTCCCAGTGAAATGATTCAATTGGTTGATGACATCGCCTGAAAGCTTCAAACTCCCAGTCACTAGTTGGTACAGAGAATAAACAGAAGGAATTATAGAAGCAAACACGGTAAGACTGCCTATTAAACCCACTGCTGCAATAGACCATGTCGAAATTAACCAGGACTCTAAGCAATCCAATGAATTTTTCAACTGGAAGCTCTGGATTAAATAATATTCAATTGTGCCCAAATGATTACAGAATTCAAAACCTGCATTGATGATATGGAAACTGAGTTAAAATTTCAAACAGCAGTGAGGTTAACTTTATCTGAGGAGAGGCACACCCTTTTCAAAAGGATAGTTAGCACTACTGCCTCAGAGCCAGGGACCTGGGTTCAGTTTCGATTTTGGGTGACTGTATGGAGCTTGCACATTCTCCCTGCGTCTTTGTGCATTTCTTCCAGGTACTCTGGTTTCCTCCCACAGTCCAAAGATGTACAGGTTGCGTGGAACGGCCATGCTAAATTGGTGTGTCGTTAGGAAATTAGCGAGATAAATTTGCAAGGTTAGAGGGTGGAGCGATGCTGGGTAAGATGCCTGAAGGGCCGATTAGCCATCTTCTGCACTGTTCTTATGATAAACAAGAACTCCATAATGGCGATTCTCGACATGAAAAGGATTTACTGCTCTGGCTAAACATGGGAAGTCTCTGTGCCTGGCCCTTAGTTATCTTCGGCAGTTGAAATAAGAGATTACAAGTTTTATATATGAAGGAGCCTTGTATAATTAACAAATTATCTTACCATCAAAGCACTTAAACCAGAAATATTTAATGCAGTTTACAGATTGAAGGCTGGTGACCTGATTTTAGTCATATGTCAAACACTAAAATGTGTTTTAAGTCCTCACTTTATTAGCTGACATTAAGTACTGTGGGACAGACATAGGCAGAATAAATCGGAGGATTTTCAGCCAGACACAACACTGTCCAAGGAACCAAAGCAGATGCAGCATTTTATGACAAGCCTTTTAACATAAGCTCAATAATAAAGCAGAAACAGAAATCAATAGAAAGTTCAATTACAAGAATGATTGAGTGAGAAAAGCTTTATTTATGTTTTAGCAAAGGTTTACTGCTCCTCAATGGTTCTGTGGGTAAACACATTAAATAGTCGTGAACTTGACTCAACAGAATAGGAAGATTAAGAGAAAACCAGACCATGCTGGAAATATTCAGCAGTCTGATGGAGAGAGGAACAGAATTAAAGTTTGATGTAGGCAACTAAGAGGCTCATATAGCTGTAAAGCAGCCAATCACCTCACAGGTCTATTGAGTTAGCACTTGGGACAAGCATCAGACCAGCATGCCAGAAGCAATGTTCAATCGAATTTTTGTACAATGGGGTGAGCTGGGATTCAGAATTTATCCAAAATTGAAATCCATTGTAAATGACTCCAGTTGCTGTGAGAGGGTTCTCAGTGGTAGCCTGTTGTTCTTTTTATACTTTACTGTCTTCCATTACATTTCCATGCTGTTTTTGCAATCTCCTAGACTGGCACTCCTGAGGGATTTCCTTTGGTGTACAACTTGACCCTTGACTATCCATTGCACTTTTGCTCCTAATCTCCTGTTGTCCACTGAACTCTTCTAGCTTGAATAGTTGGGTGCATTTTAGCCCCAACTGTAAGTCTATAATTACTTACCTGAGCCTACTGCCCATCGTCTGACCATATCTGTTCTTTTCATCACTGAGTACTGGATCCTTTGCTCAAACTTTTCTTTCAAATTTTCTGATCTTCTTTTGAACATCAAGCCCATTCTTCTCCACGAGACTGTACAATAAAATGAATCTGCAACGTCACCAATCCACTGCTTCAGTTTTGTCGCTTTGTTGAGGGTACAGCTCCTTCCCCAGTGTTGCTGTTACCTGCTGAGCTTATAAACTTTCCGACTTGTTCACCTTCATCTACGGTCTGGTTCCTGGCCAGAAATTCATTCCACTGGGCTGAAATCCATTTCTCTCTTTCCCTTGCATCTTAGGCTGACCTCCAAGTTTGCCACTATTTTCAGCCCCATTATTGATTCTTCACACCATTTGGCTCATCCTTCAAGAAGCTTCTTCAGATTGACACACAACATCCGTCTTTGAAAATGGATATTTGATTGATGACGTTCCAAACTGATTTCACCCCTGACTGTGCCCTGTCCAAATCAGCTTTATTCCAGAATGGATCCTTTGACTTTAAGTCTGGATTCACTGTAATTGCCTCCTCCTCTCAATCCTTGGCTCAATACCAGGAAATAGCTATTCTAATCCTGCTATGTAACCAGGCCAAAGTAAATTGAGTTCCCCTGTGTCAACCATGAGGAAATGTTGGCTGCCACTTCAGACCCAAGCCCCTCATTCAATTTCTACCTTTTGTTTGTATTTCCTATTTACCCCTACTAGAACGCTGCCAAACACTCTCCTCTCATTTCACCGCTCTTGGGTGCTCTATTTTCTTAAATCCCACCCAACCCTATAGACTCCTTGACCTTTGACTTTCCTTTTGAATAGTCTCAAACAAGCCTACAGCTTCCCTTAGTGGCTCTCTTGACATTCGCCAAAGGACCCATGGAGGCACATGTCAATGCATAGACACCTTTCTCTCAACTGCTGCACCTGTTGGGAAATAATCCTTCCAATCCCACTCAGTTCTCCCAATGCCAAACCTGGAAACCCTTGCGACAGATTTGCTAACCACCCCCCACACCTTTGGATCGCAGTCCTGAATGCCATGTCACATTTGAAGAGACCTTACCATGCATAAACTTTCTGTGAATGACTGTCAACGCCATGATCTTGGCAGAAACCTGGCTGAGCGGTGGTGATATCTTCCTCCATAATTACACCTCTCGGCCTGGTTATAACTATCTGCTCTGCCAAGACCAGTATGGTCATATGTGATTTTCTCACTCCTTCTTTAAAATCTTTATTCACCACTCACCCAAGTGTCACACAAAGTTTGTCACTGAGATATAAAGCCATGGGGCAGGATTTTCTGGCCATGCTCATCCCAAGACTGAAAATTCCCACCCGAGATCAATGGTCCGCCAAACTTTGTCTCGCCCACTATGATTCCCATGGTGGACGGGATGGGAAAATACTGCCTGCTGAGTTTTACAGCACAGACATAGGCCCCTCAGCCCATTGAGTCTGTACTGGTCATCAAACACCTGTCTATTCTAATTCCATTTTCCAGCACTTGGTCCAAAGCCTTGTATGCTCTGTCCTTTCAAATGCTCATCTGTTTCACCTCTACCACCTTTTCAGGCAGAGTTCCAGATTCCCACCACTCTTTCTTTAAATCTCCTGCTCATTACCATAAATCTATGTCCCCTGGTTATTGAGTCTACTGAGGGGAATTTTGTACACCTCAAATCAGATCCCCCCCACCTCCCCTCAGCCTTCTCTGCTCCAAGGAAAACAACCCCAGCCTATGCAGCCTCTCTTTCTAGCAGAAATATTCCAGCTCCAATCCATGCAACAACCTGGTGAATTGGGGAGGCAGTGGCATTGTTGCTGGACTAGTAATCCAGGGACCCAAGGTAATGCTCTGGGGACCCAGGTTTGAATCCCACCATAGATGGTGAAATCTGAAATCAATAGAAATCTTGAATTCAAAGTCCAATGATGACCATAAAACCATTGCAAATTGTCCCTTCGGGAGGGAAATCTATCACCCTTACTTTGTCTGGCCTATATGTGACTCCAGATCCACAGCAATGTCCAAATAACCTCAGGGATGGGAGATAACTGCTGGCCCAGCTAGTGAAGCCCACATCCCAGGAACAAATAAACAAAAAAAATCTCTGCCCCCTTGAGTCCAATCACATTCTTCCTACAGTGTGGTATGCTCTGTCACACATAGAACTGCACACAGTACTCTAGTTCCATCATAACCTCTCCTCTTATGCTCCATGCCTTGGCTAAGAAAGGCAAGCATCCCATGTGTCTTCTTAACCACCTTATCTCTCTGTCCTGCTGCCTTCAGAGCTCTTTGGACATTCACTCCAAGATCCTTCTGGTCCTCTGTTATCCTAGCATCCTACCATTCATTGTGTATTCCTTTGCCTTATACATCTGCCCAAAATGCATCACCTTACACTTTTCGGGGTTAAATTCCATTTGCCACTGTTCTACCTACCTATAACATTCTGTAATCTAAGGTTTTCCTTCTTGCTATTTACGAAACTACCAATTTTCATGTCATTTGCAAATTTACTGATTATAATCCCTACATTCATGTTCAGGTCATTAATCGCCTCGCTAATGAAGATCCTTACCAGTAAGGATCACATATGGTCCCCATCAACGGCAACTTGTTGTGATGGCCTGGCCAAGTGGTCTGAAGCAGGGGGCAATGCCAGCCTGGCACTGTCCACCAGGCACTGGGCAGTGCCAAGGGGGCAGGACCTAAGCGGAGGCAGATGGTGGGGGAGCTGCACACACTGCAGTGAGGATCAGCTGGGGGGAGGAAGGGCATCAACCACAGGGTATTTATGAGATATCTAGGGGGAGTGGTGACTGACAGATCTTCTGTTCTGTTGTAGAGAAGACAGAGCTGCACATACGCGATTGCTAGCGTAGGCAACTGACTTGCTGGTATATTTAGGTCTCACCCCCTTCAACAGATTGTGCAAAAAATGATGCACAAAGTGGCGTCAGACTGCATTTTCAAACTCTCCAAAAAAAATCTGAAACTCACATTCGTTCAGCACAGGGGCTTTATTTTCTGTCACCTAATTATCTTTCTTTTGCATCCAACTACATTTCCTTTAAATGCTATGGCCCCTAATGTTCTAGCTCCCAGCACAGGATTTGAGGGTATCCCAAATAAATGCTGGGGAATCCCTCTTGGAAGCTCCCAGTAAAGGTTTGCATCCTGATTGTCCAGAAGTACTAACTTCTGGCCATAGTAAGGGTGATAGATTTCATTCCCGAAGGGACAAGTGGCAATGGTTTTATGGTCACCTGGACAATTGCAGGTGGCGCAGTGGTTAGCACTGCTGACTCAGAGCCAGGGACCCAAGTTCCATTCCCAGCTTAGGTCAACGTCTGTGTGAATTTTGCATGTTCTCCCCATATCTGTGTGGGATTCCTCCGGATGCTTGGTTTCCTTCCATAATCTGAAAGACGTGCTGGTTGGGTGTATTGACCCAAACAAGTTCTGGGGTGTGGTGACTAAGGAAATTTTGGAGCAACTTCATTGCAATGTTAATGTAAGTCTTACTTGTGACTAAATAAGTTAACTTCATACTGGGAACCATCCGACGAAATGATTTAAGTCGCTAACTTCAGATGGTTCTGCCAAGGTTACACTAATACTCTGAAAGTGTTAGGAGAAATAAAAATGCTGATAACTTTTGCTATTTTAACACCCCCAGGGGATTCCTCCCGCCACCAAGGACCCTTCCTCCCCGCTCCTTGGTATACCCTACTTACCCCATACCTGATCCCCCTTCCACTAACAGGACTCTACATCCCCTATGATCTCTGATGTCCCAACCCAATTAAACTTTCACAAGATTTACGAGGGTTCCAGGGACGAAGAATATCTGTTACGGAGGTAGATTGGGGAAGTTAGGAAATCATTGGAGAAAAGAATTGACTGAGAGGAGATTTGACAGAGGTTTTCAAAGACATGAGATGTGTGGGCAGAGTAGAACAGAAGTAACTTCCCAATCGTGAAAGGATCAAGAATGAAAGAGGTCAGATTTAAAGTAACTGGTAAAAGAAGCAACAACAACATGAAGAACATGTGGTTTAACATGCAGCAAGTGGTTTAAAGCCTGGGATCTGAAAATGTGGTGAAAACAGGTTCAACTAAAACATTCAAAAAGGGAATCAGACAGTTACTTGGAAAAGAATGATGTACAGGAATATAGGGAGGAGGTTGGAGCGAATTGTTCATGCAGAGAGCTGGTACAGGCTTGATAGCCTCCTTCTGCACTGCAACGTTTCTGTAACCTTCATTTTAAAAAAATCTTAAGGTGAAATATTGAAGGATATATGCAACCAATCAATTTGCCTTTAATCTCAAAATTGTTTCATCCTTTCTCTAGACTGTCTTTGCATTTATGTGCTTAACAAAATCCCTTGCTGTTTCCTATTCTGATGACAGCTGGTGCAACTTCCATTTAAATCTCCTAATCTCCAGCAATTCCTTTTCTATGTTTTTTTTTAATTTCTTACATTTACTTCTACTATCTCCCCTACATTTATCATATGCCTCATTTTATATCAGTTTTGTTCTAATCTCGCTAGCTAGCAAAGGAACCTCAGACTTTAGCACAAAATTCTGAATCCCACTGAAAATGGAGGTGGGCAGAAACTAAAGACAGCCCCACCAGCCAACATGTGGCTTCCCCAACCACATATGCCTCTGAGCCACTTTCGCGAGGATGGGATGACAGTGGGGAGGGGACAGACAGTAGGGCTCTGAACAAACATGTAGTAGGTAGCTGACATGGCTAAATAAAGGGCAACTGAGGACAATTTTAAAAAAGACAGACTGGAATTTTCCAATCAGCTGCCTGGTCCTTGCACGTGACCAGGACCAGTTTAGGTGCCTGGAGGCAGCCTCCTGGCAGCAGGCATGGGACCCAGAACTCCAGACAGCTTGGGAGGCTTGCGAATGTGCAGGAGTAGCCAACCTTTCAAGGTTCATCCACCACCCTCATTCTCCCCCACCAACATCTCACCCAACTGTGGTCACTTCGACTTCAAGCTCAACTCTTAACTTTAATTTTGAAAATGCTTGAGCAACAGTACCTACATCTGGAAACGCCCTCTCCGATATTTAACCTCATTTACAGCCTCCCTCTGCTTTCCACAATAGAGGGTCTCTGTTTGCGCACCCCAGCTTCGAGAGCCTGTCTGCATTCTTTCACTGGATGGGAACTTGTCCTCTGCCATTAATAGACCATGCAGGTAAAATTATTATGAGTGGTTGCCTCCCCCATAGGACCCAGAATCAGGCCTGACCTCTGCTTCACTTCCTTGGAAAATAAATCCTCTCCCCATCTATTTTACTCCAGGTTGGAATTTTCTTTACTTATAGTTTATTCATCTCATATTTAAATAGCTCCTAGCATTGGTTCATTGTATGTTAGCATCTCATTATTTACATGCCACTGAACAGTTTATTTCCATCCCAGTACAACTCACTTTCAGGCTAATACCTTCATCAGATTCAATTCATCTTTCTCTTTATCTATTTTCAGTTTGAGCCTAATTAGAATATGGTCAATATTTCCCTCGTGTCCACTAACCATAGGTCAATTAATTGCTTTGCTTCATTAGCTAAAATCACTGATTTTCTCCACAATGGACACAGGTAGTTGAGGAGCCAGATCTGGATACAGTCTAAAATCCCCTCCCCAATTTCGCCACAACCAGTTACCTTATTCTAATCTACTTTGCCGCACAATGTTAAAATCTGTTGCAACTGCAAACCTCTCTACTTACCGATCTGCAAATCTAAGTTTTGAATCTCCAATATTCAATAGTTTGCAATATATTCCCAAGAAAGTAACAGATTCCTTGTTCCTTAATTCAAGGCAGACACTTAGGGCTGGATTTTACGAAGTACCATGGCCCCCACTGCACCCAGCTAAAAAGTCAGTGGTGAGTCTTCTTACAAATCTGGCAGCAAGTTAACACAGGGAGCAATCCTAATTGCTTCAAGGCTGAGACTTCCACACTTGTCTTATGATGAAGTCCCATCTTCAAGGAGTTGTCAGCCAATCAAATGTCCCAGCTGCGTCCAATCAAGAGTGGAGTACATTGTGGTGACTACAGGCAGTTCCAATGAAGTGAAGAGATAAGCGTGAGGTCTCATCTGGATGAGACAAGCAGGCCCAAGTGAGAGTGGTGTGGTGGGGGATGAGTTTAAGAAGCCAAGGGAGAGATAATGGGGGACACATAGCATTGGGCAGGATGCGCAGCCCCCCTTTCCCTAAACCCTCCCACTCCACCACCACTTCCCCCTCTGCCCCACACGGTTAAAAATATTCAAGAACTTTAATTTGCCACTTCAGGGCCTCCACAGACCGAAGGGCATGCGGGCACCCTCCTTAAAAGTGTCAGACAAATCGCAGGTAGGCAGTGGGAATGCAACTTACTGGATTTCTTAGCCTCCATCCTCAGCTTCAAACCTGTTGGTAGGCTTAATCTTGCTTAATGCAAGATTAAGCCTACATTTCTAAGCACCAACAATAAATTATGTCAAATCTAGAATTCAACACCCTCAGTGTTTTGTTGTAGCAACTTCCTTCAGTCTTCAGAGGGCATCAACACGCATTTTGCTCAAAGCATGCCATTTTAATCATCTGTTACTGAGCTGGGTTATACCTCTAGTTCTGGAAGTTATAATGATGATACATATTTAAAAAGAATACTATGAAGTTTCTCCCAAGGCCAGGGCTTTTGTTTGTGTGCTAACTAAGAGATATGATGCTAAAACATACTTACCAAAAAAGCCATGGAGCTGGACGTTTTCACTGTTTGAGACAAATTATTAAAATGTCCTCAAAACCAATTGAGCATTATAATTTATGATAGAATCATTCTTTCTCCTGTATTTCGGTTTTTTAGGTCCCTACGTTCTAGGGTTTAGGTATGAAATCTCTCTCTATTCCAAAGAGGTCCAACATGAATGAAATTAATTTGGATAATCAAAATCACACCATCCATTTTTCAAGATTGTTGATAATTTGGCAGCAAATCTCAATCAAAAAACCAAAACATGTTTGGAATAGGATCATAGAATCCCTACAGTGCAGGAGGTCATTCAGCCCATCAAATCTGCACCAACTCTCTCGCATGTTACCCAATTCCTCTCCCCTGCCCTATACCTTGTAACCTCACACATTACCCACAGTTAATCCACCTAACTTGCACATCTTTGGACTGTAGGGGGATGTGGGGTACATAGGTGCAGAATAAACCGCGTTTGTTTCTCTTGCGTCAAACACCACTGTGAAGCAAGAAACAAAGGAACTTTACTCTGTATCTTATTATGTCTGTCTTTCCTGAATCAACTTCTATTTCCCAAATTTTTGACAAGATATTCCATTACCCAGCATAGACATCCTTACTTTGGCTAGGATAAAACAAATAGGAAAATAACTTGCTTTTATAGCCATAGAGAGGTCTAAAAGTAGTGGCAGAGGAGATGAGAATACAAGAGGTAAATTCTCCAGATTAGTGATCACAGAATTAAATATTGAGAGGCGTAAATACTTTGTTCTTTTGATTCTGTCATAACAGAAAAAAGACACAAAACAAAATCATGGCTTCTTTGTACACAGGTTAATGAACAAAGATGCATCCCCTTGCAATTTCTGTTGAGATAAGTTTGTATGCTGTAGATTAGCCAGTGCAATAGAATAGTATATATTTTGCCTTTGAACAGCCAAAAATACAAATGCATATAGTTCAAAACATAGTAAACAAAGACTCAGCCACATGTGCACGTTTACGTCCTCTCCTCAAATACTCTGGTTTCTTCTTACCTTGGCAAATTGTGCATTTATCCATTTTGTGAATGTTTTCTTTTGAACATCTTCTCTTTCATCTACAAATTTAGAATGAAAAGAATGCTTTAGTAAAATAGACTTAAAATCTTCATTTTATCTTTGAATGGAAAATGCTAGACATCATAATTCAAATAAAATTTTAGACAACTGCCATCAGAACATTGTCTGTCCCTCTTGGTGATACGTGCAAGCTTATTAGTGAAGTACCAGATACTTGTCTAGCCCTCTGATTAGGAAAGGATCAAGAAAATCATGATAATACATCAACGTGGAACTACAAATGTTTGGAATAGTATATCTATTCATAGATTTCCTCTATTGCAGACGGAGGCCTATCTAAAACAACAAACAAGAAATGATGCAAATATATTGCAAGTTACTCAGAATCAGCAAAGAGAAAATACATTATGGGTGCATGATCTTTAATTTTACAGAAGTTGACTGATCAGCTGTGTATTTGTAATATTTTCTATTTTTGATACCAATCGCTCACTCTATGCCATCAGAGACTATAGATGTAGCCCAGCACTCAGCCATACTCACGAGACTGAGGGGAATCAAATGTACATATAGCCATTTCTCTCCCAAGAAAAATTATGAAGATGGTGAAAGGCAAAAAAGAGTTAGCAGGGGAGGAAGCATATCTGCAAGGATTCATTTTGCCTATTTTTCCTCCCATGGGCAGATCAAGAAGCATCTTTAACTTGTGATTTTCTAGTATTTTTTTAAATTATTTTTTAGTTCATGCTAAATAACTGAATATGTTGAAATTCAGGTAAATTTGGCTGGCAAATGTGTTCTATAATCTAGGGCTTGAGTGGCAGGTAATTGGGAATACTCCAGTTCCTAAGTAACGAAGCTTTATCAATTTTGGACAACAATTTGAAATGGCCTCTTTAAAACTCTGTATAATCTGCCCCAGTTTAATTCTGTATTACATACCAAAATCACTTCTCCTACAATGGACTAGGCTTCCATCAGCCATGAGTTGCTCTCATTTATTCTAACTGTGCTCTCTTACTATCAAAATCAATGATGGGCCAAGCTTTGAAGCTTTTATGTTCTCTTCAGTTTAAAGAGTACCACTAAGTTACAACATACCTTCTATGTAGTCATTAAAGATGAAACGGAGAATTAATAAAAATCATTATGTACATTGGTAGATTGTAAAATTGAGAAACATACTGGCTCTCTTATCTGAAATCAGTACAATTCATCTTGCCATAACACATCTTTAATAATACCTTGGTGGTGACCTCTTTTGCAAAATTATTTGTCTTGTGGGGGAAATTACAGCAGCATGGAATGAGAGCAGATTCATCTGAAATGGGAGCCTAACTGTGAAAACAATGCTGGAAATGCAAAGATTAGGAGGTAATTTGTCAAAATATAGCAATGATTATTCACGTTTAAAACATGATCAAGTTATCTGAATTAATTCAAAGTTCTAAAAATGTCATGTGTACTTCTTCATCCAAACAAACAAACAAACATGCAGAATACCTTATCAAGGAGGCAGAGAAAGAAAGGGAGACTGAGAGGAGGAGGAGAGAGGGGCAAGGGAGAGAGGCGGACAGAAAGAAGAGAAACTGAATCATTTTATGTATCAAAGAAGGATAAGTCAGCTGAATCTTGCCTGTGACTGAAACAGATCTGATTTGCTGTCACATCTATTGGGATACAGTGAAAAGTATTGTTTCTTGCATACTATATAGACAAAAGATACTATTCATAGAGTACATGGGGGGAAGGAAAGGAGAGGGTGCAGAATGTAGTGTTACAGTCATAGCTAGGTTGTAGAGAAAGATCAACTTAATATATGGTAGATCCATTCAAAACTCTGATGGTGGCAAGGAAGACGCTATTCTTGAGATGGTTGGTATGTGATCTCAGAAGTTTGTATCTTTTTCCCAAAAGAAGAAGGTGGAAGAGAATATGTCTGGGGTGCACAGGGTCCTTGATTACACTGGCTGCTTTTCTGAGGCAGCAGGAAGGGCGGCAAGTGGTTAGCTCCAGAGACCCGTGTTCGATCCCCAGCTTGGGTCACTGTCTGTGTAGATTTTGCACATTCTCCCTGTGTATGCATGGGTTTCCTCCAAGTACTCCAGTTTCCTCCCACAGTCCAAATTTAGGTGCATTGGCCATGCTAAATTGCCCTTTAGTGTCCCCGGGATGCATAGGTTAGAGGGATTAATTAAATATGTGAGGTTATGGGGAAAGGGCCCAGATGGAATTACTGTTGGTACACACTGGATGGGCCTAATGGCCTCCTTCTGCACTGTAGTGATTCTATGAAGTCAATAGATGGGAGGGTGGCTTGCGTAATGGTCTGGGCTATGCTCACAACCCATTGAGGTTTCTTGCAGTCTTGATCAGAGTAGGAGTCATACCAAGCTGTGATACATCCAGAAAAGGATGCTTTCTATGTTGCATCTGTACAAATTGGTGAGAGTTGTAGCAAACATGCTGAATTTCCTTAACCTTCTGAGAAAGTAGAGGTATTGTTGGACTTTAATTATACTGTTAACATGGAGGGCAAGTTGTTGGTGATCTGAGCACCTAGAATCTTGAAGCTAGATGTTCAAACATATATTCCTGTCCTTATTCTTAGATGGTTGCCTCAGATTGGGTTAAAATGTGCAAACAACTCTGCTTTCTGCTTTTCTATGCCTGTATTTGTGCACTCCATCTGATCTTTAAACAGAATTTAAATAACAGTATTTATTTTTGTACAGCCTGTCCAAAGTTCAGAGCCTTGCCCAAAATTTCTCCCTTTCCCCAACTAATTCCAAGACAATTAAAAGACACATTTATCTCCCCTTTCCAGAAAGGGTTAAATACTGGACAGGTCTCTTGCACTTGGTTTGTTATTTCAATAGTCAACTCAATAATCACCATGACAGTGGTGAAATACTATAGATGCTGACAGTTTGAAAATATTGGAAATACTCAGGTGGTACAGCAACGTCTGTGGAGTTAAATTTCAGGTTGATGATCTTTCATCATTAATCCCATCTCAACTTCTGAAAAGAAGTCCCCTGAAACATTAAAATCGGGTTCTCTCTCCACAGATGCTGGCACGCATACTGAGTATTTCTAGCATTTTCTGTTTTTATTTGTTCACAGAATGAGCAGTCTCTCATAATCTATCTGTTAGCCAGGGTTAGCTTGGCTCAGCATACCAACAGACATCAGCAGATAGATTGGGTGAGGCACCCACAGAGCATACTTTTCATCTCATATTCAAAATGCAATAAGAATTTTCTTTTACTGAGTAATGATGCAAATATTTCATTCATATATTAAATAAAGGAGAGAGGTCATCGTTGAGACCACAAGAGAGGTGAACAATTGGGTTCGCACCCAGATTTTTGCCTCTCACAATCTCACCAGTCCTGGATTGCTGGCATAATCAGCCTTATGCCATTCACGGGTATGAGACTGAATTAAATATTTAAAATGTCATTTCTAGATTACCGATGAGCCCTGGATGGAATTGTCTGGGCTGACGTGCCTTAACGGCCTTGCCTGTGTAGGTTATCATCAGCAAAGGTCACATATCATCCCCACCAGCGGGGACCTGACATCATGGCCTCCTTGCCAGTGGGACTGGAGGCCATTGAGGCCCCCAGAGTGGTCAGGGACAGGGAGAAGCACCAGCCTGTTACTGCCAGCCTGGCACCACCCACTGGCTAGTGCCAAGTGGTGGAGTCTAAGGAGAAAGGCAGGACCTGATGGGGGAAGGGCCTAAAGGGAGGCAGGAGGAGGACAGCTACGCACTCTGCAATCGAGAATCAGCCAGGGCAGCAATTGGCAGGGATGGGGCGATCAGCCGGGGTTGGGGCTGACTGATCACTCTGTTCTATTGCATCGAACACAGATCAATGCATGCACGAATGTATCCTCTGAACAGCCGGCTTTCTGACAAGATTTGACTCTGCTCATTCCCTCTACTGGCGTTAATCACACTACTTTATTTGCATTAAGTGGTGCAAGATCGTGTCTGAAAACTCATTGAAAAACTTGGTGCAATTCTCTCCTTTTCATGCTTGTTCAGCATTTAGAATTTTTTGGCAAGCTTACCCCTTTTGCCTTTAGTCCCACTAAAAGCTCATTCCGCTGATTCCATTTTCCTGTTCAGCCAGTGACCCCAAATCCTCTTCATCACAAAGAGTTTGTATTTCTACTTCCACCCCATCTGCTGCTGAAACTCCCATCTAAGCCAAAACCCTAGTTTGTGTCTTTTTCACCTCTAGATTCAATCATTTAATTGTTCTTCTGGGCAGCTTCCCACTCCTTTCCCTTCAGAAAATTTCAACTCATCCAAATCTCTGCTGCCCTTATCCTTTCATACACAAGTCTTATTCACACATCACCCATATCCTCAATATTCTGGCTACCTAAATTCCAATTTACAATTCTGTGTTTATTTAAATTCTTTCATTGCCGCATACCTAATCTTCAACCCCACAATTCTGCCAAACTCTCTTTCCTCATTCTGGCATCTGCCCTCCTTTCACAACATGATTAGTGGTTGCGATTTCAATAAATTCTGGGATGGCTTTCTAAAGCTCTGTCTCTTCATAACTTGTCTCTTTCAACTACTCTAGGCCACACAACTAATATCTAATTTTTATTTTCTCAGCTTGTCATTTTTCCTGTACATTTCAATAAGTGCCCAGAAATATTTATTCTTTGTTAAAGACAACCTGTAACGATTAGAATGAGAAGGAAACTGTGCCTGTATTCTTTCATCCAGCATAAATGTTGCTGTGCTACTACAAACAGAAAAGAACATTTTAAAGGGTAGGTTAAGTGGTGTTGAGATCATTCCGACCTATTCCTGTTTCTAAATTTTATGATCCATTTTATGTATTCAATTGAAATCTGCCCTCAAAAAGCAAGGAATAAAATGTCAATAAAATATTTCCTGTTTGAAAATTTTGTACAGCTTTAAATGTACTGAATTGTTACTTCCTGGTTAATATTCTGAACTTTAAAAATAATTCCATCAATAATGCAGAGGTAATGATAAAGCAATATAAAAGCTCTGTTCAAACATTGCTGCAATTACTAGTACGTTCTTTCAGAGTTCAATGTATCTGAAGCAATCAAAACAAAAGTACCACCTTTTCAAACTTTAATAATGCTTAAAATGTAGGTAAAAGGCAAGTCGTATTCAGTAAGAGCTTTGCAATAGTAGACCCTGTAGATTTACATAATGATATTGCAAAAAAGTTGAACCAAATGGTTTCCCTGATGTCATCTTACAATGTTCACTTCTTTTGCATTATGAAAGCATAATAAATTTGTAATGTATCATTAAAACAACATCAATTTTCATACCTGAAAACTGATACAATTTAAACTACCTGATTAAATTAGAAATGCCTGTTCTAAAGAGGCTTTAAAATATAAATGGTTGGATGTGCACAAGCGCTCTTAATGACAAAGGTTATTACAAGAAATGAAATAATTATGAATTCTTACATGATTGTCTCCACTTCTGGCAAAAATTGCTCAGCACGATGAAGAAAAAACACTATGCACATAAAATCAAGAAAAAAGTAATTGTTGATTACTTTTGAAGAATTGATAGAATATACACAATATTCATTTAAGGTGAAGAGGAGTGCGCAAGCCACTTCTGAATGATTATTGTACTGCTTGTTAAATTGAATAATCATTGCCCAAAGCTTTTCCTTTTAAATTTGCCCTCTTAAATTTCTCCCTGTTTCTTCTGAAGGTGTTAAACTGATGCAATGTGAGTTCCTTTAATACGTGGTCCAAAAAGTTACAGGTGGCTGGGTATTTGATCACAGGGTAGATAACTGCTGAGCCTGATTTGGTTCCTACCTAACCTGCACAGATGTGCCCTTTGCAGCAGGACTCATCAGATTTTACTCAGCAGCAGGAATCTGGGTGGTCCTAGCTGAGATAAGCACAGTGAAGACAAAGTTATGAGCAGGATACACGTTACTTATTTTTGTGGCTAATTTTTTTTGCACTGTAATAACTGGTGTACAATTCACTTCAATTGCACTAACTAAAATATTATCAATTGAATGGGCATTTTTTAATTTGAACACTGCAGGAAAGGGAAGGAACATCAAACTGATTGTAATTTTTATATAAATTGCTGTCATGTAGAGTTTGGTCCAATGAAATTCATGAATATTTTGTGAATCATGGCAATGTTCTGATTTTAAAAAAGATAAAGTACAATTGATGTGGTAAACGAAAGACTGAAGCCTCAAAGATTTTACATTTTTACAAATATATCAGTATAATGTAAACATCATCCAGATGCAAATTTATTCACTGTCATTCTCTATACAGTAACATCAAAGGGAATGAAACTAACTTGGGTCATGATAGGCCAGATAAGCAGAGGAACATTTACTTTCCTGCTCACTCAAATCACTTTCTAATAAGTTCATATTGCAACTCGATGTAACACCCACACCTAGAGGGGGGGCAATTTAAATCTAATCTGCCCATCAGAAATCTGGTGAAATCAGATAGAACACCATTTTGAATAGCTCTCGCCCCTTCAACATTACAAATGAAGATAAGTTTAAATGTTACGTGTGAAGAAATGAAAGACAAGTAAGAAATAAAGATCGTTGTTTGCTTAGCATTTTCCTACGTTGCAGGGTACTGGGGATTGTGTCACATAAGTTCTTAGCTATTACCATTTATTTAAGACAGATGAGAAAGTTATTTTTAATTTACAGGTAGAAGTAAGGGTACTCACTCAAATTGCCCTCTCTCTTTTCACAATTCAAGTGCCAACCTTATAATATTACCATGTAGGAGATTCAAAACTACAAAGCTCTCAATTTCCTTTGGCACGACAACTTGTCAGAATACAACTACGTGAATGTGACTGTGCATAAGATATTGAATTAGTATGGCATGGATAGCTTCTATTAGCTATTGCACTCTCATTAGCATTATATTCTTAGGATTGCCAACAAAGCCAGATTGCTTGCAAGTCTCCAAGAGTAGTGCACGGGCTCCGCAGCACTGCTACTCATAGCCTGGGAGATCTTTATGCTTTAAATTACCTGCTGCACCAAGTCCCAACTATACTCCCCTGAACTGTGCTCCCACATCCCTGAAATTTCAAACCAACTGCAGCTGCTGCAGAGAAAGCTCTGACCCAGTGATGTGACCAACCATTACTGCTGAGTTGGGAATATCTGATGTGCTGAAATATTCAGGAGAGAACTCAACAGTCTGGACAATGAGAAAATAGATGTACAGGCAGAGACGTACGAGAAGAAAGGGAGTCTGAAGTCAGGAATTAGGGAAAAGCAGGAGACTGGAATGGAGCCATGGAGAGGGTGACTGAGGGGGTCAAATAGGGGAAGGCTGAGGGCAAAAATGGAATTGGGGTATGGAGACTGAGAATTCTTATTGGAAAAACAAATAGGAAAGGGAACTTAGGGCTATTAGACCATGGGATCATTCCTCAATAGCAACTTATGGTGCAGAAGTAGCTGTCCATGGCCCTTTTTAATCTCACAAAAGCCTATAACTCTGCCAATTGTGAACTCTTATGGAGTAGCCTCCTCAAATTTAGCTGCTCTCAAATATTTGTCACTACAAACCCTATCTGTGGAGACTGAGGTCAAAGCAAGGCTGTGACATGGCACTAACCACCTTCTCCATTTTCCTCATTGCAATACCATGCCTCACCTCCAGCAAATTACTCACAGGCATGGAAGCAACCCACAGAACAGACAAGAAATTGTTCAACTTTCAATCCAAAACTAAAACGGTAAGGAGCATCCAGGAGGGCTTCCTGAAGCAGTATGTAGATAGTCCAACTAGGGAAAGGGTCATATTGGACCTGGTATTGGGGAATGAGCCCAGCCCGGTGGTCAATGTTTTAGTAGGGGAGCAGTTCAGGAACAGTGACCACAGTTCAGTAAGCTTTAAGGTACTGATGGATAAAGACAAGTGTAGTCCTCAAGTTAAGGTGCTAAATTGGGGGAAAGCTAATTACAACAATATTAGGCAGGAACTGAAGAATGTAGATTGAGGGCAGATGTTTGAGGGCAAATCAACATCTAGCATGTGGGAAGCTTTCAAGTGTAGGTTGATAGGGATTCAGGACTGGCACATTCCTGTAAGGATGAAGGATAAGTATGGCAAATTTTGGGAACCTTGGAGGCTGGGAACACGCAAAGCAAGTGTGGAATACAAAAAAAGTAGAAAGAAACTCAAGCAAGAAGAGCTAAGAGAGGTCATGAAAAACATTGGCCAGCAGGATTAGGAAAATCACAAAGCTTTTTACACATATATAAAGAGCAAGAGGGTAGCCAGGGAGATAATCTATGTGTGGAGCCAGAGGAAATGGATGACGGATTAAATGAGTACTTTGTGTCAGTATTCACCAAAGAGAAGGACTTGGTGGATGATGAGTCTGGAAAAGGATGTGTAGATAGTTTGAGACATGTTGAGATCAAAAAGGAAGTGGTATTGGGGCTCTTGAGAAACATCAAGGTATACAAGTCTCCAGGGCCTAATGGGATATACCCCAGAATACTGAGAGAGGCAACAGGGGAAATTGCTGAGGCCCTGAGAGAAATCTTTATATCTGGGAATGTCCCAGAGGATTGGAGAATAGCCAATGTTGTTCCTTTGTTTATGAAGGGTAGCAAAAATAATCCAAGTAATTACAGACCAGTGAGCCTTGCATCACTGGTAGGGAAATTATTGGAGAGGATTCTTCGAGGCAGGATTTATTCCCACTTGGAAAAAGTGGACATATTAGTGAGAAGCAACATGGTTCTGTGAAGGGATGGTCGTGTCTCACAGACTTGATTGAAATGATTGATGAGGGTAGGGCAGTGGGTGTCGTCTATATGGACTTCAGTAAGGCCTTTGACAAGATCCCTCATGGCAGACTGGTGCAGAAGGTGAAGTCACATGGGATCAGAAGTGAGCTGGCAAGGTGGACACAAAACTGGCTCAGTCAAAGATGACAGAGAGTAGCAGTGAAAGGGTGCATTTCTGAATGGAGGGCTGTGACAATGGCGTTCCTCAGGGATCAGTGCTGGAACCTTTGCTGTTTGTAATACATATAAATGATTTGGAGGAAAATGTAACTGGATTGATTAGGTTGGTGGATTTGTGATAGTGATGAGGATATCAGAGGATACAGCCAGATATGGAGACTTGGGCGGAGAAATGGCAGATGGAGTTTAATCCGGACAAAAAAGTGAGGGAATGCATTTTGGAACATCTAATACAGATGGGAATTATACAGATAGGAATTAAACAGTAAATAGCAGAACCCTTAGGAATATTGATAGGCAAATGGATCTGGGTGTACAGGTGCACAGGTCACTGAAAGTGGCAATGCAGGTGAAGAAGGTAGTCAAGAAGGCATACGGCATGCTTGCCTTCATCGGCCAGGGTATTGAGTTTAAAAATTGGCAAGTCATGTTGATGCTTTATAGAACCTTAGTTAGGCCGCACTTGGAATATACTGTTCAATTTTGGTCGCCACACTACCAGAAAGATGTGGAGGCTTTGGAGAGGGTACAGAAAAGATTTGCTTGGATGTTGCCTGGAATGGAGGGCATTAGCTATGAGGAGAGGTTGGAGAAACTTGGTTTGTTCTCACTGGAGCGACAGAGGTTGAGGGGAGACCTGACAGAAGTTTACAAGATTATGAGAGGCATGGACAGACTGGATAGTCAGAAACTTTTTTCCCGGGTGAAAGAATCAATTACTAGGGAGCATAGGTTTAAGGTGCAAGGGGCAAGTTTTAAAAGAGATGGATGAGGCAGATTTTTTACACAGTGGTGAGTGCCTAGAACTCGTTGCCGGAGAAGGTAGTGGAAACAGACATGGTACTGACTTTTAAGAGGCATCTTGACAAGTACATGAATGAGATGAGAATAGAGGGATTATGGTCTCCAGAAGCATAGGGGAATTTAGTTAAGTAAGGCAGCATGGTCGGTGCAGCTTGGAGGGCCAAAGGGCCTGTTTCCGTGCTGTAATTCTCTTTGTTCTAAAATCACAAACCTCAAAAAACAATCATTGAGCTCATTACGCAGGTGACGCTTGTGCCTGTGCTCATTCAGACACTGTCTTCCAGATTACTGTCGACGCCTTCTCCAAAACATGAGGAGAATGGGACTTTCACTGAACATCTGGAAAACTATGGTCCTTTTCCAACCACTTCCCAAAACATACCACTTCTCACCATCGATTAAGATCAATGGCAAGATCCTGGAAAACGTGGACCATTTCCCATATATTGGGAACCTCCTCTCTAAGGCAGACAATGAAGTTCATCATTGCTCCCAATGTGCCAACTCTGCCTTTGACCAACAGAGGAAAGAGAATTTGAAGACCAAGATCTCAAACTCCAGACTACGTTCAGAGTTTAATGGGGGCAGTGATCCACATGCTTCTCTATGCTTCCGAGATTTGGCAATCTATAGCGGACACTTCAAAGTGCCAGAGAAGCACCATGAATAGTGCCTTTAAAAAATACTCTAAATTTGGTTCAAAGAAAGCTGGTCCAATAGCAATGTTTCCAAGCTAACACGTCCAACATTAAGATAGCAATCAAAACCAGCGCTGATGGGTGGGACTTGTTGTGTATTTGCTGACACAGGTTCATGAAGCAACTGCTCTATTTGGAACTCGATCACAACAGAAGACTTCAAGAAGGACAGCAGAAAAGCTTTAGAGATGTCCTCAAAACATTGCTGAAGAGCTCAAACATACCCACTGACTCATGGGAGACCCCTGGCTTGTCACCAACTAAAATGGAAAAAGCTCATTAGGGAAGGCATCAAGCTTGTCGAGTCCTTACAGTGCAGAAGGAGGCTGTTTGGCCCATCAAGCCTGCATCATCGACAATCCCACCCAGGCTCTATCCACATAACCCCACATATTTGCCCTGCTAATTCCCCTGACACTAAGGTCAATTTAGTATGGCCAATTAACCTAACCTGCACATCTTTAGACGGTTGGAGGAAACCAGAGCATCTGAAGAAAACCCACGCAGATATGGGGAGAACATGCAAACTCCACAGAGTCACCAGAGGCCGGAATTGAACATGGCTCCCTGGCACGGTGAGGCAGCAGTGCTAACAAGATCACATGAAATAGGAGCTGGATCCTCCTTTCAGTCATAAGATCACAAGAAATAGGAACTGGAGTAGGCATTCAGTCCATCTAATCTGTTCAACCATTCAATAAGATCATGGCTGACTTGATTGTGCCTTAGCTATTCCCCCATAACACTTGACTTTGCAAAATCAAAACAATACCTGAACTACATGCTGGAGAAGAGATTTCCAATGACTAATGATTCTCAGAGAAGAAACACCTCCTCATCTTTATCTTGAATGGAAGATCCTTTATTATAAAACTGTGTCAGGCATCTTGACTCAGTTCTAGATTCATGCAAAAGAGGGAAAATTCTCTCAGCAACTGACCTGTCAAGCCCTCCCTGTATCATGTATGTTTCAAAAAGATCACCTTCATTCTTCTAAACTCCAATTTAATATAGATTCAATCTTTCATCATAAGACAAACTCCTCCTCCCAGGATTCAACTTGTGAGCTCATTCCAATGCATTCCTATGCCATGGCTGATTAGCTCTGTTGGCAAGATGGCCAGTAGTGATCAGATTAATGTCAACAGCACAGAGTTTGACTCCTGGTCCATTAGAGGTAGACTTGAGGCCTTCCTCCTCATCTTACCCATCGTAGAAAGTCATGGTAGTTTCTCTTTTTTTACTCCATTCTAAAAGTTGCAAATCTAATGCTCAGAGTGGACTATACGGTCCTGAATCCATCTCCTTGCTTGCTCCAAAAAACAAATTCAAATGTAACCCACTACACGGTCCCCACAAGAGAGACAGCCAAGATCCAAGCTGAGAAGAAAAGGCATTCCACCCCATCTTGGGCTTGCTTAAACACTTGATCTTAGCCAAAAGGCAGTTGGTTGTGATCAGGCAAACCAAGGACATGCCTTTGGGCAAAGAACTGAAGATAACTTTCCTACGCTCAAAAGATATTCCCTTTGCAGCTGGTATGAATTAATCAACACTCATTTAAGGTTTCATGGAATTCCTATAATAACCAAGTAGCTATGTAAATTTTTCATGCTGTCCTCCAATGCTGGTCTACATTGCAAAATGAAATCAAAATGTGCATTATGTCTCAAAAGGCATGAATGGAGATATCAGTATTCATTTCAGTACTGACAGCTAGAACTGAACTTTCATATCCATCCCTCTATTCCTTTCCCTGCAACAGTGTTTCAACAAAGTAGATGCTCTGTGATTGTCACACCCTGTTTTGGTGACTAGTTACTAGTTTTTGCATATCTCACTGAGATATCTAGATATTTGAGATAGCATTAGCAGTACGAGTGTAAGTGGCTGCTTTACTCAGAAACATATGGAGCATTTTGGTCCTGAAATGGGAGTGGGAACAGGGACAGCCACACATGAAATTTACCAATATTGGTCCCCAGCCATGGTCTGAACTCCCACCTGTTTTATCTGGAGGCCAGGACAGGCGGGGAACCACCAACTGCCCTGCAAGCTTGTTAAGGCAATTAAAAGACCAACTGATGGCATTGATCAAAGGTCATTAGCTATGAGGAGACGTTGGAGAAACTTGGTTTGTTCTCACCGGAACGACAGAGGTTCAGGGGGGACCTGATAGAAGTTTACAAGATTATGAGAGGCATGGACAGACTGGATAGTCAGAGGACTGCAATTTTCCCCTTGGCCTGTGGGTACCATTCCAGAATCACTTGAAGATCTGCCAATCCTCAGTCGCCCTCCCTAACGGGCTATTGCTGCAAAAAGGAAAAATCTTGCTTGTTAATCCATATTTGGGAAGTTATAACAATGTTTCAAAGGCCATTTTGTTTGCAACACATCAAGGTCACAGCCATATAATAGTAAAACAGTATGAAATGCTGTTTTGTGAGTACCAGGATTGATGGATTGATCTTCAGCCAGTGTTGTCTTCCTATCAATGTGTTATTTATATAAAGTTACATTATGTATCACATACACAGATTATAACGCTTGCTGGTTCAAAGTTTAAAAATTGAACATCTTTTGTCAAAGGAAATTACAACATAAAGCTGCAAGTATTATCAGAATTAACCTGCACCATAAATTATATTCCAGTCTAATATACAATATCTAGCCAGCCATGGAGCTTATCCAGCTTTTACAGGAACTCCAGATACATTATATCTTCACCAGATTCTACCTTTAGACTCTTAATTCTTAATATCTAAAGAGAAAATACATTAACTGCACTCTTCCATATCACAGTTTATGTAATTCTTGTTAATGTCTCCACTATGCAGCTGATTAATGATCATAATCAGTATCTACTTGAGACCAACTTCAAGAGGATGTGCACAAGAATGAACAGAAGTGAGTTATAAGGTTTTTTTTTTAATTATAAAGTACAAATCAGATCACATTTCAATTCATTTTAGTATACAGCACAGGCAAAAATGCTAGCCACCGTCAGAAACCAACCAGAACATAAATATTCACTACAAACATCTTAATCCACATCAAAATTGTTGGTGCATTTTTAATGATTAAGTGCTTGGTATATTCAGCATTAAAACTGCAATGATATTTATCAATAAATAAGCTCTTTCTTGCATTCCCTCCAGTACTTTTCTTAGTTTGTTACTGCTTTTGGCATCAACCAGATTAGCCATGTTCCATCTCCTTGTGCATTTTTTCGTTGATTAGAGAAATCACTCTCATTTATGGCCTGTCAGCAGAAAGGTTCACAAGATGCATACGTAATAAAACTTGTAACTCTGGATTGTAATGCAGAGTTTATACATACACTGATATAGTGATCAAGAAGGCCAATGGGATGCTGGCCTTTATAGCGAGGGGGATCGAATATAAAAGCAGGGAGGTCTTGCTGCAACTGTACGAGGCACTGGTGAGGCCACAGCTGGAGTACTGTGTGCAGTTTTGGTCGCCACACTTGCGCAAGAATATTTTGGCCTTGGAGGGAGTGCAGAGGAGGTTCACTAGGCTGATACCGGAGATGAGGGGGTTGGACTATGAAGAGAGGCTGAACAGACTGGGTCTGTACTCGTTGGAGTTTAGGAAGATGAGGGGGGGATCTTATAGAGACATATAAGATAATGAAGGGGGTGGATAGGGTAGAGGTAGAGAGATTCTTCCTGCTTAGAAAGGACAGCAGGACTAGAGGGCACAGCCTCAAGATGGGGCGGGGGGGGCAGTTTAGAATGGAGTTGAGGAGGAACTTCTTCACTCAAAGGGTGGTGAATCTCTGGAATTCTCTGCCCGTTGAAGTGGTGGAGGCTACCTCGCTAAATATATTTAAGACACGGGTAGATAGGTTTTTGGTAGGCAAGGGAATTAAGGGTTAGGGGGAGAAAGTGAGAAAGTGGAACTGAGCCACTTCAGGTCAGCCATGATCTTATTGAATGGCGGGGCAGGCTCGAAGGGCTGGATGGCCTACTCCTGCTCCTATTTCTTATGTTCTTATTAAAATGGGCAGGAAGCAGGGTTTGGGTTACAAAATGATCTTGGGCAGCAGTGGAAGAGGAAAATGTGAAACAGCAGCTCATTTTGCACCCTTTCAATGCATGTTAATCCTAACTGATTTTTTCCAATTATTTTTAACCAGGTATTTATATAGGTGTGCTTAGGAATTGTTCAATTCCACTCTCCCAAAATGCAGAGTGAAGCACAAACACTGAAAATTCAACAACATTAGATATTAGAAATCTTTCCCTGTTCTATCATGCACCAACAGTGGACCAAAAAAACTACTTATTATTCAAATGTGAATGCCTTTTCTTCACCTCTTCAAAACTATACCCCTCTGTATCAAATGCAATCAATTGCTCCTTGCTCATGGAATCTCAAACATCCATTTCTTCCATTGGAAATACTTTTTATCAATATCACATATCCTCAGATTTTCAATTACATCAACTTTTATCTTGCATTCATCTGCCTGTCTCCAAACTAGAGGGCATAATTTTCCCAAAAAAGACTAAGTGTCATAACAGCGAGAATAATGGAGCAACCAGTGTCAATTTTGCAGGCACACCCTGTCACCTTTTTGGAGAGTGGCGAGTTGTGCGTCCCTACTTGGGGGGGTGGTGGAGTGGGGAGTAAACATGCCACTGAACCTGGATTCAGAGCATTCTGCCTGGCCAGCACCCCCCCCCAATCTGCAACATGAACTCTGACCCCTTCCACGACATGGGTCACTGCCCTCCTTATGGGTCCCCCAACGTGATTTCTGACTTGCCCCCCCATCATGACGCCTGACATGATCCACCCCTCCACTGCTTCCCCGTCATAGCCAATGCCCAAGTCATAGCCACCCTTTTGGTACTGCCCCTGCCACACTGGTAGTGCCCAACCAGCACTGAGTGCCAGGTGGCCACTGATGGGATGCCAAATTTGTTAATGAGATTGAAATCCAGTCAATCTAGAGCTAACAGCAGGTTAACACCAGAAAAAAGGGACTGGGTTGACTGCAAACTGTTTGATACCAGATACAATGCAGATTTTTAGACCCGCAAACAATTTTCCAGGATCAGAACAATCCATGTCAGGTACAGCGAGGTAGGAAAATTGCCTTCAGTATTTTAAATATTGCTTACTTAGTTTGGAGTTAGGATCAGAGTATTATTTTGGGCATTCAAATTTTGATTGCTCCTCCCTTGATGGCCATATCTTCAATTGACTGGGGCCTGGGTTCTAGAATTTCCTCCACTTCCCTCTCTCACTTTTCCCTCCTTTAAGTCGCTCCTTAAAACCTGTCTCTTTGAACAAGGTTTGGTCACTTGCCCGAATACGCTCCTTTGATGCACCTTCAGATATCTCATTTCAATAAAAGGCACCAAATAAATGCAGTTGATGCTGTTGTAAAATGGTAATAAAAAAATTGAAGTGTATTCTCACTTCCACTGGCGGCATTTCATTTCAGTACACCTCAATTCCCTTACTCGTGATTTGATCATTGGTTGTACAAATCCAGCTACTGGGACTAATTTGTTAATAAGCTGATTGCATTTCACACTAACCATGTATTTCACACGAACCATGCATAATTTAGAAAATGGAATAAAGGCTGTGAACAAGCAGTATCGCAGCAAAGTTGCTCCCCCCACCAGCCATAACTAACTTACATGCATGCATCATATGCAGGTTTGAAACAGCAGGATGTGATTGCACATACTAACAGGTTTGAGAGGCATCCCTTTAATTAGAATGGAAAGTAAAGATAAGCTGCTTGATTTCCCATGTCAGGTAAGGGTGCCAAGTGGCAGCACATCAGCTTTAACAACGAACTCAGTCATTTGTAATTCCCAAGGAAAGCCTTTGGATATAAATAAGTTCAATGCAGGCAGCTTTTGTATAATCACAGTTAAGATGATAAAGGATCAATAGACGCAAATATTCTTTTGTAACAAGGCTCAATGAAAAACATACAAGATCATTCCTCCAGACTTGTGAAGGAAAATGGAGAAGAATCCACCTAGTCCAACGAATAGAGAGAGCAGAGCAAATGAAAAGATAAAATTAATTTATTTTAAAATGTGTATTCAGTTGAAAAGCAGTTTCTTCATGCCTTTGAGACAAAATCCTAACAAAAAATTGCAAATTCAATACATTTTTTGAGCTTTACGAATATCAGATATTAAGAACTAGAGACAGCATAACAACATACTTTTTAATAATTAAACAAAAAAAACTTACTTTAGTTCTAGAACTAAAATCTTTTAATTTTGAGGAACAGAATCATGAGAACTCATATTTTCATATATTATTGGTAAACTACTCGTGAAATGGGCACTTTCACAGAGGTCTGTTTACAGAGATGTTCAAAGCTTGCCAGAAGTCACGGTGACTTCCCCACCTAGCAGCAGCTTCACCACATGGACTACGGCAGAGATCAAAATGGTGGCCCACCATCACCTTTACAATGCAAATTAAGGTCTACGACATCCAAATCCAGGGAATAAATAAATTAAAAAAGGGAACACCAGCAAAGATCACAATTCATATCTCAGCATGAATTAGTATCCACACTCTCAGATGCTGAAAAAAAATGTGTTGATAAAACAAACCAGACAGCTGTATTTAACCACTGGTGGGGTGGCCTGAATGTGTTTGTATTTTTGTATCACACATTCAGTCACGTCTATGTACAGCTTTTCTCAGCATTGAACAGTTTTACAGTTATCCCAAAAAAGGTGTTGGACACGAAACACAAATACCTTTTCATGCCAGGATGTTAGGTAAAGACAGGACTACCAATACTCGGTGATCGTACAGTAAACAACAGCCACGTGAGGCAATACAAGCACCACTCACACATTGAATTTTCGACTAACATAACTGGATTCTTGATCCAAAGAATAACGCAAACATACATCTCAAAAGTAAGAAAAGTGTAGTCTAAGCAGATTTTAATCAGAGCTAATCAATGAAAAGTCCATTATCAGCCACTCAGTTCACTTGTCTCCTTCAGCTAACACAGTAATACTTATGCACTAATGGATAAATTGACAGCAGTCAGCATATGACAGAACTCATCACTGATCAAATTGAAAATGATCTAGCCACTCAGCCATCTGCTCAGGTCTGACCAAATACTTTGAAAGTGAGTAATCTCCTGGGAGAACAGTGAGCCAATGCCAGTGCCAAATGTACAAACTACATTTAAAGCAGCGTCTCAGTTCAGCAGAAAGAAACAAAACATGCATTAACATCCATCAGAACTAAAAGATTCCACTGATGAATTAGCGTAACTTTCTCAGGCTCAGAAATAGAGCAACACATCCACTCACACATAACATGCTTGCTTTTCTCCCAACAATGCTCTATCCTTCATCATTTTTTCTCTGCTCTGTTAAGAACATGAATAGACTTTTCTGCTGTGCCACTCTGTTGGCCAGGACAGCTCTCTCTATGCCCAGTCCCTACCTTCTCAACTAACTGCCGAATTCTTTTATTTTCGTACTTCAGTGGGCTTGTGGAGCAGTACAATAAATATTGTTAAGAAGATTTGCATTGAGACATTTTCCTGGATTTCCTTTCACTCACCATCTCTGATTATGGGTTGGACTTGGGCTACTAAGGCAGGTAGCTCCACTGGGAATTTCCCAACCAACTGGGACCCATCTTAGTAAAATGTGCTCCAAATCGTGAAATTTTGCTCTGGAGTGGGAGGGGTTTGACCCAGCAGCAGAAACTAAAAGTAGCATCATAGAATCTCTACAGTACATAAGGAGGCCATTTGGCCCATCAAGCCTACAGCAACATCAATTCCACCAGGTCCTATCCCTGTAACCCCACATATTTACACTGCTAATTCCGTGACACTGAGGGGGTATTTAGCATAGCCAATCAACCTAACCCACACATCTTTGGACTGTGGGAGGAAACCAAAGTATCCAGAGAAAGCCCATGCAGAAACGGGTGAGGCCAAATGCCAAGATGGTCTGGTTAGAAGGTTTCTTCTCTGGTACTTGGTCCCTACTTTAGAAGATTTTGGATCCTCTAACCCTCATCCCTCAACGCCTCCTCACATCAACCACCTCCCACATGGCTTCTCATTCCCTCCTTGCTAACCCAATGCCAACCATGATATCCAAAATAGGAAGATTTCAGGAGTTATGTGGAGATAAAAGTATAACGCTCTAAAAAAAATATACTATCGCTCTCATCGTACAGAACTGATCATGAGAAACCTACTTCAATGCAAGCAGGCTTTTAAATCTGTTTATGTGGTTAATCTCTCATAAATATGAAGATATTTCTGTTCATGTTCCAAATACTTCTATCATACTGTGAACTCAGAACCCTCTGCTGAGATTATTGAGCTTTGAAACTCAGTCAAACATTGTTAATGAAGCCTATAGGGAACTAGCAACAAAGGACCCTATTGAAACTGCTCAAAAAGGTGCCACAGCAGCTGGTCTGTCAAAGTAGTCCAGCAGATGGATTTTTTAAGACAAACACTGATAGTTTCACCCACTTTATTGGGTGGGAGATTTAAAAAACCTTCAGATCGTAACAGTTAAAGCGACCTTTAAGAACATTTTTTTCTATTCTGTAATTTTGTAATTCCCACGCTGCAGATTAAGGCCATTGCAACAGCCAAAATGTGGTCAGTCTGAACTCAGTACTGATTAAAATGGCCCTGCTGAGATGGGACATTCTTCCTACGTGAATCACGCCCTGCCCAAAGACATTCCAAGGTCTGTTGAAAAGGGGTCAGCTATTTTGCAGCCAGGTCCCAGCTGCCGTTATTGAGGATCCACAGAACCTTCCCTTCTTCTCAGAAAACCTGCCTATAGGGGTGATACTCCGGCCTTACATACCCAGACGCACCCAGAGAATCTCGTGAGAGGGGCCATTACACAATTTGCACCGGGGAGAGCTCCTTCTGGGATTCTCCTTGCACCTGCATGGCGTCATAATCCAATTGACATCCAGTGAGGATGTGAACCAGATTAGCATATTTAGATCTTCATTTAATTATGCATTTCTGGGTTTTAGCCAGATTCACCCAGCTCCTACTATTCACTGACCGGCAGCGCCACAGAAAGCTGGCAGGTTTCACTAATGGTCACCACAAACAGAGACTCAGATATTTAGTCATGGTGGGGGCTCCAAGGTTAGAGATGTCCACCATATTTCTGGGGGTGGGGATCACAGTACCTGTAGGGGGTGGGGCCTCCAACTTTAATCTGAGGTCAGGGCACCTCGATTTCTGAGGAGCTGGTCTTGTGAGCCTCTTTCAGTCCTAACCTCCAAATAAATGTGGATGGATTGAGATTTGAATCACGCCAAGTCATCCGGCAGGAACACACCACCTGCTTTTCCCACCGGAGGCCACACTTCAAAATTATTTTGGGAGGTTTACGCCCTATGTTCCCTACTGTGTATTCACCAACTGGAGGCAACTGCTCATCATATTTTTATGCTCACTAATAAATTGTTAAACTGAATTTATTGATTTGGTAATTTGTAAGCAGGCATCAGACAATGTGATAATGAAAGCTGCCAGATTCTCCTAAAAATTCAATGAAGGGAACCTGCCATCCCAAGCTTACATAGTTGACTCTTAACGTCCCCAGGACAATGGCAACCTTTCAGGACAATGACATCCATTCAAAAGAACAAATTAAGAAGAATTATTACTGACGCTAAGCAGAATGAACAGACACAGTGCAGCAACCTTAAGTGGAATTTTCTTTCACTCGGGTTGAGACAGAAAACTAAATATGTCAGCTGTTAAAATTTTCAGGAACTCCAGGGAAAAGGGGAGAAAATCATGAGGTGGAAGCAATAATGAAGAATATGATCAGAGCCAAGAAAAGGCAAATTATTGTTGATGGTGGTGCTCAGTTGGAATCTGGGTTGAACGAATAGATAAGAAATGAGAAATAAATTAGGGTCATAATTATAGAACCAAATGCAAAACAAATTTACAATGGGACAATTTAGAAGTATTTGAATAGAAAGAGAATTGCAATGAGGCAGGTTTCTTGAAATACATCAGTATGTCACAAATCTGACAAACAATACTGCAAGGTGAGATCGGGGGTGGGGTGGGGGGTGCAATTCTCCCAAAGGAATTCTAATTGTTGAATTCCTGTAAAAACTGAAATAAATCCCATTAGTTTTTTTCAGAGGAACTTTCAAAATGAATCTCCCATCCACTCTGCACCGCAGAGGTCATTAGCGTAAATCTCGTGAAAAAAGCAGTGGGCCGGGCCTATTCCCACTGGAGAGGCTGGCAGCATAGTGCTGAGTGGGTCACTGCACATGCACTGATCTATCAGTGCCAAGATGAGTACATGCGCAGTAGCCCCTCATTGCCCGCCTCCCGACTGCTGGCTAGCATCGCTGTCTCACCAACCCCCTATGCCCCAATCGCTGGCCACCTAGACATGTTCAGCTTCTGCCTCCTCCCCCCCACCTTGATAACTCCTCGCCTCCCCCCTCCCCCACAAGTGCCAACCCTGTCGATTTCCCATCCGTCAGCAATTCCAATCGCCTGATGTCCCTTCGGCAGTGCCAAGATGCCTCCCTGGGCATTCCAACTTTACCCCTAGAGCAGCGCCAGGGGGCCAGGCTGGCTAGTACCCCTCCCCACCACCTCAACCTGCTGGGAGGCCTCGACGTGCCCGCCCCCCCACCACCACCACCACACCTCACTCCAACGCGGTCAGGCCACCAGTTCTCCTTAGTGGGGAGATGTTGTAAACCCTGCTGGACTGAAACACTCCTGGCCAAGGTGTGGGCAAACACTAATCAGTTGCTAATCTCCATTAGCATAAATTATACATCTCCACACCAATTTCTGGCAAGGAACTGACGGCACCAGAAATCTGGCACCCAGAGACATGTGGAGCCCCGCAGGAAGACTGTGCAACAGCCTCTGCTCAAGTCTCCCAGCCCACTGCAGTGCTTTTCCACCTGGGAGAATTGTACCACCCCACCAACTTGTTCTAGATAACAAAACAGATCAGATGATTAGTTAAAAGGGAGGATGCTTTGAAATTCTGACTGGAACCTAATTGAAAACAGGTCAGAAAATCAATAAAGTGGATGATAAAAGATATTGAAATTATTACCTTATTCCAGCAGGTGAAACAGAATTTTGGCCAGACTAACTGGTTGGGAATACACGTCAATTCAAACAGCAGGCTAGCAGCGTCAGAAATATAACAGGAAAAGTTGAAGATTAAATGAACTTCCATTAAAAGGTCAAAAATTGGAGTTTCATTGAGAAGGAGAGTATAGAGCAAAAGGTGAGATAATAAAAAAAGGCAACTTTAATTGGCATCAAACTATTTTATTGACATCTTCCCCTAAAAGTTATGAGGCACAAAATGTGACAGACATTTTCATGGCAGGATGTTCACGTAAGTAAAGACAGGAAAATCAATACTGGACAATCTTATAGTAAATAACTACTACTTGAGACAATACAAAGACAGGGTCAGAAAAATGATGGATCCTGGTGCTTTTCCTTGTTCTAGGCCCCATATTCCAAATCCCACATTCCCTTTTAACCCTCCTGTTCATAGCCTTCCGCTGCCCAGAGTTGGAAACCCCAGAATCTGGTTGAGGTTATCGAAGTTTAGCAAAACTCTCTGGCTTTTGTACTCTTTGCCTCTGCTGATAAAGCCTATGGAAAGCTTAGATTTCAGTCTAATATACTTTTCAACCACTTCTTTGTCAGATAATTACACACCTTGATTGTTCATATTATGCAACCAATTCTACTTTGTTGAATCTGGCGCTGTGCAATATCCAGACAGCAACATCCAAAGGAGCCTCAACCTCAGGCACCATGAACAATAATGCAATGTACAAATGAGAATATCATAAACTAACAGTGACACATTCAATTGTCACACGACTCCTGGTTTTGCTTCCAAATTTAGAACAGATAAACCCTCCTAGCAATTTAGCACCAACCTATTTACCTGCATTAACATGCAATTTCTATCTTTGCGAGTGGAATTTGGTCACAGAGAAAATAAACTTTGCATTAAGCGACTTTTAAAAATTCTCATTTTAAATTGAAATGAGCCACACTTACAGATGCCCAGCATGAAGCATATAATGCATGAGCAGAGTACTGCCAATGCTATAAATCTGAAATATAAACAGAAACTGCTGGGAATATTAAGCAGCCCATGCAGCATCTGCAGAGAGACAAACAAAATCAATGCTTTCAGGTCCACAATCTCCACTGATGAAAGATCACTGACCTCTTGTTTCTCTCAGCAGATTCCACCAAATGCACCGAGTGCCGATTTGCTCTTACTGAAGCAAAAGCAACCATTTTTGCCAGTCCTCCAAAAAACAAACAGATTTCCTGTGAATCTCCCATTCCCTTCAGCAAGGAACACACCAGCAGATCTGGTTTGGCACAACATTTAAAAAATAATTTTGAAAAAAAATTAAAATATGAAGAAAATGAAAGAGAATATCAAAGCAATAAATTGATAATTTAAAAAAAAAGTCATTATAAAAATAAAGTGCCAAGCAGCAGGGCTAACCAGTAAAATCTTTACTGTCTTTTCACTGAAGAAGCAGGATTAGAGTAAGGCACATTAGTCCCCAAGTTCTGGTCACAGGGAAGGAAGAAGGGACCAGGTCTGAGCTAAGGGATTGTGTTTAACCAACACTGACTTTGCATTTGCTGCTAGCTGGCCTCAGAAGAATTCATATGTTGGAGGTTGGAGGTGGGTTGTGTTTCAGCCTGGGTTTTCCTCCTCACCTAGCCCTGTATGTGGATAGCTTTTGGGAGGGGAGGGGAGGGGAGGGGGGAGGTGGGGTTAAGGGTGCATGTGTGTCCAGGTCACTCACTCCCAGTCTTAGGGTTCACTCTTTTAGCACTAACACACACTCATCTCTTGCATGCACATTCGCTCTGTCTTTGAGGACAAGCTTCCCAAAAAGCCCAAACTTCTCAAGTTTCTCTTCCTAACTCTGCTTCTTTGTCCTTCATAATATTGTGGCGAACCCAATGACCCTTTTCTATACTTTGATATTCTTGGAGTGTGTTCAAATGTTCTCACTCAGTCTCCCTCTTGCTCATTCCCTCTCTTGTGCTTTCTTTGGCTCATTTCCTTGCCGCTCCTACTTACATCAAGGCTTCTTTTTTTCTGCACATGGAAAAAGCAAGCAATCATCCTCTGCTCTGATTGGATGGACCCATGGTTCCTGTTGTAAGCTGAAGGATTTGGGATCCCAACCCTCTGGGAATAACACAAAGTTTCCTGAAATCAGGGGTTGCTCCCTCTGCATTCTCTCCAACAACCTAGAAGATCAGAGATACAAGCTTTTTTCCAAGATCCATCCCAAACCCACAACTCTGCCCCTTGACTAGTGAATTGACCATTGCCACAAGGGGTGGTGTGCAGTCAGGAAGATTAAGGGATACCACGAATTGAAGACTAGGCCCAAGAAGGATGGGGGTTGCATTGCCACAGGAGTGCTTGCCCGGTAGATCTCCCTGGAGGCCAATTAGGATGCTCTGTTCAGGAGCCAGATCAAAGCAGGAACTATGGCCAGGTGTCAGAGATCAGAGATCAATGTGGATGTGGCTGAGTGCTGCTTGCACAGAGGGGCGGTATTGCTGGTAAAGTCATGATTTGAACTCAAAACTCCAGGCATCCTGACAGCATGTGACTCTCCCTCACTAACCCCGGGAAGTGATGCAGCCACTTGGCGGAGGAGCAGTTATATCCATGCCTGGGTTCCCCCAAACACACCTTCCCTGGCGATTAGTATTATTTGCATCTCGTCCCAGGACCTCCACTTAAGGCATTGCGTTTTCAACTAAAGCTATAGAAATCTGTGATCCAAAGTTACACAAAAATGTACACCACAGATGTGAGCAAAATCTAAGGGATGATGAATTATTCAAAACTGATCAATGAAAAAGTCAAATATCAGCCACTTAGTTTACCCAAGAAAGTGTGTGGCTAATTATACCTTGACACCCATAGGTTAGAGTGCAACAATACAGGGATATTCACATTGGACCAGCCAAATAACCCACAATGAAAACCAGCTTCACACCATCCCTACAAAACGAAGCCACCTATTTTGCACGCTCCTGTCTTAATTTCTCAGAAATAATTGTTTCTCCTCTCTCTGTCTCTGCTTTATTTCTGATTTGATGTGGGTATGCCGGCGTTGGACTGGCGTAAACACAGTGAAAAGTCTGACAACACCAGGTTTTAGTCCAACCTATTTATTTGATAATATACTCACATATTATCAAATAAATAGGTTGGACTAAAACCTGGTGTTGTCAGACTTTTCACTGTTATTTCTGATTTCCCAGCTAATAAAATTAACAACTGACAAGCTGTTAATTAGTGAAATAATCCTGAAGTAAATACATAACACTTGTGACTCCGGTGTAACAAAGTCATTGTTTCTCCTCTTGGATATTTTGAGTTTAACTCCCAGTTAAGACAAATAAGAAATTGTAAAAAGTTATTTTTTCATCACATACACACTAAGTTTTGAAATAATTAACACAAGTTAGTTGAAACGAATACAGATGCAGCAATAATGAGATATCTGGAGCAGCTTCATGGCGAATTACTTAAGGCCCATCAAAATAACACAAAACAGCTAAAACAATGTAATTCTAAAAAAAAATTGCCTAATGATTTATTGCAATGAAACTAATTTTTCACAATCCCACAATGTTACAATCGTGTCAGTCATGGCTCAGCCTCAGAAATTTGTGGGAAAATACACAACTAAGACCTGTGCTTAAAATCGAGACTGACATTCTAGTGAAGTTGTGAGGGGGTGTTGCACTGTCACAGATGCTGTGCTTTGGATGAGAGATTAAACAAGACCCTTTAGTCGTGATTTCACCATTTTCATTTTAAGTGCTGAATCTGGGCATAATTCAAATCCGACTTAGAAATCTGCTTTCAGGCGCCCCCATACACACCTAGCCAGAAAATAAAACTGCAAGTCCCATTCACGCCGTGGGCAGGGTTTAGTGCGCCCAAAATAATCAGAGCTCTGAAATGCACACGTGCAGTTAGGAAAATATTTGAAAAAGCGCTCCTGTGTCACATCGCTCCTGGTCCGCAGAAAGCAAAGAAAGCGGCCTGGGAGCGAAAAGCAGGAGCGATGACCCCCCCACAGATATCACTGTCCCCCTTATCAATTCCCCCGCTACCCAGACCAATCACGGCTTCCTGGCTCCTCCCCCACCGATTGGCTGCAGAGTGACAGCGGACCCACCTGCCCCCTACCACCCCCTCCCCCCCCCCCCACCAGAGATCCATCTGTCCCTCCTCCTCCAAAGATACATCTTATCTGCTTCCCCCACCCCCACAAGGAGCTGTCAGGCCTCACTCCTCTCCCCTCCCCAGGAACATTTGATCTGCCTCCCGACACCCCCCACCAGACAATGATCAGCCCGCCTCCCCCCCCCCCCCCCCTCCAACCACCAGGCAACAATCAGCCCACCCCCCCACCAGACAACAATTGGCCCTCCCAGCCCCCCCACAACCAGAGAACGATCGGCCCTCCAAACACCCCCCACCACCACACAATGATCTGGCCTCACTCCCCTCCCCAACCAGAGATCTGACCCACCTCCCTCCTTCCCCCCCACCACTGTTCTGATTCAGAGAGCCTCTGGAAGCACTGAACTTGCTCTTCAGCAGCTGGAGCACCCGATTCAGGCTTTTGTTCAGCAGGTCCATTTCAGTGCGATTCCGATTGGAGAATGAAGTGGTAAAGGGGGAAATGCTGATAAAGTTGGGTGGGCAGTTCATTAATTCAATTGAAATACATGCAGATGCATTTAAATCGCCACTGCGCTCATTTCAGGCACGAAGTGGATTGTGGCCATTCCCGGGTTTTGGTATAGTGGCCGTCTGCACGGACACAGATCGCATTAAGGGCCTCACACCTGACTTTACCATATTTTCATGCCCAAAAAACGGGCATGATGCAGTGGTAAAATAGGGCCCTTTCTGTCCTCTGAGGTGCATGTAGAGGACCCTGTGTCTCTCTTTCAAAAAAGAGCAGCAGAATTCTCCCTGGTAGCTTGGCCAACATTTATCTCTCGATTAACATTACAGAAAGGACAGATTATCAGGTCATTATTTCATTACTATTTGGGAGATTATTCAGTACAAATTGGCTGCCATGTTTCCTGCATTGGGAGATCTCATTGAGACGTATAAGATGATGAATGGGATGGATAGGATAGAGGTGGAGAGACTCTTCCTGCTCAAAAAACAGTAGGACTAGGGGGCACAGCCTCAAGATAAAAGGGGAGCGGTTTAGAACGGAGTTGAGGAGGAACTTCTTCACTCAAAGGGTGGTGAATCTCTGGAATTCTCTGCCCGTTGAAGTGGTGGAAACTGCCTCGCTAAATATTTTTAAGACGCGGGTTGATGGGTTTTTGATAAGAGAGGGGATTAAGGGTTATGGGGAGAGGGCGGGAAAGTGGAACTGAGCAGCGACAGATCAGCCATGATCTTATTGAATGGCGGGGCAGGCTCGAAGGGCTAGATGGCCTACTCCTGCTCCTATTTCTTATGTTCTTATGTTCTTACGTTCATTGGGCAGTCACAAAGTGCTTTACAGTCAAAAAATAAAAATGCCAACCCATTTGTACCTCCAATGTCGCATACAGGCTAAAAGGCCCTGTAACAAACAGCAGAACAGACCGGAATAAATCCTACTGACCCCCGCCCCACAATTAACCAACCAACGCACTTCATGGGAGTTTAAAGTAAATGTGATAAGGGAAAACAAGAACGACTAGTGTAGGGCAAGTGTGTAGCATGAAATTTGCACCACCTCTGGATGATCCTGCACAATGATGTCTGGATAATATCCTAAGATTCTAAGGTTACAAAATCTCCTATATAAATGCAAGTGTTTCTCTCTTAAGATGGAAAATGAACAAGCTCACCATTCCTCCACCCGGCTTCCAACGAACCTTCAATACAGGAACTAATTTGTCTCCTTCCTGTACAGCCAGACAAGTCTGGAAACTGATGGTGCTGACCTACTTGTCATAACATTTTGAAACACACAAGAGCTTTGAAAGAATGGCTGCATGTTTGAAATCTCTAAATTAAAGCTACAAGTCTCACCCCAGCTCCAACTCATTAGCTGACACAGTGCTTTCAATATTCACTTTAAATGTGAAAACTTTCAACTACTCTTTCATTTACTTCACGATATTAAGTTCCTTGTGATAACATAAAATGATGTTAACAGATCCCACATGGACTGGCTTGATACAAATTAGAAATGAGCCATTATATCTCTTTGCCTAGCAAATGGAAAATAATGGATCAGAGCACTGCTTTACAGCAAAGCTTTTGATCCAATTTCAATTTGCTCATTCCACTCTGGACTAAACCATTCTAAACTATTTCACATGTTTTCCCCAATTGGGAATGTAATGCAACTTTTCCTGTTTATTATATTTCACCTCATATTTGTGCAATTAATAAGAATTAAGTCATTAAATTGTATCATGAATAAATTCAGTGATAGAAAGTCTTGTTTTTAATACTAACAAAAAGACAAAATAAAAGTAAGAACAGCAAAAACAATATCAGACAACACATGCATAGAAATCACACTCTGGGCAGAATTTTACCAGCTCACCCCATCCATTGATGGGGGTAACAAGCCGGTAAATCTCGCGAGAATCGAGAAATCAGGATCACTCCCGATTTCTCAGCTCTCATGATTTTACACCCAATATCTGACAAGTTTTCTAAAAGCAACTACATTTTCCCCATTGACAACAAAAACTGGCAAAGCATTCTAAATACTAGCAATTCTATCATAGAATCCCTACAGTGCAGAAGCAGGTCATCAAGTCTGCACCAATTCTTCGACAGAACATCTTAAGCAGGCCCACCTCTGCCCTATCCCGCAATCCCACAAATTTACCCGACTAATTATCCTAACCTACATATCTTGGGACACTGAGAAGCAATTTAGCTTTGTCAATCAACCTAATCTCACATCTTTGGACTGTGGGAGGAAACCCACACAGACACTGGAAGAACATGCAAACTCCACGCAGTCAGCCAAGGCTGGAATCGAACCTGGGTCCCTGGTGCTGTAAAGCAGCAGTGCTAACCATGCCGCCCCATGTAAAAACAAGTTGTGAATATCAAAACATGAACCAACTTTCTGTAGCTTATACTGTAGACTACGTAAAATATTGTAATTGAGTGAAGAACTTTGTAGGCTTACAGGTAGTAAGGCCATGTATCAATTTATAAACTTCCAACTAAATCAAAAATCAGCCTTCTCTTCTCTGAAGTAATAATTCAAGAATTCTTAAACCTCCTCATAAGGTATTCACCTCTTGCCTTCCATTTTCCCAGTAACAAATCTTTGAGGTCTCTCTATAAACTGTATACCTCTCTGAAAGTGTGGATTCCAATCAGTGGATGCATACTCCAGATGGGCATACCAGCTTCTTATAAAGTTTGAGATAAACCTTGAAATGTTGACTCAAAAAGGTTGTGCTAGTAAAACTCTTTCTGCCTACTGTACTGCCTCATCCACATGATTCATAAACTTTAGATTACTTCTAACAATCAGGCCCAAATCCTTTTCAATAGTTGAATGTGTTAAAGGTTGGCCATCGATATGGTACTGTGAATTACAATTATTGTGGGCAAAATGGAGAATGCAGCACTTTGTCACATAAAAAGTAAGTTGCCACTCCTTGGACTACTGCATCATAGTAGAGAGTTCACTCTGGAGAAATGCTTTCAAAAGCTCTGGATTATTTTTTGTAATTTCCAAATAAATGTTAATGTCATCTACATATTTCAAACTGCACGATGCTGAATCTGGCCATCAATTTCATTAATACGACCCACAAATAAGAAGGGGCACACAAAGACATTTCTTTGAGTGACTCCAGAAATTAACCTTGAACTGCCTATCTTACTTTCTACATCATACCTAAAGAACCCATGATTCGTCATTCGATTCACATTGGCCATAGTGCCTTTCTTCCATGGGTCCATATTTCAACAGTTATCTTGCAGTGGTGTGGGGAGAAATCTTTCCAATTACCAAAAAAACATGTTTTGCTCTCCTCAACCAATATAGCACTTCAGAAGTTTTGAAAGCAGCTTCTGAGGTAATGCAAGATCACCTCAACAACCGCCTCATCTCACAAAGGATGACCTGTCATGACTGTGGACATCTACATTACTCATTACACATCCACATTAGTCGGTAAAAAGCATCTTGCACTTGAAACTCAAGTCACCAGGATGAATGAAATTTGACTCAACACAGGTCAACAATTCCTCCCTTTACCATTGAGAGAGAGAGAGAGAGTGTGAGGGAGAGAGTAAGAGAGTGTGTGTGTGTGTGTGTGTGTGTGTGTGTATGTGTGTGAGAGAGAGAGAGTGAGAGAGACAGACAGACAGACAGTGAGTGAGAAGGTGTGGTTCATGGGAGGTGTGTCTGTGGGGGGTGCAGGGGAAGGGGAGTAGTGTGTGTGGGGGGGGAGAGGGGGGGAGTGGTGTGCATCTCCAACATCATGAGAGATAGGTTAGCTATAAAAGTTTACAATCACTGAAAAGCAGAATGAAATGTTTCATGTCTATTTAGAAACACTGATGGCAAAATCTTGCCACAAATCATGAAGTTGGTTCAGCATGACATCATCATGATAAGCATGCACATCTTCTCCCGCACCTCACTCTTGAAATAATTCAATATTTTCTATTCTTTTGTGGTAACATTGGCCCTTTAAAAGCTGCTGCACATTTGGGTCATCTATGTTTACTATGCCAAATTGCTGATTCGCTGATTTTTCTTAATCCCTTTTCCAATGTGCGCACACATAATTGAAGATTACACCTCATTCACTCCTCCTGCCCTTCCGTCAATCTCACCTACGTCTCACTGTCCATTTATCAGTGCCTTTTGCAAGTTCTTCTCATCGCCATTTTCATAAATTCTTGTAGCACATCTGGCACTTCATTTTTTTTTTGTTTAAGGTCTTTTTTTGCCCTTGAAAAAAGAAAGTTCTAATCTATTAGTCAGTCAAATGAGGCAGATAATTGCTGTTTGACTAATTTACATGGAACACTATTGAATGCTATTAACCCCAGCTGATCAGCCAACTCTCTTAGGAAAGTATAAAGTCTCTACGACCATCCATCACCACTGAGGGTTTATAGTTCAGGTCAACAAGCACAAATCACGGGACCCAGAACTAATATTCCTAATAAGAAAGTACTCACTGACAATTCAAAAGTAACTGGCAAAATTCTACCCACATTCTGTTCAAACGGCAGCAGTAAACAAAGCAGCAAGTGTCAAGTTACTGTTATGTGTTTAATGTTTCAGTGAAAATCCTGTGTTTCAAACAATAATGATACCTACTAGCACTGCAGGGAAACGTCTCATGGATTCTTCATTCAAAATAGCAACAAGACATCCGTGTAAGGAAATTGAGTTAATTTTGATGATAATCAGATACAAGTTAACCCATCAGGAAGTAAACTAATGCCATCGTATCCATTGCTAGAATTGATGCATTCGTTCCAGCACTAACAATAATGAAACAGCCCAACAGTCCATTCAAGAGCAGGAATTTTTATGATATTCCTTCTCCAACTCCTGACGAGTTGGTAAGAAATGCATCCCTGCCAATCATCAATCACAACAGCCCCACAGCAATTTAACAATCCAAGGAGCTGTAATTAGCTGGAGACAGGAAAATAGGAACACAGGCATTAAGAGCAGAAGTAGGCAATTTAGCCCTTCAAGCCTGCTCTGCCATTCAATCAGATCATGGTTAATCTCTTCCTCATCTCAAATCCACCTCCTATGGACAGTCCTGCCTCAGGGAGTTCCGTAGCTCCAGCAGTGCCACTGGCAGCAGTGACCAGGACTGTGACAATCCTTCGAGTCTAAGTCCTGGAGTCCAAGACCAGAGAAGTCCCCAGCAGAGGATGGTAAGTTCCAAGTTTTTCTTGCTCAGGGAGTAAAACACCAATTGAATGCAGATTCCTCAGGGCATATATTCTATAAATTGCTTTACCTCTAATAATAGGTTTTATACTTTTTTTTTAAATGAGCATGTTACTGTTGGCTTGTTGACAGCAAATATTCTTTGCATATTGTCAAGCAACCTATGGTAAAAATGGAAGCCAACACTACCATTTTGATTTGAGAAATCAAGGAAACAAAATAGTTTTCAACAAGGATCATGACTTAACATCAAGTAGGGTAGGGTTGCCATCTCTGGTTGGATATATTCCTAAAAGTTTTATCAGATGACATCCAGCCTCTAACTACTATGCTTTTCCCAGCAACTTTATTTCCTTAATGGTTTCTCTACAGTTCCCTCCTGAGTTGCTCACAACACTGTGTAGAATATTAACCTATAATTCCTCAAGACTCAAGGACAACCCTAAGAGGGTTAGAAAATTATTTCCACCTATTTACCAAAGCCCACAGTAGATGAGTAACACTATCTCATTTGGATCATTACTTTTAATCATCCTTCAAACTTAATGAATTAATAAAATTGTAAAATTTGCAAATGGTTTTTCCTAGTTGCGCAATGTCTGGGCAATGAAGTACTGTGCATCAAGAATCTCATACCTGACAACACTCTGTCAACTTTTCCCATAGAATCCCTACAGTGCAGGAGGAGACCATTCAGCCCATTGAGTCTGCACTGACTCTCTGAAAGAGCATCTCACCCTGGCCACATCCCCCTACCCACACCATCCCTGCAAATCCTGCACATTTACCATGGCTAATCCACCAAGTCTACACATCCCTGGATGCCAAGGGGCAATTTATCATGGTCAAACCACCTACCAAGTATATTTAATCTTCTGAAAGAAGGGAACTGATGACAAATGACCAGGAAAAATTACAGGACTGTAATTTAATATTACATCAGTCAACCCAAAAAGACTGAATTTCATCAGTTACTTTTCCATTGTTCCTAGTACCACAACAGACTTCCCGGGGATACTTGATTCTCCCCCTTTGTGCCTCTTCTCAGGCTCATTCATTTATAACAAAAGCACTTATTGCTATGTTGACTGTTCAATGTTGTGTGGGGGAATACTGAAGCTGCTGAAGAATCAGCTGTGAAATGATACTGAAGATGGTGACTAAGAAATGATTAACCCAAATTCAACAGCTTAGAAAAGTAGAAAATGTTCCATTAATCTTCTTTCTTCCACTAGACTATTAACATCTGCCGTATTTTGGAATCTCGTCATTCTATTTTACCTCCCTACATTTCAAAGGTAAATCCAGCACAACTCTAAAATTTGTAACAATCTCTACATTATACATATTAAAAATCCCTGACTTGCCACCTGTAATAAAATGGGTCTTCCAAGGTCAGTGACTATCACATAGCCCACAGCATTTAGATTTCTTTATCTGAATTTCTCCTTATAAATCTGTCACTGGAGAGTATCTTTCAAAAAAAAAATAATGTGAAGATAATTTGAATTCCCAAATAAAATCCAGTGAGGCACCATGGAAAAAAATAATTCTAAATATTAATTTAGCATTTTCATTCCATAGGGATTGAGCAGCATAAATTTGGCCAAGAGTGCATGTGTTTTGTTTTAACTTGTTTATGGTTTGTGAGCATCACTGACAAGGCTGGCATTCATTGCCCATCTTCAATCCCTGTTGTCCATGTGTTGGGTGAGTTCCAGCACTGTCAGGGAGGATTTTCCAGGATTTTGACCAAATCCAGTGAGAGGATGGTGACATATTTCCAAGTCAGTTTGGAAACAATAACCACTTAGTGTCACTCTCCTGCTCTTATCCCAGAGCCCTGCAAATGTTTCTTTTAAGTATAATTTGACTTTTACAAGATACCATTGATTTCGCGTCCACTACCTCTCCAGGCAGTCCTTTCTGGATCATAACACCTCACTTAGAAGAATTTCTCCTGAACACGCTACTTTTTTTTGCCAGTTTTTAAGATCGGTTTCCTGAATGCTCACATTCCTACAGTTTCACCGCATTTACTCCATCAAAATCTTCTATTGTTTTTGAACAGCTCTATTGTATCTTTACTTAGCCTTCTTTGCTCCAAGGAGAGCAATCCCAGTTTCTCCAGCCCCTCTATGGAATTGATGTCTCACAACCAGCACCATTGAGGCAACTCACCTCTGCACTCAAATCCTGTCTAAAGGGTGGTGCCCAGAACTGGACACAATGAGTTCATCCCAAAACTGTAAGATCCCACCCAAGGCCAAAGGACCTTCCCACTGCCCACCCTTCGCCCACTCTAATTCCTGTGGCAGGCAGGGCAATAAAATTCTAGCCAACACTGTAGAAGTATTGCAGTTCAATCCAACACAGAAGTGGATGAGATGTTGAGTTATTTGGAAAATGTGATTAGCTTGAGCATGTCCAATCATTGCAGAACAATATATAATGCTTTAGAATTAAGCAAACAAAATGGAGCCATTTTGCCAAATCTGTAAAAACATGCTAGTAACAGTCATCCTGAAGCTCCAAATTATATTCCAATCAGGCTTGCAACTTAAATATTACATTTACATTCAACTTTAGTTGAAGTTTAAATAGCAAGTTAAAAAAACTAGACCAGTACATCCTTGCTTTTGGGTGTACAATGCCAAGAATCCCATGGTATCGTAGAAAGACTGAATGGGAAAAGGTTGCAATAAAAAGTACATCAAGATACTCTAATATTGAAAATGCTAGCGGTTTTATCAATAATGACATTAATATGTTCCTTTTCAAGAACAGGTAGTCTGAAAATGAAGTTCAAATGTTGTTTAGATGGGAATTGTTTTGTGTCATTATTTGTTTACAAAAGAAACACATCATGCTTCAAAACCCAGCTGATAAATCCTTTGTCTTAAAAAGCAGCAAATCTTAAAAAACTTGAACTAAAAAATTATAGTGACTTCATAAATCTCTAAACAGAACCGACATTTTATCACAGTTAAAACAGTATCATAAGTAATAGTGATCAAATCTACAAAATAACTAATTTACTGATCACCATAAGTTTGTAAGATGGGAGTTTAGAGGCCAAATACTCAAATCAGATTGCCTTCGTTAATTAGTGAAGATGCTGCCACGTCACCTAGTCCCGCAATTCAACAATGCGGACGCTCCCATTAGACAAGCTAGCCACTGGCAACCTTACTGCTGAGAAGCATTCTCTAATCATCTGAAATTTAACCAATGGAGTGTTGGAGTGTTGAAAGAGAGTATTTGTGTTATCTTTATGCAACTATGTACAAGTTAATTTTAATTTCTGTTGAACCAAAGACATTGCAATGAGGACAGCAAAAATCTGATCCAATGGCTGCCAGCTCCAAAAGTCTCCTGAAATGAATCCCAATTAGATAATTCGGAATTAAGTTTGACATGTGGAGGCAACAGCTAGGTCAGAGTGCAGAGAAAGAAAATTTAGGAAAGACCGTTGCAAAGATGTAAGTGGCACACATTTTTAAAAAAAGCTGGAAATAGGCAAGATAGGAATACAGAAGGTGACATCGATTGAGGTGTACTGAGTGGGATGCCCAAAGCTCTGTGTTGGGGTCCCTATTCTTTCTGACCTACAAATAATAACCCAGATTCTGACAAGATATACTTGGTTGAATTCAAATGTTATACCAAACTGAGAGAAAAACAAAATAAACAGTAAGCAATTGGGCAGAACTATAGTAATTCAATCCAACACATAAGTGGATGAGTTATATGGAAAATGTGATTAGCTTAATTATGTCCACTCATTGCTTCAGGTTAAGCAAACAAAATGAAGAACCATTTTGCCAAATCTGTCAAAGCAAGCTGGTAACAGTCATGCTGAAACTCTGAATTGTGTTCAAGTCAGGCCCACAACTTAAACATTATGCTTACATTCAATTTTAGAAGCTCAAGAGATACATCCAAAACCTGGAAGCAAGCAAATCCTGATTGTTGGGGCTGGATTTTCAACCTGGGCTCAGGAACCTTACGGCTGGATCATTTCTGGATCTTGATCACGGCACCACCTCAGCATCAGTGACATTATACAACTTTTAAAGACAAAGGCTCTAAATAGACAAGGAGCGAATTTGGGGTCCGGTCGATGCAGTCTGGAGGCAGGACTTTGCGACACAGTTCATTCTAAAAGGCCAAAAGGCTGTTTTGACTAGGCTTACGTTGCACTGTAGGAATAGTGTAGACTAGCGAGCAGAAGGCTGGCAGCTTCCCAGTCCACACTAGTCCCCAAACACACACTCCTCAGGAACTTGAGCTGTTCTGCTCAAGCATAGGCAATTGTGTGCCATGGAATAAGCAGCTCAGTTTGACCACTCCTCTTTTGCACATGACTTTCCAACTGCAGCCACAATAAATAATGTCTCCTCCCTTTGCTCCTGACAGCTAATGTATGTCAGACCATTGGTTCTCCCCATTGTGAACGTTGAAAATTCAAATCTGTCCCTCTCCAGCTTGTTAACGAGCTCATCAAAAGTCTGACATGTCACACAATTGCACAGTTTTCAATGCACATTTGCACCTGACCACATACACCCACACCCACTGCAACTGAAAATCCAGGAAAATTGTTACAAAAATTTTTCTCAACAACTGTGAAACGGGGGTGAGGGGCGGCGCAAATAAGTGAGAATCAGAGAAGAAATTCACAGCAACACTTGCAACTCCTGTAGAACATACAGACGAAGCATTATTAAAAAAATGTTCAGGAATCAGGAAACCCTTTTTCAACACTGATAATGCCTGAAAAAGGTATTCCAGAATGGAGAGCATAAGCAAAAATGCTGCAGCGCTTCTAAAATCAGTTAGGTACTGGGATCAAATATCACATGCTGCTATAAAAGGGTATGCGAGATGGGCTAAATAGCTCACTTGCCAAGAATATTTACCTCAGTGTACATTTTATTTGTTTTTTTTTTAAATACAAAGCTCAAGTTCAGTACCATGCAATTTGTCACCTATCTGCTTTAGGTTCTGACTTTAACATCAGTTGGAATTACAGAACCGGAAGGGCTGCATTTTCCAGAATCCACCTCAGAAGGGCCAGAGTGAGAGCTCCATTCACATGGCCCTGCTGTGTTCCTGATCCAGGATTTAGGGTTGTATGTATACAGAGCAGGATTTCCAGCAAGCTTCCTGTCATCAAGAGGGCACTAGCAATTCAAGTTGCATTGCAGTGAGCGAGGACATTTTTTAGGCTTTGGACCGAAACAAGGCCCAAAAGCAAATTAATGTTTTCAGCCAATAATGGGTCCGTCATCACCAAAAGGGTCAACGTTGGATTTTGCATCATTGCTCAAAGGACAAACGTCAACCCTGACAGGTGAGCCTCTGGAATAGGAACATCATCGGAGACTGAGGAGGATGGTGCGAGATAACTGTTGTTGACATGGGAATACAATATTTTCCCACACCTCAGGTTGCTACCCTATTTAAATTGGAAAAAATTAGGAAAATCCCCAGGCCTCAAGTGTAGTAAATGATCACAGCACTATATGGCAAAGCAACGAGTGGCTTTAGAAAAGATGAGACAGAGTATCTTCTTGCACAAAATCTTTACTTTATATTTTGGCTCCTATATTTAAAAAAGATAGACAAAACATTTAGCCCTTAAGTTTATTAAAATTTTTCATAGGATGTTGGTGTTGTTGGCAAGGCCAGCATTTGCCGTCTATAATTGCCCTTTAGATAGATGATGGTGGTGAACTGCCTTCTTGAACTGCTACTTTTCATTTGGTATCAGTAGTGCTGTTAGGGAGGGATTCCAAGATTTTGATCTGGCAACAATGCTGGAACAGCTATAAAGTTTTAATTCAGGATAGTGAGAGATTAGAAGGGAATTTGCAGATGGTGGTGTTCCCATTATTATTTTTTTTTAAGATAGATAGTAGGTTTGTAGGGTACTATTGACACAAGTTTGGCATGTGTCCGCAACGTGTCTTGTAGATAGTACACGCTGCTGCCTCTCAGTGCCAGGGAACTGGGTTCAATTCCGGCCTTGGGTCACCATTTGTGTGGAATTTGTGCATTCTCCCTGTGTCTGCGTGGGTTTCCTCTAGGTCCTCTGGTTTCCTCTCACAGTCCAAAGATATGCAGGTTAGGTGAACTGGCCATGCTAAATGTGTGGGGTTATGGGGATAGGGTGCAGGGAAGGGACTGGGTAGGATGCTCTTTCAAAGAGTTAGTGCAGACTGAATGGGCTTGTTCTGTACTGTACTAATTATCTGATTCTATTGCCATTGTTATGTCAATGATGGAAGGGGTGAATGTTTAAAGATGGTGGATGCAGTGCTGGTCAAGCATTCTGCTTTGACCTGATCGCTAAGGGGTGTCGAGCTCAGGGGGTGTTGTTGGTGTCACATTCATCCATGCAAGTGAAGAATATTCTGCTTAGCAGGTAGTGGGCAGACTTTGGAGAAATAGGTCACGATTTACTCACCACAGAATTCCCAGTTTCCACCCTGCTCTTGTAGCCATAGTATTAATATGAATGGTCTATTTCAATTCCTGGTCAATGGTAACCACCAGGATGGTGAGGGATTCAATGATGGTAATGCCATTGAATGTCATGGGGAGATGGTTAGATTCTATCTTGTTGGAGATGATGATTGCGTAGCACTTGTCACATGCCACTTATCAACCAAGGTCGAACGTTGTCTAGGTTTACTGCACATGGACATGGACGATTTCACTGTCACACATAGTTACATGTTACCTGTACCTAAATAATGTCCTAACCAATGTCAAGAGAAAAACTATCCCTTGCTTAGTGTTCTTTGCAGTTTGAGGGGTGAAAATTACTTTAAAATTTCTCTAATTATGTCAACAAGCCCATTTTTGGATTTCTTACTGGTACTGAGCACTGTTTCAATAAATGGATAAATAATAGGTAAAAATCAATCATTTGTGATAGCACTCCACCTTGAAAACAGAAGGCAAATCTGAAGAGAATTTAGAAGGGGATGGAAGGCAAAAAAAAGACAAAGGTGAGCAAAACTAAAGTTTAAAATATGTTAAGTTTTTTTTAAAAGTTTGTGTTTGTTAACATTTCTGCAATGCAACGTTACTAACATTTCTGTCCTCTTAATTTAATGAAATAAACTTGTCTTGGCCTCAGTGCGCAAGTTGACAATGTTAAAAAAACAGTTGGCCCAAGGAGATTGAGATTGCAAATCTCCAACATGCCAACAGTCTAAGGATTATCATACTCAAAAAAAAGTATATGTGTAGAAAACATGATGTTATAAAAAATAAATAAATCCCTATTCTATCCCATCTACCCTTCTCTAGGGCCAAGATATGATGAGGTGAAGGCAATGCATCAAAATTAGTGCATTAATGTGGTCCTCAGAGAAAAAGTAAAACAATTTTAAAAGGTTATGAGAAAAGTATTGCTAACTACCTTCAATGTTGAAATTGTTCATAAGCTAAGGTGTGCAGCAAACCATGTTTTATTCAGCTTACCAGTGCTCCAGACTGTAAGATTTAATACAGGAATCATTGCAGCTGCCAACAGACTCACACAGGTAAAATCATATGTGCACTGTAACAAAAGACTCAGCAGCCATTTATCACACTTATGAATTTGGAGTGCACTTTTTTCTTTTTTTAGAAGCTTTGATACGAGCTGTCAGTCTGCAGCCAGAGACAAAATGAAAAATGCAAAGAGCAAAAGCAAAAATCAAATTTGTGTTATTGAAACTGGCGTACGGCGCTCTTATTTTCATCTACTGAAGTTCAGCAACTGTCATCCATCCAATCCTGTTAAACACACAGTGTGCTGATTCTTTTTGTAACCTAGCTTGTTTTCTTAGTATTCTTGTCCCATGCCCTCAACCCAATAGCCTTCTGCCAATAAACCATTCTGTCAATCAACTTGTTGCTTGAGAAATAGCACAAAGAGCTTCCAACAGCATCATTTCACTCGTTCAAATTCAATTGGTCAAAGGTCACAGACATCTCACCAACCTTATACATTTTCCAAATTTAAAAATTAGATTGATCACTGGTAATTTAGATTGACAATATCGAATCCTCCCAAGTAGTAGAAATGCTCCTGCCCCTTTACTGGTCATTTATTTAATTAACTGTTTGTGGGTCTTGCAGTGGCTTCCTTACGTGACTAAGGTACAACATTCCTACATGTCAAAAATAAATGTAGATCACTTTGAGCATGCTGAGGAAAGGCACTAAATAAATTCAACTTCTTCCTTTCCATTTTTAAATTTATTAATTCACAGGATGTGGGCATTGCTGATTAAGCCAGCAATCATTGCCCAATTCTAATTCCCCATCCCTCATCCCCCTTGAGAAGGAGGTGGTGAGCTTTCATCTTGAACCGCTGCAGTCCACGTGCTGGGGGTTCACCTACAGTGCTGTTCGGGAGGTCCAGAACTTTGATCCAGCAGCAGTGAAGGAATATTTCCAAGTCAAGATGGTGCATGACTTGGAGGGGAATTTGCAGGTGGTGTTGTTCCCATCTACTGACCTTGTCCTTCTAGGTCAGAGGTCAAGGGTTAGAAAGGTGATGCTGGAGGACCCTTGGTGAGTGATGCAGAGCACCTTGTAGATGGTACATGTTGCTGCCGCTTTGCATTGGCGGTGGTGTGAACGAATGTTAAAAGTGGTGGATGGGATACCAGTGAAGCAAGCAGCATTGTTCTGGATGGTGTTCAAATCCTTGAGTATGGATCTGCACTCATCCAGGAAAATGGAGAACATTCCACCACACTCCTGACTTGAGCCTTAGTTTAACTTGAGCATCACCACACTTCAGGTGAGGGGCAAAGTTGAGAAGGCGGGCCTTAGTGAATAATGTGCAATGTAGCATACACACAACCTGCTTTGGACATTTTTGTTTTGGAAATCATTTATTTTCTAAAGAAATATTTGAGGGAATTTCTCAAATCTTAAGTGACAGTTTGCAATTCCCGGCTTAACAAGTGCACTCCAGAAGTTATATTCAGCATATATTTTGTGCGTGTAAATTGAGCAAACAAATATTGATGCAGAAGAAATGGCTGCAAATGTTTTTGCTCCATAGCTTAGCATGCCATTCAGTTCAAGGGCAATAATGATGGGCAACAAATCCTGGTCTTACCAATGATGCCCAAATCCCATGAAAAGAATTTAAAACCAAGCATTTTATTGTAGGTCATTTCAAATCAATTATGTGCATATTACGAAAATGAGACATGTAAACGTGAACAAGAATAACTAAATTTTCCAACAACATTTTTTTCATTGTGCAGACGTGTTTATATTCCAGGAGGGAATCATTTCTTCTCACTTGACTTTCATTGGAAGGGGAAAAGTTTAAGTGGTAACAAAACTTAATCAACCTGCAGATATTAGAAAGTAAGACCAAAAAACTGACCATGGAAGAACAGCACACTCTACTCAACCACAAACACCAATTAAGTAATATGGTTTGGATGCCAGTCTGGAACACAGAAAACACATCTGAACACTAATATTATTACTGGCCAATATAGCAATACATGTTCAGAGTTACACTGTAACCTTGGTATTATATGAAAATATATGCTCTTGGATCTGGCAAGAAAACATGGCCCTCCAATTGCAGTTATTCATATTGCATTAATATAGTGGTTAAGACAATTTTGATACTGGAACACTGAACAGTTTCTCACAGACAAATTGCTTTGAAGTCCTGGCAAAGAAGGTACATTTCAGAGACAGAGATTAGAAACAAAAAAACATTCAGACAACAAGCTGCAGTCTTTATGGGTGTACGCTTCAAATGATAGAGGGTTAAAAATCAACATCGTCAGTAGATTTCTCACATCATTATTATCTAGACTGCTTTACTTTTTCTGAAAATATAACAGAATCAAGCAACAGCAAAACAGCACCCAGATTTTTCTCTCATGTTGCCTCAACGTTCGAGCACAAATTGTATTATAGCCACACTGGAAATTTATAAGTAAGTGCTATCAAATGACCAGAGAAGTCAATGAAGTGTAGAGTATGTATTGTTCTTTTCTCCATTATCTAACCTGACAGAACTCTATTGCATTTGTCTCCATTTCTCACTGTGTACTAAAACGGCACAAAATCAAGAGGAGCAATATTTTGTTAGATTTTGTCTTATGGAATTAAATAGTTATTTCTGTGATTGTGGTGGGTAATGAAGCGCTCAGTATCTGTTATTTTCAACTGGTTTGTTAGAGTCGCATCAAGAAGCTTAAGGCCAGTTATAAATCAATACCACAACTGTTCATTTGTTCTCGTTTCCACCTAACTAATAAGAACACTTGCCAAAAGAATGACAGCAGGGAAAAGCCAATAATGGTTAACCACTTCTATTAATGGCTTGGGACATCCCAAAGAACACAGACTTTGATTACAGAATAATGAACGTCATTAGAAGATTTACATTGTGCAACCCTCTTCTGCTGTAGGTTTTGAAAGAAATCCAATTCAGATACCGTAGTTTGGTTCACCTTTTATACTTCACATCTGCTGCAGCAAATCTCAGTGATCATACAATTTTGGACAAACAGAAGGATGCTTACAGAAATACTACATGTAATGTGCATTTCCTTATGAATCGGGCAACGATAGGGCTCTGCACATTTGCTCCGAAGGAGCCAAGCAAACTGTCCTGCTGTGATGTTGCAATAACCAAATACAATAGTTAGAAGCCAAGAATTGACAAGCTCATAATAGTTCTTTTTTTAAATTAATTCCCAATCAAAAAAAAGGTTAGGGTGTAGTCTCAAAAGAAAAATAAATTCTTAATTGTTGTGCAATACTTTGACTACAAAAGTCTTTTAAAACAGGGAAACTTATCACAGAAGCAAAATACCACAGATCTCAACTAAACAACAGAAAATGCTGGAAATATTCACCAGATCTTTCAGTATCTGTGGTGAAAGAAATAGAACTAATGCTGTGACCTTTCATTACAATGGAGAAAAGTTAGAAATGTGAAGTGAAGTGGGAGAATGGGTAGAAGAATGAAAGGGAAGGTAGGGGCTGGAGGGCAGCAGAGATTAAATGAGGAAATATTTCATGATACAAAGCCAAGGAATGCTATTGGGACAAGAAATAAATGATGCTACATTAATTATAAAATAAAGAGAAGGCATGAGTGGCAGGATCCTGAAAAGGTAAGCAAAGCAAATAAAAGAAATGGGAGAGAAAAACCAAACAAGAAAAACAAAGTTGGGAAAAATTGACTTTTTAAAATTCGTGAAGTCAATGTTGAGTTCAGGAGATTGTAAAGACGGTAAAGTGCTCAGCTGAAAGGTGGGGTGCTGTTCTTCTAACTTGCATTGAGCTTCACTGAAACACTGTTTCTGCAGGTTAAGGAAGGCAAGGAATCATATTCACAGACTGAACAATGTTCTGCAAAGGGTTCACACAGGTCTGCATTTGGTTTCCCCAGTGTAAAAAAACAAATCGTGTGCACTGAATATAGTATACTAAATTGAAAGTACAAATAGATTGCTGTTTCAATAAGGGGGAGTGTTGGGACTTTGGATGATCAAAGGAAAAGAAATTACCATATATAATCCCATTGTTTTATGCCCATGACATCTCTGTCAATTTTTCACTGACTTTCCATTCTGCCACCCCACCCCCTCCAAGTACCATCCCTCCTCAACTCTGTAGAAGGATCATAAGGACTCAAAACGTAAACCATGTTTCTCTCTTCACAGATGTTGCCGGACCAGCTGAGTTTCCCCAGCATCTTCTGTTTTTAGTTTAGGTAAAAGAGGAAGTGTTGTATCTCCTGTGCCTGTATGAGAAGATGTTGCAAAAATGTGAGGGGCTGTCAGAGGTGACTGAGAAGAGGGCCAGATATTGGACAGAGAACAGCACTTCAAGATGCTGGAAGGGGAGGGGATGATGTGTTAGGCATGAAGCTGGGAATGGTCAAAAGGGTGAAGGATGGTGAGGTGGAAGGCAAGGAAAGGAGGAATTGTATCATGGTTCTGGTTGTGGAGGTGGCATGATGACAGCAGAAGTGTGTGAAATGCAACGAGCAAGGTTCAGTACTTTGTCAGCACACTGTTGGCAGGATTCTAGGGATGTCTTCATATGATGAGAAAGAAAGACATCAATCAGGCCGACTGTTGAACTTGATGTCAAAACTTCACAGCATTCAGACACTGCCTCAAGCCACTCAAAACGCTCCTCAATCAAGATCCGAGCCACGATGCAAGTTTGGCTCTTTTATTGTGTTTTAATTATTTAGCTAATTTCTGCCGATTTTACATCAGACCTATTTGAATGTAATTTCTGGGAAATCTGAACATAAATTAACATTGACAAAATGGATGAGGGAATGAAAACATTTCAGATCTAACTTCTGAGTTGCACCACAGGGAATATTTTCCAGGTTTTCATGATGCTAGTGTGTCTATAATAACAACTGTTTATTTTTAATTCCAGCTTTTGTGAATTTCCTAGCTTTCTGTGCATGTAGCTGACAAATATGTTATTGTAAAGAACAGCACAGATTCAATTTTGAAATTAAGATTGGTGTGAATGAAAACTGACTTTATGAGAAACTCTGTGGCAATTTCACCATGTATGGAGAATGGAAAGCATTTAACTCTCAAGATATTCAATCTGATATTATATAATTCTAATTTAACTTAACTCCACTGGAAGACGGGAACATGTCTAGCCATTTAAGCATCCATCATATATTTCATAATATTTTATGACAATTCTTCTCACAGTGCATTACACCCACTGTCAAGATTTCTGCCCCCATCAGATGTCCAGCTAGCTCAGTTAGTAAAGCATGGGATTCTCAATCAGAGTTGTGAGTTTGTGTCCCATATGGGCACTTAATTTTGGAGTGGCACAGTGGTTAAGCACTGCTGCCTCACAGCATCAGGGACCCAGTTTGATTCTGGCCTTGGATGACTGTCTATGTGGAGTTTGCACGTTCTCCCTGTTTCTTTGTGGGTTTCCTCTGGGTGCTTCAGTTTCCTCCCACAGCTCAAAGATGTGCAGGTTAGGTGGATTGGCCATGCTAAATTGCTCATTAGTGTCCAAAGATATGTAGGTTAAGTGAATTAGCCACGATAAATGCACTGGGTTATGGGGAGTAAATTTAAGGGAGAATTGGACAGATTTTGAATTAGTAAAGATTTGGAGGGCTATAGTGGATGGGCAGAAAATTGGAGTTGAGGCTGAGATGAGGTCAGCCATGATCATATTAAATGGTGGAGCAGGATTGAGGGGCTAAATTGCTTAGCTTTTATGACTCCTATGAATAGATCTGATCCAAGCACATAATGGCAATGAGTGAATATTTTTAATAGACATTAAACATCACATAAATAGATACTGCTGAAAATAACAGTCAACACTCTCAAAACTTTTCTTCAGGACAGATGCAAGAATGCTGAAGTTCAAAGGCAGCAGCAATTTATCCTGTATGAGAAAGGGGGTGCTGATTGATTGGCAAGTTCATTAACTGGTCAAGGTATTGTCAACATGAATACACCAGGCAGTTTTTGTCCTCACTGCTGTGATTGGTACACTAAGAATTGTCTGGTTTGCAATAATAGTGCAGTCATTCTTATTGCCACAGAACCAGATTGTCAACGGAATGCAGTTTTTGCTGAATTGTGGGCAATGTTTTGTTGTGGATCCACGTCTGTTAGGAACCTATATCCTACAAGATTTCTATAGCTAGCTGAAACAATAGAGTCTTTCAAACTCCAGTTCCGCTAGTCAATCCGTTAATTTAAAATTAATCAGTGATGATGTGCACTGATGCGACAAGGTATTGTTTCAGGCAATAGAAGGAAACAAGCTTGTACCCAGAGATTCCCAACAGACCACATTCTGAATTTCTGCAATGCTGTAAAGGGCTTGATGGTTACAAAGCATGAAGCAGAAAGCAAAGGGACAGATTACATATTCCTAAAGTGATTTGCTACTAACCATAACACAGGGATCACTTCATAAGCAGCAGTTTCTACACAATATACAACAATTTTGTTCTGCCAGTTTCTGTGGAGCTTGTTGGCATTTCAAGAGCATGACACAAAATATATTCCCTGTAACAGCAAAACGGTAACGTTTAAAATGCTCAGTTCTTAAAGGAACTTGGTGATTTCCCAAAGCTGAGGACTGATGTACCTTAGCTATCCTTGATGGTGGTAGAATCAGAGGATGATTATTATTTTCACAGTCTACATTAATATATTATAAACTTTTAATCTCCATGGTGCTCATTACGAGCCCAGGATTTTTAAGAACTAGGATGTAATGCCAACTTGTATTAGCTGGGACACGCTTTTTTCAGCGTTGGGGATGGCCCTAAAGTAAGAGGGAGTAGTGGAGAAGATTAAGGGATTGGTGGAATTGTGGTTGGTGCGCGCTCGATGGGGTGAATGGCCTCCTTTTGCACTGTAGGAATTCCATGATTCTAGTTCAACGATGAGGTCTCAAGGTCCAGTAATATTTTGAAGGAAATCCTGGGACTGGAAGCAAGAAGGGAGGGGTGTGGACTGTGCTAGGATTAGGGGGCAATGTGAATTCTGTCATTTTCAGAATTTGTGAACATTGAGAAATTCTTCGGATATGGAACTGTAGGGAAAGTTTCAAGAAGATGTATTTTGAGCTCCAGCATCAACGAGGATGGGATTTTAAGAACACGGGTGGAATCTGGCAATCCTGTGGCGAAGTGTAGCCCAGAGAACGAAAGAAACTGTCACTGGGTTCTTTCAAAGAGCATCAGGAGCTAACACACAACCTAACATTTCGATTATTCCCTTGCAAGCATTGGCATCCTCAGGCTTTCACTGAAGCATTTCTCCACTCTTACAGATTTTGGTGCCTAATATAGTCTTTAATGAGCAGAAGTTTTCTTTAAAAATATTACAGTTATCATTGAAAAAAAAACAGCCCATGGCACCGTGGTTCGCACTGCTACCTCACAAGTCCAGGAACCCGGGTTCAATTCCAGCCTCGGGTCACTACGTGCGAGGCTTGCACTTTCTCCCAGGATGGTATTTTACGATCTTGCTCAGGTGAGGCTCGTAAAATCCCGCCAGAGGCCAATGGGGAATTCTGTTCTGTGAGCCTCGCCTGCCTAATTCCAGGGCAGGTGAGGTGGCAAAATTCCGGTCCCCACGTCTGCGTGGATTTCCTCTGGGTACACCGGTTTCCTCCCACAGTCCAAACATGTGCGGGTTAGGTGGATTTGCCAAGCTAAATTGCCCCTTAGTATCAGGTGGATTAGCAGGGTAAATACATGGGGATAGGAACTGGGTGGGATTGTTGTCAGTGCAGGCATGACAAGCCGAACAGCCTCCTTTTGCACTGTAGGGATTCTATGATGCTCTGAAGATGATTAAACATTCTTGCAGAAATACCAGTTCTCACGATGGTGAGGTATTGTTGTGAAAATCTTGCAACAAAGCTCAAAAATCTCAGGGGTTTTGCCAAGTGTTCAAAATATGCTTTTGTACTTTTGCTCAGATGTATCATGGATCATACACTGCGGGCAGGGAGAAGAGGAGGGCGGCACACATGATTTTATGGTATGTGTTCCTTGTGCGCAGAATTAGATTGTTACTCCTGTAGTTTGAAGTGCCTTTGTGAATGATGGGAATCACACTTTCATTTCACATGGGGAAAGAGGTTTTGCGCAATTTATTTTACTTAAGAAAATGTTGCTCAATATTTTCACAAACGATCTTCAAATATATTCGGCTCGGAATGACCAGCCATTGAAACTTGGTAGGGGGAAACTGTGTTCACATAGTGCCACTTCTAATCACACTCAGGAGATAGCCCACGTTCTCTGGGAACAGGCAGCACTATGAGCCACAACCTGCATTCTTCAATGATATCATGGAAGAGCGCCACAAGTATCCTGCAGTTTGAGTCATTTGCGACTCCCTGCCCTTAGGAATTGAGTAACTTTGTATAGAAAATGCTACATGAACAACAGTTTCCATTCACATTTTCAGTAGCATAAAGTGGCAGCTACAGGCCCAACATTGGCCAGTGATAGTCTCCTTCTCTCTTTCTTGGCAACTGCAATTCAAGGCATAATTTGCTCAGGAACACAAAGCTGCTAAATTTATTAGGACAGAACAGGGACACATTTAGCTATCTTTTAGAGGCATTAGAAAGCACTCATCACGAACTTGGTGGGGAGACAGGCAGATTCAGGAAGGAATATTGAATTGGTTAATGGGAAATGTTTGATTTGGACTACCCTCATGTGGGTCAGGTTACTGGCTGCTGTGGTAGGAATGTGGAGATGTTCTCGGCTTGACCCTTTTCAACATACCAGGGAGAAAAATCCCCAAAGTCTCAGTCCCACGCATCCAGGGCCAGACAAGTGAGAGGGTTATGGAGAGTAGAGTTGAGATAACGTCCCGAACGATGTGTGTGTAGGGGAACGGGGCGGGGGGGCAGAATGGGTATTTGGTGCAAAGGCTGGGTGAAGGTTGGGAGAGAGCCCACGGAGGCCAAACCTTAAGGAGGCATCAAATGTTGAAAGGAGGGTTTTGGAGGCCTGAGGGCCGGCCCTTGAACCAGGCTAGCCAGCCTGAAAATTGAGGCTGCGGGGAAATGGTACTCGAGTGGTCATTAATTGGTCACTTTTGAGCCTCAGCTGAGGCAAGGGAAGATGGGCAGGATGGCCCCAGCCTTGGCCACCCAATGAAAGATTGCAGAAGTCAGCCTGGTGAGGAAGACCACTCAAGGAAATTTACAGGATAGCCCCCACCTGCAAACTCACTCATGGGAAAAAGTAATATTCTGTCCTTATGTGAATATTGGTGCTGTGTCATAAATTTATCCTGAATAATGGGCCGTATCTTCCATCTGACTGCACTCCATTCTTGTTTGTTTCACATCTGACCTTGATTTCTGAGCCAGACCTCTTCAGAAATGCAGAATGTGCCTTTCTGGGAGTCCTTCCTTCATAGTGTAGGGTCGTCCGGGGAAGCCAAGCTCACTCGCTTTTTACAGGGCTAGCCGCTTTATTCTGATATGCAGAAAGTTTAAAGTAAATTAAAGTCCAAAAAATCACTTTCAGAAGCTACAGAGGGAAGGTAATAGTTTAAGGCAAGTGAGTGAGGGAGTGGGAAGATCAGGAAAGATTCAAGGAATTCAGTAGGTAGCTGAGGACAGTGATCAGGTGGTCCAGGAGGAAAGGGTTTGTGTCAGAGTGGGAAAGTCAGGGGCATCTTGCCTACTAACCTGGCAAGTGTTAAAACTGGATCTGCCCTCTCCCCACAGTAGAATTGTACACCACTGGCATTTGGTCAATTGTGGCAGTGGTAGAGCAATCCAACCTGTTATCCTCCCTTTTCTCTCTGGCACCAAGTCTTGGTCCTTTAAATAACTCTCGTTCTTTTCTGATGGTCTAATTTGTATTTGCAATTACTGAAAGTTAGAAATATCACCACATGCAGGACCACAAAAAATCACACTGATTAATCTGGCCAGATCCTCTTATCATTTTCAGCATCTGTGAGTGAGATGGTCATCAGTCGTTCACTAGGGGATATGCATGGGCTGGGTTTGGGGTAAGTCTCCCTCCCTGTATGAGTAATGTTTGCCTTCCAATGATTGGTGACTCAGGAGACATTATATGTACTCATTTATATCTCTGCTTTATTGTCTACAAGTTGAAAACCCTAGTATCATGTGCCACCCTGATTCTCCTACATTCGGTTCAATTTCAGAACTACACCTCACCCTGTTATCATGGGTTTCTGTGAAGGATAGAACCACTGGGATGCAGTTGTCATGGGGAAAACTAGACATTTAGTTCAGTTGTATCATATTTTGTCATGTGGCTATTACATTTAATATAAGAACATAAGAACATAAGAAATAGGAGCAGGAGTAGGCCATCTGGCCCTTCAAGCCTGCCCGCCATTCAATAAGATCATGGCTGATCTGTCGTGGCTCAGTTCCACATTCCCGCCCTCTCCCCATAACCCTTAATCCCCTCTCTTATCAAAAACCCATCAACCCTCTTCTTAAAAATATTTAGCGAGGTAGCCTCCACCACTTCAACAGGCAGAGAATTCCAGAGATTCACCACCCTTTGCGTGAAGAAGTTCTTCCTCTATTCAATCTTATAATGGACTAAATGTTTGGGGTCTCAACTGTCAACTGATCACCAATTCCAGCTGGACATGTGCCTGGGCCATTCAGATTTCCATTGGGGAGAGATACCTCATTTAAGTGAGTCGAACAGGATCTCATAAGCGCAGCCAGTGCCAGTAGGAATCTCTCCTACTTTTCCGCCAATGACAGCACTTAGAGAATGTTCAGAAGAATCGTGCCCCCAGCTTGTGTTGCAATTTATTTTCTTTCTGCATAAGATTAATGTGTTTTATGTGGTATTTTACTGTTAATTTCCTGCTTTTTGTATTTGTGTTCTGAAGATAACAGCAGAGTGAAGGGCCTGTTTCTGTGCTGTGTATCTCTATGATTCTATAACTAAAGGTTTTTTGTAACCGTCAGATTTTATTTGTAGAATCAGAATACTTATAGTATAGAAACATATAATTTGACCTGCTCCATTGTTACAGATATTTTTAAATTTGATCCTCCTATGTGCTATTCAAAAGATGAGCTAAATATAGGAAGTTTAAGGTCTAGAAAATAATCCCTCAAGTGATCTTTGGTAGCTATAATTGGAAAGCATAAATTGGATCCCACTGCTCCCAGTTTTATTTCTACTGACATGCAAGCTTCCTCCCATTTTATTTCATCTTAGCCTATCAGCATATCTTCTATTAATTTCTCCATCATGAATAATGATTAAGATCTGGAACATACTGCTGAAGGTGGTGGTGGATACAGATTGAAAAGGAAATTGAATAAATATAAGAAAGAAAAAAAATTACAAGGCTCTGGGGAAAGACGAGGGGAGGGTAACAGATTGGATCACTCTACCACAGCCACAATAGGCCAAACGGCCATTGCTATATGATTCTACTGTGGGGGGTGGTCCAATTTTTAACACATGCTGGGTTAACAGGTAATATTTCTTTGAAAATGATTTTTGTCAAACGTTTTCCGTGGCTGTGGTAAAAATTTGGTAAAGTGCTCTAACCAAATAGTGGTTCATGTTTCAATGAAATAAAAATGAGTTTTATTCTGAATCTCGTGATTTTTTTTTAGGAATAATGAGATGACAGAGTGGGCAACTTTGATTATGGATTCCCCCAGTTAGTAAGTAAAATGACTGAAAAGGGTTTTTAAAACTGAAATTTCATTTTCTCAAAAACAGAGCGAAGGAAAGGAAAATACATTCTTAATAAACAACACATGCTTTGCTCTGTGCAAAAGAAGTCATGTTGCTAATCATACACATGCTAATCACAGCTCTGTTAACTACAAGCATAGCATAAGCGAGCACTTTGTAAAACAAAAGGCACAGTTGATAGTAATTTAAGTGGAAGACTTGCCCGAAACATTCAAAAACTCCATCCTCATTTGTTTCTCAGCCTTTTGTAAAAAGTGAAGAAATTCTTAAATTCACACAGGATAAGGACGTTCTCCCTTTACTTCATGTTAAGAACTTATCAATGTATCCTGGGAAATTCTGCAAACAACATGTGCTTAGAATGCACAGACGTGGTTGGAAACGCCTCCGTTGCTCAGTGGGAACAAACCCAGCCAAAGCCCAGGCTTTCAAGAGAACCCTGTCATCAAACTTTTAATGGAACATTTTTAAAAGGCACAAAATATAAGGCAGATTAACAAATGTAAATCAACTTCCTTTGAAATATGCAACTTCTTAAAAGACTGAGTTCAATTTTATTTTAGATGTAGAAATTTAATTTGAAGAAAATGATTCATAAATCTAAAAAGGCCTGTTAAGATTTTTGAGTAATTTAATCAGTTAATCAAGAAAGTGCAACAGTGAAATAGGATTCTTAAATGTTAAGAGTATTAGAAAGTATTGACATAGGTTTTCCTATTCCAAAATAGTGACATTTTAATGAGTGAAGTGAACACTGTAAACAAAACTTTTAATATTTTATACCCAAAAAATGTTGATGCAATATAATTCAGCAAGGGCAGGTATTTAAAGGTCTGCAGCATGATTCCAGTGTCCAGGCAACAAATTTAGAATACCAACCTTAAAAATTTGGTTCTAATTAAAATAATTGTTTTTGAAAGTATTAAATTAGTAATTTTGGACATTAGATTGGAAAGGTTTCCTCTCTGCATTTCCTTAAATCTGTTTCTAATCAAAGCTGCATCACAAGGAACTTATAAATGAGACTTACACCACTAATCAAAACAACCTTGATGATTTGCTTTCAATGGCACCTTTGCATAAAAGACTAATTTCTGCAGCATGGTACTCCTTTGTGATCAAGTCTTGAATGATAAGTCTCCAAGAGGAATGCTATCAGTTTTCAAACAAACATGAGCCTATTCTTCAGATTCATGCAAAACCCCCTGCACCATTACCCCCTTAAGCTCCTACTCTCTTCTCTCTGCACACTTTTCAATTGCCCTTTGAACTAAACTCACTCACCCAGTATCCACTTTGTAAACAGAACTCAAGTCCTGTAATAAAATTAGGAAATCTCAAAAAGCTTATAAATCTGTCAAAATAAAAAAAACACTTGAATAAGCATTTAACATTATTCTTCCCTTCAGAAGCTCATCAATCCATCAAAATAAACAACACACATTCCACAGGACAGCTGCATAAACAAACTCTGCAGGGCAGAATACAATAATGTCTTTGAAGGTAACCAAAAACTCATTTTTTCCAAAACTATAAAGCAGCTAAACAGGTGGCTGGACCTTCCTGTTAAAAATGCATGAGGGCACTGGAGAGAATTGAACTATTAGCTCTGGATCTCACACTGGGCCAGTCTTTCAATATTGTCCATTGCAGAACAGGATTGTATCCTGTAGATGATCTATTCTACTGCAATTTATAGAAACATATAAAATTATGAAGGGAATAGATAAGACTTAGAAAAAGCAGGCAAACTGCTTCCATTGGTGGGTGAAACTGGAACTAGGAAGCTTAGCCTCAAAATAAGGGGGACCAGATTTAGGACTGAGTTAAGGAGGAACTTCTTCACATAAAAGGGTTGTGAATCTGTGGAACTCCCGGTCCAATGAAGTAGTAGAGGTGACCTCATTGAATGTTTTAAAGGCAAGGATGGACAAATTTTTGGACAGGAGAGGAATTAATGGTTATGATGAACAGGCAGGTCAGTGGAGCTGAGTTCATGAAAAGATCATTCATGATCTTATTGAATGATGAGCACATTCGAGGGACCAGATGGCCTAGTCCTTACATTTTTATTAACTGAAGATTTGGCCTCTTTTCTAATTTTTTTTTTTCACTTGACAGCTTGCCAGTTGTTAGGAGTGGGACAACCTGCCAACCACATTATTTACTCGTCACTTACCTTTTCCAATCACAACACTGTCATAACTCACTTTAGTAAGCACAGATATAACTCAGGCTATAGCATTTCATGGTACTCTTCCGATCCCCAATCTATGGTTCACATGTCCACTCTGCAGCAGTAATTTAGAAAGGCTTTTGAAATGCAACCACCTTTGTGAAAATTGCACACATTCTAAGATGACTTTTTCTAGACTGGTGCCCACAACTTCTAAACAGCAGCTTGCAGAGTTCTTGACTCATCCCCTTTCCTGAAAATAGCCAGGGACAGAAATAGAGGTGGGGCTTCTGCTTTCATTGCTCAGAGGGCATTTTCTTTCCCTAATTTCCAACCCTGTGCAGCTCTGAAACGGGACTGCAAAACCTTGCCCTAGTTAACAGAACAGTCTTCGTCTTCCCTGTTTTAAGGAAAGAAGCAACAGATCTAGCCTTCTTCAGTAGAAGCATGCCCCTGATTCCAAGTTGCTTAAAACCACTCAGTTCAGAGCAATGCACAAAGGAGAGCTAGCCTCCATCAAAATTTGAAGTGCAATTGACCCAACACTGAATGTTGAATCAATAATTCTTACTGGGATAACTTTTAAACAAAATGACAAAACAAATACAAGAAATGACAAGACATTATAAAAACATACAAGTGAATTGAGGATAGTGAATGCAGGTTCTGTGCACAATGGGGCTAGCTCATAAGATGTCCATACATGCCGATTCTCAAAAAAATAAAGTTAAATTAATGTTAGTACAATTCTTTAGTCTTTTCAATGTGAAGTTTTCCTCTAAATTAAACTGTAAAAAATTGAATATCACAGAGCATTGCTGGACTAAAGCACCAAGTACTGAAATCAAATGATGAATCTTCAAGGAAATGAAGGTTGTAACCTCTGAAATCATTGCAACTGACAATTTGTCATCAGAGTAAGACTAATAGAATAATGGAGCAACATAAAGCATCCTCAAAATCCAAAACCAAATCGCTCTTGCTCATTCAAGTACTGAACAAAGTATTGTGAAGTTTGTTTTGCCAGGTTAATTGCCTCTTGCTTTATGACATCAATGTGCCTCAATTGCAATTTCAGTCGAGTAGCTGAGACTGTACATCAGTGTATCCTTGGTTCATATTTCAGACAATAGGTATGGTCGCAAAATCTCTCCGTAAGGTTTCTAATTTAATACCAATTAAGACGAGATTATGCTTAGTTTTCATGTCAGATTTTCATGAGGCCAGGTATTTCTATTTTCTTAATAAATGCTCATCACAGATTGTAATAACAGGTGATAACTGTTTATTTACTCAATATGCTATCTACTGTTTTGCCAGAGTGAGGTCAACACTGTTTCTCTGCAGCTGACATTAAAAAAGAACCACCCGCTAGAACATTCGTTACCACGGGTGCCTTTTGTTTCATACAGAAACAGATATAGTGTGGAAAGCTAAAGCAAGGTTACAAAGGAGCCACAGGCTAAATTGCAGAGTGCAAGTAACGTAAGGTCGATACATAAGAACATAAGAAATAGGAGCAGGAGTAGGCCATCTAGCCCCTCGAGCCTGCCCCGCCATTCAATAAGATCATGGCTGATCTGTCGTGGCTCAGTTCCACATTCCCGCCCTCTCCCCATAACCCTTAATCCCCTTGCCTATCAAAAACCTATCAACCCGCGTCTTAAAAATATTTAGCGAGGCAGCCTCCACCACTTCAACGGGCAGAGAATTCCAGAGATTCACCACCCTTTGAGTGAAGAAGTTCCTCCTCAGCTCTGTTCTAAACCGCCCCCCCTTTATCTTGAGGCTGTGCCCTCTCGTCCTACTGTCCTTTCTGAGCGAAAGGACAGTTGGGCCAACTGAAGCAATAGAGTTCCAATATACCACACATCCCTATCGAGTTGAGCTGGAACACTTAATAGATCCGATTAGGATGTCCTAATACAGTAACTAGGTCATTGAAAAGTCCATTGTACGATTGCACATAAAGTTAAATGGTAACCTCTGTTGTGTGAAAGACATCCCAATTTTCCATGAGTGACACCATGTAATACTGGTTGTGTGCATTGCGTTCTGTTATGCAGCAAGTGGTGACACCTCTGACAATTACAGCCACACAGGCTGATTGCAACTAACATTGCACTGGATAACCAGAATTGGAAAGGTCACAAAGCACTGGAAGCAATATATTGCAGGACATAACACCCAACAATGCACAATTTAATAAAGGAAGTTCACTAGATCATGTTCCGTACGTGTGTAGAAAAATGAACCAAAATCAATTGTACAAAGATGTAGGGGCCAATTCATGATATGGGGTTACCAAAGTTGATTAAATGCATTCCTGGAGATTTCAGCTTACGACTTGCCTCCACGCTCCAGCCATTATTTGACCAAAATATTCATCGTTGTGACATTCTGCTTTCAGAATATGCCAATAAAAAAAAAACACATTACACAATCGAATGATCACGGAATCCCTACAGCACTGAAGGAGGTCATTCAGCCCATCGAGTCTGCACTGCTTCTCCGATAGAACATGTTTACTCAGGCCTACCCCTTGCCACGTACCCGTAACCCCACACACTTATCCCGCTCACCTACACATCTTTGGACATGGAGGATCATGTAGTATGGCCAATCTGCCTAACTTGCACATCTTTGGACTGTGGGAGGAAACAGAACACCTGGAGGAAACCCAAATAGACACAGGGAGAACATGCAAACTCCACACAGTCAACTAAGGCCAGAATCGAACCCAAGACCCTGATATTGCAAGGCAGTAGTGCTAACCTTTCTCCCCCTGTAGAAAGGCAAAGAAAGAAAAGGAAATAAGTTACAAATTACTTTAAAAAAAAAATCGAGAAGGAATGGGCATGAATTCACAAGTAAAATCCAGTAAGCCAATGTCCAACAGTTTGTTTTAAGAAGTTAGATATAGCACGTGATGCAAAGGGGATCAATGGATATTGGAGGGAAGATGAAATCAGTCTGATGAGTTGAATGAAAAGCTATGATCATAATGAATGGTGGAGCAGGCTCGAATAGTCTCAGTCTGCTCCTACTCTCTATGTTTCTATGTTTCAAGGGGCTTTGTCTGGTACAATTCTTGGCCTTTACCCTACAAATTCAGTTGAAGCAGGGTGAAGATACAGCAAAAGATTCTTGTACACTGGGAATTAGTTCATTCTGTAGGCAAAATACAGGATTCTTTCTGAAAATCTAACTTTGAGAGAAATGGAGATCAGAGGCAGACTGCTCGCCTTGAGTCTTTGTTTTGTGTTTTGGGGTTAAACTGCAACTGAAGGCAAGATCCAAAAGTTGTATAAATGACATTTCAAATGGCTTAAGTCTCAGTAATAAGATGGTTTCAGATTATGCCATCCAGCTGATAACATACTTTCTGGATCCTCATTAAAATCCATTGTATTGTGAGCAGATAACAGTGAAACCAAGTTGGAGGTAAGAAGTCACAAATAGCTCTGCCCGAACTTTCTGGGCCAGATGTCTTGTCTACTAGTCCTTTGTGCTAACATGGAAGATCAAAGTGTCCAATCAAGCCCATGATGCCTCAGCTTGTCAGCTCTTGTCTCCCTTGTGGGAACCTAGAATTGGATTCAGTTGGATTTTGAATTTTGGAGCAAACAAAGAATGGATTTGGGTGTTCCACGTCCATTCTGAGCATTGGCTTTGTAACTTTAAGAATGTGCTGGTATGGCTGCAATGTTCATACAAAGTAAAGGAGAGTTACTTTTCAGGACACCTTCGTCCATTGGAACTTCTCAGAATTTTCCGGAACCACCAGGATGTGACCATTTAAATCAGTCCAGGAATGTGACCACTTAATAAAAGACAGAATTTGAAAAAGAGAATATGGAAGAGAAACAAACTTGTTTTAGTACTTTATTCTTCATGTTTCTTCAGTAGGACACCGTGGAATCCCCAGTATCTACTTGACTTGGTATGAGTTTAAAATCTCATAAGGCCATAATGTCTGACTGCTGCATTTTAATGTCAGCATTGATTATATACTGTTCTGAAATGGAACTCAAGCACTTCTGTGCCTGAGTTATGAATGCAATCAATTAACACACTGTTAGGAAAACAAGTAGTAGTTTTGGGGTATTGCTAAACATTAGAAATACAGTATAGGTTTAATTTAACATTTCTGTGGAAGAAAGGGTAAAACCTATTCATGCTGGACAAAGGTGTTTCTATGTGTGGGGGTGGATCAGTTCCAACTGTGTTTCGACTGAGATTAAAGAGAGCTACGGCATAAAGAGTAAAAAAGTCAGAAGTATACAGGCATTACATAACAACTGGAGGCCAATTTAAGGGAAGAAACAAAAAGTATTCTGTTCTTAGTTTAGTTGAATTTGTTGGCAGTTGAAGACAGGGCACGAGGAGTGAACTTCACAATTCTGCCAGAAGAAAGGTTGCACATGACAAAAGCTGCAAAGCAGGCTTACCAAAGAACCAGTTACTGTTCAGATAACCAAGGAATTGGGACAGAAAGAACGGGGGCAATTCTCCCATCCTACTGCACTAATTTTTTTTTTAGGGCAGCGGGCCAGGAAAATAGCGTGTCAGCTGGTTTGTGGGATTCCCGCAAGCACCTCGCGCCGCACTTGCAACTCCCATGTCTGGTTTTCCAGCGGCATCTATGCAGCACTGGGAATCAGCTGGGAGGCGAGGCTAACATTTAAATAGTATTTTACATACTATTTAAACGCTATTAGCAGGCCCGGGACTGGATTATCTAGGCCCATTAGCATCTCCCACCCCACTAGAGTGGTTCACACTGGGAACTTTCAGGGAACTAGCCAGACCCTGCCCCTCGCTGGAGTGAAGGGGGCTAATTATGGCCCCCCCAGGGGATCATGCAGTGGAGGGGTGGTGCCCCTGGCACTGCCCAAAGGGCAAAATGCCCGTGCTCAGGCAGCATCTTGACACTGCCCACTAGGCATTGAACATTGGGCCTAGGAGTGATTGTGGTGGGGTCCCGCTGCCACTCTGTAATTGGGACCTGGTCAGGGCTGGAGGGAGGCCAGCATTTGGGAAGGCTGGTCAGGGGAGGGGCCTGCCTGTGGGGGAGATCATCACTGCTGGAGGGGCCCCGGGTTGGCCAGTGATCGAGGTAGCCAGCAAATGAGAGGCTGACATTTCGGGGCCACTGTGCATGAGCAGTCGCCTGCTAATTTAAGCCTCTCCAGCAGGAATAGAGACCCCCCCACCCCGCCTTCAAAATCTAATGATATTCATGCTGGTGACTTCTGCATTGCACAAAGTGTGACAGACTCTAATCTGAACTTCCGCTGAAGAAAGCAACGTGAAATACTTGAGTTTTCCCACAAATTCAGCACTTTGAATTTTTTTGGCAGAATTGCCCCAATGTCCTGAGATGACTGAAGTTAAGAGAACAGAACAAAGACAAAGGTATTGTTGAGAAGAATTCAAGGAAGAGTTGTGACGTTAGTGTACCTTTAAGAGTTTTTAAGAACTCTTAAAGGTTCTCGAGTTGTAAACAGACTTTTTCAGTTTGTTTTTTTTATTGTTGCTGGGCTGGCTGCAGGAGTCCTTTTATTGCTCCTTCAGTGGTTTAAATGGGGCTTGTTTCTTTTTACTTGGGTTTTTTCATGGCCCTACATTGTTAGGAGGAAGGTCATATGTTCTGGACAGTTTTTTTCCTTCCTATGGAACTCAATGTTTCATTTCAGTTTTTGGCTGGCAGCAGTGCTTAGTTTGGAAGGAAGTGGACATCCAACTGAAAGCAGTGTCTCTCTCTCTCTCTCTCTGGGTTTTGGGAGTTCTGCTGCTTAGCTGAAAGCAAGACTTCTCGCCTTCTGGCAGTAGAACATCTGCTGTAAGTGGCTTGACCAGAATCTCTCTCTAATATTCTGGGAAGCTATTCTGAGCATATTCATCCAAAGGACTCAGTTCCAGTATCACGTGTGCATTAGTCTTTGTTGTGTTAAACCTGTGGAAGGGTTTTGTATATGGGATTGGTTTAATTGGAACATCTTAGAAATATTTGTTAAGGGTTATACATTAACATAGAACATAGAAAACAAACAGGCCCTTCGGCCCATAAGTTGCACTGATCATATCCCTAGCTACTAGGCCTATCTATAACCCTCAATCCCATTAAATCCCATGTACTCATCCAGAAGTCTCTTAAAAGACCCCAACAAGTTCACCACCACCACCACCGACAGCAGCTGATTCCACTCACCCACCACCCTCAGTGAAATTATTGTGGTTGTTTTGTTTGAAATTGATAACAGTTATCACTAATGTTATTACTATACATGTTAACTATATTTTTAAATAAACTTTGTTTAATAAAAGCTCCCTAGTGGGTCATTTGAATCATACCAGAGGTGAAACATATCTTGCTTATCCTCACCAAATTCAAGGTGCAAAACCTATGATCCAGGCAGGCTCCATAAGACACTTGGAGTTTCTGATCTGAACCATAACAAAGTGTTCTGAGTTGAAGTGGCAAGAGCATTATATGAGACCATTATAGTTTAAAATGTACTTTGTAATCTGTGTTAATCTTGAAATCTGTACATATTTGTTAAACTAAATGGAGTAAAGGATTATTGTATCATTATCCAATTTTTCCATATTTAATAAATACTTTTTCCTTGTTGTTACAGACAATTAGCGGTCCTCTAACTCTTTTTAAAATGTGGAAGAACAGAGTTAATCGGGCAGAATTTTTCAGCCGCACTCACCCCAAAACTGGAAAATCCCGCCCAAGGTCAATGGACCTTTGCATGGTTCCTGTGGTGGGGCGGAACATTAAAATTCTGGACATCGTCTTTTGAGCCAGGGTCCCATTCTTGAATCTTCCTGTCCAGTTATAACACCAACTGGGATCATAACACTGTACTTGCCAGACTCTTAGATTTTGTCATGCCTGACTAGAAATCTGAGCGGCTTATCTTCATTTTATCATCTTTCAATAACACACAAAATTTACCCCTCTCACCTTAATAATGGCAAGATGTGAAATTTTGTTAAATCACATTCATTATGGCCAATAAGTAACAAATAACTAGTGTATTGAGACTCGGATAAAGTGCTCACTGAGACAAAAGGAATCAATTAACTGATCAGTAACAAATCATTTGTTGCACAACAGTAGACACTGTACAAAATAATCATTTCAAACTGAACATTAATCACAACATGACAATAGCGTTGTCACATTTTCTCAGTTGGTTTATCATGGATGCAACTCCTACTCACAGTAGAGATTTTAGAATTTTAGTCAGCTAGCTACAGGATCTGTAATAGTGCAAGTCTAGTATTAATCTTCGGGCACACATTTAAACTCTGAAGTACCACCTCGCTACAGAATCCTTTTGGTGGAGCAAGCTGGCCATTGTCACTTCATAGAATCTCTACAGTGCAGATGAAAGCCATTTGGCCCATCAAGCCTGCGTCAACAACAACCCCATGTAGGCCCTATCTCCATAACCCTATACATTTATCCTACTAATCTCCTTGGCACTAAGGGGCAATTTAGCATGGTTAATCAACCTAGCCCACACACATCTGGAGTATGGGAAGCAACCAGAGCACCCTGAGGAACCTACACAGACACAGGAGAAAATGTGCAAATTGGACACAGGCAGTCACCAGAGGCTGAACTTGGATCTCTGGCGCTGAAAGGCAGCAATGCTAACCACTGTGCCATCCTACCGTATCCAAGTAATGGGTGGAAGTCTCAGAAGGACAGCTATCCTGGTCCAACTTGCAGGTCAGTGCTTGCCCTTTGTAGAACAACGCACACATATTTCATCTAGACCTGTGAGGTGCAAATTAAGCATTCTGGCATCACAGCCTTATACTGATCAGCACCTTGCTGAGAACAGAGGCAGCTAGGGGCACAAAGAAATGTTTGGCATTATGCTACAATCGTGGTAATGAGGTGGGAGTACCAAATTTGCGTGCTGTCAACCTCCAACTGAACCAACAAAGGCAGGTCATGATTTGAGAGCTCCACAGTCAAAAAAAAACCCCGGGCATACAATTTCCAATCCTTTGTTTTGGAGAATATTTCACAAGTATTTATGTTTAGCTGACAATATAAACATTAGCTTTAGGGCAATTTCATCAAGATCAGAGTATTTTTAAATCATTACTTTCACTGAATAGTTTTATAAAGCGTATTCCCTAAAGTTTCATATAACATTTCTTTGTCTTTTTAGGCAATCATTCAGGGATAACTTTAAAGAAAACCAACACAGTGATTTAATCCTGTCGCGTTTGGCAACATTTACAGATCACAAACCGGCATCATTAATCTTTCGTTAAAATTCTATCACTGAGCTATGATACTGAACCACAGGCAGAATGGTCCATATTACTAATTTCTACCTTTTTCAGTGCATACGAACAACGCACATTGGCTTATTCGATAAAAGAATGCCATTTAAAAATCCTGTGAATGGATTAACCAAAGGCAAATATGAAGCAATCTTACCCATTCTTCCACATCCAGAGTATTCTGTACACTTTTGTGAAAATGATCAGGGTTAGAAGATGGCTCAAAACATCTTTAGTGCTGAACCATAACTGAAGCAATTTACTTTTTATTATCCTATAAAACTGAATCCACCACCAATAAAATATCACTAGTGTGATACGATCTTTCAAAGAGACACAAAGGAATCTTAGAAAAGATGCACTTCTGATAGACTCAAGATGGTAGTGGGTGCAAATTAATAGAAGTAAATGCATTATTGGTGGAATTGTCCAGCAATGTTATTGCACAAACAGTGGAACAGCAGGCAGATTAGGAAGGACCCAAGTCTCATCACCAGTACATGCTGAATTAATTGGCCTCTGAAGAGACACTAATAGGAGTGGCACAAAATTTCCATCCTCATTAAGGTGGAGTTGGGGATATAGAAGAGCCAGGCTCCCCATTCTTCTGCATTATTCAGTCACTCGGGTGAGAAAATGCGTGCAACATCTAATGAAGACGGGTTCAAGCTCTGAGCAGGAAACACTGCTGTACATTAGGAATGGAGATTGTTCCTAAAACATCATTAATGAAAAGTCACTGAAGTGATCTGGCAAGTTGCGACTCATATTATAATCACTGTCCTTCATTTCTATGGCTGTCATGAGATTTGGAATCACTCCACTATCAAGAAACATGCTGTGGATTGTTCTTGACAGTGACTGTAACAAAGTGATTCACCCCTATTTTATGCTGCAAAGTAAATTCACCCACCAGTGTACTCTGATAAAATTGACTCAAGTCACTCACAACAATGAAATATTAACAGTTTACACCACTAGACTTACACAATGTCAAAACTTCAATAAAAATAGGAATAAGAGGCAACTCAGTTGAAATGAATACAACATTGGTAGAATTAGCCAGTAATTTCATTGCATAAACATAACAATTTATCTGCACCTTTTTTTATGTCAAATGTTGATTGGGTTGCTTAGGTGCAACCTAGATTCCACATGAACTGAGGAAGCAGTGGAATATCAATCATATATAAATATCTTTGGTGACAATTTGAAACTTGGATGAAGCTTCATGAAATATAAATACGACCAGCAACATGACACTCCACTAATTCTGTCTTCTGAAGTTTACCAGTAAAAAGCAAAGAAATAACCAATTAATGCAGGAGATGAAACACATTGTCAAATATAAAAAAAGTATTTCTCTTCAAATGGAATCTAATATCTTAGTATTGATCCAGGTAAATTTGTCATTGCACTTGTAATGTGATGCTGCATCCATATGAAAAATAAGGAAGCTATCAACACAAAAGAAAACAAATAGACTAAAGATGACAGAATTCTCCCTATTTTTCATCTAAGTGCTGGACCAGGCGAGAAGTGGTGTGTAGTTTGGTGGCTGCAGAGCCAGTTTTTCTATCCATTTCATCCAGCACTTTAAAGGAAAAGGTCCTGGAGGTATGTGCCAATGGGGTGGGCTGTGAAAACAAAAAAATCGGTTTTCCAGAGATCAGGCATCTATTTTAAAGGGCATGCCATTCCCTAAAGAAAGGAAGAACCCCCACCCTGTGCAAAAGTGGGAACACCCCACCCCCCCGCTACACTGAACTCCCCCCTGCACAGACATGGGGCTATCCTATATGGAACTCAACAAAATAACCCCCTCAAAGTGCCCACTGGACGCCTGAGCTGTGCTGGAGATAATGCCAGGAGGAAATGACAGAGCACCAGGAGCCCATGCCAGGATGTCTGGCAATAATGCTGAGGGGTGCGGGGGGTGGTGGAGTCAGTGCCTGGTTACTGCTGAGCCTATCCATCTTCCCTTAGGAGCCATGCTTACACGTGTGTCCTCAGTGGGTCCCTTTTGCCTGATCCACATTTTAAAAATCTGTTATAATCCTCGCCAACGTGATGTCGGGGGAATGGTATTGGGCGGGGGGGGGGACTCGCTGGCAAGAATCTAGCTATTGGGCTCTCATGAGAGTTTGCGCCCGTGTTGCTGTTTACAACCATGTTCAAGGTCATGATTCCCACTTCTATCTAAATTTCTGCCGAAAATCAACGGACTTTCAGTCCCACCTGTGACATTTCCCACCATGGGCAGGACCGGGAAACTCAGGCCTGAATTTGTCATTTAAACCAGAAGGCATATCATTAATGAAAAACAAGAGACCAACATCTGGATACAGACTATTGAAAATTCTTCAAGATGCTGACTGTATTCTGGTCTAGCTAGAGGGTACAGAATCAAAGGGATTAAATATTAAAGATGTCATGAACCAAAAGATAAAAAGAGAGTGGGAATGGCTGAAAAGGTAAAGCATTGATCCAGAATGAATGTTAACAGCAAAATAGTGAACAGCACTATCGGTAAGCAATAAAGTGAAAACTAAATATAAACAAACTCTTGGCAAAAACCAATTAAATGGAGGAAAGAATTCAGGTTGTTGAACTCAATGTTGAGTCCAGAAGCCTGTGAGCTCAGCTGACTGCACGGTTGGTGTGGTTTACTGCCAACACAACACAGAGGGTTCGATCCCTATAGCTGGGATGGATTCAGGACCTACCTCCTTGCCTGAACTGTGTTGAAGGTTGCAATGTTGTGGGTGGGACCCGCCTTCAGGTAGAGAACAGAAGGAGGAGAATGGATGCAAAAGCAAAGTAGTAAACACAAAAATTTAACAAAAAAAAGCAGTAAGTTGCGCAGTATCATACATTAGTGTTGAATAATTAATAACTCTCAACATTTCCAAAATACATAGCCAAAGTTAAAACTGTAACATGATGTAGTTTCTGGATGTGGATTCCCTACTGCTCAAAATCCTGGTAGGGCACATCCAGGTAGGCTGCCCATGGTAAAGCACCTTAATTAACAGGCCTGCTGCAGGCGGCCCATAAAATTCAGCTCAGGGTCTCCAGATCATTAGTCCAGACTGGGGCATATGCTGCAAGTGCAATGCCCAGCCCAACAATGGGCATGGGCACATTTTTTCCCTTGTCCTATCATGTAGGATTTTGCCTGTTTCAATTGAATTGGGTTTTTTTCAAATTTATCTTTCTGTAAGGTTAATTTCAGATTCTATATGCATTCATAGAGCACAAAAATATGCCATTCAGCCTGAAAGGTCTTTGCCTGTGAATGGCATACAGATGTACAAGGGAAGCTGGATAAGTACACAAAGAAATAAGGAATCAAAAGTTATGCTGATGAAATAAAACAAAACTGGTGTTTAATATAAACAGTGTTGTAGACCTGTTGGGCCATTGGCCTGTTTCTGTCTGTAAAGTTCTATGTAATCCTCACTGCAAAATAAATTAGTGACTGACTTGAAGCTGTGTCAGCCTTGATAACATGCCTCTGAATCCAATTGTGTCCTCATCCAACATCCACATATGCCAGCTTCCAGTGAAACCTGGTTCATTTTTTTGACACTATTCAGATATGGTACACCACCCCGACTGTTACTAAAGCACAAACTGTGGTTTGAACCCTTGGTCTGAATAAGTAGAAGACGTAGAAACTTCCCTTGTGAGGGAAAATGGGAGCTTCAAAAGGCTTCCTTAAGAAAGCAATCAGGTAATATGTTTTATCTGTGTTGATAGTAGTGTAATTATATATATATATATTGTTTTATTTATGCTTAAGGGGAAGTTTAAAATTCATTTTTTTCTACATGCAGTCAGTGCGTCTGCAGCTCAAATGCTAGAGAGCAGGATAATTACTCATTTCAGTCATGTACTTAGGATAGAGCTAATGGATGTTTGTTCATGTAAAGAAGGTTCCCTGCAGGGTTTTGATGAAAGGAGTGAAACATGGGTTTAGGTAGGCAGGGTCATATACTAATGTGGTTAATGGGAGGAGCTGGGTCTGCTTCTGGGTTTCTTTAGTTGAGTTGCAGCTAAAACCTGATTGAAGTTAAAAGGATTCACAGGCTTCTGTAATTCTCTTCCTCTGAAAGCAAGTGTGTCTGAGTTTGTTAGCTATATTTACTTAAAAGTGAATATGATCTATACATGAATGGGGTTTATCTGGAACTGGGACAGTCATAAGCTGTAAAACTGTTTCCTTTCATTTTAAAATATTGTTCAACTGTTAATGGTTACATTGATTAATTTGCTCAAGTTTTATTTAACAAAGTTATTAAAGAAATTTGCTTTCCTATAAAAGATCCACACTTTGTTAGTGAAAACACTGCTGGAGAGAAATATCCTATCCTCCCATTTATGCAAAAGACTTATTGGGGTCTAGTCTGACTTCCTAATGTAACTTGGGGTTCTGGTCCAGCACCCTAACACATCCCTCTTCTTTCCCTAAATACAAGTCACTTCTTCAACAAAAGTTAAAGCAAGTGATTTAAATAACATTAAACACTAAGTGATATAATTTTCCAAACTGATGTGATCAATTTAATTCACCTACTCTGAGGGACATAACTGAGCTGCCTGCTTTGCATTCATGAGATGGTCCCCAGAAAGTGAACAGCAATTAAATTCTCCTCTTTGGTTTTACAGAAAATCCTACAGTTGACCGACTTTTGATTATACTTGTGCGGTGTTTTTTCAGACTTTAAACACAAACAGAAAAAGTGTTGAAAACACAACTCATATGAAAAAGAAACAGAACAAAAGAAAAGGAAAAAAAACACAAGACAACACAAACAGGACCAGATACGACCTGCAAAGTGCTTCACTGCAGAGAACTAGAGATGGTTAAATGGCAGAGGTGTTGAGATAAATGCGCTAAGTAAGAGCAACCAATCACAGAAATGAAATCCCAAGCCAGTCAGCATTTACTGAATTTAATTGTGTTGATCAGATTTATGTTTTAGTTGGTCAGATTTATCTTTCAGTAACTATATTTTTTCCCCATTTGAAAATACATTGAGTCCGTTCCTCCCGTAAGAACAATGGCAGATTAACTGCAGCTACCATTGTAAATGTGTAAATTAAAGTCAGGAGCTGAAGAGCTAGGCTGGGAGTTGTCACCCTTCAGTAGTTTCTGGTCAGTTTATGCTGGTCTGTCCTTTGCTTCATGCAAACATGATACCTGACCTTTCTCTCCCTGTTATTTTTAAGAACTGTCTAGATTTGTATAGTAATGATCCCTTAAACTCAAAGCAGAAAATTAGGACTCGTAATTATAGTGCAACTGTACTTTTAATAGCACGTTGATGGTTGATACATTATCAATTAATCTCTTAAGACCAGATTGGAAATTATGGAACTGTTGAGTCTCATTTATATAGAGATTTCTTAAAAATTCAAAGTTTATGAATTTAATTTTCCTTTGTCTTTTTATTCCTGTCAATCCAATTTTCCTTTCCCTATATCGAGTTTGCTTATAATTTCCCCCACCCTCCCACACTCCGCTTCTCCAAGGCTCTTTTTCTTCCTCAAAATTTTGTTTGATCATTCAGGATCTCGATTGCTCTACTGCTCTTGCACTCCTGGTATGTTACAACATAAAAGATTTTTGGCTGAAGGACGCAGGAGTCCTCGCTGCTAGGTCTCCCACCCTTGAGAGATCTGGTCCATCACAAACTGTCAGCCTAAAACAGACTAACAACTTGCCTCCCCCAAAGTTCAGAACAAGGTACCTTTCAATTTACTGTCTGGGCGTTTACACCAAATCTTTTATATGTGGGAAAAAAATCAAAGTACTTTGACTTGTGGCAAGCAACCACAAGGCTAGTTTCCCATAAAATAAACCAAGCCATGTGTGGAAATTTCTTTTTGATGATCACTTGCTCACAGATGCTTCAAATAAAGAGAAAAGGAGGCTTAGAAGTGACCGAGGAAAGCAGAGGCAATGGATAATGTTAGTTATAATGCAAAACCTTTTTTAAAAAAAGAGCAGCAGCTGGAATGGGAAGCAAGCTGACAGTGATGAGATTGGATCTATTTCCAACCCAATCTTTCTTGGAGTGCTGCCAAATTCCAACGTATGAGACGACTCCAGGCTGTCAGCCTGGGCACTTTAGCTTGCTGTATTAGCAGATTGTGAACACTCTTCTCATAATATTAGAACCCTTCAATTTTATTTGAAATCTGCAGCTAAAACATTGCTGATTAGTGAGGATGGTTGCATCATTAGTGAATTAAAAATGTGGTGCCATATATAGCGTTTCTTAGTTACAGAAGGATAATCTAAACACAGTTAACTGGCCCTTCGAACATTAAATGGAATTAAAAATAGCTTTCCAGATTTTATTTGAATACTTGACATTCTCTGGTGTTTTTCAAATACATTATATAAACCGAAGCAGGCAGTGTGATGGAGTTGTTATGACCTGAACTCTTCGGAGACCAGATTTTGAATGATGCTCTTGACTGCCAATCATCTCCCAAGGGTGGCAAACAAAAAAACGTTTACAAACCAAAGCCTGTAGATAACAAATATACACCTTTATCTCACAAATCAAATCATTTAGATAGAAAAAAAATCACAAAATTACAGAGTAACAAAAGTAATGATTAGTTCCCCCAGAACACCTCAGCTCAATGGTCCCTGCAGAAAAGGGGGTCGAATTTAGTGGCTGGTGGTACTGTCCACCAGCAGGGAAACCAAAAACAAACCTGTTGCAGCCATTTCTGACGTTTAATCCGAATTCACATATAACTGTCTGCCCCTGGTGTTCCCATGCCTTTAAAAGGAAGAAAATACAACAGTGCTCCATGCAAAAAATAAGACTGAAGCCAAAAGTGCCAAGTGAACGATCCATTTCCAGCTTCCCTGGGAGGTCCTCAGCAACACAGATACCAGTATTCAGCCAATTTAGTTCACTCCACATGATATCAAGGAATGTTTGGAGGCACTGGATACTGCAAAGGTTATGGGTCTTAATAATTTTCTGGCAATAGGATGAGGACATGCTCCAGAACTTGCCATGGCCCTAGTCAAGCTGTTCCAGTACAACTGCAACACTGGCATTTACCCAGCAAAGTGGAAAATTGCCCAGTTATGTCCTGCACACAAAATTCAGGACAAATCCAATCCATCCCATAACTACACTCTACTCCCCCAATAACATTAGCCTACTCTGTCATCAGTAAAAAGAGCAAAGGGTTCACCAACATGACAACAGGATTATCAAGCCACATTGACTTAGCAATACCTTGCCCACTTGAGTTTATTAGGGTCATTCAGCTCTGGAGTTCAGCTCTTTCATCCATATTTGAATAAAGGAACTCCAGATGTGGGGTGAGTGTGACTGCCCTTGACATCAAGGAGGTATTTCACCAAGAATGGCATCAGAAAGCTACAGCAAAACAGCATTCGATAGAAATTAGGGTGCAGGGGAGGGGGGAGAACCTTTAGTTGGTTGGAGTCATACCCGGCACAAAAGGAAATGGTTGCGGTTGTTGGAGATAAATCATTTTAGTCTGAGGGCATCACAGAGATCCCAGGCCGAAATACCTTCAGCTGCTTAATCAATGACCTTCCTTTCATTACCAGGTCAGAATTAGGACGTTCACTGATGACTGCACTTTGTAACGCCTTAGGTATTGGAACACAGTCTGTGGCCAAATGCAGCCATACCTGGACAGTATCCAGGTTTAAGTTGACAAATGGCAAGTAACATTTATGCCAAAGACAATGACTACTACAATAAGAGAGAATTTAACCATTGTCCCTAGACATTCCATGGCATTACCATAGCTGAATCTCCTATTATCAACACTCTGGAGATTACTATTGACCAGAAACTGCAAGAACTCACCAAGAATCCTGAGACAGCACCTTCTGAACCCATAATCACCACCATCTAGAATGACAAAGGCAACTGATACTTGGGAACACAATCATCTGGAAGTTCCCATCTAAGCCACTCACCATTCTGACTGGAAATATGTCGCCATTTCTTCAATGTTACTGGGTCAAAATCTTGGCACTATGAGTTTACCTACACCTCAGGGACTGCAGTCCTTCAAAAGAAGTCAGCTCAACACTAGCATCTCAAGGATGATTTGTGAGGGGGAATAAATGGTGGCCTAGCCAGTGATGCCCACAAACCATGCATTAATGTGTTTGTTTTTTCTTAAAACACACTTACACTGGATTCTTTCAAGACGGGAGCTTGAAAATTTCCAAGCCTGATGACTAAACAAATGAAGGCTGGAAATTTTTGATGCTGAATTCGCAACTGAGAATTTCTGGCTTCACTCCAATCAAGATGTAGCTGAATTCCACTAGCAAAGTATTGGTTTGGTTCTTTGAATGGACAGATAAATGCTAGTCCGAATTCTTTGCCTGCTGTTGGATTTTGGGGAGGTGTCCTTCCTTTGCCGACTTGGGTCTGTTCCACCCGAGTCTCTCTGCAGCTGTTTTCAAAAATGTATTCTAATCAGTGTTCCTCATCACAAGCTGATTTCTGTTACTGTAAGTAGTCTCACAACACCAGGTTAAAGTCCAACAGCTTTCTTTGATATCATGAGCTTTTGGAGAACTGTTCGTTCGTCAGGTGAAGATTTTCCCATCCCACTGCAGGTGAGTGAAGCTGCACTCCAAAATCTTGTGCTGCCAAATAAACCTGTTGGATTTTAACCTGATGTTGTGAGGCTTCTTACAATGCCTACCCTAGTCCAATGCTGGCATCTCCACGTCATGTTTTCTATTAGGTGACTAGAGTATCCATTTTCCATTGTTCACACAATTGCTCAGTACAGCTTAGGCATTGACACGCAATAATGTTCGAGTTCACCCATTTGCTTCTCACTTCTTAAACTGGGAATTTCCACACACTTGATCTGTGGAATATCATTTCAAAGCCATGGCATCTGCAAACCCGCTGAACTACATTCTGCAGTTATTTGCACAATGGTCGCCATTAAATCCATAGGAAAGGTTTGTTATATCTTAACGCCCTCTCAAATGTAATGCTCTAAAAGATCATTTTTATTTTAATGTTCTGAACAAACAAGCAGACTTGTTTCCAACATGTGGTTCCACTTCCAGAACAGAAAAAAAAAGGGATCATCAACCCCCTCAACTCCTTTTCCATTTTATCTCAGAAGCAGTGTCAACTTTTCATAAATCCATGATTACACTGCATGGGTCTGACATCAGAACAGTGCTCTCTTTTGTCTTTGGGTAAGTCAAACTACCTCAGCCTGTTTTCATCCCACAAAAACTGTCATTTCATATATCTCCACCCCCACAAACCCAACTGTTTAAGGACCAAATCTAGGATCAAAGAATCCTCCAGTGGTAATGCATGTAAGACAACGTTCCATTTGTAGGAATTTTTTTTTGTTGTTCCCCCTTAACTTACTCCCGGCAAAGATTGGCACTATATTTTTCACAGAATCAGATGGCGATCTCACATGGGATTATATGACGGGTCCTTATAGTCCCCTTTATAAACACCAATGGCTAGAATCTTACCACTATTCATGCCGGTGGGATTCTCCAATCCCACTACAATGAGCGGAGATTTGGTTGGCCACCAAATGCTCCAACCTTGCTGCAGTGGGAGCATGGCATAAACAGCAGATAAGATTGCATTCAATGAGCCTGCCGCTAATTATTGGATCCACAATGCAAGAATTAGAAATGCCTTGTTTTGATTGTAAACCATTCTTTAATACAAGGGCTGTAGTTTTTATTATGCATTTTTTTTAAATGCCTGACATGCCCTGTGTAAACATGTCCTATTCAAATCTTTAAACATGGACAGCATCCAATGTATAATTTTCTGGAAGGTTTTTAGTTTGAAAATGGATACCAACATTACTCTAAGATGACTGCCAAGGGCGTTTTCTTCAATTTCTGCACAGACCACACCAAATTGCCAGAAAGTTCCTACTTGAATGCTTATTCAAGTGAATGGAAATATCAAAACGAAAACCATGTATGGAACTTACACTTCCCATTGTTTGTGGATTTACCAAAACCTCTACAGGACAGTAACCTATATATTCTGAGTAAGCGTGAAGAACATATCCATTGCCTCATTATGATGCCGTGGTTTCAGATTCCAGATCATTCTGGGTAGATATCAGAAATTCATCATGTGACCAAATCTGTCTTCAGGTAATGAACTGTAGTTACCTCAAGACTTAAAGAGAAACTCAGACAGTTTACACAAAACAAACTGCAGGACATCAGCAGCAGAAAAGGCAATGACAGGCATTTTTAGCCCTTGGAATTATTGCATGTCAATAACTTCCACCCAGATTCATATTTCAAGTCTGAGTGGAAATAAACCTGGTCGGAAAAGACTGCAAGTGAATAGCTTTGTTAGCTGCTGAACATAAGAACATAAGAAATAGGAGCAGGAGTAGGCCATCTGGCCCTTCGAGCCTGCCCCGCCATTCAATAAGATCATGGCTGATCTGTCGTGGCTCAGTTCCACATTCCCGCCCTCTCCCCATAACCCTTAATCCCCCCTCTTATCAAAAACCCATCAACCCGCGTCTTAAAAATATTTAGCGAGGCAGCCTCCACCACTTCAACGGGCAGAGAATTCCAGAGATTCACCACCCTTTGAGTGAAGAAGTTCCTCTTCAACTCCGTTCTAAACCACCCCCCCCTTTATCTTGAGGCTGTGCCCCCTAGTCCTACTGTCCTTTCTGAGCGGGAAGAGTCTCTCCACCTCTATCCTATCCATCCCATTCATCATCTTATATGTCTCAATGAGATCTCCCCTCATTCTGCTAAACTCTAACGAGTACAAGCCTAGTTTATTCAGCCTCTCCTCGTGGCTCAACCCCCTCATCCATCCTTTTAAGGAGATCCCGCAATAATCCCTGAGATATCACAACAGTTACTGAAACCACCTAAACCTTCCTCTTGGAGTGAAAATGACACATTCATCAGGTCTACAATTATTAGCTTTAGCTCAGTGTGGGAAGAAACAAACTATGAATGATTCTTTACTTCACAACTTGTAAAAGTGCACTATTCTTTCAAACTGTATTTTCCTCATGCGTGAGTGACATCACATTTAGATCATAAGCTAAATGCATGAATAAATTATCTTTATTTACACCCACAAATGTATGCTACTGTCATTTAAATTGACCACATACTCCATGAGCTAAGAACACACATACCTTTCTCTCCAATACCATAGTGAATACAGGCAGTAAGAGAAAGGGTACAAGAACTTCACTTTTTCCCCTGACCCCGTCCGTAATAATATCACAAGGTATATTTTGTACAATGCCAAAATAATTAATAGCTAGCAAATAAAGACATGTCGGAACCACTCCATTATGTCAAAACAAACAGCAAATATGTTTGCGCAAGAAACTGAACCTTTATCTCGCCTTTTCTACTCTCAAGTCACAAAAGAGAATGCATTCAAAACATACTTTAATGGAAGCCAACATTTAAAGTGCTTTCACAAAAAGCAATGCTATTTTGTAATAATAGTACAGTCCTTGTTGGAAAGACAGTTAGCACCACTCTAGTTATCTCAATAAAGACTGCATCTTCAACTATTTACATTTGAGCAGTGAGAGCTTTCAGCTTTCACACCAGTCAAGATCAAGGTTGAAAAAAAAGAGTAAATGCAAATCTCTGGGGGCAGCTTGATAGAGAAAACATGCCTAGAATTTGCTGCACTCAAGGAACAGCGTAGAAGAAAATACTTCTCCTGCTGGCCCTGGTAAATGAGTATGTACAACTTCAGTAAATTGTACCACATGTCTCTAAAACGAAAGAATCTTTTCCCAGTTATTAATTGGTCCAGCAAATTACAAGAATGCACTGAAACAAGGAAGCATAAAATGTGGTAAACAGTGATGGGCATTGAAACGATACTTATGGCCATCTTTCATTTTTCCCTGATACAGTTAGAACCATTCAATTGGATTGTGTTACTGTCTCTTACTGAAACCCTGTGCGCTGAACCTGCACCCTTTAATGTTATCATCCAACTGGATTCATTTCAGTCTTGGAATTGCTGCCAATGCTGTTAAGCCCACTTCCAGTGTGACACTAATTTCAGGCCATGTTTCAGCCAGAATTAATTCAGTCAACAGACTACTGGCTTTTCAGCTCTTTCATGCAATGTTTATGAGCTACACCTGTGTTTGCTCAGAGATACGTCTTCAGGTTCAATCCCAATCCTGGAGAGTGGCACAATCCTCAAATATGTTTAGGCAATGCTAAACAGAGAGATATTTCCCATGATTCAAAACACATTATGCACAGAATAATATCAAGATGACATGTAAAATTTTTTTTGGCATGTAAAACAAAAAATTAAATTTTAATTAAATGCATCCGGTTCGGATCATGTAATTTTACTGACTAGGACACAAAAAAAAATAGAAGGCTACACTAATGTTGGCAATCGTGTGTGAGTTCAGAAGCATGTGATTGCTTCATGTTCAATTATTCATGCCATGCAAAAGGAAGGTTAGAGTTTTAAAATAGTTACAGTATCTGTTGAAGAATATAATCTGTGCAGACCAATGTTTGGAGGAAATACAAGCCAAATGGCATTTTTATCAAAAATGACGCCATGAACAAGAGACTGGTTATGTTTAAACAATATTGATCACATTATTCATTTTTAAACAAACATAAGATTGTCACGCTCCTCTTCATGAAATCAGTGTCCCATTATATCAAAACAGAATCAATTCTGTTGTCAAGTATCACCAGCGTAACAAGCAGTATTGCTTCACAATTACCTTTTTGTGCATCTGAGCAACAGTATACACTGGAATCAATCACATAATCAAATTAAAAATTCAATGTTCTTCACAGATCAGCTTTTAGCTTATTAATCAGTTCACAAAAGTAACTCAACTGAGACTTGGCAGCTTTATTTTTTCTGCAAGTGGTAGAGCCCTTGTGCAGGCAGAAAAAAATGCAACCAAGCTTCCAATGTTCCAACGCACGTTTCCTGCCATCCTGGAACCTACTTGGTAGGCAGCTGGCATCTCCGGCGAAACAAGTGGCAAGATTATTGACAGTGGAGCCACGTAGAAAAATAGTGCACGAAGATGAGCTATATGATGCAGAGGTTGAACACTGCATCTACTCATTCAGCCAATTTCCAATCAATTCAACTCAGGATAAAGCAGAGGGAGGAGGAAAAGAATCAGCTGAGTGAAGCACTGATACAGAAATCCATCTCCGTAACAGTATAAGCGGGAGACATGAATGGGCGGCACAGTGATTAGCACTACTGCCTCACAGTGCCAGGGATCCAGGTTCAATTCCCAACTTGGGTCACTGTCTGTGTAGAGTCTGCGTGTACTCCCCATGTCTGTGTGGGTTTCCTCCAGGTGCTTTGGTTTCCTCCCACAGTCCAAAAGTCGTGCTGGTTAGGTGCAGTGGCCATGTTAAATTCATACCACTAACTGCCAAGCAATGACTATCTCCAACAATAGAGGATCTAACCATCACCCCTTGACATTCAATGACATTACTATCACTGAATCCCCCACTATCAACAGCATGGGGTTACCATTGATCAGTAAAGGATCTGGACTAGCCATTTAAATAATATGGTTACAACAGCAAGTCAGTGGTGCAGAATCCTGCAGAAAGTAACTCACCTTCTCACTCTGAAAAAAAACTGTCCACCATCGAGAAGGCACAAGTCAGGAGTCTAACGGAACACTCTCCACTTGCTCAGATGAATGCAGCTCCACCAACACTCAAGAAGCTTGAAACCATTTAGGCCAAAGCAGCCTTGTTGATTGACATCCCAGCCACAAACATTCACTCTCTCCCTTATCAACTATGGTGGTCATGTGTACTATCCACAAATGCTTCTCAGACAGCACCGACCAAACCTAAGACTGCTTTCATCTAGGAAGACAAGGGCAGCAAACACCTGGGAACACCACCACTGAGAAATTCCTCTCCAAGCCACACACCATCCTGACTTTGAACTATATCACCGTTCCTTCATTGTTGTTCAGTCAAAGTCCTGGAACTCCCTCCCTACAAACATAGAGGGTGTACCTACACCACAGGGGTTGTAGTGATTTGAGAAGGTAGCTCATTACTACCTTCTTCGGGGAGATAGGCAAAAATTGCTGGCCTAGCAATTTCCATGGATGAATAAAATATATATGTGCCCAACTAGTCCACTTAGCAGTAAATCTTCTTCCAGATGGCTGATACGCCAGTAACCACCTGATGGAAAATACAAATCTCCAAAGTTGCAAAAGTGACCTCCAAAGCAGTAAAAGCACATTTTCAGCACAAGTCCTCTGAGCAAAAGCAAGGTCTGGGAGTGGGTGGAAGTGGCAGGGTAGGTGCACACAATGCAAAACATCAGGGCACATGCCCTTTTGTAGGAGCAGGCTCAACTTGCAAATGTTGCCTTTATCAGTGCACTGCCTCTTTCCTTTTCAAGTAGTCACAGTGCATCTTGTGTACGAGAATATGGTTGCATTGACTTAGAATCTGGGATGTCCACCGTAAGCTTCACTCTGGGACAAGGTTTTAGCTCTTGAGATCTGATTGCTCTGGTGTGAGCATCTGAGGCCATGTGCTTTGACCGGATTCATTCTAGGCAATGCAGTCCATCCTTGGCCAAACACTTGCCCACTAAAGGACTCAAGTACATTGCAAAGGTGCGCAACAGAAGCTCAAAAAGGAAAAGTTATTCCCTTCAGCAGCACCACTCTATAAAGAGAAAGAGAGAACCTTGGAGTAAGACGATGTTTAATGGGATACTCTAAAGTTGGAGTCAAATGGTCATAAGCTTCACTCTTGACAGTCATAAACCCTCCCAACCAGCGTTTATAAAAGCAGCTCACTGAATCATCTAGCAGATAAAATTTCACATGGAACTACATAAGGTGTTACGACTGCAGGCGACTAAAAGCTTACTCGTGGAGCGCAGTCAAGAACCTGGGGACAGTGTCTCAGAATAAGATGCAGGCCATTTACGACTGAGATGAAAAGGAATTTCTTCACTCAACTGAGAATGATAAATACTTGGAATTCTCTACTTCAAAAGGGCTATGGAAATTCAATCACTGAGTATTTTCAAGGTTGAGATTGATAACATTTCTACATATTAATAACATCAAGGGGTATGGGGGTAGTGCAGGAATATGGCCAAGTAGAAGTTCAGCCACAATCCCATTAAATGGCAAAGCAGCCTCAAAGGGCTGAATGGCCTACTTCTATTTCTTATGTTATGTTAATAACACACACAATGTTTCTTGCAGAGTAGGCAGATCATAATATCAAGCAACATGAGTAACACTGATCAGATGACAGAGCTGTCATCTAATAGCACATTCATTTCCTGTCATAAAAACTATGCCACAGTAGCATATCAGTAATGGATGAATAAAAATTGCAAACATTTGGAATACATGGAGACTATGATTGAACATCAAGAGCTTAAATTAGAAAATTGGTGTGTGTGTGTGTGTGTGTGTGTGTGTGTGTATATAAACACCTGTGTACTTGGAAACAGGAAAAGCACCAATGCCCAGGACTTTGCTGCCTGATCCTAAGCAAAAGCCTTTCAATTGGACAAGGAAGCAAGTATCTGATGGCAGTAGTTAAAGCATTTCTTGCCCATTAGTTAGAATTCCTATACTGCAGGAGGAGGAGTCTGTTCAGCCTCTCAAATCTATACTGACCACAATCCCACCCAAGCCCTATCCCCATAACCCCACGTGGCGTTGGTGAGGCCGCAGCTGGAGTACTGTGTGCAGTTTTGGGCGCCGTACTTACACAAGGATATTTTAGCCTTGGAGGGAGTGCAGAGGAGGTTTACTAGGCTGATGCCGGAGTTGAGGGGGTTGAGCTATGAGGAGAGGCTGAATAGATTAGGCTTGTACTCGTTAGAGTTTAGAAGAATGAGGGGAGATCTCATTGAGACATATAAGATGATGAATGGGATGGATAGGATAGAGATGGAGAGACTCTTCCCGCTCAGAAAGGATAGTAGGACTAGGGGGCAAAGCCTCAAGATAAAGGGGGGGCGGTTTAGAACAGAGTTGAAGAGGAACTTCTTCACTCAAAGGGTGGTGAATCTCTGGAATTCTCTGCCCGTTGAAGTGGTGGAGGCTGCCTCGCTAAATATTTTTGAGACGCGGGTTGATGGGTTTTTGATGAGAGAGGGGATTAAGGGTTATGGGGAGAGGGCGGGAATGTGGAACTGAGCCACGACAGATCAGCCATGATCTTATTGAATGGCGGGGCAGGCTCGAAGGGCTAGTTGGCCTACTCCTGCTCCTATTTCTTATGTTCTTATGTACTCTAGCTAGTCCCCCTGTCATTAAGGGGCAATTTAACGTGGCTAATCCACCTAATCTGCACATTTCTGGACAGTGAGAGGAAACCCACACAGACACAGAGAACATGCAAACTCCACAAAGTGACCCAAGCCGAGAATCGAACCCAAGGCCGTGGTACTGTGAGGCAGCAGTGCTAACCACCATGACACCCCTCTTGCTTAGCAGCCCCATCAGCTCCTGCTGCCTTCTTAACTGCCGAATTCCTGGAAACCTGTGCACACACAGTAAAATTCAAAATCAAGGGTTGAAGAACAAATGATCATTTAACATATTAAAATAGCAATCCCATCTACCCCACAGTGCTCAAGTTAAGTGTATGCTGGGAGATATAGGCAGCTGCTGCAAATTGCCATCTGCAGAGAAGCACACCCAGCTCGAACATTTGAAACTCCCCGTCTTGTCTCTAACATTTTAGGAATTTCTGTCAGACTTCAAACTCTGAACAGCTAACAGAGCATTGAACATTAAATCAGATCATTGGAGGTTTACTGGTCTTTCTGGGTGAGTGACTCCAGACTGTTTAATCCATATGTCAGTTTAAAAGTATATAAATTTGAGACAGAGGCAAAAAACAGTTCTATCAATTAATTGTGAAGCTTTTCCAAACCAAAAAAAGGACAAGAACATACTGAGGCTTTTTCAAATTTAAAATAGATAAGGACATAAATGTTTCCTTTGTCAAGAAGCTGCTCATTTTGACCAGTTAATTTCACAGCCCTCAGCAAATCCATTAGGCCTGACAGTATCATAGAATCATAGAAACCCTATAGTGCAGAAAGAGGCCATTTGGCCCATCGAGTCTGCACTGATCACAATCCCACCCATTCCCTATCCCCATATCCCTACACATTTACCCTCTAATCCACACATCTCAGAACACTAAAGGGGCAATCTTAACATGACCAATCAACTTAACCCACACATCTTTGGACTGTGGGAGGAAATCGGAACACCCTAAGGAAACCCACGCAGACATGACAAGAATGTGCAAACTCCACACAGGCAGTGACCCAAGCCAGGAATCAAACCCAGGTCCCTGGAGCTGTGTGGCAGCACTGCTGACCACTGTGCTACTGTGCCGCCCCGTGAGATTTAATAGACGTGTTTTTTCTTGAAGTAGTTCTGGTGCAGGTTCATTTAGAGCTGGTGTATTTGGTCACTGCCTTTGTCCTCTCCAATACAGAATGCTTGACCAGTTCCCTGGGCAGCAGCAGGTTCAAGGCAATCTGGATTTCCCAGGATCTGATGATCTGCTGCTTGTTGTCATGAGCAAGGCGGAAAGCCCCACCTGCAATGTATTTGAAGATGATGTTAATGCATGAGTTCATGATGGTCATGGCCTTGGAGGAGATGCTAATGTCGGGGTGAACCTGCTTCATCATTTTGTAGATGCAGATGGAATAAATGTCTTTCCTGATACTTGGATGTTGGCTTCTTGATAATGTTCTTGGTGCCCTTCTTGCCAGCTGCTGCTCTTTTCTTATCCTCTACCATGGTTAAGGATCATCTTTGTTATTAACTGCATGGTCACCTTCTACTGATAGTTATACCTTTGCTCATCATAATCTTGAAGGTTAGGTGCTTATTCTGAACATATAGAGATTCAGTAGTGATCTTCATTTTATGAAAAATATTTTTAAAATAAAAAAGGGAAAGTTTCTATGCTCTGGAGTTATGTTCGGCAGCAGAGCATCTATGGAGCTTATGGATTGAAGAGATCTAATGACATGAGACAGGGCATTCATGAGGCTGTACTGAACCATAATATTCAACCTCATGACCCACATATCCCTCTTTCAATCATTACCATCAACAAAGTGGAACAATCCTGGTTCAACGCAGACTGCAGGAGGGCATACCAGGTGCAGCACCAAGTACACCGAAAAAATAAGCCACCAACCCGGTGAAGCTATAACACAGGTATGTCAAACAGTGAATGCAGCATGAGATTGATAAAGCTAATTAATGCCACAACCAATGGATCACAATGTTAAGAACAATTTGTGACTTTTCAGATACTGAAGCAGCCACTGTCCATCTGCAGCAATACCTGAACAATACTCAAGCTTGGGCTGATAAGTGGCAAGCAATATTTGTGCCACATATGTGCCAGGCAATGATCTACTATAAGAGAATCTAACCATCTCCCCTTGATATTCAGTGGTATTGCCATCACTAAATCCCCCTCACTAATCAATATTCTAAGCATTACCATTGACCAGAAATGGAACTGGACCAGTCATATAATTATTGTGGCTACAAGAGCAGGTCAGAAGCAATAACCCACCTCCTGATTTGCCAAAAAAGTTCACCATCTAGAATGCACAAGTCAGGGGTGTGCCAGAATACTCTCCATTCACCTCGATAAGTGCAGCTCCAAACAACACAAGAGTGACACCATCCAAAGCAAAGCAGCCTGCTTGTTTAGCACACCCACCATCACCATCACACAATGGTACCATCTACAAGATGCATTGGTGTAACCCATCAAGGCTCCATCAACAGCACCTTCCAAACCTGCAACTTCTGCCATTTAGAAAGGCAAGGGCAGTAGATGCATGGCTATACCACCACCTGCAATTTCTCTTCCAAGCCAACATCATCCTGACTTGGAATTTTATTGTTGTTCCTTCACTACTGCTGGGTGAGAAACCCTCCCTGACAGCACCCTGAGTGAACTGCAGTATGTTTTTAAGTTTAAGTTTATTTATTAGTGTCACGAGTAGCGTTACATTAATACTGCAATTAAGTTACTGTGAAAATCCGCCGGTCACCACACTCCAGCGCTTGTTCAGGTACACCAAGTGAGAACTTAGCGTGGCCAATGCATCTAACCAGCGTGTCTTTCCGGACTGTGGGAGGAAACCCATGCAGACACGGGGAGAACATGCAGGCTCCGCACAGACAGTGACCCAAGCCGGGAATTGAACCTGGGTCTCCAGCGCTGTGAGGCAGCAGTGTTAACCATGTGCCACCTCACTGGTTTGAGGCAGCAGTTCACTGCCATCTTCTTGAGTGCAATTAGAGATGGGCAATAAAAATGTTAATCCAGCCAGAGCTGCCTATGTCTTGTTAAAGAATAAAAACGAGCCGCCTGCTGTTTAACAATAGAATCCAATAGCAACTTCATATCAAAGGAAAGTGGTACCAGCCACTGCAGATATCACAGTTGATAAAGTGTCAGTTTACTCTTCTTTCCTTGCTTCAGTCAAACAATTACTATATATAAGTGTTGTATTTCAGGGAGAGAGAGAGAGAGAGCCTGACAGACAGACAACAATCAAAAAAGACGGAACAAAGAAGAAACAGCAATTGTGGGAGTATAGCTATTTAACACTCCATGTATGGGTTTTACAGGAGAATGTTGCTATTCAGTTTTTGGTCCACTGTTTACGGCAACAGTTGCTGTCTGCGCTGCACGAGTAATTTGCAATCATGTACACATAAAAAGATGATAGCGACTGACATGGCTGCAGGTTCACCAAGAAATAATTTTCAATTTACCATTACATAGGCAATAAAAGCAGAAGAAAATAAAATGGTTATATCTGATGGGTGTCTCTCGATTATTAATATTCATAGTATTTCCGGAAATATACCATACTTTTTTTGTTCTTTTCAGCCCTTCATTGTTGTGCACAAAACAGCGGCCATACTTCCATAACGAGAGTCAACGCACCACAAAAGTAGCTTATATGAACCACCATGAAGCCTTTCAAGGGATATAAAACACAACGCAAAAACAAGTCTTCTCTTCTGCATGTGTGCTCTGTCTGGTTACTGTTTCAGTTTTCTCAGTTTGCTCTACACATGCCAACATTTCCAGAACTATGTCCTGACCAGACATGATAAATATTTAATACCTTCACAAAGGAAGCTGACATAATAATTTATAAAGAGGCCATGAATTCCTTATTTAGGAAGGCACTCCTATATCATGTGATTGACTATGATACTTTTCTACTCTAAGACTGCAGTGGGCTTTCAAAAGGAAAAAGTAATTCAATCCCAAAACTGTTTTCATGACAAAATGAGAGAGCAAGAGGAGAGAGAGAGAGAGAGAGAGAGAGAGAACAGTGTCCCTTTCTGTAGCTCCGTACTGCATACTTAGAACATTCTAAAGTGATTTACAACTAAAAGATCACTTTGCAAATTGAAAGGACCCAATTTTACCATTGCATTGCACCCATTTTCGGGCACGAAAACTTGGTAAACTCGGATGTGAGGCGAATAGCATGATGCGACTTTACCACTAGATTCCCACTTTACCAAGTCCCGAAAATGGCCATGATCAGCACTGTGCCCAAAACGGACATGCTCGGCAAAGGAATATTTTGGGTGCTCCAGCTTCCGAAGCTTCAGGCGGCTCTCTAATTCAGACCAGTGGTGAGACATGGGGAGGGAGGTGGGTCAGATCGCTCTCTGGTGGAGGCAGGGGAGGAGGAAAAGAGGAGGAGGGAGGCCAGATCATTCTCTGGTGGCGAGAAGGGGTGGCGGGAGGAGGGAGGCCAGATCATTCTCTGGTGTGTGCACGTGTTGCGGGGGGTGGGGGGCAGGGGCGGGGCGGTGTTGGAGGAGGCCACATCATTCTCTGGTGTGGGGGAGGAAGGTTGAGAAGAGCCTGATTTTATCTCTGATGAGGGCTTCAGCTTCAGCTGCAGCGTTTTGGGCATGATAAGCCCTGTCCACAGGCTTCTGCAGCGCGATTCAGACTCGCAACTTTTTCTTCAGATCGAGTGCGTGTGGGGGCGCCTGAGAAAGGTTTACAAGTTGAATCTGAATTACACCCAGATTCAGCACTTAGAATTAAAACGGTAAAATTCCTAAGTCTCTGTTATGCAGTTGCCACTGCAGGCAGGTACATGCACACTTCACAGTCCAGCTGGGGTAAAACTACAAGTATTGGGTTCCAGTGTGTTTCATAACATAGCCAGTTAAATATTCTCTGAACAAAGTAATTAATAAATTAATATAAAAATTAAGAATAAATTTTAAAATCAATGACCGAGAGAAGACCAAATTACAAAAACAAAAGATGGGTTAAATAGAAGTAACATAACTATACCATCAACATTAAAAAATTGTGCATCAAAAAGGTACACACAACTCAAAATAGTGCAGTGTCTACAGTAAGTGCTTGACACTCAAAATTTCACTTCTTCCACAATACAGTAATCAAGGCAAACACATCAAGCTTAAATGAAGCAACAAAGGTGAATGGTTAGGGGTACTGTTGCAAGCCATCAGGTAATTTTTTTTTTAAAAAGTGTTCCCCAGAACCTCATAGAAAGCTAGCTGTAGAATACTTTCTGCAATATGTTCTCAATTGAAAAGGTAAAGATGATTTAACATCTGCAGCCACATTATACACTGATAACACATGATATCAAAGACAGACAGTTCCATCTACAGTACACCAACTTAACTGGGAAATGTCCAATACACTTTCCAATACATCTATGACTCAGCACAGAAGGCTTATTTAGTTTTACTTTTGTGTCATGTGTGTGTGTGTGTGTGTGTGTGTTGGAGGGTGGGGAGACTACAGTGAAATTGACACAGAAATAAGAAACTGCTGTTACTCCTCTTGCATAATTCAATTTATTTACAAAAATGAAATTCTTGTCATGTTATGAAAATGCAAGCTGGGCACTGAGTGACACAATTCAAAGCCACTTTGTACTGCTGCCATTCCCCCACTTGGCAACATTAAGTGGTCTTTGCCGTCTGGTTTACAAATAGCTTTTTCCAGTTGCAGAGAATATAATGGTGCTGTAGCCCTTCACAATAAAAATAAATCTGTCGTCTAATTGGAACTGTATCTGCTTCCCTGAGGAAGTTCACATTATAATCTGATCTCCGTGCCAGTGAATGATGGCCTTTTGTTCAATTAACCGTGTCTGCAGGTTGCTGTCTAATCATAAAACCTTCAGCAGTGGAAACGTATAAATAAACCATTACGTGATCAGATCAAGAATTGCTCCTTCATTCCTTGGGAGGTTTTTAAATAACAGCAAAATAGGCATTAACAAACTTCTGCACACGTCCACTGACTGCACACAGGAAGCTTCAACCATGCACCTTTTAGTACTTGCATGGCAGGGGTTACACAATATTGTCAGCTGGGACTGCAGTCAATGGGGATTTGCTGCAAGAATTGCACAATTCTTTGATCAAACTATTGCTTAAATAAATAAAAGATCACAATTAAATCTCTAAGCAATTCAGAGTTTCGTATTCAATTATTCCTCATTCAACATATATAATTTAACATATAGAGAAATTAAAGAGTAATTAATGTACTGAGCAGTCCCAAGATTAATGTTGTAAAAGGACATACTCACGCACACATCTATATACATATATTAGGAAATTAATTCTTCTTGATATGATATCAATGTTCCACCCTAATAGCGTCACAGGCTGGAGTTTAAGGTAGAAGGCCTCATTCATGATTTCACAGATAGCAAATGCAGCAAATTATCTGTTTCCCAAAACTGACTACATCTTAGTTTAATCAAGAATGAATCTTAAATAATGCCTGCTTGGTGGTCTAACATAACAAGACCTTCTGGCTCATCATTGCTATAGTCAGGTGACCATCCCAATCCTGTCATAATGAGCTGGGTCCAAAGGCAATTATTCCTCTAATGATCCGTCAAATTACCTGACCATCCCTAATGAATGAGGATGCAATGGATTTGTGTTTATTTTGGCAATTTGTTGCAAATCTCTCAAAAGAGGTAACTGCTGGATTCTCAGTCAAATCATATACAGATTATATCACTGCTAACAAACATACAGCTATGTAATTTTCTGGTGAATGGTTTTATTTTGTCTTTCTGATGACCAAATTTTGACTGTACAGTGATAAATACAAAGGTGTCACTATAATTGTCACTTTTATAAGTATTGCAAAACAGTTTCACTTTGCATTGCTGACAGTACATATCCGGAGTGAAGTCCTCACCTAACACCAGAATGCAGCACTGCAGTACCCACTTTGCATGGCAATCTTGCATTATTTGGGCTTGATGCCAATCCTTGAACATCGAGAAGCCTGTTTTTAAAATATTGAGGAAGTTGGCATCGCTAATTTGACAAGCGAAGCTATTTAAGATTTATTGGATATGTACGTGGCTTGGCACTGAGTTGGACCATTTTGTGGAATTATACCATTGCTCACCATGATCGCCTATGTCCAACTGTGTTCTCCAAAATGAACTAGAAAGTGATCTTGAGAACTCATGGCATCTCTCTGTACTTCAATGTACATACAACTGAAATTGAAATAAAGGCTTGAGATTATATGCCCAAAATTCAACTCTCACCAGATCTGGCTTTCACTCCTTTTCACCCAGATTTCTCAGATTCATACTCTCACTCTTTAATCCGAAATGGTTATTTTTCAAGTGATGGTATATTCAGGTCTTCAGCAGAACTGAGTATTTGGATTTAAATAAAATATTCACAAAGCTGAAGCACATTGATCATTTTCTGATATGCCTGCCAAAAGAAGACAGATAGACTTCCTGAACTCCACCCCTCCACTAAATCTGCAAAGATTTCTGTTGTGCCAACCATCACAATTAGGATCTGTTGAACAAGTAATTGCTCTAGAAAAGCGACCCACCAACTAACAGAATATTACCCAATTGATTGGTGCCCAATAGCCAAGGGGAAAAAACCATGTATGTTAGTACATGAGCAGGGACACACTGTATCAAATATCATTGCTAAATGAAACAAGACTCACAACACGCCTCATTGGTAATTAGTTTCTTTTCCATCTTGGTTACATTCTGGTGGTTCATAATAACCCATTGTTTTCATTCATGCTGAATGAATTAAAGTGAATGAAAGGAAATGTGTGAAGAAAATTAACTCAATTCCAGCGAAAGTGATTTGATAAGTGCTTCAACATAACCCCCTTCTTGAAAGCACACTAAAGCACTTTGAGCTGTCATATTTCTACCCCCATCATGTGCACATAACACTCTAATAATCAATATTTGATGGATTTAAAATCATATAACACAATGCATTCAACCAAACTGTCAGATGAAGGAGGTAAGTTTAGAGGTCACTAACAAGTTTCAGAGAAAATGGATTAAATTGGCACCTGTGTAGAAAATATTCTTTTATTCATTCAAGGGATATGGGTGTTGCTGGCAAGATTAGTATTTATTGCCCATCCTCAATTGTCCTTGAGAAGGCAATTGTGAACCACTTCTTTAAACCTCAGCAGTCCTAGTGGTGAAGGTACTTCGACAGTACTGTGAGATACGGAGTTCCAGGATTTTGATCCAATGATGTATTTGTTAGGATAGTGTATGACTTGGAGTGCAAATTGCAAGTGGTAGTCAGTGTTCCTGGGTGTCTGCTGCCCTTGTTCTCTTAGCTGTTAGTGGTTGCAAGTTTGGAAGGTGCTGTCAAAGATCTATCGAAGGTGAATTGTTATAGTACATTGTGTAGATGGTGCACTTTGCAGAAAAGTGAGCTAATGGAGGGAAGGGAATGAATATTTAAAGTAATGGATGAGGTGCCCTTCAAGCAGGCTGCTTTGTCCTGGAGGGTGTGGTGCTTTTTGAGTGTTGTTGGAGCTGCACTCATCAGAACAAGTGGAAAGTATTTCTGCATGTTTCTGATTTAGGAGGAGGAGGACAGGCTTTGGGAAGTAGGGAGGTCAGGTACTCACCTTAGAATTCCCAACCTTTGACCTGCTTTTGAAGTCACAGTATGTATATAGTGAGTCTAATTAAGTTCCTGATCAATGGTCCCTCCCAGGACATTGATGCAGTGAGGGTTTAGCGATGAAAATGCCATTTCACATCAATGGGGAATAGTTAGATTTTCTCTTGTTGGACATGGTCACTGCCTAGCATTTACGTGGCTTCAGTGTTACTGACCACTCATCCTAAGACTTCATCTCAATGCTGTTACGTACGGGTAGGGACTATCTCATTACTTGGAGTTGTGAATAATACTGAAAACTGTGCAATCCATTATCAAACATCCCCACTCTGACCTTATGATGGAAGGGAGGTCATTGATGAAGCGAATGAAGATAGATGGGCCTAGAAGGGACTCCTCAAATGATATCCTAGGCCTAAGATGATTGGTCTTCAACGAACAAATCATGTTGTTTTATGCTAAAGATGACTCCAGGCAATAGGGAGTTTTTGCTCTGATTCCCATTGACTTTAACTAAGAAGACAGGAATGATGCTGTTTTAAATTTATGAAATATGAACTTGTTCTGACCCAGATATTCTGATGTAAATCAGTTTATTATTTAAGTTCTTACTGTAGAGACCTATTAGTCAAAAACATTAAGGTGTCACCATGACCTCGATAATTTAGAGGCATCACATTATCTGGAACTGCAAAGCCACAGAGCCACTGCACATCCTCAGACATCCTTACAGCTATGGAGTGGTAGAATTTAATTATCTGAATAACATTTGCAAGCAGCAGGTTGAGTAGGTGTAACAGTAGAAAGCCATCAATACATCCACCTGTCTCACATTATTTATAAGGAAAGCCCCTATCTCTGTGTTTCAACTAAAGTCCATTGCAGTGGCAGCAAATCAATAAAATGGGCATCCTGATTACTAAAAAAAGAGAAAGGCCCAAAATTATTTGACATAAACACTGTTGGTTGATAAAATAAACTGGAACAATTGATTTGGGTAATCATACAAAGTGCTGAGTTACTGCAGTAAAGCAGCAACGCTCAAGCGTTTTAGTGTCCTGATCTGCTTAGATGTATGTTGCAGAGACTGTTCTACATTTAGAGTTTAAAATTTATGTTCCTATTGATTTGAATACATCTCTCAAACTTCTGATTGCAACCAATCTTTATATTCTCAATTAGGATTTGTCCAACACTGCAAAGGGGTGGGATTTTATGGCCATGCTCCTCCCAAAACCATAAAATCCCTCCTGAGGTCAACGGACTTTCCCAATGTCTGCCCTTTGCCTGCTTCGGTTCCCGGGGCAGATGGGGTGGTAAAATTCCACCAACATCTCTTTTCAAATATCAAAAACAGAACAAATCACTGAGTAAATACAGATAAAAATAAGTTGCGTGGGCTCATGGGGTGCAAGGACCATGTTGGGAACAGCCCTCAGCTGGGTTGTCTGATTCATGAAGTTAATAGTTGTCTTGTCCTTTTAAGAAATCTTATCCCCAGATCAAAGCAAATAAATACTTTAGGCATTGATAAAAAAAAATGTTGGTTTTAAAGACCTTCCAAGGGGCACAGCAACGATTTTGTGCATGGTTATAATTTCTGCTGAATCAAAAAAAGATAGCCTATAAACAGTCACCATAACGTATAGCAGACTAACATGCTGCCAATCACAATGGTAACCGTTCAATCTTTCTCAAGTTAGCAACATTGCTGACTCTTACAATGTGGACCATTTTAACCTCCTCCACTTGGCAAGAAAGTGATTTTACTCTAAATCAACTATTTTTTTAAACTGTATGGACGCAAAACAGGCAGCTGGGTGAGTTAACCTGTAATTTTTTTTGTATAATTGTTCAATGGACACAGTTCAGATATACGCCAGAATTCTCCAGCCTCGCCCACCATGGAATCTGAGCGGGCAAGGGCCAGACAACAGAAATGTCCGTTGACTTCAGGCGGGAATTTCCGATCTCGATGGAGTGATGCTGTAAAATCCCACCTGTAGTCTCTCTTTCAATCCTTTCATATCTGTGATTATTAAAAGTGAAAATGAAATATAAATGGAACTAATACAGCACGATTCATATATTTTTAATGATTGTGATAGTTGGAAACACCAAAACCACTGATATTATTCCATTTTACCCCAGTCCAATGTCGTATCTCCACATCATTACTCCATCTTCCATTTTTACGCTAAACAGCCCATAAATACTGAACATGCTATTCTAGTTCTGTGGTGGATGGCCTCATTATATTTCATGATAATTATACTAAGTTTTCTAATTCAGTAACTATTAATGACACATGTATTCATATCATGAGACCTGAGAGTTTAGAACTGGATTTTGCAGCCAGCAGGGCATAAATCACACAAGCTGTTCCTTACACTCTCATTTACCTGGAAACTTTCTCTGGGCGTTTGGAAGCTCCAGTTAACAAGGCAGGTAACAGTGTATCTATGCAAGACTGAAGAATTAGGAATGAGCAGCACAAAGTCTGAACCAAAAATGTCAAAGCCAAATGACAAATATCAGGGTCTTGAATTCAATATCAAATCAGTCACAGAAACTGAAACAAAGTTGGATTGAGAGATAGATTTTAAAATGGCAGAAGGCAATAATGTAGACTTACCATGCTGTTAATAGGAGACTTACACTAAAATGGACAAGCCTTAAACTTTATTTTTTCCCTTTACTCTTTCAATGATATGTGGACATTGTTGGCAAAGCCAGCATGTGTTACCCATTCCTAATTGCCCTATCAGAGGACAGGCAACCAAACTGCTGCAAATCTGCAATCACAGGTAGGCTACACTGCATAAGGACAGCAGATTAGCAGGTCTTTATGACAATCATTAGTAGCTGCACAATTACAATTACTGAGTAGCTTTATATTCCAGAGTTACTCATTGAATTTAAATTCTATTATCTGCTATGGTGAGATTTGAACCCACGTACCCAGAGTATTAGACTGGGGTTCTAATTATTAGTCTTAGGACATTACCACAATGCCACCATCTACCCCTTCATGTCATTCATAGAGTCATGCAGCACAGAAACAGGCACATTGGTCCATCATGTTTATGCTGACCAAATGCCAATCTATATTAATACCAGTTATGAGCACTTAGTCCTTAGCCTACTGTGCCTTAGCAGTTTAGTCTCTCAGTGAGATAGCAATATCATGCAACTTTTGGAAGAGCACTGCAATGAAGACAGCAACTTTCTGATTCTCAAATTTAACCACACATTTGCAGTCACTGGAACTTGTCCTATTTCCACTTAAATAATGTTGTCGCTGTCAGCCTCACCATTATTTCTACAGAAGATTCCGGGCCTAAGCCTCAAAATAGAAGAATATGACATTCTCAGAAAAACCATGATATTAGGAGCAGACATAGACTATTCAGCCCATCAAGTCTGCTCTGCCATTCAAGGAGACTATGACTGATCGATGCAATAATCCTCAGCTCCACTTTTCCGCCTACCCCCATAAGTTTTGATACTCTTACTGGTTAAAAATCAGCTACCTCAGCACTGAACATACTTAACAACCTGCACCACCCTGTGGTAAAGAATTTGATAGACTCACTACCTAAGAGAACAAAATTCCTCCTCATCTCTTAAATGGGTAACTCTTTACTCTGAAATTATGCCCTCTGCTTCTAGATTCTCCCACAAGGCCAAACAGTGCCTCATGGTCCCTGAGAATCCTATGTGTCTCAGTAAGGTTCCCTTTCGTTCCTCTAAACTGCAGTGATCACAGGTCCAACCTACTCAACCTCTCCTCATAAGAAGACCCTTCCATACCTGGGATCAACCTAGTGAACCTTCGCTGAACCACCTCCAATACCAGTATATATTTCTTTAAAGAAGAGGGCCAAAACTATTCATGGGATTTCAGGTTTAGTCTTACTAGTGCCTTGTGTGATTTTACATTCCATTCCCTTTGAAATAAAGACCATTCAATTTACCTTCTTCCTGAAGGGTCAGCTTTGTGGACACCTTGGCAAAGATTAAATTGGATTCAGCCAAGAGCCTGAATCTGCCAAACGTATAATACACCTCCTAAACTAAGATTAATCTGGAACATTAGCCTGGATCTCACGACAGATTGAATTTGTTTGCCTGCAACAGAAATTTATATTCAAATCATTTCTTCAGGCCCTCACACAAAACATTTAAAACTACAGCCCGTATTTTTGATGCCTCGTCAGATCTTAAAAAATGATTAGCAGGCCCCAGGTACAGAAATCCCGTCCCCATTTCAGCCACATCCCATTTATTTTTGCTAACAAGGGAAAGAAGGTGAATCACACAAGTGTGAAATCTGAATTCAGTAGGGCTACTGAAATTAATGCAGAGATCATGCAGACACCTTTTATCTACTCTAGGAACTTTAATCCACAGTTTGGGAACCACAAGTTCGAGGGTACATAAATGTTTGCAAAGGAAGGAGTTATAATCATGATGTTTAAACAGAACTTAAGTGTTATAAACCCATTGCCTTTAAAATCAAAATAAAAACTCAGCCTTCTGTTTTCAGTTTGAAAAAATGAAATGTGCTGGACTGCATTTACTAACAGGCCATCTGGTGCAGCTTAGAAAACAGAAAACAGTAATAGATGGTTATAAACACTTTTGATGTATGTTATCGTTTCTATTTCCCAAAGTTTTTCTCAAAGCTGAGCTCATCATGAATGCTTGATTGAGTTTCAGATGGTCCAGAATGACATCACAGCAGGGTGCTCAGTATACATTTTGACTTACAGATTTAAGTTAAATTATTCACATCTTTGATGTGGTTATTGAAATAGATATTTGTTTTTACAACAGATTGACAACTTAAGGGAATTAACATTTTTTGAATGAGAGTCTATTTTCAATATCAAGCTTGTTTGAGAACTTTAATTGTTGGAAGTTTATTTTCTCACCCTCACATGGTTATTGGCTGTCCATTGTTGCTACTGGGTGACTGGTTATGAAGTATACCTGGGGGAATGTAGGCATGATAGATTTGAGGATATGGGACGAGTGGGCGAATTTGAGGGTTGAGGGGGCTCACAGGCCTAACAGCCGAAAACACGACTGAGACAAAGTCCCAAAAGACCCAAGGCAGGCCTTCTAACAAGCCTGCCTTGGCACTCACCCGCCTCTGTGGCTGCCAGCCTGACTTGATCCAACCCCACCCTTCCCAAAATGAAAATACAGTCAGCTTTTTAAAAGGAGACAGGTCTGCCAGATCAGAAAGTTTCCTGACTCGATCACAACCTTTCCGTCTCTTCCACAAAAAAAAGCATAATCTAGTTTTGTGGATATCTGGTGTACACCCATCACCAAAAGAGCTAAACACAGTTGAGTACAAAATAATAAGGCTCCAAAAGAAGAAAGGCACTGATGCACAATGCTTCAGAGAGCACAGAGTGGAATAAAAAATGCAAAGTATTGCAGGAAGGATACTCAACTCTCCACAAAGATTATCAAGCATGACGTTTTTCAGGATTTGTTGCATTGTAATATTAAAAGCTCCTACCTACTTAATCAAAGTGACTATTAGTTTCATCTTCCAAACACAACTCTCAGCTGCTCCATTTTAATTAGGTCAATACACTGAAACAAGACGACCAAATAATCAGGCAATCTGAATTCCATCCCATCAACATATTGGTGGTGTCCATTTCAATCAGTTATAAATCTGAAAAGGTGTGTGTAGATACTTAATAATGAGTACCCAAACATTAGAAAAAAGGCTTACAGCAACGTTAACTAGGATTCTACAAGGGAAGTAAAGTGTAATGTTCCGGAGGGAGGGGTAGATGGATCAACCCCCAGCAGAAGCAAAGTCGGTTTGGAGCCAACCCACTCCATGCCAGCTCACTGCACAGCTCCATAACGCACTGCAGCTGGGCTAAGTGGATGCAGTGTGGAACATCTACCCCTCACTGGGGAGGAGATGCCACCGTCGTCAGCTACCAGTTAATCCAATTGGCCAGTATCTCCCCCAGTTCCGACAGCACCAAGAATGCAATCATTGTATTGCAACCAGGCACAAAGGCATGGCCTGTGGGACTCGGAGAAAGGTAAAGTATGGAGTCTTGGACAGTTTGGGGGGTGGGGGGGCTGGTGGACTTTATAGAGCAGGCAGATAGGATGGGGGGGGCGGTATGATTTTAGGGGAGCTGTTCCCATTGAGCAAAGTGCATCCTCAAAGGCAGTACCCAACTTCCTCCTCACACTTTGAAAAGGTTATTTTTAAAGAAGTGGCTGCCCACTCCCATCTGACTTTCCATGCCAACCATATCATGGTTTATTATCAGACTCAATTAACTCATTAACAAGCCCAACTATGGTTGGCAGACTGCAGATTTTGATACTCATAGACCCCTCCACCCCCTTATTATTATTATTTTTTAAAATGTCACAAGTAGGCCTACATTAACACTGCAACAAAGTTACTTGAGTGGGTAGGTGATCGAGTAGGTACCCACCCCCATTTCATGCACCCCCTTGCCAAAAATACGCCCAGTGGGGGCACTAAAATGCAGCCCATTTCTAAAAGTGGAAATAATTCCAACCCATGTCTTGGATATAGAAAGCCAGGCAATAATATCAAAGAAAAGAGCTTATCACTGGAAAGTGAATACCATGACATTGAATACATCAAGGAGGGCAATATTTTTTCAATGATAAATTTATCTCTCAATTCAAAAAAGTAAATATCAAACACCGACAACTTTTCATATAAATTCTCAATGGTGCTTTTGGTTTACAAGAGTGCTGTCATGGCTGCCAGAGTAGAAACCCCATTATCCAACTGTCAGCTGCATGCCTTACTCTCGGCAAAACAGCCTTGAATCAACAGCGTCACTCGGTGTATCACAAAATGACAGGTTAAGATTAACAGCTGCGGTAAACACAAACCATGGGTCCTTGTGTTCATGCCTGCAATCCAGTTAATGCATTAGTGCAAATAGCACCTGACTTAAAAAAGGAGAAAGGACAATATTACACAGAAGTTATTCATCTGTAGACAGGAGCATGAGATTTAGCAAGTAAAAAAGCTCTTGTAGAAACATTAGTGCCACGTGCAGCTCATCTCACCTCTCTCACAATGAATCAAGAATCTTAACCACAATGCTACCCCCAAGGACTTAATTATATTCTCAAAGGTAGTTGCTTTGCTCGATGGTGACAGATCAAAATATATACGGACTGCACATACTTTATCAACTCGGCAGTGGTTGTCATAGAGATGTCTTCCCATTTCAAGCCCAATAAATGAAAAGTACATTGTAATTCGAACACACTGAAAATTCAACCTTGGCATTTTATTCCTTTCCAACAAAAACTAATATTTCACTAAACTTCATCCATATAAGTGAGGCAGTCTGGCTTTTATCCTGCAAAGCCATAGACCTAGAGATCACTATAAATACAAGTTGACTAACAGGGAAAGTATTACCTCCAAAAGCAAAAATAAAATGTTTAACTTTAAAAAAACCCTCCCTTTTTTCAGATACTTTTAGAAATATCTGCACCTTATAATTTAGATATGAAAAACAAATCAGGCAAATAATAAAATATAATTTAAATCCACAGCGGAATAGGAAGACTTTATTTCTTGAGCATCTGGTGCTTTGCAAAACTACTACAAGGTAATTAGACCCACTTGGGGCCAGCTGTTATGGGATTATTAATGCATTGTGCTCTGACATTACTTCACAATTGCATTTGATTTCAACTTTTAAAATTGTAAACTTTTAGCATCTGGCAGCGTTCCAGCTGTCCATCAAATATCCACACGTTTTGTGAAATTCAAGTAAGGTGGCATTACTTTCATTTTCTTTTCTCAAAGTCTAGCACTTTGTCTATTGAATTTTTACCAGTCCAGAAAGATAATTTAGATCCAAAACATTCACTCTGTTACTCAGATTCTGCCAGACCGTGGAGTTTATCTAGCATATTTTGTTTTTTATACCACTTATATCTAGCTAGTGAGAAGTCTCACCAGCTTAAAGTCCAACAGGTTTATTTGGAATCACAAGCTTTTGAAGAGCTGCTCCTTCATCAGGGGTAGTGCTCTGAAAGCTCGTGATTCCAAATAAACCCGTTGGACTTTAACCTGGTGTTGTGAGACTGTTTACTGTGCCCATCCTGGTCCAACGCCAGCATCTCCACATTATGAACTCAATTTCATAAGAACTCAATTATATAGCCAAGGAAGCTTGACTGTTCAATTCACTAGCTGGGCTGAATTAACTGGTTTGAAGTCAGGATGTTGAACATCAGCACCCTTGACAAGGGAATGGGAAATTCAGCAGGTGTCTTACTAAACAGGAGTTAAATACTGTGGATGCTGGAAATCTAAATTAAAGGCATAAAATCTTGGAAATACTCAATCGATCTGGCAGCATTTGTGGAGAGAGAAACACAGAGTTAATGGCTGAAATTCTACTTGGAGGCAGTAGTTCATTATGGTAATCCCACTTTCACATCGCTGGGAAGTCCTACATTGATTTTACAGATGCTGGGCCATTAATTGTCTCAGAGCAAGGTGCCTGCCCCATTTGGAAGGATGTCCCAACTCCAAGAGCGATCATCCTACTAAATGTGACCAGTGTTCAAACTGTAGCCCAGTTCTCTATCAGCTCCCATGATGATCATAGTACATGAGTAGTGGAATTTCCACCAGAACCAGTTAGGCAGGCCCTGGCAGAGGAGCTAGGGGTCCAAGATCAGGCAGGGAGGGAGGGCAAACATGGTGGTGGCTAGTACGAGGGTTCAGGACTAGGGGGTCCATTTCCATTGAATACCAGATGCTTCAACAGAACGAACACCCTCTCCCATCTCCAGAGTTTATATGACGGCCTCACCTCCCCTGTCACTAGTAAAATCCTAGAAGCAACAAGGCAGATGATGGGCATGGCATCCTTGCTAGCCTACCCAACTTTACAAACTCCCCATCACACAGTCCTCATTCAGAGATGATATAAAATTCCATCTTTTGTTTCAGGTTGATGAAACCTATAACACATTAATTTGGTTCTCTCTCCACAGGAGCCAACAGACTTGCTGAATTCTTCCAGCATTTTGTTGTCTTTATATCTGATTAAACAATTCTTGTTGCAACAGGAACCTAGTTGAATGCTGAGTGAAGGCATCATAAGTATCTCCACTCACATTTCAATAACGACATTGGTATGGTCTCAAAATGCAACCAGCACCTGTCGATTTTTACCGAAGCAAAATTCAGCACCTTTTGGATAGGAGGAGAGAAAGCAGAGTAGGAATAAATTTAGAAAAGAGATCCAGCTGCAAACATCCCAGCTTCCTGTTGTGTGACTGATTACACAGTTCATTAGCCTGCAGATGTAACTGGAGAATGTAAAAAAAACAAATTAAACTGGATGATTGCTAGTTACCAGTTAACTCAAATCAGCAGGTTCAGAGTTGAAAAGATAGTTCATTTTGTTTTAAAGCAATTTTTATTCAAACCCTGTTCATAGAAGAGGTATGATTTACTGAGCAAAATTAGCATTAGGTACTGTACCCTTGCTGGAAAACAAATGAGGCAGGAATACAAGAAAAGTCCGAATAAGGCATTCTCATTCGCTGGTCTTTATTTCCCGTTGACATGATGGTTTGTCTGTGGTGGTTAACTCTCTGATAAGCATTGCCTAATGTGGCTAAAGCACCCCACTTGGCATGACAGTCACTGCTGTGTTTGTCGCAGAGGGAGGCAACGAGCTGAGAAAGTGCACAATTCGCCAGCCTTTGTTTTCTCCGGACCCTCTTCTCAGTCAACTGAGCTTTTCATTTCTGCTTGTCTCACCCAATGTGGATGGGGCTTTTTCTGAATGGAGGTCAGTTACCAGCAGAGTGCCTCAAGGATCTGTTCTGGGACCCTTGTTGTTTGTCATTTTCATAAATGACCTGGATGAGGAAGTGGAGGGATGGGTAAGTAAGTTCGCTGATGACACGAAGGTTGGTCGTGTTGTGGATGGTCTGGAAGGATGGCAAAAGTTGCAGCAGGACATAGATAGGATGCAGGACTGGGCGGAGAAGTGGCAGATGGACTTCAACGCAGATAAATGTGTAGTCGTCCATTTTGGCAGAACCAACGGGATGAACGAGTACACTATCAAGGGCAGAAGTCTGAGTAGTGTTGAAGAGCAGAAGGATCTTGGGGTCCGGGTCCACAGGACTCTTAAATCGGCCTCGCAGGTGGAGGAGGTGGTCAAGAAGGCGTATGGTGTACTGGCCTTCATTAATCGAGGGATTGAGTTTAGGAGTCGGGAGGTAATGCTGCAACTTTATAAGACCCTTGTCAGGCCTCATTTAGAGTATTGTGCGCAGTTCTGGTCGCCTCACTATAGGAAAGATGTAGAAGCTATTGAGAGGGTACAGAGGAGATTTACAAGGATGTTGCCTGGACTGGGAGGCATGCCTTATGAAGTTAGGTTGAGGGAGCTGGGACTCTTTTCCCTGGAGAGACGAAGGTTGAGAGGCGACCTGATAGAAGTTTACAAAATGTTGAGAGGAATAGATAGGGTGGATTCTCAGAGGCTATTTCCCCAGGTTGAAATGGTTGCTACGAGAGGACACAGATTTAAGGTGCGGGGAGGGAGGTTCAGAAGTGATGTTAGGGGTAAGTTTTTCACTCAGAGGGTGGTGAGTGAATGGAATCGGCTGCCGTCAGTGGTGGTGGAGGCGAACTCGCTGGGGTCTTTTAAAAGACTTCTGGATGAGTATATGGGGTTTAATGAGATTGAGGGTTATAGATAGGTCTGTAGGTTGGTAGGTGTTGATGTGATCGGCACAACTCGTGGGCCGAAGGGCCTGTTTGTGCTGTAGTGTTCTATGTAACCTCCAGAGGTCAGCGTCAATGTCTACCATCTTCATATCTCACTTGCATCTGTCATTGTAGCAGCGATATGCATGCCTAGAAGGAGTTCTACATACCTCCTCAGTTCACTGCCAATCTATGGGCCTGTCATCCATCTGATCAAGTTGGTTGAGCTCTCGCAACTGTCATTTGCTCAATGTGTGTATAACGGTGGAATTAGCATGATCCTAGGCCTCGGACTTGATGACCTTGTCCACCCAAGGTAGGTTCAGACAGCCAAGGGGGAACCTAGTCAGCATTTTCTTCTGCCTTGCTTATGGTTGACCAAGTCACACTACTATAGAGGACTGCACTGAGCTCTAGGCTTGGTCCAAGCACATTTTGTGTTCTCATTCAGGTTACTGTTATTCCACACACTCTTCCTCAGCTTGGACATAAAGACTTCAACTTTTGCAATGTTTGTGTTGATTTCAGCGTCAGTTGACATATTGCTGATTACAGTGGGGCTTACCAATGACCTCCAGTGTCACATTGCCAATGCTGACGGACGGTGGTATGGCAACATCCGGAACCATGGCATTTGTCTTCCTGAAACTGATCGTCAAATCACGCTCTTTATAGACATGAAGGAGTCTGCCCATTTGCCAATCAAGATATCCCCTGGTATGAATGCTGATGCAGCATCATTAGCATTGTGCAACTTCTTGATGATGTCTGGGTGCACATTTGTCTTGGAACTCTAATGAGTAAGGCTGATATTGAAGTAAACAGTCTCTATTTTTCCATTATTTGTAGTTAATGTCAAATTTACAATCAGCAAGGATAAAGTGAATGGTGAAGAATGTCCTCGTTGCCCAGAGTCACAAGCATATATAGTCAACAATTTCCCTGGCAAGTTAAAAACAACATTGTCCTGAGATCACTATCAATGCTGACAGGACTATGCCAACTGTTTTGTGCAGTCAGAGTATTTTGGAATCAATGTTCAGTCGATGAAAATCAGCACATTCCAATTCCCATGGTACTCAGAGGATGGTTTATTATTAGTCCCAATGTTAACCACATGACTCATGCCCAGAACAACAGACTGAAGTCAAAGGTGGAAGGAGTCTCAGCTTGCTCTGTGGTGCAATTTTTAAATGTTTATTTCTGATCTGTATCTAAAAATGAGGTATCAACCTGGTAAAACTACAATACAGGACTACTCACATGCCAAACACCACAAGCAGCAAATAATTGACAGAGCTAACCAATTCTATAACCAACAGATCAGCTCAAAGCACTGCAGACCTGCCACATCCAGTGGTGAAAGATGGTGGACAATTAAACAACTCACTGGGGAAGGAGCATTCACAGCCAGAAATGCTGATGATCCATTTCTGTCTGCTCTGGAGGTCTCCAGCATCACAGATGTCAGTGTTCAGCCAATTTGATTCACTCCATATGATAAAGAAATGGCTGAAGGCATTGGACAATGAAGAGGCAATGTGCCCTATCAATATTCCAACAGTAGTTCTGAAGACTTGTGCTCCAGAAATTGAAGCAACCTTAGCCAAGCTGTTCCACTGCAGTTACAACACTGGCATCTAGCTAGTAAGGTAAAGTAAAGATTGAGTACAGGACATACCTGGGCAAAAAAAGGGACAAATCCAACCCAGCCAATTACCGTCCCATCGGTTTACTCCTGATCATCAGCAAAGTGATGAGAAGGGTCATTAACAGCACCATCAAGCAGCAGCTATTCAGCATAACCTGCATGCAGACACTCAGTTTGGCTTCCTCCAGGATCACTAGCCCCTGACTTCATCGCAGTCTTAGTTCAAACATGGACAAAAGAGTGAAATCTTGACATCAAGACAACATTTGACGGAGTATGGCTTCAGGGAGTCCTCACAAAACTGGAGTCAATGGGAATTAAGGGGGAAAACCACCACCGGTTGGGGTCATATGTAACAAAGGAAGATGGTTGTATTGGTCCAAGTCAGCTCCAGGCCATTACTGCAGGAGTTCCCCAGGGTAGTGTCCTCGGCCCAATCATCTTCAGTTGTTTCATCATTGACCTTCTTTCCATCAGAAGTGGAGAAGTTTCCAGATGACTGCACAATGTTCAGCACCATTTGCAAACTGTCCAAACGTAGCAAGACCTGGACTATACCTAGGCCTGGACTGACATGGCAAAAAATATTTGTCTAACCATCACACTCGACATTCAATGGCATTATCATCACAGAATCCCCTATCAACATTCTGGGAGTTACCATTGATGTGAAATTGAACTGGGCCAACCGTATAAATACTATGGCTATCAAAGCAGGTCAAGGCTGTAAGTCCTGCAGTAAGCAAGTTACTCTGACCCCTCACAGCCTGTCCACCATCTACCAGACAGAAATCAGGAATGTAATGGAACACTCCCCACTTGCCTTGATAACTGCAGCTCAAAAACACTCAAAAAGCTCAACACCATCCAGAACAAAGCGGCCCATTTGATTGCTATCCTTTCCACAAACATTCAGTACCCCCCACCACTGATGAACAGTGGTGCCATTGACAGGAAGATCTGCAGGATGTGACCAAAGCTCCTTAGACAGCACTGTCCAATCTTTACTTTACCTTACTAGCTAGGTGCCAGTGTTGTAACTGTCTAGAAGGACAAGAGCAGCAGGTACCTGGGAACACCACCACACAGAGATTCCCCTCTAGGTCACTCATTATCCCGACCTGGAAATATATCGTGATTCCTACGCTGTATCAAAATCCTACAATTCCCCCCTAACAGCACTGTGGGTGCACCTACATAGTAAGGAGTCTGACACACCAGGTTTAGGTCCAACCGATTTATTTGACAGTAAACTAGCAAGCTTTCGGGGTTTCTCAGGCACTTCAGGAGTTCGAGAAGGCAGCTCACCACCACCTGCTGAAGGGCAACTAGGGCATGGCAATAAATGCCGGGCCAACCAGCAACACCCACATCCTGTAAGTGAGTTTTATGAAATAATTGGTGGAGCTCTGGTGGGTTTTATTAATGGGAAAGGGCTCAACATTAAATGTCAAATACCAAGGTGAATAACAATTTTTGTTTAGCCAAAGTTTCACTAACTAGTTTCAGGGCTTTGATTTAATAATTCTTACACTTCGACCTCGAAAAATTGCATTCTCTTTAACCTTGAGAGGATAATGAGATAAAGATTTCCATTATTTTTGCAATTAGTTGTTTTGGCATTGGATTGAACTGCTGGGCGAGTAAATCATGTCTGATTCTACAATTCATAGCATCTTATTGTGTAATATCCAACATGACCCCTCCATGGTGGGATAGAAATCCTTTGACCCACTATTTTCAGCTAAGTTGGCTTACTTTAGACTTAAGAAGAATGTCACTCTATATTCATTGCAAATAAGTGGCACAAAATTTCTACTTCTGTAAGTGTGATACCTAATCAGCCATTCATCCACCTTTCATTCATTAACATTTCTTCCAGCAGAAATTCTGTCCCATGTATACACAATAAAGTATGAATTTAATTAAGAGTTGTTAGACTCACCCATTGCCGAAAAAGTGCCTCAGAAAAAGTTTGGCAGTTCCTATTTATATATTTGCCAAATGAAATCCCATACAGTAGAATGCTTAGTAGAGCAGGATGAACAAGTTGTTTAGAATCAGCTTTAAAAATAATGAATGGTGAATGTAATTTTGGTGAGTAAGATCAGGAATGAATTAAGGGATCATATAAACCAATGGGCCATATTTGTGGCTAAATTCCAATGAAAGGAAATAAATGCAAAGTTGCATTGAAGTTCTGACCATTACTATACTCACACCCTTCAGAATTAATCATTTTTGGCTTCAAATACAGTCCCAATAAGAAAGAATGTCGACTTATAATACGCAACATATATGAGCTAAACAGCAGAACATCCCAAAGTACTTCACAGCTGCATTTGGAAATAACCATTACAGCAAATATGTCCAGAGCGAGGTTCCATAAATAGCAAATTGGCTGAACAGCCAGTTAATTTTTTTAATATATAATATTGGCTGAGGAAGAACTCCTTGCTTCTATCAATGTCGTCAGGTGATCTTTAATATCCATTTGAACATGCACTAGAGCTATGTTCCAAAATAATCTCATCCACAGTAACATTTCCTCCATGATGCATGGACATATCAGCCTAGATGATGCAATTAAGTCCTGGGATGATGTTTAAATCTAAAACCACCTGAAACTGAGATAAAGGTACCACAGAGTAAGTCACGCAGTCAGAGATTCCAAAAAGGAAAAAAAAACACTCTTGTTCTTTTCTTTACCTAATGAGAGCCACAGCAGTGCATTTTTTTCACTGCTTGCTTTTTACATTCAATAGTCATGCTCTGGGCTGTTCCACAATGTAGATTCCTTTCACTTTGTTAGCAAGACCAGGGGACATTAGACATCTACAATATGGGAATCACTACTCCACTACCATTGAATACAAGGAGTATACAACAAGATGTTAACCCAATATTCAGAAACCAGAATTCCTGTCCCTGCTCACCTGCCAATTCGGAGGCAGACACAATACCATTCAACCAAGTTCGCTCCATGTATATAAAAGATAAAGTGGCAAAAGTTAAAACATCCAATGATGGAGAGGAAAATCCCTCAATGTGCCAAAAATACACTCATGTCACTCGAATATTTTGCCCTCGCACTGCAAATGATGCAATATCAGGAGGCCTAGTGATGACAAACCAGTATTAACTCACTGCAATTTGAGTGCAACTAATTGTTTTCACAACTTGTCACCTTAATTTGCAAAAGACTTGGGGTTGTTAAAAGTGATCAGCTTTTTTACTTTTCTAACCATTGTCAAGTATGCATCAGCAATTTTAGGCTGGACACAACAACTACAGCCAAAAGCGCACAGTGCAGACTGTAATCACCAACAGTCATGGGTGAGCAACCCAGACCATTCTGACCATAGAAATGCACAACTGAACTGACTCATGTTGGCTAGGCATATAGCCAAACAACTCAAATAAGCAAGTGCAAGTCACCTTCACCACTAATACATTCCTGAACATGCAACATGGCACAAGGCCTATGTTAATCAACCACACTTACAAAAGTTGTCATTAAGGTTTTGGATTACATTGGAAAGCACAAAGTGTTAGTAGTAGCTCACGGGCAACACTCAAATCTGAATCCAGAAACTTGAGAATTCAATTCCCACTCCAGAGATTGGGACTCAAAATCTAGGCTAATACTCCAGTTCACAGCTCTGATGTCAAAGGTGCTCAAATGAAACATTAAACCAACAACTCTTACATCCACTCTGGTAGGGTCTCTCCTCAAGTGGCTGTAACAGTCACCATGGCACTATTTTTTAAAACGTGGGGGAATTCTTCCCAGTGTCCTTGTCAACATTTTTTCCAAATAGCATCAGTAAAAGCAGATAATTTGGTAATTATCACATTGCTGTTGAGGGGAGCTAGCTGTGTGCAATTCTGGTTTCAGCGTTTCCCACATTACAACAGTGACTACACAAATGTATTTCAGTGGCTGTAAAATGCTTGCAAAATCCTGAGGCTTTGAAGACACCAACTAAACGCAAGTTCTTCTTTTGTCTTGAGTACAAACCTCAAGTGGCTCATTTTACAAACGCAAGTACAATCATACACTAGGTTGCTATTTACAAAAGTGCTTTATTTTTCACTGACCAAAATTGCATCTGTTTGTTTGTACAACTTAGAGAACATGTTTTGCCAATTGCTAACTTCCAAGCAAACAATTTGCATTAAAATGAACGAATGGCAGAAACATGTGTCCTTGGTAAATAAAGGTTGATTTAGAATTTAAAACAAGAGTGTCAAAAATCGTGAAAGCAATAATTGGCAAATGGCAGAGCAAAAGGATAACATAAATATGATTAAAATAAAATACTGTACTTAACTTGGATTGAGCGCACACAACTGGAAAAAATTAAAGAAAAATTAACAAAATATCAAATAAGATCTGTCATCTAGTTAATGCTATGTTGAATACACTCTTCAAAAGGATTATATATTTGGGCTTGAAAATTTCAGTATAAGCATAAACATGGACGGAGATAATGAAATACTCTTTGGATATTGTGACTCCTACATTTCCGGAAGCAAAGAAGTGACAGCTGTAGAAACAGCTGGTCAGCATTAAATAATTTAGCTCATAAAATTAGGAAAGATCTGGAGGCATTTCAGCGAGAAACTTTTCAGAACTTTTCCTCAGAAGTGATTTAATAATTGGGATTGAAGCGATGTCTAGAAATCTGCAATAGATCATTGGAAGAGTGAACTTGAATTAAAATCATCCTTTTGCACCCAATGCTTCCTAAAAGCATCACACTGTCACCATTCAAGAAGTCATAATATTGTTCATAACATGCTACACAAATTCATCTTCAAGGTTACAGCAGTTATTATAACAAGAGATGCAAGGAGACCGATTTGTGAATCTTAACAAAAGATAGACTAATGTGGTATGGTATATTTTTCCTTGAACCAGGGACAAATCCAGTCCCAAATACCCTTAATGCTGAGCCATTGTGTGGTGTGGCATACAACCACGCCAAATGGGTTAGATTCTAAACAGATCTAGCAACTCAAGACTAGGCAATTACGGGCTGTCATTAGCAGCAAAATTGTATTCAGCCACAATCTATAACTTCATGGCCCAGCATAACCCTCACTCTAGCATTAGTATTAAGCCAAGGGATCAAACCTGCTTCAACAAATAGTGCACATATTTTTAGGTATGCCTGCTGATGAGATATCAACCTGGTGAAGCTACAACACAGGACTATTTGCATTCCAAATAATGTGATAGAGCCAAGTAACCCCACAATCAACAGGCCAACTCAAAGTTTGACAGTCCTGCCCTTCCGAGGCATGACTGGTGGTGGACAATTAAACAGAGGAGGCTCTGCAAATATTCCCATCCTCAATGACAAGGGAGCCCAGTCAGTCAGTGCAAAAGACAAGTCAGAAGAATGGATGGTCCATCTCAGCCTTATCTGGAGACCCAAGCATTACAGATGCCAATCAGCCAACTTGGTACACCCTACATGATACAACTGACGGCACTGAATAGTGAAAAGGCTATGGGCTCTTACAACATCTCAGCAATAGTACTTATGCTCAAAACTAGTCATGCCCCTAGTTAAGCTGCTCCAGTACAGTCACAATACTACATCTGCCTGACAATGTATGTCCTTGCCACAAATCCAACCCAGCCACCCAGAAGGAAGAACTAGTAAAACTTGGAAGTTACTAGCACTGTCCAAAATGGTCTTGTATACTTAAAATGAAACTCCAATTGCTCCGTCAGGCTCCACTTGGTCAATAAAGTGATGGAAGGCATCATTGACAGAATTACCAAGTGGGACTTAGAGCTAAACCAGCTCACTAGTGCTCAGTTTGTATTCTGACAGGGCCACTTGGCTCCAGACCTGATAGAAGCTTTGATCCAAATATGGACAAAAGTGATAACTCTACAGGACAGGCTAAATGACTGTCCTTGACTTTAACTCAGCATTTGGCATCAAGGAGCCCTGGAAAAATTAAAGTAAATCTGAATCAAGCAGTAAAACGTCCATTAGTTGGAGCCAAACCTAGTGCAAAGGAAGAAGGTTGTGACTGTTGGCATGATCTCAGTCCCAGGACAGTGCTGCAGGAGTTGCTCAGTGTCCTAGACCATCACAATGAACCAGAAGCTGCCCCTGTCCTAGGTGACCAGATTAAAGAATGAGAAAGCTTCCAAATGTGAGAGTGAAGTGAGCAGAAATGGTAAGTGTATGAGGGTGAGATGGAGCATATGAATATTAGGCATGAGTCCAGATTGATAAGTAATGTGGAGTGGTGCAATGAGCATACTGAGAAACTGGTAGTATGGTGGGTAGAAGATATCACGTGAGGACACATTAAAGCACTGCATCCAGATCCTCGAGGCCATACTTCTGAAATTCACCTCCATGGCCACCTAATCCCAAATCCTTGAGTGCCTTGGGGGTCGCCCAGTCCCTACAGGAACATGACCTCTTCCCTCCTTTAAACATCCAGGATTAAGGCGTTCAGTGCCGGTGGGGCTGTTTTCCTGAAGGTTTCATCACATGACGCCTCCACACTTAAACAATGAGACGGCCAATACATCCACCCTTGTGACGCATAACTTTCCTCAGCCAATTTGAGAGCAAATAGCCTCATTACCCAACTGGCCGATATATGAATGGCAACCAAACAGCCTTTTTCACCCTTTTCAATATTTTTATATCTGGCAAAGAGAAAGTGTTTAAAGAAAACTATTTTTTTAAAAAATCACTTTTTCAAGTCATTGTGATTTTTCTCCAGGATTGCACAGAGCTACATCCTGGAGACTGATCCAGGCCACTCCTGGAGGGTTGGGGTCCTGAGTGCCACAACAGGAAACCTGGGAACTCTATATCTGACCCCTTATACATTAGCAGTCTTCCTTCCTTCGCTCATTCACTCAACAATTCCACCAGCTGTTGTAGCCTGAACATACCTCCATTTTAGAAGAAGCAAACTGACTTGCAAGTTGTACACAGAAGCACCTGGATTCTCGCTGAGCATGCAGCAAATCAGCTGTCTTGTTTTGGGGCAGCGCACCACAATAATATTGATAGCACAAAGTTTGCATCTTGCCTGCTTCACCTTGGCCAGACTTGGGATAATCGCATATTATGATTCTTGCATACACTAATTGGGACTTTAACACCAAATGACAAAGCATCAAGTATAATACAATTTAAGGAATTCTACCTTTGGTACGGCCTTTGCATATTACAGCACGTGCAGTGTTATCTCCTACCTCTGACTAAACTCTTTCTTTGTCCTTGACATTGGACAAGTAATGAAAGTGTTAACAAACACCAACTGTTCAAATAATGCATCAGTTTTCCTAGGCAGCATTGTTGTGCCTATGCCTCCTGACCAGTCTAGCAATGCGAATGTCTGGTATATGCAGACTATACTGATTGAGAGATCATGGGCGGATAATGCAGAATCTCCATTTAAAGCACATTGAGATATCAGAACTTGTTTACACTATTCAGCCTTAAGATTTTATAAAAAACCATTTCCAGCAATCGGAGACTGCTGCAGTGTTATATATTCAAATCCTCAATCAGTGCAAAACTCCATAAAATTAAACCTCGATCAAAAGCTCAAAAATACAATTTATAAGTTTACAAAACAAATCACATAGGTTTATATCCTAAACAGATAAATATCAAGTTCCCCTGCCATTTACAACCTAAATTTCAGTGTCCATCATATTTTGATATGAGATTTACAGAACAGCATTTCTTTAAAATGTTCTCTGCCTATGAATGCTGACCACTGGCTGGTAATTGACTGCTTAATGATATTTTAATGGCAATTATATTAAAATGTAAAATACTGTCTACTTTGGACACCATATTAAAAAAAAACAGGTATACTTGTGTTAGGAAAGGTACAGAGTGAACAAGGCTAATCCTGTGTATAAAGAGGATGATCTGTGAAGAAAGATTAGGGAAGCTTAAGCTTTACAGTCTTGAAAGAAGGTGGTTCGAGCAAGGGGGAACTCACTAAAATGTATAAATGATTAATATGGCACTGATAATGCAAACTTCAGATATGCCCAAAAAGTAGACAGAGAAATTAATCTATTGGAAAGAACAAAAACGTGCCTGCAATGACCCACTGAGTGAGCTATTAGAGGAAAATACATTGGGATTATCAAGGCAATTAAATGCCCAGATGGTAGAATTATGCACAACAGGATAAGTTTGGTTTGGCTGCCTTCTAGTTGCGTCACTGTACTTCTCTCGCCACTGTTCCATGCAGGCCCTGGGTCAAGAGTTGAAGACCATTAGTTTTCAGGTAATGCATGGCTCTGTATAAATGAGCACTCCACAAGACCTTTTTCCATTTGGGCTCCTCTCCCCAGTCACAGTCACAGAATTCATTTGGCTGTATCCCACTTCTGCATTCAGCAGCAGACATTAGTCCTGAGGGGATTGTGACACAGCCAAGTAGGCCATGTTTTACTGGCTTCAGATGGGAGTGCTCTGGGTCATTAGACAACCCGTGTGCTTTCTGTCTGTATAAATGTTGACCAATCAGCAATGCAGCCGCTGTTAGAGTCTAGGGATGGCCATTAAGTAAAAAGACTCAATGCTGAGTTTTCTTACATTAGCAAAGAGTTTCCGAATAAATGCATTTACATCCGTGAGGCCCACACATCCCAACTTCTCAAGAAAGCTTTTGGCCTCACCATGCCAACTACAGTCTCTCTCTCCCCCCTCTTTCAATCACTGGTCACCTCCATCCATAGCCTTGTCTGCTGATCTTGAACCCCCCATCACCCTGGTCATCAACTTTCTTCCCTTCCACTTCCCAAATCCTGAGGACCACCCCCAAAAATTTACTCCCAGCCACCAGTCAGGTTGTCAATGTGGCCAACCACATAGAGGGAAACAGCAAAAAAAAATGAAAATGGGGTCCTGCTATTAAGTTGAGTAGACAATCAATGGCAATGTTAGGTGCTCCCTGGAGCAATTCCACAAATACTGTGGAAATTTGTTAACTTGTTTTAAATCCATTATTCAATAATGATTATTCAGTATTGAAGCAGGCCATGTCAATTACAGCAAGGCCTGGACAGACAAGTAACATTCATGCCACACAGCTGTGAGGCAATGACCATCTCCAACAAGAGAAGATCTAACCATGACTTCTTGACACTCACTGGCATTACTATCACTGATTCTCCCATTATCAACGTACCATTGTCCAGAAATTGAACTGGTTCTACCATATAAAACTATGTCTACAACAGCAGGTCAGAGGCTGGGAATCCCATGATGAATCATTCACCTCCTGACCACCCGATAGTTGTCATAGCCTACAAGCCACAAAAGTGTGGTGAAATACTCTCCTCTCACCTGATGAGTGCCCCTCCAACAAAACTCAAGAAGTTTGACATCATTCAAGAAGAAAGCACCACATATACAAACATTCACTCCCTCAACCACCAATGGACAATAGCAGCAGCGCATACAAGGGGCACTGCAGCAACTCACCAAAGTTCCTTAGGCAGCACCTTCTAAATCTATGACTGCAACCATCTCGAAGGACAGGCACAGCAGACATTTGGGAACACCACCACCTGGAAGTTCCCCTCCAGGCCACGCACAATCCTGACTTGGAAACCTATCACCGATCCTTCAATATCCCTGGGTCAAAATGCTGGAACTTGCTTCCTAACACACTGTGGTGAACCTACACCTCAAGAACTGCTATGGTTCAAGAAAGTGGTTCACCATCACCTTCTCCAGGGCAATTAAAGATGGGCAATAAATGCTGACCTAGCCAGTGAATGAAGAGAACAAAATATGGGATTCAAAATACAACATACCTGAAATGTCTAATAGTGTTTATTAATTTCCATTAATAGAAGGATAAAGAAAGCCAATAGTAACACAGGTGACTAACATTCCTCCACAATGCATGGAATTTAACAAAACCACAGAGGAATTAAAATAAAAGTCAAATAATCCATGAATGTAGTTAATATTCAGCTAATGCACTTGTCTAAAAATCATAAAGAAAAAAATCCAATTTACAATTTTTTTTTAACCAAGGTATCACAGTATAAAAAATTCCTCTCTTTATTATAACTGTCATTAGGATCATAGGTTCCAATCTGACAATAGCATATGGTGCTGTTGAGAACAGATTTTGAAACAACTGTGGTCGGTGGTTTGCTGATGTGTTATACAGAGTTAATTATGGGACATTTATCTGCTGACATAATTATGTTAACACCAAATAAGTACATCCATTTTAAAAGTTCCAAAAAGATAAAAGCTTGGAAGTTGCTGTGTGCTTCATCCAAATTCTTAACGGCCTACTGATCTTCTGTTCTCCGGATCATCAGAGACTGTAACTAGGACCCAAGGTGTGTGTCAGGACCCTGCGGACGCCCTGACATGTCGACCTCCAATGAGGAATTCCTCTACTCTCCAGAACCCTTTGCAAGCGTATTTGGCTCTGAAATAGAGCCAAAGACTTTGGATAGTTCCATGGTACTTAGCTGGATTGTTACCCAAGAAATGCAAAATGGAAAAATCTTAGCCTAACTCCTGGGTAACTACACAAGTGAACCCCAATCACACACACTAACCTCTCCAGACTACCCCGTCCCCCTTTGATCTCCTGACTACTCCGTTGACCACGCTGCAACCCTCCAACTCCCCCCAACTAATCTCCTCGCCCCAAATAAACCCAGATCGCCCGACAAACACCCTGGCCCCAACTCGCCTCCAATCACCCTCTAATGTAACCAACTACTCTTGCTTATCACACTACTCCCCAACACTTGACTACCGCCAATCTGAGCTGATTCACCTCTGACCATCTCCCTCAATCTGACCTACCATCCACCTCATCTCCTGCCATCCCATTCCCCTTACTCTTCCCCTCACCCATTCATTCACTAACATTCACACTGGAGGTTTAAAATCATCATACAGCAGCTACTGCCGTAAAGAGGGGCTGTGCCCAGTGTACCCTGACCCTCTGGTGCTGGTAATAACTGCTGCTTCATAAAAGATCAGGGCCAATATGTTCTACATATTAAATGACTTATTACCTCCATCAAAGCAGCGCAGAGAGTAATTAGTCTCAAGCATATAAAGTACTTGTGCAATAACATTTCTCATAGTAACTTCCAGACTATAATTATCATGGCAAGTTATTGCACAGCTAAGAAAATCTAAATGATTGGGGTTAATTTGAAGGACTTGTTTTGACAAGGCAAACCATTCTTATTTGTTCCCAACAACACGTTAAGTTCTGTATAATAATATTTACTATTTATATAATAGTGCCATTTAAAAAGCACTGTTACATTGCACTATAAGGAGATAGTTTGCAAAACTAACATTGTAAAATTTAAAAACTTATTTAGAAAAGCAAAGTCAGAAACTATGTAATACCTAGCAAAACTGGTTGGCATGCAGAAAATATGGAGCACCGTGGATGATTTATGAAATGAATGTGGCCTCAGGTACTGCCGTGCCACTTTTCACAGGACTACTGCCATCTAGAAAAACACCAAGAGTTGGTCAGCAGAACTGATGAACAATGTTGGATGTGTAACAGAAACAGATACAATGCATTCATCAAATAGAGGCATAAGTTCAAGAGAAGAAACACAAAGTCGAAGAATGGTCCTATGACAGTGTTACTAAAAACTGGTGATCATCGCAGCATTTAGCATGAGGGGAACGGCTCAGCATGTTGCTGAAAGGAGGAGACAAGATTGTTGGTTGCAGAATAACATGGTAATGGCAGTCTGGACGGAAAACCATATAACAATCTTTTTTCTGACATCAGCCCCGCTTATATAACACTTAAGCAGCAACCAGATTTCAAATTACTCAATTAAAATGTATCAGTGGAATACAAAATTTCAAAAAAAAAACACATACTTTTATTAGGCTAAATGGTATGATTTGAAGACAAGGCTGGAAGTTTCTTTTTGATAGCAACCACAACTTGCATTTGCTTTTAATTTTGAAAATCATCACAAGGCATTACAAAGAATAAAAACATATTGTAAGCTAATAAAGGGAGCATTAGAGGAATTCAAAACTTAGCTAAAAGGTGAGTGTTGTGATGAGTAGTAAATGAGAGGGCAACAGGAAGACAGATGTGGATTGGCTCCTCTCTTGATAGGCTGAAAAGATCTTACATCAGAGCTAATTTTTCAAAATCCTGTTCTTGTGACCTTGGCCCCTTGTGTATTTTGTTTACCACTGGTATCTTCTTTGTCCATTTAAAGTGGACAACTGGGAGGTTGGGGTTCTAGCACTGCAGAAGATTATAGAAGCAGTCATCCTCTCAAATCCTCCCTCTCCCCCTCCATCAAAAACCTCTCTCTTTGGCCAAGTTTTAGTCACCCAAACTTAATATTTCCTTCTCTGATTCAGTGTCAATTTTTACCTGGTTGCACTTAAGTAAATATCTTGGCTTACTATGTTTAAAGATGCTACATAAATATAAATTATTATTGTACGTCAGTAAAGAGAGAAGTGATAGCTAACAGGCATCAATACAGGACGGCATATTGGATAAGCTGAAGTGAAAAAAGGATGGAAGCCTGTAGTCTTGAGGTTACAAAAGGCATGACTGAGAGTTTTAGCAGCAGGTGGACCAAAACAGAGTCAAATACAGGTGCTGTTATGCAAATTTATGGAACATAACATGTGAAATAAAAAAAAGTTTCTCATTACTCAGAAAAATGAGAACCTTGATATGAAGACATTGTGAGGAAAATAAACAAAGGAAATGCTAATCAATTTTGGCTCATTCACAGATTACAAGGGTTAAACTAATGTAAAATTACATGCTGTAAAATTATTCACATAGTAGCCCAAAATGGGTAATCTGTTGCTGATATTGTAGTATCTAAAGAATGAAATACTGATTGGTCTTTTACCAAAATATGTGACATACTGATAAAAATTATGATTGTGTGTGTAAGTTTTACTAAATCATATATTATTTTTTGGAAGGGGTGGGGGTTTACTTTTAGCCTCAAGTTAGTGGGGCGCATTTTAAGCACATTATTTAGGTTGAAGGATAAAAAGTACTTTGAGCCTTGCTGAACTGTTGCAGGAATGACAGCTGATTGTGCAGGCCCCCTGGATTGTACACCAACACAATTACCCCCGAGAAGAACTCAGGACAGAATAGGATTGTATGGAACTGAATTGAATTCCCAAAGCAGACTCTCACAGCCCTGTCATAAAGTGCAAACTAGCAAAGCCTTGCAATTTTCTGTGACAACTCACAAATTCCTTTTAATAATTTTATATATACACATAAATTTTTTAAGAAGCATAAGCATTTCACAAGTTTTCATCAAGTATTTGTAACAGGTTGAAAACATTCAAACTGCTTTTCAGTAAGGATTCATGTATTCCAGCCAGAAGTTTGCAAACATGAAAAGAAATTTGAATAGTTTTTATGTCATTTTGTGTCAAGTGAAAGTAGAAATCAACTTCCCGAAGCGTTAGTTCTCCAGTGCATTCTTTAGCAGTTTATTACTGCTGCACAATCCTTTGCAATGCATCATGACTTTTTCAAGAATTAAGTCTCTTTGGATTAGTTATAAGTTACAAATCCTCACAAACTCAAGTCCCCAGTTCTGCAGATGCACAGTTAATAACTAAAATTTTGATTTCATGTTCCAAAGGCTGTCAAGTCTTATCTGTAGATTTACTCACCAGTCGAGCTTCTAGACATTTCAAATCCTTTATTCAGCCTGCCACTTCCTCCCTCACTACCTTCATGAGAAGCACAGCTTCTCCTTGCTAATAGTCCTCTTTACCTAACACATTCCATTAACTCTGTTAGATTGAAGGGAGGGCTAATGTCTCAAAAAGCGTGTTCAATGCATGCTTTATCAACTGAACAAAATCAGAAGGGAACAAAACAATATATTTCGCCAAAATATAATGTCCTCCTTTATGTAAGTCATACTGTCCTACTCCATCATGAAGCACCACATGATTTATACTGAGCAGGTTTTCAGGACATACCTCCCCATGGGAATGGTCCCTTCCAGTGTATCTTTTATCCACCTGATCAAATTCGCTGCTAATCAGCAACACAAGTTGAAAGAGAGAGAGAGAGAGAGGAGAGCAACTCAATACTGTTCACGTAATCGAAAAATGAACGATATTCAAAGGGAAAAGTGTACCTTAATTTATTTGACAGGTTCATTGAATCAGTGACTCTACATATAATGCACTTCAGATTTTGCTGAAGAAATTTGCTTTTGAATATAAAGCTATTTTTTAGGATGAATGCAAACTCAAACGATTTCTGAGATGTAAAAATAATTTTGACAAAATATATGTCAAGAATGATTAATCTTTCTATTGTTGAAAATCATGGGACAAGGGATAAACCTTTTGACTGCAGGCCTATCAGTCTAAACTCAATGGTGGGAGAACAAATGGGTACTGCTTTCAAGGACTAAATTAACATGGAGAAGCACAAGTTAATAAGGGGCAGCCAGCAAACAAAATTATATCTGACTAACCTGATTAAGTTTAGATGAAGTGACAGGGGGTTGATTAAGGTAATTCACTTGATGTTGTATATATGAACTTTCAAAAAACATTTGATAAAGTTCTACATTATAGACTTATTGGAAAATTGAAACACATGGCACTATAAGGGTGGATAAAATGATAGAATCTTAATTTCATACAAAGCAGAGGAGGCTCTTTGGCCAATCAAGTCTGCACTGACATGCGAGAAACACCTGACCTCCCACCTAATCCCATTTACCAGCACTTGGTCCATAGCCTTGAATTTATGATCCACCAGGTGCTTTTTAAATGGTGTGAGACAACCCTCCGAGGTAGCACATTCCAGACTGTCAACACCGCCTAGGTAAAAACATTTTTTCTCACATCCCCCCCTAAATCTCCTGCCATCACCTTGAAGCTACATCCCCTCATGACTGACCCTTCAACTAAAAGGAACTGTTGCTCCTTATCCACTCTGTCCGTGCCCGTCATGTCTTGTACACCTTGATCAGGTTGCCACTTAGTCTTCCCTGCTCCAGCAAAAACAACCCAAGTCTACCCAACCTCTCTTCATAACTTATGTGTTCCATCCCAGGCAGCATCCTGGTTAATCTCCACTGCACCCCTCCAGAGCAATTACATATAATGTGGTGACCATAACTGCACACAGTACTCTAGCTGTGGCCTCACCAATATTCTATACACTCCAACAATGACTTCCCTGCTTTTTAATCTATGCCTTGATTGGTAAAGTTGTGACCCATATGCCTTTTTCATCACCGTACTAACACTTCAGATTTTGCTTAAGAAATTCAGAGATCTATGGGCAAACACATCAAAGTCCCTTTATTCGACAGATTTCCTAGTGTCCTGCCAAACATTGACTATTTCCTTGTCAAATTACTCCTCCAAAGTGTATCACATCACACCTTTCAGGGTTAAATTCCATCTGCCACTTATCTGCCTGTTTGGCCATCCCATCCATATCTGCTTGTACTCAAAGCACTCAGCCTCAGTGTTAACCACCCATTCGCAAACTTCCTTATCCTGCCCCCCAACTAGACATCTACATTATTGATACAAATAACACATAAAGGGGACCTCGTCAAATCCCTATGGTACACCATTGAACACTGGCTTCCAGTCACTAAAGCAGGCTTTTGTCATCACCCTCTGTCTCCTACAATACAGGCAATTTTGAATCCTGTATCCCATGTGCTTATGCCTTCTTTATAAGTGTCCATTTGGGAGCTTGACAAAGACTTTACTGAAATCCATGTTATCCATCCAACTGCATTATTCTCATCTATATACCTGGTCACCTCAAAAAATTCAAGCAAATTTGTTAGGCATGACCTCCCTCTGACAAAGCCATGCTGTGACTATAACTGATCAAGCCTTGCCTCTGTAAGTGGAGATAGCTGCTCTCCATCAGAATTTTCTCTAATACTTTCTCTACCACTGACATGAGACTCCCAAGTCTGTCATTCTCTGGCTTACCTCTACAACCCTTCTTGAATAGCGGAACTACATTAGTTGTTTTCCAGTCCTCTGGCACCTACCCCGTAAGAAGTCTCACAACACCGGCTTAAAGTCGAACAGGCTGTAACAAGCTTGTGGTGCCAAATAAACCTATTGGACTTTAACCTGGTGTTGTGAGACTTCTTACTGTGCTCACTCCAGCCAAACACCAGCATCTCCACATCATGACCTCCCCCATGGCCAGTGAGGAATTAAAAATTTGGGTCTGCAATCTCCTCCCTTGTGCCCCACAGCAGCCTGGGACACAGTTCATGCTGACCTAAAGATCTGTCCACTTTTAAGCCTGCCAACATCTCCAATGCTTTGTCCTTCCCTACGTCGATTTGCTCAAGAATCTCACAGTCTCTCTCCCTGAATTCCATACCATCGTCTTCATTCTCTTGGGTGAAGATGGATGTGAAATATCATTCAACACTCTACCAATGTCATCTGGCTTCACCCACAGATTACCCCTTTGGTTCCTAATGGGTCTTACTCTTTCCCCAGTTATCCTGTTTGCATGGATATAATTATAAAATATCTTGGGATTTTCCATACTTTCTCATGTCCCTCTTTGCTGTCCTAATTGCATTCTTATGCTCCACTCTGCACTTTCTGTATTTCACTAATGCCTCCACTAATTTGCTCCCCTTGTACCTGCTAAAAGTCTTTCTTTTCCTTCTCATAGTATCCTGAATTTCCCTGATCATCCATGGTTCTACTTTGGCCAGATCCTGTATTATTTTACTAAAATCATCTCTCCCCCAATCTAAAACCTTTTTGCAATTTGTCTCTTTTTTATCCATAACAAGTTTAAATTGCACCGTGTTGTGGTCAATATCACTAAATCGCTCTCCCACCACCACCTCGAACACCTGTCCAGCTTCATTTCCCAGAATAAGGTCCAGCACAGCTACTTCCCTTGTACCCTCTAAATACCAGCCTAAAAATTTTTCTGTACACATTTCAAGAAATCCACTCCATCCAAGCCCTTAACATTATGTCTATTCCAGTTAATGTTGGGAAGGTTGAAATCAATGACTATAATTACCCTGTTGTTTTCATATTTACACACCTCTGCAAATTGTGCACATATTTGCTCCTCAATTTCCCACTTGAGTAATCTGAGTATAGAATAAAGGTTTATCAGTGATATTGGATGCCGCAAGAAGTGGTGAAAAATATATTTTTTTCTGATCAGGCAGAATATGCATTAGAGTCCCCAAGAGCTGACATTAAGATCATTGCTTTTCTTCTTTTAGATAAATGCCCTGAGCTTTCTGACCTTATTTTAAACTGAAATGGCAAAATTCAAAAGTGTGTACAATTCTGAAGTTTGCAGATAATACAAAACTTGACAAGGTAGTCAATAGTGAATAGGATAGTAGCAGACTTTGAGAGAACATGGATTTACGGGCTGGAATTTTACCACGTTGCCTGCCCCGGAATCAGGGTGGGTGAGGCTCGCAGAACAGCATTCCCCATTAGTCTTGGGTGGGATCTTACAAGCCTCGGGCAGGCGAGGCGATAAAACTCCGGACATGGCAGATGTAATTTAATATAGATAAATAGGAAATGGTTCACTTTGAGAGGAACAACAGAGAGAGGCAGTGGTGTCTAAATGGTACTATTATGAGGGAACTATAAATGTAGACAGATCATTGGGTACATTCCTACAAATTTTGAAAGCTGGCTGAGCAAATTCCTAAGGCAGTTCAGAGAAAATAGAGGATATTTCACTTTGTAAGTAATAGGGGCATTGAACATAAAGAACTCATTCTAAACTTTTACAAATCACCAGTTGGGTCTCAGCTAAAGATTTAATTCTGAGCAATACATTTGAGGAAGTTTGTCAAGGCTTTAGTGAGAGGACAAGATGATTCAATGGGATAATACTAGCTCATGAGTTCAGTAATTTGGCAAGATTGGAGAAACTTGGATTATTCTCTTTAGAGAAGAAATGGTTAAGGGGGGACCTTAATAGAAGTATTCAAAATTATACAGGTTTTTAATGAAGCAAGTGATGAAGAGCAAGACTGTTTCCTCCTCGAGTTGATGAACAAATGTCATGCATTTAAAATAATTGGTTAAAGAACTGGAAGAGAAATGAGCAGAGATTTATTCACAAAAATTTGAAATGTGCTACCTGAAAGTGTGGGCGAATCTGTTTTCCTACCAACCATCAAAAGACAATTGGGCATGTGCTTGAAGACAATGGATTTGTTGATTTATTGTGAAAAAGCCAAGATGTGGAACTAAATTGGATAACTCTTTAAAAGAGCCAGCACAGGCATGACAGGCCAAATGTCCTCTTACTATGATGTCATACTATGTCCTTCAATTCTATAATGGATATGTCTTCCTGACCTTGTTAATGTAAATGGAAATGACAAACATCTACTAACCATTTATAGCTGCAAAGCACAAGGTTTGTTCTGGAGAACCAATAAAACAGCAGCTATCCAAGCAGTTTACAAGCGGTAATGTCACCAACCACACACTGGACATACTCACCATCAGCTGTGAACATAAATACTGAACAGCAATCAAACTGTCTACAGCAGCTGAATTTGCACCCCATACCTTTCACTTAATATAATGGAGGAGCAGGAAGCAACAGCCCTGTGTATGCTGGAACAAAGATGGCAGAGGTGCTCTCTGAAATGTAATTAGGCAATGATGACCTTACCTGAATGTAAGCATTCCCCGACAAGCAAGTTGAGGCATTCCCAACTACAATGAATATGTTTAAACAATCACTGATATTTTAATCCCTTACGCTCCCAAAAGAATATATTAATTCATGAAAATAAAATTGAGGAATAATATTACAAGTGGAATCATATTAGCAGTGAGAAAAAGAGTTGCTCAAAGGAAACTAAATCTAAAATATGCTCCTTGTTAGTTCATACATGATTGGGACAAGTTTACAGTGTGACAGTATCACATCTATTGTATTTAAGTCAGTTGGGATGGTCAGTTTTCCAATGACATGAAGAACAAACTCCTAACAAGTGCTCCTTCAAAGGAGCACCACTTGATATATGTGTTGAACCAATTATTAAGTTAAAATATGATGGATTTCTTATTATTGGCAATGCTGCTAAGAATGCTACTTGCACGAGTTTTGCAATGAGCAGCGTGGACATAGCCCTTGCCGTTCACCTCACATTCAGTTTTCCAGACACTTTTTGTAGGCCTATCAATGGTGATTTCTGGCTTTCTTCAGCCTGACCCAATGCAGTGCCCTCTACAGGGGATTTGTGAGCAGGACAAGCTGCATGGGAAAGTCCTTCAACCAATCAGATTGAAGAATTTGCACAGAGGCATGCAGACTGCAAGACAAGAAGTAAAAAACAAGGGCTGGGTTTCTTCCAAATAATTTTAAGTGCCAAATTCACATTAAAAAATGGAATAAATCCCGCCAATTTTTGGGGAGGGATTTTCAAAATCAATCTCCCACACTCCAAGTGCCTCAGCGTGAATTACACTAAAAAAATCTGTGGGCCCGGCCTATTCTCATTGAAGTGACCAAAGCCATAATGCTGAGCAGGCCACTACACATGTGCTGACGTGTCATAGTGGAGATCAGTGCATGCGCAGTAGCCCCACATTGCAGGTCTTCTGAGCGCTGGCCTGCTCGATCACTAGCCAGCCTTGTGACCCCGCATTGCTGCCCCTCTGACAACCCCCCCCCCCCCCGCCCATCTTCCGATTGTTGGCCAGCCTGATTGCTATTCTTCCCTGCAGCACTGCCCCTCCCACTCCCACTGATCGCCCCCCCCCCCCACCCCCCCCAAGAAGCCCTGACCCCTATTAAGCCCTAAGCCCGGCCCTGCCCGATGCCTGATGGGCAGTGCCAAGGGCCTCTCTGGGCATTGCCAGTTTGCCCCTTGGGCAGTGCCAGGGGACCAGACTGAATCACCCCCAAGAAATGTAAATTGCACTTAACTCATCGTACAGGAAATGAAACAGAGCTTGGGGTAGTAAGGGACAGACATTGAAGAGAAAAACAGAAAATCCAAAACAAAACTTAGTGCTTCAAAAAAAAACTGAGACATTGGGTGGGATTTTACAGCCCCGCTTGACTGAGACCGGAAATACCCACCTGTGGTCAACAGACATTTCCATTGTCTGCCCCTCGCCCACTCTGATCCCATGGTGAACAAGGCAGTAGAATTCAGCGATTAACTTTTTTTTGTGAGGGAATCAGACCTCACATGCTTGAAATTATTTTTTTCAGAAGATGTTCAGAAGTAATCATTTACTGCACCTCATTAAAATTCTCAGTTACTCTTGACAGTATAAACCCTCACTTTATCATCTTTGCTAAATGTGAGAAGCAGACAATTACCCTAAATTCACGTCATTCCATCTGTATTTATTTATTCAGGTACGTTCAGTGAAGAATGTAATAGCAAAGTTTGTGAAGGAGCAAAATGTTACTAACAGCATTTTCCAGATTTCCATGTTTAACTGCATGTATACAGATGCCAGAGGTTGTTATCTCTTTGAACCTGTAACAACAATCAGCTCTGACAGTCTCACTCTTATCTATGCAGTGGAATCTGGGCCTTGTATGTTACAGTGCCTGCCAGCTCTGAAAGGGTATGGACAGCACGTGATTTCATTTGAGGCTCATCTCAGCAGAAACAAGGGACAGAACTTTCCTCTCCCATGCAAAGGTCAGTTGCCTCGGGCATGATTTTTCAGTCTTGAGGCAAGCACAGCTGGAAAATCCTGCCCAAGGCAACTGACAAGAGTAGCGTGCAACCAGAGCAATCCCTTCCACCGATCCAGCACATCCTGGACTTGAAGGTGGACTAGCAAAGTCTCAATAATGGTTGTCACATGAAAATGTTCTTCTAAGTCTGGCTAATTGCTGCAAAACTTGGAATATAGATAATTTGATATCTTAGCTATGGCTATGCAGACATTCACACAGACATGGAAAAAAGAAATATAATCAATGAAGGCTTTGGATTAGAATCAGGGAACTTGGCATTTGTTGGGTAAATTATCAAATTGCGAGATACCTGGTCAGATGACTATTGATTTTTTTTTACGTGCAGTGAATGTGGCCAAAACATGTTCCTATGAATTTTCAATTTATATTATAAATCAATATTTTTCATAACTCGTCCCTATAAAATAAAATAATAATTCACTAGGGCAAAGTTTATAGTTTGTTTCAGAAAAATTACAAACATGTTTTAAAAATGATCCTTTGACATAGTACATATTTGAATTAACAATAAAAGTCATAGAAAAGCTTACACCATTATTCAATGCTTACCGAACACAGAGTGAATGTCACTTAAAGGAAGTGATGAGATTGAACCAGTCTGAACTATATTTATGCAGTAACCACTTGTCTACTCGTAGAGCAGGAGATGGGGACTCCAAATGCCAGCAGGCCCTGGGAGAGAGTGGTTTGTGCATGTATGGGCTAATTAACCTGTCACGTGCAATAAATACAACATGCACTTTTGAACAATGCATCATAAGAACATAAGAAATAGGAGCAGGAGTAGGCCATCTAGCCCTTCGAGCCTGCCCCGCCATTCAATAAGATCATGGCTGATCTGTCGTGGCTCAGTTCCACTTTCCCGCCCTCTCCCCATAACCCTTAATCCCCTCTCTTATCAAGAACCCATCAACCCGCTTCTTAAAAATATTTAGCGAGGCAGCCTCCACCACTTCAACGGGCAGAGAATTCCAGAGATTCACCACCCTTTGAGTGAAGAAGTTCCTCCTCAACTCCGTTCTAAACCGCCTCCCCCTTATCTTGAGGCTGTGCCCCCTAGTCCTACTGTCTTTTTTGAGCGGGAAGAGTCTTTCCACCTCTATCCTATCCATCCCATTCATCATCTTATACGTCTCAATGAGATCTCCCCTCATTCTTCTAAACTCTAACGAGTACAAGCCTAGTTTATTCAGCCTCTCCTCATAGCTCAATCCCCTCAACTCCGGTATCAGCCTAGTAAACCTCCTCTGCACTCCCTCCAGGGCCAAAATATCCTTAATTTAATCCACGCTTTCAAGTTTTTAAACATAATGGCAGAACTTCTCCAAAAAAAAAGTCCCCAATTCACGTGAAAACCAGAGTAACTCACGTCAACTTTTTTACTGGGACATTCTGACAGAATCGGACTTCACGTATTTGAAATAATAGTTCTCAGTAGATGTTTGCATGTAATTATCATTTACTACACCTCATTAAAATCTCAGTCATTCCTGACAGTGTAAACCCTCACTTTTTTTATCTTTTCTAAACGTGAGAATAGCAGGCTAAGTAGCATCCTAAATTCATGCCATTACATCTGTATTTATTTACTCAGGTACATTCTGTGAAGAATGTAAAAGCGCAGCCTGTGAAGGAACAAAATGTTACTAATAGCCTTTTTCAGATTTCCATGTTTCTGTGCATCACAGAGAGCGCTAGTGTGATTCACTCGAAATCTGGAGGTGGGCCCTAATCATGTTGGAGAGGCTGGCAGCATAGCCCTGAGCAGGCCACTGTGCATGCACTGACCTGTCAGAGCAAAGGTCGATGACTGGACAGTGGCCCTGGATGCCAGCCTCCCACTTGCTGGCCAACCCAATGGCAGGCCAGTCTTGCGAGCTCCCCTATCGCTGCCCTTCTGACCCCCCACAATCCCCAATCACTGGCCTCCTGGAACTCCCAGGTAAGCCCCTCTGAGCCCCCTGGCAGTCTCGACAACCCTCCCCCGGCAGCCCCTCCCTCCCCCCGGATGGCCAGCACCGGCTGTTGTCCTCTCTCTCTCTCTGTCACTGATCCACCGATCCTCCATAACAGAGCGGCAGTGAGTCCCCTCACCCCCACTGATTGCCCCCCCTCAATAGGCCCTGCCCCTCTAGCCCTGCCCCCTTGGCACTGCCTGATGCCCAGTGTCATATCAGGGACTGTCATTCCTGTCATTTTTGTTTAATTTATTGATCACTTGTTTAATTAAAAGGGAGCATAAAGAGAGACCTATGACCCTTTAAGGAACTGTTCATTTGTTTATTCGATGATTTGCTCATTACGTTATTTTCTTTCATTGGTTTATCAAGAAGTATATAGAAGAGAGACTTACAGCGAGTATGGCTCAGTTGGTAGACAATGGATTCTTAATTCCACGTTCATCATCACAAATAGAGAGCCTGGCAATGCAGCATCCACTGGCTTGAGGCCCTCGGTGGCTGATGAGCGCCACAAGGACTGCAATGTGTCGCAAGCACTGGAAACATTATTTAAATTTAATTTGAGCTTCTTTTAAAGTTTTGAGTTTTTTTGTTTACAATGCCCCTTTAAAAGACTGTCAATTAGTCAATTTCACGAGTGGTTCATTTGTTTATTTTACTTGGTATACTCAAAAGAGAATAAAGAAAAACTTCTGAAAGACTGGAGTTGGCTAGGGGGCGGATAGGCATATATAATGTGTTCTGTAAATAAATCTAGTATTAAATAAAAGATTGATGTCTGGTTCCCTAATTCACCATCTGGCTTCAGAATGAGTTAACTCTATACAGCCTGAACTGTAATATTCATATTACCACATGATTTTGCTAATCTGCACCCACACTTCAGTTGTTTGCCTTTAAGATCAGTCTTTATTAATATTTTCCATGTCTTTAAGATCATATTTTGATTTCACAAGGTTCCTCTTACAAATCTGCTTTATTCCAATATTCTATCATAGCTTTGGTATGGAGTACATGTCATGCTCGCCAGCACAGTCAGAGTTTGGGAATTTGCATTTAACCCATGCATTATCTAACATAAGTAACACTCCAGGCCAACCATGAAGGTTTCAGTCGTAAGCAACTAGATTCTTTTACTATGAACTTAATTTAAAAACTGAAATAATAACAAGCAAAATAATCTAGTTAATCTTGGTTTTTCACAAAGTTAACAAGGACAAAATCAGACACACATCCAGAAGCTGTACTGAAACTTAGTCAGCCATTAACTTGAACACTTGTCCCAAGGCTATTAAATGTCAAGGCAGAGATTTTTTTTTCCCTGAATCGGTTAAATTCTTCCAAATAGTACAATAGTAGAAGTTTGTGTTATCTGGCATTGTACCAACCAGCCAAAATTTCTGACAACTTGATTTCTTTTTTAAAAAACTGGTCACTTTCATTGTTGAGATAATTCATTAAAAAAAACTTGTTTCCTTTCATCCTCACTCTCACAGAACTGTCAAAAGGTCATTGGTGGCCTACCCTCATTCCAGGCTCAGCCTCCCACTATTCTGCAGCACCGTGCCCCCTCGGTATTGATCACTAGATTTGCGCACTCCTTCACCTCTCGCAGGACCTCAACAACTGAATCGCCATGAGATGACTGCCAAGCTGTCAGTCTGAAATAGCCAAACATACGTGAAAACGTTCCCAGCCATATTGTCTTCACTGACATTTTATTCAAACTCCAGCTTCCTTTCTTACCTATATGCTTGTGAGCCACAGAAAGAGTGTTTGTGATGTGACCAAACAGTTTAATAATTATCCTGCTAATCCTTCCTCCATACCCAGGGTAGGCAGTAAGATGGGGAGTAGTGCCCCTCAAGCTATAACAATTCATCTCATATAACAATTCAGAAGAGATGGCTATGGTCCCTTGTGGGATCTCACTAATTATGGACAGGCCCACTAAACTGTGGTAAATTTTTTAAAAGTTTATTTATTAGTACAAAAAGTATGCTTACATTAACACTGCAATGAAGTTACTGTGAAGATCCCCTAGTCGCCACACTCCGGCGCCTGTTCGGGTACATTGAGGGAGAATGTAGCATGGCCAATGCACCTAACCACTTATGTCACAGCGCCAGGGACCTGAGTTCCGGGTTCAATTCCTGGCTTGGGTCACTGTCTGTGTGGCATCTGCACATTCTCCCCATGTCTGCATGGGTTTCCTCTGGATGCTCTGGTTTCCTCCCAAAATCTGAAAGACATGCTGGCTAGACACACCTTTTGGACTGTGGGAGGAAGCCAGAGCACCCAGAAGAAACTCACTCAGACACAAGGGGAATGTGCAGACTCCACACAAACAGCAACCCAAGCTGGGAATTGAACCCAGGTCCTTGGTGCTGACTGCTGTGCTACTGTTCTGCCTCATTCTTCTAGAGTTCACTGAATACATTATTCACGTTTACCAAAGAAGATTCCCTTCAGACATTCATCAATATACTCTCATTTAGCAACGTCTTCATGAGGTCTTAGTGTGAGGTTGCAAAATGCGAGTATCCCAATATTTTTGGGGAAGGGACGCTGTATTTAGGCAGTGGGAACTATCTTAGCCCTGAGGTCTTCTCATCAACTGAATTCTACTGAAAGAATAAATTTGTAATTTTGTGCTGTTGAAGAAAACTATATTTTTAAAAAATTGTTTTGAGTAAGCAGGAACTATCATGTAAAATTTTGAGAGATGAATACTTCTTTGCTCCAAACAGTTCTGACAGCCCTGAGCTGGCTGTCATGACCTCGAACACTTTTGCATTCATTTCCTACCTTGTAACACTACTTTACCTTTTGACATCCTACTTTGTACTCCTGCTGCAGCCTCTTCAAGCCATCAGTTCAAGCCAACAATTCTGCTTTCAACTCAGTCCAATGATCTCCCACCCTCTACCATTGCTAAAGCTGAACATTGCATTTGCTCCTAACTCACCAGACTCAATTTTCACTTTGTGGTGAGATAGAGCAGTGCTTCAGGTACAATTTTGACCAGGACATCATCTTAATTGGTACAGAGACAGGTTCCCTGCCCAGTTAAGGAAATTGGACTCTTGAAGCTGGAGGGCCAACGAGAGGTCTTCCAGCTTCAGAGGAGCGCACAGATTAATTACAAGCTGAGTAACAGAAGGCAATTCAACGAGAAGGTGCCAACTCAGCAACATTTTTAAACTATTTAATTAAAATAGTCAAAGACCTAGGTCAACATTAAGGTGGGGCGGTGGCGAAGGGTGGGGAGGGGGCTGGAGGGTGGTATGGGGCGAAGGGTGGGGCAGTGGCGGGGGTAGGAGGAGTTGGAGTGATGGCGGAGGGTAGGGAGGAGCAAGAGGGTGGGGCGGTGGCAGATGGTGGGGAGGAGGCAGAGGGTGGAAGATGGCAGAGTGCGGGGAGGTGGCAGAGAGCGGAGAGTGGGGAGGGGATGTGGGGGGGGGCAGGAATGGAGGGTGGGGACGGGGCAGTGGCAGAGGGTGAGGCAGTGGTGGAAGGTGGGGCGGGGGCGGAGAGTGGGGCAGGGGCGGAGGGTGGGATGGTGGCCATTATCCCTTAGAGTTCAGTATCCAGAGGCAGGAAGGCAGGCTGGGCCTGCTCCTGAACAATCCCACTCAGCCTCCTTAATCTCTATAATCCTGATGTAATAAAGCAGTTCCAATCTCAGAGGGGCCTGAAAATGCAGCTCCCCCAAGTGTGACATTAGTTTAAATCAACTAATTATAAGTAAATAAGATAAACTGGCTCCAAACACAATAGGACTAATTATGCAAATGGGTAGGATTACCAAAGTATAAGTAAACTAGGGTCTTGCAATTACTTGCTTTCATCTTGTGCCACAAGAGTAGGAGCAGCAGTAAGTCACTTTGTGCCTTTAACATAGTAACAAGGCACTACAGGGTGTTTCCAAATGAGATTTCACCCAAAGACATAGAGGTATTTGGCAGATGATCCCAAAACTCTGTCCAAGAAGTAAGTTTTAGGGTATACCTTAAAGGAGGAGCGAGAAGTGGAAAGGTTTATGGAGAAATTTTGTTAAATATACGTAATTGTTCTTGGGATGAAGCATTCATTGCCCTTCCCTAATTCCCCTCAACAAGGTACTGGTCAGCACCTTCCTGAACTGCAGTGTTCATGTGGTGTAGATACATCCATGGTGCTGTTAGAAAGAAAGTTTAACCCAGCAATAAGGAACAGTGATATCTTTCCAAGTCTGGATAGTGTGTGGCTTAGAGAGGAATTACTTGCAGGTGGTGGTCTTCTCATGTGATGGTCAGCTAGAAACCATGGATTAGCAGGGATATCCACTGCCTGTTGAATTCAGTCCAGGCCTGAGGCGTTCAAGTCAGGCAACCGTCAGCTATTCCAGAATTCCAGATATAATCTATGGAGATCCACCCAAGATGCCAAAGGACAGAACTGGACCAAGCTAGAATCCCAATCTAACCACACGGACTCCCACCGACAATAGCAAGATTTGCAAAACATAACAGGCTACAAGATGAAGGCAGGTAAAATCACCAGCTCCAGTGCACCCCTCTCTGAGCTCAATGCAGTCTATGCCTGTTTTGAGCAAGAGGTCAGCCCTCCATCCTGGAAGCCTCAGGTGAACCTGTATCTGGGGTCAGAGCAGCTTTCTCAAAAGTCAACCCACGGAAAGTAACTAGCCCGAATGGGGTATCCAGATGAGCACTCAGGTCTGTGCGGACCAGCTGGCAGAGGTATTCGCAGACATCTTCACCCTCTCTTTACACCAGTCTGAGGTCCCTATCCCAGTTACAAAGAAAAGCCAGGCAGCATGCCTTAATGATTATCATCCTGTGGCTCTGATATCCATCACAATGAAGTGATTTGAAAGGCTAATCATGGTACATACCAATTCCTGCCTTCCAGACTGGCTGGATCCACTACAATTCGCCTACTGCCACAATAGGTCCACAGCACACGCCAGCTCCCTGGCCCTACACTCAATCCTGGAGCACCTAGATAACAAAGACATCTATGTGACACTCCTATTCATAGACTACAGCTCAGCGTTTAACACCATTATCCTTACGAAACTCATCTCTCCAAACTTCATGGCCTGGGGCTCAGCCCCTCCCTCTGCAACTGGATCCTAGACTTCTTAGCCCACAGACAGCAAGGATAGGCAACAACACGTCCTCCACGATCATCCTCCACGATCATCCTCGACACCAGTGCTCCACAAGGCTGTGTCTTCAGCCTCTATTGTACTCCTTATACACTTCTGACTGTATGGCCAAATTCCCCTCCAACTCGATTTTCAAGTTTGCTGATGACACTATCGTTATGGGGTCGGATCGCAAACAATGATGTGACACAGCACAGGAATGGGATTGAGAATCTGGTGAACTGGTGTGACGACAATAATCTCTCCCTCAATGTCAACAAAACAAAGAAGATTGTCATCGACTTCAGCAAGCGTAATGGAAGGCATGCCCTGTCTACATCAATAGGGACGAAGTGGAAATGGTTGAGAGCTTCAAGTTTTTAGGTGTCCAGATCAACAACAACGTGTCCTGGTCCCTCCATGTGCGTATTATAGTTAAGAAAACCCACCAACACTTTCTCAGGAGATGAAGGAAATTTGGCATGTCCGTTACGACTCTCACCAATTTCTACAGATGCACCACAGAAAGCATTCTTTCTGGTTGTATCACAGCTCGGTATTGCTCCTGCTCTGCCCAAGCCCTCAATAAACTACAAAGGGTTGTGAACAATGCCCAGTCCATCACTGAAACCAGCCTCCCACCCACTGATGCTGCCTACACTTCCCACTGCCTCTGAAAAACAGCCAGCATAATCAAGGACCCTAAGCACCCTGGACATACTCTGTTCCACCTTCTTCCATCGGGAAAAAGATACAGAAGTCTGAGGACACTTAACAACTGACTCAAAAACAGCTTCTTCATTACTGCCATCAGACTTTTGAAATGGACCTACCCTACATTATGTTGATCTTCCTCTACACCCTAGCTTTGACTGTAATACTATATCCTGCACTCCTTTCCTGCTTTGTCTATTTGGCACACATGAAACAATACTTTTCAATACTATACTAATGCATATGACAATAATAAATTAAATCAAATCAAACAGTGTCCTTCTAGGTGGTAGAAGATACTGTTGAAGAAAGCACGGCGAGTTGATTCGTATGTTGCATCTTGTAAATGGTACACACTGTCACCTCAGTTGAGGAGATATCTTCAAGCTGAGGAGTTGTGAATGGTGCTGAATATTCTGCAACCATCACTTTTGACCAAATGATGGGGGGGGACATTATTGATGAAGCAGGTGACTTTGGCTAGCTCGAGGATACCACTCTGAGGAACTCTTGCAGCAGTGTGCTGCAAATGAGATAATCAGCTTCAACAACACAACCGTCTCTCTTCTTGCTGATTTCAACTAACTTCAATTTTACCATGGCTCCTTGATGCCACGCACTTGATATCAAGTGCGCTCACACATCTCACCTTGTGAATTCAACTCTTTTGTCCATGTTTAGACCAAGTCAATAATAAGGTCTGGAGCCACAAGTGGCTCTTGTGGAACCTAAACTGAGCATCAGTGAGCAGGTTGACACTGAGTAAGTGCTGTTTGATGGCACTGTCAAGAACATCTTCCACCACTTTGCTAATGATAGAGTGGACTCTTCGGGTGATAGGTGTTTCAGTTTGATTTGTTCTGCTATTTGTGGACAAGGCATTCCAGGGCAATTTTCAATATTCATAGGATCATAAATTTCCTACAATGCGGAAGGAGGCCATTCAGCCCATTGATTCTTTGACAGAGCAGCTTACCCAGGCCCTCTCCCTCACCCTTTACCTATAACCCCACACATTTGCCTTGACTAATCTATCTAATCAAAATATCTTGGGACATGAAGGGATGATTTAGCATGGTCAATCCACCTAACCTACAAATCTTTACACTATGGGATGAAACCAGAGCACCTGGAGGAAACCCGTGCAGATATGGGGAGAAAGTGTAAACTCCACCCAATCGGTCATTCAAGATTGGAACCGAACCCAGGTCCCTGACGCTGCAAGGCAGCAGTGATAGCCACTGTGCCATCCAACAGGTGCCAATGTTATACTGTACTGGATCAACTTGCCTAGGGGCACAGATAATTCTGAATCACAAGGTTTATCTTTTCCATTGACATCCTCATGACGGCAGGGTTGTTTATGGAGCCTTTTTTTCCTGTTAGTTGCTCACTACCATACACAACATGACCAGCTTTGACCTGATCCATTTGTTGTTGGATCCCTTTGTTCTGCATTAGTTAGAGGTTAGGGCCTTGGTGCTGAAGGAGCAGCTGTCAAAGGTGAAGCAAAGAAGATCAGGAACCAAATAGAGGTCTCTTCATCCCACCATTCTGACTGTTAACTACAGACATCAGATAAGATGTTGAAGTAGGAGAGTGGTCTTGGAATCTTACATGCCTGGTTAATAGGGTAGAGGGTGACAGAGGGGTTGAAGGTCTCAATTTAGCATTTGGAGGAGATGTTGGAAAGATGCTGCTCATCTGTCATCCATATAGGTGATGCAATTCACAATGTGCTGGATTTCATTTAGTTATTGTATAGTTTACAATAACAAAGTACCGTTTGAACCATACTGAACTGGACTCCAAAAAACTCCAAACCAGAATAACATTTAATAAGTCTACACATACAGAATCATAAAGTCACTGAAGTAGACCATTTTGCCCACTGTGTCCATGCCTAATTCCATCTTCCTGAACCTGGTGCTGTAGGTTTGGTTCTTCAAGTGGTCAGCCAAGTATATTTTTAAATCTGGGGAGAGTTTCTGCCTCTATTGCCCCCTGAAGTGGAGTGTTCTAGGTCCTGAACACCCTCAGGATGAAAAATGTTCCCTCATCTAATCTCTGCTCATCTCCAACCCTTCTACCAATTCATTTAAATCTATGTCCCCCAAGTTTTAAGGTAAATAAATCACTTCTATTTATTCTACCTAAGCCTCCCAAATTTTATCCACCACAATTAAGTCACCCATCAGCCTCCTCTATTCCAGAGTAAACAACCCTGGCCTATCCAATCTTTTCTTGTCATTAACATTTTCCAATCTTGGCAACAACCTTGTGAATCTCCTCTTCACCCTGCCTAGAGCGATCACATCTTCTCTGAATTGTTGGACCAAAACTGTGTGCAGTACTCAAGCTATGGTCTAACTGGTGCTTTATATAGTTCTAGCCTAACTTCTCTGCTCTTCTACTCTGTGGAAATCATGCCACATTCCTTCTGAATAAACTTAACGGTCTGATATGTGACCTTAATGACCTTGGAGATACACTCCAAGGCCCCTGTCTTGTTCCACACTATTTAGTTTCCTTCCATTTACTGAGTATTATTCCCTTGAGTTGTTGCACTTCTAAAATGTATTATCTCACACTTCTGCTTGAATTCCATTTTCCACTCTTCTGCCCAGCTGACCAAATCATCAATATCTTAATGAAGTCAAAGCTTTCTTCCTCACTGTCAACCATATAACCAGTTTTTGTATCATCCGTAAACATCTTTATCAGGCCCCCTATATTTGAGTCTAAATCATTAATATAAACTACAAAAAGCAAATGTTTGAATACTGAGCTCTGCAGTACTCCATTGATAATAGCCTTCCAGCCACAAGAATACCTGTCCGCCATTAACGTTTGACATCTGCTACAAAGCTAATTTTGGATCCAATTTGCCGCTCTCACTTAAATCCCAAGGGCTTTTATTTTGTTAAGCATCCTACCATGCGGTCTTTGCAAAAAGCTCTGCTAAAATCAATGCAGATCACATCCACTACACTGCCCTCATCAACACCACTTGTCATCTCGTCAAAAAATTCAATCAAATTAATCTGACATCACCTTCCCTTAATAAATCCTTGCTGACTTGCCTTGATTAATTTGTGTCTTTCTAAATGAAGGTTTATACCATAACTCAGAATTGATTCCAATAATTTGTCCATAATTAAAGTTAAACTAACCAGCCTATAATGACTCAGATTAACTCCTCCTCTCTTTTTCAACAGCAGTGCAATGGTGCCAGTCCTCCAATTGTCTCCCATCTCTCCTGTAACCGGAGTGGATTGGAATATTATCATAACCTCTAAATGCTTCCCCCCACCTTGCTTCTTTTAACAAACAGGGATATGCCTCATGTGAGTCAGGCAATTTATTTACTTTCAAGAACATCAAACCCTTGAATACTTCCTCTCAAACAATGTTCATCCCATTCAATATTCTTCCTCTTTAAATAAGACGGGCCGGGTCTCTGGTGACGATGGCTGTAAAGCATTTTTTAACTATGCAAATTCGTTACCAACCTTTTAAGTTCTGCCTATTCTTAGGCGAGGAAATGGATAGCAAAATTGTAATGTTGCTCATCTAACAATACAATTTGTGGTTAAGTATGTTTCTGGTTTGAGAAGACAACTGCAAGAGTTTTTCTTTACAACAATACCAATCGAGTGAAGTGGAAACTGGAGGATAGGTAATCTTTGGACTGCTTTTCTTTTTAGCAAGATGAAACTGCAGCTGCAGACAGGCACATAAATCTTTGCAGCTAAGTAGGTCATAAGAAACGAAGAAGGCTTCTGATCAAATACAACTGTAATCCTGACATATTGCTCCATCCTGCTTTTCAATTGCAGTTTTCTTGCTTTCAGCCACATCATAGACAGATAACTAATATTTTCTTTTCTCATTTCCAGTCATTTCGCTATTAGACATACAATAATCCTTCTTATATCCACATCTAAATCGAACATCTCAGCAATTCAGGACATTTTGGTCATCGTAGCGGCGCAATAAACCTTTCAGGTATTAAGCATTGTTGTTGTAATCCAAAAGCAACAGCTGAAAATGACACCTCTGCCTTTTTCCAATTAAAACAAAGACAAGGGCTTCACTTGATATTCAGAATTTAACGCATATTTTGTCAAAGTGCTGAAAAATTCTGGTTAACTTCACTCCTGCCTCCATTGAGTTGTTCATAGTTACAGATTTTAATTGTCCAAATAAATGCTACAAATTCTGTTTTACTAACTCCCATCTGTTCTCTTGTCACTTTAACAATGAATTGCCACATGCTTTAGCACTCTCCTGCTAAAACTGTCACCTCCACATCTCAAGAACTTCCATGTATTGTTAATGCTTTTATGCTTAGTTGACCAAAAAAGCTGTAGAACCAAATCACTTTTCTAAAGTGTGCTTTACATATCAAATGAAAATTAACTGCAGATATAAAATTGGAAAATGTTTTTTTCGAGAATTAAGATTTCATGAAATTTCAACAATTGTTTTAATGCTTCCAGGAAATTACAAACAATTGAAAGTTACATTTTATTCATGTAATTGCATCCTGTTTGAAGATATGTTTTAAAAGGGACGCTGGAGATTCTCTCCAGCTTCCAATTTTCTCCCCTCCTCCCCCTGACAATTACTGGGAAATGCTTGTATAATAATTAGCCTATCTTGTCATTCTTCAAGGACAAGGCAAAGCGGTGATACTTCCAAGCTAAACAACACAGAGACAATTTCAGCTATACCCAATTCTGATTTTGCCCCAAATCAAATGCACATACAATCTAACTAATCTCTGGCTAGTAATCTGGACGCAGGACTCTGAACATATTGTTCCCTCCCTTGCTCAGAGCCACTCCAAACAGTTGCATTTCCTCCTCTATCTGCCAGATGAGTTTTTTTTAGATCTTTGATGGGATGTGAGCATTGCTGGAAAGGCCAGCATTTGCCCATTCTCAATTCTCCCTGAGAAGGTGATGATGATCTGCCTTCTTGAATCATGCAGTTCATCTGGTGTTGGTACTGCCACATTGCTGTTAAGTGGGGAGATTCCAAGTCTTTGACCCAGCAACAGTGAAGGAACAACAATATATTTCCAAATCAGGATGGTGTGTTGGTTGGAGGGTGCAAGTGATGGCATTCTCATGCATCTGCTGCTCTCATCCTTCTAGGTGGTAGAGGTTACTCACAGGTTTTCAAAATGCTGTCAAAGGAGTGTTGGTGAGTTATTGCAATGCATTTTGTATACACTGCTTTCACTGTACACAGGCAGAGGGAGTGTATATATAAAGGCTTGCCACTTGGAATGATATCAAGAAATGGCTGGAGGCACTAAACACATTAAGGCTATGGATGCTGACAATATCCTGGTCATGGTATTGAAGACTTGTATTTGTGAATCAAATAGGCTGAAGGCAGGCATCTATGATACTTGGGACCTAAGGAGGAGGCCGATATGCCACTCAACACTTTTGATTGCAAATGATTCAGCCTTGTTTTTCTGTACTGATATGCTGCCCCCAACCCTCTCATTGAGGAGATGCTTGTGCAGCCTCTTCCTATGGTTAGTTACTTAATTGTTTACCTCCATTCATGATTGGACGTGATATGAGTGTAAACCTTTGATCTGATTTATTAGTTATGTGGTTATTTAATTCTGCCTATCATACTGATTGTGTGCATGTAGTCCTGTATGTTTGCTTCATCAGTTTGACACCTCAGTTTCAGTGATGCCTGGGTGCTGCACCTGGCATGCTGCCATTTGTCAATGAACCAAGGTTAATCCCCTAGCTTGATAGATTAACTCTGCAAAAATTTTCCTGAAGGAAGTGTGAGGTTATCCACTTTGGCAGGAATAATAGTAGGAGGGATTACTATTTAAAGGGCGAAAAGCTGCAGCATGCTACGGTGCAGAGGGACCTGGGGGTCCTTGTGCATGAGTCGCAAAAACCCAGTCTGCAGGTGCAGCAGGTGATCAGGAAGGCAAATGGGATGTTGGCCTTTAATAGTGAGGGGGATAGAATATAAAAGCAGGGAGGTCTTGCTGCAACTGTACAGGGCACTGGTGAGGCTGCAGCTGGAGTACTGTGTGCAGTTTTGGTCGCCGCACTTGCGCAAGGATATTTTGGCCTTGGAGGGAGTGCAGAGGAGGTTCACTAGGCTGATACCGGAGATGAGGGGGTTGGACTATGAAGAGAGACTAAATAGGCTGGGTCTGTACTCGTTGGAGTTTAGAAGTATGAGGGGGGATCTTATAGAGACGTATAAGATAATGAAGGGGATGGATAGGGTAGAGGTAGAGAGATTCTTCCCGCTCAGAAAGGACAGCAGGACTAGAGGGCACAGCCTCAAGATAAGGCGGGGGGCAGTTTAGAATGGAGTTGAGGAGGAACTTCTTCACTCAAAGGGTGGCGACTCTCTGGAATTCTCTGCCCGTTGAAGTGGTGGAGGCTACCTCGCTAAATATATTTAAGTCACGGGTAGATAGGTTTTTGGTAGGCAAGGGAATTAAGGGTTATGGGGAGAAAGCGGGAAAGTGGAACTGAGCCACTTCAGATCAGCCATGATCTTATTGAATGGCGGGGCAGGCTCAAAGGGCTAGATGGCCTACTCCTGCTCCTATTTCTTATGTCCTTATGTCTTCTTGGCTTCCATACAAGGCTTTATTTTAAAGTAACTTATCTACTGAAGAGACTGAATCTGCATTTTAAGGGTTGTAAATGATCAACATGGGATCATGAAAATCTCAATGTTGTTTTAAAAGGAACTGTAAGTACATTCAAAACAGTTGCAAAAGCACAAGTCACCAAAAAAAGTGCCAACATTTTCACCATGCATTCCACTTTCATTCAATAGGCTAATAATGGTTTTTGGGTTGCAATTTGTGATTTACCTGTGCCTGCTTCCACTGAGGCAGGTGGCATGTAACCACTAACCAGAGTGCCACCGTGTATTTGGGGGTTAGCACTGTTACCTCACAGCGCCACAGGCCCAGGTTCAATTTCCACTTGGGATCACTGTCCGTGTGGAGTTTGCACGTTCTCCCCATGTCTGCGTGGATTTCCCCTGGGTGCTCCAGTTTCCTCCCACTGTCCAAAGATGTGTGGGTTAGATTGATTGGCCATGCTAAATTGCCCCTTATTGTCAGGGAGACTAGTTAGGGTAAATGAATGAGGTTGTGGGGATAGGTTCTGGGTGGGATTGTGATCAGTGCAGACTCAATGGGCCAAATGAACATAAGAACATAAGAAATAGGAGCAGGAGTAGGCCATCTAGCCCGTCGAGCCTGCCGCACCATTCAATAAGATCATGGCTGATCTGAAGTGGATCAGTTCCACTTTCCCGCCTTCTCCCCATAACCCTTAATTCCCTTGTCTATCAGAAACCTATCTACGTGTGACTTAAATATACTCAACGAGGTAGCCTCCACCACTTCAATGGGCAGAGAATTCCAGAGGTTCACCACCCTATGAGTGAAGAAGTTCCTCCTCAACTCTGTTCTAAACTGCCCTCCCCTCCTTATTTTGAGGCTGTGCCCTCTAGTTCTGCTATCCTTTCTAAGCGGGAAGAATCTCTCTACCTCTACCCTATCTAGCCCCTTCATTATCTTGTAATGGCCTCCTTCTGACCTGCAGGGATTCTATGTAAAGTTGGTGCTGTCCTCTCACTGATTTTGTGATTTAGGCAATGTCCATAAGTGGGACCAACACTGCCAGCTACCTTAGTGTTCATTCAGTAACTCACTACAACACTCCAAAATCACTCCATTCCATAAACGTTGCAAAAACTACAAGTTAGTCTGAGGGAGCAATCTAATCGTCCCAATTTCTCACCTCTCGTGATCTTACTGGCACCGGATGTCTGGCAAGGTCAGCCTTGCACTGGAAATGGGTGCAAGGCCAAATAAATGATTCAAATTGAATTTAAATCTCATTTAGATGGAAGTAATGAATGCATGACATTATCGTCCAGACTCACTTGCCTCTGTGGCCTTGCTGGGAGAGGTTCTCCCTGGAGAGAATCACAGCTGGTTCCCAGTAATGTGAATTAGTCGTCACAGCCTCGCCGGAGGCCATGGAAGCCCACGTGGGAGGTCAAGGGCAAGGGGGTATGCCCATTGGCACTCTGGCAGTGCCCACTGAGCACTGCCAAGGCAGGGCCTAAGGAGCTGGGGCCAGATTGGGAGCGGCTGATCAGGTAAGATCGCCCCGCTGCCACTTTGCAGGTGATCAGTGGGAAAGGGAGGGCTGATCAGGTAGGGTAGCCCCGCTGCCCCTCTGCAGGTGATAGCTGCGGGGGTGGGCAGTACTTGGTCATGGCTGGCTGCAGCAGCAGTGGCCCAACAGGTCTCTCGGACCTGTCAGGCCTCTGTTGGTTGCTATTGCACATGTGCAGCCACAGACGTCTGCACATAAGTAATGGCACCCTTTGCTGCCATGGCAGGCTTGCTGGCAATTGAAGCTCGGGCCCCCTTCCTCTGCAGGCAAGGAATGGTTCAGCCCATTTTTTTTCCAGTGCCAAGTGAACAAGATAGTATATCTGAAATTGCCCAAAAAATAGGTGAGAAATTTTCCTGTTTTCTGCCCATTCTAGTCTGAGAATTTTTTTTGGTAATATTGACCCTTAAATATCCTTCCCCACAAATAAAACAACTGATCCTTTAAATAATGCTCATAGAGGTTCCCTCTTGCAGTTGAATGCATGTTCTTGGGTCAGTGACAAGTGAATGCATTGATTGGATTGGGAGTACCCAAATCTCAAACTCATGCATCCGGGTCAGACTGGGAAACTTCTGTCACACGCACAGCTCACCTACATGAGTGCCAGAAGCAGCAGGAAGCCTGTGTACCTCATTTGGAAGGCCTGTGATTTCCATTGTGCTGGCTCCAGCAGCACTATGCAGCCAAATATGTCTGCCAATAGGCTTACCAAGTGTTTGAACAGGGCCACATGCAGCTGCTTTATTGCTTAAAAAAAATCCCAGCAATGAGTTGCCACCATATTTCTCAATAACCAACTTCTTGCTTTGCATCCCTTGAACACTCTTGCTTTATGACAGGAGGCATTAAGAACTCAAAATTCTATGTTAACTCAGCTTTATGCAGAACAATTTTGGAGGAAGAACGGAAGGGGGAGGGGAGGAACAAAAAATTTACCATTACAAACTGCCCTTTTCACATTTTTAAGCCAGTTCCTCAAGTGCTTCACAGTCAATGCATTACTTTGAATTGTGGAGCTTTGATGGCAAAAATAGAAATCAATTCACACACAGTAAGTTCTACTTTTGGTGGCACCAATTGAAGGACACTAACTTTATTTATTTATTAGTATCACAAGTAGGCTTACATGAACATTGCAATAAAGTTATTGTGAAAATCCCCTAGCCGCCATGCTCTGACACCTGTTCAGGTACACTGAGGGAGAATTTAGCATGGCCAGAGCAGTTAACCAGCAGGTCTTTCGGACTGAGAGAGGAAACCGGAGCACCCAGAGGAAACCCATGCAGACACGGGGAGAACGTGCAGATTTCTCATAGACAGTGACCCAAGCCAGGAATTGAACCTGGGTCCCTGGTGCTGTGATGCAGCAGTGCTAAACACTGTACCGCCATGCTGCCCCAATAGGAGAAGACCAGGACATCAGAAGAACACTTACCTGTCTTCAAATGGTGCCATTGGATCTTTCATGCCTACTTGAAAGGACAGACAGGATCTTGGGTTAACATCTTATCTGAAATTCAGCATCTCTGAGAATGTATCACTCTGTCAGGTTATATGGTCAAGTCCTGGGGTGAAGTTTGAACCCAAACTGCTGTCTCATAAGCACTCTACCACTGAGCCAAGGCTAAAACATAGCCTGGTTGACAAAGCCAATATGAATATTGTGCATGGTATTCAATGTATTTAACCCGTGCAGATTATTGCCCCATTTAGTTTTGAAACTGTATTCACATCCAGAACATACATGTTACTTGTATATTGCACGTGTTTTTGCTGTTTAGTACTGGAACAGCGAGACCATAAAGGTAACAATGGTGAAATGAGCTATCTGTGCTCAGCCACAGAAAAAGAGCTGCTGAAAGTGGAACTGTAACTTGAGAAAATATTCTCTCTCTCTACAATTGCAGTTATTTTTGCTCCACATTTGGAAAGTAAATCCCAAGAAGCAAATCTGAGATAGCAAATTATTCATGAGGTTGCAAATCAATAGCTTCAGAACTGTGACTCAAAAACAATGAAATATATAAGTGGCTCCCACACTGTGAATGTTAATAAGAATCTCTGTATCAGCTAAATTCTGCCACTAATAAATGCAACTACACACTTCTACAATTCAATTGCCGTGTCTCCTTAACACTTAATAAATCTGACAGTTTTATCGTTGCTAACAATCTTCCAGCGACATTTAAGCTCTTACATGCTGTTCTCTTAATTACTGAAAGAAGCAAAATACTGATTTTTAAGTATTGTTTATGAATAAATATGCAAAATGATTCATTGTGCTTGTAGTGGAAGGAATATTTGAGGTGATGGATGGGATGCCACTCATGAAGAGATTTAGACTGATGGGATACAGATTTGCTGGGTTGTATTTGTCCTGTTTTTCATGGACAAGACATACCTAGACTATTTTCCAAATTGTCGGATAAATGCATGTACTATAATGGAACAGCTTTGCTAAGAGTATGTCTAATCCTGGACCAAAGGTCTTAAATGTTACTGCCTTGAGATACCCAAAAACCTCCTGAAAAGGAGGCTTACCTTCTCAAGGACAATTTGAAATAGGCAATAAATGCTGGCCTTGGGCAGCAACATTCATATCCCATGAACAATTATTTTTTAAAAGTCATCAGAATGTTAGTTGTTTTGCAACAAAAATGGTTTGCATTAAACTTGATTGCATAATTGAATCAGCACTGGATAATTACTTAAAGAACTCTATAATACCTAGGAAGAACTAGCAAAATTATACTCAAAAATCAGCTCCCAAAGGACCTAATTTCAGCACAGCTACAAATGGCCCCCCTCGCATACGAAAATTTCAACATATAGTGCACACACATATACAAACACAATACAGTGCACTGTTATATAAACAACGTCGTGCTGTGTGCAAACTCCAGGATATCGTGTAGACAACTCTGTACAAAACTGACTTCCAGTTTTCCTTTAATCTGAATCTTATTTTCAAGGTTCAATAGAATAATGGCAGCAACTATGAGAAACTCATGCTGTAATGTCATGGAAATAGAACTGCTCCCACACAACAACAATGAAGGAGAAAAAAGGGTCGCCGCTACTGATGCATGATAAAATCACTCCAACCAGCATGGGCCTTTGTCATTAATGTTAACAGACTCTTGACTGTATAGAACCATGAGAATCACTAAAAAAGATCCAAATTACACTCTGCAGGAAGATACACACTTACATTACAGCGACATGAAGAAATCTAACAACTGACCTCATTTTCCTCACTTAAAACATGTCCTGTTTAACATTGCTTCTACAAAGCACAATGATGGCAATGTCAGACCTGACTGATGAAATAGTTGCAAAGTCTTCATGTTGCTCGAATAATTTAGATAATACTCTGCAAATTCTTGCTAATTATACATCTCAGTGACAGCAAAACAGGTGGAAATGATTATACACTCTCAAAAAAAAAGGCCTGGATTTTGAATTCTAATTACTACACTGTCAAAATAATTTCACGTCTTATTATATTGATAGTACTGTTTCATTTATGTTGATCCATTTTATAAACTTATATCACCCTTCACCTATTTGTCCATCACAGCTCCTTACAATGTTGCCTCCTCTTTCCTTACTAATAATGACAATAATACAACCAAAAAAAAATTGAAAGTTAATTAAATAAGTCTAAAATGAGACTTACGGACACTTCTTATAAATCCTAAATGTAATTCTTTTGCAAATATAATCTGTTATATGATACATTGTGTCACTATATTGTTGACAAACTGTGATACCTGACACAACTCATTTCAGATATAGCATACAGGATTCACAGTTCACTGCCCCAATGGTTGGCACTGATGCATCACAGCGCCAGGGACCTTGGTTCAATTCCAGCCTTGAGTGACTTGGTGGAGTTCGTCCCGTGTCTGCGTGGGTTTCCTCCGGGAGCTCCAGTTTCCTCCCGCACTCCAAAGATGTGCAGGTTTGATTATATGTATACCTCCAAATGTACCTCCAATATGTATACCTCGAAAAGTAAAATTTGGATAGTTTGGATAAAATTGTCATTTGAATCTCTCCCCGATGAGGATTGCAACTTTGAAATCACTCGCTATTTGCTTTAAGTATAAATACATAGTCAACACATCTCTGTGACATTTTCAATATTGGTCTCTCATGTTCTTAGTGCTTTAAAATGTTCAAGGTAGGAGAAATGCTAATTAATTTCACATCAGTAACAGTTCTTATCAATAAATCATGCAACTGTAAAATGCTGGACGAGCAAACTAAGGACAAAAACAGTTACAAGTAATTTCTGAAACATATCTGTTGTACATTTGTTCAGTTGGTCTCAAGAAGATGTTCTGAATCTTGTATGGTTTAACATCACATGTTTATTGGACAGCACAATGGTTAACACTGCTGCCTCACATTGCCAGGGACCCGGATTTGATTCCGGGCTTGGGTCGCTGTCTGCACATTCTCCCTGTGTCTGCATGGGTTTCCTCTGGGTGTTCTGATTTTCTCAACAGTCTGAAAGACAAGCTGGTTAGGTGCATTAGCCATGCCAAATTCTCTCTCAGTGGACCTAAACAGGTGCCCAAGTTGGCAGCTAGGGGATTTTCACAGTAACTTTATTGCAGTGTTAATGTAAACCTACTTGTAACTAAATAAACTTTATTGATAACACATAATTATGTACATGTATACAGTACATAACCCAAGCTATGAGCACACACCTTGCTTGCTTCTACACACGTTTCTGCATGGTCCACAACTGACTCTATTCTCAGGTTATGTGTCCCTTTACATCATACTGTGGGTGGTACAGTTTCCCAGTCCCACATTAACACTTGCTATATCAGATTCCCTTATACTATAATGCTTGCACTTATTCTATCAACAATTTCACCTATTCTCCTGAAACATAGTTGTAGAATAACCTGTGCTTATTAATCACACAAATATATTTTGTTTGCAAGTAGCAGATCTGTGTGCTGTGGAACTCGCTTTCAGCATGCTATTACCACTGAAACAATGTTTCATAGTTCTGTTACACTTTTTTTGAATTGCAATTCCAGTTTAAGACTATATTCATAATAAATGGCATGCATTTGGAAATATCAAACAGTTCATTGCCAATCATGAACATAGTCTAATTATACCTTAAGTGGCCCACATGGCCTAACTGTAACAGATAAGTACACTACGTTTCAGCACTGCAGTGTATAATGCTGTAAATTTCAAGAGCTATGATGGTGCAGCATGTTGAAGCTCGTAATTATATCAAAATGTGCCATCCACAGAAATAACTCAGAGGAAAGGAAGTTACTTTTTCAAAATGACACAGGGAAGTCAACCTGAATTGTTCTTGCATGTCTCAAAGCATCTGGTTACAAAATAGCATTAACCGAGGTCCCACAAACAGGCACTTTTTAACAATGATGTCATGGTAGGTTATGGGAAACCTGGCAATGTGGGAAAATATGGAATATCAAATCACATCAAGTACACTGTTACATGTTAAAATCAAACTGGGAATTTTCTCCCGCTATATTTCAGGAATATAATAAAATCCATGCTCATATACAGAGGGATAGATCCAGGGGCAGGTAAACAGCCCATCGAAATTCTTATGATTTTTGAAAATTGGACCATATTCTGTCAAATGGGCTTTAGATCACAGAATAGAACAGAGAAGAGCTGGTTATTTCTGCAATTCGACAAGTGAAAGCTGACTAGCCAGGCTACGTTGCTATGCATTCACTCAGATACTGCAGTGAAGTATTGACAGACTACTATAGTTTATAACTGGTATAAACTTCATGCTTTAGACTTTGTGTCCGAGAAGACTGATTTTATTTTCTTTACTTATTTCATTTAAATTGTTAGGTTAATGACAGTGTGGTCACTTGAGACCACAAATAAGGATTTTTTTAAAATATAAATAAATAATTAAGTTTAACAATTACAGTAACGCAGAACTGTAATAACAATAAGAACTATGAAAACAGGAGCATGAGCAAAACAGTTCTTGCTTGCAGAACACAATCTTTCCATTTGAACCTTCTTGCAAAAAGTAGGCAGCCATATGATAATGACCACATTGGATGAAGATGATTACTTCAGCCATACATACAGCCACATAATACAACTGCTGATGTCTTCTATTGTGATAGCTGTTATGTGATATATATTTTAGTTGTGGAAAATCACCTAAATGTTTCATGTAACAGGATTTCTTGCAACTTTCTGGTGATTGAAGAACAGGTTTCCAACAGCCACTCACTCCATTACTTCTATACAGATAATTCTTCAATTAGCATAATAAGGTGCTGCAACCCTTTTCCAGTCAGTGCATGTTTAATTTTCCCCCTCACACACCGTATTACGTTGTGAAACTGTTACTTAGGTACTCTCTCATATTACTGTGTTTTCCTGCAAATTATTTTCTGTCAATGGTGTCATGATTTTAACAGAAAATGGTGCACGCTTTCTTTTAAATCGGAGAAGTCTTACTCTGTGTGAGCATGAATTGATTGATGACAATGCTCTCGGGCATGTTTTTGAATGAAATAATGCAATGCATATATATATATATATATATATATATATATATATATATAAAAGAATAGGCCATAATGCAGCAAAATCTGATGAAAAATTGTATCTGTACTCAAAGATTATGTATCGTGGCATTGTCAAAGCCAGGTTTATTTTTATATTTGATCTTTATGACAGGCAGAGAAATTTGCTTATTTTTGAGACAAGATAAGTTCAACAGATTCCCTCTGGGGAGGAGAAAAATCAGTGCCACTTTAATATACTCCACTGATACTGCATTATAGAAGCCTAGGTGCTATTCTTCTGATCGCTTTACATTGACAATGGTGTTTGGCATGGAGATTCTTGAGAAGAAAGAAAGTAAAAGCAGCAGGAGTCTGGGAGTGCATTTTAAAAGTGACTAGCACAACTGACAGAAACTAATGGAAGGCCATGTAACCCATGCTGTTAACGTGAGAAGAAGCAATGAATTCAGTAAGTAAAACAGAAAGATAAATTTCAAAGCCAGTGAAATGAGTGAGGCCAGAGCCGTTTTGTTTTACAGCATACTTCACAAGGACGCTATGTTCATTCAGGAGAAAAACCCAGGTGGCATAAATCTGGGTGTGACCGATTCAATCAACCAATCGATGTATTGTAACATTGATGGATGTTAACATCCATTGAATGCACAAAACAGGAAGTCTCCACATGAAGCAATTTTACAAACCGACACAGTATACTGCACATGTAGGATCTTTTTCCCATGTTTTTCATGTTAACAGGGGTATCACGTTTTGCCAAACACCTGTAATTTTCCCCAGCTTTGGCCCTAAACCTGAATGGAATACACATTAAGATGTTTAGGATCAGGCTGTTACTCTACATTTCACCATGGCAATTGATCAGTTCACCAATTATACCTGAACACAATTCTAATTATTCTGTCATTGATTCATTTTATCCAGTGCAGCTACCATTCACTCGAAGCATAAAATCCTCATGAGAAAGTCCCTGACCACTTTGCGATAGATTCAAAAGATGATAGTGTGATGTTAGTGGACCTTTAAGAGTCTTTTCTTCAATTTATGCTCACAGACTTCGGTGATGTCATTGTTGGGCAGGGTAAAAAAAACTGAGCAGGTCAGGTGACAGGAGTTCATTTTCAGTTTGGGAGTTGGAGTGTTAGCAGCATCAAGCTGAAAGAGAAGTGTTTCTCTCTTATTTTTTTCTTTGAAGTTCTGTTGGTCAGCTGAAAGCAAGATTTTGCTTTTCTGAAAGGTGAAAATCTACTGTTATTGGGGCTGGACCAGAGTGTCCCTGGTGTTTTTGGGAAGCCGTCTTGTCTTCAAACTGTTCTGAGTTTCAAGAGCATTTGACTGTGGAATTCAGCTAACAATCTCAATCCCAGTATCACGGGAACCTTAGTCTATGCTGTGTTGAGTCTGCTTAAAGAGTTGGTTATGGGGGTTGGTTTGATTGGAACAACTGATATATTCATTAAGGGTTATACATTATTGTAGTTGTTGTGTTTTTGTTTGTAATTGTTAGAAGTTATTGCTAATTTTCTTTCCATGCATGTTATTCTTAAATAAACTTTGTATGATAAAAGCTCTCAAGGTGTGATTCAGAAGACCCACTAAAGTGGAACATCTTATGCTTATCCTAGCCACATTCAAGATGCAAAACTTAGGATTCAGGTGGGCTTCATAAAACACTTGAGTTTCTAATCTGAACCATAACAAGAGATTAAACAATTACACATCAGACATAAAACCACTCATTGGGTTCATGCATAACTCTTCAAATGACAACAACTGTAATCAATGGGCTGCCAGAAGTAAAAGCCTGTGATTTTCATTTACATGTTCACAGGACTCGTGTTTGCCAGCATACCTCAAGAGCAGACTTATTGAAAATACGCATTTGTCAATTAATACATGAAACTAAAAGTCATTCTTCTCTGCTGAGGTTCAATATTATACACTAGCTGCTTTTTCTTTATTTCATTTTAAATTTCCTCTGCTTTTTGCACCAGTAACACACACTATTCAGCCAACAGAAAAATTCAAAAATACACATTTTTAACTTTCCAATCTTTTTACAGCTAATTTTCTCATTAACTTGTCACAGGATTACCCCTATTATACCACAAGGCATATTGGCCTCCATTACAACTCGACTAACATTGTGCCATTCAAATTGTTTAATCAAACTTTGCCAAGACCAATGCCATTGGGTGTGATATTACATTTATTCATGCCATGCTCCCGCTGCAACGAAGGTGGAGCATTTGGAGACAAATCAAATCTCTGTTTGCTGCAGCAGGATGGGAAAATCCCGTTGGCATGAACGGTCAGAAAATTCTGGCCATAGTCTTTATAATATTGTGTTACAAGTCAGGTTGGATACTTCAAGATGTTCTATGGAGCTCGCCTGATGTTTTACATTGAATTTGGCTAGGATGAGCATGAGGTTTCACTTCAGTTGTGATTCAACTGACCCACGAGGAGCTTTTATCAAAAATAAAGTTGAATTAAGAATATTGTTGACATGTAGAGTAAGACAATTAGCCAGAACTTTTAACAATTACAAACAAAAAAAAATAGTGTACAACTCTTAACAAAATATCTGTGTTCCAACCAAAGCCAACATCCAATACACGAAACCCCTCCAAATAAGCATAATACAGTGTAGGTTAATGCCCACTTGTCACAGGAATCCTGCCTCCTGGATTGAATGCTGAAAATCCCTTGTGAAGAAACTCAGGAGAGGTTGTAGTCGAATCTGTTCGCAAAACACAGCTTCTTTAAGACAGAACCAAAGAGACTGCTTCTTAGCTTGCTGCTAAACTGCTTCCCAAAAAAATTAAAAGCCCAAAGGAAAAAACCCCTATCATCTGGTTGCCACAAATGAACCTGAAAGCCCTATCAATGACTGCCACAACTTAGCTCCACCTCCACTTACATTGCTGAAGCTGTAAGCTGCATGATTTTTTAAAAAATCTTTCTTAAAGGTACACGCACCTGACAAATGATCTTTCCATCGTACTTAAATAATGTCCTAGGTTTGTGAGCAGAACAGCCCATAACTATTTTAAGCTTACAAGTTAATTTAGCCCAAAACTGGCATCACAAGTGACAAAAAGAGGACAGCATACAAATTTCTATGTATGCAGCATTCCTGCATACACAAGAGAAAAAGAATAACATGTTGATTTTACAATGTCATTTTGCAGAGTAATTTACATTAGATTTTATATTATTCAAAAATGTCAGAAGGGACACATGGTTAAATTACTGGCATGAAAAGGCAAGTTGAACAGAATCGTTGTTTGCAGGAGGCCTCAGTAATAATGTAGGGGATTTTGAGAGGAAGCCACTGCCATACTGTAATGAGTGCACTTCATAATTTAGATCCTGTAGCACTGACATTCAACTACTGTTATTTATATTATAATTAATGCCAGTATTTACATCTGCATTCAGAAAACAATAATTTCTTACAAAGTGGTGGAGGTTTACAATTCAAAAATAGAGCTGTTTCTTTCCTACAAGGATTTCACATGCTCACAATCAATAGATAGGAAAACTTTACATTTGCCGGTAAGTACAGCTCACCCTTTTATCACTATAATAAACTATTCTTCTTTGCCTGCAAGACACCATATGGCTCCACATAGGTTTGTGCTGCTTTCTGCTTCACTAGGTAATCAATATAATTTTGTGTCATTCTAACAAAGCAGAGCTGTAACTAAGCTTCAAAGCTTTGGCAGGAGTATGTACTGTGTGCGCTGATTTTTCAGCTTGAGAGTTTTGTCATAAATATCTTTTTCTTTTCCACCTTATTCTGCAATTTCCTCATTTCCTAACCAAATTCCATCTAACGCCAATTAGAGTGTATCTTCCAATAATGATCCCACAGTTCTAAAACTTTGGGGTCAAAAACATCCTAAGGGTCACACCAGAAAATAAAATTAACAGCAATTTGAGTTACAAAATATTTACAAATTGATTGATGTGGTAAATAACAACATGGACACATGCCTAGCATATTAAGTGATATACCTAAAGCTTTCCAAAAACGCCAATGATAAGAATGTTATTGGATAAGATGCAAAAGGTAAGGTGCAACAAAACTGTAAAACAAATTAAGTAGTTAACTCAATATCAGCTACTTGTATTGATGTAATACTTTTAACATAGCAGTGTCACAAAATAGTTTACAGGAGTCGAACAAAAACTGACAGTGAACCAAAGGTGGAGATATTAGGAGGGCTAAGGAAAACATGATCAAACATGTTTTAAAAAGTCCTTCTCGTTGGGTTTGAGTGGATAGATCCTTATGGGGGAGATCAAAACTTGAAGTAATAAATATAAGACAGTAACAAAGTCCAATAGGAATTGCTGGAGGAACTTTTATTTTATCCAGAGTGTGCTTAGGATGTGAACATACTACCAAACTGAGTAGCTAAGGTGAATTACATGCCTGTATTTAAGGGGAAGCCATATAAGCATATTTAGGAGACAGGGGGGACTGATAGGGTTAGATAATGGTACTGTTGATAATCAAATCTAACAATGTAGGGGAAAGAATGCTCCATTACAAAACAAAAAAAATCTGAAATAATCCTCCAAAAGTAAGTATTTTGGGACTGAGATTAAGTTTTTGTTTTAAGGAATTGCTTGAATTCCAAAAAAAACAGTCGAGGGAGCGCATTTCAACCTTTACCTTTACAATCACACAAGCAGTTTCGCCACTATCTGTTTACATGCATAGGTTATACATACCAGATTGGGATTTTGTTTGCTGTAATTCACACAAGTTGGTATCATTTGAAGGACAAACATTTTGCTGTACTTATTTTCTGTGCATTGGGTTTTATTATGAGTGGTTTGGAATATAAAACACTGCAGCTGCAAACAATCTGGCTGTAACATGTGAAGAGGGAGAGTCACGTCCTTTACCAGTACCACCAGGGTGGTGACGTGTTCAGCACAGAGAAATTGCCATATACCTAGCTCTTCCTGATACATGGCAGGGGCGGGGAGGCGGGGGTGGAAATTCTCCCAGGCCACTGCGTGGCAAAAGCAGTACAGTGGGTGCCATGACCTCCAGAATTCTCCCGCAGCCAGATTTCCAGCGCCATCAGCTCTGCCCGGAAATCGGCGCGGAGCTGCATCATTTATTTAAATCTTCATTTAAATGCATTTTACACATAATTAGCAGGCCCAAGGCTGGACCCACTAACCATCGAGGCCTTCCCAGGAGTTCAGGGATAAGGCGGGGGGGGGGGGGGGGGGGGGGTGGTTTGCCCCTTGGGCATCGCCAGCTTGGCAGTACCAGCCTGGACACCTGGCACTGTCCAAGGGCAAAGTGGCAATGCCTAAGGGGTTCTTTGGCAGTGAGACCTAATGGGGCAGGACTGGTGGCAGGTGGATCAGTGGGGCTAGGGGATCCCACTTCCTCCCTATACTTGATGGTGACAGAGGGACGAGGCCAGTGATCAGGGCTGGCCATCAAGGGGAGGAGGGGGGAATCGAGGCAGCAGGGGTGGGGGGTTAAGGTTGGCCTGGACATATTCAGAGGGCCAGCGATTGAGCCATGGAGGGGGGTTGGGGGGGGGGGGGGGGGGGTGTTGCATGGCTGGCGATATGGGGGGGGGGGGTCATGGGGCTGGCCAGCAATCGGGAGACTGGCAGTGTGGGGTTACTGTGTACGCGCTAGTCTCAGCACGACAGATTGGTGCATACGCAGTGGTCTGCTCAGCACTATGCTACTGGCCTCTCCAGCAGGAAGGATTTTTCGCTTGATGCACGCCAGTGCACTCTGCAGTGCACAGAGTGTGAGAGATTCATTTTGAAACTCCAGCTGAAAAAACAAGCAGGACTGACTCCAATTTTTATGCGAGTTCAAATAGAAATTGAGGTGGAAACCTACCTAACCTTCCCTCTGCAGTCTGTGTTGTTGAGGCTAACTAGCAGCTTGACAGTCAGCACAGAGCAGGAATCAAAACTAGCACCTTGTCTGGGTGCTCACCAGTATGCACCATATGAAGGATCACCCATCACTCAAAAACAAGTTACACAAAATCAGTTGAACATGGTGGTTGATTTTCAATACAGATGGCTAACTGAAAATCTACCTCAAAGGTCTTTGTACAAGAGGAAAATCTGGGGGTAGGAATTGGATCTTGGCAACTGGTTAACAGTAACACCGGTGAGAAGGTGAAAGCTGGTCAACCACTTACCCTCCAATGCACAGATGGCGCATGACCCTGGGGCATCACAAGGTTGAGAAAAAGAGAATCTGACCCAATTTTTTAAAAAAGTTAGTAAAGGCATCCTTTGGTTTGGGATTTAATATAAAAAATAAGTATTAAAAATTACGTTCTATGGACAAAATTTTGCATCTTTCTTTATTTGATTGTATAATTTTCAGATTTGACGGATCTATTTATTGCGAGTTTTTTCTACTTATCCATGAATTAATAAGGAAAATAATGCTAAACTTTGTACCTATGTGCTCACAATCATTGATAAGCAACGATAATATATGTTTGCATTGGTTATTTAAAAACTGATAGCATATTCCAGTACACTGTCCTTTCCACTTTTTTCTGCATCCATCCCTGGAAGAAACTCTTCCCCCAAGTAGCTGATAACTTGAAAGTAGTTCAGGTCCGATGCTGCAAACCTTCAGATATCTATATGGAACTCCCTTGCACAATATGTTAATTAGCTTTAATCTAGCAACTGTGCATTCATTGGTAGGAGACTAACCATCTGAGTGTAATATTTTAGCTGAGTGCTATTTGAGTTCATGAAAGAATATTTATGTTAAGAAATCTGACATGTTTCCACTGTATCCAACATCAGCAAACATTCCAAGTACGGTATAGACGGATGTAATTATAATTGCTCCTAAAGTTGCTCCTTCAACATTCTCCCCACCACTGACGTATGCTGCAAGAATGCATCACAGAAACTCACGAAAGCTTCTTAGACAACATTTTCAAAACCCACAAACTTTACCATCTAGAATGGCAGGGACAGCAGATGCATGAGAACAACACCCTATCTATAAGTTCCCCTCTAAGCCTCATGGCATCCCAACTTGGAACCATATCGCCGTTCCTTCACTGTTGCTGACTCAAAATCCTTGAAAATCCCGCCCTAAAAGTACCGTGAGTGTTCCAACAACACATGAATTGCAGCGGTTCAAGAAGACAGGTCACCATCACCTTCCCAAGGATATTAGGGATGGGCAATAAATTAGCAATAAAGTTAGTGACACTTGGATCCTATGAACGGATAGAAAATAATAATGAGCCCCTTGACAGCAGCTAAATCCTCAACACTGAAATGGACTCAACATCATGAGTATGAATTTTCCATTTCTTACAAAAGATTTATCCTTACAGTAATTGAGATTTCATAACACACATAATTTTGTGTTATGGCACTGATAATCTTAAATTGGTTGTTCGTACAATTCTGAGCATACTTGTTCAGCAAGTGCTGCAGAATCACATTGACATTAGATTAGACAGCACTTTCTGAACAATCTCAAGTATGCTCAGAATTACACCAACAACCAATTTATGATTATCAGTCAGGCTCACAATGTGCTCACACACACTTGAAGGAAGCTATACACATTCAAATGCAGGGACCTATCATAGGCAGGCAAACGGAACATGTCCAATCATTTTGCGTTTTTTAAATTAAACAAAGGTAATGGGGCAATGATGCATTTTTCCATGGAAATGCCTCAACCAGAGTTGGCTTGCCCAACAATCAGCATCCTTTGCTTCCGTAGTTTAAAATGGTGGTCTTTATGAAATCTGGTCTTCTTGTGTCTGTCCTGAAGGGCAGACAATGAAAAGTTTCAACAAAGGTGGGGTAGGGGGAGAGTTTGTGTCTGCATTCACTGCAAGCGCAAATGACAACGTGGGCACAAAATCCCACAAGAATTGGAAAACAAAAATCTCGCCGATGAGATCTCATTTTCAGATTTTCCCCAAAAATATTGTGATGGGGAAAGTTGGGAACCTCATTTAAGTACAATTAGCAGGCTTCATCGTTGTGTCATCCCTCCACATTAGGAATACGAATTACACCAGCAAGATTTACAAAAGGTCTGGAGCAGTGTATACCAGGTGAAGGAAACCTGCCAGGGGTGCACAGATACATGTAGCCCCTGGGTGGACAGTATCAAGAGAGGGGGGGAGGCGGGCTTCCATTGGAGATGTTTTTGCAATCTTTGCAACAACTGTACGTGCATTAGTCTATTCTGGTACAGTTATTCAACCCTGACAAGGTCCAATTGAAGGCAAAATACCGCAGATGCTGGAATCTGAAACAAAAACAGAAAATGCTGATAATTCTCAGCAGGTGTGACGGCATCTGTGGAGAGTGAAGAAAGCTAAGGTTTCATGTCTGGATGACCCTTTGTCAGAGCTGGCGTAACTGGCAGTGGCTTTCAGAATGGATTCTGAACAGAACACATTTACACACATCCACACTCATACATACATTTATAGTGTCGCTTGAAAAATCATGATATCCTAACAGGCCCGCATGAAACGATAGATGAAACACAACAGGCTGGCTGCTATTTAAGAATCCAGACACAGTTACAACATGAAATAAATCAGTACAGACATCGTTCAAGAAGTAGAAAAAAAAACTTTTTGCTCTAATTACAGCACACAAAAGATAGACACTTTCATGCTGTCTCAGATGAGGTACACCACCTGCAGTTACAGCTGTTAACTTACACTGTTGGGGTTGGAGGGCGGGGTGTGGGGGGGGGGGGGTGCTCAAATCCCAAGCATCATTCTTACTAAAAATCAGAAAGCACGTGTGTGAAAATGAAGAATTTCAATTAACTTTATTGACTGAAATGTTCTTGAGGTTCATTCGAGAACAAAGCTGGCCAACAATAAAGGTTATAATGAACATCTGTACTTGAAAGATACAACATGCGCAAAGTATAAAATGTGACTGAAGGTAGCACTGAATTCCAAACAATGCAAATCTCACCATGATCTTTCTGTAGTGTACTGAGAATGGGTGTGTATTAACAAATGGGAAAAAAGAAGAAACCTTCAAGTATACGTCAAAGAAGTCTCAACATATTGGTAGGAAGTCTAAATAAGGGTTCATTATGAATATAAAATCATTTATTGCACTGAAATGTCCTTTGGATATGTACTCCTTCTCTCTTCACTAAGCCCACCAACTTGATGGACAGACTCAACCACTTCAATTTTAGCTGCTGGCAAACCAGCTCACACATCATCAATGCTGCACCACTGACTGCTAAATGCATGTTTGGCATATGGCAAACTGCAGATATTCTTGAATCAGTTATTTTGTTTACTTATATATGTTTCAAAATGTATACTTTCTTCCAATTGAAGAGTAAAACTTTTAAATGAAGAATTCTTGCTTCTTCATGCCCTGAAAGAGCAGCATTCTTTTATTTCCATAAATGGAATCATATTTTACAACCAATCTGATACTTGGGAATCTTGTAACAAATGTTACTGAAGCAGCAGCACATCTCAACTTATTCTTCATCTTTCATGAAGACACTGTGAACACATTGTGTGACTTTCTTGTGTTACCCAGGATCATAAATGGTGATTAATGGACAGAACTTCAGTACAGCAGGATAGAAGGTCACCAAATCATTGGGGTGCAATACGGTTATTAAAGTTGATTTATTAGTGCTGCAAGGAGGCTTATATTAACACTGCAATGAAGTTACTGTGAAATCCACATTCCAGCATCTATTTGAGTACACTAAAGGAGAATTTAGCATGGCCTATGCACCTAACCAGCATGTCTTTCAGAGCAAACCACAGCAACTGGAGGAAACCCATGCAGACATGGGGAGAACACGCAGAGTCCGCACAGACCATGACTCAAGGCGGGAATCAAACCAGATCTGTGGCGCTGTGAGGCAGTGCTAACAACTGTTCGGAAGAAAGCAGGCAATGGCTTGTTCCTATTGGCACTATACTTCTGGGTCATGAAGTCTGCACACAGATCAAACCTGCTCCTGAACTGGGGTCTCACCTTCTTGGGAGGGTTTTCGGGGAGATGCAGTTCCTCATACAGTGGGGCTGCCCATCATCCTGTATTGCCCTGGGGTCCCCAGGAGTTAAAGATTAATCTCCAGAACACTATTGCAAGCCACCCAGGAGAAAATTTGTCGAGGCAATAAAAGTAGAGCAGTACACAGTTTTTTTGGACACTTTTGTATATTTGTTTTCCTTGATCAATTTTATTGAACCCATACACTGTTTAGAGACAGTGTGGGGTTTGTGGGGGTTGGGGACTCCAGGAACCCAGGATCAATTCCAGTCTAAAGATGTGCAGGTGAGGTGGATTGGCCATGCTAAATTGCCTCTTAGTGTCCCTTGATGTGTAGGTTAGGGGGATTAGCAATGGAAATGTATGAGGTTATGGGAGTGGAGTAATGGAGGGACCCCTGTGTGGGATACTCCAGTACAAACATCTTACAAAGTTAAAGTTTAATTGGAACTATACAAGTAAAATATTGCCATTACAAGTTGTTCTGGGGGCATGCTGGAGTAACTGCATCACAAATCACATCACTTTCCATGTCTATATACGCGATAAAGTGGTCTGCAAGGGCAAACAAGTATTGCAACACAGACATGAAGAGTAATAGCCTATAATAATTTTTGGTTAGGTTTCACTTTTAATGTGACATTTTACAGAGGATTCAGAAAAACTACACCATGTCCAAACATTTTTAAAGTATGTTTTTGGAACTGTGTCAAACTCAGTGCAGTTTGTATGGCACTGGTTGCTTAATGACTCAACTTATGAGGCAAGGTGTGTCCGAGTCAAGCCATTAAATGGTTTCTCAGGCTGAATACTAAAACAGTAAAGGATCAAAAATATGAAGGTGGTGTGTCAGTTACACAGGGCATTGGAGGACTGTGTACAGTATAGATCTCCGTGTTTAAGGAAGGATGTAAATGCTTTTGAAGCAGTTCAGAGAAGGTTTACTAGACTGATACCTGGAATGGGCAGATTGTCTTATGAGGAAAGGCTGGACCGGCTGGGCTTGTAACCACTGGAGTTAACAAGTATAAAAGGCATTTTGATTGAAACATATAAGATCTTGAGAGTATCTGACAGGATGAATATGGAAAGCACGTTTCCTCTTGTGGGAGATCTAGAATTCAGGATCACTGTTTAAAAATAAGGAGTCTCCTATTTGGGACAGTGAAGAGGAAATGTTTTTTTCCCTCGGAGAGTTGTGAGACTTTGGAATGCTCTTCCTCAAGGATGGTTGGTGCAGAATCTTTGAATATCTTCAAGGAAGAGGTAGATAGATTCTTGATAAGAAAGGGGGTGAAAAGTTATTGGTGGTAGATCAGAATATGTAATTGAAGTTAAAATCAGATCAGCCAGGATTTTATTGAGGGGCAGAGCAGGCTCAAAGAGCTAAGAGGCCTACTCCAGCTTCTAATTTATATGTTTCTATTTTACAATTTTGATGATTCTTCTGACAAGATCAACAAGTAAATCATAACAATTTTCCAAAATTAATTGCAGAGGTATGCAGTGTCATCAGGATAATTTAAAAAAATGGAACAAAATATCTTCACTTCAGTTTAAAATGTTTATTAATCTAAGAGTTGGCTTATAGGCATCTGAAAAAGAGAAAGGGAAGGCTATGCTTTGGATATGAACCCTTCATCAGAATTAAAAAGTGATAGCTAAGAAAGATGTATGCTGGACTAAACAAAAGGAAGAGAAAGAGAAAAAGCAGGTGGAGTGATGAGTCAAGAACAATGATCACAAAACAGCAACTGAACAGGTTTGTTTATTTTACTCTGCTTAGAAGTTGATGTCATCCATGCCAGACATTATGTATTTATATACTTAGATCAGGATAAACTGGACAAGGACATTCATCCCAAGCAACACCTTCCAGTGATTTTTCGAAAGTGGAGGGCTAGTGGCCAACCTCTGGGTGCTATATCATTTCACCAACAAGTCAGTGAATCAGAAAGATAGGGGGCGATTCTCCCAAAAGTGCTGAATCGGTGGGAAAACTGTTCTAAATCCCGACTTCTGTCAGTTCATCTTCTCACTGAATCTCCGCACTCTATGCACTGAAAAGATTCCAGTCATGCATATCATAGAACATAGAACACTACAGCACAAACAGGCCCTTCGGCCCACAAGCTGCGCCGATCATATCCCTACCTACCAGGCTTAATATTAACCCTCAATCCCACTAAATTCCATGTACTCATCCAGAAGTCTCTTAAAAGACCCCAGTGAGTTTGCCTCCGACAGCAGCCGATTCCACTCACTCACCACCCTCAGTGAAAAACTTACCCTGACATCTCCTCTGTACCTGCTCCCCAGCACCTTAAACATGTGTCCTCTCGTAGAGACCATTTCAGCCCTGGGAAATAGCCTCCGAGAATCACCCTATCTATACCTCTCAACATCTCATAAACCTCTATCAGGTCACCTCTCAACCTTCGTCTCTCCAGGGAGAAAAGACCGAGCTCCCTCAAGCTATCCTCATAAGGCATGCCATCCAATCCAGGCAACATCCTTGTAAATCTCCTCTGCACCCTCTCAATAGCTTCCACATCCTTCTTGTAGTAAGGCGACCAGAACTGCGCACATTACTCTAAGTGGGGTCTGACAAGGGCCTTATATCATTAAAAGCCCAAGAGGGCTGGGCCTTATCGTGTCGAGGTTTGACAGTTCTGAAGCTCTGCACATGTGGCCCCAAACTGTCAACCTCCTGTTTGCTGGCCTGCCTGTAACCACTGCAGTGCTGCCCCTCCAGCCGCCCCCCCGCCCGCCCGCCACCCACCACCCCCCCCGCCGCCACCCGCCACCGCCACCGCCGCCCCCCGCTGCCCCCCCCCCCCCGCCACCGCCGCTGCCCCCCCCCCCCCCCAGCCCAATAGCAGCCCCCCCACAGCAATTCCTGGGCCAGCCCTGACCCCACCCACCACACCTTGTTCCAAAGCACCCCGATGTCCAGGCCCCACCCCCAACAGTGATCATCCCCCCACACTCCTCACTTCAACAGAGCGCCCCTCACCCCCCCCCACTGCCACCCCCCTGGGGTTGGATCCCCCTGGAGACAGGACACCATCCCCCCCATCCCCAGCCCACCCTTGGGGGCCCCGATTTTCCCCCTTTCATTCCTGTGGGGTCTCTCACTAGTTCCCTGAACGTGGGGAGCTAGTTTGAAATCCGCCAGACTGGCGTACTCCTGGTGGGGTGGGAGATTCAATTGGAACCTTACCTAATATGCATATTCAAAACTGATTTAAACAGATTTAAATGACTTACCTGCCTTCCCACTGGTTTCCAGAGTGGGTTGACCAGCAACTGTTCTCCGGCTCTGGGAAATGCGCATGCGTTCCTGGCACATGTGCAAATTCCTGTTCAAGGAAGCAGACGCGTGTCTCCCACTGCGACCTGACAGAAAAGTTGCGGGTCACAGTGGGAGAATTGTGGCCGTAGAAACTAGAAGCAAGAGTAGGCCATTCGGCCCTTTGCGCCTGCTCTGCCATTCATTACGATCATGGCTGATCATTAAATTCAATATCCTGATTCCCTCCCACCCCTTCCCATTTCTCTTGATCCCTTTAGTCCAAATTGAGGCAAACTGAAGAAATAAAGTGAGGAAATGACAACAAAATACACTTAGAACCAGAATACCTTCAAGATTAGTAGGGTGTTAGCGTGGATAGAGGATTGGTTGTCAAATAGGAGGCAGAGAGTGGGAGTCAACGGGTGCTATTCGGATTGGCGGATGGTGACTAGTGGAGTGCCCCAGGGGTCGGTGCTGGGGCCTCAGCTTTTTACCATTTATATAGATGATCTGGAGGAGGGAACTGAGTGTAGAGTGTCGAAATTTGCTGATGACACCAAGATTGGGGGAACGGCAAATTGTGCGGAGGGTGTGGAGAGTCTGCAGAAGGATCTAGATAGGCTGGGCGAATGGGCCAGGAAATGGCAAATGGAATTTAATGTTGGCAAGTGTGAGGTGGTCCACTTTGGTAGGAAAAATGGTAGGAAGGACTATTACTTACGAGGCGAAAAACTGCAGCAGGCGATGGTGCAGAGGGACCTCGGGGTCCTTGTGCATGAGTCGCAAAAACCCAGCTTGCAGGTGCAGCAGGTGGTCAGGAAGGCGAATGGGATGCTGGCCTTCGTAGCGAAGGGGATTGAATATAAAAGTAGGGAGGTCTTGCTGCAGCTGTATAGGGCATTGGTGAGGCCGCAGCTGGAGTACTGTGTGCATTTTTGGGCGCCGCACCTGCGCAAAGATATTTTGGCCTTGGAGGGAGTGCAGAGGAGGTTTACTAGGCTGATACCGGAGTTGAGGGGATTGAGCTATGAGGAGAGGCTGAATAAACTGGGCTTGTACTCGTTAGAGTTTAGAAGAATGAGAGGAGATCTCATTGAAACGTATAAGATGATGAATGGGATGGATAGGCTAGAGGTGGAAAGACTCTTCCCGCTCAAAAAAGACAATAGGACTAGGGGGCACAGCCTCAAGATAAAAGGGGGGCGGTTTAGAACGGAGTTGAGGAGGAACTTCTTCACTCAAAGGGTGGTGAATCTCTGGAATTCTCTGCCCGTTGAAGTGGTGGAGGCTGCCTCGCTAAATATTTTTAAGACGCGGGTTGATGGGTTTTTGATAAGAGAGGGGATTAAGGGTTATGGGGAGAGGGCGGGAAAGTGGAACTGAGCCACGACAGATCAGCCATGATCTTATTGAATGGCGGGGCAGGCTCGAAGGGCTGGATGGCCTACTCCTGCTCCTATTTCTTATGTTCTTATGTTCTTATTACTGGAGCTAACCTGAACCAAAGCCAATCTGGATCAGGTACTGAGCCAGATTTGGCAAAGAGCCTGATCATGTTTTATACTGACTCTGCATCATTCCAGACTGTAAGCCTAGGAAGAGAGGAAGGAGACAGGAAAGCAAATTGAGTGGCTTGGGAATTGCTACTTCAGTAGCCTTGAGCAATAACGTTTTGCTTAAGAATACAGATACCCTTAATAACATTTTAACGCAGAAGAAATCTTTCCCAAGACTAATGAAGTTTATTGACTCAATTTTGTTTAGTTAATTAAGTCAACTAATAAGATGCTGCTAAAAATAGAGCTGAAGGAAAATCTTGCTGACGTGCTCACTCTGAGCAGCTTCTATCTGTACTTCAACCAGAAACCATTTCAGTTTCATACACATCTGTTCTCGTGCAAGCTAGCCCTCGGATGGAACCTAGCAAAAGATATGAGATTCCCACACTACAATCCATGACCTTCACCAACATGCCACCCACCAAAGCAGCTGCTGGATAACAGAACAAGTTTCTAAAGAATACAATATTACCTCATGAGAAAGAAATCTCTGGTATAGCGCTTTATCTGCTTTCTGAGCAAGACAGAATTCAAGGCAATCAGTGCCAAGATTATTCTGTCTTTGGCCTTGGCACAAACACAAGATGCCAACCCACAAAAGTACAAAGAACGCCTCCAGTAAAACTTCTTTAGCCCAATTATGAATCAGAGATGGAAAAGAGGCGTACTTTCATTATCCTGAAATTCTTCAGAGCTCTTTTATCCTTTTCAAAAGTCAATATGACCTTGACATAAAACTACTTTTCAATGTAACTTTTTAGTTGAGTTTTCCCTTCCCCCCTTCATTTCTAATTGTGTGTGACATAACCTACTGCACATGCTTTCTCTGCTCACCAGTTCCTTCACCTCCTTTCTGGAGAATGTTGAGTCTTCTCAGGCATCTCAAGCCCTCTGCTCCCTCATCCATTTCTTTCATGTATGGAACGAGAGCATGAGTTATTCATGGGAACATCACATGTGAGCCAACTCAATCCCGTCCCAACATCAGTACAGTCAGCCAGGTATTTATCAGAGAAATTTAAATTAAAAAGCACTGTATAAAAATTAAGCAGCACAGACTGGGGTGGTTCTTGCTCTCGGAGAGGTTCCATGCTGCGGCACTGTAGGTAATTTTCTGACGAGCCCTATCAGTAGGGAGTCTCAGCCCTTGGAAGTGTATCATAGAAATTCAGCTGCACACTGCCATCAATTTTCCAGCTATTTAAAATAATGGTTGCCAAATAAGTGCATCTCACTTTCGAATATGCACTCTCAATGGGCAAACTCCCAGTTATGAGTGAAAGACAGAAAATTTCCTTTCATTATTTTTTCCCCCGAAGCATGATCTGGTTTGATTGCCTCACACGTGTAAAAAGTGGAGTAAAGATGGTCGATTTCAGAGAGCACCAGCAACACAAAGCAGGCACTATTTGCTTTACATTTTGTAAGTGATAGGCCTAAAGCCAGTTATGGGCCCTCTCTGCCAGATTCAATACTGAAGAGCTGAACAAGCTCCTTTTGGGATTTTGAGGTAGCTGCAAGGAAAGCACCACCAGAAGTTTTATCTCTAACGCTGTAGAGATACAACAGATACTGGCAGCTCACCCAATTACTATTAATAATGTCCATGGCCCATTTTCAAGCCAGCCTTGGCCTCCTCACTTCAGACACACATTATACACCAAAGTTATACCTCTGAGATGACAAAGGATAAATGTTATTTGTGGCTTGAATTTGAACATGGTGGGCTGAATGGGCCATGTGCAACAACCAGCATTTATAAAGCACTTGTCATGCACAAATAGATGTTTCAGAGTTCTCTACAGGATGATGGATAGCTAAAGAACACTGCGCAGCAGAGGGGAAAATGAGTCGTAAAGAAGAGTCTGAAGGAAGTTTCTGAACGCAGTGAGGGAGATGGTTAGGTCTAGCACAAAAGATGGATGTTTTAGGGTGGGGACATATTAGCTGCAGAAGCATCTGCCAGTGATGGAGCAGAAGGAAACATGATCTATAACAGACAGCAGTGTTGAAGAATACAGGATTTGCATCAGGACATATGGCTGGAAGAAATTGTTCATGTAGGGATGTAGAAGGCTATGGAAAGATTTAAAAGTCACACCATTTCAAACCCTTTAAAATGTGCCTTACAGTCAGAATTCAGGTTTAAAACTAATGCTGGAACTCCAACTGTGTGTGGATTTTTCATACCGGCTAATAAGTACTTTTTTTAAAGTTTATTTATTAGTATCACAAGCAAGCTTACATTAATACTGCAATGAAGTTACTGTGAAAATTGCCTAGTCACCACACCCTGGTGACTGTTCGGGTACACAGAGAGAATTTAGCATGGCTAAATAACCTAACCAGCACACCTTTTGGATTGTGGGAGGAAACTGCAGCGCCCAAGTTTTCATGGGGAGAACCTGCAGACTCCACACAGACAGTGACCCAAGCTGGAAATTGAACCCAAGTCCCTGGCGCTGTGAGGCAGCAGTGCTATCCACTGTGCCGCTCTTATCCCTTTGATAAAGTTGTTATTTTCTAATACCTGTGCCATAAGTGTGCATTCCAAAAGCAAGTTTCTCAGTTAAATGAAGGTTCAACAGAACCAAGTCCATTTGGCTGATGGCCTCAGCACATGGTGGGAGGTCAATTCACGATCAGAAAAAATGACCCCACTTGGGAGTGACAGTCCTGACGTCATGAAAATGCAGGAATATGTCAGAGAGCCTTTGTGGCACAGATCCTTTTGATTTTACTGACCCACCCCTGTCTCCCAACATGCCTCCTGACTAATAAAGTGAGTTACAGTGCAATGCCCAATTAGACAGACAAAAGATACATGTAAATTAGTGCAGAGCCCACAAATGATTTTATGAGTCATTACGGGTCCTGTGACATCTGCGAAACCCAGCCGTTTAATTTGTGAAGGTGACATCTGTTTGCAGTTCACTTGAAAGGTACAGAAGTAATTATGAAGGAAACTCACTTCAGTAAGTTACATCAAAAAAGATGATACGAAGACATTTCTGAGGCTCAAGATATATCTTGTGTAGTTTTGGTCACCTTATATGGTGTGCAGTTTTGGTCCCTTATGTGAGGAAGGATGTTCTTGCTCTAGAGGGAGTGTAGAGTTTCCCAGACTGATTCCTGTAATGGCTGGACTGACATATAAGAAGCCATTGAAGTTATGACTGTATTCACTGGAGTTTAGAAGAATGAGGGGGGGCTCTCAAAGAAACCTATAAATTCTAACAGGACTCTACAGGGTAGACACAAGAAGGATGTTTCCAATGGTGGGGGTGTCCAGAAACAGTCTGAGGATACAGGGTAGATTGTTTAGGACAGGGAAGAGGAGAAATTACTTCATTTAGCGAGTGGTCAGTCTATGGAATTCGCTACCACAGAAAGCAGTTGAAACAAAAAACATAGGGAGAAGGAAGGATCAGGCTATTAAGCTAGATAATCAGCCATGATCATGATGAATGGTGGAGCTGATTCAAAAGGCCGAATGGCCTTCTCCTGCTCTTATTTTCTCTGTTTCAATGTTGTGATGCTTTAACTCCACAATGCATTAGTAACACCACTGAAAATGTTCCTGCCTAGAAGTAAGAGTGAATGGTAGATTGAACCTCTAGGTATGGGTGAAAACATTCCAAGACTGCTGCAGCAGCATCTTACTTGATAACAAAGAATGGAGAGTAGACGAAGGGCCGGGGAGGAGGAAGGAGTGTAGATCAGAGGTTCAGGGGTGGGAAATTGGTCAGAGGCCTCAGTAGGAAAGGAAGTTGATTTGTAGGGAGGTGGCCCAATCATGACAGCCACCTTTATCCAGAAGCTAGATGTGAAGACAGTTGCGGGCATGAAAATGGAGAGACAGCAGCATACTGGTCATGTCACTTGTCTAGTGATCTGGAGGCCCAGGCTAATGCTCTGGGGATGGCTGGCAGAATTTAAATTCAATTGAAAAATCTGGAAAATAAACTTGTATCAGTAATGATAACCACTTAGTTATCACTAATTGTCGTATAAGCCCACCCGGTTCGTTAATGCCCCAATGACTAATGTTTTAGCAGTGGAGAAATCTTCATAAGGTTTAAACCCTAGAGTAGCCAAGAACAAAATGCCTTGAAATGCAATTCTAACATCAGGCTGTTGCCCCGAGGACAAAATACAGCATACGCTGATTTCTATAAGCCAATTTTATTTCGGGAAGTATATTTTCAATATTAATCAAACTCGGCAGGGAAAATGTATGGCAAACATGATCAATAACATAATGGCAAAAGGATAAGGAAATAGGAATCAAGTAGACAGCTTCAGCTGAAGAGCTAACACCGGCACAGGAATGATGGGCCAAATGACCTCCTTCGAGGCTGTAAATTCAGTGCTTTTATCATGTTATTGAGTCACTTGACAAGTACTTGGCACAAAAGGGCAATGAGCTGCATAGGTCCATCTCACACAGCCTCTTTAAGTCAGCATAGAAGGAGTGTCAACAAGTGCAAAATGTTAGGCTGCATGCTGACACTGCAACAGCTTCATCTGAAAAAGACTCGAGCTGATGTGAAGCTTATTAAATCTGCTTTTATGCCTCTTAGAAAAATCTGAACCAAATGTCGCTTGGTTTTGTTCAGTGACATCCAAAAGGGAATACATGAGTGGCACAGATTTATGCTTCCAACACTCTGAAACTTACTGCAGAAACTCTAGAAATTCAGAACTCCCGTGTTGTTATTGGTGCTAAATTTGTTAATTAACTGAAGAGGTTAAGTTAAAAGAAAGTATCTAAACATTTAATTAGCATTAGCTAAATCAATATTACATAATTGTCACACACTCAGAAATGCATTAACCTCACTTTACTTATGATTCAGTCATTTAACTCTGTTAAAAGCAGACTAAAATGCAACCATAGTTTACAGCAAATTCCTCATTACAACATACTATTTTCATTCACATGTGAATCTAGAAAATCACAACTGAAGCACAAGAATTTGCAGCAAAGGCAAATGTTTGTGCAATGATTACTTACAGTCATCTTCCTGTTCTTCACACCAAAACATTGCCGACGATTGTAGTTTACGAGACAGAAATGCCATCAAGTTTTCAAACAACTTCAAGGTTAGTATGATCCTGCTGACAACTCTTGCTTTTTTCACTCTTTATAATCCACACAGACGTCTACTACTGTTCCCTCAGTTTATACACATATATCAAGAAAGTTAACTGTCCTTGAAAGGAGACCTCTGCAGGGGAGCAATGATCAGCTTTCCAGCATGTTGCAGGAGTCACTGATGTCTGCACTGTGGAGGCCCCAAGATGTTTCAAATTCCAGACCCTGCGTAGAAACAACTCCCTGCCCAAAAGTGTAGCTAGCCACATTACAACTTCCTACGGACAGTACTTATAAGGATCTGCTCTTCTAGTGGTCTAAATGATAGCTTCAAACTATGCAAGGCAGCTGTTCCTGCAGTTTTAGCAACTGTTAGTACACTTTCCCTTGTCTTTGAACATTATAAAAGGCGTTCCAGTTACAAGTGGCTTCACACTGTCAGAAAGCTGTATTATATCTACACTTCTTAGAAACAGTGGATTCACTCGCCTTCTGCAGATTTCAAACAAATTAGGTTCTCCCACAAATAGGTCATTTGCAATTTAAAGTAAAATCTTTAGTGTTGAGAGTATTGAAAAAGAAATAAATGAGTGTACATTTTAAAATAGACAGATAATTACAAACATTTGTTTCAGTTTCAATTGCCTCGGGTTTGGAATATTCAAAACCAGGATAGCACAGTCATTTTCAAAATTTTTGTGTGGAGTACCACTCTGCAAAATATCGACAGCCTCAGAGGTCCCCCACAAGCAACCCAACCAAAATAACTAGCTGGATTTTACTGATCCTGTAGTGTCTGGCTAGCAGCTGGAAAGGCTGGTAACAAGTTGCCGTTGCCATGCCACCTTGCCAATGATGGGAAGATGGTGGAGGATCCTTCCCACCTAGAGCCCAATTGAGCAGTCAATTAAGGGCTTCATACCATTGTGGCTAGCATTTAACCAGAGGTGGGTGGGCCTTCTGACACTTAGGTTTACCAAATGCTCTCCCTGTCAGCCTCTCAGTGGGCTTTACAGGCATCCTTTGGCCTATGAATTCATGGCAATCCCCTGCAGCAACAGCAACACCATCCACCTAATCCCATCTTCACCAGGGTCCACCTGACTAGTCATGGCATCCTCAGATCCCACTTATCTGGTTGTGAGGGTGCAGATCCATCAATATATCTTCCTTCCCCTCCAGGTGGGCCCTGCAGTGACCAAAGATTCCAGCATCACTGCTGAGACACAGGCACTCTGAGTGCCTGGCAGCTCCTAGGGGCAGATAGCTGACATAAGAACATAAGAACATAAGAAATAGGAGCAGGAGTAGGCCATCTGGCCCTTCGAGCCTGCCCCGCCATTCAATAAGATCATGGCTGATCTGTCGTGGCTCAGTTCCACTTTCCCGCCCTCTCCCCATAACCCTTAATCCCCTCTCTTATCAGAAACCCATCAACCCGCTTCTTAAAAATATTTAGCGAGGCAGCCTCCACCACTTCAACGGGCAGAGAATTCCAGAGATTCACCACCCTTTGAGTGAAGAAGTTCCTCCTCAACTCCGTTCTAAACCGCCCCCCCTTTATCTTGAGGCTGTGCCCCCTAGTCCTACTGTCTCTTTTGAGCGGGAAGAGTCTCTCCACCTCTATCCTATCCATCCCATTCATCATCTTATACGTCTCACTGAGATCTCCCCTCATTCTTCTAAACTCTAACGAGTACAAGCCTAGTTTATTCAGCCTCTCCTCATAGCTCAGCCCCCTCAACTCCGGTATCAGCCTAGTAAACCTCCTCTGCACTCCCTCCAAGGCCAAAATATCCTTCCGCAGGTGCGGCGCCCAAAACTGCACACAGTACTCCAGCTGCGGCCTCACCAATGCCCTATACAGCTGCAGCAAGACCTCCCTACTTTTATATTCAATCCCCCTCGCTATGAAGGCCGATGTTGGGAGGCAGCAGCAAGGATGTCCACATAGCCCTTATCCTCCCCTGGAGCCCCAAGACACACAGTGAATAAGGTGGATGTTGGGAGGGATGTCCCCTTAGCCTCCCCCAGCCCTCCTGCAGCAACATCTGTAACTGACCCCGCCTCACTCTCGCTGTCTGAGGCTTTGCCCGCGTTCGCTGTGAAGTAGATGGAGACGGACTCGGTGGAGTCGTCGCTGTCCCTCTTGGCCTCGTATCGCCTCTTCTTCTTGCGGGAGCTCTTGGGTTTCCTCACGCCGCTCTGCCTCTCCACAATGGACTGGATGCACTCCTTGAGGGAGGACACCTCGTTCTTCAGGCCGTCAAGGCAGCTCTGGATGGAGTCCAGGTGCCAGCGTATCTCCAGCTGCTCGTCGGTGGGCCCGTTGGCCGGTGAGGCCTGGGCCTGGGCCTGGGCCTGGTGACCCCCCTCCCGGCCCAGGCCCTCCAGCACCAGGCGGCTCTTGTGACTTCGCCAGATGCAGTAGATGCCCAGGAAGCCTGAGGCCACGCCGGCCGCGGCCCCCGCCACCAGGCTCAGGGCCTTGAGCCTCTCCTGATTCAACATTGACCCGAGGAGGGGGGAATGGGGGTGTCAGTCATGCCATTGTCCCCCTCACACACACAGCCCCCGCCCGGCGGCCGGAATCCAACAGGTGACAGTTACATGACATTTTCTTTTAGGTCCCAAAGCAGATTCATCCCCCTGCCCCATTACTGCATCCAGCCCCACACAAATCCAAAATCAATGAGTGTATGTGTAAGAATAATGGGGGCAATTTTCACAAAATAATTCTGTGTCCAACGGGCGGGAATACAGGAGATGTTCCCACTTGTTTTGTTGATGAGCTGAGCCTCAGTGATTTATGGCACTCAGTGCAATACAATGGCTGCCAGTTGAACCAGGCTAATAAGGGCAGCAGCTGGAGCCTGAATCTGCCAGAAAGGCCAGCAGCAGCGTGCTCAAGTGGCCATTGTGCATGCCTCTGATTTCCCAGTATGCTGGTGGATCAGCTGACATCCCCTTCTTCACGGACGTGGGCTTTTCCCCCTTAGGAATAGCTGCCCACCTTGACATTGCTTGCCATGCAATCACCACCTCTCTCTGATCACCGGCCTCCCAATTGGAATCCCCCCTCAACCTGATTGCCGGCCTTCCAATTGGAATCCCAACCACTGCCTCCCTCCCCCTGCCGATCGGCAGCCCCAACCCCTAGCCCCTATTCCATGGTGTACACCCTTCCCTCCCCTGCTATTCCCCCCATTTGGCCCCAACATTTGAAATCCCACCCCCTCAAGCCATGCCCCTTGTACTGCCCAGTGTCCAGTGGGCACTGTCAGTTTGCCAGGGTGCTGGCCTCCACTGCCAGGGTTCTGGGCTGGCAGTTCCAGCAAGGGGAACTGCCCCCTGCTCCTGATTTCACAAGGGCCTCAATGGCCTCCAATCCCACTGGTGAGTCCATAGATCTGGCCCCCCATTGCTGGGGACCAACTACGATTCCTGTTGTGAAGTTGGAGAGCCAAATGGATTTTCACAGTAACTTCCTTGCCGTGTTAATGTAAGCCTACTTGTGACACTAATAAATAAAAAAAAGTGTCTGGAACTCACTAAACAGACTGAAATGAGCTGCTGAATATTTAAATCAGCTTCACGTCGTCTTCCTGGAGAATCACGATCTGCCAGACGCTGGGTGCAAATCCAATTTTTTGGGTCCCATTGGAATTTACCACCTTGTTACACTGGTCAAGTAATGTAGCAGGGAGGGAAAATTGCACCCAATGTCTCAGAAATTCTGTATTTTGGGAAATCCTAGAAAACCCAATGTTTCCATGCTCACAACATGATCTGACACCACATGGGCCATGTATAATGTTAAATATACCAGCAAAACTTTAGGTGGGTCATTAACTGTTGCAAGCCATAGTAACTAAAATGACTTTATTTATAGTCAAGTGCTGAGAATATGCTACTGTCCAAAGAATTGTTTGAGGTTAGGATGACATGTCTTGTAGGATTGTACCAGTCACAAGGCACTTCACTCTTAAATTTCCTCTACCCTTCAGACTTTCAAAAGATATTTGATAAGGTGCCACATCAAAGCATAAACAAAACATGTTGTCTGAATGATGAGAGATTGCAGAGCTCTGAAATTCAGAGGTGTCTGGGTGCGTGAATCGCCAAAGCCTAATGTACATGTACAATGAGTAATTAGTAAAGCGAATAGAATGTTCTCATTTTATACAAAGGGAATTGAATATAAAAGTAGGGAGGTTATGCTTCAGTTGTACGGGTCACTGGGTGAAACCACATCTGGAGCACGATGTACATTACTGGTCTCCTTATTTAAGTGAGGAGATTGCATTGAAAGCAGTTCAGAGAAGGTTTGCTAGACTAATATCTGAAATGGTGGCTTGCCTTCGAAAGGAAAATTGGTAAGGCTAGGTTTTATCCACTCGAGTTTAGAAGAATAAGAACTGGTTGAAACCTTTCAGAAACTGAGGATTCTTGGCAGAGTGAATGTGGAAATGATGGGAGAATCTTGTGGGAGAACTTAGAACTAAGGGTCATTATCTGAAAATAAACATTCATCCACTAAGATCGAGATGAGAAGAATTTTTTTCTCTCATTGGGTAGTGAGTCTTTGAAACTCCCTTCCTTAAAGGGTAGTGGAAGCAGAGTCTTAAAATATTTTCATGGTAGAGGTCAGCAGATTGCTGATAAAGTGTGCACAGTTATCAGAGCTAGGCATAATTCTGCTAAATGGTGTATGGGTTCGAGGGGCCATGTAGCCTACTCCTGCTCCTAATTCGTATACTCATATGGAGATAGAAAATTAAAGGCAAATGATGAAAACTGTTACAGTGATGAGTACTACCAGCAAATTTATCTGCAATGGAATATAAATGCTATAGGGATAAATCCTACATCATAGCAATGGGAAAGTAAATCTAGCCAACTGCAGCTCAGTTTTTGACAATGGAGTCTCTAAGCACATGGCAAATAGATTTCATATTTGTAATGTTAATGATACTGGGAAGTCAATTCTGAAGATGTCCTTAAACAAGCTTCCAAGGACTCCATTATTGAGCAATGATTTTAAAAGGTCCTCCAATAGTTTATGACATTTATTAAGTGCTTAAGCATTGGTAAAACCTGTTAAATATTTTGATAAAAATTGGGTCTTTTGCTCATACTCATTTAAATAAACTAAATAGTCAGCAGCCAGAAGGGCAGCTTTGTATGTGTGCAAGCAAGAACATGCAGAGCTCTATGTTAGTGCAGTGACACAATTCACAGTCAGATATGTCAAATTCAAAGCTTCCCATCCATGGCCAGCCAACAATGCAAACTGTCCTCCCCAGCTCAAGGCAAGCTTAAAAGGGCAGAATAAAGTACAAAATATTTGTCTTTTTCATTTGCAAATACAATTCAAGAGTGGAAACATATGTCTCCATCACACTCCATCAGCAAAGCTAAGCACTGAGTGAAGACAAAGTATTATTGATGCTGGGTGCCATGCTCTTATGATACCATTTTCCCAATTGTGTGTCCCCCACAAGTGGAGGATATATTTTACTGTCACGAATAGAGGAGAAAGAAAAGTTAACACCATCATGTTGATTTCATGTCCAAATAGCAAGAATGCTAAATAGAAGCAACCCAATAGGAATAAAACTATTTCTATGGCTTAGGCACGCTTCCCCATAACTAGCTCATCACTCACCATCTCATGTGTCATGAGATTATAGCTTCTGCAATCCAATTTCCCACAAAGCTAGTAACCATCCATACGACAGTCCCACTGAGAAAAAGAGACAAGCTGTTGAAGATTTTCATCTAGATGATGTTGCCATGGGATCCTCTCTGTTCAGCTCTCGCCAATATTTTTACCAGTTTCTACATGAAAAGCCTCTTTGACGGAATGACACTTAACTTCCAGCCCCTTGCATATTTCTAATATGTAGATGATACATTTGTTACATTTGAATCTGCAGGTGCATGTAAGAATTTCCTTACACAGCTTAATGGCCTCCATCCACAAAACACCCAGTCACAAGGCAGCAGGTAGCCATTGAGATCAATATCAATGTCAGGGGTCAGGCCCCTGGATCTGGACACTGTGCCACAAGAAGTTCAATGACCTCACATGACTGGTCATGATGAGTGAATGTATCAATTGCCATATCTCACCAACTCCGCCATTAGCCTCGCACATTACACTGCTCAATTCACTACACCCCCATCATTCACCGACAAACAATTTCTGTCAATCAAACCTCCGATCTAACATTAAAAGCACTGCCTCACCCTCACACACTCAGCACTGCTACAAGCCTCACATACATTTCCCAGCTTGTAAACATTACCAGCTATTCAACCAAGACAACCACATCGGCCTAGCAGATTGAACCATGCTTACTGACACACTTTCCTCTGATGTGAAACCAGACTCCAGAGATGATGATAGGACTGGCACACCTGTAAGAGGAGGAAATGATGCTAGCCACTACTAGTTCAGTCATTCCTGAGGTCATGGCCAACAGCAGGACCGAAACTATCAAAGACAATGGTATCTTTATATTTAATCTGTCTTCTCTCATCACAGTTCCTGCTCAAGCCACATTCGCTTCTGATTTAGAAGCTGCAAATAACACAATTATTAAGCTCCTACTTTTATCCTCTTCTTGTCCTACAACATCCTTTCACTAAAGATATACCCAAGGCTGATTAGTTGACCTTTTTATGCAATGTGACATTATTTGATCTATAAATGTATGCTGCAGTGTTTATTTTCTGGTGGCTTTTGTGGCCAAGTAGATGCAGTAATGGTCAGTAATGGAGAGAAAGTAAGGTGAGGGGCTGTTGGGCTTGGGGAAATTTGGGTTGTGTTTATTCACATATACACTTGGATGGGATTTTCATTGACAGCCCAAGCAGAAAGGGGCCTTCTACATTGCCTCCTCCCTTCCACTTTTTATTCCTACTCCACTGCTGATCGCAAGGGTTGTCCCCTCATGATGGTGACATTGCACAGCAAGCAAGCAGAACCTTAGTGCCCATTCTGCCATGTACAGCAGAACTCCTTGGGAGCAGCCCAGGCAGCAGAAGCAGTGCTTTATCGCACCCAATGGTCTGCTTAATCGCATTTGATATGGCTGCATGGCTTTCATTGCATGCATGTTGTCCACATTTGCATGGTTGCACACTGGAGCAATCAACCTTGCCATCAGTGAAGAGCCCTTCTTGCCCAGTTGGTACATTTTGCTAGATTGTAGTGTACGCTCAAACGAAGATGGGACAGCAGTCTTCTGTACAATGAAGATATTGTGACTGCTGCCAGGACAGTGGGCATTGATTTAATGCCTATGGTGACACACCAGCTAGGCATTGATGGTGTGCGTGTATCCATTTCAGGATAATAGCAGACTTGGCATGCAGCGGATGGAAGGTGAGGTGTACACAGTCAGTAGCACCCTTCACCACAGGGAAGCCTACAATCCTACTGAAACCATATGCTCGATCTACCTGCTTCTCTCTGGCAGAGGACAGTAAAATATTCAGCTTCTTTTTTGATAGGCTGACTGACCTCCCTAATGCAACAGTGGATATAAATTGCAAGTTGTTGCAAATATTTCCAGCTCAAACTTAGAAGTGGCCAGACACGTAAAAGATCAGTTTAACCAGCACTGACAATGCAGTCCTTGCCCTGCTCGGAAGTTGCTGATGGCAAATTTCAATGAGATGTCCTTACTGAAGCACATGCATTTCACACATTATTCCTCACTGAAGTTGATGCAGAAAGATTGCTCCTTGAGCACCCTGGTGGATGTGGCCCTCTGCCGAGAGCTTTTCACCCTCCTATTCATCTGACTTTCCTGCTCTGTATGGCTTTTGCTCATTCTCCAAGTCATTCTGTGACCCAAAGGGGAATGCCTACTAGTCAGCAACTTTTACGGAAGCAACTTTAAGTTGCATCCTTGAAGTCAAAAAAGGCTTTCGACATTTGCCGTACCACTCTGTATAGAGTTTTGCAACCTGAAGCAACTGGGGAAAGTGCAAAACACTTGTAGGTTTGAAGCAAAAGCCAGCGGAAATCAAACAGCGGCTACCATTTAGGTGGCTGATGTCTCACTTAAATAGCACTGGTGGAGGAGGGAAGTGGTGGGTGGTTAAGACAAAGGTCCTTCCTGCTGCTGAGCATGTGTTTAATTGTGTGAGGTTAAGAGAGGGCATTGGTTCGAAATGATGTTGAAAATGGCACCACCAGTTTCATAATAGCAATGCACACTGAGTGGCACAACGATCTGCTTGTTCTGCAAACATTTGACACACATTCACTGCATGTACACTACTCCCCTCATCAGTGTGGCATCCAGCCATGATTCATCCTTCAAATGTGCATGTATACACCACAGATGCCATCACGGAATTGTGAGGGTACTCAGTGGAAAAAAAACACTAACGTGCTGAATTTCTCCTCCATTATTTCTGATACCAATTAAGAGCTAAAACTATGAATTAGTTGATTATTAATAAAATCAATATTCTTATTGTATAATCAAAATTCCATAAATAACAATTTTATTAAAAGATCTTTCGGCAAAATGGCCTTGATGACTCACCAAATCATTAGAATGTGAATAATAAACCAGTTAATCTAACAAGAAGTGACTCAGGGCCATTTTACAGGACATTATCAATCTTTGTCTAAAAACTGTAGCAGCCACAGGTAAATAAAGAGAAGTTAGAAATTACTAAACCTACTGAAACATTTGCTAAGAACAATTTCCTCCTCCTCCTTCAGGTACCTTGCCATAAGAGGGCATTGATGACGATGAACCTCCATTGCATTGGCCGATGAATATGCTTGGGGAAATAACGCAGTGGTTTACCATTGCCTTCTGACGCATGGTTGTCCAGGAAATTCTCCTGCTCTTACCTCCTGCCATCTAGCATACTGGAAGGATTAACAGGCTGGTCATAAATCTGCTTTTGGCCAAGTTACACAGGTCCCATCCTGCAATCCAAACATTTTATTCAAAACAGAAATAGCTCCTAAAAGACATGCATATAACCCATAGCCAGAAAACACTCTTCTGGTCTACGGGATTCATATTTAAACTCCTCTTAATCAGATGGTGCAAATACAAACGTGGGGGGCAATTCTCCCAAAAAAATTCTAAGTATCAGATTTGTGCAAAAACTGGAGTAAATCCCACTGGTTTTTTTCAGCAAGGGTTTCAAAATGAACCTCCCACACACTGTGCACTGCAGAGTGCACCAGTGTAAATCATGTGAAAATTCAGGTAGTGGGGTCAATTCCCACTGAAGAAGCCGGCAGAAAAGCGCTGAGCGGGCCACTGCACATGCACTGATCTGTCAGCGCCGACATCAGCGCATGCACACTGGCTGTTCTCTGCCAACCTTCCGATCACTGGCCAGCTGTCCCGCACCCCCTTATCCCCAGGCCCTCCGACTCCCCACGGCCCATTAGCTGGCCCCCAGAACATGTCTGGGCCAGCCTCGACCGCACTGGTGCCCCACTTTGCCCCCCCACCCCACCGGTAGCCCTGATCTCCTGATCCCTCCCCCCCCTCTGCAATCCCGACACCCCTGTAGTCCTGATCCTTCCAACAGGCCAACCCCCTCCCCCAACCCACCACAATGCCTGAATGATGTTTATGGAGTGAGGTATTTGTTGCTGTAATCTGTTTTACTTAAGAAGGTCGTGTTCAACTAAAAATACAATGATTTTTGGAATATGCAGAAAACTTCCAGGTATTTGGATAATGCAAGTTGATAATTTCTCTTGAAGTGTTACTGCAGAATTTGAGAAATCTGTTGTTAGTAAGATTAGAGTAGAATGGATCCTATTATTCCCATTCCAGTTAATCGTACTGGGCCAAGACAGTAAAATTATATTATATTTATGGAGACACATCAAGTGCAAAGATTGATTGGTCAGTTGAACTGATTGGGCCTTCAGTCTGGAGCAAATGCTAGGTTTGATGTGTTGGAATTAAGTCATACGATGAAATACTGAAGTAAAGAATACTTTAAGAACAAATAATGAATTAAAATAATTAAATCTGGATAAATACATTCACAAATTCCCATCTTCAGGCAACCTAAACTAGTCATTTTTCATGATGTTTCTTCACATGTTGATATTCCTTATGGGTATCCTACTGCATCTGATTTCATAATAATGTGATAGGGAGAATGGGAAACGTTGTCTCTTTAACTAGATTGTTAAATGTATTCCGGCTGCTGAAACATTGGCTTTGTGGAGCCAAAGGACGTGCGATTCTATTTCTCAAACTTTTTAAGTGACATTTTATACAGGGGTGTACTAATGTAGTACAGTCATTGAATGCTCTGTAGATATCGGTTCACTGGAGATAACAAACACTCTACAAAAAGTGGGAATGAGAAAAGGTGACAATTCCACCTTGTGGTCCTGAAACAAACACTGGCAAGAAAGGAAACCTCTACAATCAAATGGGTGTGTACAATTCAGCAATTGTCAGAATGTCAATTTGCTTAGCAAAAATAAATTCTTGTATGATAAAATGTTAGGAGTCCCATAGGAGAGACATCTTGCAATACAGTGTTTAATACAGAAATATGGAAGTCTTTGATTTGTTTTGAGATCTTGGTTGTATGTATCACCTCTACTCTTTGTTTAAAGAGGGAGAAGGGAATTTGTTAATTGTATATTAGGCATATGCAGGTGGTAGGCGTTAATCAGGGATTCACTTGTGCTCCTATAAATAGGAAGAGATGAACTGTGGTTGCTCAGTGAGGAGGTGGATGTTTATATTGTACATCTCTGTAAAGCTTATAAATGTGTGTAAAGATTGGATCCAATTCTATTCTTCACCATCTGGCATTCTGAAATAGAACACTGATTACCTATAAACCTTTCATCAGCATGAAACTCTATTAATAAATTTCAGGAAATACAGGTTTTTGACTGGCGACATGGTGGCGCAGTGGTTAGCACTGCTGTCTCACAGCACTAGAGACCTTGGTTCACTGTCTGTCTGGAGCTTGCACGTTCTCCCATGTCTGCGTGGGTTTCCTCCAAGTGCTATGGTTTCCTCCTACACTCCAAAGATGTGCAGATCAGGCTGATTGACCATGATAAATTGCCCCTTAGTATCAGGGTAACTAGCGGGATAAATATGTGGGGTTATGGGAATAACAGCTGGGTGGGACTATTTTCGGTGCAGGCTTTATGGGCTAAGCAGTCTCCTTCTGCATTCTAGATTCTATGATTCTAGACAGCAATAAATTATTAAGGCTTACAGATTACTCGAAGTAGAACTATGAAGGGTTTGTCAGACCATCAGAACTGATCATTTTAACCCTGTACTTCCAACCTCACATTCCAAAACAGGTGGGTATGGATGCATGGGCATTTAAAATACATGCTTGGACCCTACCCATCTCAATCCTATTCTCTTTAGGTTTTAATAGTGGCAGAGCAGATGGTGGGTAGCCAACTTCAACAGGTGCATCTATCATTTAAATAGTTTAAGGCGGCTACATGCCTAGAATCTTGCTTTTCTCCCAGCTTTAACACTGGCTAACAGGATATCAGAAACTCTGACAATTGAGGGGAGATAAGAGCTGCTAGATGAAACATGTCTGTTTCCGGCATTACTGATGGGGCAAGAGGAGTTGAAGCACTTTTCCTCCCCACAGCCACATTGGGCAACTATTCCTGGCTCAGCAATCTGAGGTCCTCCAAGGACCCACCTGCTTTCTCTTCCACTGCAAAAAAAATCAGAATTAATGGAAGAATGACTCTTGCTTTTGAGGAGACACAAATGAGATGATGTCTAGTTCCCAGCTGGAGAGCTTCAGTCTTGTGTCAGGCTCCATATTCAGCTCCAGAAGTTTGAAAATCCAATCTCACGATTGTATGTTCAAAGAATAAAACAAATCTTGCTTATAACTGTACACTGTTGTTGCTCACACTTATGTTGACTTGTACTGAAGCTGGTCCAGTTATGTGATGTCAGATGAGGAATCCGTCAAGTCCTTGGATGGCCAAGGCCAGGAAACTGTGTCTGTGAATGGTATTTTAGATCAGCCCACGGACTACATTATGAGAACCATTGCTCTGCTGAACTTTGTGCAAGTCCGTCTCTGACTAAGTCCAAGGAGATACAAAGCCAAAAACACAACAACCCACGACCCAACTTCTGGAGAAGCTACTGATGATGAGCAACTTCTAAGACAGCTTTTGTCAAGCAGCAGTAACAAAGGCTAAGTGAGGAGCTAAGCTATTTGCCTTCGGGTATATTAAACATAGTTAATTGTGTTTTCATTAAGAGGCACAGAGTTAAGGCTGTTTTATTATGAACAAGATTGCAAAATTAGCAACTTTCTACATTTCAGCATACGCATGCTGCCAGCAAGTTATACGATGAATAACAACGTTGTCATTGTGCCGTGTCACAAAAAACACTTCCCACAGAGTATTATTTATTACATCCCAATCCCAACTGACACGGATGGTTATTCAGATGTAGATTATGCATGTAATGTAGGAGGGAAAAAAAGACTTTTTACGTAAAAATCATTATGTTATCAGCTAGTTTGCCAAAGAAATCTATTTAAAAAAATTGACAGCTGAGGAGAAATGGAGCCCGCAGTCTGATGATGAGTTGCAGGATTGTATTTATAAAATAGAATCCTCTGACTGTGTAAGATTAACATGTTATTAAAAAGATTTTGAGTTATTCTAAACCAGTGGAGTGGAAAAATGGAGGCCTGAATCCATTGGTTCTTGCATCAACGGGCTCAGTGGAATGAGCTGCAGCATCATCAATCAGGTCAGGGCCTTCTCACTGTTGTTTCAACTCTAGAACTGGGTGGTTTCAAAAAAGGAAATGCACTTGATCATCCCTCAAATGTTAACAAGTTAATTGTTGGAGGAATAATTGTTCTTTTTTGCCTTACTAGAGTATTCAGATTGTGGTAGAAAGGAAAGTATAGCAGTCCAAAACAAAACTTATTCAGTCTTCGATCTAAATCTTCTTTTAAACATTAAATATGATCAGTATTGATTAAGAATAGACAATGGTAAGCTAATTATAACATGACATTTAAAAATCCATTCCAGTCAATTAATTGCATTTATGTAGCATACTTAACTTAGCAAATGACGCAAGGTACTTTATGTGAGGGTGATGATGAGTAAGGGGCTGGTGGGAGTGAAGGGTAGAATAGAGACAAAGGACATGTGTCAACCCAGGGGTGATGAAATGCTTAGTCAAAATGATTGGATTTGAGAAAGATTTTACAGAGGGAATGAAAAGTGAAATGCAGAGAGGTGAATGAGTTCAGTAAAGGGATTCCAAAGTGCGGGGCTGGGCATCAGGATCCTCTGGCACCAATGCTAAAATGGGAATATGGGTGGTTAAGAATATAATCTGATTAGAATATGCAAGTTGAAAAATGTCAGGGGAGCTGCACAGCTGGTGGAGGTTGCAAGGCTTAAAATAACTGCAGGATGAGTAAGGTCTAAATTTTTGCAGGGATGTACAGGGTCTCTGGCTCAGCCAAAATAACACTGGGTTCTCAATTTCAAAAGTCCTGCCTTGAACCTGGGATTCGAGGGGATGAACGGGGCAAGTTGTAGTTTTCACATCTGTGGCACACAGAGGCAGCTACAAATGAAAATGCAATTTTCATGACCTAGGTTTCTGAAATACCAGTCGAGGGCTTCACATTTTTCAGGAGAAAGTCTAAATTTACTGGAGTTCTTTGGAGAGATAAGATACTTATTCATACAGGTAAGAAACCATGGACTCCTTTTGGATAGGTCAGACACATTTTAGATTTTTAAAAGGAGACATGACGCATGCAAAAATAGATAAATTCATTGGAACTGTCAAGCTGTCAAGGCATTTAGCTCCCATTAAACCATCAAGCCATTAATGCATTTAAACCTCCTGACCTTGAAAGTCTGCAGTTTTTAAATCGGTGCTTGCTATTTCACTCTGGCTGTTGACAAAAGCCTGTTGGCTTTCAGTAAGTATCTCTGCTACATGACTGGTTTTACAACCTATCATTGTCATAGTGGGTGCTTCTCATTTCACAGTTTGTTTGAGTGAGACAGTTTTTGATGTGAGCTATGAATACAACCACTTATTTTTTTATTATGGAATAATTATTTAGAAATATACATAGAAAATAGAAGTGGGAGTAGGCCATTTCGTCTTTCAAGCTTTCTCTGCATTCATTGCGATCATGGCTGAGCATCAAATTCAATATCCTAATCCCGCCTTCCCCCCCATACCCTTGGGGTCCCTTTATCCCAAGAGCTATATTTAATTCCTTCTTGAAGTCACACAAAGTTTTGGCCTCAAGTACCTTCTGAGGTAGTGAATTCCACAGATTCACCACTCTCTGGATGAAGAAATTTCTCCTCACTTCAGCCTTAAAAGGTTCATCCCTTATCCTCAAACCATGACTCCTAGCTCTGGACTCCCACCATCGGAAATATACTTTCTGAATCTACCTATCTAATCCTGTGAGAATTTTATAAATTTCTAAAAGATCCCCTCTCACTCTTTTAAACTTCAATAAATTTAATCCTAACCAATTTAGTCTCTCCTCATATGACGGTCCTGTCATCCCAGGAATCAGCCTGGTGTACTTTTCCTGTATTCCCACAATAGCAAGAGCATCATTCCCCAGATAAGGACACCAAAACTGCACACAATACTCCAGATGTGGCCTCACCAACGTCCTATATAATTGTAGCAAAATATCCCTATACTCAAATCCTCGCTATGAAGGCCAACAGACCATTTGCCTTCTTTACTGCCAACCTTCAGTGGCTGATGCATGAGGCACCAAGGTCTCACTGAGTACCCACCTCTCTCAATTTACACCAATTCAAATAATAATTTGCTTTCCTATTTTTGCTAATGAAATGAATAATTTCACATTTATCCACATTATACTGCATTTGCTGTACGTGGTCCAACTCACTCAGTCTGCCCAAACCACACTGAAGCAACTCTGCATCTTCTCACAGCTCAATGTCCCACCTAACTTACTATTATCTGCAAGTCTGGAGATAGTATATTTTGCTCCCACATCCAAATCATTAATATGTAATGTGAACAGTTGAGGTCCAGCACAGATCTCTGCAGTACCCCACTAGTCACTGCCTGCCAATCAGAAAAAAAAACATTTATTCAACTCTTTGCTTGCTGTCAGCTCACCAGCTTTCTATCCATCTCAAAACACCATCCACAATCCCACGTGCTTGAACTTTACATAGTAATCTGCTATGCGAGACCTTGTTGATAGCCTTCTGAAAGTCTAAATCTCCCTCGTCAACCCTGCTAGTTACATCCTCAAAGAATTCCAGTCGATTTGTCAAGCATGATTTCCCCTTTGTAAATCCATACTGACTTGGTCTGATTATACCATTGCTTTCCAAATATTGTGCTATGAAATCCTGAATAATGGACTCTAGCAAGTTCCCTACTACTGACGTTAGGCTCATTGGTCTATAGTTTCCTGCTTTTTTCTATCTCCCATGGAAGGTCAGAAACCCCATTATCGTACATTTAAGTATCATTAGAGGCTTCCTTACTGTTTAGGCAGGTTCAGATAGGAGATCCAACTAGCTTGGCTGACTTTGGTGGCCATGTTAGATTAAAATCTGTACTGTGTTCTACTACAGCTTTGAATTAATCAAAGCTATTCATCTCAGGATGAACTCTGACCGAGTTCTTGTCACATTGCATTCTTGATGAACTGATGAAAGGGAAAAGTATCCCTTGCTAAAATTTTGTTGAATTCAGCTATTGCTGTGGATACCTGTAGGTGGAGAAAAGTCATCTTTAAACCACTGTGATGTACCACATGAACAGACTTCAGTAGTTGGTCAGTTTCAGCATGCAGCAAGAAACAATTTGTTAACCAAAGAGTTACCTTCAAAAAGCAATGTCTCTGCTGAGATCCGATTTGTGATTCTACAAAAGGACGTCACATCAAGGCTGCCTTCTAGTTTACTTTCATTAACGCCGAATTCATAGAATTATAGAATCATAGAATTTCTACAGTGCAGGAGACCATTTGGCCCATCGAGCCTGCACTGACAAAAATCCCACCCAGGCCCTATTCCCGTAACCCCATGTAATTACTCTGCTAATTCCCCTGACACTAAGGAGCAATTTAGCATAGCTAATCAACCTAACCTGCACATCTTTGGACTATGGGAGGGAACCAGAGCACCTAGAGGAAACCCACATAGACACAGAGACAGTGTGCAAACTCCACAAAGACAGTCTCCTAAGGCCGGAATTGAACTCAGATCCCTGAGGCAGTTGTGCGAACCATTCCAAATGACAGACATTCTCACAGTTATCAGACAGAAAAGATGTCATCCAGTTATTGTGGGTTTCATTTGGACACAAAATATTTACACGTTTGTCAAAGAATCATACCCCTCTCGTGAGCTTTCAATGCTGAGTTTCCCCTCACTTCCCTCGTTATTTAATATATTTGTTTAATCAGCCAGTGCTGATGGCATGATTTGGGAACTGTCTGGGAAATGCTATAAACCTGACAACATGACAGGTCTGAATTATAACCACAATAACAACTTACATTTATATAGCACTTTTACATCAGAAAACGTCCCAAGGTGCTTCACTGAAGCATAATCAGATAAAATACGGAATCAGCAAGCCATTAGCTCAGACTAATTCAGCAGTTCATCATTTTAGCACCAAACATCAGCTTCACTCCTTCGTTCTATCGGATATATAAACTCCCTGAAATTCAATATACGTGAGATTATCAACACTCACTGTTTCTCCATGTATTTGAATCAACATAAGCTGGAACAAGCTGCCAGAAGTGGTAGTAAAGACGGGTACAATTTTGTCTTTGAAAAAGCATCGAGACAGTTACATGGGTAAGATGGGTATCGAGGGATATGGGCCAAATGTGGGTAATAGGGATTAGCTTACTGGTTATTAAAAAAAGGTTGGCGTGAACAAGTTGGGCTGAAGGCCTGTTTCCATATTGTAAACCTCTGTGACTGTTATGGCATGTTGCACTCAGTAAGTTTTCAAATCCAGGCCTGCAAACAGAGGTAGGAATCAAGGAGGGAGGTGAAAATAAAGCCAAGGAATATGTCTAGAGAAAGACATGTTGTGGAACTGACACACCAAAGAAAAGGTTTTCTGCCCACTTCTAAAGATCAATGTGTGATACTACAAAAAACTGGAAAAGAGAAAACAAATTATTCAGTATATTAAACAAAACATTTTTCCTGCAGCATTTTATATAACTGTAGGAGGACATACACTGAGCAAAGTCAAAGTGGCAGATTTTCTCCATTTAAAGAAAAATTTATTTCAACTCTTTGGGGAGAAGTTTCAGCAACATAAATGAATGAGCTCAATTTGAAAACACAAGTGGACAGATTCTGGGGAGAGGTGGGGCAGGTTGATCCACAGCATGGTTCACTTATATTCTGTTTTGAGGGTCTCAGACACAGGTACCAGAATTGCTTATGAATTCCACCCATTCTGCTTCCTTCTGAGCAGAAGCTTCCACATCTGTTGAGAGCAATATGGATTCCATTGTCGGTCTAAAAAGTTAAGAAAATTTGCCAAGGTAAAAGTTGGCTCCACAGGTTTTCTCTTCTCATTGTTGACTAAAGTTCCCTGCAGTCAGGACAATTTTTTAAAAAGTTATATTTGGCTATTCGCTCTCCTTCGAGCAGCTTGATGTTGCACCTAGATGCATGTAGTACAGCAATGCAGATATCTGTATTGCATTTATATAGATGTGGGTCACTCCAATTATTCAAATGGACCATCGCCATAAGCCTAAAACCACAAGCTAAAGTTCCACACTACCTAACTCCAACTACTCACAGCACCAACCACACAACCCCTCAACAGCATCAAGTTAAAAAGATAGCCCTCCCTTTACAAGCATTTTCATTTCACACATTCCCTTCGGATGAATTATAAATCATTGGATACTAAGTTAATTAGGTCCTAAATTCACAAAAGTCTTCTGGATTATGGTTCATCGGCCTCGATGTGGTTATTGAAAATATATGTCATAACTTGTTTTCAAAAAGCAGGTCCCACATTATAAAAGCAGTAAAAACATTATAAAAACTACTTGGAGCGTAATCTTCAAGGCTCTGGGAAAACAATGACTTAGAATCTGAGAAATGTGCAACACAAAGATTTCCTGCTGTGCGTTTGCCTCACCAATCACTTCCCTTTGTTGTTATCAGTCATATTCCTCAAATAACCCCTCCATAGCTCTGAAATATTCCTTTGCCAAAAATACACACACTTTTATTTAACAGGAACATTTTACAGGAAGGCCTTTCTGTTTAATACACTGCTCCTGTCGGTGTAATGTCCATATAGTCCAGCCATCCTGCCTTGTACAAATCATCATTATTCATTAATTGTACTAGACAATATAAGCAGGCTGTATGATCATAAAAAATTAATCATATCCTTGCTTGTTGTCTATTAGTGTGCACTTTGCAATCACAATGGCCACCACTGTAGTTGCCCAACTGAGATCAGTTAACTCAACATAGGGTGAATATCAAGCTTGGAACATTCCTTATCTTTATGCTGTAGTTCCACAGCGAGCAGAAATATTAAAGCATCTTTGCTAAGTATTGAAACAGAGCACAAATTAAATGGAACCATGAAACTGATTTTTTCATATGTAAATATGTAATGTAAGAATTGTAATTCCCTCCTGAGTTAAGGCCACATGCCTCTTCAGCGTAGATGCAAAATGCCACTTGGTATAAGCCTACTAAATTAATGAAACTAAAGTTTAAGTACACAGGTGTACATTATTGATGTGCTCTTGAATGACTAATTATGAGTATGTCTTCGATCTACCGTCTAAGAGAATTGTAGTCATATAAATTGGATACAGTGAATGAAAATTTTGTAACATCTGTTTCCCAAAGGCGCACATTATGTATTTTTGGTTATTTCAGAGCAGACGACTGTCAGTAAAGTGCCCTAAATTGCTCAGTGGTGTCCTAGAAAACTAGATTCTAGCAATCCGATTCAATTTCTTTGGAATTCAAGGGTTAATGGTGAGAATCCAAAATCCTGCAAGAAACGGTCTTACAGAGTTAGTGGCTGATAGAAAGCACAGGACTGTCGATGTTGAATGGTGGGTAATGTTTTGTTGATTAAGAAAAAGGCACAGAGTGACTATCCTTTATCTTGTTGTTGTCCTCCTGTTGCGATTTCATACCTAAAAATAAAAGGACTTTCACATATAGACAGGGGAGGAACAGAGCAGTGAGTGGGGAAAAGATTGAATTTCTTTGCAGGTTGTGTTACTACAAGTAATTATATTCCAGGCAAATTAAACAGGTTAATACAATAACTCCAGGAGCTAGCTATAAAGGAACAGTGCTTTATTGAAAAAAATAAAGTAAAGCAAAAAAACACAAGCACAAACCTGTGGTGAACACAACAGGTCCCAACCAGGATAATAGAATTACAGGCCCATTTGGGCCTGCTTTATTCAGGGCCCAGTAGACGAGCTCCACCTGGTTAGTTAATTACCAATCCCTAGGGAGTCATATTCAGTGAGTCCTACAGGGAGGTCAAACAGTGATTCCCCATGCAAGTCATGGGAGACACCATAGTTAATTAGATGACCGGGCTTTTCTCAACTAAATAAGATATTTTTTCATTACAAGTATTTGGCATATGCCTCTTTAGCACATTGCTGCAAATAAGGAAATAACTGCCAACAGACCTAGACCTATCAGAGTAATTGATCAAAGATATGAATAAAGCTATTGAAAGAGATGAGAATTAACAGTATAAAAGATGATGCTTTTAACCCAAGATATCAGATGAGAAAGACAGAGAATTTTCAGGAATTCAGAGAAATGAAAAACTCCATTAATCAGACAAGTAATTTACAGTATCACATGTATTTAAGCTCCTGATACCAAAAAGCAAGATTAGTGCTACCACAAGCAAAGTGACAGCAACAGGCTAATCTATTACAAGATTTGCAGATCAGATGCATATTCTAGAGGCACATTCAGACATCCTAGAAGGAGGTAGGATAACCAACTCCACTGCACTTGTTAACTCCAGAGGGTAAAGGCCCAACTAACTCAGCCTCTTATTATTGCACCATCTTCTCAGCCCAGGAAACAATCTACTGAACTATTGTCCAACATAAGATTCCAGGTCTGGTCTCACAAAAGCTCTTTACAATTGCAGCAAGATTTAATTACTCTTACACTTATCGTTGATGTTTACTTACAAAGTCAGTTACAGATTTCCAATCCTCGTATTATAAAAGGCAATATGCAATTTACCTTCCTCATTGTTTGTTGCATCTCTGTTAACTTTCTGTATTTCTTGTATGACCCCATCCATATCTCTCTGAACTGTAGCATTTAAAAGCTTCCTCCCATCAAGACTGAATAACCTCACACTCTATGTTATACTCTACTTGCCACTCAATGATATTTGTGTCCTCCTCATATGTTACATTCCCATCTAGTTTTGGTAACAAACTTGGATGCATTACTCTCAGTCTCTTCATCTAAAGTCATTAACACAAGTTGGAAATAGTCAATGCCATAGCACCAATCCTTGTGGAACGCCATTCATCATAGGCTTCCAACTTATAAAATCCCCGTTTTTTCCCAACTCTCTGCTCCCTGTCTGCTAACCAATCCTCTATACATCCCAATATATTATCCTCAGTCCCAGGAGCCTTTCTCTTTACATGTTAATCTTTGATGTATTGTACTGAATGTTTTATAGAAAACCAAGTATATTACATCTATTGATTCACAAGTTTAAAAACCCAACTGGATTTATCCTAAAACAAAATCAATGAATCTGTCAAACACAATTTCCCTTTCATAAAACCATGTTGACTTTCTGATCATACAACAGTTTTCTAAGTACATTATCACGACTTCATTAGAATAGATTCCAGAATTTACCAATGACTGATCACAGCCTGTCTGGTCTGTAGTTCTGATTTCTTTTTTTCCCTCTTTCTTGAATAGTCTCTGACATTGGCTAACTTCAATTCCATTGGGACTGTTCCTCAATCTCGAGAATTTTGAAAAAGTCATCATCCACGTGCCCACTATCTCTGTAGCTAACTCTTTTAAAACCATAGCACTGAGGTACCCAGGCAATGGGATCTGATGGCGTTTAGTTCCTGAGGTTTCTCTCATACTTCTTCTCTATTGATATTAATTATTTAAAACTTTTCATTTCAGTTCACCCCATCATTACCTTCTATTTGCATTGTGCAATTTTTGTCTTTTGCTGCAAAGATAAATACAAAATATTCTTCAACAGCTCTGACCTTTCCTCATTCCCAACAGTTTCCCCTGCCTTTGTGTCTCAGGCATGAACTTCCACTGTAGCTGCCTGCCCATTTCATATATTTGCCAATACTCAAAAAGGCAATTAATTTTGTGTTCCTACAATGGGGCTGAATTTTCACCTGGGTGGGGAAGCACCTTTCTGCGCATGAACGGCCAAATTTCGCATTTTGTTTTGGAGAAAATCCAATTGTCGTTCACATTTCTGGCTGTCTGGGGTTTCTTCTGGTGTTCTTGTGCATCAGAAATGACTAGTGTGCAAAACGCACATCACTCCCACTAAAATTAATTTACCCATTTTAAACCTGAATAAAAATCATATTTTGTCCTGCACACTGTTTTTGTCTGATGGTGTGGGGTTTTGGAATCCCATTAAAAGCACACCAAGTTTGAGAGTTTGTGAAGAAATTGGAAAGCCTGTGGTGAAACATTCTAAAAGGCAAATGCAAAGTGTCACTACACCTTCAAATCTCACTATTATGTGCTGTATTGTAATGTACATGTGATTTTAATACAGTAATTCAGCACAGGACTCTTACCTTTCATGGCAAGTTGATGTTTACATTAATTGGCCTTATGTATTTGATCACATGCATTACAGTACTTTTGCAATGGAGAAAAAACATTACACAGAGAAACCATAGTAAAGAAAAATTGTTTTTGACATTTGAAACAAATCTATTCTTGAAAATAGTGTAACCATGTGCTCCATTTATCTGATCGGCATTCAATTTTGAAATTGAAATGAGCATCTGCTGTTCTTTGCTTGCCGGGGAGCAGTCTAATGTTTGGCCAGCAGTGGCCGTTATCATTGCCTGGCTGAGTTTCAAGTGCTAATAGATTTCAGCACAATAGGTGTTCCATTCATCTCAGAAATAATGACTGTTAATCACAGATTATCACATGGATGTAGTTTCTGGTTTGTTGATGCAACCTAATAGGATTACAACTATCGCAATGTTTTTTCACATAGCAGAATGCATTTTTTACTGCTATCAATAATATGAGGACTTTTATTAGATCATGAAAGATTTATTTTCAATGAATGTAAAATATTTTCCATTGAGACTGCTTGAAAACTAAGGAGTATACATATGCATACTGGGTGAGTGGCAATGGAGAAGATGTAGTGGGAATGGTGGCATGAACAGGCGTTGGTGAGCTGAGCTAACATTAGAGCATAGGGATTTCATAGGGTGGCATGGGCAATCAGAGGTATGGATAAGAGAAGGGGTTGACATTTTGTAACCTGTAAACATTATTGGAAGCTGGGACGCTGGTGTTGCAGAACTGAGGCTGGCCTTTGAACCAGCCCATCCCACATCCACACTCCTCTAGCACTCTAGCATGGCTCACAAACTGCACTGCAGACCCCATTGTGAAATGGCACAAATAGCATGCAAATTCATACCTGGGTCACATGTGCAGTTGCAAACGGAGAAAAATGAGGTTTTCCTGAGCCCAGAGGAAGATTCAGCCCATAATGTTACACTCAAAGTTTCTGAATCTAAATACTTTGGTTAGGCTGGACGGTGGCACAAAAGAAAAGAAAGGGAAGCAGTTCCTGCACTTGGGATCCCAACACCTCATGGGACATTCTGCCACATGGGCCCAAAAATTTGTGGGTCGAGAATCAGCCTGTTAAGTCACGTAAAGAACCATGGCAGAAACTGGCAACCCCGAGTACACACCATCCTCGAACTGATGGATAGCTGGTGACAGCAATGAATGTTACACTAATTCAGACTCAGCCTTTAAATACAAAAGTGCTTCCTAGGACAGAATCTGTGATTGTTCCATCAAAGAAAACACCATTCACCTTAATTGCATGAATTAATTTGAGCTACAATCCAGTCTACAACATTGCAGTGCCACCTCTCCTTCTGGCTGTGCATTGCTTTGGATTTCATTGTGCTCTACGAACCACCAGACCAATAAACTGTGGCATGGCAGTGTCACTTTTTCCTCTTGCTTGCATTCTAATTGGGATGCAATTATTGAGCACCATGGATTAAAAATGCACCAAACGAGGCCTGGGTTAAACTGCACATTGAATCCCATGTGGAAACATCTTGGGAAGCCATCTGGAGAAGAAGATTTTTAACAACAAATTCTGAGTAGCGAGTTGTACAGTTGACTTTGAAAAAAAAAATTCAGAAGAGAATTCTGCCTTTGCCACTCTGAAGTTAAAAGCTGACTAACAGCTGTTGAATGCTGATGATCAGAGCTCCATGCAAGTTTCAGATAATGCACGAGTGGAGCTCTAATTACCTTCTCTCCTCTCCCCACTCCTCCCCCATAGGAATGATTGGCATAGTAAAAGTAAATTCCTCCACAATTCTATGGCACTTATGTTCACACTGAAAGTCAGCCTCCATACTATTATCTGACAAGAAATCTGCAATTTATAAGCACACAGGGAATGTCTCAGCATAATGCTGGATTAACAAATAGCCTCTTAGTGAGTTTATGCATGCTGGAATTGTGTGCACAGCACCTATCTTGCACTCTCGTCCTTCCTGATGGAAGACGCAAGGTCATCTGTCCATAGATTTCAGGCCACATTACCAGTCAAATTTATCACAAATTTACCACATTACCAGTCAAATTTATCAAATTCATATACAAGCAAAACTAAGGGTGTTTTGTTAAAATATATTAAACATGCTGATTGTGTCAAGATTCTGTCTGTGTCGACGCTGCAGCATTTCGGATCTCCTAATTCCTCACCTTGCATTATTGGGAAACTGCCATGATCAAAGTTCCAACCAGTCTTACTTCTCTGCTTCCTAAACTGCTCTAAATGTTGCTGTTTGCTTACAAATAATACAAATTAAATGATTTTAAATAAAAGCAGACGCCTGACTTAAAAGTAGGATTGAATTAAATTTGCAACTCCTGGTCAAATATCCCCTGCACTTTAATTACATTCCCCTGAATACTTGGCCTGAACTCCCTATGACGAAAATAATGGGTAACTTTAAATTTATAAACAGCACATTTCTTGATTTAAAAATACTTAAACATGTAAGAGGTTAATTTCAGAATCTTTAACTTAATAAACTTTTCCATAGCTGCACAGTATTGCATTAAAAGTACAAGGTATTTTTTTCAAAAGGCACTTGATCGATATTAATTATTTCTCTCACTCAGGTAGATTTGGATCAGAAAGCAACTCCACGCCGCTCTGTCTGATGAATCAATTACTAGATCTCACCTGAAGCAGTTGGAAGTTCCATCTGATGTACTATTTTAGAACAAAGAACAAAGAACAAAGAACAACCCAGCACGGGAAACAGGCCCTTCGGCCCAACGAGCCCGCGCCGCCGCATCGCCCTACACCTATTCTACCCTGCATGTCTACGAATGGGACCCTACTCAGTCAGATTCAGGGAAGAAATAGTGTCAATTTGGTGGAAACCAATTAGCCTAAGAGCACATCTTTGGGGTGTGGGAGGAAACCGGAGCGCCCGGAGGAAACCCACGCAACCACAGGGAGAATGCGCAAACTCCCACAGACACAGGCCCAAATCCATGTATCTGCACAGCTAGCAGTGCTAGTCACTGAGCTGTTGTGGAGCCCGTCTATCGGTCCAGGATCAAGCACACACACCGACATGAAGTACTAGGCCACTCCTGGACTTCCAAGAGCAGCCCACGCACGACCCGCCGTGTGCATGCCCCTCGCTTGACACGAGGTGGACCTCCACCTGTGGAATAAAGACAAAACATATTAATCATACAGCCTGCCCTTCCGGTGTCTCCCGAGGTTTAACCTTATTTAATAGCCCCTACCATATCCCTCCATTCTCGTTTCACTCATGTGCCTATCTAACTGCATCTTAAACGAGTCCAACGTGCCTGCCTCCACCACCCTACTCGGTAGCGCATTCCAGACCCCCACAACTCTCTGTGTAAAGAACCTTCCTCTTACCTCCAAATTATACCTCCCCCCCCTCACCCTTAAGTGATGACCTCTTGTGTTCGTACCCAGTCTAGGGAGCAGTCTCTCACTATTAACTCTATCTATTCCCTTCAGTATCTTATATACCTCTATCATGTCCCCTCTCAATCTCCTTCTTTCCAAGGAGAATAGCCCCAGTCTCTTCAGTCTCTCCTCGTAACCCAGTCCCCCCATGCCAGGCAACATCCTGGTAAACCTCCTCTGCACCCTTTCCAGAGACTCCACGTCCTTCCGGTAATAAGGTGACCAGAACTGGACGCAGTACTCCAAATGCGGTCTAACCAACGTTCTGTATAACTGAAGCATTAGACGGCAGCTTTTATACTCTAAGCCCCTTCCTATAAAGGCTAACATCCCATAAGCCTTCCTAACAACGTTCTCCACTTGTGACACAACCTTCATGGATTTGTGGACCTGCACTCCCAGGTCTCTCTGTACGTCTATACTCCTAATCGGCCTACCTTTTATCACATAGCTCCTCTCTGCATTATTCCTTCCAAAATGCATCACCTCGCATTTGTCAGGATTAAATGCCATCTGCCACCTATCTGCCCACTGCACCAACCTATCTATATCCTGTTGTATCACCTGACAATCCAGTTCAGTACCTGCCAACCCTGCCATCTTGGTGTCATCAGCAAACTTGCTGATCACACCACCTACTCCCTCTTCTAAGTCATTTATGTAGACTACAAAGAGGAGAGGTCCCAGTACCGAGCCCTGCGGCACCTTTTTAACACCTTTAAGTCTCCAGTATTCATTTGTCCCAACTCTGTGTGGACACTTGTTCCATCTCCAGATTACTTGTTTGATGATACCCACTTCAGATTATCCTTGGCTTCCATCAGCTCAATGTTGAAGGACCAAAGCCACCATCTTATTCTCACGTCACCGACTCTAACACGACTCTTCTCATTCATGATTCCACCTTAACCAGTGCACAACAATATCATACTGCTGGATCACAAACTAAATTTCCGACTTCACTTTGTCTCCATCAAATTGTACAAAATTCAAGACAACATTGCACACTTGCCCCTCTGTGACACTGTCTACCCCTTCCTCTGGGACCCTGCACGCTGCCCCCTCTGGGGCACTGCACGCTCCCCCCTCTGGGGCACTGCCTGCTTCAACTGCTGTAGCTTTCAAACATGCCTCCGCAATCTATGCACTTGTACATTCCAATGTTCTCTTAATTGCCCAAAAAAGAAAAATAAATTTTTCAATCTGACCAATGCCACCAAATATCTTGCATTTACCTTCAGCCACCGGTAATCTGGCCTTTTGTCAGCTGCCCTAAAAACTGCGGCACAGGTTTTTGTAAACAAGGTAGCAACTTTTTAATTAGAATTAGGCTTCTTTTTGTACCTCTGAGATAAAACGGAGTCAACGTGGATAAACAATAGGCAAAGTCTCTTTAATCCGTATTCAGGATTAGAACGGGACCACATCAGCAGTTTGCTGGGATTTCAGTGAAAATCAATCCCAAGCTAATATATTTTCCCTTCAGCGAATAATAAAGGATAGGATTTTAAGCTGAGGGAAAGCACATTTCAGGTAGAGGTCCTTGTGAATCATAACTTTTTACAGGCATTATTTGTTAGCAGTCATAACGTAAGTATATCCAATTAAAGTAAACACGCATTGACTAAATTAAAATTGTCAACTGAAAGAAATTCTAGTTGATCTGTGTGATTAAAAGGATAAGAACCCCTGGTTTCACCAGTTGTGGATCCACTAGTCTGAAATTTGGCATGCCCCCAGTGTGTGTGTTTCCCGTGGGTGGGTTGGGCAACCTTCCCGCCCAACCCATGACACCACTGAAATTCACCACCCACTCACCGCAATTAAGGTAAGAACCAAGTGTGAATTATGCTTGTTTTGAAGGCAATTGACCCTGATAATACACTGCCCAAGCCATAAAACATGTGTTTGTGGGCCACAGGGTAGGAATGGGAAGCTTGTTTTTTCTGGGTAGTTTAAGAAGCAAGGAGGGGAGGGATGGGGAAGTGGGTAGAAAGGAAGGGGGTGTTCAATGTCAGGGGACCCACTTTGCGATTGACCAAGGGCTGCCCCTTGAAGAGCAATACTCACTTCAGTCATTTAGACCAACATGGTTTCTGGGAGTGGCGTGCTGTCTGCCCTATGTGAGGGTTGGGGGGGGAAGGGACTTGAGGTGGAAAAGGAGAAAAAGGGACACATTGGTCAACATGGGAATCAGGATTGACAGTTACGGTTAGATAAAGCAGCGATTGCAAACCCACTGAAATGTACAGGACTAAAACAAAATGATAACAAGTCAGTTCTGCCATCATCACTTGGTAGATCAGGGCAGGTACAGAAACACAGTGCAAAGTAGATTGCTTTCTCAGTAGAAGCACTCAGTCTTGTGCCACTTGGGACATGTGTGGATTCAGGCCAGAAATAAAGATTTGACAATCAGTGTCTGGCACATTAATATCTGCAAGGATGTTACAGCCAACTGATAAAAGGAAACTAAACAAAATAAAAAGCAATATGAAGTTGTCGATATGATTACATTATGAATCTGGAATAATTTTAAATCAGACTACACCAGATAAATAAATGCAAATTATATAAGTGAAAAATTATCATTTGAATGGGGTTTTCTTGTGAAGTGCTGATTAAGTTTTGATGCTTGGCACTTTGTAGCAAGTTATAGAGGAAAACAGGAAGCTGAGAAATAGGAGCAGACTCCACCATTCGATATGATCATGGATGATCTTCTGCCTCAACTCCACTTTCCTCCTGATTTCCTGGGAGAACAAACGTCTATCCATCTCAGCCATAAATATATTCAATGGTGGAGCATCCATAACCCTCGAGCGAAGAGCATTCCAAAGACGCTCAATGTTTTGAGTGAAGGTATTTCTCCTCGCCTCAGTCCAAAACATGCTGTTTGTTTTCCTAATTGCTTTCTGTGCCTTCATGCTAATTGTGTTCCTTGTATATGTACTCAAAAGTCCCTTTGAACATCATCACTTTAAAAAGAAATTCTGTTTATCTAGTCTTGCCACCAAAATTAATAACCTCACACTTTCCGAAGCCATACTCCATCTCCGCACCCCCCTCCTTGTTGCCCACTCACTTGACTTGCCTGTATACTTTTTCAGCTTCTTTGTACCCTCCTCACAGCTTGCATTTCCATCTAGCTTTGTATCATGAGCAAACATTCATTTCTGCCTCTTCATCTGAGTCGTTAATATAGATTGTAAATAGCTGAGGTCCCTAGGCTAATCCTTGCAACACTCCACTAATCATAGCCTGCCAACCTGAAAATATCCCATTTATCCCTCCACACATAGTCTCCTGTCCTTCATCAATCCTTTATCTGTGCTCATATATTAGCCCTAATTCCATAAGCCCTTAGCTTTTGTATTAACATTTTAACACGTGGTTCAGGTAAAAATCAACTTTTAGATTGTCATATGTTCTGCACTTTAGTCTGAATGCTCCAACTCCTCAAACTCTCTCAGTACAATATAATTCCTATTTCTAGCCATGAGGTTGGTTCTTACATGGACCACTGCAACTGGATTCTTCCCCATCCCATACTAAGTGCTTCTGCAGCTGCGAGGAGATGTCCTTAATCCTGACATTGGGCAGGCAAGATGTGGAGATGCCAGCATTGGACTGGGGTAAACACAGTAAGAAATCTCACAACACCAGGTTAAAGTCCAACAGATTTATTTCTAGCAAATGCCACTAGCTTTCGGAACTGGCTGTTCCTTCATCAGGTGACAAAGGAACAGCCAATTCCGGAAGCTCATGGCGTTTGCTACAAATAAATCTGTTGGATTTTAACCTGGTGTTGAGAGACTTCTTATTGGGCAGGCAATACAACCTTCGGATCTCACAGTCACAGCTGCAGAGGCAGTGAAGGAATCTTACCAAAAATAGTGGTGTGTTGGTTCTGAGTGTGAGGAAACTGATGTGTTTCTCTCCAGATTCTATCCCACTCTGTCACAAAAATAAAGGGTGTTTCGTGCTATCATGCAGAGGGGCGGAGTCTCAACACATCAGCAAAGCCCAGTTGCCCAGAGATTGCACTGACATCTTTAAAGGGTACCCCAATTAGAACATGAATAAACCTGCCCCAAGCCCACCGTAGTGGTCTCAGGGGCTCCCGTCCCGACCATCAATCAGAGTAGGCACTTAGCTCCCTATGAACATGGTTATTTCGCTGACGAAAGGTGGCAAAAATTGGAAGTCATGATCTTACCGACGAGATTTGCGGCTTCCGGTGGATATTGAGCCTCTGTCACAGATAACGTGGATAACGAGTGTGGGCAAAAGATCTCACCCAGTATCTATTCTACTAACAATATTATTCCATATCATTATCATATTTTTTTTCACTCCTCCCTTGATTGGATTCCTGGACCATGATGCCATAGTCAGTTTGCTCATTCACCTGCAAGTTCTTGCTCTCATCCACACAGGTAGTATGCACTTCATACCTATCGGTCAAAGTCAATGGCTGAAGCTCCTCTATCACTAAATAACCTCGCCTGCTCAACTCATAGAAACTATCTCTTGTCCCTGACTACTGATAAACTCTAAAGTTCTACTGAAGGGATGCGACTGTGTGACTATACTTGGTACTTAACTACACTTTTAGCACATTGTTTCTTTTTTCATGGATTACAATACGATCCAATTGGCAGCAGAAATGGAGCAAAGTCAGAACAACTTGCAAATAATACTTCAACATAGAAAAACATCCAGTGTACTTCCCAGGGCATAATTGACAAAGATTAACATGAACCAAATAAGATGATGCGAGGGTGAATGATGAAAACATCGGTGGCACAGTGGTTGGCACTGCTGCCTCAAAGCACCAGGGACCTGGGTTCGATTCTGGCTTTCGGTGACTGTCTATGTGGAGCCTGCACATTCTCTTTGTGTCCATGTGGGTTTTTTCAGGTGCTTTGGTTCTTTCACACACTCCAAAAATGTACAGGATAGGTGAATTGGCCATGCTAAATTGCCCCTTAGTGTTCAAAGATGCATAGGTTAGGTGGAATGGCCAGGGTAAGTGTACATGGTCATGTGGATTGGGCAATGGGGTAGGCCTGTGTCAGATGCTGTTTCAGATTGAGTGACCAAATGACCTTGTTCTACACTGCAAGGATTCTTTAAGATTAAAGAGGTATATTGTAAGGAACATTGAAAAGGAGGAAAGAAAACTGATGAAGGATAGAGGGAATTCCAGAAATAAGGCCATAGTGGCTGAAGTACGGTTGACAATGATAGGATATAGGGACTGAAGTAGTACAAGCAATTAGAGCTGGAGATATGCAGAGCACTGAGGAGATTGGAGGCAGTTAGTGAGAAAGGGAAGATTTGATCACAAAGATGAGGATTTCAAATTCAAGGCTTTGGTAGACCAGGAGTGAATATAAGTCCACATGGATGATGGGTGAGTGGGATTTCAGTGCAAGTTGTAGCATGAATGAGTTCAAGTTTACTGAGGGTGGAAGATGGATGGCCAACCTGGATGGCATTGGAATAATTAACATAGTTTGAGGAGAAAGGCAGGAGATGGCAAAGCAATTTGCAAATGCATCATCAACATTTCTGGTGGCACGGTAGCCAGTGATTAACACTGCTGTTTCACAGTGCCAAGGACCTGGGTTTGATTCCTGGTTTGGGTCACTGTCCGTATGCAGTTTGCACGATCTCCCTATTTTTACATGGGTTTCCTCCCATAGTCTGAAAGACGTGCTGGTTAGGTGCATTGACTCAATATGGCACTGGACTGCGGTGACTAGGGGAATTTCACAGTAACTTCATTGTAGCCTTACTTGTCACTAATAAATAAATTTTTAAAAAATTTTACCACTGCTTTTGAAAATAAAATTAAAATAATATAAATAGCAAAATATTTCAAGTTCACTCCAATGATAATATGAAGAAAGACTACATTATTTCAAAACTTATGATCATTTACTGCTTGAATGGCAGATCAGTAGACAGGCAGTCAAATGACAGTACAGATTACTTGCTGTGTTTACCTACTTTTCAGAAACACAAGTGAAATCCAAAATAAAATGAAAGACTGGCATTCCCAATATAGCATCTTGACTTAAATAGCAGGAATGGAGGAGGGGGTGGCAGAGAAATTGTTGATGTCATTTAGTTACATAAAAATGCTAAATATGATGCTGCCTAATCCATCATATATAATGAATTACACTGTCTACAGCCTTTGAGAACCAGTGATGGATAGCGTAATGAAATATGTGCCATTCAGAAATTCTTTCCTCTATTTTTTAATGCATCTTGAATAATAATTATAGACGTTGTCCTATAGCTATCAATAATGACATTTAAAAATGTTAGCAAACACATTAAAGTGCAATGAAAAGTAAGTAAGGATCTTACTGAGGGTTTGTTTTTTTTGCAGTGAGCATCATACTGCCCTCTGTTGGATTTGGTATTAAATATTTTAATTCGGGCATTCAGCAGAATCTACGCAAGAATATCTTGATCTCATGGGAAATGTTTGTGCATTTGTGCCTGCTGACAGATTCTGTAAATATTGGCGTAAATAAGATTAGAATTTATCAAACCTTAGAAACTACAGAAATAAATCATTTATAAAAATTAATTACATAAACCTTCTTGGCATTTACAACAGCAAGCTGCAAGGAAAACTATCTGAGCTAAACAAACGTGAATTTTCAGAGAAATAAATCCAAATTGAAAAATGCACTGCTCACACCTAAATATTTCATTTTTATTTGCAACTCCTTGAGCCATGACTTAACCCACTTGAAAGTTACAGATCGCAAACTGTGAGATGAAGGAGGTGGAATGACATGTCATTCCAACCCAATAGTATTGTTGTTCTAACGGCAGGCAATATTTAGAAGTGAGTATGAATATACTGTGTTAATCAGTCCACACTTAGTGAATCCATGCCTTCCTTTTTGTGATAACATGTGCTGCCTTAGCCTTCTAGCAGAGCACATTAGCATTGCCTGCCTCCATGTTATCCCTCAGCTTAGCTCCAGATGTTTTATATGAATTTGTTAAAACTTGCAAAAGTAAATACCCTGGTCTTCTTTGATACATCTGATGAGTTTTAAATTGGGTGTAATGTGGCACAATGGTTAGCACTGTTGCCTCACAGTGCCAGGACCCAGGTTCAATTCCCGGCTTGTGTCACGGTCTATGCAGAGTCTGCACCTTCTCCCCGTGTCTGCGTGGGTTTCTTCCGGGTGCTCCAGTTTCCTCCTACAGTCCGAAAGGTGTGCTGGTTAGGTGCACTGGCCATGCTAAATTCTCCCTCAGTGTACCCGAACAGGTGCCAGAGTGTGGCAGTTTGGGAATTTTCACAGTAACTTCATTGCAGTCTTAATGTAAACTTACTTATGACATAATAAATTAAACAAATAAATAAAACATGAAGTCCATTAAATTGTAAAGTTCTTACAGTCTTGAAAATTACATGGCTGTCCTAATGGACTATCCAAAATTCTCAGTGTCAAATATTCCACCATGCAGCAGTTAAGATGATAGCTGGTTAATTATATGGGCTAAGCTCATGTCATTTAACAACACTGCGGCAATTTCTACCTTCCAATGTTTATCAGGATGTATGAAAACAGCTATTAAGAAGTGACCTAATTGTGGGGCACGGATGACAGCACAATAGCAAATTATCACCTGACTCCAAAAATGATTGCAGTCTTGAAATCACTGCTTTTTTTAAATCTTACTCAACATTTAATAGGGGTGAGAAGTTTATTCTGTGCTGGTCATTTTTAATTATGTCTAAAAGTGAATGTCAATGTAGACCATCAGGACACTGCATATGCTTAAAATGTGATATGCAGGTACCATCCACAGCAGGGGAATACCACCCACACAACACGGTATGATTTTAAATAATTAAATCTACAATAATAATCTGCATTTATTTACAAAAATAATCTACAGTTTATTTGCAAGATATTGTGCATCCAATAAATCCATTTCAATCGGTTCAGTCATTTTTATACAACAGATACATCATTACATTAAGTTTTTAAACCAAATGTTTTACTCACTGTAGCTCTTATTCCAAATCATTTTTGAAGTTACTTCATGATTAAGGCTCATATGCTGTCAGTTTTTAATGTCACTGTTTTTATTTTACAGTTATAAATTCAGTACAATATTTTTATCTTCGCTGAAGTTAGATAGATGCTTGATAAGGAATTTTTGATTGCAAGGGTAAATGTACCCACAGATGATTAAATACTTAATGGAATACTGTGGTTCCACAATCATTGGGTCCAGGAGAACACTGTATGAGAAATACAACTAATTTCCCTTTTCCTCCAGTAAACTCTGATGTGTGAGGATGGTGTTAAAATCTCTTGTGCACTCAATCTTAAACAAAAGCAAAACTTTAACATAAGAAATAAAGCATGTGATGTTAGACTACTTCAGTCTCAGTTTTTGCTGAAATACCCCAAGGACTCAAAGCAACTTCACAGCTTCGGTATCTGGACAATTTCTTATGAGATTAAATAGTTTGGAGCAAATACCGTGTTTCAACATTTTCAATCTTTCTTTTTTAAATAGCAGATATTTGGGTGTGATTTATATTAAAATGTTGCCTTCAGCTTCAGTGCAATGGGTTCACTTATAGGAATGACCAATATTATTGAACCTTGAAGAGTACATAAGGTAGACTTGAAATCTGTATCAGCAAATCTAACATGAATTACACATGGTCTGATTAAATGACTGGGTTCAATTTCCATACTATGTTCTTAAAATAGTCAGACAATTTAGCAAATATAACATTAATACAAGTGACTCTTGTAGCCCAGTAACAGGGTAATATAAAACTACAACGACAAACAACCAAGATAGCTCCAATTTGCCTGGGCACAGTAACACAGTGGTTAGCACTGCTGCCTCACAGCGTCAGGGACCCAGGTTCGACTCCTGGTTTGAGTCACAATCTGTGCAGAGTCTGCACATTCTCCCTGTGTCTACGTGGTGTGGTCTGGTTTCCTCCCAAGTTGAAAGATGTGCAGGTTATTGACACTATGGTTAGCACTCCGACATCACAATGCCAAGGATCCAGGTTTGATTCCTGGCTTGAGTCAGTGTTTGTGTGGAGTCTGCATATTCACTTTGTGTCTGCGTGGGTTTCCTCCAGGTGCATTGGTCACGCTAAAAATTCTCCCTCAGTGTACATGAACAGGTGGCAGAGTGTGGCGACTAGGGAATTTTCACATTAATTTCATTGCAGCGTTAATGTAAGCCTGCTTATGACACTAATAAATAAACTTTAAACTGCATACCACAGCGATTACAGTTCTTCACAGTCAGATTCTGACCTCCACTGTGAGAAGGGGAGAGAAATAAAGGGAGACGCAGATTACGCAACAGTATTGTTATTTGCCTACCCTCTCAGCTAAGCAACAGTTTGTACCTCAGCGGAACGCTAAATTTGCACATGAAGTGAGAAAGCATCATTTATAAATTAATTCAACTGCTAAAATAAAGATTATAAACTAAGCAGTTCCATTTTGTGGAACCTATTTAGGTGAAAACATGATGGTAGCATTTCTAATAGTGTCTCCTTGGTATTTATGTTGTTTGGAAGATTAGTTTTCAACTATCTCTGTCAAACTGCCGGAAATAAGGTCATGAGGTAATGGCTGAGCAGTTCTATTTTATGTTTAGCTGACAAGTTCTTGTATTGCAGATTAAGAAGCAATCTGAAAAACCTATCGTTACACTCCTGGGGCTAACTACTTTTGAAGGTTTTAAGCCATTTTTATGAATTTCACTAACCCATATTGCTTCAGTTACAATACTCGTAGACAATACCTGCACACGTTGCTTCAATCGATTTTCATGATGTTGGCAAACTGGCGCTGCATTCAGTCATCTGGGATGTGTAACTCAGGTCCAAAATCATCACAGAGGTAAATGGGAGACATAGAAAACTTTCTTCAACTCTCAAAGTGGAGTGAGTCAAGGATAGTAAGAGTTTTTATAAATACATAAAAAGGAAGAGGCTGACTAGGGTGAACGTTGGACCCTTAGAGGATGAGAGGGGGGACTTAGTGGTAGGGGATGGGGAAATGGCTAAGGCCTTGAATAACTTTTTTGTTTCGGTCTTCACGGAGGAGGACGTGAATAGTTTGCCAGGTGTTAGCGATGGAAAGATGGTAGGAGTGGAGGGCCTGAATGACATTATTGTTACTAGAGAGGCAGTGCTCGGCAGACTGGAGGGACTGATTGTGGACAAGTCCCCAGGACCGGATGGAATGCATCCAAGGGTTCTGAAAGAAATGGCAGAGGTGATAGTGGATGCCTTGATGATTATTTTCCAAACCTCGCTGGATTCCGGGGAAGTGCCGGAAGATTGGAAAATGGCAAATGTTACGCCGTTGTTTAAGAAGGGTGGCAGGCAAAAGGCAGGGAATTATAGGCCGGTTAGTTTAACGTATGTTGTACGTAAAATGCTCGAATCCGTAATCAAGGAGAAAATAGCGAGGCATCTTGAGGAGAATTGTTTGATAGAGCAGACACAGCACGGTTTCGTTAAGGAGAAGTCGTGTCTGATGAAGTTATTGGTGTTCTATGAGGATGTGTCTAGGGCGGTGGATAGAGGAGAGCCGGTAGATGTGGTGTTTCTTGATTTTCAGAAGGCGTTTGATAAGGTGCCGCACAAGAGGTTGTTACAGAAGGTTAGGGGGCATGGAGTTGGGGGTAGGGTGTTAGCGTGGATAGGGGATTGGCTGTCAAATAGGAGGCAGTGGGGGTCAATGGATGCTATTCGGATTGGCGGTTGGTGGCTAGCGGAGTGCCCTAGGGGTCGGTGCTGGGGCCTCAGCTATTTACCATTTATAAAGATGATCTGGAGGAGGGAACCGAGTGTATGGTGTCGAAATTTGCTGATGACACCAAGATTGGTGGAATGGCAAATTGTGCGGAGGGTGTGGAAAGTCCGCAGAGGGATCTAGATAGGCTGGGCGTATGGGCCAGGAACTGGCAAATGGAATTTAATGTTGGCAAGTGTGAAGTTGTCCACTTTGGTAGGAATAATGGTAGGAAGGATTATTACTTACGTGGTGAAAAACTGCAGCATGCTACGGTGCAGAGGGACCTCGGGGTCCTTGTGCATGAGTCGCAAAAACCCAGCCTGCAGGTGCAGCAGGTGGTCAGGAAGGCGAATGGGATGCTGGCCTTCATAGTGAGGGGGATTGAATATAAAAGTAGGGAGATCTTGCTGCAACTGTACAGGGCCCTGGTGAGGCCGCAGCTGGAGTACTGTGTGCAGTTTTGGGCGCCGCACTTACGCAAGGATATTTTGGCCTTGGAAGGAGTGCAGAGGAGGTTTAACAGGCTGATACCGGAGTTGAGGGGGTTGAACTATGAGGAGAGGCTGAATAAACCAGGCTTGTACTCGTTAGAGTTTAGGAGAATGAGGGGAGATCTCATTGAGACATATAAGATGATGAATGGGATGGATAGGATAGAGGTGGAGAGGCTCTTCCCACTCAGAAAGGACAGTAGGACTAGAGGGCACAGCCTCAAGATAAGGGGGGGCAGTTTAGAATGGAGTTGAGGAGGAACTTCTTCACTCAGTGGGTGGTGATTCTCTGGAATTCTCTGCCCGTTGAAGTGGTGGAGGCTACCTTGCTAAATATTTTTAAGACGCGGGTAGATAGGTTTTTGATAGGCAAGGGGATTAAGGGTTATGGGGAGAAAGCGGGAAAGTGGAACTGATTCACTTCAGATCAGCCATGATCTTATTGAATGGCGGGGCAGGCTCAAAGGGCTAGATGGCCTACTCCTGCTCCTATTTCTTATGTTCTTATGTTTACTATCAATTTTCTTATTTAGTCTCTTCATTGACTCTGTCTATACTTCCTGCTGCCTCGGAAAAGCAGCCAGCATAATTAAGGACCCCACGCACCCCAGACATTCTCTTCCACCTTCTTCCATTGATACAAAATGATACAAAGGTATGTGGTCATGGAGCAACTGACTCAAGAACAATTTCTTCCCTGATGCCATCAGACTTTTGAATGGACCTACCTTGCAGTAGGTTGATCTTTCTCTGCTTGCACTAGCAATGACTGTAACTCTACATTCTGCACTCTCTTTTCCTTCTCTATGAAAGGTATGCTTTGTCTGGAAAGCACGCTAGAGACAATAATTTTCATTGTATATTAATACATGTGACAATAATAAATCAAATCAAATAAAAGAAAAGTCATTAATAATGTGTTAGATAGTGTCATACAATATGATCTGAGTATCTGTCCTGGAATCAATGAAATCATTGCAGCATTTGACTTGACAATGAATGTGTTGGTGATTTTTCTGTGGGATCTCAAGCACTTTGGCTACCATCTTCAATAATGAGCTAACCAATGGAATGTAGTAGTTGACCCCAAACCATCTCAATAAAAACATTTCAAAAGAAATTGGTGTTAGAGGTGTCTGCCTAATTGGTTATATGTACTGGGAGCTGAAAATCCTGGCACCACTTCTGGCCGAGACACAATACTAGACAAGGCTAAGAAAAGGCAACAAGCATCTCAGATATTTTCAACCATCTTCAAAGACATCTAAATCTAATGAAGACTAAGCTTCTGGTGTAGAAGACCCATAGGCAAATGCAAAGTCATGTTGCAGATCAATACAGATCATGTGATTATGAGTCAGTTACATATAATGACCTCAAAGGAGGTTTAAAAATATCTTCATAACTTGAAAAAGAACATCAAGGAAAGACAAAAATACCACTGCAAGGTGGAAGTACAGGAGAGACAAAGGCTTAAGTTAAATGGTAACTGCTTTGGACATACACAGCAAAAAAAATCAAAAGCATTGCCAAAGTTGATATGAAGATGGCATGGAAAGTGAAAACAGCATCCTTATGTAAATTGCTTTGTACATTGCATGATGACAAAGAAAATTGACTGCAAAAAGAAACTTTCATGGATCAAACTCAGCCTATCTTAACCCACACTGTTCTTCATATTTAAAGACCTTATTCATGCAGAGTGAAACAAATTATAGTATTTTCTTGGGAAAATACTAGGTGGGTAACATAGAATGAATAGAGCAAGGCTCTCAAATGGCTTTGGTTTGATGCAGAGACCAACTGGTACATAGCATATGAATCCAATGTTCTAAGATTTGCATTATCTAGCAATATGCTGGCAGTGTCCAAATATTTAATAGTTCGCATATGGAGAAGTGAGCTTGTGTAATTACAAGGTCCCATCTGCTTACTTCACGGAGCAACGAGAATCAGTAGCCTTTAATGCACAGCTACAGATCAATAATCACAGACCACTGATTACCATCATACACTCAAATGAAGGAACAGCTTTTTAACCAAATATATAGCGACACAGATGAAGAATCACAAAATTAAGCACGTGGCACATGGCAGAGGTGGGAGAAATGGAAAGTTTAACATGTGCCATTGCTGCTAACTGTTCCTCCTGAGTTTTGATGGGATAGAGACCTTACTGTGCTTGCTTTCCCAGCAGAGGAACAACTCATGCACTGTTGAGCAATCACCTGCCTCCCACACACACACAGTGCAAGGTGGTTGCTTAGATAAAAGGTCACTTACACTGCAGTCCCTCAGAATAGAGTAGCATCTGTACAAACTTAATAGCAATTTTAGTAGAACAGGCCATAGACAAAATACCACAGTGTTTCTGACCAATGTTTCCATTGTTGCTGTGCTTGTTTTAGATTACAAATTGCAATTAATTCAAGCATCTTCAGGTCACATTGAAAAGTGTTACATATACCATAAAAGGAAGGATTAAGAGTATCGTACATGCCCAGTAACAGCAGGCATCCTCTTTGGAAGCCTAACCAAAGGTAATTGTTGCAACTGATGAAATGTTAGGATTAGTAAGAAATACAGCTGCTAAAATGTCTTCTGAATGACAAAGAGTGCCCAAATTAATTGAATGGCTAGCCACCCACCATGGTTACTCCCTGAGCTAGTGGAATACTTCAGTATTTACTGATCTATCAGCCTATTCTTAATTATTAAAAAAAATCACCAGATGTGGTTTTCAATCTTGGGTTATTGAGAAGTGTTTATTAAACTTGGATCTCTGGGCACCCGAGAGCCTGCAGAGATATTATTACGATCCATGAACAAGGTGAGCCTTGCAGGTGAGCAACCACCTAGGATACTGTGATCAACATTACAGATGTCCTTCGATCCTCCATTGCTCCCGTTTTCCACCTGCAGCTCAAATGCTTCCTCTCTGATCTGCTTTGCCCAATCTCCTGCCCACTTTATGCTCCTGTATCCTGTATGTACCTGGGAAGGTTGGCAGGGCCTCATTTTATCATATCACCTGCAAGACAACATCCCAGATAGTGCAGCACTCCCTCAGTCTTGCAGTGCCTGCACTATCTGGAATGTTATTTTGCAGATGATATGATAAAATTAAGTGTCTGCCTTGACTTTTGTGTTCACATGGGGCTGAGTTGTGACCATCTCAAATAGAAGAGAGCTTAGCCTTGTCCCTCTCTCATTCAATGCTAGTACTATTTCCTGTTCACCACCAGCAACATTCTGATAATCAGTGGCGAGAAATACAACTGAATCAGCCAGACAAATTATATGGCAACTAGGACAGGTCAGAGATTGGATATTCTGCAACAAGTGGCTCACTACCTGACATCCCAAAGTCTGTCCACCATTTACAAGGCACCAGTTAAAAAGTGTAATGAAATGCTTATTTGGATGGTTGTGGCTGCATGACTGAGGAAGCTCAACACCATTCAAGTCAAAGTGATCTTCTTTATTGACAATTCATCCACCAACATTCTGTGGCTCCAGTGTGCGTCGTATACAGGATGCAGTGCAGAAGCTCACAAAGACTTGTTTAGTAGCACTTACCAAACCTACAACCTCCAACACCTAGCAGTTGCATGGAAACACCATCACTTCCAAGTTACCATCCAAGTCAAATGCTATCCAAAGATGTGCGGGTTAGGTTGATTGGCCATGCTAAAATTGCCCTTCATGTCCTGAGATGCATCGTTTAGAGGGATTAATGGGTAAATATGTAGAGATATGAGGGTGGGGCCTGGATGGAATTGTGGTCGGTGCAGACTTGATGGGCCGAACGGACTCTTTCTGTACTGTAGGGTTTCTACGATTCAATGATTTCTATGATTCTATCCTTGCTTGGATTTATACTTCCATTCTTTCATTGTCAACGAGTCAAATCTTGAAATATCATGTCTTAACAGCAATGCACAATGCAGCAATTCAAGAAAGTGGTCCATCACCTAAGGATTGGTTATAAATCCTCATGGCAACTTGGGATGAATAATAAATGCTGGACTTGCCAGTGATACCCACATACTGACAATTAATTAAAAAAAAACACAATTCGAGTCACTGGGTAAATCTAAGAAAAAGAATCCATTCGAAGTTTGCGCCATATATAGTCAAAGCATTATAAGAATTTTATTTTTATTGTACGTTGCTATCTGTTTTCTTTTCCTGTGAAGATGCAAAAGGTCAGTTGTTCACAAATGAAACAAAGAGAATAAATGCAGTTCTTAGGAAAAGCTGAATAATCATTCTAAAATTATAAATTTGCTGAGCATAAAGCAATAATGACCAGTAGCAGAGGTCACTAAAATAATTAAGCAATAAAACCCTTGCATATAATTGCCTTAGCTTTGATGTTTAGTTTACTCCTTATCTACTAACAGAATGCTATTTTTCCTTATTGTGCCCATGGCAAGGTAATAGAAGCATTCTGACTTAGCAAACTTTCTCAAAAGCATATGATAAGCCTACACCCAGGTAGGTAATTGAATTATTGCTTTAGCACTCTGAATTAACACTTAAAACAAACATTGTACCACCTATATGTCTTTTTATAAATGCAAAGGTACAAACTACTGGGGCCTGGGATTCTACAAGTTTCATTAGCCATGTTGCATCAAACATGCAAATGAGCACTAATCATCTATTTCTTTTTTAAGGACTGTGTAACATTTGATTGCCTCCATGGATGAAACAACGAGTAATCCTCAGACAGTGCGTAATGATGTGCATTATTCTATGGGCTGCATATATTTTAAAATGTAGGAAACATAACCTTTCCTACTTATGTATGCCAGCCATGAGCTTCCTAGTGGACAGATGAGTAGCTTCACGTCGGGTCCATGTAGGTCCTTCGTGAACTACAAGTTGACTAAAAAGTGTTTATCTGGGCCTGCTATAGCAGTCAATGCTGTTGTTTGTGCATGTGGGCATCCGACTTACCTTAATGGGCCTCGGTGCATATGACTTTGATTATGTGGCCTATGACTGGTGAGAAGGACTCCATGATATAGAAGATGAAGAAAGTGATGAGAATCATTCCCCCTGGTACAGTAGTGGAAATGGTTGACTGGTACTCTCAGCCTCCATAATGAAGTAATATTGCTCAGTTACAGTCTCATTTATTGGGCCGAATCTCGAAGGAAGGATGATTCAGGGCAACAACTCTGCCTGTGGAAACACATGACCCACTTGCTACCAGTCTTGGTTCCTGTTTACATTTACAAATCTTCCAACAAATCAAGAGAGGGGAATGATACTGTTTCTAACGTAAACAACTACATTACTCACTCCATCATATGGATAGTATATTGAGAATTACAATGAGTTACATAAAGCTAATCTTTAAAAGGACAGCACAGCATGCTCAAATGCAGCAGTGATTGAAGAACTGTGTGCGTTAAAAAAAAAAGCAACATGCTGTGCAGAGGTTCAAAGACCGGCACTTAAAACCGTCCATACAATCTCACAAATTAAAACACCGACTTCAAGCTAAATCCTCTGTGGACTACCCCGAGAACTCTTCAAATTAATAAGTGTAGTCTGATTCCATAAATTTCTAAAATTTTACTTCTGCAAAGGCTTTACCTGCAGCTGATTAAAAAAAACAAGATAAGACATCCTCAAGGCTGAAAAAAATGCCCAAGGTTAAATTTGATAACAATGTCCAAACTTACACCAAGGCAGCACAACCAACTGCAGCGTTCACCATAACAGTCCTGTGTATATCACAGGAGTGTTCTTGAGGAGACAGTGAGGGCATATTCAGTAAAGTAAACAGCCCTAATTAACTAATACCATCCTGGCAGTGTCCTTTCAAACTATAAACGGGAAAGATTAAAGGCAACACATTATGATCAACCTATTGTCAAAATTCCCTCAGCATTGGTGAGGGTTAAAAAAAAGAGAAGATTGTAAAGGACAAGTACCTAGTCTGGAGAAATTGAAATGGAAAACTGGTGTCTGGTTACTTCGACATCTGAAATCAATGATGTTCCGCCAGTTTCTGACAGCAGCACAACCAATGTAGTTGTCTTAAAACAAAACGCTTTCTATCTATGTAGGCGCAGCATCAAGAAAAACACTCGGACCCTTCGGAAAACCCAATACTGGAGGTCGATGTTTAAAAAGAAAACACATAAGAACCCCCTGCACTGAACTCGTATTTTGGTGTCATGTTTGAGGAGTGACACAACACAGGGAGTGGATAATCTCTGATCATGATAGTTGTTGCACACAGTTTGCAATAGTTTGACACTCAGGATGGATTGTGTAAGCACTATATTGGTGAGGTACTCTCATCTTTAGTGAAAACAAGGGGATGGAAAGAGAAGCTTAAAAAAGAATCTCAAATGTAATGAAGACTGCTCCAGAACGATGTCCAATAAAAAGAATCACTTTGATGAATGATTCCTTCGACGTAAATTGCAAATTAGCTTGAAAAACTTGTAGGTCAGCCTGTTTGTGTTTGCGGCGTCTCCCCCTCCTTGCTGTCCTCCCCCACCCCGCCCCCCCCCCCCCACTTTTTCTCTCTCACCCACCCACCTCCAAACTGCTTAATGTCCCCAAACGCATGGAATTCCTTCTTTTTTCAAAGAAAAGAGATCTTTTTTAAAAATCAGAAGTCAGTTTAGTATCTCATTTCGTGCAAAATAAACAAATAAGGATTCCCCGGGAAAACCCACACGTTTGCGTCTGTCACAACTGACATATTTTGGCAGCAGCATTGCTTTCCCCTCTCCTTCCTGTGTGATTTCAGAAGCATCTCCGCGGAACCCGAAAGGGAAATCGAGATCTTTCCTGACTGATTTCGCAGCTGAAAAAAAAATGTACGCTCCGGCCTCTTTTCCCCCGTTGTTCTTTCCGCAACTGGCGATCTTGGATCAGCGCTGGAGGTTTGAATGGGTGCCCGGGAGCTGGCAGGGGAAGGAGGACGGGGAGGAGGGGGCACCAAGGGAGAGCCAGTCCTACCCACACAGAAGCGAGGCGAGGGTGGTTTGCCAGCACAGTTGGGTGGCTGGAGTAACTACTAGTTCCATGGGGAAAAGTCAAGAGCCGGGAGGATATGGACGTGCTTCTCCTGATTTCAAAATAAAACCCACAGCAACAAGGAGGAGAGGGCAGCTGCCAAGAAACCCCCATACTCACCGAGTTAGGTAAGCCCAAAACCAACCTTCTGTATCAAAAAAAAACTCAAAAGCATCACCAATAACTCTCACTTAATGAACTGGCTTCTGTTTTTAAAAATAAACAGCCTGCACAAGCTGCGAAGGCAAATTAATTTATTTTTTAAATGTAATAATCAGGGTGAAGATTATTTTAAAGGCAGCATTTGAGAGGCAGAGTCTTCCAGACAGCCTTGCTCACAAATCTCCGCCGCCAATCCAGCCCACTCTCGCATATGTCCCGTCCTGGTCATTTTCTAATTGTGTTTCTAATGATGCAACTGCCTTAGTAACCTTACCTTCCATTGCCAGCAGCTCAAGACACTCACTCCATCACGCTGGCTGCCGAAACACATGAGAATATCCCCGTCCCTGCATCTGTCATTTTCCTGAGAGCCTTCTATTCCCGTCTCCTGATGGGAGCCAGCGAGTCTATTTGAATTCCAGCAGCCACTCACTCACTCTCTGTCCATGATTCAAGTTAAACTAGGTGGGCATTGTCGAACGTGAGAGGCTTCGCCGCAATTGTTAAGCAGCCGCTCCATGCCTGGCGTCACAGCTCCTCTCCCATGTCTTTACCCAGGGTGGTGGGTGGGGGGAGCTTTATCACTCCAACTCATCCGGCACTCACTGAGCAAAGCACCTGGACCCGAAGGATAAATAGCGTCCATCAGACCACAGAGCTCGCTGTCTGCTGACAATCAGCGACTGACAGGTCGAAGCCCAAAAAAAGAGTAAGGAACTGGTTTCTCCACATCGTTTTAAAGTTTATTTATTAGTCACAAGTAGGCTTACGTTAACACTGCAATGAAGTTACTGTGAAAATCCCCTGATAAATCTGAATTTTGACTTTATTTTGTGTCTCGGCAGTAATTGTGAGACTGACCAGAGCGACAATTCAAAATGCACAAGGTACTTTCAGATGTCACTTTTGGCTATGAAACTCAAAAAGGGTTACGCCTTTGTGAAAGTTAATTGATCTCAGTTAAGTTTGTTGCACAGACTTGCGATGGGGCAGGGGCAGGGGCAGTGGCGGGGGGCGGGGTAATGGTACTTCACTCTAATACTTGGTAAATGATCAGAGCTACCGCCTGCCCTTCGCAAAATTGACCCGAGTTTCATTTCTGTCGCAGACCATGGAAACACAACTCATTGCAGATTTGATCCACTCCGCTGGTCTACTTTTGGAATAGTCCAGCTGAAAATTAGTACCACCACTTCTACTCAAGAGCAGATAACGACCATTGGAACAGGCGAACTCACCATGTACCAGTTCAACATCACTTGTTGGTAACACACTTGTCTCAGAAATCTGAGAGTTCAGATCCCGCCCCAGAACTTCAGCACACGATCTGAATTGCCACTTGGTTTGGTTTTGAAGGAATGCAGCACTGGGAGCGCTATGCTTCAAATAGGGTTAAGCTATCTACTTGTTGAGTAAATATTGAAGGTCCGCAGGTCTTATTCACCAAAGAGCAGAGTTCTCTCAGTGCCTTGCCCAACATTCATCTCTCAATCAACATCAACAAAACTGGCCATTCATTTCGATGCTATTTGTGAAATCTTACTGTGATCAAACTGGCTGTTATATATGCTCCCAGAGCATCCGTGATTAACTTCAAAGCACTGTGAGACAACCAGAAGTGCTATATAAATACAAATACTTTCACATCGTCACTACTGGGAAACTGTCCAACAATTCACTACTGGGGAAATGTGTAACGCATCACTATTGGGAAACTGTCCAATACATCACAGAATTATGGAAACTTTTCTAAGAGTTGGCCCTTTTAGCCCTTCTACCATTCAGTATGATCATTGCTGATCCTTTATTTGAACTCCACACTCCCACACTCTTCCCATTCCTCTAGACACCTTTGGAGCCTGGAAATCTATTTTCTTCTTAAATACATTCAATGACTTGGCCTCCACTACTTGCTGTGGTAGAGAATTCCACAGGGTCACCACCATCTAAGTGAAGAAGTTTCTGCTCATTTGAATCCTAAATGGCCTGCGCTGTATCCTGATACTGTGACCCCTTGTTCTAGACCCTCTCCCCAAATAGAAGAAACAACATCCCTGCACCCAGTCTGTTCAGCCCTGTCAGAATTTTATTTGTCTCAATTAGACCCACTCATGTTTCTAAACGCCAGGGAATACATGCCCAATTGACCCAATCTCTCTTCATATTGTAACCTTGCCATCTCAGGAATCAGTCTGGTGAACCTATGGCAAGTATCATGCTTCTTACATAAGGAGACCAAAACTGCTCCAGGTGAGGTCTCACCAAGGCTCTGTATAACTGCTGTAAGACACCTTTGTATCTACATATAAGTCCTTTTGCAACGGAGGTCAACATATTGTTGCCTTCCTAACTGCTTGCTGTACCAGCATGCTTGCTTTCAGTGATTGCTGTACAAGGTATCCAGATCTCTTTGTATGTCAACATTTTCCAATCTATCACCATTTAAATAGTACTCTGCCACTCTGTTTTGCCATTCAAAGTGAATAACATCTATCCACATCTGCCATGTATTTGCCCATTCATTCAACTAGTCTATATTGCCATGAAGCCTCTTAACATTTTCCTTACCACCCAGATTTCCACCAAGTTTTGTATTTTCAGCAAAATTGGAAATATTGGCTGGGATTCTCCTAAAAAAAATCCAAAGTCCCCAATCTAAGTGAAAATTGGGGTAACTCCCACCAATTTTTTTGGCCTTATTTTCAGATTGAATCACTGACATTCTCTGCATTACAGAATACCCTCGCGAAATTCCCTCTGAAAGTCAGGACAGGGCCTATTCCTACCTGGGAGGCCAGCAGCATGGTGCTGAGCAGATCACTGCATGTGTGCCAACCTGTCAGAGCGTAGATCAGAGCAGGTGCAATGGCCTCCCATTGTCGGTCTCCCGATTGCTGGCCAGCCCCACAACCCTCCATCGCAGGTCTTGCAGAGCCCCATACCCATCAATCACTGGCCTCCCAAACCTCTCCGGGCCATCCCCAATGTCCCCAATGACCCCCCACCCACACAGTCCTGATCTCCCCCCTACAGTCTCAACCACCTCCACAGCTCCGACCCTCCCAACCCAGATGGCCAGCCCTGATGTCCTCTTCCCTTCTTCTGCCCTGTGATCCCTGTGCAGAGTGACAGTAAAACACCCCTCCAACCCCCATCAATCGCTCCCAATAAGCCCTGCCCCCTCTGGCCCCTTGGCACTGTTTGATGCCCAGTGGGCCTCTCTTCATTCAAGCTGGGTAGGCCGCCTGTTCCCATTAATGAGGGGCAGTTGTAAGCCTTGCTAGAGTGAACCATTCCTCGTGGGAGGGGAAGATGCTAGCGGGCCCACAGCCTTCAGTCCTGGGCCCGCTAATGATATTGAGATACTGATTAGCATATTGAAATCAGCTCTGCGCCAGAAATTGATTACTCTGAAAATCTTGGTCCCAGAGATGCATGGAGGCTGTGGCACCCAGCAGGATTGCCATGAAACAGTATCCACTGATGTCTCCTGGCCCATTCTGCTGCTAGAGCAGTGCAACAGGCTGGGATATTGCCCCCATTACTTTTGGTTTCCTCATCCAAATCATTGATATATATTGTAAATAGCTGAGGTCCAAGTACTGAGCCTTTCAGGACTCCACCACTCCATAAAAGACCCATTTGTACCCATTCTTTTTCCTGCCTGCTAACCAATTCTCAATCCATGCCAATATATTACCCCACCCATTCCATGTGCTTTAATTTTTCACACTAACCTTTCATGTGGAACTTTACCAAAAGCTTTCTGAAAATTCAAATACACCATATTCTACTGGTTACATCCTCAAAGAATTCCAGTAGTTTTGTCAAACGTGATTTCCCTTTCATAAATCCATGTTGACTTTGTCTGATTGAGCATTTTGCCTACCACTGATATCAGTTTACCAGTCTGTAATTCCCTATTTTTGCCCTCCATTTTAAATAGTGGGGTTACATTTGCCTCCCTCCAATTTGCCAGGATTATTCCAGAATCTACAGAATTTTGGAAGTTGGCAACTATTGCATCCACTAGTCCCATGGCTACCTCCTTTAGTACCCTGGGATGTAAATTATCAGGCCCTAGGGATTTATTGGCTTTCATTCCCATTCATTTCTACAGGACTATTTTTCTAGTAATACTAATTTCTTTCAATTCCTCCTTTTCTCTCGACCATCAGTTCCTTAGCATTTGGGGGAACTTATTTGTATCTTCCTCCATGAAGACAGAACTAAGTAGTTGTTTAATTGCTCTGCCATTTCCTTGTTCTCCATTATAAGTTCCCCTAATTCAGACTGTAAGGGATCTACATTGGTCTTCACTGATCTTTTTTCTTTTACATACTTAGAGAAGCTTTTCAGTCCACTTTTATGTTACTTGCATGATATTCTCATAGTCTATTTTCCCCTCTTAACCGATCTCTTGGTCTTCTTTTGTTGAATTCAAATCCTCAGGCTTGTTACTTTTTCTAACAACTTTATTTGACTCTTGTTTGGATCCAATACTATCCTCAATTCTTATGTAGGCCACAATTGGGCTGTTTTTCTTGATTTTGTGCCTGAAAGGAATGTATAAACTGTTGCAATGCATCCAGTAGTTCTTTAAATATTAGCCATTGCCTATCCACATCATGTCTTTTAATGAAGTTCCCCAATCTATCTCAGTCAGCTCATGCCTCATATCTTTGTAGTTTCCTTTGTTTAGATTTAACACCCTAGTTTCAGATCAGTCTTCACTTTCCATCCTAAGGAAGAATTTTATCATGCTATGGTCTTTGTTCCCTACATGACCCTGTACAACAATATTATTAATAGAATGAAAGACTCCTACAGTGCAGAAGGAGGCCATTCCATCCATTGAGTCTGAACCAATCACAATCCCACCCAGGCCCTATCCTGATAATTCTATGCATTTACCCTAGCTAGACTTCCTGACACTAACAGGCAATTTAGCATGGCCAATCCACCTAACCCACAGATCTTTGGACTGAGGGAAAAAAATCAGAGCATCCGGAGGAAACCCACACAGACACGGGGAAAACATGCAAACTCCACACAGACAGTAACCCAAACCCGGGTCCCTGGTGCTGTGAGGCAGCAGTGCTAACCACTGTGCCACCATGCCACCCATGAATGAAATACTTCTTATTGCTTAATACTAAATCTAGGATAGCTTGTTCCTTAGTTGGTTCCTCAACATATTGGTCTACAAAAAGACCGTCTCATATGTACTTCAGCAATTTATCTGCTACACTTGGTTGAATCATAATAAGGAGTTATCCCATTCTTCTCCGTATCCCTACCACTATATCTGTTCCAGCCCACAACTGTCGGAGATATCTGCAATCATCTCAATTTGGCCTCTTGAGCATCCCTATTTTAACCTCTCCATCTTTGGGCGGGGTCATGCCTTCAGCTGCCTAGGCCCTTGGCTCTTAAATTCCCTTCCCTAAACCTCTCCATCTCTCAAGTCTTACTTTCCTCTCTTAAGATATTCCCTAAAAATTTCTTCTTGGACCATAGTTTTGGTTATCTGACCTAATATATCCTTATGTGGCTCATTATTTTGTCTCACAGTGCTCCAGTGAAGCACCCTGGAAGATTTTGTCATGTTGAAGATGTTATAGCAATAGTATTAGTAATTACGATATCTCTACCAGACAGCCACTCAGTGCACAATTTCTGAGAAACTTTCCAACGCCTCATTTCTCACTATAAAATTTTTCTATATAAAACTACAAGAAGTTGTCTAACATTTCATTACTAGACAGTTGTTCAAAGCACAATTGGGGAGCACCATACAATGATGAGAGAATTGTTTCATGCACCACAACCAGGGAATTGTCCAACACACCATTCGTAGAGAACTATCCAGCATTTCACTCCCAAGAATTGTCTAATGAATCATCACCGGGGGGTGCTTAAACTAACAGCAAAATTCAAATACATAATTGGACAGTTTCTATCGTAATGTTCCATAAATGGTAACTGTACAACACACCTGGGCCAGAGAACTGTTCAATACATCACAAAAAGGGAACTGTCAAATACAACATGACTAGACAGCAGTGCAGTACACCATGAGAAGCAAACTGTTTTTAAAAAATTATTTTTCAAAATGTGTGTGCATTGCTGCTAGGCCAACATTTATTGCCCATTGCTAGTTGTTTTTGAGAAGATGGTGGTGAGCTGCCTTCTTGTATCACTGCAGTCCAAGTGGCGTAGGCACCTCCCTGTTAGGAAGGGAGTTGCAGGATTTTGACCCAATGACAGTAAAAGGAACGTCAGTATAGTTTCAAGTTGGGATGCTTGGAGGGAATCTGCAGGTGGTGGTGTTCCCATGTGTCTACTGTCCTGTCCTCTAGCTGGTAGAGGTTGTGTATTTGGAAGGGGCTGTCAAAGGAGTCTTGGTGAGTTGCTACAGGGCATCTTGTATGTGGTATACATTGCTGCCACTGTGCACTGGTGGTCGTGGGAGTGAATGTTTAAGGTGGTGGTGGATGGGGTCCCAATCACTTGGGCTTTGTCCTGGGTTGTGTTAAGCTTCTTGAGTGCTGTTGGAACTGCAGTCACCCAACCAAGTGGAGAGTATTCCACAGACTTGTGACATGTAGATGGTGGACAGGCTTTGGAATATCAGGAGGTGAGTTACATTGCATAGAATTCCTAGTCTCTGACCTGCTCTTGTAGCCATAGTATTTATACGGCTGCTCCTGTTCCATTTCTGATAAATGGTAACCTGCAGGATGTTGTTAGTGGAGGATTCAGCAAATGGTAGTACCTGTCCAATGTAACATGAACAGAAATATGTCCAAAGATTCAATACCAGTGAACAGTTAACAAACTAGTATCTGGCAACATTTCAATATCTGTCACTGCAGGAATGACCTAACACATTACTACTATCAATATGAACAACTGGGTGAGTGCCACACTGCCATATTCCACAGCGGACAATAAAATACCAGACAATAGTATTGGTATTATTGGTGATATTTGAGATATATCACTCCAAATATCACTCCCCTCCAGATACCTGTAGATTGAGTGGATACATTTGCACTTCTACTATGCTCTATAGGGCCATTTTATACCACAGGATATTATCATACACAAGCAGCAGTTCACTATCATGGAGCTGGCAAATGCTGAGCTTCATTAGAAAACAAGTTCCTTGAAATAAACCGCTAGTCCACACAATATATCAAAACACCTTAGTTATACCGACTTTACCAATTGTTTTACAAATCCAGGAAAGGAACATTTTATTTAAAACAGAGACCATTTTGTAAATGAGATTGGTTTTGTAAAATACAAATAATATGCAGTAGATGTGCATACTATTTTCCATCTTCTCACCCCTGTCTGCAATGTGGTCAAGCTTCACGTTGTAGATTTTTTTTTGACCTGCCAGGAGCCACTGAACAACATGGGATAGGGATTGCTGTCTCACAACCCACCTGATTATGTCTCCGAAACATTCCAAATACAGGACACGTGGAACTCACTGAAGAGTGAGATTTTTTAATGAGGGCCTCTATTCCGCAGTCTAACATGACTGCATCATAATTATAATGAAATCACCAGAAATACACCTGAGTTAATAGAAGAAAATGTTCATATTATTTCCATCAGGCTTGAGGCACAACTAAACAAGAACAATGTAACAAAAACAGAAAATGCTGGAAAATCTCAGCAGGTCTGACAGCATTTGTGGAGAGAGAGTAGACCCCAATATTTCAAGCCTGGATGACCCTCCATCAGAATAATGTAAAGGTCTCTGAATACTCCTCCACCCCTTCTTCAATTTTGCCCTTTTGCTTTATCTGGGTCTTGGAGAAGAATTGTGGTGAAGAAACATTTTTGTAGTATTGCTTTTGGCAGCTCAAAAATTTGCCATCCATGAAATGTCATCAACAGTGCAGACTGGGGAGTTCACAGAGCCCAAGTTTGAAAGATATATGTTTTGCTAAAGTTCACTTCTCATGATTGAACATCATCCTTTTATTCCCTTATTGATATTTATCATATCAACAATCAGCTGGGATTCCCCATAATGGTTAACTAGCAAGTTATCCATGCTGAGAATTGCTTGTGTGGATATCAGCTGAGGAGAGCAGGATTGGATTGGTCTCTGATGCTCCCAATGTTTAAACAGCAATCATCATTTACGAGAGAATGGTCACTTGGGTGAGATAATGGTGAGTGCCTTGCTTGTAAGATTGCCTAAATTATCATAATCTTAAGGCGAGGAGGGAAAATAATTTGTGAAAAAAGTGAAAAATAATGTATGCAACAATATTAATTATCACAAACCATCATCACTGGGTGTTTGCAATATAGTGATTTGGAATTTTCATAATGACTTTGACCTATTCTGCAACTACTGTGATCTTCAGAGCTCTCCTTCATTATTGCAATTAATCACACATTTATTAATGTTATTACAGCTTCCATGCAAAAGAAAAAATGACATTACATATCATACAAAGGTATCTACAAGTACAGCTCTTGTAGTGCCACTTCAGTGCAACCCATTAGTACACAGAGTGCAACGTCTGAATATTCACTAATATCCACTGACACTACACTAACTCAAAACACAGAAGCTTCTGTACATTTATAACAAAGGCAATTTACATATGATTTGCAATAAGGTAAGAGATAAAATAATGTTATTCCGAAATTGATTCTGCCAAGAAATCTTTTCCACTAGATTATACAATCAGTAATCACTGGTACTTTTTCAGTATCCAGCTGGCGATAGATCATTTTTGGTCATGGTCACTAATATTATCTGTGAATTAATAATCCATGACATTGGCTAACTATGTGGAGGACTGCAGAAGTTTCACACATCATATGAGGACTGTGTAAGGAATTGACAACTGATAGATTTACAAAGAGGAAATCATGCTTGACAAATCTATAGGAATTCTTTGAGGATGCAACTATTAGAGTTGACCAAGGAGAACTGGTTTATTTAGAGTTTCAGAAAACTTTCAACAAAGTCTCACATAACAGACTACTATGCATAGTTAAAGTGCGTAGGATTGTGGATAGTGTCTTGAGATGGATAGAAAGCCAGTTAGCAGATAGGAAGCAAAGAATTGACATAAATGGGTCTTCTGCCAATTGGCAGGCCGTGGAGTACTGCAGGGATCTCTGCTTGGATCCCAACTGTTCACATTATATATTAATGATTTGGAAGAGGGAACTGAATCTATTATCTTCAAATTTGCAGATGATACAAATTTGGGAGGGAGGGTGAGTTCTGAGGAGGGTGCAGAGATGCTTCAATGATTTGGACAGGTTGAATGGCTGGGCATATGCATGGCAGATACAATATAATGTGGATAAATGTGATGTTATCCATCTTGATAGCAATAATAGGAAGGGAGACATGAACTTCTGATCCTTGGGTATCTGGAGCACTCCTCTGATTCAGCAGCAGTCGAGATACAGCAAGGAAATATGGCCAGCAGTGACCCCAACCAAATATAATAATAAAGATTGACAATTACTGTAGAGGTTTTCTGGCTGGTCCCTTTACATCAGAAAATGGATGTCAAATCACATTTTTTGATGCATCATTCAAAACTTGACACTTATTTTGCCGGTCATCCTGAGCTTCTCTCACCCTCTGGTTGACTGCAGTTGGAGAGATAACCTAATCTCAGAATAATGGCAAAGTGAGTAGCTGCTTAGACATTTACAACAGGAGCAGGGAACAATTCCTGTGGTTTGTTTCCTCTTCAGCAAAAAGCAACCAGACAATATTTCCATATATTAGTGGGAGAACTGAATCGATGTTCCACAGTTCAGAGGCTGCATCCTGATCCTCAAAACACAGCACCAACTATATAAAGGTGAAATTGGATGTAAGTGGGGATGCAAAATGGGTGGCATTTCAGCATCTGTTATATCAAAATACAATCATTGCCAACACTTTATGAAAGGGAAATCATGTTTGGTGAATTTGATAGGATTTAATATCCTATATAACAAGTAGGGTGTATAAAGCTGAACCAGGACATGTTTGGGTTTCCAAAAGGCTTCTAATAAGGAGCCAAATAAAACATATTGGGGACAATATGCTAACATAGGCAGAGGATTGATAGATAGTCAAGAAATATGGGTCACTTTCACATTGTCAAACTCTAAGGAATGGAGTACCATAAGGCCCAGCTATTTACAGTTATTATTGATGACTTGGATGAAAGGATGGGGTGTTTGTAATGAAATTACTGATGAGATATAGATAGGTGGGAAAGCAAGTTGTGAAGAAGAGACAAGAGGCCGGCTTTTTGTTCCAGGGTCCCAGTTCTGATGCTCAGATAAATTCTGGGTCAGGAATCCAAGAAGGCTGGTGATTTTGGAAGAAGTGGACATTTAAGTGCTTCCGCTGGGAGCCTGCATATAATTATAGATGGAGGACCAATTCCACAGCGGGAGGGAGGTAGATGCAATCGGTGGCTCGCTGATACTGTGAGATCTGCCACCCCAATGTCAGAGGTGGAAGATACTGATGTATGTCTGGAGAGAGAGAGAGAGAGTAGGTCAAGATCTACTGATGTAGGTCTAGAGAGAGAGAGAGAGGGTACCTCAAAGGGGAGATCCCCTCTGAGGACTTACCACAAAGTTCACAAACACCAAAAGGATTTCAGTTGCCACGTTATGATCACGGAGGAAGAACCACACCACTGGACAGTCAATGGCCACAGCTATAATATGGTGGGTACAGTCATGGGGCATTTCCTAGCAGGATGAAATACTACCACCCTCCTCCGCATCCCACCTCAATTTTATCCCCCAACCATATTTTGGCTCAGGCAGTTTGCATCTCAGCAGGCATGCTGATTGGAAAATGTCAATCATCGTTGTCATAGTTGCCATAACAGATCCTTTCAATAGCCTAATTGGCTACCTGCCACTTGTGGACAGGTGGTTATTTCATCCCCTGACCTGCAGTCCAACTTGTTCCAAAATGGCCCAAAGCACGCCAGCTGGTAATGGGGAATTGCCAACCTGCCCCAACTATAGCCCCATCTCTCTGGCTGAATGAAAATATGGCCTAAGGAGTTTGGAAAGGGATATTTATATTTTATATGTATATATAAAGCAAATGGGCAAAAATTTAGCTGGTGGAGGATAATGTGGGAAAATGTGACATTGATCACTTTGGTTGGTTTGCAAAGTAAAATACTAATTCAATTGAGAGAGAATGTTGTAGTGAGGGATTCTGGTGCCCTTGTACATGAATCACAAATCTTTGCATACAGGTACAAAAACTGATTAGGGAGGCTTTATTGAAAGGAAGATGGTGTATAAAAATAGGGAAGTCTTGTGACAAATTGACAGAGCATTGACGAGACCATACCTAAAGTGCTGGTCTCTTAAGGCAGGATATATTTGCAGTGGGGAAAATTCAAAATAGGTTCACTTGGTTGATTCCTGGGATGAAGGAGTTGTCTGAGGAAAGATTGAACAAGTTGGGTCTAAACTCATTAGAGTTTAGAAAATGAGACGTGATCCTATTGAAACATTTATGATTTTGAGGGGTCTTGACATGGTAAATACTGAGTAGATGTTTCACCACATGGGAGAACCTAGAACTTGAAGGCTCAATTGCAGAATAAGGGATCGGCCATTAAAGATAGTAATGAGGAGGAATTTCTTCTCTGTGGGTATTTCTTCTCATTTGGAATTCTCTACACCAGAAAGCTGTGGTGGCTGGGTCATTGAACATATCCACGGCTGAGTCGCACAGATTTTCGAATAATCAGGGACTCAAGATCATGGCAAGCAGGAACGTGGAGTTGAAGCCAAGATCAAAGAAGTCATGATCATACTAAATGGTAAAGCAGACTTGAAGGGCTGACTGGCCCACTCCTACACATACTTCTTATGACCCTCCCTTCACACTCAATCCTTGACTCAATTCCATTAACTTCAACAGAAATTAGACGTGTGGTACAAAGGTCAACAAATTCAGTTTGTTGACCTGTTTTGTATCTTCACCAATATACAATTTCATCCCCAGTGCTTTTTAAATTAAGCCTACAAATGGAAAACTTTGATTTCTGTCTTATAGTATCATTCCTACTGCCACTATTAGATTGAAAGTAATGATTACATCCAGTATTCTAAAAGGAAATGATTGGAGGACAATATAGAAATGGGAAAAAGAGCACTTTTGCATTTCATTCTTATTTTAAATCATTAAGCTTACAGCCTCATTGTATCATTACCATAAATCTGTGACAACCAGAAAATGGTTTGAAGCTCACTTATCAATGACAAGGAATCCATCATGGGGATATTAGGGCTCAATGGGGAGTTATAGGGGAATATATCTGTCAAGGTGAGATGCCTTCAGGATAGCTGACAGAAAGAAGCTGCACAAGCAAAAAGAGCTGCAGTTGATTTTCCTGAAGCCCAAAAGAAGCCATAAACCACATTGATAAGAAGAGGGAATGAACTGAAAAAGATGGAATTCACTGTCAGCAAGTCTGAGGCAGTAATTATTCCATGAGTAAAAAAACTATTCCAGTAATAAAAAATAGCACTAATTATACTCTGAGTATATGCAAAGTTGGAGTTATGAAAATGCTGAGGGATTTGGAGGTATATGTTGATAGGACATGAAAGGTTACATCTGGGTGGTGAGCAGCCTGGAACACTTAGATAACAAGGACATCTATTTATTGACTACAGCTCAGCCTTCAACACTATCATTCCTACGAACGCATTTCCAAACTCCGTGGTCCGGATCTCGGCACCTCCCTCTGTGACTGGATCCTGAACTTCCTAACTCACAGACCACAATCAGTAAGGATAGGCAACAACACCTCCTTCATGATCATCCTCAACACAGGTGTCCCACAAGGCTGTGTTCTCAGCTCCCTACTATACTCCTTATACACCTATGACTGTGCGGCCAAATTCCCCTCCACTTCGATTTTCAAGTTTGCTGACAACACCACTGTAGTGGGTTGGATCTCAAACAATGACGAGACGGAATACAGAAAAGAGATAGAGAATCTGGTGATCTGGTGTGGCAACAATGATCTCTCCTTCAGTGTCAACAAAATGAAGGAGATTGTCATCAATTTCAGGAAGCATAAAGCATAAATGCCCCTGTCTACATCAACAGGGATGAAGTAGAAAGGGTCGAAAGCTTCAATGTTTTCAGTGTCCAGATTACCAACAACCTGTCCTGGTCCCCCCATGCCAACACTATAGCTAAAAAAGCCTACCAATGCCTCTACTTTCCCAGAAGACTAAGGAAATTTGGCATGTCAGCTACAACTGTCTCCAACTTTTACAGATGCACCATAGAAAACATTCTTTCTGGTCGTATCACAGTTTGGTATGGCTCCTGCTCTGTTCAAGATCGCAAGGAACTACAAAAGGTCGTGAATGTAGCCCAATCCATCATGCAAACCAGCCTCCCAACCACTGACTCTGTCTACGCTGCCCACTGCCTCAGCAACACAGCCAGCATAATTAAGGACCCCACGCATCCCGGACATTCTGTCTTCCATCTTCTTCCTTCGGGAAAAAGGTACAAAAGTCTGAGGTTACGTATCAACTGACTCAAGAACAGCTTCTTCTTTGCTGCTGTCAGAATTTTGAATGGACTTACCCTGCATTCAGCTGATCATTCTCTCTACCCTAGCTATGACTGTAACACTACATTCTGCACTCCCTCGTTTCCTTCTCTATGAACGATATGTTTTGTATGTATAGCGTGCAAGAAACAATACTTTTCACTGTATGTTAATACATGTGACAATACTAAATCAAATCAAAAGTGTAGAAAGTATCAGATTCTAAACTATTATGAGATAACAATAAGCCAATATAATATTTTAATAAAAACTCCCTAAGTATAGCATGCAGCACTAAGTTCCATACAATAGGAAAGATATTGAGACTTCAGAGAGGGTGCAATATATTTTTCACCAGGACGTCTGTCTGCTATGAGAAAATATAAACATCAAGATTGACTTGTCAAATTGTGGGCTGGATTGGGAGTGGTTCTTGTGGGCAATTTCATTAGAATGGTGCAGATAACGAATAGGATGATATGATAGAAGTGTTTAAAATAATGAGAGAAACCGAGAATAGACCGAAGCAGACTAATTCCTGCTTTTGCACGGTCAAGAACATGCTGGTCAGAGACACAATAATAAAATGCAAGAGATTTAGAAGAGAAAGCAAGAGAAATATCTTTAGACAGTTGGTCGTAAAGCTGGAGAATTTATTTTGAGGATAGTAGCTCAGGCAGAAATAATATCAACAGTTAACATCGGATTGTACAGGTGGCTGAATGAAAGAGGTTGAAGGAATATAGGAACAGGGTTGGTAAATGTGATTCTAACCATTTACCTCAAGGCAAGTGAACATTGATATTGGCCAATTAGGCCAAATGGCCTGCGTTTTGCGTTGTTTTTACCGCAAGAAGTGCTTGACTTGATTCTTTGTCACAAAATGTTCACCAACCAATGAATCCTGCAATTAAATCTCATTTTTGTCTTCACATTCCATCTTCTAATCTTGAGTCTGCTATTTCTGGTGGTTTCAGCAATCTCAAATGTGTTACTTGAATCTGTTATCTATTCCTTTAACAGTTTTGAATGGTGGAATGACATCTTCACCAAATTACTTTTCTCTAGAGTATACACTCCCAGGCTCTTCGACCTATCTTTTTATGCCATAATAAAGATTCAATTCAGTTGTTTTTTTATTGGATTGCCTCCAACGCTTGCAGGTAACTAAGATGGTACACAATAGCTGTGATCATTACAATGCTTTATCAGAACTGGTATTTGCCCTCTATCCATCTATCTGCAAAATATTTGATTCGCAATGTAAAGTTTCCATGGATTATCCACTAATTGCAATGTAAATCATTGCAAAGAATATAACATATAATCCAAACCTTTGATTTTGATTTGATTTGATTTATCATTGTCACATGTATTGAGATAGTGAAAAATATTATTTCTTGTGTGCTATATAGACAAAGCATACCGTTCATAGAGAGAGAAACAAGCGTGCAGAATGTAGTGTTACAGTTATAGCTAGGGTGTAGAGAAAGATCAACTTAGTACAAGGTAGGTCCATACAGAAGTCTGAAGACAGCAGGGAAGAAGCTGTTATTGTGTTATTTGATACATGACCTAAGACTTTTGTATTTTTTTGTTAATTTTTCCTGTACCACCCTTTCCATAGTAATGGTACAGTCAAGCCCTAAGCTGCATCATTTTCATTTCTAAGCATTAAACTGTTGTAATGTATTCTTCACATTAATTGAACTTTTCAAGGCTTCTCACAAACCAATCACGTACATCTTCCTGGCAATCTTGTCAGTGAGATTTACTCCGTAGACTAATGAAAATATTTTAGACAGACATCTGACATTTTAAATGACAAAAATTAAAAGAATTATTTATCAATTTAAATATGATAAAAGTCTGGCTGAAAAGAAGTTAATGCTTTGTAGCATTTTGTACAATTCATCATAGTTTGCTTGAAATTAGGCTTTGAAAGTTTACTCTCTCAAGTGCAGATAAGGTCATCAAACCCGTGTCACATGGTCAGCTACACACTTCCTTCCTAAACATCTTCATACAATCTGATTGCAACAATTTAAAATACACAAAATATAACTGGAACAAATGACTTGCAAATGAGTTGAGTTTAGAGCCCTTCCAAAGTAAATCAAATAAAATAGATTACATGAAAGATTACGCCTAGCTCAGAGGAGAAAAGAAAATGTACAGACGGGGTCTGTTATTTCATCTTGCGTTTTCATGCAATAAAGTTCAACGAAGATGAAAGGTTCCTACTTGTTTCATTGATGAAATTTCCAATCCATCAAGATTGTGAAGTTACATGACGGTTACTCTAGAATGATCTTCAGGCCATGGCGCTTTCCCCAGACAACTTCTGTAACAGTGTTATCTATGAAGCTGAGTTGTAGTGCACTGCTCGGGAATTAATAGTCACTCAGGACATTACCACCCCTAAGTGGCCCAGTACACCATTTGTTCTCATACAGTATCCTAGCACTGTCAATTTTACAATTCTTTTATATGACAAACAATGTGATCAATACAAGTACTTTGTACTTCAATGTATTCATTCAGAAATGGTCTTAGCATAATAAGTCTGTTGTGCAATTCCCAGCCGACTACAAGGTGTTTTCCATGCAAATGAACATCAATGATTATACATGACTCTTCCTCCATCCTTCGAGAAAACTTACATTCCTAAGATATCAAAGCACTTCATCCAAGAGAATTATAGAATAGAAATACATAGAAGATAATTTTACTGCTTAACATAAAGATATTTTGTGGTAGTCTGTCCAGGTTCAAGCATATTTAATCAATGTAGTAGCAATGCCCTTTGTTCCAAACACCAATCACTAAGAAGCAATCTTTGCTGATAGAAAATTATAAACATTAAACTATAGATTGGGATTCAAAGCAAATTTGTTTCTTCGCTCTATGTCAATGACTGCATAGCTTGAACAATCCTTATCGCTACAGTTTGTTTCTTTGCTCACCATCTGATATACCCTTTCCTCCCAAACATCTGTGTGTAGTAATATAAAAATAAGTGAGGAAAAGGAAGAACCTTACACTAGACAATATTTTGGGCAATTATCCAGCAAAGAATTCCATCAGCACAGAGATCAGAGCCATGTTGAGTCCAGGCCTTCATTTAAATAGAATTAGAAACTGCAGGTATCAAAGAGATGTCCTGACACAAACTGCCAGTCAGTCTGATATCAGCCACCACCATCCTTCCAATCACCCAACACTCCCTCTTCGTCTCCAAGATAATTCTAGCCCTTGGATATCTCCAGGGTGTTGTTCTGGTTATTAGCACTGATTGACTTCAAACAAGAGCATGAAGTGTAAAACCAGCACAACACCCAACACATTCAGTTTCCCAAAAGTTGGGCTAAGTGGAAATTGTTTCAGTATCTGAGTATGATGTGAATGGGTGATATTCCACAAACTAATTTCCCTAGTTTTTTACCAAGGACAATCACCCGTGGTTTTTTATAAACATATGCATTCTCTATTTTAAACCATAATGCTTAAATAACTCATTGTCTAATCCCTTCCATGAAGAGAAAAATATAATCAAAAAAGCGATTGGTTATACTTATACAGTAGTCATATTTTTGTAATAGCCATTCTTTCCGTTTGCTGGGTAAGATAAAATTGCATTTCTTTTGAGGATTCTCTTCTTCAGAGACTTCATTATGACATTATTATGTACAATTCAAAGCCATAGTTCATGACATTTGTACTGTTACTTCATGCAATTCAACTAAAGAATATTTCCTAGGCCTTTTCTGTGCAATGCACAACAATAACATTTAAGACTGAAAGCAACAGAAAGGAAATTAAGCACTTAACTTCATCCAATAAGAATTGTTTAGTGTGGCTGCTCAAAATTCAATTTTCAATACTTTGTTGACTCCTTTAAAAAGAGTTAAACCCAACACTCAGGATGATGTGACAATATTCCTTTAAGTAGATTGTTGTTTATAAAGAAGGTGGATTGATCCACTATATGTATTTTACCACGCTAATTATGTTATCACAACATGAAAGAACAGAGACAATGCAGTGATCACTGGTTTGACATCACAGTACACTAAAACTACATTTTATTGTGACATCTCCAGTTATTACTGTGTACCTTATAGCTACTATTTGTTGTGCAGGATGAAGAATAGAGAATCGTTTCCGAAAAACAAAGCTGCTGCAAAATGTAGGAGAGGAAATGCAGTTAGCACTGCTCGATTTAATATATTAATCAGCTTGTGTCCTGCAGCGAGATGGGTTGCAGTGTGACTGCAGTCTTCACTCTGAACAGTCCTGGTTGTTTCCACAGCAACATTGTCTGAATGGCAATATTCAACACACCATACTTGCACAATTCATATTCAGCAAAACTAAAGGAGAAAGCTTAAAATGTTCTTTTGTTGTTTTCTTAAGGATAGAAATGCTTAGTAACGGTTTCAGCAAGGACTGTCTTACAAAAGCTTTCCCATGTAAAAGATAAATCCACTGTTGAATTTTTATACGTTAATGCTCATAGTAAATTGATATGCATTTTTTAGGGTACAACTATTGTACAAGATAACATGAATTATTATTAGAATGAGTTGTAATTGTTTATATTCAAGGTGTATCTTTAAGACGACATAGTCCAGTTGCACTGCTTTCCGAAAATCAAATAGAGGTTAAATCATCTGAAGAGGTCAATCAGAAACAAAAAACTATATTTGCAACAAAGTGCAACATCTAAAGAATCATGGATGCATTGCGAAATATGTACATGAATATGATGTGTATATATTGGGGATGATTCTCCCAAAAAGATTCTAAGTGTCGAATTTGTGTAAAAACTGAACAGGAGTTTAAAAATGAATCTCTCACAGTCTGTGCACTGCAGAGTGCACTAGCATGAAACACTAGTTAAAAAGCTGGGATGGGACTTATTCCCGCTGAAGAGGCTAGCAGCACAACTCTGAGCGGGCCACTGCACATGCGCCAACCTGTCAATGCCAAGATCAGCGCATTTGTAGTCGCCCCTGTATGCCAACCTATCGATTGCTGGCCAGCTCGATTGCTGGACCCCCCACAACCCAAATTGCTGGCCCCCCTGCCTCAACCTCCACCCCCCAACACTTCCACCCACCCCCCCCGTCCTGACATCCCGATTCCCTCACCGCCCCCACCAGCAACCCCAAACTTCTGCCCTCCCACACTCCCGATTGCCCTGTAGACCCCCCAACCCCCTAAACAGGCTGGACCCAACAGCCAGCCCCAATTGCTGGCCTTCCTCCCTGCCTTTGTAATTCAGCCCAAGTGCAGAATGGCAGCAGGACCCCCATCCCAACCAACTGACCCACAAGCCCCACTTCCATCAGACATTGCCCCCATCAGGAGGCATCTTTGGCACTGCCCACTAAGCATGGGGCAGTGCCAAGGTGCCCCTGGGCATTGGCATTTTGCCCCTTGGGCAAAGATTGGCATTGTCAAGACACTCACTCCTGGTGGCTGACCATCTTGGGGGGCCTCAATTACTCTCTCCTTCACTCCAGTGGGTTCAGGCCACCAGCACCCTGTAAATGGGGAGCTATAGTGAACCACTCCTGGTAAGAGATGAGGGGGAGGTGGTGGTGGATAGTGGAAAAGGCAAGGGGGCCCAGAGATTTCGATCCTGGGCCTGCTAATACTAACGCTCCACACTAGTTTTCAGCACAGACCCGACGGCACGAGTAATCTGGTGCTGGGAAGCATGGCCTGGACACCCAGCACAAATCGGCCACTGCTAGAGGCTCCCTGCCCACTGTGCTAAAAAAGCAGTGCAGGGAGATGGGAAAATCACCCTAATTATATCTGCACAGAGAGGATTTTCCTTGAAAAGCAGACCTATGGAGACTAAACAGCCAATGATAAACAATGCCCAAACTGCATGACCATACAGCACTGAAGAGTTGGTATGAATCCAAACATATGCATGATGTACAGAAATGCACAGAATGCAGAACTTTTCAACATTAGGTATGCAACCTTGTTGCAAAAATCTAGTTCATGGTTTGTGTGTTTTATTAAATAACATTTTGGTTTAGGAATTAAAATTTCAAACTCCACATGATTGAAAAACCAATAATCAACCCCAAAATAAATACAATCAAAGAAACCTGGAGATAATTACATTTAAAAAGCTTGCTTGTGCTTGTTTTGCAAGGTCCGAGTTTATAGTGAAAAAAAACTTGAACAATGAATGACCCTCTGAGCTTGTAATGGAGTAAGTAAGCCTGGAGAGAGGAGAATTTCATCCATTTGACATATAAATTATTCCAACAGATTGCAGAATCAAACAGTTGTTTTGAAGGTAAAGTAAGACATATGCATTTCTATTCGAATCATTAAAAAAAAACCACATTGCCATAGAGATACTGATTCAGGGTGGTGGTTTGGTAGAAGGCTCTTTTGTTTAATTTATCTCTATGTGTTTGCTGACAGGAACAGGTAGTTCAGTTTGGATTTCATGAAGGAAAAGCAGCTGGAAGATTTGGTCTAGCTTGTAACTAGTGGAAAATACCAACAGTTGTTCTCATAGACCCTTGGGGCTGAAAACAATCTGCTTGAAATGTTAGCTTGGAAAGAACTGTATAGAAGCAATGGAAGCATACCAGGATAAACAGTCAATATATGTCTAAAACCAGAATATGCAGCAGAACAGACCACAGTCATGAAGCTTTTAAAGAAAACTGGAGGACTGCTTCGTCAAAAACTAATGGAAGGATCCCATGAAATTGTTAGCTGGGGTAAAAGCTGGAATGCTAAGAATTAAATTCTAGAGGGCTGTGACATACCATTGCATTAGTGCTGGGAACAGTCAATGGGGCTTCAAGGCTTCATAAGACAAGCGAACTCTTGGGGTAAGTAAAAAGTAAAACTGAGTTAATAATATATACAGCTGTAAACTATAATGTTAAGTTAATAGTGTTTACATTGTTTAATTCTTTTTGATATATAATAAAATAGTTTTTTATTGATAAATATTAAATTTTGTTAATTGTTGGGTGTTTAGATTTCTTCATTAAATGTTAACTGACCCAAACAGGATCATAACACCATGCATGGATCACATGCTTCCTGACAGGGGGAGAAGTAAAATTTCTAAGAAGTAATTATGGGCAGAATTTTCTCAAAAAATGTCTATGCAAAGTCTTACAGCCATTCATACCAGCTGGATTTTCTGGTCCTGCTGCAGTGAGTGTAGATTTGGCTAAGTGCCAAATTCTCTCCCCTTGCTTAAAGTGGCAATGGGGCATGAATAGCCAGTAAGATTGTGCCCTAAGTGTCAGATGAGAAAATGCTGCCATGTCCTGCACAAATCAAACTGTGATCTTCCTGAACTTTGATATTTTTTGAGAGGGGGGCAAGTTTTATTCCAGTTCTGGGGAGGGGACAGGACCCAAACACACCAGCAAACCCAGCTTCACAGAGCTTAGACAATGTTTTTAAAGTGAAATTGAAGTCGCCCCTCCCTCCCCTACCGGACATCAGGACAGAAACCCCCGGAATGTTTCCGCCCCTCCCCAACATAGATCACTGGTTTGAACTCTGCCCCGCCCCAAAAATAGATTGCCAGCCCTTAAATTGGTCGTCCTTCATGCCTCCGCTTCGTGGTCCGGCCCCTTCATGTTCCTCCATCAGGCTCAAGTCCCCTCAGGCCACACTTCCCTCAGCCTCAGCTTAGCTGCCCTGTGACACTCTGGTTGTGCCAACCGGTCAGAGTGTCATGGGCTGTGACAAGCAGGCACTGCTAAGCTATGTCCCATACCACTCAAGAGCTTCAATGGCCTCTGAGCTCCTGGCATGGCTATTACACCTGGTCTCCATTTGTGGGATCCCGCTGTGTCTAAAGAATCCCAGAAGCAGGGAGAATCTGGCTTGAAATCAACAAAGCATTTTAAAATATGTTAATGGGGCGGGAACCAGATTGAGACCAGGCATGGGCGCAGGGGGGAATCCTAGAAAGAGATATTGGCTGCGCTCAACATGCTAATCCTCTCCCCTGTGATTCTCCAACCTCACGTGGCTTATATGATCTGCACCTCGTGCAGCATGGCTGAAGAATCGCCCCTTCACGTCTGTTCTCATGCACTTCCATGTGTTAAAACAATGTTTGAAGCCTGGGAGCAGTTGACCCATCAACCCTTTAAATCTGGAGTTGGTGAAGGTCACTGACCAGAACAAGTAGAGAAGAAAGTTACTTGGAGAAAGGAGTGCATCTTCACAGACATGGACTTGTAATTGCATCATTAACATCACAAAATTAGTCAAAAATGACTGGCAGCATGAATTCTGCCACTTCAATCAAAACCAACCAGCAAATTATTGCAAGATAACAAATAATATGGCTTTATGAGTTCATAAATAAAATTTCAGGCCTACAGAGGGACAGGCTTACAATCATATGTTCAAACTGAACTGTCAACATCTGGGAAATGTTGCAAGTAATATTTATGATCAAAACTTTCATTCTGGATTGCAAAACTCACATACCATATGGACAGAAGATGACAAGTGTGGAAATGGCTGTCTCAATTGGCAGACAACCTCATCTGTCTCCTGCTGTGTAATTTTCACCACTTCTCTGCATGACATTATATAAAGTCTTTTACAATTTTAAGGCTTTTATATCTTTGTTGGAAGGCTGGTCAGATAATCAACACTCGCCTACAGAGAGCAATGCACAGTTAGCCCCTCACAGAATACCACTGATGGCAGCTTTACAAATCCATGGCGTGAAACATCCCTCTTCCCAAGACTCCGGGCATCAACAGGTAGGAAATGGAAGTAAAATAGACATTCTATCAAGATACCTAATAATACTCATATGGCACCTTTCACGATGAATTACATTTTGAAATGTAGTTATTAAGCAGTCGTGAAACGCAGCAACCATTTTGCTTAATAATGTCCAGCATACCCCCATGAGATGAAAGGTCAGTTCATGTTTTAGATGCTATTAATAAGGGCTACTTTTGCTTCACAAAATGAACCAGTGAATGTCAGCATCTAGGCTAAGCAAGACAAAACTGGACTGACAAGTCAGCTGCACAGAACATCAGATGCTGTGATAACCTTGCACCTGACTAATTGAGAAATTCTCATTTAATATGACAGTCCACAGAGATTTATTTCATCACCGATCCCTGCACTTATTATAATTGCCAAAATTCAACTGCTGATATGGTGTAGAGGTTAGGCATGCAATTCAGGGTCAGTAACTCAGCCATTACATTCTGAATTTGTGTAGTTGCATAGTCTAACTCGTTGGATTCCCACTTGAGGACACATCCAGCCTGTCCCTCCTTCAAAATTAACTCCAAACCCGGAAGCCTGCTGTATTTCTGTCTCGGACAGAATGATTTATTTTTCATAAAACCCTACCTTATGCTGTACATAAAACTTAGGAATCCCCACTGTGCAGTTACCACATCCAGATGAGGACCCAAAAAGAAACTGCCATATTACTTAGTTTCATCAACTGCTAAATTTCCAACTCAGCTGTCTCTTCATATGCCCTGGCATATGTATTTTAAAATAGTTACGTCATGGTACATTTACTCTTTAACCAACATGGAGACCCATCTGTACTTTTTTCTCCCACTGTTTCTTTAATTCTGAATGAATTTTCCTCAGAGTTTTCCACCACATATAAAAGAAAACAGGGACGCAATTGCCTCTGAACATAGGTTAAAAAAACTAAGAGAGCAGTGTTTGGCAAAACATTTCAACTGAAGAAGAATGATGCAACTGCTAACATTTGGACTTTTATGTGTTTTTTCAGGTTTGTTTTTACTGTTTCGTATTACACCGTGAAAATAAACCCAACTAGATCAGAAACATGCACAAAGATTTGTTTGTGAATCAAACACAAAGTGGCTTGAAAATCCATTAGAAACCAATTGACAGTGAAAAGGAAAACTGTTCATGAACCACCAGGCTCACGCCATAGACTCTGTGAATAAAACATCACTTTTTTTTAACCTAAAATATTCAGATGTGTGCTGTTGTTTGTTTAATTACTCTGTCTTAAATGTAAGCCATGTAATGTAGAAGAGTCCCAGTAAACTCATACCTTGTCAAAGGAAGAGAATTGGAATTGTCTTTCGTTATTTAGTCCAATTAGAATTTCTGATTTCAGTTTCTTCTGAGCGTCTCCAGTGTTCCACAATGACTAACATGGCATCTTTTCAATGAGCACCACGTCAGGCTGTCAGCCATGGAGCTTTGGTAACAAACTCCTGCCTCTGATCTACTAAATTAGCCCCGTTCTACAAAACTCACCAGGTTATAACACAAGGCCACATGCCTATAGTGGATGATGATAATCGAAGCTGGCACAGAGATAGAGAAACAGAGGTGCACTACCCAGACCTATCAACGTTATAGAATGACAGTTTTGATCAGAAAAAAACAAAAGATTGCATATACTTAAGCATATGAGTTGTGTTTGTTCTCAAATGACATACATCAAAGTATCTTTAAACCAAAGTGAACTATATTGTTACTACTAATAAGAAACACTTGGCATGGGAACCTTGGGGATAGACTATCTGAGGCATAATCTAGCCTATTTAGATGACTTGAAACATACAACGCTATTATGGCTACTAACTCCATTGGGATAAAGATAAGTATGGATAGGTATCTCTAAGAAATTTGAAGAGTCCTTGTGACATGATAAAAATGGGGAACAAAGCTATTGTACTGTAGCCTCTCACTCATTTCAACACTTTCTCAATGTAATTTAGAAGCAAGAATATATCAAAGATCTACAAAGCCACAGAGCAACAAGAAGAATAAACTAGCATATATTTTGGCTGAGACATCAGTCATGAAATGGTTTCTTTTTTTAATACAATTGTGTTATTCAGATCATGAATTCTCCCACTGTTTTCTCACCCTGCTGATTGAATTAGACATCTTAACTCCCTCCCGTGTATCTATTATTTTGTAACAAATTCTAGTAAGAGAATATTCAAATAGCTCTGAGCTAAGGCTTAGGTCATGAAAGGGGCAGATCGTTAAATTAGTGTTCAGTCTTCAGACTATGACTCAGATCTTAAAATACATGTTACTTAAATACCTATGTTCACAGTTCAGATGATCTTAAAGCAGATTTATGGCCATAATGAGGAAGCTTTTTTCAATAAATGGACTATAATGGTATTTTTCAGCTGAAAATGTGAACATTGTATTTCCCGTATGGTTCATTTGCAGAAAGAAACACCTCAGGACTTCCACCCAGCTCAGAGGCAGCAAGTATGATGTTTGGCTTGGAATTGCTTCAGCCTGCAATCATGCAGTGAAAAGATCAGAATGCTCTGCCAGCCATCTTGGAGACAAGCCTCATGGCAGAGAGCCAGGAGAACTTAACTCTCTACAACAACCTTGATGTGTGGTCCAGGAGGAAACCCATGGTTTGAACATTAATCTGTTCCTCTGTTACAGTGTTAGCCAGAACTCGAGTAGAAGCTTGCATCAGCAAACAGTGACTGGATTCTGGGGCACAGGTGGCAATGAGGGAGGCAGGGCCCAGATTTTACAAAATATCTGCACAGACTGAAAACAAAGACATTGGCAAAGTTGTACTGTTTGCATGAACCAAACCTGATGGGATTTTAACACAGCTATTAAGGCAAAATAATATTGTCTCGTGTTATTAAAAGAAAATTACATTCATTATGATGTTGTGTTTCATTCCTTCACAAGCATATGCAACAATAACATAAGTCTCATTAAAACATAATACTTTGTTCTTGCACGTGATTAAAAAGAAAGTGCACAACTCTTTACTCTCTGCCAAATGGTGCAAAGTTTGCCAAAATATTTTTCCACAAAAAGTAACACTACCTTATCTCATTGTAGGTTTGAACATTAGGTAAGAGAGAGTTATTACCAGCACATCCTGGTGCTGCTAAAGCATAACAGTGTGAGACAGCAAGGATGTACATCTTCCCTCTGGCAAAATGATTTCAAAGTTCACTCTGCTTGTGTCTCCACGGAGTGAAAAAAAGCAACAGGAAAAAAACGATTCTGCGGCTGCATCAGCTTTATAGAAAAATATTATTGCTTGTGTCAAAGCAAAATGAAAGGGTTATAAAAATATTACTGCTATGCAATGTTTTAGCATCTCAGTCGCGGATCTATAAAGGACCTTTGCCTCATGAGTCCATGAGCTGCCATGAGTCCACTGGCCTTTTAGCTACCAATTTCTGGTCCTGCTGAAGTCAATGGGATTTCCCACTGACTCCACCCCACACTACCCAGAAACCCACGGCAGGGGTGCAATGTCGGCACGACCAGAACATCCTGCCGGCGTGAACAGCCACCCCCTCAGCCAATTTCCCTTCAGAAAAAATAAATCATAGTTATTCTAAGAAAGCTATTAAAACAAAAAATAGCCTTGTGCTGTTAAAAGCAAATTATATTCATATGATGTTTGTGTTTCATTCCTTCACAAATTTATGAGAGGGTAACATAAATCTCATTAAAACATAATACTCTGTTCTTGCACCTGATTTAAAAAAAGCACACAGCTCTTTACTCTCTGCCAAATGATGCAAAGTTTGGCCATTTCTATGGACGGCCAAAGAATTAAGTCGTTATCATAGATAATGCTACAAAGCAAAATACTTCCACTTACTAAATATTTAATGCTCTGGTTGTTAGCATGGAATTTTTGTGCATCTAAAAATACCTGTGCTTCAGCAGAACATAGAAATGTCAGGCTATTGTAAATTGTCCTGTGCATTTGAATTATATTTGATTATTAAAATATCAAGTCTTCCAAGAGCATATCCTCAAAGTTTTCCTCATTTTGACAGATTCTTACCCAGAATTCAGGTTAAAAAAAAGGCCTGGTTCACAGGAAGCTTTTTTTTATATAATTAGTTACAGGTGCTGCTCACTGGTACTTCATGAGAAGCAGGTTTGATCTCATTTTCCTTTCTCCAGAAGGCTGCTACAAATGATGATAATTTACTGTGACAAAATATTAATAATGAATCCAATCACGAGAGAACTCTATTGCTTCTCAGTACAATCATTTTCTCCTATTTGCTGCCTGCTTTTATTTCAACTTCAATTGTTTGACGCACCCTGGCTTGCACTTAGCTGGTGGGGTGTTATCTGCTCCAACACTCCCCTCATGCCTTTAATCTAATTACATTAAAACACTTTAATTAAAAATATTCTGCCTGAAACAGGTGTAACTGAAGCTCGCACTGATACAGCACAGATACACCACTAAAATACAGAAGGCAAAGGAGCAACCACTTTCGCTGCTTACTGCTAACATTTCCAAATATATATCACACACACTTTCACTCAAAACCTTTCAAACCTGCTCTATAAATTGCAGAAATTTATTTTATTTTTCGTTTGCTACCAAAGTAAGTGTGAAAGGGGGTTTATTGTGATAATCTTGCTTGTGTTCCTCAAAATGAGAAATGTTAGGGTGAGGAATGGAGTGCTTTTACTACTTTTTTCTCCCAGTGTGAGTAATCCAAGACACCCAAATCAGGTATCACATGAGTTAGAAACACATTAAAGCCTCTTCTAGTTTTCACACAATCGTGTACCTTAATCTCAATCTCAAAATCCCTTTACTGCACCCCAACACCTGCCACTTTTAATGCTAATTTGTGCTGTAAATTTGCACACACACAAATAAAATTATCTTTTTTTAGGTATCATACAGGAAGAAGACTCCCATACCATAAAACTTGGGTAATTTTTAATTCAGATCGTGGAGGTGAAAAGGTGCAAAAAGTAATTTTCCAACAGAAATCATTGCCTATCAAGAGCGCATGCAGGATGGAATTTCTGGCTTGTTCTGTACCCATTTATTACCATTTAGGTCAGAAGACCATGCACAATGCATTTCACAATTTCTCATTTTAGGCTTTCAGCAGCTACATGCTGGGTGTGTGAAATCATAAAATTCCTATTCGTGTGTTAACCCACTGGGTCAACTTCTAACAATATTAATTAACTAAGCACTAAAATAATGAGATCCGAGTGTACACTAGTCTGCGTAAACTACGTTAGAAGTGATCTGTGGACAATCCAAATACCAATGTTGAGTTCTATTCCATCTACAACTGGAATAAGATTGTGAAGTAACTTCAAACTATTATTGGCATTTTATTTCACGGTACACTACTACGCACTTTATACTTTTTCTAATTTGGAATTTCCATTAGTTGCCTTAATTCATGTAACTCCACAATGAGAAACCCCATGAGAGATAAACATTTAGCCAGACAGTAATTGAAAACACTAAGTGTAAATGCAGGCCATTTAACAAAAATTATTTTTTAATTACGCAGCAATATGTGTTTTTCTGGTACATTACCAAGTGTCTTCAATTAGAAAATGACATGTATGACAGCCATGAGCATTATGAGACTCAGGTTTTTGCCTTGGTTATAGAGTAAATAAGGAGTTTCCAAACTTGTGACTTATACTCCTGAATGAGCAAACCACGATATATTGTTACACAATAATAAATATGTAAACATAGTATCTGGACCTCTACTTAGCAAAATCACATAGATAACGAAAATTAAACTGAACTCAGAATTGGGACGAAAAATGGTATCCATTTAAACCAGGCTCAGCTAGGAGTAGATTTCATACCCTTACTGATGCAGATGTGTGACTGAGCACTGAGCAAGGACCCAAGAACAAATCTTCTCCTCCACAACTCCATGCAGAGAAAAGTTTACCTGCTTGTCCAACGAAAACTTATCTGTATTTGCATTTGTGTTGGCAAACAGATGACACAAAGAGTGTTATTCCAGATTTGTCCAGCACATTAGATGTAAAATACTGGAGACAACCTTTCAAGTGGGACCGTTCGATTGAAGTTTTCTAACCATAGAACATGGAGTCAAATAATTTCTCCTCTATGTTGGCACACCACAGACATTTATAGTAACACAGGAATATGGCAAGTAAAAAAGTTGGATTAGAGTGTTAGCTGTAACAGAATTGACTGATTTCATTAAGCGCAAGACTGTAGTTAAATATTTCCAAATTGTCTGTACTTGCAGGTAGCTTGGTAATGCAATATTGAAGCACATTACCCACTTTTCCTGTAAATAGTCATGCGGTATTTTGACACTTCTGTTTAAGTCATGTATCACTCCACCCCTTCAGTGTGGGCCATCAAACATCTGTATTAATATATATTTGGGGATGGCAATGGCCTACAAGTATTATCGCTAGGCTACTAATCCAGAAACTCAGCTACTGTTCAGGGGACCTGGGTTTGAATCACGTCTTGGCAGGTGGTGGAATTTGAATTCAATAAAAGATATTTGGAATTACGAATCTACTGATGACCATGATACCATTGTCGATTGTCAGCAAAACCCATCTGCCTCACTAATGTCCTTTAAGGAAGGAAATCTGCTGTTCTTACCTGGTCTGATTTACATGCGAGTCCAGCTCCATAGCAACATGGTTGACTCTCAACTGCCTTCTGAAATGGCCTAGCAATCCACTCTGTTGTATCAATCAAGGGCATCTAGAGATGGGCAATAAATTCTGGCCAGCCAACGATGCCGATTTCCCACGAAGGAATAAAAAAAATTCCTGGCTCTATGGTTGCTGACCTTGTTAGGTTCCAACTTCCTAACTCAAACATGAAACAGTTTACTTCCAGAAGATAACAAGGTCCCTCAGACAAACATTGTTGTTATATTCAATCATAATATAACCAGGAAATTTCCTGGTTAAATTCTTGGTCTGTAATGAGTCATCTAAACTCAGGTTGAACCTTCACTTTCTGTAAGTTGCGAAGGACAGGAATGAAGTCAGCCAAAGCTCTTTGGGCCATTACACAAACAACGTCATCTGACCTGGAAGGGGGTAGGGCAATATTTTGCTGAATTAATTGCATCTTGGATATGCTGGTGATTTTTTTAATAGACTATTTTACAGATTACATTGTATGCTGCACTGAAACTTCTACACTTAACCTTTCATTAAACCCGAAAGCTTTCATTTTACATTTGGATGTACTTTTTCTGTTCATCTTCTCCCCATCTTTTCTGAAGTTGTTTAATTTACTGCTTAATGACGTATACATTCCAAGGTATCATTCAGCCCTTCAGCAGCATAGGCCAAATGCCCTTTCTTGTCCTATGATATTCTATCATGTCTGCACCAGCTCTTTTGAAATGTAATCCAGTCAGTCACATACCCCATCTCTTTCCCCATTCCCAAGATTTTTTCCCTTACTTTCCTTATTCACCCAATTCCCTTTTGAAAGCAATTATTGAATCTGTGATCACCACCTGATCAGCCTCCAAATCCTCACCAATTACTGTATGAAAAAAATTATTTCCTTATGTCACTGATTCTTTTGCCAGTCACCTCAATTCTGTACCCTCTGGTTTTCGACTCTTCGGCAATTGGAAATAGGGTAAATAAAGAGAAACTGTCTAAACGTTTCATGATTTTACATGCCTCCATCAAGTCTCCTCTTAGCCTCCTTTTCCCCCAAGGACAACAAGCCCTGCTTCTCCAGCCTATCCAGGTGACTGCAATCCTTAATTCCTGGAATCATACTAACAAATCTCCTCTTGTGAGCCAGCCTCTTTCCAAAAATGTGATGCTCAGAACCAGATAGAATGGGGATGATTTTCTGGCTCTGTCCAATACAGGCGCAAATCTAGTTATAGCCAGGATCGCTCAAAAGAGGGCCATGAAGTGACTTGTGATCTCATCCCCCACTCCCAGTCAAGGACAGCATCAAGTTCACATGCATTTTGGCTAAGATCAAGTGTAGTACCGACATGCTGCACTTGGTTGAAGTCATTCGGTTACATTTCAGCTTCATTTGAAGCAATTTTTTAAAGCGACATCTCGGCCTTTTGGCTAAGATGCAAATAAGATCAAGCCTTGGAGGAGGAGCTACACCTACTCCAATCAGTTTGGATCATGTAGATCAAGCCCAAGACAGGAGGTGAGAGCCCTGTCTTGTCAGCTTGGATCGGGAATGTCCCAACTTGTTGGGACTCTGAATTGGCTTTAATTTGACTTGATTGGATTGGAATAAAGTTTAAAAAAAAGTGTGTGTGTGAACTGATTATCATACATTTAAATATATTTACATTTTCAAAACTGACAACTTCTGGGAACATCAGGTGTTCCCACTCGCCAGCATGGCATAAGACTAGTCTCCCAAAACGGAGACCAGAGGAGATGACCACACCGGGGACTCTGAGGCCAGGGTATCCCCTGATACGTTGCAAGAAAGGATGTCCCGAAGCATGGTACATTGGGGAGACCATGCAGACGCTACGACAACGGATGAATGAACATCGCTCGACAATCACCAGGCAAGACTGTTCCCTTCCTGTTGGCGAACACTTCAGTGGTCACGGGCATTCAGCCTCTGACCTTCGGGTAAGCATTCTCCAAGGCGGCCTTCACGACACATGACGGCACAGAGTCGCTGAACAGAGACTGATAGCCAAGTTCCGCACACATGAGGACGGTCACAACAGGGATCTTGGGTTCATGTCGCACTATCTGTAACCCCCGTGACTTGTCTGGGTTTGCAAAACCTCACTTACTGTACTGTCTGGAGACAATACACATCTCTTTAACCTATGATCAGTGCTCCTTCCACTCACATTGTCAGCCACTTCAGGTCTTGAACAGCAGGTTAGGTGTAAGGATTCACATTCTAATCAGTAATCTCTAAACTGTCTGCGCTTTATATGCTCTGTCTGAGGCCAGAACTCTCCATTCACCTGATGAAGAGGGAAACCTCGAAAGCTTGTGAGTATTATCAAATAAATCGGTTGGACTAAAACCTGGTGTTGTCAGACTTTTTACTGTGTTCCCCCGGGTGGTCAGGGACACAGCTGGGCAGTGCACTGGCACTGTCCCCTGTCATGCTGGCAGTGCCAACCTGGTAGCGCTAAGGTAGTCACTGCCAGGGCTGGGGCATGAAGCAGCAGGACCTGAAGGGGGCTGCGCTTGTAGGCAACCTCATAAGGGGTTTTCTTATGTGGGGGGAGGGGGGTTGTATGATGATGCTGACAATGAGGCTTGGGGCCCTGAAGACCCAGACTTGCCAGCATCTTTAGGCCCGGCTCTCTCAATGAAAATGAAAAAATGCCCCCTTGCAAAACAAAGTGTTGGAACTTTGTGATCAGGCCACTTGAGCCAGTGGTAATTACACCAGGTTTCTCATCCAGAATAACACTGTCATTCTGTTTGAAAAATTCCACCCCCTATCCCAGCTGTGGCCAAACATGGTAAAGAATACAGGGATTTTCATGGAATGCCAACCATCCACATTTATACAAGGAAAATAGGAGCTGTTGTAGTTGTGCCACCATATTCTATGAATATACGTAAAGACTGTTTATAATACTGACCACCAAAGTGACCATTATTCAATTTCAAGCCATGGCAGTAAGTTTAAAAGGATTAAGTTCTCATGAGAGGCAAGTAAACCCTATAATTTCCCAATTGCTATCACATGTGCACTGCCAATTATGAGTTATTATAAATGCCTAGTTTTCCCCACCCTGCTTGAGGAATGCAGTGGCCAATTCTAGTACTTCGACCACAGTTTTTGCTGAGATCAGGAAATTCAAGCTCCATATGATACATACAGCTCTTAAATTGACTAAAGCACATCCTGGCTGAACTCTCTGAACCAACGGGCATTCTATATTGGAACTTCTACATAAAAAGAAAAGGTGATAACACGAGACTCCCACCATCAACAGCAATGAAATCTGACCTTCCGCCGTCAGATTCTAGGCAATCTGAGTATTGGGATAGATATAGCAACACAGCTGTGGAAGCTTCAGTACTCCTGGCACCAATGTGAATGCCTGGAACATTGCTGCATTACTTCTCAAGCTGTACCTGCTGAGAAATTGCCAGTCAAAGCCCTGTGATGTTCTCTTGCATGGAATAAAGAAAGTCTTCTGATCTATAGGTTTGTATGTCTTTGAACTGCACTGAAAGCAAAAATCCAGGAGTAAGATAGAATTTTCTTCAACAGTGTCCCAAGAACATAGGATGTGAATTAAAACGTAACAGAAAGACTTGCATTGATATAGCACCTTTCATGACCTCAGAATGTCCCAAAGGAGTTTACAACTTTGTGAAGTCTAGTTGCTGTTTTAAAACAGAAACGTTTCTAATGGTGACAAGTAGATTGGAACTTTCTTAATGATTGCCACTCCTCCTGCCAACTTTTCACTTGCTTCCCTCATTAATCAGATCTAATTATCAGGCCAAAACCTGTCTGCAACTAAAGAATGCTGTGTATGTTTATAAGAATACAAATAGGGAGCAACACCATTATCAATATTTCTTAAGAGTTATTGGCTGAAATTCTATTGCCCCGCCCACCACAGGAATTGGAGTGACTGAGGGGTGGACCTTAGGAAGGTCTGTTGACCTTGGGTAGGATTTTACAGTTTCAGGATGAGCGAGGCCCTGAAAGCCCACACATGGATTTCATTTGGTAAGATCTGAAGATAACACGTCTTTTCTCTGCTAATCATCTAATTCTTTCCACAGTAATTTGATCATTGTTTTCTTTTCAGATGGAGAATTAACTCTTCTGTGGAGAATGCAGTAACACAGAAAAAAGATGCTACTTTTGATAACATTTATAAAAACAGTGATGAACATAAAAGGCAATTGGAAGGCATATATCAACTTTGAGACTTCAATAGCCAATGGTTCAAGTTGTGGTTGCAATGATGGAAGATCTATCAACATTTGTCATCGTCAAAACAGTGAAATTGGGACCAATTGCTGGCTTCCACACCTGCAGTTAATTGTGGAAATTCAGGAATTGCTATCCATGATTCCCATTTCACACGGTGTTGATAAAATCCCCTGCAGGAGGAAATCTTTAGAAATCACGTCAAAAACCGTGAATATCCACTTTGACCATTTTGCTTGTTACAAAAGTTAGAACTTGTTGAATGAGGTGTAATGATATTTTTAACAATGTGCTAAGTTCATTGTGATTGAACATCCTCTCTGGGCCTGAAAAACTAAATTTAGTTGTGGAATGTAATTTTTTCCATGTCGTCTCATTTTGTATCTGCTTCATTCAGAGGGTTGACGGAAAAATAACAATCTTCCTTCACTGATTTCTATTGCCACTGTCCATCTCAGAGAGAGTTTAGTCTATGTTCTAACATTATCCTATATTTTGGGTGTTCCTTGTGCACATTTTTCAGGTGTTTTATCAGGTATTACCACCTTTTCCAAAGACTCCACTCCTGTTTGCATCACCTGTTCAGAATATGTGAGCATCCTTGATATTACTACCTCAACAAGTTCTTCTGAACACCAGCTTTCTCGAGCACCCACTTGTTTGTCCACTTGACCGCCCATGATACATGTAATAGGTATCTGTGCCTTTTCATTTCTAATACTCTCATTTCAGCCTCATCACTCTTCTTGATGGTCCAGCTTTCAAAGCCACACATTGACACCCACCACAAGGGCATGCAGAGATGATTTTACATTATAATCAAAATGCTGTAGCTATTCAATACTCTTAAGTGATTTAACAGTGCTATGACCCTTGTTAAGTCAAGTCCAAATTCAATGATAGACTGTAATTTCGATGATGAGTGACCCAAGTTAGCAGAAGGTATCAATCTGTTTAAGCTGAACTCTTGCAGATCTTTCCACACATTCCCATCACCTTTTGTCTTATCAGCATTAACCAGGAGGCTGCATTTCTGGTTAACTTGATCAAAACAATCCACCAACACCTCTACCTCCTCCACCGAGGTGGCGAACAGAAGAATGCCATTATTTGAAGATTCTTAACTCACTGCCTGACATTTGTTTCCCACCTCTATATTTATCAAGTGTCTCTCACATAACCATTTCCAAAATGCCCCAAAGGAGTTTACAACTTTTTGAAGCCAAGTCACTGTTTTAAAGTAGAAATGTTTCCAATGGTGATAAGTAGATCTGAACTTTACTAAGGATTGCCACTCTTCCTGCCAATTAAAAATTCATACCTTTAAATAACAGTTCTAATCTTTATTTTGCTCTCAAAATATTAAAGATAATCAAAGCTTTTTGCTTCCTGGTTTGTAAGAGTTCTGCAATAAGATTGGCTACTCAAACTTTTTGATGGTGTCATTGTTGCTGGCTGGTGGAGATCTCCTTGACTGGGCAGCATGGTGACACAGTGGTTAGCACTGCTGCCTCACTGCACCAGGAGCCCAGGTTCGATTCTCTGCTTGGGTCGCTGTCTGTTTGGAGTTTGCACATTCTCCATGTGTCTGCTTGGATTTCCTCCAGGTGCTCCGGTTTCCTCACACAGTCTAAAGATGTGCGGGTTAGGTGGATTGGCCATACTAAATTGCCGCTTAGTGTCAAGGGGACTAGCGAGGGTAAATGCGTGGGGCTATGGGGATAGGGCCTGGCTAGGATTGTGGTCAGTGCAGACTCAATGGGCCAAATGGCCTCCTTCTTTACTGTAAGATTCTATGATCTATGACTTGATACTAGAATGAAAGAAGAAGTGTGAAAGGTGAAATCTATGCCAGAAAGGCGCTAAAGGAGTTTGCTGACATACGGTGTGATCCCAGAACTATTCTTTCCGAGGACTGTGGATTCAGTTCTTGATGCCACGTGTCTTCAATTCCACTTATGCAACTAGAAGCATACCTCCCAAATCTGTTTCTCCTCTCCGGGCTTCTGACAAGTGAATGCTCAATAAGTACATCACTTGCAGCTATGAAGGCAGAAACTTCAAAGACAGGACTCCTTTAGCAATATGTATTCATTAAATAACATTTTATCAGAATAAAATATTGTGGAGCTTTTCGCTAACACACAATTTCTATTAACACAAGCTGATTTTAAAAAAAAGTTGCCCAAAGGAGACCACCTGATATTAAACCAAGCTGAGTCATGTTTGAACTACACATCCCCAAATCTCAATACAACATTCTGACAATACTACAAATTTGCTGTCGTTATATAAAAATGCTTTCTCTGTCAAAGGCTGACAATGATTCTGAAAGCGTTTCCCCATATCATACATCTAGATCCACAAACAAATCAGAACACTGCCTGAAATATTACAGTGTGCTAAAACCCACTCAGAAGAAAACAAAATTGCCACTTAGATCTCCAAGATTATGGTTCAGCTTCTGACGCATCCAATTCCATTAGTTATTTGGTACTCTGAATCCTACAGATCAAGAACTTGCAAATTCATTAATGCAATCCTTTAGCAGTAAAATGTTTACAATTGCCCATCAGGATTAGTGTTATCACAGTTCTTTGGAAAGAAGGGAGGGCAATGTTTAATTAGATGTCAGTGATCACTCTGTAAACTACACAATTGGCACTTTCCTCAAAGGCAAACTGTACTCATTTAAACTTTCATTTAATCTGAAGTGATAGAATGTTGCCTCAATCTCTCCATTGTTTCCACAATTTGTTTGTATTTTTTAAAAGCTGGTCAGTGATAATTGGGAATGCAAATTAAATGTTGGATTTCATTGTCAGTACCGTCACAAATGTCTGAAGATAACTGCATATAAAGTTCCTCTCCCAGGCTACAACTAACCACCAAGATTAAAAAAATGAATTCACCCCAAACCCTCTGTCATCTCCCAATATGTAAACAAAGTGCTTTATGGTGCAGCACAGTTTCACAAGTGCTAATCAACCTCTTTTACCCTCGTAGAAACATGACTCTCAACCATGATTTCCAGCAAGCTCTTTGACTACAGTCATCAAACCCAAGCTAAATCAAGCCTATTCACACACTCCATTAGAGATCAGATAATAAGCAAGCAGGAGTCAGAATGCATGGTTATCCAGATATTTCCTCTTCTTAGTCCAGATGATCAGTGCTTAAATGCCTGACGCAACCAGATCTGGACCCATTAGAAGAATCCTTGACAAGCAAACTCTGGTCTTTCAGTTCCGCAATGCTAACTTTGTCTGCAACCAACAAATGTATGACATACAATTACTTCTCTCCATCAGCTGTTGGAAACTGCAACATGGCAATTCCACATTAATTGATCTGTTTTCTGTCCTGTTGGAATTGTTTGCACACCTGTGAAGATTTTCAAGGCACCATTCAATTCTCACCTGAAAAACAAGCATTTGTCAGTTGAAGATTGTGATTGGCACTCCATCAAATGGTCATAATTCTTTTAGTCATTCATGGAATGTGGGCATCGCTGGCAAGGTCAGCATTTGTTACCCATGCCTTTCAGTGGAGTGGCTTGCTAGGCCATTTCATGGGTAGTTAAGAGTCAACAACTTTGCTATAGATCTGGAGTCACATGTCAGTCAGACCAAGTAAGGATGACAAATTTATTTCACCTTAATGAACCAGAGGGATTTCTATAAAATCAATAATAATTTCATGATCATCATTAGACTTTCAATTCCAGGTACTTATTGGATTCAAATTTTAACATTTGCTATGGTGGGGTTTGAACCAGAATCCCCAGAGCATTACCCTGGGTCCAGTGACAAAACCACTGGGCCATTGCCTCCTTTTATCCTGTTTAATGCAACTTTTACATAGACTTGTAAAAAAGTAAGCAGCACCCTAGCCTACTTCAAGCAAAAGATTGCTTACATATTCAAATCATAGAGTCATAGAGGTTTACAGCATGGAAACAGGCCATTCGGCCCAACTTGTTCATGCCGTCCTTTTTTTTTGAAACTCCTAAGGTAATCCCAATTGTCCGCATTTGGTCCATATACCTCTATACCCATCGTACCCATGTAACTATCTACAGAGTCATTAATCAACTAATTAATCAAATATCTAATAGAGTCTAAATCAGAGCCCTGTGATTATTTGTTCCAGTCACTTGCGGTCTAACCATTTGTACTTCACAAAATATCTACAGGCCTCTATCAACCCACACTCAACACACTCCTTAACCTCTCTGGGATCAGTGTCTCCACTTTCAAACCCAAACTCTTACAATAGGGCAGCATGGCGGATAGCACTGCTGCCTCACAACATAAAGGATCCGGGTTCAATTCTGGCCTCAGGTGACTGACTGCGTGGAGTTTGCACATTCTCCACCAGTCTGCGTGGGTTTTCTCTGGGTGCTCCGGTTTCCTCCCAGAGTCCAAAGATGTGCGGGTTAGGTTGATTGGCCATGCTAAATTGCCACTTAGTGTCAGGGGGCATAGGAAGGTAAATATGTGGGGTTGCAGGGATGGGCCCTGGGTGGGATTGTTGTCTGTGCAGGCTTGATGGGCCAAATGATTTCCTTCTGCACTGTAGCTTCTATAATTCTACGAATTTGGCTGATGCTCTCCCTTTCCAAAACCAGTGAACTGTAAGGGGATGCCCATTTGATGCCTCCAGCTTCCAATCTCAAAATTTGCCCTCTTCAGGTGGCAGTGTGGATTGGGTTTGCTAGCGAGATGCCACCACTCCACTGGCTTCACTCCCATTTTGGGTACAAATCTAAAATTGCCTGATTTCTGTGCATCCAATTAGCATAAGTCAGAATTTAGCTATAGTATCCAGAGTCAGATTATGGACACTTGAATGTCAAAGCTTACCACAGGAGGAAACATCTTTAAAAAAAACATTGCCAGAGGACAGCTGACCCCTGCACAGTCAGCACCTTCATGAATAATAGAGACAATTGGCACAGCAAAATTAATTAAGCACCCCAAATCATGCAAACTCTGATGTGCCAATACAATGAACAGTGATAACACAATGCATCTTTGGAAGAACTAAGACATGAAAATTACTGCTCAAGTTTTGGCAAGTCAGTATGTGTGTTGTAAACTCCTTTCAAAACCATCCTGTGAAGGTTATAGTGTTGACCCAGATACATAAAGAAAATTGACCTCATTCTCTTAACACAATATGATCCACAAAGTCACTTTTGGAAAGATGGGCAACATTTAGAAATGGTATTTAAAAAAAATAGACATTCTGAGTTGTTCAGACATGAACCACAATAGATTCAGTTCATAAAGCCTTTAAATGCTTCCACGTGAGGAAGAGAAACTTCTTGCTCACAACTATATACAGCAAGTCACAAGGTGACCAATTAGCACATTGCTACTAGTGAGCCAGTACTGACCATTCCCAGCCACATCTAGTGTCCATTCCCCTTGCCAGTACAGGATTAACCACAGTCTCTGCACAATTCAACAAAGACATCTTTCATATTCACTAATACTTCTACTCAAGAGATAATGTTGGAGCTGGTCTCAATGCTGCTCTCCACCTCCTGCACCATATCATTCCCTGACAACAGGTAACTGCCGGAACACACAACCTTGGAGATGAAGGTGAGCATGTTCAGTCAGATAGTTTATGTCAGGTTACAGGTTAAAGAATAAAGATATGTATATATTTCTTCATGGTTATCATATATGGATGGATTGAATGGGTGTTTGTGTGTGTCAGTCATCACCAGTGAAAGTACTGAAGCAAGTTTTGTTTTGCATCTTCCCCTCACATATCGTGAATTAAATATCACAATCATCCACCCCCACCAGAAATGTGAGTAACATCAATGCATGCACTTTAATCAATTATTCATATAAATTGAAGCACATCAAAGGAACTTGGAGGTTGTTGTGTTGACTGAGTTGTCAGACTGCTTGTCTAACAATCAACACAGGGTGAACTGAAATTTCCTTTAATGGAGGCTGAAAAAGAGCATTGAAGATCTTGGTATGCTATGTAACCTCGAGGTGAGCTTCTGACCGCATAGTTGCAGTATCACTGAAGACTGCCTGTTTCACCTCAGTAACGTTGCCTGCCTCTACCCGAGACAGTTTGCCTGTGACGGAAATTCCCAACTATGTTTTTATTACCTGTAGACTTGATTATTCCAATGCACTCCTGGTCAACCTCACATATTCTCCTCTTTGTATCTCTGAGGTCATCCAAACCTGCTGTGCCAATTGTCTCTATTATTCATCCAAACCTCAGCTGTCCCTGTCCTGACCCACACCAAGTCCCAGTCACTCATTGCTGCTTTGCTCACCAGCCGACATTAGATCCTGACTCAGCATCACTTCATTTTTGAAAATCGTTCTTGTTTTCCAATCCTTTTATGGCCTTGGCCCTCCTTTGTAATCTCCTCTAGCCCAATAAACCTCCAAGTTTTCTGTGCTCCTTTATTTCCAGCCACTTGAGCACTGCTAATTTATTTATTTTACCATTGGTGACTGTGCATTCAGCACCCTCCCTAAATCTTTCTGAATCTCTATCTCTCTGCCATTAAAATGCACCTTAAAAACTAACTCTTGGATCAAAATGCTGTTCTTTGCCCAAACATTTATATGACTTGGCACTAAATCCTGTTTGATAGTACTCCTGCGCAGCATCTTGGGATGTTTTACTGTACTAAAGCAGCTATACAAAAACTTCAGAATATGAACTCTCTCTTTCACCTTCACCTCTTTTCCATTTATTTTGTTTCATTCTGTTTCATCTCATTCATCCTTCTTTCTCATGTCCATTTTTCCACTTCTCCATTCCCACTCTCCATCTTCCTCCTTTCTGCCCCCACCACCTCCCCCCCCGCCCCCCGCCTCTACCGGGCACTTGCCTTAACAATTTGTATCTTTGTTCTGCCATGCACATATTATGATCATTTAATGGATACTTTGAGCACCTTTCTTAGCCTTCTTCATCTTCATTTACATTCCCTTTGTCCAGTTACAGCCATCCCCTTCCTTCACCCTCTTTTGATCTTCTTTGCTCTTAGCTTTGATGAAGGGTCACCCATACTTGAAACACTGGCTCTTTTCTCTCTCCACAGATGCTGATAGACCTGCTGAGATTTTCCAGGATTTTCTGATTTTTTTTCAGATTCCAACAATTGCAGTATTTTGTTTTTATGCAAATTGTTGGTGTTGAGTTGTGCCCATGAAAAGTTTGGTAAAAAGTCTGACAACACCAGGTTTTAGTCCAACCGATTTATTTGATAATAGACTCACAAGCTTTCGGGGTTAGTCCCTTCGTCAGGTGAATGCAGAGTTCTGGCCTCAGACAGAGCATATAAAGTACAGACAGTTTAGAGATTACTGATTAGAATGCGAATCCTTACACCTAACCTGCTGTTCAAGACCTGAAGTGGCTGACAATGTGTGTGGAAGGAGCACTGATCACAGGTTACAGAGATGTGTATTGTCTCCAGACAGTACAGTAAGTGAGGTTTTGCAAACCCAGGCAAGTCACGGGGGTTACAGATAGTGCGACATGAACCCAAGATCCCTGTTGAGACCGTCCTCACGTGTGCGGAACTTGGCTATCAGTCTCTGTTCAGCGACTCTGCGCCGTCATGTGTCGTGAAGGCCGCCTTGGAGAATGCTTACCCGAAGGTCAGAGGCTGAATGCCCGTGACCACTGAAGTGTTCGCCAACAGGAAGGGAACAGTCTTGCCTGGTGATTGTCGAGCGATGTTCATTCATCCGTTGTCATAGCGTCTGCATGGTCTCCCCAATGTACCATGCTTCGGGACATCCTTTCTTGCAACGTATCAGGTAGACAATGTTGGCCGAGTTGCAAGAGTATTTACCATGTACCTGGTGGATGGTATTCTCACGTGTGATGATGGTATCCACGTCGATGATCCGGCATGTCTTGCAGAAGTTGTTGTGGCAGGGTTGTGTGGTATTGTGGTCACTGTTCTCCTGAAGGCTGGGTAGTTTGCTGCGAACAATGGTCTGTTTGAGGTTGCGTGGTTGTCTGAAAGCAAGAAGCGGGGGTGTGGGGATAGCCCTGGCGAGATGTTCGTCTTCATCAATGATATGTTGAAGACTCCGGAGAAGATGTCGTAGCTTCTCCGCTCCGGGGAAGTACTGGACGACGAAGGGTACTCTGTCCACCGTGTCCTGTGTTTGCCTTCTGAGGAGATCAGTGCGGTTTTTTGCTGTGGCGCATCGGAACTGCCGATCTATGAGTCGAGCACCATATCCTGTTCTTATGAGGGCATCTTTCAGGGTCTGGAGGTGTCTGTCACGATCCTCCTCATCTGAGCAAATCCTGTGTATACGAAGGGCTTGTCCATAGGGAATGGCTTCTTTAACATGTTTAGGGTGGAAACTGGAGAAGTGGAGCATTGTGAGATTGTCTGTGGGCTTGTGGTACAGTGAGGTGCTGAGGTGACCGTCCTTAATGGAGATGCGTGTGTCCAAGAATGCAACTGATTCTGGGGAATAGTCCATGGTGAGTCTGATGGTGAGGTGGAATTTGTTGATATCATCATATAGTTGTTTCAGTGATTGTTCACCATGAGGCCAAAGGAAGAAGATGTCATCGATGTATCTAGTGTATAGCATTGGTTGAAGATTCTGTGCAGTGAAGAAGTCTTGTTTGAACCTGTGCATGAAGATGTTGGCATATTGAGGTGCAAATTTGGTCCCCATGGCTGTTCCATGTGTCTGGATGAAAAACTGGTTGTTGAAGGTGAAGACATTGTGGTCCAGGATAAAGCGGATGAGTTGTAAAATTGCATCTGGAAACTGGCAGTTGTCAGCATTGAGTACTGAGGCAGTCGCAGCAATGCCATCGTTGTGGGGGATGTTGGTGTAGAGCGCCGAGACATCCATTGTGACGAGGAGTGTCCCTGGTTCAACTGCTCCGTGCGAATGAGGCTGCGGGAGTTTTTCCACAAACCCCAAGAGGCCAGCAGCGAACACAATGAGACAGTCGATGAACCAGATGCAATTTTACAACTCATCCGCTTTATCCTGGACCACAATGTCTTCACCTTCAACAATCAGTTTTTCATCCAGACACATGGAACAGCCATGGGGACCAAATTTGCACCTCAATATGACAACATCTTCATGCACAGGTTCGAACAAGACTTCTTCACTGCACAGAATCTTCAACCAATGCTATACACTAGATATACATCGATGACATTTTCTTCCTTTGGCCTCATGGTGAACAATCACTGAAGCAACTATATGATGATATCAACAAATTCCACCCCACCATCAGACTTACCATGGACTATTCCCCAGAATCAGTTGCATTCTTGGACACACGCATCTCCATTAAGGATGGTCACCTCAGCACCTCACTGTACCACAAGCCCACAGACAATCTCACAATGCTCCACTTCTCCAGTTTCCACCCTAAACATGTTAAAGAAGCCATTCCCTATGGACAAGCCCTCCGTATATACAGGATTTGCTCAGATGAGGAGGATCGTGACAGACACCTCCAGACCCTGAAAGATGCCCTCATAAGAACAGGATATGGTGCTCGACTCATAGATTGGCAGTTCCGATGCGCCACAGCGAAAAACCGCACCGATCTCCTCAGAAGGCAAACACGGGACACGGTGGACAGAGTACCCTTCGTCGTCCAGTACTTCCCCGGAGCGGAGAAGCTACGACATCTTCTCCGGAGTCTTCAACATATCATTGATGAAGACGAACATCTCGCCAGGGCTATCCCCACACCCCCACTTCTTGCTTTCAGACAACCACGCAACCTCAAACAGACCATTGTTCGCAGCAAACTACCCAGCCTTCAGGAGAACAGTGACCACAATACCACACAACCCTGCCACAGCAACCTCTGCAAGACATGCCGGATCATCGACGTGGATACCATCATCACACGTGAGAATACCATCCACCAGGTACATGGTAAATACTCTTGCAACTCGGCCAACATTGTCTACCTGATACGTTGCAAGAAAGGATGTCCCGAAGCATGGTACATTGGGGAGACCATGCAGACGCTATGACAACGGATGAATGAACATCGCTCGACAATCACCAGGCAAGACTGTTCCCTTCCTGTTGGCGAACACTTCAGTGGTCACGGGCATTCAGCCTCTGACCTTCGGGTAAGCATTCTCCAAGGCGGCCTTCACGACACATGACGGCGCAGAGTTGCTGAACAGAGACTGATAGCCAAGTTCCGCACACGTGAGGACGGTCTCAACAGGGATCTTGGGTTCATGTCGCACTATCTGTAACCCCCATGACTTGCCTGGGTTTGCAAAACCTCACTTACTGTACTGTCTGGAGACAATACACATCTCTGTAACCTGTGATCAGTGCTCCTTCCACTCACATTGTCAGCCACTTCAGGACTTGAACAGCAGGTTAGGTGTAAGGATTCGCATTCTAATCAGTAATCTCTAAACTGTCTGTGCTTTATATGCTCTGTCTGAGGCCAGAACTCTGCATTCACCTGACGAAGGGACTAACCCCGAAAGCTTGTGAGTCTATTATCAAATAAATTGGTTGGACTAAAACCTGGTGTTGTCAGACTTTTTACTGTGTTTACCCCAGTCCAACGCCAGCATACCCACATCATGAAAAGTTTGCCAGTTCCTTTTGTATTCCTCTAACATAGAGAAGGAGCAGGTGTTATGACCTTCAGCAGGAGGGGGTTAGACACAAACATTGACATCACTTTCAGCACTAAATTTTGACAGAATCTCCTATTACTTTGCTCTGAACTTCATGGGGTGGAAGATGTTCATGCCAATTAACAACAAACGTTTCATTCTTTTGCACTGAAAATGATTGCTAAATTTTAAGTCGAAACATGATAAGTTCAAGACTATTTACGTATCAGCCTTAGCACCCCACACTGCTGGAACTATTCTTGACACGTTTATTTCAGATGATTCAAAGCATTATGTAATAACATAAAATTAAATGTATTAATTTGTGATTAATGCAATGTGGCACTGTTGCATCGCTGTGCCTCATCTAATGTCTAAAGTAGTGCCGGCAAGCATTAATCAGAAATTAATGCTCATCATCTCTTTCATTATTGTTTCATTAAAGTTTATGCTCAATTAGAGGGCCTGCTGGTATTTCACTAATACATGGGTCAGATTAGGCCCGAGCATAGAGTTCAGCTTTGCTGTAATGTGTCTTCTTTGATGCAGCAACACTGATCACTGACAAATTCTAATTTTAAAATATAAGAGTAAAAGAAGAAAAAGAATATGCAAGCCTGATTTCAAATGAAACAAACGCTAATGTGTAAATGGTCTTGCAAACTGCCAACTAACATGACTCAAGTTAGTAGTTATGTTATTGCCCACATAGATAAACATTAAGTGTAATTTGTATTTTGGCAGGACCTCTTAGTCTTTTATTATGTTTCTGGGAAACAATTTGAACAAACAATAAATTTCACAAGGCGCATGTCACAAATTGCTGGCTACATAATGCACAGTACATGAAATGCTGACATTTTTACACAAATGCATGATTCTCAGGTTCATAAAAAGTAACACTTCTTCCATTAGCTGTAAGACAAATACTCAGCGTACGCCATACATCCTGCCTTTGATCCTAATTTTAGGAGGGACTTTCATACACAATGCAATCCTGCGTGGAACTCAGACATCATCAGAAGTTCAATCTTGCCATTAGAATGATGATAATTCCTGATACTTTGAAATGGGAAATTGATTAGAGTGAGGCAAGATAAGATTTCATGAAGTAAATCCTTTCAATTTGCTTCAGTGTAGGTTAGAAAAGAAATCCATATCTATTTCTTTGACATTGAATAAAATACAAACAAAACTGTTAAAATATCCCATGCTATTTGTAACTGCATTGGATCAGATAGGTCATCTGGAAGTGAAGAAGTCACATTTCATGTTATGTGAGAGAAAAAGCACTTCTACTTTCTACTCTTAAATCAATGCACAGAAAGACAATTCCTCATGCTGAAGAACATCTCAGGGCACTTAAAAAAGTCAACACATCTCATCTCTGAATAAAAATAGAAAGTAAATCAGAGAACTAAATAAATAATAGAAAAGTGGAAAAGATTATGTGGCTGCCAATATTCTTAAACTGTATTCATAATGTATTCAATAAATAGTGATCCAAATTGCACCAAGACCAGAAAAGTTTGTTTTGTTGAAGAAAATGTTGAACCACTGCTCCACTATTTCTTAAGGTGCTGGCAGAGTTGTTGGCATGAGGGGTTTAGTGCTGTGCAGTGATGTGGTGCAAACTTCAAGTCAACATTGAACACAACAGAGATTCTACAAAAATTAAGAGTTCTGGATCTTCGGAGAGAATAAAAAGCCCACTGATAGGTGTAGAATGAGAAAATTGGCAAACCGTGAACAAAGTGTTAAAGAAAAATGACATGAAAAGCAGTTAAGTAAAGGGATTTTGGTAAAAAGAAACAGAATGAGGTCAGGTTGTTTACTTTATATTGCTACAATGCTGGCTGCTATTGTTTATAGGCAAATTTGGGGAATTTAAATCATTTGCTTTGATGCTTTTTGTTCTGTTATTTGTTCTATTATCAACACATTAAGCTCCTCAACTGGACAAGCAAAACATAGCAATACTCAGTCAGTGCCTTACACCCCGCTGGAAGCATCCACTGAGCTCTCCTTATTGGGAGCATTCAATGTCTTGGGTGGTTGGTTAGCAGAATGCTTGGACATGCTTCCCTGCAGGTGATACAAGAGCTCCACTTTATGTTAACATCTCAGCTTCAATAGCATAGAACTGTCCACCTGAAACAGGCACCTGGAGACAGTCAGTGTGGTTCTGTCTGATGTATCTTGAGTAGATTGGAAGTCGCTTGTCAGCAGTCAGTTAAGCTGTCAGTAAGTGAGGGTGATCATTTGACGGGAGCAGAAGACGGGAGTGAAAATGATCCTAATATTATTTTTCACACTGAAGGAGAATGAAATCTACTCCCTAATTTTTATGATTACTTTAAAAATCTTGGCTCCACTTCTTCCACACCAGGTTACTGATCAAATGGAACATCCAAGGCAGATACTGTGCCCAATTTGAGAGTGACATAGCTTCAGGATTGTTTGTACATCATAGGACCCTAATTTTCTTGTTTTTGTGAAATTCAAGGTGCCAGCGCCCCAGGGAAAAAGTGCTGTTAAAATGTGGTCAGGCGGAAACCAATCAGGAATTGCATGCTTGGATTTTAACTGCTTTTCCACACAGATTTTTTAAGGCAGCGGGAGTTAAGTCTCCTCCTTATAATTGCCCATGAGGCCACAGAGAAGCCTAGTTATAGAGAGGGAGAAATCACACTGACTCACACTTCATATGGATTTTGTGTTAACTGCTGCACTGTAAACGATAAGTGATATGTTCAGGATACTAATGTATTAAGAAAGGTTTGTGCATGTAGGGGCAGGGATGCTGCCGATTGGTTTGAAGCTGATATATAGATGAATGATATCACTAATCACAGCTTAAATTAGTAATATAATGAAATCTACCTCAAGGAAGCCATTGCTAATTATCTGTTGTACCAAACAATCTACAAAATTCATCAGTCCTAAGAACATTTTATGACTTTCTTTTAAGTGCATGAATAGATGACAAACAGATGAAATAGTGACAGCATGAGAAGGCAGTAACTGCAATTAGAGTGAAAACATGCTTTCCTCACTCATACACTTTATTTCCTTCCGTTTTCATGGGGAAAATGAAAAAAATATTTTTTTCTGTCTCAAATCTCTATTTAATGTGGCCCTTATTTTGTAATCCAGACTACTCAATGACACTCTGATTAGACAAATAGGCTGAAGAATTAAAGGCTGAATCTAAGTCATGCTGTTTTTCGTATCTGTCCGACACCTCAGTAATTAAACATGGTAATGAATAGTAATTAGCTTGTTAGCAGTCTCTTACCCATCTCATCTCCTTCCATACTGTATCAAGGTTCCACTGTCACATTCTCATTCAATTCAACTCATCTAAACATTCACCAGACTTAATATAGGCCTCTCCCAAAGGATTTTTGCACAATAAGATTTCCAGTGACTGGGTGTCTATCATGACAGCATGTTATTAGAATTTAATGTACCAGTGCCAGATTGCTTAATATATCACTGGATTGTCGGGCATTAAGCTCCATAGTGCAGTGCACATTAAGGAAATCCTCTCTTTTTTCAGGACAGGGGTAAACATTTAACTTTCTGAATTTGTTTATTATGCATACCAAATGGGGCAAAATGGAAAAACCTATAATTTAGAGGTAAGCCATAGCAACACTCCAAGGATGGAGCTCACAAGTACAGGTCATATCAAGATTGATGCAGACTGATTCAGAAATCTGACCTTTTCTTTCTTTTTTCCTCGATGGAATACAGCCTTCTGTGCTTCAGAATAATGGCAAAATCTATAATGTTGCTGTGGGGCAGGGAGGTAGGGAATTGGGGTTTGTTTAAAAAAGAAGTTCTGCAATTTAATATGCCACACATCGTTTTCCATACAAGAGTAAAACATTTTCTCTACAATTATATAATCAGCTCTGCTTGCAGATGTGGACTACTGTCAATTATAATTTGTTGTGTAAGCTGTGCAGAGACTGTAACAAATTAAAATGAGCCTTAAAACTATATTCAATTTGCCAATAAGGTGACCTCTCATTAAAAGTAAACAGCAAATGACACTTGTGCTGGCTGTTGTATTAATCCGGTAAAGGTCTCAGAGGGCAACCACACACAGTACATCACAAACAGTCCTCTCATACACACAGTCTACTCCAGTTAACCACTGACTTTGAATTACTTGGATCAATCTGCTCTGTCATTTAACCTGCACTGGGAAAGTGTGTGGCCGACAATATATCTACTGCCTACAGTTAAGTATGTCATTTTGAATTGTCTCCAATCTGTTCTGATGCTTCCTATCCTTCAGCATTTAATGTGTTTAACCCTCAACTGCTCATGTCAGAAGCACTTTCATGTAACTGCTATTATTGACAGTATTCATTATATTTTTATGCACACATCTGAACATTTTACTGCCAGAATTGCAGTCTGCATTTTTTTTGCGCAGGTATGTGCATAAAACGATGAAAGCCAAAATCTAAGCTTGGACCAATGGATTCAGCTGATCCACATGACTGTCTTTGAGAAACTGGCAATGGGTCCTCTTGAACTACCTAGTCCATGTGATGAAGGTGCTGCATAGAAGGAAATTTAAGGTTTTTGACTCAACTACAATGGAGAAACAATGATATATATTCAAGTCAGGATAGTGTGTAACTTGGAGATATAATAATTCCTTGTGCCTGCTGCAATTGTCCTTCCAGGTGGTGCAGCTTGGAGGTTTTGGAGCCTTGGGCAGTTGCTGTGATGCTAGTAGATTGTACATCCTGTTGCTATGGTAAACCAGTGGTGGAGTGGATGTTCAAATCAGGGCATGGATGACAATCATGCAGACCTATTTGTCCTGGTTTCCTCTGCTTCAAAAACTCAGAATATTCCTTTAGAATATACAACGGTGTTCCCTTCAACTTCATCCTATGGAAATACATTTCACACTCTAACAATTCCCCGCGTAAATAAATTTATTTTAAATGTTTTTCTTTGCTCTTTTATTGACATTTTAAAATGATCACCCCTCACTACTCAATCACCCTATTCACTATCAAAATTATTCAGTATTTTGAATCTTAAATCTCCTGTTTTAGCTTCCAGTACGTGAGTGGTAATAGTTCCAGTACCTGAAGATTCCAGTCCTGAGCACAATTTTAGTCAACCTATGTGGTACGCTCCCTTGAAATGTAATGTCCTTTCTGTAATTGTACACCCAAAGCTGCACCCAACACTCTAACTGAGATCTAACCAAGATTTGGATAGATTTATCATTATCTCCTTACTGTTAATGTGCTATTTATAAAAAGTGTTGCCATTTTATAGCTTTATCTAATTGCACTCTCTTAGGAATTACATACTTGAACAGGAAGGATTTTTGTTTACCCAAATAATTCTACATCATTCTTTTTGTTTGTTTTCCAGAATAAAATATATTATTTCAGCAGTTTAGGTTTGGCTCAGTTGGCTGGACAGCTGGTTAGCGACGCCAACAGGACTGGTTCAATTCCCATACTGGCTGAGGTTACTCACACAATCATGGAATTTACAGTACAGAAGGAGGCTATTTGACTCATCAAGTCTGCACCAACAACAATCCCACCCTGATCCTATCCCTGCAACTCTATGTATTTACCCTGCTAATCCCCCTGCTAACAGGCAATTTGTCATGGCCAATCAACCTAACCCACACATCTTTGGACTGTGGGAGGAAATCAGAGCACCTGGAGGAAATCCACGCAGACACAGGGAGAATATGCAAATCCCAAATAGTCACCCAAGCCTGGAATTGAACCCAGGTCTCTGGCATTGTGAGGCAGCAGTGCTAACCACTATGCCACATACTCCAACCCAATATCTGGAGGTCATTTGAAAATAGTCAAAGGAAAAGAAGATTATGTTTTTTTTAAATTAGCTTAACAGGGCTATGGAAAATAGCATTATGTTTTGATGCTTTGTTTTGTAGTCAAGACAATTGATGGGTTGCATGTTTTTTCAAGACGGTGCTATACACTCATTTTAGGTGCAGTAGCAGCCAATGAGGATTTGGAGTTCGCTTGCTAAATAAACAAATTTTCCTTGGTTAAATCTCCCCAGCCTTTGTCACAGAAAGGAGCACCCCTTGCGATTCAACTGCTGCAGTTCATCTGGTGTAGGTACACCCAAAATGCTTTTAGCAAGGGCGTTCCTGGTTTTTGACCCAACAATAGTGAAGGAAAGAAGGTATATTTCCAATATGGACTGAGCAGTCCATATTCAAATCAACAAGATATGGACCATATCCAGCCTTGGGCTGACAAATGGAAAGTAACATTCATGCAACACAAGAGCCAGACAATGACTATCTCCAACAAGAGAGAATATAACCATCACCCCTTGACATTCAATGGCATTATCATCACCAAATCCCACACTATCTAAATCCTGGAGGCTTACCATTGACCAGAAACTCAGCTGGACTAGCCATATAAATACTGTGGATATAAAGGCAGATCAGAGGCAGAGAATCCTGCAGTGTGCAACTCAGCTCCTAATTCTTTAAAGCCCATCCACCATCTACAAGAAACAAATCGGGGTGTGACGGAATTGTCTTCCCTTGCCTGGATGAGCTCCACCAACACTCAAGAAGCCTGACGCCATCCAGCCCACTTGATTGGTACCCCTTCCACAAACATTCAGTTCCTCCATCACTGATGCACAGTCCCATCTTTAAGATATGCCAAGGCGCACCAAGGCTTCTTTGACAGTACTTTCCAAACCCATGGCCACCACCATCTAGGAGGATCCTTCTCCAATCCACTCACCATCTTGACTTGGAATTAAATCACTGTTCCTTCACTGTCACTGAGTCAAAATCCTGAAACTTCCTCCCTAATAGCACTGTGGGTGTATCTATACCACATGGACTGCAGCAGTTCAAGAAGGCAGCTCCACATCACCTTCCCAAGAGAAATAAGGGACAGGCAATTAATGCTGGCCTAGCTAACAAGGCTCAAATCCTTTGAATGACTAACATAAATGATAAGGATCCCATTACACTTATTTTAACTGCACATTCAATTTGAACTATGTCGTCAAAGATGATTGTGCAAATCCCCATGTCTTTCTGTTCTGCATCTCCTATAAAATTGTTACAATTTTTATTGCCCCTCCTCATTCCCCCATAAAAAAGTATTGCTTTGAACTTCTGTGGTGTGTTTACCCATTTTATTTATCTGTCTATGTCCTCCTAAAATCTGTTACTATCTTTCTCATTGGTTACTGCATTTGAGTTTCATACTATCTCTAACTAATCATATCATTTCAAATTATCTCTAAACATATGGTCAAAAAAATTCTGTGGAGGGGGGGAATGTGGGGGGAAAAGATCCCACAGCACCATGCTGGTAGCCCAACAGTAACCTCAGCCTCCAAAAGATTGGGGCCCTTTTTTAAAGGGTGCCCCAATCTAAAAATATGTATCAGCAAGGAAAGGGTTACTCCCAGTACAGACTTGGGGAACCTCCCCCACAGATGTGGGCACCCCCTCCACCATGGACATGGGGAATCTCACTGCCAACTTCCACCCCAAACCCCCCACCCTAGAACAAGCTGTGACCAAATTCCACTCTAATTTTTTCCCCGTACACTACTTACGTAAAATTTCTACTCCAGTTGGATTGTAAGTCCCAAAAGAATATAAGGAAATCTTTGGGAAACATTTGACTGATTTACTGATAGGCAGTAGTGAGTTTTGTGAGTTTGAGGCTGCTGATTTACCATAGAGAAGCTGCAAAATCACACCAGAGGAGTGTTAGTCTGGGACTAAATTATAATTTCCAGCCAATCAGTACATAGAGTTCACAATGCAGTAATTGAGCAGCTGATGAATTTTCTTAGTTATTTTAAGCCTGTCATTTTGTTACCTTTAAACATTTGAATTATGCATTCTCCCAATATAAATGATGATCAAAAACCTACTTTCTGACGCATACGTGAAATTAGAGTTATTTAAAAAGCGTAATGCCCTGGGTTGGGAAATCTGTGGCTATATTGCCACAGTGTGGTATTTCAAATGCGTAATATAAACATGATAGGTGAGATGTGATAAATATCTCCATTCACAAAGGTGACTGCAACAAGTAATCTGGCCAGCCTGACTTGTCAAGATGCATTTATAATCCCTCCCTGGTGACTATCTATATATAGACCTTCCTCCTCCCCGCAGTATTTATTCTGCCATTTTAGCAGGTCCTTATAATTTGTGAAAATGTACCAACTCATTTGCAACTAAAGCCAATTAACTCAACACCAATGCTAATGAGCTGCAAAAATAACACGTGAAACAAATCCCTAAAAGATTATAAATCACAGAACCCTGAGCTGCAACATTCAAGTGAATGACATTTCCCCATTCATAGTAATCTCCGAACAAACGGAACTCATGGAATAAAGGATATCACAGTGTAATTGTTGTAGTAATTTGAAGAAAATTGAGTTGTCATATTGGGCAATGACATTTGAAAAAGAATTAGGTTTCCGAACCTTTATCACCATAAGTATGTAAAAGGGCACTGGGACCTTGAATGTGTCTCTGATTATTGTTGCCTCCCTCTGGGGCTTCACCTCGACTTGACTTCTGAACCTGATGGTCAATTCAGAGCAGGAATTCAATGGATGGATTTGCAATGCTACAGCCAGGGGAAGAACGCTTGTCACATTGACAACTATTCATTTCATATCTTGCCTGTTTGGATTCAATTAAATTTTAAATTAATTTTTCAACACACACAGGTTTAAATGTTAACATTTTTAAAAAATATACTTAATTTATAAAATTGGAATGAACAGCACTACTTACAGGTCCATGTAACCTGGAAGAACCTATTCTTTTTTGACTATAGATATATCCCTTGTGTCCATAGAAAACAGAGCACTTTCTGCTCCTTACGCTCATTACTGAACAATAAAAGAGGATATCTGTGAAATTGCAGCACAGCCCAGATTTAAAGGGAAAAAAATGGGTTACTGCAAATCACTACAGGGAGATGCAATGCGAACTACCTCACTGAAGGAGTTGAGTCAATGCTTCTACAAAGCAAAGCTAGTTTTGTTTCATCTGGAAATCGATATAATGATTCTGAAGAATTATCTTTTCTCTTATCCATGGCACCTAGGCTTTAAGTCAATTGATGGGATTTTGGAGACAGATTCTCTGACTTTTCAATAAAACCACAGTCAGACACACAACAAAAATCTGAAATTGGCTCCATTGGTAAACAGCTACAAAATATGTTTCATTTATTTAAAAATAAAACAGAATCTACAAATGTGATCTTTTATACCTAATACATCGAATGAGGCTGCAAACAGGTCACATAAAGATGAATTAACAAGGCACAAGGGATGATTGTTCTCTTATCCAGAAGCAGAAGTGACACAAATTTAGCTATATAGGTTAGCTAACAATTCACTTTTTTTTCAATTTTCCCACCTCTTGTCCTGAATGCAGTGACCGATCTTTTGAATGCAGCCCTGATCTTCCTGATCCCCACCCTTGGCAGTCCCGACACCCCCAGCAGCCCAACGCCCCTGCAACACCCTCCCTGCCCCCGCCACCTGGATGGCCATCTCCAATCACCCCCTTTCCTCCCTCTCCCAGTGACCTTCTGGCAGAGTGATTGCAGGTCACTCCACCCCCACTGATCAGCTCCCCAATAGACCGTACCCCCTTCTGGCCCCACCCCCTGGCCCAACGTCCAGTTAGAAGTGCCATTTTGTCCCTTGGTCAGGGCCAGAGGATCAGGCCGGCACTGTCTATGGAGCACCCCTCCCCCTTACTCCCGACTTCCTGGAGGTGCCTCCATGGCCTTCCTTTCCTCCGGCAGGGTCTGGACGCCTGTTCCCTGTTTGTGGGAAGTTGTTGTAAACCCTGCTGGAGAGAACCACTCCTGACGGGGGTGGGGAAGATGGGGCAGGGGGAAGAGGAGATGCTACCGGGCTCAGAAACTTCAGTCCCGGGCCTGCTTATTGGATGATAATCCTCATTTAAATATTGTAATCAGCTCTGCACTGATTTCCAGCATGGAGCTTATGGCTTCAATAATCCCCGGAGACATGCGGAGACCATGGTGTCCAACGGGGAACCTGCTAAACTGCCTCTGCTGATGGCTGCCAGCCCATTGCGTTGCTAGAGCAATTCAGCAATGCAGCCCCCCACCCCACCCCTGCCCTCCCAGATTTTCAAAGAGGGAGGCATTCACGTCATCGATAAGGCCAGGAAAATGCAACAAAGTGGAATGTAGATGCAATGAGGTGAAAGACAGGAAATAGAGATTTCTGGGGCCAAGGCCCAGGGGATGGTTTATCAGAGTTATAGCTTGATTGCTTGTTTCATCAAGCTCACACTTCAATTTTGCTTGGCTGGAGTTAATGTATAAATGTCTGGCTCAAGTGGATGCTCTGGGACATATTAAATTTGGTTCAGAAGGTTGTGCAAAATTGAAAATCTCCATGAGTGCAAACAAAACAACTTAACCCCCATATATGGTGGGGTGGGGAAGTTGTTGGAACAATTAAGAGATAAGACGCTTAAATTTGTGATTATCTTTCTGAATGTTTGCATTATTATGTTAAAACGTTTATCTTGATGAGATATAATGTGAGCTGGGTGGGGAACTGACGTATTTGCATCAAAGTTTCTTTTGCGATATTCAACGATAAGATCAATGTTATTCAACGTGATTTGTGAGTAACAAAATTAAATGTGACTCATTTGGAAAGACAGAGACTTAAACAGTTAACCAGTGAAGAACTAGTCTTACAATGTGGATGACAGAATAACAACATCAGAAATTTTTAATCATAAAGATATTGTGGGAGGAATGTTAGATTTTTTTCCTTCTCTCAATCCGTATTCGGGTTAACGAGATGTTGGTGTATTAGGGCTTTTCCCAGCAGTCCAGCATGCAGTAAAGGTCTGCCCAGTGGTGAGTTTTCACCACTTGTGCCCAGTCATCTAGAATTGGGAATCTGGGGGGAAATGGGGAAAGGATTTGTGCAAACCTAAAAATTTGTTGGTCATGTTGATGAATTGACATTTTCCCCTTTGGAAGATGGATTACACTGAAATTTATCTGATTCTAAGGTGAGTATATGTGAATTACCCTAAGTAGACAATAATTAGGGCAGGAAGGGAAAGGAATGTCCGGAGATTTAGCTCATTCATACACCAGTTAGATCAAAAACCTTCACAGATACTTAAGTTGATGCCTTTTAGAGTTTAAAATACCCCAAAACTCAGCACGAGAGTGCACATCAGTGCTGAAGATTAGTGGCCTCGACTTGATGAGCACAAATCACTAACAGCAAATGTTTTCATTATTTGTCTGATCTACTTCTTTTTCACCATTGTTTTCAACATTGTTTTCCTGCAGTAATCAGGAACAGTGAGGGTTGCCACAGAAATAAATCAGAAGTTAGCACACAGCGACCTGGCCCACTGCAATGTCACAAAATGATGCTCTTCCCTGAAAGAACGGACACAATTATTTCAGAAAAGTCTGCAGACCATTCATCAACCACGTAAACCCATGAACACAATAAATGCCGAAAGCTCCCAATGAGTATCTTAGGATTGGAGGCAAAACAGAAGCTTTATTCGTTCTGCAATCAGCCAGGCATGCCAGCCTAGAGAACTTCCAATAGCTGATCAATAACTTCAAATGAAGCTGACACAGGCTCAGAAAACCTGAAAGCTCAAAAAGAGCCCTAAATATAGACCTAGAACCTGCAGGGAAGGTGAGATGTAACTGGTGACAGCGAAAAATAGTCACTCTGTTGTACACCCTGTCTGATTTACAGACTTTGCTGCTCAATTTTCTGAAATTGGGCCCAATTTACACTATTGTCCAAGCGTAATTTCACTTCAATAGTTACATTGGGATGGTAAGGTATCTTGTGACTTGAGCTGCAGATTTTTATCCATTGCTAGTGTAGTGGAACATTAGAATGTAAATTACATGAGTTTTCCTTCAATTTTGTGGGGAAATTTCAGGTTACAGTGGAGGTTTATTGGTACTTTGATTGCTGAACTGTTTTAAGATTGTTCATAGCCTTGTCACAATGGCATAGAGACTCTCTGCCCTGTGACTGACTAAAATCTCACATTGTATATTTTTATTTTATATACAATAGCTCTATATTCTAAAATGTTAGAAACTGAAGAAAGATCATTAAATTGGATAAAATTGTGTCTCTCTGTGATTCTAGAACAAAGAAGCTACTGTATAGTTTTGGAAACTCATTCCTTGTTATCTCTATGGGGCTATTAATGAGAGTTATACAAAGGCCAAAGCTGCATTTAATAAGCAAAGCTGGCCAGAAGCAGATGGACAAAAGCCCTGCAACTTTCCTTTGAATGGCTAGGACAGTTGTTGGAATCCAGATGATGGATATATATCCTTTGTCAAAGATGGTGGAGAAGTGGAGTCTTGTGATTTGGGCCTCTGGCTTGTGGAACAAGTAATATTGCCTTGCCAAACTGAAAAGCTTAGTCTGCTGTTTAGCATCTGACTAGCAGGCCATAAAAGGAGCTTTGGCCAACGGTGAACACCTGGTCCCAGCTACCCTGCTTCTGTTAAAAGTTCTGTGCCATCACCTATAAAACCGAAGCATCTCTGCGTGCCTACCTCATCTTATGAAGTCACGAGATGAGATAGGCACACTGCCTGTCTCAGAAAGTGGAATTCTACAACATTGGTTTTCAGCCCAGCTACCTCAATGGAGGATGATCTCATCAGACATTGATTCTGGACTCTGGAACTCATGTGAACAAATATTTATTTTCTCTATGGTTTCTGTTCTGTAAAACATTTGTTCTCTATTTCTTTCTTTACTGTCCAAAGGTGGAGATGATGTTGTGACCTGCCTCCCATGTTTTGAGTTGTGCAAGTAAACTAACTGTTTGAGATCATCCTATATCAGGTTTGCTGTGGGGTGATTAGTAGAACATTGGATAACCACCGCTTATTAAGAGGACAAAAATGTTAAAACATGTTTCTGTTTACGAACAGGTGCTGAGAAGAGAAATTAGTGCTGTTTGAATTAAACCCCACTTCTGTCGGAAACATCTCTTTCATCATCCATTTACTTCCAGCATTCTTCACTAACTCTCATCCAGTTCACACCAACACTCATTATCTCCCACCCAGTTCACACCAACACTCCTCATTAACCCCCACCCAGTTCACACCAACACTCTTCATTATCTTCCACCCAGTTTACACCAACACTCTTCCTTACCGCCCACCTAATTTACATTGGCACTCTTCACCTTGCCACCACTCCTATGTTTGCATATCAACTTCTCACCACCTTTTCCCCCTCAGCTCATATCATAGAATCCTGACAGTGCAGAAGGAGGTCAGTCAGTCCATCGAGTCTGCACTGACAACAATTGCACACAGGCCCTATCCCTGTAACCCCACGTATTTATCCTACTAACTCCTCTGAAACTAAGGAACAATTTATCATGGCCAATCAACCTAACTGCACATCTTTGGAGCGTGGGAGGAAACTGGAGCACCTGGAGGAAACACAGACATGGAGAAAATGTGCAAACTCCATACAGTCACCTGAGGCTGGGATTGAACCCAGGTCTCTGGCGCTGTGAGACAGCACCACTATGCCAATGTGCTGCTCAATGTCTCTCACTCCTTATCAATTTAAATGGGATCTTTGCCACTATGACCATTGTTTATATCCATGCTGGCTTTCTTGCTTGCCCCACCCAATATTTCCCTTCTCGAACGATCCCATCTGAAGTTACTATTGGACAACCATGTCCCAGAATGGAACCCTGGCTTGAGATATCATATCTCTTATTTAGAGATGTGGCGAGTTGCTGGCTACCGATTAACTTTGAATAAATGAATAAAACCTTTATTAAACAGGAAATGATTAACTATAATACACTACTCCTACACCTCACTGTATCTTTACACATGTACACAGATTTATAAGAATAACACAAGTCATAAAATAGACATAAGTACACAGCTCATGTAAACCAACAGGCCAACTGTGGTCAGGCACAAACACTGAAATAAAGTGGCAGATGCCATCTAGTGCAACCTCTGTGGGTTTCTCATCAAATTTTCACTTATGCTTGTCACATTGTGACCCAACTGATCTCACCAGAACTCTGGTTTCTACACTCCACATGCAAAGCAAAGGATGACATTGATATTTAAATCTGCTTTGTGCCCCCACTGGCAAAACAGCGCTGGGAAAATGGTGTTTGGTATGAAACCAGTTCACGCCTGGTGCAAACTGGCTTTTTAGCCACTTCCCGCCTCGTTATGCCAATCGACTGGCACAGCAGGCTGGGAAGATCACGCCCATAGAGTGTCACACATTCAGAGCAACATACATACAGAGTAAACCACGCAAACAGAGAAACACATACAGAGCGACATCCATTCCAATGATGTACCCATACGTAGATTATTTTCCCGCATGGCTTGAGGATATTGAAGCCAACACGCATTCCTCAATCACCATTCAGACTATGTCATCAATTAACTCACACAGAAAAGTAACTTAACTCGGGGCCTTCCTAACATATGCATTCCGACAGGAATGCTCCCCTCAGAATATTTTAGACACATTGAGTAAGCAACCTTAGAGTAGCCCTCTTGTTCTCCCAAGGCTAGAAGGCCTTAGACTTTTCTACTGACCAGGGAACTGTCTACCTATGAGGCAAATGAATGTACAGTGTGAAAATAATCCGTAAAAGCAACTGACAGAAATCTCACAGATTACTCCAAGAAAGAAACAAACTGTCCTGTGCCACTGTACTAAAGAAATCATTTTCCCCATTACCTTCCAAGAGTGAAGTGTCATAGAGCATTCTGTAGCACACTGCAGAATTTTGTAAAAAGTCTTTGACAATATTGATGATGACATACAAAGAAGAAGTGAATAAAATGCCGTTGATGATTGTTATCAAGTTGGAATTATTCCAGAACTATTTATTGTTCCAGTTGTGCAATAATCATTTCTAAGGGCAGACGTAATAACAAGCAAAAGTAATTTTAATGGTTTTTTTAATCTGAACTTCTATATAAGTCTATTCTGCCATCATGTGGTTTTTTTATAGTATTTCAGATATTTTACTTCCGCCATACTTAATACAAATGCACATTTTATAAAGAAGAAATTGCTCCTATCAAATGCAGCTGATAGAGGCTAAACGTCCAGTCCTTCAGCTTTTATAATGCATTCCACAGGGAAAACTGCACAAAGTATTTTACGCAATGTTTACACCTGGAGTGGCACTCGGCAATGACTCATTAAATTGCTAACGTATATGGATTGTGAAAAAAATGACCCAAACCTAAGTAAGCAGAGGAGTGAGGGCACTTAAGGACACTGTTCAAACAAACATACAGCATTTAAGCTTGACACTGGCAAACAAAAATCAGAAGAATCGTGGGGCAAAGGATGAGGATTTAATCAAGAAAATTCTAACATCAATAGGAATATAACAAAGTTCAAGATACAATAAATGTCAGGAGAGAGTTAGATAGTGATCCTGCACCCAGAAGGATATTACAGTACTTAAACATAACTGGATGAAAATACCCATTGTATAAATGACAGGCTTTGTTCAGAAGTTTAGAAATCTAAAACTGGAAAGTCAATTGCATAAGGCCTTTCACCAAGAGATCATAATTAATACGAATGCTGGCTTATCAGGGCTTCAAGCTGCCAAACAGTGCATATATGTTGGTATCAGATCTTCTGCATAGGGTCCCATAGACAGTTACAAATGTATTAATTCTGAGGTCTCTGATGTTCAAAATGAAAGTCGAAACATATCTGGAATACTGCAGCATTCTTTTTAGCACTCAATGACATTGTAGTGTCTTTTTCTTTGGCAGTTCCTCAGGTCTGAAGATGACTTACTTCCACTCTTGGGAGATGGGTTCTGCAGTGACTGAATAGTCCATTCCTGGAGCCATAGGATTGGAAGAGGGTGTTTGATGAGGTGGGTGGGTGGAAACTCTGGATTCATATGAAGTATGGATACATGTGTAAATGTGTATGTGGACACATATAAAGTATGAATGCGCATGTTTATAAAGGGGATAGAGGTTCAGGTTAAAAGGTTTATACACAGGGGATAATGTGAATTTAATTTGCATGTTGGGAAATTAATGTCATCAAGTATGCAATCTGTTTTACACATCATCTAATTTTAGTATGTATAAAATGAGCAGTCAGTGTGATCTTACCTTGTCAGTTATCAACTGAGTTGGATAACATAAAATTATGGGTGATCAATAAAACAACAGGAGTGCCAAATTTTTAACATGTACAGAAAGTGTTTATGGGAAAGACTAGATGGTACTTTAATGAAATTGCAGAAAGTTATGTGTGTATTGCACTTGAAGAAGAAGCTACAGATATTGGAGTATTTCCTGCCTTCATATTCCACTAGCTGATGTGATGCGATTCAAACCTGGGTTCCTGGAGCACAACCTTGCATTTTTGGATTGCTCATCCAGTGACAACACCAATGCCATCACCTCCCCCATGTTGGTGATAATGTCAATGAGATGAAAATGCAGCTTGCAAAATCACCATGTCACAGACATTGGGCTGGCCAAACGTGAATAGGCCCCATTCTTGACTACTAAAGGTCCCTTAGGAAAATGGGAGTTGGAGGAACAAAAGTGATAGAGATTCCCAGTGGAATAGAACTCCCATTCATCCTGGCTTCCTGACTGTAGTTGGTGCAAACAGCTGTCAGCAATGAAACATCCCAGCTATACATTCCAGGGTTCAAAACCATTGACTGTAATTCCAACTTCAGTACAATAATGAATTGTAAGGAGGATGTTACCACCGTATGATTGTTTTGAGAGTGGAATTTAACTATTAGAAGTCATTCTGGCGGTGTTTTACCATGTTTCCTTTTTAGCTCATGGCTTCCCTGCACTTCAAGAAGCTTAAGTATAAGGCAGGTAATGCTTTCCCTATTAATTCTCTTACCTTCCTGTGTGATTTCTGGATATATTTCCCAAAATCAAGGGAAAGTACAACACGTATAGAAAAAGAGTTTTATTATTCCTGGAGTATCTCTTTTCTGATTCTTACTTAATCAGTAGGTGGTTGTTTACCTTATTGCTGTTTGTGACATGTTGCTGCTGCAGAATGGCTGCTGTGCCTGGTCTAGATAACGACAGTTCCATGGAGGTGAGTCATTTGAGGTCATTTTGACTTTGGAAGATAGTGTATAATGTGATAAATATTTACCCTCATTTTCCTTTCAGGGAAGGTGTATTTGTTCAAGCCAAGATTGTCCAAAATCAAAATGACTCTCATATGTAAAGCATTATCAGACATTGAGACTTTATAAATGGAAGTACAATATCATTATAAATGTGCCACATTTAGAATTAAAAGCATGCATTGAAATTGGAGGTATGGTTGTCGTCTTGTTATGTTTTCAGGAGACATGCATCTGAGCTCCAAGTTCATACTCAAGGCACAAATACACTGACAGGGAGTTAATTTTGATGGCTTTTGTATGGTGTCTCTGCTCAGAAGATAGCAGATTCTCCTCCGGACATTTGTCAGCTGCTGTTACTGGAAAATTTGCGAACCAAATTAGAAGGATAGAATCAGGCAGCAAGGTGATGCAGTGGTTAGCATTGCTGCCTCACAATTCCAGGGGCCTGGGTTTGATTCCAGCCTTGAGTGTGAATGTGTGAGTGAGCGAGCGAGTGTGAGCGAGTGAGAGTGAGTGAGTGTGTGGAGTTTGTACATTTTTCCATCTCCGTGTGGGTTTTCATCAGGGGCACAGGTTTTCTCCCACAGTCCACAGATGTGTCAGTTAGGTGGATCGGACATGGTAAGTTGTCCCTTGGTGGTTACGTGAGTGACTGTGTGCGTGTCTTGTGACGGAATAGTGAGCTGACAATGGGTGTACTTTGCTTAATGCCCAGTGCCTGTTGAGATAGCTCTGATTCCTCACGACCCTAAATTGGAGTAAGCAGTGAAGTGAAGAAGTGAAACATAGAATCATACAGCACACAAAGAGGCCATTTAGCCTCACGTGTCTATACAGTCTTTGAAAGAACTAATTAATTCCAAACCCATGCTCTTCCCTTATGGCCATGCATTCTTTTCCTTTTCATATAATTATCCAATTTCCATTTAGAAATTGCTTCTGAATCTGTTTCACCATCCTCTTAGACAGCACATTTCAGATCATAACAACTCCCAGCATGACAAAAATGTCTCTTTCCCCAGTTCTTTTGTCAGTTATCTTAAATCTCCTGCTAATAGGGGTTGGTTTTGCTCAGTTAGTTGGACAGCTAGTTCCTGGCTGGTTCCTGATGCAGAGTAATGCCAACAGTGTAGGTTCAATTCCCATACGAGCTGATGTTATTCATGAAGACCCAACCTTCTCAATCTTGCCTGAGGTGTGGTAATCCTCAGGTTGAATCACCGCCAGCCAGTTTTCCCCCGCCTCCTCATGGTCATCTGGAACTATGGCAACTTTATCTTTCCCTGCTGCGAATGGAAAGTTTCTCCTCAGTGACTCCAATTTTGAAGTTATGACCCTTATACTTAAATGCGAATCATTGCAGGTCCCAATACCAAACCTTAAGGGACACAACTATACAATTTCTTCCAGTCTGCTAAACAACCATTCACAACTACTCTCTGCTTCCTCATTCTTAGCAGTACGAAAGGTCCAGCTCGCTGCCTTGTAAGGAGACGATCAAATTGAAAGAAGATGCTTTCTGTTGAAAATGCCTTGTGCTTTTATTTTTCTTCTTCTGGCCACAAGACGTGCAAGGGCTGTTTATCCTCATTTTTCATTGCTCACTTGCCAGGGAAGAGGTAAGGTAGGGCATATGAAGGGGCACAAGGATGAGGACAGAAACCTGGAAGTAGATATAGTGGGTAATGTGAAGCTAGTGATGTTTGTCAAGGGGAGGAGTGATGGATGAGTGGCACTCACAGGAAGTTTTACACCAGTGGATTTGTGAAAGAGATTGGTTTGGAACTCATGAAGGTGAATATTTTGGAAATCAAGGTATTGGAGGGGTGGATCAGGATTTAGGCATAAGCATCAGGGATACACAAAGGCAATGTTTTCTGGTTGAAAACTGCAGTGCTGGTGACTAACCAGATATAGGGTAAGACTGCCAATTTAACATTAACCAGAATAGTGGGGATGCACAACATCTGGTTCAAATTGGACGGGTAGCTAGGGAGATTAATAAATAAGACCCAGAAGCATTTAGGTGCTGGCAGGAAACTAAGAGGAATATTTGATTTTGTAGACATTGAGCTCAAGGAAACATCAGCTTATCCAAAATCCAATGACTGGCAGACATCTGTAGAATAGTAACAGACTTCTCATTGCATTGGAGTTAATGGCAAATATCACACACATGAAAGACTTTATTAGGTTGTTATTGTGACTTACAACAGTCAATAATCTTTGATCCTGAGGGGCATGCACTCCTTTTGATAGATTTTGCTAGGCATTACAATCCCATAAAGCTCACTTTACCTTCTGGCTGTGGAATTTTTTGGCTTATCTGAGTGCTTATGGTGCCTCCATTCATGCACCTGGAGTCTGAATATTGATTTTGTTTTTAAGCTCAGAAATTATTTGCTGTCAAAAACCAATCAATAAATTGGCACATCTCCTGTAATGAATTCCTACTGTAACCCAGTATGTTTCATAGAATGCCTGTGGGAATCGCTGAACTAAAGGATAATGGCCCAGCTGAGATCATCTAATGAAGCACAAACCAAGGATTAAACCTGGAACCTTGCTGATTGGTACGGTTCACTATCAGAACAAACAGTGGATTTATTTGAGCATTGTTTTTTACCCTTTAACCTAACCACAAAATAAATGGATCAGAATACATTTATGTTCCCAGACACGTTTGTTTAAAATGGGTATTTCTCAATGTTAATGTTAAACACGTTACAAGGTAGTGGTTTTTTACCAGTCTGTTATAAATCCCTTTTTTGGGCAAGCATTGCTGAGTGCCAAATTCTCTGTTCTTGCTGGCAGTTGTAGTGGGGTGTGTGAAACCGGAGAAATCCGGCCCTGATTTTATTCATTCGTGGGACATGGGTGTCGCTGGTAGAGCAGAATTTATTGCCCATCCCTAGTTGCCCTTGAGAAGGTGGTGGGTGAGCTGCCTTCGTGAAATGCTGCAGTCCATGTGCTGTAGATTGACCCCCAATGCCATTAAGAAGGGAATTCCAGGATTTTGACCCAGTGAATGCAAAGGAACGGTGATATATTTCTGAGTCAAGATGGTGGGTGGTTTGGAGAGGAACTTGCATCTGGTAGTGTTCCCATGTATCTGCTGCCTGGTTCTTCCAGATGGAAGCGGTCATGGGTTTGGAAGGTGTTGTCTATGGATCTTTGGTGAATTTCACAACCTTCTGTGTAGATTATTTCTCATCTTCGTCCTAAATGACTGGTCTCTTACCCTGAGACCGTAGCCTCTGGTTCTCGATTCTCTTGCTAGATGAAACATCACTTTGTACCTACCTTGCAAGGTTCTGTGAGAATTTTAAGAGGAAATACTTAGAAAAAATTGGGATCTTCAACCCTGCTTTTTGAGCAGAAATGGGATGGTGGCATAGAATGGAACTAGGCTTGGTTGCTACACAATAGTAATTGGTCACTCATACCAAGTGCAAGGCACACAGAAGTAAAGATACAGATATGTTTGGATCTGGTCCATGTTAAACCATTTTATAAGATGTAATCTCTTACCAGTTTAATTATGTTCCTATCAAAATACTGGTGGGGGTGGGTAGTGAAACTGAAGCTCAGAAGGCACACAAAATGGACATGACAGGATTGACCACCCATTATATACACACTGCTGAATTTGTCAGCTAAGGTGTAGTTATTCCCATTTTAGCCAGGCCTCCAAGAGTGTCACATGCAGTTGTAGCCATCATTATTATCATAACATGGATTGCAGCTCTTAGCTTGCATTTGTGGCTTGAAGCAAGTACTTCGGAAACCTTTTGGAGATTTCACAGACCCCAGCGGAATATAAAAATGCACATTTCCAACATTTTCATCATGAAAATAACTAGACTTCATTCTTGAGCTGTTACCTTCAGCATGGCCAAAGCTAGAAAATGTGATTTTGATTGTATAAAAATGTTATCTCCTGTTGAGATAAACCACAAATGTGTCTGACATCATCATATCATATAATCAAAATAGTTGCCTTTTGGCACAGGTCTTGTAAGTCTACTGTCCTGCCCTGACAATTACAAAACTACACATTGTAATCAGTGTACCTTGATGCAGTATTTGGCCGTAATTAGCTTTGTTGTTAGTCAAGCTTCTAATATTCTGAAATTTAAAACGGAACTAACACGCTTGCTGTCCCCACTCTTTGCAGTATGAGAGAGAGGAAGGAGAACATAAGAAATAGGAGCAGGAGTAGGCCATCTAGCCCTTCGAGGGTCAATACATTGTATTCAGCCATCCTGCATTATAATAATACAATATAGAATAATGATTATAAAACTAACCCAGGTGCACTTTGTTCTCTCAAGAAAAAAGATTCACCATTTTTTCAGTGATGGATCAGAAAACATTTAGGACTTCCCTCTACCACAACAAAAGTTTTCTCAAAAAAGATTAACCAGTTGCTCCAATGCTGGGCACATTCTATTAATACTCCCATTCCTTTCCAAATCTGGAATGAATGTATTAGTTATTCTCATTACTGAAACGTGTGTATCTGCAGAGGAGGGATATTATAGTTACTTGAGTCATCAAGGAGCAGGGAAACTAAATTTGGGATGATGGAAGAAGTCAGTTTCCCACTGGCGGGAATTTTGTTCTCCCAACTTTAACCAGTGGGTTAAAGGCAGGTTCAGTATCCCACTAAGCAATGTCAGGAATCATTTACATCTCATGTATGTTCATCAAAAAACTAATTTGCTGAAATGATGCTCCCCTCAAAACTAGGTGCCTCACTGGGAGATAACTAGAAGTGTCTGTTTGCTGACCATAAATAAGTAGCACATACCTGCCAAGCTTCACTTCATCCAGGACTTGGAAGTCAGTAAATGCTGCTTTAAGAATATCTCTGTGAGATAACAGATGCCTATAGCACAAGACATGCAAAGGCTGGGAATGGAAGTTAAGACAAGCAGGGAGGGGAAAGATGGAGGCAGGACTGAGAGGAGTGTGGAACACGAGAGGGGAGGTGAGGGAGACAAAGGCAGGACTCGGGGGGGAAAACACAAAAGAGGAGGGGAAGGCTGAGGCAGGCCTGATGATGATAAAGGAACAGAGTGGAATAGTGACACTATCCTGGGACAAGAGTTGTAAGACTGTCCTAGAAGAAGTCAGAGACTATCCTGAAGCAAAGGGCTACAGGCTGCCTTTCTGCCTTATCGATGGGGGAGCGCATTCAATGGAAACTGCCATTGATTGTTCATTTGTATCTGTTCACAGATACAAAGGAGTGGAGAATGCAGCTTGTAGTTATGTTGCCTTCTTGATATCTATAATGAGAAATGAGGAGACAAAGGGCTTGTCACTGATTGGCACAGCTCAGGGAAGACCAATAGCCAAAGGAACAAGAACCAGTGTGGTCCTCAAAAGTCCCAGATATGGATGAGGATGGGCCAAATCCAAAAAAAATTTAGCGTGACCAAGGATTTACAGAAGATGCAGCTCATACATGAAGATGAGTGAAGGACAGTGCCGCATGCACCATTGCTTATCTAGGGATTGGGAGCTCATATTTGCTATAGTCTCTGTCAGGAACTTAAGCCACATTGACTTGCAGGGCCCCCAATATGGCTCTGAAGGTTACTGCTACATTGAACCTTTCTCGCTTGAAGATTCTTTCAGGACTGCATTGGGGATATCTACATGACCAGCAGTCTCATGACCAGCAATATACAAATGTATAAGGGAGATGACAGATGCCCTTTTCAGTAAAGTTTTAAAGTTTATTAGTATCACAAGTAGGCTTACATTAACACTGCAATGAAGGTGAAAATCCCCTAGTCACCATACTGCGGTACCTATTCAGGTATACGGAGGGAGAATTTAGCATAGCCAATGCATGGTTTTTTGGACTGTGGGAGGAAACTGAAGCACCCGGAGGAAACCCATGCAGACACGGGGAGAATGTGCACAGAGTCAGTGATCCAAATCAGGAATCAAACACAGGTCCCTGGCGCTGTGAGGCAGCAATACTAACCACTGTGTCATTATATGCAGTTCCACATGGATGAAGAAACTAGACTGCCAGATCTGTGGATTTTGCTGAGATTTCAGGCTTACCACAAAAGCAGGGTGCCACGAGTGGCCTCCAGAACTCCTTGGCAGCAGCCTTTGGCAGTAATGGAAAAGGATTTTACCCTCTGAACTAGCAGCTCATTTGTGATCACAGAAAACAGATTGAGCATATTTATGTTATATACTGATGGAGCTCACATGACTGATTGAGTCACTCCTGTGTGTCAGAGATATTTGAGGGAGTTGGCAATTCAGAAGTTTGGCCCCCAGAAGACATGATTATTGACTCCTGTTCATTGGCTACAGAGTGTCTCTGGAGAGAGATACAATGCTGCACGTTTAGCCACAAGGTCCGTAACACAGCAAATTAATGGCTCTTAAAGATATTTTCCGACGTTGGGACCAGTCAGGTGGGGCTCTCCAATACACACTGCAAAGTGAATCCTGCATCAGTGTTGTTTGCTACATCCTGTACAACCAAGAGCTGCAAAGAGGTATGAGTTGCCAGAGAGAGAAACAAGGAGGAACTAGGCATCTACTCGGACGAGGGGGACTTAAAGAGAGATGAATTTGAAGAGGGGAATGATTCGGATGAGCCACATGAGGATGTTATTACATGAGATGCAGCAGAAGAGAATTGGATGAATAATGGAAGGAAAAAAATTGCAGGGGAATGGGGAAAGAGCAAGTTTGAAAGACTAATGAGATCACAAAGCTGATTGGCTGAATGGCTTCCTCTTGTACTGTATAATTCTAAGATTCAGGTTTCATGACCACATACTAAACACTTCAAATAATATGCTGTCAAAAATACATGAACATAACAACAAAAAGGTTCTCAAGTTCCAAAAAGTTTACAGTAGAACAAAAATACTCTGTCAATGGCCAAAACATGCCTTACACAACAATCTGCTTAAAATTATAAAGAAAGAAACAGTACTGCACTATTCTGCAAATGGGAGACATTTACTAAAACAGCTGCTAATTGAGGATCTGGCTAACACAGAGACTGGCATAACATTGATACAGCTACATTCTGGGTCCTACACTTAACAATGGGCCTATAGCCAGAAATTGAAACAAATCCCATATTGATTACTCTAGTGAGACCTCACACTTTGAATGTACAATTCTGGCCCATCATGACCTACGTGAAGCATGTAGCTGGGAGCGATGTTCTATAACAACTTGCTTGAAGAAGCATTTTATCCACCCCAGTCAACTTTTGTGTTGTGTTAATATTAATAGCAACTGCGAGCTTTTCAGGGTTTACCATGATGTATATTTTGAAGATGAGCAAGTGAAATAGATGGCTGCACTATTAAAGCAGTTCGGCCCTGTAACTCATGTTTTATTTATTTTTGAAGAACTCATTAAAACAAAAACTCACTGACTTGTAAAAATGTTTGGTTTTGAAGCCAAGAGTCTTTAGAATAATAAACTATTTGCTGACACCTGCTCACAGATACCTCATTCTTTTCAATAGGAAAGAACCATAAAACATTAAAGATTCATTAACCACAATAATACAGTCATTGAGGATGCTTGGGCTGTTGGAGACAGCTATCACGTAAAAATGACCTGCGATGATTACAGAAGGTATGCTACAAATATTTGAGGGATAAAATTGTATTAAATTAATCACAATGAAAACAAATATTCTTCAGAACTACCTGACATAAGGTAACTCAACTTGCAGCTGCATCTAGTGTAGAGGGAATATTCACTCGAAGATAACAAATACCAAGTATTCCACAATGTTCCAGCAACTAATTTAAACACTGGTCTATGGTACAACATGAACTTTGCACATCGCTTCATAAAATGGTGACTGTGTACCAGCATTGAGAAAAGGACTGAATATAAATGGAAACAACTGCAATCTTGTGTTATCCAGTCAGAATAAAATCTAAAATTTTAAGTAATGCCCTAAACAGCAAGACATGTATAAATCTGATTAATTGGATTCCATCAAAGGAAGTTCCACATACAGAGGTATGGGACTAAGTTTGCTGCCTTCACAAGTACACATGGCACTCATTAATGTCAAAAATAGATCATAGGATTAGGGAATAAATAGCTCCACTTTAAAAAGTCATGCTTATTTCAGGGAGTTTGATATCAATATATTTACCTGCTAGCATTAGTGTAAGTGGCGCCGGCATACTGTGGGTATGAATTTCCCATGTTCACAAGTTAGTTTTAGTGATTTCAAGTAGCTGTAACAGCTGGTTTATTAAAATAATGATCCCTCAGAACATTAAGTGAGAAATATTAATTTAGCCATGATTTAAAAATTCTGATTTCAATTCAGAAGCAATATAAAAGGAGTAGAAACAGAACCAGAAAAGGGGACAAAGAAAAACATCCTGCAGATGCAGAAATTACAAAGCAGAGAAAAAGGAGCAGCCATGTCTCCACAGGATAATGAGTAAAATAAAGTGAATTTTGTCACCGTTGGATATTCTTCTCTCGAACCCATATTTGTGTCAGAACAGATCAACACTGAAAAAGGCATGCAGTGGTGTATGCTCAAATAGTACAACTTTCTTCCATTGACAAGGAAACTGGTGTTGAGTTGTGTTTGCTGAGTTATGAAATAAGCCCAATATTCCAAAATTTCCCCTTGTGAATTCTTTCTGTTTGCTGTAAAGTTAAACCAGATGTTCGATTTAAACAGATTGCTAATGGTTTCCGTGCCAGCTAAGATTGCAAACAGCAGTTGCTTGTCCATTAAAATTTACAATACATTTTCTTCATTGAATTTAATGCCAAATAAAACCTATATAAAATTTGAAGTGGTGCTGGCACAGGGTGGTACAATTAATTAGTAGGATAGAAACCTTGGGATAGAAATTCGTGGATTGCGTACCTTATGGTAAAATGGTGACAAGCAGTCCAAAATGACATGCTGCCATTTTGGTAAATGCTCTCATACAGGAATCAGGTCCCTCAGAAGTAATTTGTTTTTGGCCCAGGATTTGTACATGCTGAAGGCCAAATATCTGTTTCAGATCCTTCTCCTGAAATTGAGTTGCCTAAACATTCTCAGTACTGGCACGGCTGGGTGGTCCACAAAGCACCTGTGGATGGACTATTGGTGGCAAAAGATGCAGGAATGAAAAGGAAGCATGTGTAGGGTTACACAGAAAAGACCAGAAAATGGCACTAGGTAGACAGCTCATTTGGAGAGCTGGTGCAGACACAATGGGCCAAATGTTCCCTCCTATGGTAATTCTGTGAATGCTCCTCTCAGATCTCAAAGCAACTTCAAAAACCAGCTCCCTCCTGATTTTACCAGCCTGAAAACACTTTGAACCTCCCAGACGAAATTGAGGGAGCAGCGAGTTGGCTTTCTGTGCCAGGTTGGCACTCCCAGCTTACTGGCAATTCATTCATGAGATCTGAGTATCAATTTTGGGTGGGCTTCAAGCCTGAAAACGAACCAAAATATATTTCCATCCCCTTCTCTCATGTCAGCAACTTAAAATGAACTGTCTTGAACCATTACATATGGATGAAAGGCTACCCTACAGCTCAAATATACTCATTACTCAACTATTAGCGAGGTTTACCAAATTGGAAATATCTTCCTTGTTCCAGAAGGGAGCAGAGCTCTCTAATCGAGATATGGCATGTTGTGAAAGTAACCTTCCTCTTCATCTAATAAATGTAAATCTGGTACAATTGTATCAAATTAAAGAAAAAGAGGCAAATCTGTTACTTCCAAGCATTCATTTTCATATTCTGAGCATAAACTCACTGTATCATCACCCCACATACATTTCAAAATAATGGACAAATCGATTTAGACTTTGTAAGCATTTATTTTTACATTTTACTGAAATAGTCTTCGGAACAAAATGGAGGATAATCAAATATGGGTTTGAATTATTGGGTACGTTAGTTGTTGACATGAAAGATCAGAGCATTGCAGTAATGGTGGCCCTGGATATTTGAAATCAATGCACATAGCTCATGGTCATAATCACACGACCCACATCGGACAACATTACAAAATAGCAAAATCTACAAGATCAAATCAGAATCTCTCCAGCTATCAGTTCATTGCACAATTCCATTGCTGTGGTTGCAATTCTCACCACCCTTCCTGCGAATATAACTTATTTATACATACATATATATTTAAAAACATTATCTTTACATGATAGTATGACTTCTGAATCACTATGATACACTTTAAGTCTGAGAACCGAGTTTGAAAAATTCATTGCCCTGTCGAAGCCGTAATTTTCTCACTTGTCCAATATGACACTGTATTGGGTGAAAGTTAATGAGGATGAAATTGGTCTTGGATCACTGCGTACAAAAGGCAATGGTAATTGGTTGCTTCGTTTTACGCCCTGCTGGATCTGCTTGTTACTTTGCTGGACTGTTTTACTCTATCAACAACAATAACAACTTATATTTTTATATTACCTGTAATGTAGTAAAATGTCACAAGGAGCTTCACAGGTGCATTATAAAACAATCCACATCACATAAGGAGATATTGGATCATTGACTGAAGAAGCAGCTTTTAAGGAATGTCTTAAAGGAAAACAGTGATCTCGAGAGGTGGAAACATTTAGGGAGGGAATTCCAGACTGGCCACCTATGTTGGAGTCATTAAAATGGGAAATGCTGAAGTGGGCAGAACTGGATGAGAGCTGAGATCTTGAAGCATTGCAGAGCAGGAGGAGATAGAGGTAGAGGGGTGAGGCATGGAGGGATTTGTAAAAAAGAATGAGAGTTTTAAGATCGAGACGTTGTTTGACTGAGCCAGTTTAGGTCAGCAAGCACAAGGGTGATAGTGAACAAAACAAATCTCTAGCAGAGATTTGGACGAAATGAAGTTTATGGAGGGTAGGTTATAAAACACCAGCTTGAGTAGCCATGTCATAAGGTATCAAAGGTGCTGAGACAGGGGTAAAGTAGGGCTATATTGTGGAGATGGAATATGTGGCCTTAGTAATGGTGCGAATATAAGGTTGGAAGTTCATCTTGTGGTCATATGTTACAACAAGGATGCAAACATACACGTTGAATCTCAGAGTGTTGCCAGGGAGAGGGATAGAGTTCAGAGCTGGGTAACTGAGTTTGAAGCAAGGGCCAAAAATAATTGCTTTATTCTTCTCTGCATTTAATTGGGAGACATTTCTCCAATTAATGACACAAAGTAAATTGCTCATTTGGAGAACTGATGCAAACACATTGGGCTGAAAGGCCTCTTTCTGTCCTCTGATAATTGCATGATTCAGGAGTGGATGTTGGACTAGCAGCCTGATAATTCAGCAACAGTGGGGATGTTAAGAGGGTTGGTGGGGAGCTATTGTCGCGTATCATCAATGTACATGTGAAAATTAGTGCTGTGTTTTTGGAGAATATCAATGACGGGCAACAAGTAGATGAGGAATTGGGAGATCAAAGGATAGATCTTAGGAGGACACCAGAAGTAACAGTATATGAGCAAGGAGAAAAGCCATTGTAACTGATTCTCCATGACAATTAGATGGAATCAGGTCAGAGCAGCCCAGCCAGATAAATGAAGGTGGGGAGGAGCTGGAAGAGAATGGTGGGACAAATGCTACAGATAGGTTGAAAAGGGCCAGTTCACAAAATCTACTTTCGGCACAGTCCACAGGATGTCCTTTGTGATTTTGATAAGAGTTATGTCAGTACTGTGGCAGAGGCAAAAAAACTGATTGGAGAGATTGAGATTTAGCACTATCTCTGCACTTTAGTATAGATTTGGATGTTAAATCTGCCTTCTGCAGGACATTTTGTGTGGGGCATTCCCAGCAGTTGCCAAGGAGTTTGTGGACCAGGCCTCTGCCTGATTCCCTGAATGTGGGCTGAAGTGGTAGGGAGTGGAGGCAAAAACCACAAGGAGGGAAAAAAACAGCAGCAGTAGGCAGAAGGGAGAGAGCAGAGAAACTAGAGACTGAAGTTCAGGGCCAGTGTAGTGGGGAGCAATGGAAGAAGTTTGGTCAGGTGGGCTAGTGGAAAGGAGGCGCCTAGGAGGAGCTGTTTGATCAGAGTGTCTACATCTTATTGGCAAAGAAGGACATGAGCTTGTCATACTTCTCAGTGTAGGTGAGGGCAGAGGAGATGGAGAGAAAATGGGATTTGCAGAATAGAAACTCAGGGATTATCTTAGCATTTCAGCATGATCACTGAAGACCAATCTCATTCCCCACATTTCCACCAAAGTTTCTGCAAGTTGCAGTGGAGTGATAAAAGCCCAGAGGAAATTCCAAGCACATAACCAATTTAGGTTCATTTATTGGGCTGGAGGAAGGAGTGTTTCTTTTTGTTATATTGGCAACTATATTCCACACACAGTGATTACAAGTACAATTCGCCAGAGCTGCCGACCAATTTTACCATTTCTGGGGCACACTGATCAGAACAGGAACATCACATGACAAGAGTTATGTTTCTACTTCAGTGAGCAATCCTCACTCCAACTACATTGCAGCTCACGTCGTGACTGACTGCACATAACAACAAGCTTTTTGGATATATCTGGCACATACTCGACTCACTTGCAGCTGATTCCTCAGGGGGTGAGCAGTCCTCAACACTGACACTCACTGATGTTTTACAGTAGCTTCTAAATTGCTGGTTTCTCTCAGAATATACAATAAAGCGCTTCAAACAACCAGCAAGGTCAAACGATACAGGAACGGGGAGAATCTGTAAGCCTGCGAACATACTCCAAAGCTTTGAGATGCACTGAAGTACAAGAAGTTGGACTCAAACTTAACGCCCTGGGCCAGATGAATTTGTTTACTTTTACTGTTGGTAGGAATCACTGTCTCAGATTCAAAACTGACTGATTAGATTCTGTGGTGAAATTAGCTTTTTTAAATAAATAGGTCACATCATGCAGGAAGCAACTCAATGAGAAATCCTGACTAATTGCTGCTGGATTTCTGAGTATAAGACAGATCTTGAAAAGTGCTTGTTAAACAGTTTGTTCTGTAAACTGCTCCTTTGGTAAAGCAGTTCTGGAATAATTACAATAATACTTATTCACTTTAAACATCCATCAACAAATCTTTAAGCTGGTGATACTTTTGATATCCACATCCTCCTGGGCAATTGGGGAGGGGCAATAAATGTTGGCCTGGGTCAGTGAAGCCCACATTCTTTGAACGAATAAACAAAAAGGGAGTAGTATAGCAGAATCTTCCGAAAGGGACAGGCAGTAAATATGAATAAGCAGTGTCTAAAATATTGTCTGTTGAAGCATGAAAAATGGAATAAATAACCTGTGACACATTGTTCAACATACTTTGCTTGAGTTAATTCTATTGTGTATTCATGTTAGCTGAGATTCTCCCAAAAAAAAATTTAAGTGCCGAATTCGCATAAAAACTGGAGTAACTCCTGTTTTTTTTTTAAGCATGATTTTCAAAATGAATCTCTCATACTCTGAGCACTGCAGAGTGCATCAGGGAGATTCACGCTGAAAATCAGTGGGTGGGACCTATTCTCACTGGAGAGGCCGGCGGCATAACACTGAGTGGGCCACTGCGCATACGCCGATCTGACAGAGTGGAGATCAGCACATGCACAGTAGCCGCACACTGCCAGCCTCCTGATCACTGGCCAACACCACAACTCCCCATCGCTGCCCTCTGATGCCCCCACCTCCCAATTTCTGGCCTCCTGACGATCTCCCCCCACCCCTCCCCCGGTAATCCCGATCTCCCAATACCCCCCCCCACCTGGCATTCCTGATCTCCCCAACATCCACGTCCCGACCCAATTCCTTCTTCCCCCACATCCGGCAACCCTGATCCTCCCCAACAACCACCCCCGCCCCACCCCAATGGCCAGCTCTGATCAGCCCCTTTCCTCCCTCTGCCACTGATCCCAACTGCAGAGTGATAATAGGACCCACACCCCCACTGATCTCCCCCATAGGTCATGCCTGTCTGGCCCCACCCGATGCCCAGTGGGCAGTGTCACTTTGCCCTTTGGGCAGTGCTAGGGCCAGATTAGCAATGCCCAGGGAGCATCCCTCCTTACCCTAATCATTTGGGGGGCCTCCATAGCCCCCCCTTCAATTCAGTGGGGTCAGGCATTAGTGTTGAGCTGTTGTAAACCCCGCTGGAGTTAAATCCTCCAGCTGGTAGCGGGGGGTAGTGTGTTCAGAGACTTCAGTCCTGGACCTCCTAATGATATGAAAATTAGAATTTTAATATGGAAATCGGCTCCGCGCCAATTTCCAGGCCCTGAAGACCCGCAGAGACCGTGGTGCCCAGCAATGAGCCCACTAAATGGCCTCAGCTGATGTGCCCCGACCAGCTGTATTGCTAGAGCAGCACAGCAGGCTGGGAGAATCGTCCCTATCTCTAGTGTTTCTTTACTAGCAGTTTTGCAGTGTAACTTCTAACGTTTTTTCAAATTTTATTCAGTAATGCCAAAAGTAGGTTTACATTAATACTGCAATGAAGTTATGGTGAAGATCCCCTTGTCGCCACACTCTGGTGCCTGTCCGGGTACACTGAGGGAGAACATGGCCAATGCACCTAACCAGCACATCTTTCAGACTGTGGGAGGAAACCCACGCAGACGTGGGGAGAATGTGCAAACTGTGTACAGACAGGCATCGAAGTCGGGAATCGAACTCAGGCCCCTGGCACTGTGAGGCAGCAGAACAATCACATGATATCACTGATGCCATCATCAGCCACTTGTGCAGGCAAACGGCCAGTTTATCTTGGTGTTAACATCCTTTCAATAAAGCTCTTTGGTTGAACCCTTGAGGCCTGCCGTCCACCTTTGAAAACCCCCACAAATTCAATGCTGCTCGCCAAATGAACAGGCTGCACCTATCCCCCTCTGTATCATTTTAAGCAGAAATTACAGCAAAATGTGCATTGATTTAAAAGAGAAACTTGATCCCTCAACAGAGCAAATCCCATACAGAAGAAAAGCTTCCTTTTTCCAACTGTTAATGCAATATAAATGACGAATTCACATTCACAGAAATTGTGGAAATATATGAAAAACAAATCAAACAGAAAAAGCAAAAAAAAGTTTCAGATGTGACTCTCTACTGACTTGTGCATTTCCAGCATTTTTTTTTGTTCTTCATCCTGATTTTCAACGTTCACCATGGGGTGTTTTTGTGTTTAGTTTGTAGACAGACTGCCTTCCATAGCTCCCCCAGTGCAGGAACAAAGACAGTTAACAGCACATACCTGAGATGTTCAGCACAGGCACAATGAGATGGATGTGAGCTCTTTTTTGTCACACACTTGGACCTATTTATTTCATTCCCAGTGAGCATTTCAGAGATAGAACAGTTGGCTGCATGTGGTGTGATCCAGATCTGGTAGGTTATAAACTTGCCCAGTGATGAAGAGTGCAACATTAGTCATCAGATGTTGTCCGGAATGTTATAGCGATAGCTACAAAAGATCTTTTGCAATTTAGAACTCATTCATTTCAGCAGCTCCACTGATAACATCTGTAATTCTGGATTTTAAACAAATTTGTTATCTACACTTCTAATCTTCAGCTGACTGTAGCAGCTGTCAGCGGCAGATAAATATCACAGTGAGTAATTTTAGGAAAAAAAAGTAATTTCTCAAAATTCTCTTGAATTCAATTAAGCACTTTCCAAATACAGATTGACCAATCCCACCCCCACCGCTCCCAGCCAACAAAGAAAAAATATCCCAACAATTCCTGCTCTCTGCATTGAGCACAGAAGTGGCTGCACGTAGGGTAGAAAGAACAGAAATCAAACAGCTGATCAAATCTTTCACTGAAATAAAGGTCTTCAAATTAGGCCTTTGGGAACTCTAACTGTGTTTAGCTCCTCCTACCAATTTGAATATTCTACTAATCAACATCATCTAATCCCATTCCTATAACACACTTTATCATGAGCTTGGGTCTATATAACTCAATACCAGTGATTACAGTGAATAGGTGCAATGGTACCTTTGTACAGTAGAGTTACAGCTACCTGTTTGATAGCAGTTAATATTTGTAAATAGACTGAGAGCAGAGCTGGGGCGGCATGGTGGCACAGTGGTTAGCCCTACTGCCTCACAGTGCCAGGGACCTGGGTTCAATTCCAGCCTTGGATGACTGTCTGAGAAGAGTTTGCACGCTCCCCTGCATGGGTTTCCTCCCACAGTCCAAAGATGTGCGGGTTAGGTTGATTGGTCATGCTAAATTGACCCTAATCTCAGGCAGATTTGCAGGGTAAATATGAGGAGTTATGGGAATAAAGCCAGGGTGGGATTGTACTTGATACAGACTTGATGGACCGAATCACCTCCTTCTGCACTGTAGGGATTTAATAATTCAGTGCACATCAGGCTCTAAGATTTTACTTTCCATCTTCTGACACTACCTCATTCACAGTATTTGTTTTCCATCTTCTGTCTGTTGGTGATATTTCTAATAGGCAGAACAATTGGCTCTTTTCTCAGACCAGAAACCTAAAGGCAGCTTCAGTATTCCACCAGCGCTTTTTTGAAACATGAAGCATTTGCATCTGATACAATCTCACTGCTTAGGTTTAATGTAAAGCCAAGTGGCACATGGTTCCCTTTGCAAGGTTGCTTCACACTTGGTGCAAGATGCCAACTGGCACTGATTTGTCAGCATTCACAAGACTCATCTTGCATCAATGCAGTGCAAAATATTTGTATCTCCAACAAACAAAAATATTACAACAGTACAGTCGTCTGCTGCCAGACTTTATTTAATACCACTTTATGCATGGAAATTTGAAGAGTGCAATACCTGTATAGTTTAGATCTCTTCATCTTATCTTCACAAATTGATCATAAAGTAAGTCACTTTTTATTAGTCATTTAATATTTGAGCAGCATATTTATTACTATCATATCATCTGAACTGCTCAAATCCTGTCATTTCTTCTTAGGTAAACTTAAAATAAGCTCACCAAATCTGTATAACTATTGGATAAATGTCTACAATCTGTACAATCTACAATCTGCGCAGGCTCTTTTATCATTGCATGCCATTAGAACTATCACTTGTATTTATATAGCACTCTTATCTCAATAAAACCTCCCAAAGTGCATCACAGCAGTGATTATCAAGCAGGATTTGACAACAAAACTACACAAGGAGATAAAACAGAACATGCTGGAAAAACTCAACTGGTCTGGCTGCATCTGTGGACAGAGAAAAGAGTTAATGTTTCAAGCCTAACCTGATATTTCTTTGAAGAAGAGTCGTACTGACTTAAAATATTAACTCTAGGTTTCCAGCATCTGCAATATTTTTCCTTTCTCATTCGGATATGGTAGATCATATAACCAAAAGCTTGATAAGGGGAAAGTTTTTCAGGGGTGTTTTCAAGGTGGAAAGAGTTGAGGCAGGGAATTCCAGAGTTTAGAGCCTCAGCAGCTTAAGGCATGGCCATAGATGGTGCAGCAGTTAAAATCGGGGATGCATATGACATCTGAATTAGAGGATGTAGAAATCAGAGGGTTGGAGGAGTTCACAGAACTATGGAGGGATTGAAGAACATGAATTTCAAAATCAATACATTGCTTAATCAGAAACCGATATAGGTCAGTGAGTAGAGAAATGGTTGGTGCATGCAGCTTCATGTGACACAAGCACCAGCATTTTGGAGATTTAAATTAAGGGAAGGGAGAACATGTAAAGTCAGCCAGGCATGCATTGGAATAGGCAGGACTGAAGGTGACAAAGACATGGATGAAGGTTTCAGCAGCAGGTGAGATGAGGTATGGACATGTCAGCTAATGTTACGGAGGTGGAAATAACAATCTTACTGATGGCACAAACAGGAAGTCAGAAGCTCAGTGTGGAGTTAAATTTGGCACTAAGGTTGCAAACAGACTGATGCAACCTTAGACAACTTCAGGAAGAAGGATGGAGTCAGCTAGGAAATGGGGTGGATCATGGCTTCTGTCTTTGTAGCATTTAGCTAGTGGAATTTTCTGCCCCTCCATTACTGGATTTCAGTCCAAGCAGTCTGGCAGGTTAGACACAGCAATAAGGGATGGAGGGAAATGATGGTGAGGTAGAGTTGGGTCTGGTCATTCGGATGATTCCACATGATCTCAGGGCCTGGGAGTGAAATCATAGGCCCTGGTGTTTCTCCTGATTTCTGGCCCACTGATCACATTATCTAACTTCCAAAAGTCTTTTTTGAAATTATTTGAACAACTAAATCTTTCGCTTCATATCCTCTGTCTCAAAGGACTGCAAATGGTCGTTTTGTGATCTGAGGTCAAGAACAATCCTTCCACACAAAACCTGGATTATTAGATCTGATAAATTATACATGTGATGAATTTTATGACCAATTACACACCAACTTCTATGGGGAATGTGGTGAACCTTTATTCATTAGTCTGTGCTCTGTATTCTGCTGCTTGGGCTCTGTAAAATACACCCGTAACACAAACCATGCACAAGTATAAAGAACACCCAAAGATCAATTATATGCTCCCTTTAAAAGATAAGAGTTGTTTTCATTTGGTTTTGGGAACGATTTCAATGAAGCTTTGAAATGGAAGTCCTTATGATCACAATGAATAGTTACCTACCAGCAGTTGGGTATTCAGTATCACTTAAAGTACACTGTACAATGTTGTCCAATTGATCTTAGCAGCTGAGCTGAAGCAATTACAGAGTTGGCTGCAAAGTTGGGTGTTAAGGAGCTGCAAATAGATGGTCTTAGTGATGGCCAAGATATGTAGCCATAAATTCATCTTGGGGGTCTGATTCAGCCCCAGACAACTGCCCTAGGGAAAGATGGAGCCAGATTTTCATCACCAAGGTGGGTAGCTCAGGCTGGGAAACTTCCTGACTCAGTGGACTGACTTCAACATGAATTGCTCCCCCCCCCACCCCCGCCCCCGATAACCACAACCTTTGCTTCTCATGTCTTCCATGTTAATTCATGGCATTTCCATGCCATTCACCATGGCACGTGATCTGAGGTCAAGAACAATCCTTCCACACAAAACCTGGATTATTACATTTGATGTATACACTCAGTAAAGGAACAATTAACCCTGTAGTAACAAAATCATGTGTGGAACTGCTTAAAAAAACATGCATTTTTTAAAAATATTCATTCATAGGACTTGGGCATCGCTGGCTAGGCCAGCACTTTTTGTCCATCCCTAATCATCCTTGAGAAGTTGTTGGTGAGCTACCTTCTTGAACTGCTGCAATCCATGAGGTTAAGTACACCCACAGTGCTGTCAGGAAGGGAATGCAGGATTTTGACCCAGCAATAATGAAGGAACTGTGATATAATTCTAAGATACTTGGAACTTACAAGTGGTGGTATTCATATGTGTCTGTTGTCCTTGTCCTTCTAGTTGGTAGAGGTCATGGGCTTGGAAAGTGCTGTCAAAGAAGCCTTGGTGAGTTGTTGCAGTGTATCTAATAGATGATACACACTACTACCACTGTGTGTTGGTGGTGCAAGAGTGAATATTTGATGTTGTGGATTATGTGCCAATCAAGCAGGCTGCTTTGTCCAGGATTATACTGAGCTTCTTTGGTGTTGCTAGAGCTGCATTCATCCAGGAAAGTGGAGAGTATTCCATCATATTATGATTGTAGGATGATGAACAGGCATTTGGGAGTCACTAATATCCTTTAGGGAAGGAAATCTGCCAGCCTTACATGGTCTGGTCTACACCAGACTCAAGCAAGTGGTTGACTCTTAACTGCCCTCTGAAATGTTCAAGCGAGCCATTGCAATCAAGGGCACTTAGGGATGGGAAGCAAATTTTGGCTTTGCCAGTGATGCCCACACTCCAAAGAAAGAATAAAGAAATAAAAACAGAAAGTTGAAGAGCTGCTAGTGACCTAGACCCAAGAAAGAACATGGCTCGAAGGATTCAATCTTTGCTGACTTGAGGTCAAACTCGTAAAAGCCAATAACTCGGCCTCGAGACTCATTTCCATGTATAGCAAACTCAACCACCTCCTGTGACTCATGAGGACATATAAATTACCAGCATCAGCATTATACTTTTAGTGAACAGTAATATTTCACACCACCGTGTACATTGAACACCAGTAGGCAAAATGCAGTAAAAACAAGCTTTACTTTATCGGTGCAAAAACCATGAAAGTTTGTCTCTTTCTCAAGGTCCAAGAACATTGCAGGGGGAAATGTATTTACAATTTGAAAGAATAGTGCCAAAATTTGATGAACATTTGAAATTGCCATGGGGATTTCTAAATGAAAACAGAGCACTCCACATTAATATTGCAAGGCCTAACATTTACTCACCACAAACCTTTCTACTGTGAACTCAAGGACACCATTAGATAGACAAGCAGGGAAACATAAGATGTACACCAGCTTTCTGTGTCCCAATAGCCCCTGGGCTGGAATAGTTGAAAGAAATCAAAACCAAAACTTCTGCAACATTCAGTAGCTGAAAACGAGCAACATAATTGATCAGATGCTTCCTAACAGCTCGCCAGCACAATCAGAATCAATGCCTAGTCCGCATGCAAACGATCACATAATGTTACACAGTAATTACAGCACAGTAACAGGCCATTTGGAACAACTGGTCCATGTAATGTTTATACTGTACACCAACCTCCTCCCACTTTCTTCATCTAGCTCCTTCAACATGTCCTTCTATTCCTCTCTCTCATGTGTTTATCTAGCTTCTCCTTAAATGTGTTTATACTCGTTACAAAATGTTCAATGAGGGCAGTGCAATAGGTAGATGAGGGCAGTGAAGTTGACATCGTCTCCATGGACTTAAGCAAGGCCTTTGATAAGGTACCATGGTAAGTTATTGCATAAGGTTAAATCTCACAGGATCCAGGGTGAGGTAAAATTGGCTTGATGACAGACGACAGAGGGTATTTGGAGAGGGTTGTTTTTCAAACTGGAGGCCTGTGACCAGCAGTGTGCCTCAGAGGTTGGTGCTGGGTTCACTGTTATTTGTCATTTATATTAATTATTTGAATAGAATTTAGGAGGCATTGAGAGTAAGTTTGCAGATGACACCAAGATTGGTGGCACAGTGGACAGTGAAGAAGGTTATCTAGGATTGCAACAGGATCTTGATCAATTGGGCTAGGGGGCTGATGAATGGCACATGGAGTTTAAAGAACAAGAACAAAGAACAAAGAAAATTACAGCACAGGAACAGGCCCTTCAGCCCTCCAAGTGTGCAGCGACCGACTTAACAAAAAACCCCCTACCCTTCCGGGGACCATACGCCTCTATTCCCATCTCATTCATGTACTTGTCAAGATGCCCTTAAAAGTCACTACTGTATCTGCTTCCATTACCTCCACCAGAGGTACATTTAGATAAGTGTGAGGTGATGCATTTTGGCAGACTGAATCAAGCAGGACTTACTCAGTTAACGATAGGGTGTTGGGGAGAGTTATAGAACAAAGAGATCTAGGGGTACAGGTTCATAGTTCCTTGAAAGTGGAGTCACAGGTGGACAGAGTGGTGAAGGAGGCATTCGGCACGTCTGGTTTCATTGGTCAGAACATTGAATACAGGAGTTGGGATGGCTTGTTGAAGTTGTAAAAGATATTCATACAGCCACACTTGGAATACTGCATACAGTTCTGGGCAACCTATTATGAAAGGATATTATTAAACTAGAAAGTGTACAGAAAAGATTTACGAGGATGTTAACAGGACTTGATGGTTTGAGTTGTGAGGAACATAAGAAATAGGAACATAAGAAATAGGAGGAGGAGTAGGCCATCTAGCCCTTCGAGCCTGCCCTGCAGGAGATGCTAGATAGATTGGGACTTTTTCCCTGGGGCATAGGAGCCCGAGGTACTGGTAGAGGCACGTACAATTTTGTTGAACAGCAGATGGAGTTTAATTTAGATAAATGCAAGGTGATGCATTTTGGTAGATCGAACCAGGGCAGCACTTACTCACTTAACAGTAGTTGGGGAGAGTTATAGAACAAAGAGATCTAGGGGTACAAGTTTGTAGCTCCTTGAAAGTGGAGACACAGGTGGAGAGAGTGGTGAAGAAGGCATTAAAAAGATATTTAGACAGTTACATGGGTAAGATGGGTATAGAGGGATATGGGCCAAACATGGGCAATTTGTACTTGCTTAGTGGTTAACAAAAGATTGTGACATGGATAAGTTGGGCCAAAGGGCCTGTTTCCATGCTGTAAACACCTGTGACTCTGAAACAATTCCTTGTGGTATCGTGTTCCATTTTCAAACCAGTTTATGAGTAAGGAGATTTTTCCTGAATTCCTGTTGGATTTATTAGTGATTGTATAACATAATACTATAATTATGGCTGCCAGGTCTGGTCTCCCTTCAAGTAGAAACTTCTCTACATCCAATCTATCAAATCTTTTCATAATCTTAAAGACATCTATCAGGTCACCCCTCAGTCATCTCTTCTCTGGTTAATTCTCGATATTGATAATCCTTCTGCTTTGCCCTTGGGCAGTGAGAAAAGTGGAACAAAAGGACAAAACACAAAAACAAAAATTGATCAGTAAAATTATAAATCAAAAGCAGACAGAAAATGAAATGATCAGAGAGAGTAAAGGCAGCAGATTTAATGTGAGAGGAATAATCTCTTCAATTCCGGAGGTGATCCCTCATGTAAATTTACATTTAAAGTATAGAGTTTGGATTTGGCTGTATATCTCAGAGTTAATATTCTCAGCTTGCCTGTTGGAAGTTCATTATTAATGGACCAAATGTTTTAAATTCCTTAATAAAAATGTGTCTATCGAACCCTCCAAGGACACCACATTGTTCATCAGAATTAGGATATTGTGGCCAATCATCTGGTTGCAAGGTTAAAAATTAGCATGTTTCATAATAGTATAATCTTTTCCATATTTACCTCTTTTAGCAGCGAAAGCCACGGGCTTTGATATGCAGACTTATTTCAACCAACTATAAAAGAGGTCTTTCATCCCAATCATTAGTAAAACACCCTTACAATTTTTAATTCTCTTAATAGGGGTAAAATCCAATTTTATAATTATGGTGAAAGTTTTCAAAGGCACTGCTGCAGATCAGAACTAGATTTTGGTTGATTTGAAAGTTGGCCACGTCCTTCAGAATTTCTATGGTACAATTAGAAACTAATGAAAAGACAAGTTTTGATTTCTGCTCTTTATAAACCAGAGGTAACAAAGAGTTGGGTGGTGCTTTAGATTAGCATCTTGCATTCCTCTGCTGGATTTGGATTGGAATTCACACCTGCACAGGAGGATGAAATTATTCTTTGATGCTCTAATAGCAGTTGTGAAGTGAATGTATCAATCATTTCTAAATGTCAATGAATAGGTCAACTGGGGAAGAAAGATTTGCATTTCATGACCTCCGAACATCCCAAAGCACTTTACAAAGTGACCACATTCCATTGACTTTAATATCAGCGACAGCAACAAAGTTACCCATAGTTCTGCTCAATCAGCTTCATCAACAAACACAAGATGGTTAGCTGGACTGAAAAATGCTACAGTGGAGTGTGTTCTTCTGAGCTGTCGCTTCAAAACACGTTGCTGGGGGGAGCCAAGGCAATTTAAACTCTACTTCTGGCTATACTATATCTAACCTGGGAGCCAAAATTTCAAATCAGTTCATTTTCATTGGCAATATATTAAAACCCAATGCTTAGCACTGTAAATTTAAAATCACACCTGTACTGCTTAGGAAGCAGAGAGGAAGAATTGTCACTGAGCCAATGAACCTTCTGGTGTCTGCCAGTACAGCCACATGGTGTTAGCCTGGAAGTATAATACACAAACAACGTGCATGCCAAAAAAGAAATGTGTGGGGTGGTGAGCATGGGGAATGGGATTGTTGGACAATATTTACTCCTCAGTCAGCAACTCTAAAACAGATTATCTAGTCAATATCATGTTCCTGTTAGTGGGAGCTTGCTGTGCATAAATTGGCTGTCACTTTTCCCACATTACAACAGTGGCTATATTTTAAAACACCTGATGAAGGAGCAACGCTCCAAAAGCTCATGATTCCAAGTAAACCTGTTGGACTTTAACCTGATGTTGTGAGATTTCTCACTGTGCCCACCCCAGTCCAATGCCAGCATCTCCACATCATACATTTCAAAGTTTCTTCATTGGCTGTAAAGGGCTTTGGGATATCCTGAGGTTGCAAAAGGTACCATGTAATTGTAAGTTTTTCTGATACTACATACATTAAAAATATTGAAATGTTATCCACTTTTCATGATACAATTTTAATATTCTGAACTTTGACCCTCTAAAATCAACATAGCTTATGCAGTACAAAGGTATATTTACCCAATCAAGAAACACTTTGAGGGGACACATCTTGGAAATTAGTGCAAAACAGGTCAGAGTGAATCAGCAACCTATTTTATAATTCTGTTTGATTTTCTTTTCAGTAAAGCCATTTAGACAGCCATGCACTTGAATTCTTGATTACCATGCAACAATCAGTTCAAGCCCTCCTTAGCCTGAACTTTAAGGATGGCAGTACTCAGAACATTTCCACTGCCAACTCTAGCAGCACTGATGCTATATTACGCGCCAACAAACATTGATTGACATAGGCACTTCTGTCCCTCATTCGGGAGAAATCCCATCTTCGAGAGATACCGGCCAATCAGGTTGACCAGCAGCCTTCCAGTCCCTCTAGGTATAGTGCCGTAATGGCAGGAAGAGGTACTGCAGGGAGCTGCCTGCCACTAAATCCCAGGAACGTATGGAGAAGGCAGTTTGACGGGATTCCAAAACAGGGTATGTTCTTACCTGGGGGAGGGGGGGGGGAAGAGGCGGCTGCAAAGAGAGCAATCTGGGCCTCGAGGGATAAGCCAATGCTGGGGGGTGGGGAGTGTGCAGAAGTCACCAGGCCATAAGGGGAGGGCACCCCCGGACAGAAAGAGTTTTTTATGGAGGTCGCTACCCCACTTCCCACCCAAGATCCACCTATATTTATATGTTTCTCCCTTGTGCTGTCACCAACTAGCTGGCTTAAAAATTGAGACTGTGTGGAAAATGGCCCTTAAGTGGTCATTAACTGGCCATTTAAGGACCTGAGCTTGGACAAGTGCAGGCTTCCAATCTGAGGCATTGCTCACCACTGTGTAAAACCACTGACCGATTAGGCAGGCAGGAACCCAGAGGAAATTCCATCCATGTAAACCACCGCTACTGTCCTCTCCCTCTCCATCTTTTCCCCAGAAGCCACTGGAAGGTGGAGCATAACATTCTTTCCAATTCCAGATGGGGCAGCCTCAAAGTCAACAGGTGGAATAAACTGCTCACCCCGGTGGTGGGTGTGAAGAGGGGAAGGGAATTCAATCAGGCAGCATGGTGCCATAAAATTGGTGACTTTGCCAAAATTAAGTTCTAGGTGGGAAAGCTGATGGTGAACCATAGAGGTTAAGACCTTAAATGGCCAATTAATGACCATGTAAGTGCCTCATCCCTCTGCTTCTAGTATGCAGCTATAGACAGGCCTGTCACCATGCATCATACATGGAAGCTAAAACTGTGCAGCAAACTTGACAGCTTCAGGTGGGGGATCCTCAATCAAAGGTGCTCAGTGACTGACTGAGGGGCTCAACATCCGGAACAGGGCTGTTGATGTTTCCTGCACCCCTTTCCACAATTCCCATTGTGTGAAATGCCGAATCTTCTCCCGCACCCCCGTGGCCTGGATCACTCATGGATCTTGAAATTCCAGTGCCAGTCCCTCCAGCCACAGCCATGGCCTTTCCAGTGGCACTGCTGAACACAACAGCTACCAACGTCTGAGCCAGTGGCACCTTTCAGTAAGCAAAACTTCAACCTGAGCTGTCTTGATTCCATGGGGAGGCCCAAAGTTGGCTTTGCCTGATTGGAAGGCCTCATTGGCCTTCCAGAAAAGAGCAGCATGGGTCTCACTAGGATTCAGTTGGTAGGCGAGATCCCCGATGCCTCAAAAAGATTCCACCTAACATTTGTGCATTCAGCATGTTGCCAAACATTAGTTTTCAATGACCATCATCAGTCTCTGCAAGGCTTGTAATGTGCCTCCTTTTTAAGGTTGACTAAATATACCAATTAGTAGATTTTGTTAACCAAATGTGCCACACTGAAACTTCCTGTATGCTTGGCAATAGTAGCGAAGTCACTTCTAAAAACAGTTCAATAGTTTCAGTGCATATTAAACATTCACTTTTGAACAAAACTTACATTTGAGAAGCACAGGGCGAGATTTTAACTCTGTGTAAGTGATTGGGTTTTGGACGAGTTAAGATTTCTCCCTCAGTGTGTGCAGTTCTCTATGGAGCTTAGCAATACATGGCAAAGCTAACTAGTCCAAAAATTGGATTCTCCATTTGCCAAATAATCCAAATTAATCTTAAAATATAAATGGAAAATCATAAATCAGATAATCTGAAATAATGGTTTGTACTTCACATTGTAACCAATCATAAGGTTATATTTGATTATGATAAATAAATAATGCAATAATCTCTTTAAAACACGATTTGTGCTTTGTCAATAATACAGAAAAGCTTGGGTTTTTTTAATGGACTTGATACCCTTTTGAGTCAGGCAGCAACTCATTTTTGGCTTGGATTGTGACCTCAAATGAAATTGTATATTTCTGTGATCTCAACCGGACTCCACAAGACAAGCAAATAAAAGAAATAAGAATAAGGTTGAGTCAGTCTTTCATTTAATAAAAGTGTTATAAATGAGAAAGAGCTAAAATCAATACTTTTCCTGCTCAATATGTGACGCTGCTTTCCTGTAGACAGACTTTACATTGCCCATTCTCTGCACTGATAACACATAAAACTGAGACTAGGTAATACATCAACTAAAATCAGATTGTCAGTAAAATGCATTATTGCCTCTGTTGGTTGAGTAGCCTCATAACATAATTCTTTGAATCAGGAGAAATAAGCCCCATTAGAAAAACCACAAGATAATAAACGAAGCCCAGTAACACAATTAAACAGAAATCATTGCATACTTGAAGATAAAATTACTTTGAACTACATTCCACTCTTCAGAGATACAACACTTGCAGCTGCTCCAAATGTGAGTGAAAGAGTGATTAGCATTAAAGGTCGGCAAATCGCTTTCAAAGAAACACAAGACCAGGTTTAAATTGCATAATGAATAAATCTGTGAGCTGGTCTTAGCTCTAATCAGTTCCCATGAGTAACAAAAGTTGAATGATCAGAAACTAGTACAGTTAAATCATAAAAATGCATTCAAGCCATCTTACTAATTCAGTTGTTAATTGTGTAGTACAGTGTGGAACTGAGCCATGCAGAATGGGAAAATTTCACATTTGTGTTGATTTAACTGATTTTTTTTAAAAAATTAGGTGATTGAGTAGCCAGTGAAAAGAAGGAAAATCAGCCAGAGTTCCTGCTCTTACTTTAATTGTCCTTGCTGCACAGCAAAGACACCCGGTAAGGACAGGATGGGTCTTTGTGTTGTACTTAAGATGGTTTTACAGTCTTCAACAATCAATGTCCAAGTTTGCATGTGACAATTGTTAAATTAGACCAGGTACCATAGGGAAGACTACAGCTGCAAAAATGTCTCCTCAAAATGTCTTTAGCAGTCAGGGAAGAAAATTGGAGGGAGGAAAAGTAAAGCTTATTTATTGGTCACAAGTAAGGCTTACATTAATGCTGCAATGAAGTTACTGTGAAATTCCCCTAGTCACCACAGTCCAGGGCCTATTCGGGTCAATGCACCTAACCAGCATGCCTTTCAGAATGTGGGAGGAAACCAGAGCACCCTAGCACCCAGGCATATACGGGGAGAACCTGCAAACTCCACACAGACAGTGATCCAAGTCAGGAATCAAACCCAGGTCCCTGGTGCTGTGAAGTAGCAATGTTAACTACTGTGCTGCCCAAGATACATGCATTGCACTCTTAATATCTTGTAGAATTGAAGAAGCTAGAAGACATTGTACTGCAATGCAGTATGGGTTAGACGGAGGTCAAACTTATCATATCCTATATTGTATCATGACAATCGGTAAATTAATTTAGTGATAAGTAGAATTAGAAGATGAGTTTAAGATCACATTGCCTTCTCAAAATACTTAGAACTGCAAAAACGATAATTATTTCCACAAACTCATTCTGATAGTTCATCTGAGTGAAGGAAAGAAGCACAATTGTAAAGTTTTCCATATTATCAGTTTCCAATCTCGCTTGGAGGAGACCTACTGCAGAGTGGAGGAAAGGCAAGGCATGAGCAAGGGAGGGGAATGAAGATAGGTAAAAATAAGGGAAAGTGATGATGGAGGGTGAGGGGAGAAAAGAGTTAGTCATTATTAGATGTGACATGGGGTGGCATTGAAAGTGAAGTTGCTTCACATGAATAATTCTGTCACAAAAATGTCAGTATTCCCTACAGCACCTTAAAATACGCATATTCTTCTCTTAGTCCATGTCACGGAGAGTTCTCTTTTCTCTGTCTGAACTCTAATCATTTTTCCTTTCACGTTCAATACACACATTCTAATGGAAGATAACAAGTTTATCTGGACTGTCACAGAAGCACTATTCTATCAGCTATGTCAAGAATAGCCAACCTTTCAAAACCGAAGTGGTAGCAAGAGCAATTGTACCTGACAAAGAACTGTTCCATCAGCTCTACAGAGGTCATGTCTTTTTTATATATGTGCAATTGAAGCACATCTTCAGTTGATGTTGCTCTATCTATGTAAGAATGCTTAAAAACGCTCTCTGCTATTCTGGTTAATAATCTTATTGTTATATTTTATTACTCCATGAACTCCAGCAACAAAATTCCAATTATTTATTTGAATTGAAGATCATTAGCTTTCACTAATTCCAAACCTGTAGATTGTTAGAAGCACTGAAGAAACCAAGTTCATTCAAAATACTCCACATTTTGTAAGAAAATGCTAACTTGCTTAAATATGTTTCTCTGCATTTTTTCAAAGACTAATGTATCTCTTGTTGGAGATGTAGGTCCTCATTCAGTAGGCCAACAGTTGGTCAAAGAAATGCCTCAGAGTTGTGGCTGGCAGATCCCACAGTTTGTATAAGCACAAGTTCCAAATAAAATCCCATTCGAATGATAGATTATCAATCTGAAACGTTAACTTGGTTGTATTCTCCACGGATGTTGCCAGACCTGCTGACTGTTGCCTGTATGCCAGATTCATTGGTTTGTTTGTAGAAAACATACACAATCTAATCCTTGTCAGATGCTACTTTCTATTCCCTGATGTTTTTAGGACTGAGACGAGGAGAAATTTCTTTACCCAGAGTGGTGAGCCTACAGAATTCACTACCACAGAAAGCAGTTGAGGCCAAAACATTTCATGTTTTCAAGAAGGAGTTAGATATAGTTCTTGGGGCAAAGGGGGTTAAAGGATATGGAGGGGAAGGCGGTATCAAGGTATTGAGTTGGATGATCAATTATGATCACAACGAATGGTGGAGCCAATTTGAATGGCCCAATCCTGCTCCTATTTGCTCTGTTTCTCTTGTCACTCCTCAATAACGTAATCTCTCAAATAGCTACAGCCCACAAACAAACAAAGAACAACACAGCACAGGAAACAGGCCCTTCGGCCTAATGAGCCCACGCCACCATTTTAACATTGTGAGTGCCCTCTTCTACCTTTGTCTGCGCCTATCGAACTCCAAATGGCCATACTTGCAGCAGTTCAGGTACAGAGTGGGAGTGCCACATTTAAGGTAATTTGAATGGTCAAAAACAGAAAAGTGAGTTCAGCACTCAAAAAATGGTTGACGTTTCCTCACCCAAATGCTGCTGCATAGTTCCTAATTCTATGTTGCCCTCTTTTCTCAAATAATGTTTCTTAAATATGAGATCAGACTATGTATTGGCTTTTCAGCTGCTGCTGTCAGAATAAATCAATAATAAATGTGAAGACTGAGTTCACCAGCATGCCAGGATTTTCCATAATGTTGTTCCACCCATCACTTTTGCAGCTTTAGATCAGAATATAGCAAAATTATAACTGCAGATATGTAGGACTATGCATGTACAAAGCTGCTGTCAAGCATCCTTTACCCAGGAATGCCTTGTTTACCAACACGCAGTTTGGGTTCAGCCAAGGCAACTCAGCTCCAAACTTGGTGACAGTCTTGGCCCAAGCAAGGACGAAAGAGCTGAACTCCATAAGGTGAAGTGAGACTGAGGATGGAATTTTCCTGTCTGCCTGCCTGCCACGGGAATGGACCATGCAAAGTTCCATTGACCTCAGGTGGGATTTACCAGCTTTGGGGCCAGCGTAGCCAGAAAATCCTGCCTCGCATGTCCTTCACCTCAAGGCAGTATATGACGGAGTATGGCATCAAGAAGTCCCAGCAAAATAGAAGTCATTGGAATCAGAAGTAAATCTCTCCAGTTATTGGAATCATATTCAGCACAAAATTTGATGACAACTTTCTTTGACTACATCTTGAATATGCCAGACTCCCAGATCTCTTAAATTCATCCACAGTTACTTCAACATCAACTATCAATGCTTCTGTTGTCCACACTTCTTTCTAATTTGCAGCACTTGGCTGCATTAAATGTTACCTGTCTCCATGATGCCCACTTGTACATTTTGCACAGCTCATTCTATAACTTTCACCCCTTCCAATGTGGCATCAATGCAAATCTAGCGAATTTGATTAAGTTTTAGAATTCAAACCATTTATATAAACTTGAAACAGCAATGGTTCAGCCACCAGTTCAGCACTCCCGTCTCCTCCACCAACCCTGGCTGTTATAGAAACTAGATGCAGGAGCAGGGGATTTGGCTCTTCAAGCCTGTTATCATTAGTTTCCAATCCATGAACAAACATTTTTTTAATCCATCCACTGATTTTATCCAAATTTCCAAAACTTTGCACTCAACTAAAAGCCTTTCTGTGCAAGGTCCATGTGGTAAATTATATAAAGTAATATACACTAATTTTAAAAATGTGTCATTAGCACATGGAGACTAAAACGTGGTTTGTGTCTTATAGTCGACTCATCACTTATGGTGTCTAGACAAAGTAGTGAAGGATTTTTTAAAAAGCTAATAGAATGCTGAATATATGGATGGAACAAAAGAATACAAGTCTCATGAGGCTTTGCTGTAACTTTACAATGTACACATTAGAGTACATTCTGGAGTCTGTGTTCAATTCTGACCACATGCTAAACAAGTGATGGAGGCTTCAGGAAGGATAAAGAGAAGGATTGTTGGCCTGATCCCAAGTGTAAATTGGAAACACTGAAGAAGCTCAGACTCCACTGTCTCGAAATAAGGCGGTTAACAGGAATCCAAACTAAAAGGTGAATATCACAAGCTAAAGTAAAACAATACTTTAAAATTAACTGTCATATTGTAACTGGAGGCATAAATTTAAATCTGTGATCTCCTATGATGAATCTACAAGCAATTGGGAAGAACTTGTCAAATGAAAAAAGTGATAAATATTTCGAAATAGTTTTCAGATAAAGTAACAGTGACAAAAGCGTTACAATTACTCAGACCCTAGAAAGACCTTGAAGAAGGAAAATATTAAAAAAAAAGACTATGACAGGTTAAACTGTGGGTTCACTGAGGGGTTTACTGAGGATAGGGGGAGGGGTAGGATGGAACAAGTGGCTGTTAACAACAACTAGGCTTTAAAAACTAGAGGAATCAATACTTAATTCTAGGACTCCTGCCACTGAATCCACAAGTTGGGCTCACACAAACACTGAAGCCTGACAACAACTTTTATTTATATAGCACTTTTAACTCAGTATAACCATTCCAAGGTAGTTCACAGGAGCGTTATCAAACAAAATATGACACTGTGTCACGTATGAAGATACTAGGCAAGATGATCAAAAGCTTGAGGCAATGCTATACAATCATCTCACAGGAAGAAAGAGAGGTCGTGGGAGCAGAAACATTTGACGGGGGTGGGGGGGGGGAATTGTAGAGCTTAGGTTTTTTGCAACAGCCTATGGTGGAGTGAAATCAGGAAAGCTGAAGAGGCTAGAGTTGGAAAAATGCAGGATCTCCAAGGGGTGTCAGTCTTAAGATCATAGAGATCTGGAGAGATAGGACCATGAAACGGTGCACGCTGGTATTGACATGCCTCAATTTTTCTATGTTGCCTGTGACAGTAATTCCAATGCCAGCAGCACTAAGCTGAATTACAGACATTTACTTAGCATCATGAAGAGAGCAAAGAGAACAGTCCTGGAAATACTGTTGAAGTAAAAATATTCCAGCAGATTTCCCACCTAACAGGACCGTCTGTTGGGTATATAAGCTGCAGTAAAGTGTACATTGAGTCCATTTTAGAAATTGTGGATCTGCAGGAAGGAATGTGAATGGAGTTGGAGATTAGGGAGTTGAGAGTCAGAAATCAGGGCATACACAAAGAGGAATGCTTCAAGGAAACATTTCTGCTCGTTCTGTACCACAAACCCTGTTCATTAGCTCATTAATGTAGACCTTCTTGTTACCCTTTACCGAAGATGATTTCCGAGCCATGGAAAATGTGGCTTTCGTGGTTTAAAATAAAAATCTTTAAAACATTTTATTAATCAACTCATTCCCTGCAAGCTGATTGGTTACTTCATTCCCCACTTCCTCCCCGTGCCCCACCCACCAACCCACCTCTGCTAAAATTGGAAGTGGGCAGTTTGGAGACAGATTTGAATCCATCCTTGGGGGATAAAGCTATCCCACCCACACTCCAGTTATTCTTAAGCCAATCCAGCATTTTTGGCTCAAACAAATTTCGTGAATGACTGCAGCATTTTAATTACTTTCTCTAATCCTGCCCACATTCCTTCCACAGATAGCCATACAATTTATTGGGGATTTGCCAACTATTTCCACCCATTCTACATTAAAAGACTGGGAACTGTTCAACGCATCCAAAGAAACTCTCAGGCGCAATGGTCAACTTCCACTGACATAGAAATAACATTATTTAATTGGAGCATCCTGGGGCAGTTACACAGCCGCAGATACTTGGGCTGCGACAAGTACAGAAGTGACTTTACTCTCAGATCAGCAAAGTTTCACAGAATCACAGAACCTTTACAGTGCAGAAATAAACCATCTATATCAATGATCTGGATGATAATGTGGTAAATTGGATCAGCAAATTTGCTGATGATACAAAGATTGGAAGTGTAGTGGACAGTGAGGAAGGTTTTCAAAGCTTGCAGAGGGGTTTGGACCAACTAGAAAAATGGGCTGAAAAATGGCAGATGGAGTTTAATGCAGACAAGTGTGCAGTATTGCACTTTGGAAGGACAAACCAAAGTAGAATGTACAGGCTAAATGGTAGGACTCTGAAAAGTGCAGTTGAACAGAGGGATCTGGGAATACAGGTACAGAATTCCCTAAAAGTGACTTCACAGGTGGTTAGGGTCGTAAAGAGTGCTTTTGATACATAGTCCGATTTATAAAGGCCAATCGAGTATAAAAGTTGGAGTGTTATGGTAAGGTTGTATAAGGCATTGGTGAGGCCAAATTTAGAGTATTGTGTACAGTTTTGGTAACCTAGTTACAGGAAGGATGTAAATAAGGTTGAAAGAGTGCAGAGAAGGTTCACAAGGATGTTGCCGGGACTTGAGAAGCTGATTTACAGAGAGAGATTGAATAGGTTAGGACTTTATTCCCTGGAGCGTAGAAGAATGAGGGGAGATTTGATAGAGGTGTATAAGATTTTGATGGGTATAGATACAGTGAATGCAAGCAGGCTTTTTCCACTGAGGCTAGGGGAGAAAAAAACCAGAAGGCATGGGTTAAAAGAAATACTGGGGGGGGCGGGGGGTTGCTTCTTCACGCAGAGAGTGGTGGGAGTGTGGAATGAGCTACCAGATAAAGTGGTAAATGCGGGGTCACTTTTAATATTTAAGAAAATCTTGGACAGGTTCATGGACGAGAGGGGTGTGGAGGAATATGGTTGAAGTGCAGGTCAGTGGGACTAAGAAAAAAATGGTTCAGCACAGACAAGGGCCAAAAGGCCTGTTTCTGAGCTGTAATTCTCTATGGTCCTATGGCCCATCAAGTCTGCACTGGTTCACTGGAAGAGCATTCTGCCTAATCTGTTGTAGCAATAATATTACAGTTCCATTTGTCAACTTGTGCCTATAGTTCATCAATCTTATTACCTTTCTTCAAAATTTACTTATTAGTTATAAGTACGCTTACATTCACACAGCAGTGAAGTTACTGTGAAAATCCCCTTCAATGAATTCTCATACATGCACATTAAGCCTGATTCAGGCTTTTTAACTTGCCCCTCCAATTCTGACCCCATCCAATGACTTACTATAACTTACTCTAGTTCTAGCAACCTTTCCAAGAATTGTATTTACCTTGATACAACTCTCTGATATATTCTACTTACCAATTCATACTTCTCTACATCCCACTGTCAATTTTTCTCCTTTCCTCTCTAAATTTGTCCTCAGGTTCTCATTCCTCTGCCAACCTAGTTTAAACCCTTCCAACAGCACTAGCAAATGTTCCTGTGAGGACATAAATCCTAGTCCTGTTAAGGTTTAAATCATCCTTTTTGTACAGAACCAATCCCGATTTCTTCTTTCACAGCTCCAAAGGAGGAGGGTTAGAACACAGCTTATGGTGGAGACCAGGCACTTGTATTGACGAAAAACCAGTCACTTTAGCATGAAGTAATCCTTAATCAAGTAGCAGGCAGTACCCGCAGAATTACAGTCAGTTGCTACATAATGTATCTAGGGCTAAACTTGGCACTTATTCCAATTGCAAAAGCAACTGCAAATTAAGGCTTCAGGGAACTGAATGTAAAATCACAGCCCTTCCTTACGATAATCTGGAATGATTCCATCACATTAGGCAATATTTCAAGAGTAGTGGGACAAACAGCAAGACTGAAAAGGATGCGGTGCCGTAAATTGATTCCAAAATGTTTTAACAACATCAAACAGAGAGCTGGAAAAATAATTTCATAGAATGTTTTTGGGATAGATCCTTAGAGCACTGTTTTCTAAAGCAGATAGCAGTCTATTTCAGACCTGTTAATGTTCAATGAAACAGAATTAATCAATAACCTTACATTAAAGAACCTTCTCGATAGAAGCAATCTAATATGATAGAATTTCACATTTAGTTTGAAAGTGAGATGTGTGGATCAAAGGCTAGTGTTTTAAATCTAAATAAAGCCAATTATAAAGATAAGAAAGCAGAGTTCACCAAAGTGAATTGGGAAACTAGATTAAACAGTAGGACAGATACTGTGGCTAATTTTTAAGGAGATATTTACTAATACTCTGTAAAGTGACAGTTATCCCAGTGAGAAAGAAAGGATCTTTGAGATGGATATATCATCTGTGGCTAAGAAAGTTAAGGATAATATCAAATTGAAAGAAACATGATACAATTCTACAAAAGTTAGTTTAAGTCAGAAAATTGGACATTTTAAAAACCAGCAAAGAAAGGCTAAAAAAAACAGGGAGAAATTAGAGTATGAGAGAAATCTAGCTAGAAACATAAAAATATTAAGGAGGTTATGGCAGGATATTTTGAAAATCATAATGGGATTAGGCAGAATCAACATGAGTTTGTAAAAAGGAAACATTGTTTAACTAATTGATTAGACTTCTTTATTGAAGTAACAAACAGCATGGATAAAGTGTAATTTACAGATATGGGGTACTTCGGTTTTCAAAAGGCATTTGACAAGGTGCGTATTAAAGGTTATACAAGGTAAAGCTTATGCTGTAGGGGGTGACAAATTAGAATGGACAGAGGATTGGTTAGCTACCAGAAAGCAGAGAGTAAGGTTAAATGAGTAATTTTTATGTTGGTAAGTTACATCTAATGGAATACCACAAAGATCAATGTCATGGCTTCAATTATTTACAATTTATATCAATGATTTGAATGAAGGGAATAAATGCATGGTAGCTAAGTTTACAGATGACACAAAGTTGGAAAGTAAATTATCAAGAGGAGATGAACAGTTTACAAAGGAATATATATAGGTTAAGTGAATGGACAAAAATTTGGCAGATGAACACATGAAATATGACTGAGAACAGGAGGAGGCAACTTGGTCCCTTGACTCCGCTCTGTCATTCAATAAGATCATAGCTGATTTAATTTTAATCTCAACTTCAGATTCCTGCCTATCCCAAAAATCTTTCACACTCTTGCTTATCAAGAACGTATCTACTTCTGCTTTAAAGATATTCATAGACTGGGCAGAATTTTCTCATTTTTTTTGCAGACTATTGCAGCAGACAGGAAAAATAGCATGGAAGCTGCCGTATGGTGAGTCACATCAAAAAAAATGCAAAGAATGGGTCCAATGATTAAATGGAGGAGCAGAATCAAAGGACAGCGTGACCCACTCCTGCTCCTAAGTCCTATGTTCCCATGATGCACATTTACACATCTCATAAACTCAGGAATGATCAGTGTTATGGCAGCTAATATAATGCAGGATTAATATTTTCAGCTGAGTCCACTCTTCTCTCCAGTAATTAAGTTTGTTTTCGAATTCTCTAAAAAGGCACTCTTTTCCACATTGTGGCTACGTTTACAACCAGTACTGCCACCACAGGATTGGTTAGACAGGTTGATTGTTGTCTTAGGAAATATTGCAGGCCATGATCAATGTACCTGTGGCACATAGAGAAATCGCTATGCTATAACAGAAAGAGAAACAAACGCTTGAATGCTACATAGAAAGAGGAGCTGAAAAAATAGGATTTGTCTCATAACTTTGCGGTACTGAAATTCTCTGACTGAATTACGTCAGAAACCACATTCGCATTCATTCACATCTCATGAATGCTCATTAAAAGGCCAACTCGGCAGAATTACATTTCCCTTCCAAATTAAGTGCCCCACCAATAGATAATGAAAAGGTTTGTTTCCTGGCTCTAAATAACTGATGTGTAACTGACAAACTTCATTTCAAGGGCTCTGAGGTCAGTCTTGTATTCACTACTTGTATGTCTGTTGCTGTGAGATTTCAGATGCATATATCACAAGCTGGGTACAGGAGGCAAGATCAGCAGGGAGTGGGAAGATGGAAGCAGGAGTGGAAGGGGGTGTCAACAATGGTAGGGGAAAGGGGAAAGACAGGAAGGGTGTTTCTGAAGGTAGTAAAGGAGGAGGAAACTGAGGCAGGACTTGGGGGGATGGAACATGGAACACAGGAGGGGAAAGGGGAGACTGACGCTGGACTATAGGGTGGTCAGTTAACAGAGTGGAGTCATTGCAAAATGTCCTGGAACAAGAGATATAAGGCTGTCCAATGAAGATTCAGAGACTGCCTTGGGGCTGAGACTGTGCTGTGGGTGATACATTGTCCTGGGCCATGTGAGAGAGGTCTGCGTGCCACGCACATCTTGGTCCTGATCTTGGGTGGGGGAAGACCTTTCTGGGCTGTGACAGCTGTGCACATTATGGTGTGCAGACTGTGGTCAGTCACAGGTTCCGGGGGTTTGAAGTATGGTAGTGAGAGGCACAGGACACAACATGTTCAGAGGAGGCAGCTACATCCATAAGTAGGTAGCTGAAAAGTCATGAGACGTGTGCCCTCGAGAGGGGGAGAGCTCAGGTCAACCAAAGACATGACGATATCAACATTAAAAGGAAGGTTTAAAAGAAAAAAAAACAGGAATATCCACATAATGATCGGATTGATAGTGACTGGGGAGACTTGCTAATGATAGGAGGGAGGAGAATGAAGTGCTGCTGAGCATGGAGGAAAATAGGAGGAATTTGAGGCTGATACGGGGAGATTGGAAGCTGATCTCATGGACAAAAAGTCAGCATCACTATTTCTGAGGTCAGCTAATGATGACGCAGTTTAAAAGACAAGCTAGAAAAAGAATCAATCAGGAAGAAGTCTCAGGGCATGTGCAAGGAGTTCAGGACAGTAATTCTTTGCTTTTTGAAAGGGCATCGTATAATCGTCCTGCTGAAACCATGGATAGCATGGTTCAGCTTATAACTGGCCTCGAGGGTCTAATGTACAATTAATGAGCTTGGCTCCTTTTTAATGGTGCATATTCAGGCAAGAATCCATTAAGTTTAGGTGCTGCGGTGAATATGGTCATAATTGGCATCTGATCTTTTCAGAGACATATCAGAATGGATGTAGAGTCAAAAAGCCAATGTCCAGTCTGCTGCACAAGATCATATTCCCAATGCACTAGTTATGGATTCAAGGCACCATGCATGAAGTTGTGATAGAAACGCAAGTATTGGGTACTGAGAATTATTGTCAAGGATACTAGAGAGCTGACTGTAGCTCCTTGGGTTTGTGCTTTTTGACCCTAATTAAGACACTCTTGTGTATATGCAGTCACATTTGTGGGGGAAGCTGAGATAAATGTCACCAGTATGATAAATCCATAAGATGTACCTACAATATATTCCATCTGCCAAGATTTTGTCACATATTGCATCTGTCTATATCCCTCTGTAGACTCATTAGGTGGAATTTTACGGCCTCATTCATCCTGAAACTGTAAAATCCCATCCAAGGTCAATAGACCTTTTCATTGCCCACCCCTTGCCTGCTCTGATTCCTGTGGTAGGCAGGATGGTAAAACTCCGGCCTTTGTGTCTTCCTCATCACTTGCCTTCCCACTATGTTTGTGTCATCCATAAACTTAGCATCGGACATTCGCTTCCCTCATCCAAGTAATTAATCTATATTAGAAATAATTGTGGCCCAGCACTGATCCCTGTGGCACTCTATGAATTACATTTTGCCATCCTAAAAATGTCCCTCTTATCCCAACTTTCTGTCTTCAATCAGTTAGTTAATCCTCTGTGCATGATATCAGCCTACAAGGGGTGGCTTTGGTATGCAATGCATGGACTGATGGAAAGGTTTAGACATTGCATTCCTGCCTTGGAAATGTGGGGGTGACCATTCCATGAGGACTACAATTAATTGCTCAATTACATTCGTTCAGACACAATGTATTCTGCAGGCAGCGCAGCCTTTTTTTGATAGCTTTGATTAAAATGAGAAGAAGAATCTATTGTTAACTGGCACAACTCAGGGAAGACAATCACCCTGAGGATTAAGAGCCAACTGGGCCACAGGAAGACCACATGTTGATGAGGAGGGGTTAAATCCACAAAGGTATTTAGTACGACCAAGGGACTACAGAAGGCACAGCTCATACATGACGAGGAGCAAAATATACTGCTACAGGCACCTTTGCTTCTCTAGGGATGTGGTATCTCTTATTTATTTCCAGCACTATCTGTAAGGAACTCATGCAGCATGGTCTTGGAGGGCATCCAATACCATTGCTCTGAAAGTTACTGCTGCACTTAACTTTTTTGCCAGTGGATCCATCGAAGGCTTCACTGGGAATGTTTGTAGAATCTTACAATTGGTGACTCACAAATGTATAAGGGAAGTGACAGATGCCCTTTTCAATAATGTTCACCATTACATGCAGGCCCACATTGATGAAACAAGACAGGCCACCAGAGCTGAGAGATTTGCCATGATGTCAGGCTTCTTGCAAGTGCAGGGCACCATCAATTGTAGACATGTGGCCCTGAGAGCTCCTTGGCAGCAATAATATTAAATAATAGAGAGGATTTTACTCTCTGGACATCCAACTAACCTAACCTTCACAAGAAGTAGATCCAGCATGTTGGAGCTAGATACTGAGGGAACTCACACGCTCATACATTTTGAGTCACTCTCAGGTGCTAGAAATAATTGGGGAGCTCGGCGCATAGAGGGTTGCCTCCTCAGTGATAAGGGGTGTCCCAGAAGACATGGCAAATGAAGTCAGTTCATCATCTCACAGCACATCTGAGGACAAATGCAATACTCCACATTTGTCCACAAGGTCCCGAATATGGCAGATTATTGGCCGCTTAAAGACGCTTTTCTGATGTCTGGATCAGCGAGGCAGGGCTCCCCATTGCTCACTGCAGAGCGTGCCTTGCATCACCAATGTTTGCTGTGCCCTGCAAGGGGAGGATGTGTTGCTAGAGAGAAGCATGAAACAGCCAGACGTTTATTTGAATGAAGAGGTCTTGGAAGGGGACAAATCTAAAGAGGGTAAGGATCCTGTTGAGCCAAATGAGGATGTTATTGCACACCAACATCACTAAAACAGAATTTGCTTGATGACATCACTTTCCGTACCTGTGCTTCTGAGCTATTGCTCTTCCTCCTCAACCAAAGATTCCACCCCCCCTCCCCCCCATTCCACTCCATGCCTGACGTGGCCCTTCACCAGGCCCATCCTGTTTCCTGAACTTCTGCCCTTGCCCTTTCTTCCCTGCCATTTTCTTGTCCTCAACTTGCACTCCACCAGCTGCCACATCCATCCATCAATTCTGTTACCACTGAGGTTATGCCATCGTCGTACATATTCTTGCCTCCCTGCATTTGTCCTGTGACAATCTGGTCCATTTTTTAATCACAATCCTTCTGGCTCCTCAGCAACATACCCCCTCCCCCGCCATCTTCTCCTCCGCCACCTGACATCCATTCCCCTTCGCCACAGCATATTACCATGCAAGTGCTGTCCTTTCAGCACCCACCCTCCTTCCCACTGTCCAGATTCCCCCCACTTTGCCCACGGGAAACAGCAATTTAATTGTATTTCTTTCTATTTTATATATTGTACTTGCCCTTTGTGATGTCATCTCCTCCACACTGAAGAGATCAAACTCAGATTGTTTGACTGCTTAGTAAAACATTTCCATTCAGTCTGCAAGCATGGGTTTAGGCTGCTCGTTGCTTGTCATTTTAATCCTCTGTCCCAGTCCTATAATGGTCCAATGAATTTTGATATAAACTGAAGGAACAGCATGGCCTCTCTCGATTGTACACTTTACAGCACTCCCAGCTCCATACTGAGTTCTACAATTTCCCATCATAACCACTGACACCATTTTTACAGGCAATCGTCATTGTTAATGATTCTGCTATTGCCATTTTCAGCTTCTCCTCGCCCAGCCTTTGTTTCTTCACTCCTCCAATTACCATCCCCTTTTGTCTTGCACATCATCCCTAGTTTTCATTTAATATCACCTGCCTTCCCACTTATCACAGATTTCCCCCCCTTTTTGTTCATTCCTCTCCTCCCTCTTCTACTTGTTTAAAACCTGCTGCATCTCTAAACCTTTGCCAGTTCCGATGAAATGTCATTGACCTGAATTGTTCATTCTTTATTTCTCCACGGAGGCTGCCAGACACACTGCATATTTTTAGCATTTGCTGTTAATATTGCAGTATTGCATCAGGTTGATAATAATATGAAATTGCAGAGAGAAGAAGCAACAAAGAAGGTATGAAAGAAGAAAATAAAATGAAAGAAAGCGAAAGGACACATAAAAAGAGACAGATAAGTTTGATTATTTATATCTTTGGGGCGGCACGGTAGCACAGTGGTTGGCACTGCTGCTTCACAGCTCCAGGGACCTGGGTTCGATTCCCGGCTCGGGTCACTGTCTGTGTCGAGTTTGCACATTCGCCTTGTGTCTTTCTGGGTTTCCTCTGGGTGCTCCGGTTTCCTCTCACAATCCAAAGATGGGCGGGTTAGGTTGATTGGTTATGCTAAAATTGCCCCTTAGTGTCCTGGGATGTGTAGGTTCGAGGGATTAGCAGGTAAATGTGTAGGGATATGGGGATAGGGCCTGGGTGGGATTGTGGTTGGTGCAGACTCGATGGGCCGAAGGGCCTATTTCTGCACTGTAGGGTTCTATGGTTCTATCTTACAATTGAACATGCATGCTCTCTAACCACTTTCTAATTACAATGAGTGATCTGTGCCAGAATTCTACTGCCCCGCCCCCCATGGGATCAGAGTGGGCGAGAGACAGACAGCACCCAGCTCTACCTCATTACCACCTCCCTTAATTCTTCCACTGTTGTGGAAGTGTCCATTGATCTTGGGGAAGTATTTCCTGACTTGCTCGAGCGAGGCCATAAAATCCCGGAATAGGGTGCAGAGAGTCATCTGTTCAACAGCAATGGCTTAGATTTATCCAGTGTCTTAAATGCCCCAAGGTGCCTCACAAGAGTGTTAATGTCAGGGGTGTTAGCAGGGTAAATACGTGGGGCTACGGGGATAGGGCCTGGGTGGGATTGTTGTCGGTGCAGCCTTGCTGGATTGAATGGCCTCTTACTGCGCTGTAGGGATTCTATGGTTCTATGATTCTCTGATGAGAGATAAAGACCAGAATTGTCCGGCTTTTCACACCAACGGGATCCTCTGGTCCCGCTGACAGCCCACCCTCACCCGTGGGTTTCCCAGTAGGGTGGGGTGCAGTCAATTGGAAATCCCATTGAGAAGGGCGGGACCAGAGGATCCCACCATGATGAACAGTGTGCTGTCTCCCTGCTGCGAGAAACATGCTGTTGGGAGGCCACAAAATTTCCTCCAGAGAGTCAGAGAGGTGTAGGAAGAGAATTCCAGACCTTGGGACTGAGGACTGACTACCAATTATAATTGGGGATGAACACTGAGACCTCAACAGGTTACAGATTACAGAGATAGGGATAGAGCCAGGAGGGATTTGAAAACAGGGATTTGGTACAAGGTAGGGCACAATCAGCAGACTTTTGGATGACTTCAAATTTTGGAGGATAGAACATAGGAGGCCAGCCAGCAGTCCATTAGAATAACTGAGGTTAGAGGTAACAAAGTCATGAATGAGAGTTTCAGCTGTAGATGAGCTGAGGCAGGAGAAAGATTAGGTGATGTTATGGAGGTGATGTTGGGGACGTGCTCAAAAGCCCATCTCAGGATCAAATATCACACCAAGATTGCGAGAACAGTCATGACTTAGTCTCAGACAAATGCTGGGGCGAGGGATGAAGTTGGTAGCAAAGGAATGGAGTTTGGAATGGGGATCGAAAACAACGGCTTCAGTTTTCCCAATATTTCATAATAGAATCTACTATGGGATGTCAGATGAGGAGTCTAATAATTTAGCAACAGTGGAAGAATTAAGGGAGCTGGTGATGAGGTAGAGCTGGGTGCAGTCAGCATTCATGTGAAAACCAATGCTGGGCTTTCAGATGATGTCACATAGGGGGTAGCATGTTGATGAGAAATAGGAGGGGTGGGGGGGCAAAGATGGTTCCTCAGGAGAGCACCAAAATAACTGTGGGAGTGGGAGGAGAACACATTGCATGTGACTTGAGGTCCTGATACACTCAATCTTTAATACAGCCACAGGACAGAAATAACCGCAAAGGTGTGAGGTTATATTCTACTATCTGAAGGTAAACAGAGCTAAATCTTTTTATTTACTTACATTAATATTGAATGAATACTGTTGTAACTCCAGAAGTGCCAAGGTAACTGGAAGCAAGCCATTAATTATAAATAAGAACAAGGAGAAATGTTTAATGTACAACTCATTTATGAGCTTGTTTCACTGGGTTATTGATTTTACTTCAATTGGCTGAACAGCCAAACAATATTTTTCTGCATCTCTCTGAACAATCATACAAATAAACTTATAACTAATTTTTCACAATTTGGGGTATTAATGGGCTCCTTCTTGAAGACTTGTCAGTAATCCATTGGGAAATGAAAAGACCAAGTGATTCTCTGGTGTTATTAGGCATAGATATTCACAGACTATTTCTATTCAATCTGTGCAGTTGATCAGATTCAAATCAATCCCAGGAATCTTTATTAACTTCATCAAGTTCTTGCTTCAGACTACAGTCAGCACTCTAGCTATATGTACCATAAAGAAACAAGCTCAAAGGTGATCTCCCTCGCTGCTATTATTGTAACACACTGGGGAGATTCATCCAGTGAGTCACGAAGCTTGTCTCTCCTCCTCTTGTGGTGACTGAGTGCGAATGTCGGAAAGTGATAGGGGATACATCATAGATCCTAACAACTTGCTTTGTGAAAACGTTTTTCCTCATACTGCCATTGCTTCTGTGTCCTCTGGTTTTCATCCTTCCATCAATGATAGTAGTTTCTTCCTGCGCACTCTCTGCACATCCTTTGTGATTTTGGATATCCACATCAAATCTCCTCTCAACCTCTCTTCTCCAAGGAAAAGAGTCTCAGACTCTCCACTCTATTACCAGAATAATACAGCCTTGCTCACCCCAATTCTGAGGCTGGTGAGACTCACAGAACGGCATTCTCTGTTGGCCGTGGTTAGGATCTTATGAGCCTCAGGCAGGTGAAGCAGTAAAATTCCGTCAGATATGTGTAACTGAAGCTCCTCATCCCTGGAACCATTCTTGTGAATCTTTTCTGTACTGTTTACCTTTACATCCTTCCTCAGGTGTGATGCTTAGAATGAATGAGACTGAATCAGTGTTGTATACAAATTGAACATTAAGACCATAACATTACTTAGTTTTGTACTATGGCCTGTTGATGAAGGTGATAAAGATACTGTATGCTTTATTAACCAATCTCTGAACATCCTGCCATCTTCAATGATTTATGCACATATATACCCAGGTCCCTCTCCTTTTAGATATGTACACTTCATTTCATTTTTTTTGTGTTCTTACTACCAAAATGTATCACTTTACACTTCTCTGCATTAAATTTAATCTTCCACTTGTCTGTCCATTCCACATCCCTGTCTATGTCCTTTGGAAGTTCTACGCTATCCTTACAGAAGTTCACAATACTTTTAAGTTTTGTACTGTCTGAAAATTTTAAAACTCTGTCCTGTACACCAAGATCGACGTTAAGGTCTATTCTGGCATGGCAGTCTAAGGAAGAAAGATTGGAAATTTATGACCTACGCCTTCTTAATTTCCAGTCTCACCTCCCTCAGCATCCTTGGATGCATCTCAGCTGGTCTTGATGCCTTCTAAACTTTAAGTACAGACAGCCTATCCAATATCTCCTCCTTATCAATTTTACACCCTTCAGGTATCTGAATGACCTCATCAGTCATCAGGACCCGGGTAGCATTTCCTTCCTTGGTAGAGACAGATGCAAAGTATTCATTTAATATCTCAGCTATGCTCCCTGCCTCCATGTGTAAACCACCTTTTTAGTCTCTAAATAGTCCCACTCCTCTTTTGATCATTGTTTTACTATTTATATGTCTGTAGAAGACTTGTGGACACCCTCTTATGTAAGCCCATCCAGAGGTTAGTTAACTTACACAAACTATAGGACCACAGGAAAGCAGTAGATCATTCAGCCCATCAAGCCTGTTCTGCCATCCAATAAGATCATGGCTGATTTGTAAATGAACTCCTTCTGCCCAACTTAACACCCTTAAACATTCTTTCTCACAAAAATTAATTAAATTTAGTTCTGAAATTTCCACGTGCCCTGCCTTCACAGTATTACGGGAGAACAGAAATCTAGAATTTTACTGCACTTCATATGAAGAAGTACTTTCTGACACTATCCCTTATAATTTAAACCTATTAGCCTTGATATCATTTTGGGTATCACTGTACCTCCACCAAGACCATTTTATCCTTCGTGAGGGGCAGCACCAAACAAGAGCTCTGCACAGGTCACACATAACTTCCATTCCCTTGTATTCAAATCCACCTGAGGTAACTACATACCATAAATATTTTAAATTAAATTTTACAAGTTCCAGAGATGGATCCTTTTATCTTCTTAATCTACATAGCTTAGTACCTGAGTCTGCACTGAGGAGGGAGCTGCAATCTGCAGTCTTTCTGGAAAAACACTCATTAAGTGAAAAGATAACTTCCCTTAAATCAAATGCAGTGTCACAACAGGTGACCGTATTGTAGCAACACTTTGAGAATTGAATAATAAGCTGGGACCAAATGTACACTTGAATCTTTCTCTTTACTTGTGAACCACAAAATAGGTGTGTTTGTCTGTAATTACCTGAAACTAATGCTGAATTGAAAAAAAAATGGAGAACCCGTAGAGTTAATAATATAGCTCTATATTATTAGCTACCAAGAACTTGGGTTTGATTCCTGGCTCGGGTCACTGTCTGTGTGGAGTTTGCACGTTCTCTCCGTGTCTGTGTAAGCTTCCTCTGGGTGCTCCAGTTTCCTCCCACAGTCGAAAGATGTGCAAGTTCAATTGATTAGCCATGCTAAATTGTCCCTTAGTGTCCTGGGATGCCTAGATTAGAGGGATTAGCGGGTAAATATGTGGAGTTATGGGGAAAGGGATTGAGCGGGATTGTTGTCAGTGCAGATTCGATGAGCCGACTGGCCTCCTTCTGCACTGTGGGGTTTCTTTTCTATGATTCATTGAATTCTCCTCCTGCAGCTAGGATTGGTGTGGTGGGAATCCTGGGTTGTGGGGTGTGGGATATGCATGGCAGGCTTTTGGTGGGCAAGAAACAGCCACTACTGTCAAGTAAGGACACTCCAATGGTTCTGCAGACAGACTGTGGTAGCAGCACCAGAACAATCCGGAGGTCAGTTAAAGTGGAAAAAGATAACCAACCATTTCTGTAGTTCCAATTTTTGATGAGGGAGTAATAGTAACGGGGTGGTTACAAAGGGAATTAACCAGGAACTTGGTGCCCCAGCACCCATCAGCACAATCAGGGGAACCATACGAGAGGAAAATTAAGGTCACTGTTGGGGGGCTTAGTGGCCTAGTTTTTGAGCAGAATGAGGGACAAAAATCCAGCTCCAGATCTTAATAGTTATTCACTGAAACAAAATCTATACATTTTAGTAAAATGAGTTTGTATTCCCAGGAAATTCTTTTTTCTCCTGACCTTTTACATTCCAACTTCCAGGCAAGATGGTATCCGATGCCACAGATAATTGGCCTGGTTTTTCAGGCTGATCTGATTCACCAGGGTGACTCTGTTAAGTCTCTTCAGGAACACTCTCAGGGAGTGCGCTTACATCACTTTCTGCTCTAACAATAGTCACTCACAATCTGAAGAGAAATTCGTCAACTGATCTTTAATAATTAAAACAACAAAATATTCGCAACAAGAGAAACTGCCCCAGACATTTGCCGAAGGAGGCAGAGATTGCAGCATTGACTCCCCCCGCCTCAAAAGAAAACTTCCACTCCCCGTCTGAACATTTGCATCCGTGGTACCCGGCCATTGACTCTCTGAGAAGTCAAAATGATCATCTGCCATAGGAGACAGCCAGCATTATTATAGGCTGCAAATAAGGCAGCCAATGCCTGTTTCAGAGCCCTTTCCTAAATTGGTCATAAATTAGGCTTGGCCACACAGCGCATGATCCTATTTGTTAAATCTAATTTGACAGTGGCCCAACAACTGGCCTTTACCAGGGACCACGAAAGGCCAGGTAAGTTTCAACATTTAAAACCTTCCCTCAGTGTGAAGCTAAGAGAAACAGAAACCGCAAATTAAACCCCCGGTAGCTAAATGTCAGAGTACTCATTTAACAAACTCATGCACACTTCAATGAACAACTAAGATTTCATCCTCCAGTGTTGGAGGAGTCAGCTCGACATTATTCAATTTGCTCGCACGCCCTTCTCCCTCAACTAAAGCATTTATTTCAGAGGTGTGAAAGTTTCTACAGTTTTTTCTTAACTGTAATTTCACTGCAATAACAAAAATAATTATAGTGGAATTGAAAAGAAAGGAAAAATAATAGAAAGAAGATTAAAAATCTGGGTGGTAATCAGATCTTGAGTTAATGCTTTCAGCAGCTGTGACTTGGCATCTATATTCTTACTTAGGCTTTAAAACCTCTGCAGGTAATCACAGAGATAAATGTCTGTTCACAGACTGCCTTATTCATTTCATAGAAAACAGTTGATTAAATAAGAGATTTCACTGCAGATTCTCAGCCACAGCTATTTCAGTGTAATAAAACAAAGCGCTGCTGCTCTTTTACCTTCAGAGGTCTGAACCACTGTCTATATTCCCCAGTGGCTTACAGGTCGATGCAGTGATGCACCTGGAATGTCCTGCCTGAAATGTTGCTGGGTAGTGATTCCAAAAAAAAAGAATTGAATATATGCTTGCAAAGGGAAGATTTACAGGGAGTGGGATTAATTGGATAATTCTTGGAAGAAGTTGACACAAGCATGATGGGCCAAATGGCCTTGTCTGTGCTGTACCATTTAAAGCTGTAGACTGGTCAGTGTTTGATAACCCCCACCCCTCCACCCCCTGTTAGCTGATCTCGGCTGAGGCAATAACTGTGATCCTACAATCAGCAAAACAAGGATAAGAGCAAAATCTTAGTTCTTATTGCCAGTTCTGATAGCTGTTTGTGTATGAATATCAAAGGAAGACAGGATCAGACAAAATTACTGCATGAGCTGTTTAGTATTTCCAGAACTTTCTGTTTTTATTTCAGATTCAGTTGTGATGCCCTGTTCAATTGAGAAGTTCATTGTATTGACCCTTTAGAGGTCTCTCTAATTTCATACTTTTTTCTTCATTCTTTCACAGATTGTGGACATTGCTGGCAAGGTCAGCATTTGTTATGCATCCCTATTTTTTCTTGAACAGAATGCCATTCAAGAGGGCTGTTAAGACAACCACTTTTCTGTGGATACATTGACTAGAGAATGTGACTTTATTTATGGTTTCCCTGTAGCTGGAAGGAAATGTTCATTTATTTGTGATGGAATGTAAACTTCGGGACTTTATGGCCTATAAAGCCGGGTTGTTGCAAAGGTGAGGTGACATGAGATGAATGGTGTCTGATATTATCTCCAAAAAAAAGGAGGAATAACAGACGAGGATAAAACGGGGAGAACTCATAATTCTAACTGTCACAGTGTTACCAAGGCTTTTAGGGTATGACTTGCCAGTTCAACATCATTGGTGACTAGTGGAGTGCCCCAGGGGTCGGTGCTGGGGCTTCAGCTACTTACCATTTATATAGATGATCTGGAGGAGGAAACTGAGTGTATGGTGTCGAAATTTGCTGATGACACCAAGATTGGTGGAATGGCAAATTGCGCGGAGGGTGTGGAGAGTCTGCAGAAGGATCTAGATAGGCTGGACGAATGGGCCAGGAACTGGCAAATGGAATTTAATGTTGGCAAGTGCGAGGTGGTCCACTTTGGTAGGAATAATGGTAGGAAGGACTATTACTTACGGGGCGAAAAACTGCAGAAGGCGACGGTGCAGAGGGAGCTCGGGGTCCTTGTGCATGAGTCGCAAAAACCCAGCTTGCAGGTGCAGCAGGTGGTCAGGAAGGCGAATGGGATGCTGGCCTTCATAGCGAGGGGGATTGAATATAAAAGTAGGGAGGTCTTGCTGCAGCTGTATAGGGCATTGGTGAGGCCGCAGCTGGAGTACTGTATGCAGTTTTGGTCACCGCACTTACGCAAGGATATTTTGGCCTTGGAGGGAGTGCAGAGGAGGTTTACTAGGCTGATGCCGGAGTTGAGGGGGTTGAGCTATGAGGAGAGGCTGAATAAACTAGGCTTGTACTCGTTAGAGCTTAGAAGAATGAGGGGAGATCTCGTTGAGACGTATAAGATGATGAATGGGATGGATAGGTTAGAGGTGGAGAGACTTCCCGCTCAGAAAGGACAGTAGGACTAGGGGGCATAGCCTCAAGATAAAGGGGGGGCGGTTTAGAACGGATTTGAGGAGGAACTTCTTCACTCAAAGGGTGGTGAATCTCTGGAATTCTCTGCCCGTTGAAGTAGTGGAGGCTGCCTCGCTAAATATTTTTAAGACGCGGGTTGATGGGTTTTTGATAAGCGAGGGGATTAAGGGTTATGGGGAGAGGGCGGGAATGTGGAACTGAGCCATGACAGATCAGCCATGATCTTATTGAATGGCGGGGCAGGCTCGAAGGGCTAGATGGCCTACTCCTGCTCCTATTTCTTATGTTATGTTCAAAGATAAAAACAAAGCAGAGGGATATCATCTGTACTGACAACACCAAGATTTCCTGAAATCTTGAGAAAACAGAAACTTCTATGTTATCTTCATTGCTTGTAAAGTGTATGTAAAATCTTGCTTAATACATTCTACCTGATTCATAAATACTATCATTCATACCTTATGGATGTAGCACAATTGACAACACTTGAGTTAGAAATTAAAAATTTGGACATTAGAGTTTGTTTTAATTAGAATGGTATCATACCTCAAAACCCTGAATCTTACAAGGGAAAGTAAGGTTTGGGACTGTTGGTGGATCAGGGATGAAGGTTCCATTTACTGATGTTGAAACTAAATTTGACCTTAACGGACAGCTGGATGTATTGCTGTCTTCTCCCTTATCCTCTTTCTTCACCTCCCCTTTCCTTGTTCAGCTGCTCACTGGATAGTTGGCGACGTTGTTCTCTCATGATGGCGAGGATGTGCAGTATTCAATAGACCACCATGAACCTTCACACCGTCTCTCCTGAGGGCTGCAGGGCTCCATTGCCTGTTTGATCATATTTTGTGTGGAAGCATAGCTTTTGTACTATTCACATTGCCCACATGTGTGAGTTGTGCACTGGTGTAAGAACCATATAGTCACAGAGAGCCCTTTCACTCAACAGTTACGCTGTAGCTGGACGGCAGAATGGTAGAAATACTTATAGAATAGTGGACTGCCACAGAATGAATATTTCTTCAGACTGAACTCTTCAAAAATGCAGTTAATGAAAATACAACAAAACGTACCCCAACTTATAAATCAAAGAAAGGGTTTAATAATAAAACATCATAACTCCAAACTTGGAGCCTCATCCTGGGCCACTCCAAGCTTCTCACACTTCTAAATATTTCCTTATTTATAGTGAATCAGCTGGTCAGCTGACTATCACTCTGTAATTGGTTCCATGTTTACTGGGTCAGCTGACCCTTACATCTTGTTCCCATTGATCACATTAATCCAATTAAAATAATTTGAGACATCCATCCTCCAGTATTCTTGAGAACTTTCCAGCACCTGCACCTCTTTTTGTAAAACAGTTTGATAACTGGGTCAGTGCTAATCTACAAATAAGTTTGGAAACTTCCTTGTTTTCCAGCATTTGCTTAATGCTGGTCAAATCAATTCTTAATCTTTTTTTCTGCGTCACTCTTTGTTGAGTGAACCTTGTCCCAGAAAGATCAATTGTCCACATAACACTCAGTTGCTACTTTCTAACCTGGTGTACCCATAAAAAATTCTATTGATGTGTCTAACAAATATATCCCCCATATCCAACATCTCCACTAACACAAGGGTTTCAGCCGCCAATGAGTTTTTGATCACCCTTTTGTTTGCGTCCAGGCCAAGGGGCAACATTTTCCTTCCTTACCTACCAGGAATATTGTGAATCCAGCACCACTTAAATGTCCATCTGGTGGATTGGCATGTGAAGCATCACTAAACACAATTAATTTCATATCTTTCAGTTCTCCTAGTGCTAGGAATTTAATTACATATTCCTCTAATTTTAACTTTTTAAATGTTTTATTAGCCTATGGCGTGTTTCAACATATTTCTGAGCTCTAGGACATTATAGCTCCCATCTGGTCTTGTCTGTGTGCATAGCCAATTCAACTGTCCTATCATACTCCTCAACAACTGTTTCTTTTTCATTAGCCTGTTCCTCTTTTTCCATTGATCTGTCTCTGGTGATGGAAGTGGGATCAGTACTGTTTAGATAACCCTGTTGACTCATCATTACACCAGATATACTTTATTGGATATCAAGACTAAGATATCGAAAAGCACCAGCTGCTTGACTCCCTGCTTTAAATTCTGTTTTCAGCTTTTCAATTCTCCTTTTCTCAAATTCTTCTATGCCACCCCATAGGAAATCATCCACATGCATTATAAAAGTTCCAGCTAATTTACCTTTAGCCTTCCAGTAAAACGTTAATGGATCTGCTTTTAACTGGACACAGCCAGTCTTCAGTAGTACAAATTGTACAGAGAAATACCAAACCCTTCATGCACCACTCAACTCATACACATATTTAATTTCCACAAATGTTCCGGTGTATTACCTGTTTCTATGGGTGGCCTCAAAAATTTTTTCTTTGAAATGTTTTGCCCTGCAGAAAAGCCGCTTTGATATCAATTGAGTTACACATCTAATTATGAGATGCTAGAACAGGGAAAAAAAATTTCAGTATCACTTCCCATGCTATTTGTAAAGCAATAATTTAGTAATGGTGAAGATAAATTCTTCAAGATTTTTTGCAAAACATTGCAAATTTTTTATAATATCACCTGACTTCCACTGAGGTTTCAACGTAAAATCACTCTGGGTGATAGCCCCAATATTTACATTATTGTAATAGCTAGTACTGCATTGAAGTGGTTAATTTCAAGGGCATGCATCTGGTCAACAGGCTCTGTTTCATCGCAGTGTAATCACTACAATTTTCAAACTGATCACCAGGGCATAATACAATCCTGATATATAAAAATATAATGTTCCATGGCATTTCCTCGGGTCAAATAGTATTCATTTTATAAGAGGAGTGTGTTAATACCACATACTACATTTTTTGTTGTACCTCTGCTGAGGTGCAGCTGCTAGTCTGTCCCCTTGAGATCAGAAAGTTTGATTGCCAAAGTGATGAGATCCTGAAACGAGAGGTCAGTGTTTTAGGTGGGGAAAGTTGTTCACAAATGTTCAGTTCCAGTCAGAAGAAACTGAATGTGAAATAATTACCATTTTTGTTAATACTTGGTGCAACAGACTTGTTTATGCACGTGGGTTGATCTCCAATAACAGTGTGTGTGAGTTGAAATCCAGTGCAATCTTTGGGTCAAGCAGGTTAGAGAGTAGGAGATAATTGGAGTGAGAAAGGACGCGATAGGGACAGGAGGTAGGATGTTACAAATTGAAAGGGGAAAAGGAGATGAAAAGGTATAGAAGAGGTGAAGAGGACAGAAGGGGGAAAGCATCTCAATTCAGTGGGGTGGACTGCAAGCCCAGGATTGTCCCCCCATTGTGGATGCAAGGGAATGAGAAGGATGCAAGTCTTGAACTGTACACCTGAAGCAGGGGGGACAGGGTGAGGGGATATCGCTTCCAATTCCCAACAATGGGCAGACTTTGAGCTCTTACTATTGGGCAGCAACGTACTTAGTGAACTATTTAAGTGTCTGTTAGCAGCTGCTCAGCTCCCTTTTCTCCATTCCAGATGGGACGCCAACAGCATTTAACTGAGGCTTGGAAGTCAAAAGACTCAGGGCCTGAAACTGAGACCAGTAAGCGCACTGTCCTCCATCTGCTCAACATTAGAAATGTCCCCTGCATTTCTGGAAAAAGTGAACCAGCAGTTCGGTGAGGAATAGGTAGGGAGATTGATGCACTGACAGTCCAGGATTACATTTCAGTTGGGAGTGGGGGTACAAACATTTCAAGTCCACACTTTAGGGATAGAAGTGTTACTAGAACAGGGTTCTTGCTTCTGGGCCCAGGTATGGAAATGTTTGGGGAGAGAGGCAGATAAGTAACAGATGGTTTGTGGTGAAGGAGGATGGGCAGGGGTCAGTTTTTGATCAGTAGATGCACATTAGGGGAAAATTAAATATTAACAACAACATGTTAGTGTTCAAAAGGCTAAAAGAATTTAAGTTGTTGCACAGCCACCAAGTGGTCAGGACACAAAACTGCAGTCATATCTTGTGCAGTTTATGAATTTCAGCATAGGCTCTTAATTATAACAATTATTAAGCTCATTACTCCTTAAGTTTGTTTTTAAATCTTAATCCAAAGAGGCAAGGAAGTACTTCATAAATATGTTTAAAAATTCTGCTCAACTGCTGTCAAAAACTCACTATTAGGCTAGCAAATTGCAACACTTGGCCTGTGGTTTGACAGCTAAGGCTGAATTTTACAATTCCTTCCACGGATGGGATTTTCCACTCTGACCAAAGTCAATTGACTTTCGAATGGGTCATCACATTTTCCAATCCCTCCCCCATCACAATGGGGTTGTTAAATTCCACCCCTTTATTTAAACACACCTGACTTCAATGTATGAGCTTAGACCCATAAAATAGGCTGCTGGACCTGTGGAACAGTTGCATTAAGTAGGGAACAGAGGGAAGGAAGATTCCCACTCAGGCAGCAAGAGTGTGAGCCAAGCTAAGAAACTGGGTAGGGTATGAGGGGCAACTGGAAGAGGGACTGTATGTTACCATACCAACCGTGAACAATTTTTATAAGATTTGGAAGAAGCATACATCCTCTCCTCCCCTCCGAGCCCTGCAACTATTCCTCAGGAAATAAGAGAACATAATTCTTATTTTTTCCAAAACCTTCCTTATGCAAGCAATGGAATATTAGGTACACATATAGTTGTAAGTTATGACAGTCCTCAGCTCTACTTCTCTTGGTTATCGACTAATGATTGGTACCAGTGTATGTATTTATTTAGATAATGCATGGCAGGTTCCATCTTTTTTCTTTGAATTGTTGCTCCCTGTCAGCTCATCAAGAATTTGAGCAGGTTCTTCCAGCAATTTCCCCATCAACAAATGGATTCTGGAAGTTACCCATGGCAGCACCGCTTTCCATCAAATGACCCCTTTCAGACTTCAGTCACCTTCTTCCATGTTTTATTATTTTACAAATAGGCTTTTGAATATTGATGGGCTTTGGGATGTATCACAGCTGATTCTAACCCTGTTCTCGGCCAATATCCTTTTAAGTGCAATTTACACCTGAGGTTTTGGATTAGCTCTTCGGGTTGGAAACACTGCTAATTCGACATAGACATGTAAACTACAGTCAGCCGTCAGGAATGCTTTCTGTGGTGTTTAAGGGAATAGAGTAATTTGTGATCGTTAACATTACTGGGGAAGTGAAAGAAAAAAAAATCCACACAAGACAGACCTGGTATTTCAGAAGCAAGGCACTGAACTGTGTTCAAATTCATTTGCCATTCATCAACTGTTTGGAGCAAGTTTTCAGTTCAAAACCCTTGGGTTTCAACTCAACCGTTAAAGATCAGTGTCATAAATCTTCCAACAAAGGATATAATTGTGGCTTAATATGCCAGTTCCTTAAGAGGCAATATTCCCCAGCTTGGATTCCAGGATTTGCTCAGTAACTCCAGCATGCATCAGGTCAACCTCTCTCATCATTAATTCAAAAAAGATTTGGATTCAGAATAGTATTCTAATAAATCTCTGCAATGGTAAAGCTGATGTGCAACACTACACAGTTAATTGCTAATGAATTACCTGTTGCAGTCTTGTGCACCGTATCCTCTCTCTCGGTTACTCAATTACGGAACCAGTAACGTTAAAAGAATGGATTATTTATTCAAGATGCAACTATGCATCCCATAAGAACACAAAATCAAAAATAATCACTGACTGACATTGTCTGTTCAAATTGCTCAATGCCAATAATTTGCAAAAACAAGTTGACTGTCTTGCTTGAGTGGTTAAATGTAGGAGAAATTCACACTGATGCAACCTTTGTTAATCTTCTGAGTTTAGAATTAAAGTGAATCATTGTGGCAGAGTGGAGGAAAATCTATTTGGTGTCGCACCACACTACGCTTGATTTTTATGCTAACGCTGTAAAAGCTGGAAACGATTAATTTCCCAGCATGGATATCCTTCTCTTTAATGAACACTAATCATTATCAAAGGATTAAAATTAAAAAGCAATGGATACACAGTGGCTGTGAAATGCATTGTGATGTTGCTGGACAAATTAGGAATAATAAATGAGGAACACCACATGAATAGCAGAGATGAAGGAGGATCTTAAGGCAAGAGGAACAGCTGGACCATAAGGTAATTTTAAAACGCTGTCAGATAAAATGCCTTATAAGATGACAAAGTGTTACTTTAGATTAGCTGGAAAGAGTATAAAATAATACTGAGTAGCCAAAGGAAATTAAACTACATTTTTATCAAGATTAAATTTTAAATAGTTTGACATCATGAATGTCACATACTAAATCACAGAGTACAAAAGCAAGGAAGTTATAATGACCCTTTATAAACCATCAGTTTAGCCTCAACTGGAGCATCATGTCCAATTCTGGGCATTACATTTTAGCAGGGACATCAAGGCATTGGAAAGGATGCAGAAAATGGAGAAGAATAATCCTGGGGATGACTTATAAAGATGTCAGTCAAAGAAAACACTCCACTGGCACCTGTGAAATCAGACGCTGAGTTAATAAGCATTCATAATGAGACCATCTGTAAGCTATATCGACACGACATAGCTATGGGCAATACGACAGCTCAGTGACTATCACTGTTTGCTGTGCAGATGCATGGATTTGGGCCAGTATCTGTGGGAGTTTGCGCATTCTCCCCATGCTTGCGTGGGTTTTCTCCGGGTGCTCTGGTTTCCTCCCACACCCCAAAGATGTGCTCTTAGGCTGATTGGTGTAACAAATTGTCCCTAAATTAGTCCCCCCTCAATCTGCTTTCCAATGTGGAGTGCCATAAGCGTAGACAAAGGTCATGGGTGGAAGAGGGAACTCACAATGTTAAAATGGCAGTGTGGGCTTGTTGGGCCGAAGGGCCTGTTTCCCGTGCTGTGTTGTTCTTTGTTTTTTTTTGTAGACAGAAACAGGGGCAGACATATTTTTATCCAGATGGCCTCATTATGATAGATTAGCTGAGCTCCAATGTACATTAATAGATTAGCTTATCAGGTGGTAATGGAGTATTTGTTTTGATTGATTGGCACCTTTATGGGTTGTAGTAAATTATTCTTTCTTTGAACTTGGTCTTTCAATATCTTTACATTTATTTGGAAAAAGATTAAACATATCAAGTGAGGTAAAGCCTCAGCCATTGAGGCTATAATGGCCTTGTTTGATTGACACTATCAGTAAGGTTCTTTTTCAAAGAAGATTTGTGAATAGGTTTTTTTTAAGTGCATTTCAAGATTTGCCATTGTTATTATATGGTTCAATGTTATATAAGGTATACTGGGTAAATGGGTATGGAGGATGCAGGAAGGTATGGAGGATGCAGGAAGGCATGGATGTGGTACTAGCATATTTTTCAAAAAGTTCCTGAATCTAGGCTGTGGATCACAAATTCTCAGGGGCTGTGAACCACATGTCCTTGACAAGCAGGCCCAGCTCTGAGGTGGGTGGGCTGGGGAAGATGGGGGGCGGGCGGGGGGGAATGGGGATGATGTATAAGATACCTGCCCCCTTCAATGGAGCTGGTCAGATTGGCAGTGCAGAGTTAGGAGTAAAAGCCTCTGGAGTCAGCTGTACTCCATGAAAATTCAGCCCACCTTACAGATTGGCCTTTGTTAGAACTGAGTGTATTAGAGATGTAACAGTTTTAAATTAACATTGGGAAATGGAAGCAAGGGGTCGGGGGAAAAAAAATCAAAAGGAAAAGTCTGTGACAAGTTGGAATGTAGTGGAATGAGGGAAAAGGAGATGGTAATAGGACAAATGAAGAAAAAGAAAATATGACTAGAGGAAGTGAAACCATCCAAGAGATTTTCACCTGAAATCACTGAGCCCAGTATTAGGTCTGGAAGACTATAGATCACTGAATCAAAACATGAGATGCTATTTCTCAACCTCTGGCTGAATTTCATTACAGTATTGCAGGGGTCCGAGGATATTTGAGCTCCCAATGTAGAAGAAAGCTGATTGTGACCAGTGGATATAATATGTTAAATTGAAAATTGATTTGATACTAAGTCTGATAATGAGAAATTAGAACAGTTGACTAAAAACTTTGTCAAATAAATAAAGTTTAAGAAGAATCTTAAATGGGAGAAAGTGAGACAGAGGGGTTTGGGAGCGAATTCCAGTGCTGAAAGCAAAGCTGAAGGCATAGCCATCAATGCTGAACTGAAGGAAAACAGTGATGCAGGAAAGGCCAGAATTGAAGGAATAAAACACCCTTTGAAGTTTAGAGGAAATTGCAGGAATAAAATATTCTTTGAAGTTTAGAGATTGCAGAGATGTGGAGAGGTGAGGCCAGAGATTTGAAACAAGAATGAATATTTTACATTTGAAGTGTTGCTAGACCAGGAGGCAATGTGGGTCAGCGAGCACAGACAGGGGTGATAAATGAATGGGTCTGTCATGTAGACAAGATGTTATTTATGTAATACAGACTACACATTTCAACATACATTGCAAAGCTTGCTACAGTGGTGGAATGACTATGTTAGAAATTAAAATGTTGTATAAGACAGAATAGAATTTCTTGCTTGCAGAGGGCCTGGACTTGCTCTTTGACACATTATTCGGTGAGTTTTCCAATATTTTAAAGTATACAGTTTAATGTGTAAAAACACATCATATAATGAAAGCAAACAAAAGATGATGAAAACAAACAAAATATGCTCCTGGCCATTTTACATAACAAGTTGCCTTTTTTTCTCATTAAAATGCTTTGGAGAGGAGGATTTTTAAATATTCCTCAAAGGTTGATTAACAATTATACTAAATCTGCACTGAAGCCACTGTACAAATCAATAGGAGGACAAGTTCTCCACTTCCAGTAAAGTGACTACAACTGGTCTGGTTTGAGAAGTCAATGTGCCAATTCTTGGCTCTCCCAACTCCCTAAGTTACTCGGTCATTCACTTTGTTAACATTAACATTGGTAGCAAGGCAATGTTGAGTGTAGTGACTTCCCATAATCAAAAAGAGAGCCTCACAAAATTTACCTTGGAGTTCAGTGGACTTGTGTTTACCTTGGAACTACTTTTATCTGATTAACATAAATCCAGTAAAAATACAGATAATGTTTAACCTATGGTTAAAAATAGAATAGCTGAAGGGCCAGAATGAGATGCTGGTTCAGCCCTTTAATGGGATACAAACCATGTCCGACTGTTCTTCAGGTTATACCCTTGATTGATACTACTGGGGAGTACATTGCTTTGTTTCCCAAAGTACTTTGGTACTTAACAGTCGTGACAACTGTGGTAATCGAATTAGAACCTAGTGGGAGTGCAATAATATATTTTTAAATAGCAAAAGGAAAAAGACTTTAAACACTGTATTAATCTAGGTAATTTATCATTCATATAGTATTCCAATTTAATCAAATTATCAAAGTCATACAACATCTTTAAGGACTAATTTAACTTTTAAACACTTCAGCACTCTAGTTTAAACTTGACATTTTGAAACATTTCTACCACTAAATGAGTTTAATTTTTTTATTTTAACTTGTGACCTCAAGGTGATGTTAACCATCCCCAATGAATAGAAATCAACCAAAATCAGCCATGAGGCTTGTCCACAAATCTCTCATTATATTTCCACAATTTTCTGTTATCCTGCTCTTCTTAGTGAATGATAAGGCAGCCATACTTCGGGCGTCATCCACCCTCCCACCCTTGTCAATCAAAGAATTAGCTTAAAAAGGGCAAACTACTAGGGACATACAGCAGAAACCCAGGAATTAAAAGTGCTCAGACCACATGCTGTCGAGGTCTGAGAGGGTTTCCCTTTTACTTTAGCCTGCCCATGGTAATCTTGTTAAAATTAGGGTTTAGTTTCTGCTTCCTAACGCAATGGTTAGAGGAATGTATTATATACATGTGCTGATTTGACATGTTGATTGAATATTTATTACCATTTCAATTGTGACACATCTGTGTCTTCAATAAGTGTCCCATATCTGCTAAGATTATCAAATATGAAAATTGGGATGTTGTCACAACTATGTGCTGTGTTTAATATGGATTACTTAGTCATTAGTTTCATCAGCTGGTGTAATACCTTGGATTGTTTTTAAAAAGGGAAAGAAAGAGCTAGAACTCCAAAATCACTGGGTGGGATTCTCTGGCCTCCCCACAGCCACTTGAGTATGTCTGATTTTAATCACTGCACTATAAAGATGTATGCCTTCAGTTGCTTAGGTTTCAAACTCCTAAATTCCCTTTCTAAACCTCTCCAACTTGCTACTATTCTTTATCCCTTCAGGAGGCTTCTTGAAACCTTCCTCTTTCATCTAATTTTTGGCTATCTGCCCTAACATAACCTTATGTGACTCTGATCCTCCTTTCGTTTTGTACTGCGCCAGTGAAACACCTTGCGATTATGTTTTATTACATTAAAGATGTTACATAAATACAAAGTTGTTGTCCTTCCTTTTTGCTTTATTATTCCCTCTTATCACTCAATTGAATAAAGTTGCATTGTAATGACCAAGAGCATATTCCTTCTACTTCTTGAAACTGAGACTTTGATATAAATGAATCCAGTCTGGCATTGCTGGTAAATGCAATCAATGTGCAACAGCTTTATTGATAGAAGAATGGCATTATAATGGCATGACATCTGTCTGGATATAAATCGATGAGGAATCTAGTTCTGACTTTAGAGAAATGAAACTAGTGTTAATTTTAAAAACAATGATATTGAACATATTATTCGAAAAACATTGACAATAACCATGCTCTGACACAATTCCAATCAAATACTCAGCAGGGAATCAATAAAACAAAATTGATAGCTTAACAAGCACCAATGTAGCACCACATAAATTTGTATGACCTCAACATTACAGCTGGATCATTTAGAAGTAAAATCAGGAAGTTTCTTTTTCACAAAAAGGGTAATACAATTCTGGAACTCCTTCCCCAAAGTGTTTTCAATTGTGGGTCAATTGATTTTTTTTTGAGACCAAGACTGGCAGCTTTTTATTTTGTTTTAAGACATATGGAGCCAAATAGCTGGGTAAAACGAGCAAAAGAATAAGGAACAAAGAAAAGTACAGCACATGAACAAGCTCTTCGGCCCTGTAAGCCCATGACTATCATGATGCTCTAACTAAACTAAAAAATAACCTCTATTCCCTCCCTATCTAGGGGCCCCTTAAATATTGCTAATGTGCCTGCTTTCACCACCTCCTCTGGCAGAGATTCCAGACACCCATCACACTTTGCATGATAAACTTCCCTCGCACATCTCCCTTAAACTTTCCCCCTCTCACTTTGAACCTGTGGATTGAGGCATCTACCAGACATTGTCTAACTGTGTAACTGACTTGCAGGCTGAATGGTCCACTCATGTTTCTATGTTCTTTGATCAGTTTCACATTTTGTTCTCTTTTAGTTGTTACTCAATTATGTCTTAAGCTTTGTTCTGAAGTTATATGTAGCCAATTGTCACTCTCTTATGGAGAGGGATGCCTTTGTTCACCATGGCTAATTTCTCCTTTTACTTCAGTTGCTTTTTAGTTATGCCACTTTGCCTCAACAACCCACAGTATTATCTGAACCAGTGATCAGGATCTTGAATTTGTAAACTACTCCTAATTGTTATATTCACAATCAAGATATTTCCCAAAATACTTTTCAGCTTATTTCTGCCCTACGAAGCATGAATGGCAGAAAACGGAGAAAATCTGTGAATGATCGCCATCTGAGATTAGAAACTCTCTAAAAGTGGACACCTGTAATTATCTTGCTCACAACCACAGAAACAGCCGGGAGAGTTGTTAGCAGGGATATTAGCAACAAAAGCATTTTTATTTTTCCATTACCTTTACAATGCTGCTGCATACTGTTGCACACCTCCTCCCCCCTCAAAAATACAAGTTATAAAACTGAAGGTCATTTGAGAATTAAGAGCCATCCCATCCTTTGGAGAACTTGGCATTTTTGCATCCTACATTCCTTAAAATACTCAATCAATAAATGGAGCATTTCCTCTGTTACGCCACTCACAGATACTGCCCGACCTGCCAGGTAATTCCTTTCATTTTTGTTTACTATGAAGATATATGTTGCACTAAATATTGTCAGTGCATCTACTATTTATTGGCTGTCTGCTGATTTGTGTCCATAGTCTAACAGAGAAGTTAGAAATGGACTCCAAGGTGGCAACACATATGAATGGAGGAACTAAGAGCAGGAATGCACCATTGGACTCATCAAGCTTGCTCCTCCATTCACAAAGATCATGACATATCCAATGGTGGTCTTAACTCCATTCTCCTGTCTGCTCCATGATTCTCAACTCCCCTGTACATCAAGAATCAATCCAGCTCAGCATGAATCAACGATCCATGTGCTCTGTGGTCAAGAATTCCAGAAATTAATGGGAGAAGGAATTCCTCTTTTTAAAAAAAGACTTTTTTTTTTACTGTAGAAGCAGAATTCTACTCCCCTTTCTCCGCCTGATTTTTAAATATAGTTTCGAAGTAACGTAGCTTCTGTTGGGAAAACTAAAGGAATGTGGCTGCTGAAAGATGAGGGACTCTAAAGTTAGATTTTTCTCCAGTGCCTGCCTGCTGAGGCCATCAGTCTGGGTGAGTGGAAAACCTACCTTACTCTTTCTTGAAGTACAACATCCGTGCTTAGTTGCTTCTCAGCTTTGGTAATGAAACAGATTGGTGTCAAAAGGATTACTGGCATTTTTTATATCAATTTTCGTTACAGTACATTGACCATTATCATTAAACATTAACAGTAACAACTTTTAAAAAATAAATATGAATCCATTTTGCAGAAAGGAGCAAGTTAAAAAAATTTATGGGTGAGAGGACAGATCAAAACCCCCAGGGAATTTCTAGCTTCTCTCTTTTTTCTCTTAACTTCTAGGCAGTTAACCTAATAGAAAAAAACCTCTCTTTACAATTTAACTATTAGTTGCTACTGTAGAATTCATTTGCATAATAAACAATAAATCCTTTGGCAAGTACGTTCCTCATTGTGAATACGTGCAGGCAAACAAACTGAAGCTTGAATGGGTCTGCTGGTGTAGTGGTTATGATATAAACTTTGAAATCTAGATGTTCTGATTTCAAATCTCAAGTTAGAAAACTGAATTCGAGAAACCGGATCTTTGGTAATTCAATACCTTAGAAAATAACCATGAGAGCTGCAACTGGAGTGCTGGAAAGAAAATCAAGTGGTTCACTCGTATCCTTCAGGGAAGAGAACTTACAACCCCCAGCTTGACCAAATGTGACTCTAATTTAAAATGTGTGCTTGAGTCTTAATGTCCTCTGAAACAGCTTATCAAGTCACACTGTTCTACAAAACTGCTTAAAGGTGGCCACTATGATCTTTTCAGGGCAACAGGAGAAGGGTGATAAATGAGGTTGTCACCTCTTCTGGATTGTCCAGATCTCTCACAGAATTGAGGTGTGCTCTCCTGGTCAGTGCTGTTAGCAACCTGAGAAAAAAGCTAAACATTGCTATTCTGCACCTCAAGTACACAAAAGACTTTGATTTGTCCCTCATTGGTACTTATGATCAAATATCACATGATTGAACTTCCAAGATTGCATGCAGAGTTAACAATCCCAGATGGCAACATCTAGTGGACGATTCTCCCCAAAAAATTTCAGTGCCGAATTCATGTGAAAACTGGAGTAACTCCCATTGGCTTTTTAGTATGATTTTCAGAACAAATCTTTCACACTGAGCACTGCAGAGTGCCTTAGCGAGATTTATACTGAAAATCAACGGGTGTGCATATTCCCACTGGAGAGGTCGGTAGCCTCGTGCTGAGTGGGTCACTGTGCATGTGTCGATCTTTCAGAACAGAGATCAGCGCATGTGTACTCGCCCCACACTGCTGGCCTTGCAATCGGTGGCCAGTTTGATTGCTGGCCAGCCCTGTGGCCCTGCGACCCTGCCCCTCCGGCCAACCTAACCCCCGATTGCTGACCTTCCGGACGTTTCTGGGCAAGCCCCGATGTCCCCCCGAATCCATTCCCCCCGCCACACCCCTTCAGTCCTGACCATCACAACTCCCCCGAAGTCCCAACCCTCCAGGTAGCCCTGACCATCCCCCCACCACCCCCACCCCACCTCCCCATCCTGATGGCCAGCCTTGATCATACCCTTTGCTCCCTCTGCCACTGATCACTATGCAGAGTGGCAGTGGGACCCTCCCCACCCCCACTGATTGCCCCCCCATAGGTCTCGTCCCTCAATAGGCCTCTCCCACACTGACCCTGCCAGCTTGACAATACTCAATGCCTGGTGGGCACTGCCAAGGTGCCCTTGGGTAGTGCCAGACTGGCACTGTTAGGCTGTCACTGCCCATGGGCAACCCCACTTTACCTCCAAACTGCTGGGAGGGGCCTCCATAGCCTCAGTTCTCTCCAGCAGGGTCAGGCTGCCAACTCCCCACTGGAATGAACCACTTCTGGCAGGGGGGAGACGTTAGCAGGCCCGGATACTCCAATCCCAGGCCCATTAATGAAATTGAAATTGAAATATTTAAATCAGCCTCATGCCGATTTTCAGCACGGAGCTGATTACTCCAAAACACCTGGAGCCGGACATGTGCGGAGGCCACGGCGCCCATTGGGGAGCCTGCTAAATGGTCTCTGCTGATGGCCGGGAGAATCACCCCCTTAATGTTAGCAGTGTACTTGCCTCTGGGTTATAAGGTTTTGGATTCAAGTCTCATTCCAGAGATCTAAACACAAAAATCTCGGCTGATACTTCAGTGCAGTATTGGGCAAGTGCTACTTTGTCAGAGGTGCTATCTTTTGGATGAGGCATTGAAAGAAGGCCCCATCTTTTCTCTCAGTTGGACGTAAAAGATCTCCAGCGTCCTCTCTATTTTTTATACCTCCACCAATATCAAAATGAACATCAATTGTCTTTCTCTCATACGCTGTGTGTGCACTTTGCTGTGCACAAAATTTGCTGCTGCATTTCCTCCATCATAACAGTGATTAAACTTCAAAAGTATTTCATTGCTTATAAAGTATTTGGGATGTCTTGAGGTTACACAGAGACACAGAAGCTAGGAGCAGGAGGAAGCCATTTGGCCCTTCGAACCTGCTCCGCCATTCATTAAGATCATGGCTAATCATTTAACTCAATAGCCTGATCCTGTTTTTTTCCCCATAATCTTTGATAGATTCCTGCCTGTTGTGCAAAGGATTATATGAAAACAAGTCTTTAGTTTTTTTTCACCCTAGCAATTAATTGTGGATTGCCAACATTTGGAGAACAAATTAAAAACAACATTTCAATGACATATTTAGGAGTATTAAAGACTTATAGTATTAAAGACTTATAGTAATTGTATGAATTGATGTTCTAGATTCAAATACTTCATCAATGACCTTTCCTCCAGTATAAGGACACACAGAATACAGATGTAAACATGTGATGCCGAGCCAAAGCAGAATTGGGGCAGTTCACCAATGATTGTGCAATGTTCAGTACCATTCGCAACTTCTCATATAACAAAATAGTCTGCCTCAACATTCAGCCTTAGACTGAATAACATTTCAGTCACCTAGGACAATGTCCCAGACTGTGACAATCCTCTCCTTTTGAAAGTCAATAGCATTACTATTACTGGTACCCACCATCAACATCCTGAAAGTTAAGGTTGATAAGAAACTGAACTGGACTGACCATATAAATACTCTAGCTAATAGCATAGGTCATTCTGTGGTGAATAACTCATACCCGGCTCTTTAAAGTCTTTCCATCATTGGCAAGGCACAAATCAGGAATGTGATGGATTCCTGCCCAGATGAGTGCAACTCCAATGATACTCAAAAAGCTTAACACCACCCATGCAAAAATGCCCACTTGATTGGCCTCAATCCATTAATTTAAACATCCATTCTTTCCACAGCCAGAGGACCACATGTACCATCTGTAGGATGCAATGTGGCAATTTTCCAAAGTTCCTTCAACAAACATCTCCAAACCTGAAATCTCTACCACTTAGAAGAACAAAGGCAGCAAATAACTGGAACGCCATTACCTCGAGAGCTCCCGTGCAAGCCTCCCACCATTCTGATTTGGAAATAGATCACCGTTCCATCATTGTCACTGGGTCAATATCCTAGAACTCCTTTCTTAACAGCACTGGGATGAAGATGCATCAAATGGATAGCAGTGATTCAAGAAGGCAACTCATTACCACCTTCTCAATAGCAACTAGGAATGGGCAATAAATGCTGGTCTGGCCAGCAATGTCCACATCCCATGAATTAATTGTAAAAAAAAAAGTTGTCTAATTTTTCGTATCAATGCAGATTTTAAACTATATGCAGCCAGATTGAGAGGTTGACTGCTTTGCATGAAGGCTTGTGTCGCCAGGCCACAGACAGGGAGTAAACAGTTGGGAGGAAGGGAGAAAGGCACAGATCTTGACGCCCGGGGAAGGTGCAAAAGGTTCTAAATTGTGATATATTTAAGAGTGAGTTACCGTGATTGCTACTTTTCACAGAAAACAATTTTTGTCCTCAACTTGTTGAACCAGAAATGTTGGAATAACTGGGGCATTAATAAAATGAATACAATACAAGCTTGAGATCTGACCTCTGCAATTTGGAGGAAAACAATGTCACAACTCTGGTGAGGTGGACAGCAGTGGGTCATGGAACATGAGTCCAGTCATGGAGAGGAAAACAGATTACTTTGAGGGAAATTTGCCTACTCCTCATGGTCCAAAAGTAATGTGGGAAAGGCACATACCTGCTAAATCTGGTCAACGTTACCTCCCTGCTGCTCCGAGGTTTTCCACAGCCCACGTAGAGCACTTAAATTTAAAACTGATGAAATGTGAGATAAGCAGACCCATTACTTAATTGATTTAAATCACAAACTGCTTCCAGAGAAGTTTGTCCAACAAACAGGTTAAAATACCTCCAAAGTTTCAGGCTGATAATTGTTCACGAGAACTGGAAGATGTTAGAGATGCACATCCTTGAATCAAATAGAGAGACAAAAGAAAGGAGATGAGGGGTTTTCAGGGGCTGCTGGACAGGAAGAAAGGGGAAGGTGTGCGATTGAGTGGAGGGAGGAGTGATTAAATGACAAAAAGATTGCAGGTCCAAAGCAAACAAGTTGCCTTGTTTTCTGGGCGTATGAGATTCCTTCTTCAAAATTTTTGAAATAAAGCTCAAAGGAAATTATTGCCCTGCCAGTTGTATAGAGTTCCTATATGCTTCTGTGGGCAAGTGTTAAGAAACAGGTCAAACAAACCTTCTGAACAAACATGTTCCTGACACACTGCTGTGATTCACAACCTCACTCCAATATTTTTTGTGATGGAAGTGAACTTGAAGTAATAACTGTGCCTGCACAAAGTGATTGTCAAAGACAATTCGGCAGCAGAGAAAACCGTGGTGTCCCATATTGTGCACAAATGAATAGAGTGCTGCACTGTTATCCCCGCTCATATTAATCACACCGTAATGTTACATTTTAGAAACTCCAATTTTGAAGCAAAAAAATCACCAAATACTTCCTCAGAAGAGGAAATACTTGCAATACTTCATCAATTTTAAATACAAGCGGGAAAAAGTAGATATTGTACGTTTATTGTCACAACAAGCACAACATGTATAAATAATGTGATAAGAGAGGATGCATCCCAAGCCATGAATTTGAGAAATGTGTCAATCTACTCATGATCGTCAGTATGCCAAGTGAATATTTGTTCGGACAGAAACTTTGGATATGACCTACTCAGCAGACCTAGGGCAAGGCACCAGAAATTCAATTACTGCACTTCAACAAAACACATTTTGGACTCACTGTTGTTCAGTCAGGATAAAAATGAAATGGCACGCATGCATTAACCAGACAGAATGTGTGTTAGCAAAAATTAATGCCAGAACCTTTTACTCCAAGAATCAAAGCACGAGGGATTTAGTTGACATGTTCTAAGTACAGAAGGATGCACACAAGCACAATCTGCCTAAAAGTTATGCCCAGTCAACATGCAAAAACGTGAATGTTACCTGATTTTCAAAAGTGTCTCAAATAATTGCAGCAGGCGTTGCCAAGTTTAATAACGGTTTCCCTTTCAAAGCGCTTGTGACAAAGCTGAGAATTCTAAATTGCTGCTGAGAGGAGGACTGCTGCATATTTTACACCACTTGACCTTGCAAGAGCATGTCACTCATATCAACCCAAAGTTATACAAGAGCCAGTAATTAGGATCGACTCAATAGTCATTTTACAGGGTGAGTCAGGATCACTTTCTACAAACACATTCACAAACGTGTGACAGGAGCAAATGCAGGAATTTTTCACCACCTCAATTCAATCTACTATGGGAAATGCCTCTGATATAACAAGAAGCTGTTAAACTGGGGGAAAGATTGCAAGGGCATGTACATCCAGTATCGCTGCAAAGCAGTTCATTTAGTCTCATCATTGTGATTCCACCCTTTTGAAAAGGTACAGAACTTCATGTGCTTTCTAAATGCTGTTCCCTTTATTTCACTGAAGGTAAACCGTTCTCATCTATCCTGATAATAACCTACGTCAGTGAATGAATCTGTTTTAAAGGCAAATTCTTACTTTTGCTCATTACAAGCCACATTTATATTGGTTTCAATAAGAAGTACCGCGAATATACATTTCATTAAAGTTTTAACTACAGTTAAAAAGATCACGAACAGTTGAAAGCAGACGATAAAATAACTATTAGCCAGAAGCTAGAATCTGGTCATTCCAATGAAACATTAACAGCAATCATGATTCTTTCCATTTGGCTAATTCAACTCGAAAGTGACCCACATTAATCAAATACCCATGGACTCTGGCAACAGGAAGGCAAACACTGTTGGTTGATGCCTAGTTCTTTTCTGAAAATGTGGTTGGGACCTGGGCTTCAGCCTCACCAGTAACCGATGCATAGTGTGCACATTAATGTACCTTTTGTTACCTGTACATGTAAACAGAAGGAATAACAAATTCCCTTCCAATTAATATGGGTATTTTGAACACAGCTGTGAGTTGTTTTGGACAATTTTTAAAAACAAAGGGGGCAATTTTCCTAACTGCCCCCACAGTGCAGTGGGCCGGAAGACTCAAGCAGAGCTGTTTAGCAGGCTCCCTGCTGGGTGCCACAGCCTGCGTGAGCCTCCAGCCACTGGATTTTAGGTACCGTGATCACAAGCGAAGCTGAATAAATTATGCTAATACTACTTTTAATGTGATTTACCTTTCACTAGCGGGCACTGGACTGAAGTCTCTGGGTCTGCCAGCCTCTCCCTCCCCCCATCCAGGGAATGTTTCACTCCAGCGGGGTTTACAATAGCTCCCCACTAGCAGGCTTGGCCCAACTAGGTTGGGGGTAAGGGGGTGTGTGTCCCCTGGGCATTGGCAGCTTGAGAGTACCAACCTGGCCCCAGCACTGCCCACTGGGCATCAGGCAGTGCCTAATGGGGTGGGGCCTCTCAGATTTTACACTCGGGCTAGGTGATAACAGGGAGGGAGGCCAATGATCGGGGCTGACCATCGGGGTATGGGGGAGTGGCAGCAGCTTGCCAGAAAGCTCAGAACTGCAGGGGTAGGGAGTCAGGGCTGCTGTTGCTGTGGGGGCGGGGGAGATGAAGGGGGACGGGGACTGGGACTGTCGGAGCATGGGGTGGGGCGGGGTGGGGTGGGGTGGAAAATCGAGGCTGGCCAGGAAGGGGTTGGGGGGGGGAGGGGGAGGAGGAGATCGTGGCAGTAGAGGGTGGGGGGTGTTGAGCCCACTGCACTGTGAGGGCAGTTAGGAAAATTTCCCCCTTTGTTTTTAAAAATTGTCCAAAGCAGCTCACAGTTGTGTTCAAAGTACGCATATTAATTTGAAGGGAATTTGTTATTCCTTCTGTTTACGTGCACGGTTAACAAGGTAACGAAAGGTACATGAATGTGCACACTATGGCCCATGGGGGAAATCGATGGAGCAGCGATAGGGGGTTGCTGTGCTGGTCAGATATTGAGCTGGTCAGCGATCGGGAGGCTGCCAGTGCAGGGCCCTGCACATGCACCAATCTCAGTGCTGACAGATCGGCGAATGCGCAGGGGGCCACTCAGCGCTAAGTTGCCGGCTTCTCCAGCGGAATAGGCCCCACCACCTGATTTTTCGCATGATTCTTGCTAGTGCACTCTGCAATGCACAGGAGTATGGGAGATTCATTTTGAAACTCCTGCTGAAAAAAACAGTGGAATTTACTCCAGTTTTTATGTGAATTCGAAGCGTAGAATTTTTTTGGGAGAACCCCACCCAAAGTTTATGCAATGGCATGTATGCTCACCGACCCTCTTCATTGCAATTAAAAATTAGCCAAATGAAGTCTTGGGAGGTGAAACATTGGTGTGCTGTCATGTCTTTGCACTTCAGTGGCCTCTGCACAAGTTGTGAGAGAGCACTACTTCCTACCAATTTTCAAAATGCATTTTATAAAATGTATTTAATAAAATAATATTCAAGACAGACTCATTTTTCATCTCTTTCGTACTGTCATGTTTAATATTGAAACTGCATAGATTATTTTTAGCACTAATCCTTTCCAGGCTGTACTGCAGATGACCACAGATTCTTGAGTCAACTGAGAGAGATAAATTCAGAATTATATCAATTAGTGCATTACTTATTTGTCAAGTTACAAATTTAAATGAAAAAAAGAGGTATTTGCATGCGCCTTAGCAATGTTGAAGCATACACACAAGAAAGGAAGATTCCAGGTTTCATTCCTGGCTGGTTATAAATTAGCAAAGAAATCCGCTGAGAAAGACACCAGCCAGGACTCCAACTCTCATTGTTTTAGAAACTCCAGAATTCGTGCAGTTGCAAAATGGTCCCTATAAATTGCAATGCACATATTACTATCAATTGTGGTTTATAAGTCAACCCAATGTATAAGGTGACCCAATTTTCACAATCCCAAACATCATTGCCGAAAACATCTGACCTCGTACATACATGGTTGGGATTCTCTGGTGCTGCGGCAGTGAATGGAGTTTTGGCTGAGCACCAAGCTCTCTATTCTTGCTGGCAGCCAGAACATGCTATATTCACATTATCCTCAATTTTCCACCCCTCAAATGGATGTTTTACTTACTGGTGTCTTATAACTGGGTGTAAGGCCAGTACTGGGGACAATGTCAGGGTATCAGGGGACAGTGTTAGACTACTCCCAGGTATGATCCTCTCCTTCCACCCAACAACCACCATCAAACATCTCCCCCAACATCTCAGGGGGGAGATTCCTCCCCTCCTACCCCCACATCTCAGGGGCCAAATAGTCACATCAGTGAGGGGGTAGATCCCAATGTGTGGAGGATGGGGGATGATACCGTGGTGAAGCCCACAAAAGAGATAGAAATGTATTTAAATGAGGTTACTAACCTTCCTGGGCTAGAAGCTCATTACGTTAATGGCAGGAGCAAGGATAATTGAGCACTGAGACCTTGCTGCTGAGATTCTCAGTTTTGGTCACTCGCTGGATTTTGCACCCGCGTCATCATTCATGCCTTCTATGACACTGCATCTCTGTGTCTATCCTGGGAGACAGTGGACTACCTCTGCCAGACTCAAAATCGCTCTGAGTTTCTATGCGAGTGGCTCATTCCAGGGCAGATCTCCCAGGTGGCCACACACAAATGTATCCAGGAGGTTACAGATACCCCTCAGACAAGGACTCACATTTGTATTAATTGGGTCTGGGAACAGGTGAGCCAAGATGGCAGGGCCATGGTGCAGACATCTCCTGCTATGGAGCTCATGTCCTGTACCAAGGTCTCCATTATGGATGCCACCCTCGCAGTGTTAGCCTCAGTACGTTGCAGTGACGGCACCATCTCCTGGAATAGAAGGCGACGGGATTCATCCAATTGGCCTTGCATTCTAAGCAGGGAGGTTGTCATCCCTTTCTGATACTCATAGGTCTGCCTCCAGTGGCACATCTTCAGCCAGCGGCTCAGTAGAGTCCTGAGTTCCTGTACCTTTCCAAGTGCCAGTTCCCTGGGATATCCATGCCTCCACCTGCTGTGGATCTTTAGCTGTGAGGTGCTCACCAATGAGTGAAGCAGAAACCTGTCAATTAATAGATCCCACTGAGGTATGAGTGTCTGCGCTGGTGCTAGGTGCAGGTGACAGCTGCCTCTTCCATGGTGGAGTTGGAGATGACCCCTCTTAGCTGCTGGAGTCTGGTGGTCTAGCAGGCTGAGCAGCGGAACAGGCTGCCAGAGTCACCACTTTGTTATTTTGTGTATGATTTCACCCATGAGTTTATTTGAAACTGAGATCAGTAGATTTTGGGGCACTAAAGGAATCCAGGGCTACGAGGACGAGTGGCAAAGTGAAGTGAACACCAAAATTCAGCCATGGTGTTACTCAATGTTGGACTCAGCATGAATGGCCATGTGGTCTACTGCTGCTGCTAGTTTTTATGTTCTTACTTAATGACCTCTTTTGGAAAGTGCAGCATGATACACACAGTACCAGACTCGAATGTGAAGCCTTCCTCAGACCACCAACATTGGCACTTACAGATCGGGAATGGTCATCTTGGTAAGGTCCAAAGGGCTGTCAGGGCCCTTTTTACATCTCAGCACCTCCCAATAAAAAAACAGAAATATTAGTCGGAAAAAAATCTAATCAAATAAGCCTCAGTTCCTTGCAGTCAGCCTGCAACCTTGGTGAATGTAAATGTTCCTGAGCAACTAACAATAGTCCTCGGAATTGTCAGAGCAGTGTAAGTTTCTAACAACTGACAGAATAGCAGTTATTAAACATATTGAAAACTTTGGGTGGAAACCAATGAGATACTTCTCAGAGATTCTTAATGGCAGGACTTGCAATGTTGCAAGTCCAGCGGTAAACTCTATCCTCCGATGTTGTAGTTGGTGAGAATAAATGTTGGATAATGACTGCTTTTAGCACTGGCCCCATAAGCAAATCATTTAGGAAAGCCACAATAATTCAGGTTGCTGTGGTATTCATGATATCACTGCTTAAAATGTGACACATCTGGGTATATCTGCAAAGGTATTTTAGCAAAAACTTTCTTTGTTGGGTTTCAGAATCAACGTTTTGCCAGCAGAAGTTTGAAAAAATGCAAGGCAGCATTTTTGCTAAGAATGAGGTGTGATGCCAGCAGCTCAGAATGAAAACGAGGGACATTATGGAAAGTTATTCTCTGCTGGGGTTACCATCAACAACGGCAAGAAAGCTACTTTGTCTGGTTAGATATTAAAGTTGCGATTTTGGTGGAATGTACATGGTACAGTCCAAAGGACTGCAGTGTAAATGGTGCATTTAACATCAAACCAGTAACAACATTCAGTGCACTTGGAGACATTGGATGGCGGAAAGCCTTTATCACTGACAGAGCTGAGTCCGTTTTGACAATTACAATATAGCAATTATTACACTATAAATTTTTGTAGTCTTTGGCAACAGCTATTGAACGTAATTTTATGTACAACAGCAATTACACTATGTAAATAGAGTTCTATTTGTCCAAATCAAGTTGTGATGTGATCTTATACACATTTGGTATTTTGCTGAAATGGTTGCTATACAAACTGCAAGAAATCACTATTTACCTTCAGTATTCAAATTAAACAATCATGTTCAGTAAAATATTTTTTAAAGCAAATTCAAGTTTAATCTTGTTGTTTTACAGTCATGTTGAAACTATACAGAGCATTTTTAAAACTAATCTCTCACTGCTCTTACTCTATATTGCTGCATGGAATTTCACAAAAACATGCTTTCTGCCAGTAATGATTTTTAATTCACCAGCTGGAAAGCAAACAGAACTGTGAAAAGTTTTTACTTAAACCACAGACTAATAGTGTGACTTAAACAGAGATGGTTACCCTAATTTATATTGCTGTCAACCCCACAATGGAGCCCACCGAGATACTGATACCATGTTTGCAAAAACCCATCAAGGACGATTGCCTCAGAAGAATGAGTGAGCAACATATCCTAACCCATTAGCAAGGCAATCACCTGGGAAATGGAACAAAAGATCCCTAATATGAATTAAGTTACAAGGGAAATACACTAGGCATGACCATGTTGGAATCACTCGGTGATCGTCATAGGACAGGCCCAAACTTTGGGTATTTTCCCCTCTGCTTTCTCTGCTGTAAAAGAACAAGAAGCTTAGACACAGATGACCTGAATATGGACTCTGCTTCCCCCTGCTCTCTCCACACGCTTTACAATCTTTGAACTCTGAAATTAAAACAATATCACGCTGGAAAGCCTCAGCAGATCAGTCAGTATCTATGGAGAGAGAAACAAAGTGTTGAGTCCAATATGACCCTTCTTCAGTTCTGAAGGAGTCCTATTCAACTTGAAGCATGAACCCTGTTTCTCTCTCCATAGATGTTGCCAGACGTGCTGAGTTTTGCCAGCATTTTCTGTTTCGAGTTCAGATTTCCCAGCATCCATGATATTTTGCTTTTAGTTAAGCTTTGAACCATGTTTGTTGACCAGCACCACCAGGGATGCTTTGGCTACAAACAGCAAATTCTTCAAAGAATTCATCCCAGTACTACAGTCTCCAGGCAAACAGCTGTCTAAGCATTGAGACTCCTGAAGAAAAGTTGCAAGACCATCAAATTCAGCCTGGAACAGTTGAATCAACAAGTTGCAGACTATATGTTCCTTTTAATGTTATGGGCTTTCATTTTAGCAACCTAGTTTTCCCCAGTTTGTGATCTATTTGCGTGGTTGTGTGACCATCGAGTGTGCATATGTGTGTGCATGTGTGTGATAAAATCAGAGCATAATTCATTATTTCACATTCATTGGTATAGGAACAATAAAGCAAACTTCTTTCATTGTTAAACCTTTTCTTTGAAAACCTGAGTGTGGCACAGTGGTTAGCACTGCTGCCTCACAGCTTCAGCGACTCAAGTTCAATTCCCGATTTGGGTCACTCTGTGCGGAGTCTGCACATTCTCTCTGTGTCTGCATGGGTTTCCTCAGGGTACTCCAGTTTCCTCCCACAATCCGAAAGACATGCTGGTTAGATGCATTGGTTATAGAATCAAGGTTATTCTAAATTCTCCGGAGTGTGCGACTAGGGGATTTTCACAATAACTTCATTTCAGTGTTGATGTAAATCTACTTGTGACCTTAATAAACAAATTTATTTCATGATCACAGTGCGTAAACCATTAAGCAATGGCTAAATTGAGAAGTATTTACTTTCAACAGTAAAGGAAGCTGTGTGCAGTAGAGAAGAGGGAAAAGAGGACAGAATTTGACACCACTTCATGTGATTGAAACAAGAACATTTGAAGTCGAGTGGAGAAAAAAGTTCAGAAGTATGATCATTTATGTATTACTCATTCTCCAAGTTACAGACTTAAAGGAAATTGAACACTGGCAGCCAAACTCTACCCTGTGCAACCTTACTTTCCACCAGCTGCCTTCTGCACTCCTTACTGAAAAAGTGACACAAATCGCAAATGGCGATATCTATAATAACAAATAATGCATGGCAGATTTTATCTTTGCTTGTTGTTTTTTTAAATAAATGATGTGACACAACTTGGAAATTAACTGCAGAAGGTCCTCAGGTAACTATTGCCAAACTGTGGCCCTGTGTTAAGAAAGGCTGCAAGCAAAGGATGAGTGCCGACCAGCAAAATTCAAACATCATTGCATGCTGGACTGATGAATGCACTAGCAATTTTGTGAGGAGTTGCAATAAGAAGCACATTCAGTTGCATTAAGAGAACAAGAACAGGATCAATCAGGAATCCTGCTCTTTGCAGGAATACCCAAAATGCTTGGGTGGGGAGATGGGAAATGAATGGGACAAAGAATGTACAAAACAACATGCGCATGAAAAGATTTACATGCATTGCATTTGAAGAGCAAATTTAACATTTCATCACTGTCTTCACAACTGGCTTCCATACCTTCAGAAAACGGTGGAAGAATCATTAATTACGTAAAAAAATCCCAATTTATTAATAAGTATGTTTCAATATACTCAAACTCAGATATTGGCATTTTAAAAAAAAAATCTATTCATTTTATAGCATAACTTTTATGTGTTGAAAACAAACACAAAATGTTTAAACAGAAATCATTCCAGTGTGGTACTTTTATAGAGGGGCTGGCAGCCAAAATGTTTAAATTTCCCCTTAATAAAAATTAGATGACCATTGAACAGCAGAGGAAAGAAAAATAAGAGAAACTATCATAAAAGATGATTGTTCCAGCTATAAATGATAACTGCATCTTTATGAGCAACCATGCATCTTATCAATACTTGTGAAATACATTATTTATCTTTAATGTAATTCATGATAATTTATCTGCTTGATTAATGACCATGTACAGATTCTTGGTATAGTTTTGGAACACTTTGACTTAGACTCCAGGCTACTTCTCATGCTCTGAACAACCAGATGTTCAGGATGCTGGAGGAACTCAAGCCCCCAGTTCTGGAGCTTCAGTAGCAGCTGCTGACACTGCATCCAATGGTTGTGTGCAACCTGGTCAATGGGTTTCCAGAGGTGGGCACACAGCAGTTTGCAGACGGGGAGGGAGGGAATGAGTGATCCCCAAACACTTGTGGAACACCAGGCAGGTAGTGCGGGATTCCCCTCAGTACACATCACTCTCAAATCAGAATTCCATTCTGAATAATGATGGCACATCTGTACAGTACAAAGACAGGCCAAGTCCAAGGCACCATGGCTGGTTCAGCTTTACAGGAGGGCAGGAAGAACATGGGAAATAGCCATAATGATAGGGCCTTTCAGGTTCAGGGAACAGGAATGTTTTTCTACGGTCACAGGTGTAAATCCAGAACCAAGGATGTGAGTGCAGTGCACAGAATGGGCTCTGACAGTCGTCCATATGTGTATCAATGACTTAGGTAAAAGGAAGAATGAGGCCTAACATGTAGGTTTTACGGATCTAGACTAGCAAGCAAGACCTTAACGATAATAATCTCCAGATTTCTCACAGCGGCACGTTAGTGAGTGTAGAAATAGGCCGATAGATCTGATGAATGTGTGGCTGGAGAGAAGGTGCAGGAAGCAGGGCTCTAGATTTCTTGGACATTAGGACTAGTTCTGGGGAGAAGGGGGGGACCTGATAGGCCAAACGTATTGCGGCACAACAGAGTTGGGACCAATGTCTTTGCAAGAACTTTTGAGGTATTTTTAATCAACCTTGTCAGGGGAATGGGATCCAGGATGTAACAATAGAAAGGAAAAACAAGGAAAAACAAGGAGAAACAAGGAGAAACAGATAGTGATAAAAATAAAAAAAGTAAGCTATTAGGTGAGCTAAAGTAAGAAGGAATGCATCAAGATGTAATTAGGTTCAAAGCGCAATACGTGAATACATAAAGTTTGCTAAATAAGCTGCAGGCACAGATTGTCATGTGGCAATAACAGACCTGGTACATAAAAGACAGAATTAAATACTAAATATCATGGATACACTGTTTCCAGGCAAGACAGGGAAACAATAAAAGGAGGAAAGGTGGCACTATTGATTGCGGAGAATACTACTGTGCTGGAGAGATTGCATGTCCAAGAACAAAGAACATTATAGCACAGGAACAGGTCCTTTGGCTGACCAAGCTGCGCCCGATATGTAATTTTTAATCCCTCCGCTCACCTCCCATTATGGGCCCGATTTTACCATCGCGTTGCACCCATTTCGGGCTTGAAAATTTGGTAAAGTTAGGCGTGAAGCGAGTAGCGCGATCCACACCCGCCTTGGTGCCAGTTCCCCCTTTAACAAGGCCCATAAATGGTCCCCATCGGGATCATGCTGGAAATGGGTGTGATGGGTATTTAAATGTATTTGCATGAATTTAAATTGACTTAATGGGCTGCACGCACAACTTTACCAGTATTTCTCCCTTTACGATTGCATTCACCATGCAGAATCGGCACGAAACCGACATGCTCCATAAAAGTCCGATTCGGGCCACCACCGGTGAGAATTAGTGAGGAGGTAAGTGCCGAACATCTGATGGAGATCAGGTGCGGAGGGGGAGGGGGGGGGGGGGGGGGGGGGGGCACAGCACTATCACGCTGCCTGAGATCGGTGGGGAGGAAAGGAGGTGTTCGCTGCTACTCCGCCAGAGATCGGTGGGGCTAATGGGGAGGGGAGAGGAAGGCGCTTTCAGTCTGGGTGGAGGGTGGGTGGGGGAATAAGGGGGTCAGTAATGTTGTGCGGGTGGGGCAATATTTGTGGGGGCCAGGGGGAGGCAGTATCTGGTCCAAGAGGGATGTGGCAGGGGGACAGCATTCTATCTTTTTTTTTCTGCGCATGCACAATTGGGGGTGCCGATCAGAACTGCAGGATTTTGGGCACATTAAGCCCTGCCCACGGGCTTGTTGGACTCGCTGATATTTTTGCAGGCAGGGTGTATATGTGGGCGCCTCAGAATGGATATAAAAGTCAGGTCAGAAACACTCCCAGTTTCAAGTCTGCCCAGGACTTAGAATCGAAATGGTAAAATAGGGCCCCATCAAGATAAACCTTGAATGTTGCTAACATGCCTGCTTCCACCACCACCTCCAGGCACCCTCCACCTGCATGTCTCCCCTAAATTTACCACCTCTCACCTTTAACCTACATACTTTGTATTTGACAAAATTAAAAATCACCTGGACAAATATAGATTGTTTAAGGAAAGTCAGCATGGATTTGTTAAAGGCAAATCATGTTTAACCAACTTGATTGAGTTTTTTGATGATCTAACAGAGAGGATTCATTGGAAAATGTGATGGATGTGGTGTATATAGATGCTCAAAAGTGTCACAGGGACAATGGCAGCATGGATATGAAATTGTGCGACTGACAGAAAACAGAGAAATGGTGAACATTTGTTTTTTGGACCGGAGGAAGGTACGTAATGTGCTTTCCCAGGGGTCGATACTGAGCCCATTGTTTTTCCTGTTCTATATTAGTATTCTACGTTGGATGTGCAGGTACAATTTCAAAATTTGCTGATGAAACTTGGAAGCATTGTGAATTGCGAAGAGAATCGTGACAAACCACAAGAGGACTTGGACAGGCTAATAGAATAGGCAGACAAACTTTAATGCAGATAAGTGTGAAGGGATTCCTATTTCTGGTTGGAAGAACAAGTTAAAGTTTATTTATTAATGTCACAAGTAGGCTTATATTAACAATGCAATGAAGTTACTGTGAATATCCCTTAGTTAACACACTCTGACACTTGTTCGGGTACACTGAGGGAGAATTTAGCATAGCTAATATACCTAACCAACAGCACCTCTTTTGGACCATGGGAACACCAGGAGGAAACCCATGCAGATATGGGAAGAACATGCAGACGTCGCACAGACATGACCCAAGCGGGAACCGAATCTAGGTTTCTGGCGCTGTGAGGCAGCAGTGCTAACTACTGTGCCATAACAAGGAAAAGCAACATAACCTAAAAGGTACAATTTTAATGGGAATGTAGGAGCGGAGGACTGGGTGTATAATTGCACAAATTATTGAGCTTTAGAAATGGTGACACAGAGTACAAAAGCAGGAAAGCTATAGTGAACATTTACTAGTTTGGCCTCAACTTGGGTAATGTGCCCAATTCTGGGGGTCACAATTTTGGAAAGATGTGAGGGTTTTAAAGAGAAAAGATTTACACCAATGATTGAAGAGAGGATGGACTTCATTTACTTGCAGACTTTGGAGAAGCTGGTGTTGATACTCTTAAAAAAGCTGAGGGGTGAAGTGTTCAAAATTATTAGGTGTCTGGACAGAGCAGACAGGGAGAAACTGTTCCTGTTGGCAGAAAAGTCAAGAACCAGAGGACACTGATATTAGGAGACTGGGAAAGAAATCAAAGCTGATGAGATGTAAAACTTTATTTATTATGCAGCACATGGTTAGGATTTAGAATACATTACTTGAAAATATGGTGGCGGCAGATACAATTGTGGCTTTTAGAAGGAAATTGGCTGTTTGTTTTATTCATTTATGGGCTTCACTAGCTGGGCCAGCAATTATTGTCTGTCCATGAGGCTAGGTAAGAGTCAACCACATTGCTATAGATCTGGAGTCACATATAGGCCAGACCAGGTCAGGATGACAAATTTAGTTTCCTAAAGGACATTAGTAAATCAGATGGATTTTGACGACAATTGATAATGGTTTCATGGTTATCATTAGATTTTTAATTTCAGATTTTTATTGAATTCACGTTTCAACATTTGCCATGATCGGATTCGAACCCAGGTTCCCAAAGCATTACCCTGGGTCTCTGGATTCATGGTCAAGCGACAACAAACACTGTGCCACTGCCCCCCCTTATCTGAAGGGAAAGTATTTGCAGCGTTACAGTGGCAGAGTGGTTAACACTGCTGCCTCACAGCGCCAGGGGCCTGGATTCAATTCCAGCCTCAGATGACTGGGTGGAAATTGCACGTGCTCCCCATGTCTGCATGGGTTTCCTCCAGATGCTCCAGTTTCTTCCCACAGTCCAGTGGCTTAAGTGGATTGGCCATACTCAATAGCCCATTAGTGTCAGGGGATTACCAGGGTAAATACATGGAGTTATGGGGATAGGGCCAGAGTGGCATTGTTGTTGGTGCAGGCTTGATGGACTGAATGGCCTCCTTCTGTACAGTAAGGATTCTATGAAGTTACGGAGAAAGGACGGAAGGGTTGAACCAGCTGAGTTGCTCTTGCAGAGTTGTCACGGGCATGATGGGCCAAACAACCACCTTCTGTGTTGGGAACATTCTATGATTCTCGGGGAAAATGGGAATAATGAAGAAATACTTCTCCATAATTAGCCCATCAGTCTAAGGTATGAAAGTGGGAGTTTTGTTTTGGGTTGGCTTTCTCAACACCTTTCAGATAGTTAATTATTCGTGTTTGTTGAAAGATTAGCATTCATGACAACTTCTATTAAAAGACAGATTACAAAACACAATTCAACTGCAAAAACTCTCAAATAAAAGCAGGAAATGCTGGAAATACTCAGCAGGTTAGACAGCACCTGTGGAGATAAGACAGAGTTAACAATTTGAGTTGAATCTGATTCTTCAACATAAGTGAAACTCTCAACTTGCAAATGGAACTAAGAACTAAATCAATCAATATGATTTACAAGGTCAGAATCGGAAAAGAATGGAGAATGTAAATGGAGAAATTAATTCAAAACTTCAAAAAAAAATCCTGAACATTTGCTCTGTTTTTTTTTCCAACACAAAGCCATCAATTCTGCCCTCCCAACTAGGAAGCACACTCAAATGGAAACACAGATTGGAGTTAGAGTCAAAATATGTAGCACAGACTCATCAAAGTGCACAGAGATTGGATGAGACACCCCACTGAAGCACAGGATAAATGAGTTTACACTTTTCATTGAATCATTAAATTTCTCAGCGCCGAAGGACATCATCCCACCCAAGGTGCCTATGTTAGATGTTTGAAGTTGCTTCCCATTTAGTTCCAGTTCACTTGTTTTCCCCATACCCTTTTAAATCTTTCCTTCTTGCTTTATTCACTTTCCTTTTCAAAAAAAAACTATAATGGATTCTGCTTCGAGCATTATTTCTAGGGAGGTAATTCAGGTCTTAATATTCCCTGTGTTAAAAAACATTGCACCAGCCCTTCCTTTCCTTTTTTTGATGAAAATCTTCCTCTAGTTACAGTCTCACCGACAGGTGAAATACAGACACACCTGATTTACCTTAACCAAGCCCTTCAGAATTTTGAACAATTCTGTCAGCTGTCAACCTATCCTTCTTTGTTCTACTGACTAGAGCTCCAGTTTTTCTAGTCTCTTCCTATAATCAAAACCACTTATCCCAGGTATCACCTTCAATCTCCTGCACCCTTTGCTTGAACTTGGCATTCATCTTATGAATTATGTTCATTTTAATTTTAACACCCAAAACTTGACCCAATATTCTAACTGAAGACTAATCAATGATTCGTGTAGCTTTAGCAGTACCTCTTTCTTTTTGTAAACTACGCTTCATTTATAAAATAACTTATCAAAATTGTTTTGAGAAAAATACATTATTAAGAACAGCAAATAGGCATTATGATGGCACAGTGCTTAACACTGCTGCCTCACCAGGGATCCAGGTTCAATTCCAGCCCTGGATAACTGTCTGTTTCCCCGTGTGAGAGTTTCCTCTGGGTGCTCTGGTTTCCTCCCACAATCGAAAGATGTGCAGGTTAAGTTGATTGGGCATGCTAATTTGCCCCTTAGTATCAGGGGATTAGGGGTTTATGGTAAACGTGTAGGGTTACAGGGATAGGGTCTGGGTGGGATTGTTGTTGAACAAAGAACAAAAACAAGTACAGCACAGGAGCAGGCCCTTCGGCCCTCCAAACCTGTGACGATCATGATGCCGGCATAAACTTATGGAATCCATATCATTCCATTCCCATCTTATTCATATATTTGTCTAGTTGCTGCTTAAATTCTGCTATCGTACCTGCCCCCACTGCTTTCCCGGGCAGCGTGTTCCAGACATTCACTGCCCTCAGTGTGAAAAACTTGCCTTGCACATCTCCTTTGAACTTTTCCCCACGCAACTTAAACCTATTTTCCCTATTACTTGACTTTTCTACTGTAGGAAAGAGCATCTGACTATCCACTCTGTCCATACCACTCAAACTTGTAAACCTCTATCAGGACACCCCTCAACCTCCATTGTTCCAGTGGGAACAAACTGAGTTTATCCAACCTCTCCTCAGAGCTAATACCCTCCAGACCAGGCAACTCCTGGTAAACCTCTTCTGTACCCTCTCCAAAGCATTCACATCCTTCTGGTAGCATGACAACCAGAATTGTACACAATATTCTAAATGAGACCTAACTGTACAGCTGCAGCACGACCTGCAAATTTTTATACTCAATGCCCCGAGCAATGAAGACAAGCATGCCATTTGCCTTCTTGACTACCCTATCCACCTGCGTGCCACTTAGTGATTGGTGGACATGTACGCCCAGATCTCTCTGCTATCAATACTCCTAAGGGTTCTACCATTTACTGTATAATTCCTACATGCATTGGACCTTCCAAAATGCAAGATCTCACATTTGTCCTGATTAAACTCCATCTGCCATTTCTCCGCCCAAGTCTCTAGTCGGTCTATATCCTGCTGTATCCTCGGACAACCCTCTTCACTATCCGCAATGCCAATAACTTTTGTATCATCTGTGAACTTACCAATCAAACCAGCTACACTCTCCTCCAAATCATTTATAAATACGACAAACAACAAAGGTCCCAGAACTGATCCCTGTGGAACATCGCTAGTCACAGCCTTCCATTCAGAAAAGCACCCCTCTACTGCTACCCTCTGTCTTCTATGGCCAAGCCAGTCTGTATCCATCTTGCCAACTCTTCTCTGATCCTGAATGATTTCACTTTTGTATCAGTCTACCATGAGGTATCTTGTCAAAGGCTATACTGAAGGCCATGTATACAACATCCACTGCCTTACCTTCAGCTATCATCTTCGTCACTTCCTCAAAAAACTCAATCAAGTTAGTGAAGCACAACCTCCCCTTCACAAAACTATGCTAACTATCACTACTAAGTCCATTTGTTTCCAAATGTGAGTAAATCCTGTCCCTAAGAATCTTTTCCAATAATTTCTCTACCACTGACGTAAGGCTCACTGGCCTATAATTTCCTGGATTATCCCTGCTGCCCTTTTTAAATAATGGAACATTGGCTACTGGTGACATTCCAGTAGACTGGAGGATAGCCAATGAGGATACAAAGATTTCTGTCAAGGCCCCAGCAATTTCAGCCCCTGCTTCCCTCAGTATTCTGGGGCAGATCCCATCAGACCCTGGGGACTTACCTATTCAATGCTTTTTAAAACACCCAATACCTCCTCCTTTTTGATATTGACTTGACCCAGAATAGCCACAGACCCTACTCTAGGCTCCCTGGTGTAGGCTCAGTGGGTCGAATGGTCACCTTCTGCATTGTAGGGATTCTATGAAATGAGTTTGTTCTCCCACCTTTAAAGGTTTGCGCACACGAATCTCCAATTGTCTCTGTTCCTTCACTCTGTTTGAAAGAGCAACTTGTCCTTCAAATATGAAAATATCCCAAAGCTTTTTACAGGGGCAGAACCCCGACAAACTTCACATCAAGCAAAAGGAGTAGAGGTGACAAAATCAGGAGGAGTGAACTTTAAAGTGTGCTTTAAAAAGCGATTTAGATGGAAATCTTCTTGCCCCGCCCACCATGGGCATCACCATGGGTGGGTTGAAGAATTTGATGGTCAAGTGTCCATCACTTGACCTTGGGAGGTAGTTTCCAGTCCTGGGGACAGCGCGACTGGAAAAACTTGCCTTTAGGGTTGGAATTCCAGAGCTTAGGGTCCAGACAGCTGGGAGGTTGTTTCCTCTTGTGGGAGAGTCTAGGACCAGAGGATAATCTCAGCATAAGGGATCATCCATTTAAGACAGAGATGAGGAGGAATTTTGCTCTTAGTGGATAATGAATCTGTGGAATTCTTTGCCACAGAAGGCAGTAAGGCTGAGTCATTCTGCATGATCAAGGCTGAGCTAGACAGATTTTTAGTTAGTGAGGGAATCCAGTGTTTTGTGGATAAGGCAGGAAAATAGGGTTGAGAATGATCTTTTCCGATTATTCAGGATCTCGCTGAATTGCCGAGCACACTATGAACTGAATGGCTTACTTCTGCTCTGATGTGTTATGGTTTATGATAATGCAGCCACCAATGGTAAGGCATGTGGAATGGGGTTGGGGGGGGTGGTGGTGGGCAATGCACAAAAGCCCAGGTACTGCTGAGTTGAAATTCCCTTTGGTACAATGAATTCTACCTCCCATAATGTATCATCTTATACTTTCTCACATTCAATTTTATATTACTCTCCTCCTGAAGTTGCTTACAGTCCTCTTAAGAGTTTGCCACAGTTCCTTTACACACTAATTCTGTGCTATTTGAGAAGAACATTGGGCCCAGTACTGATTCTTAAACAGGAACTGACCATCTCACGCTACATCCCCCTGAAAGACAAAGTTACTTTTGTTTATTAGTGCCTCAATTAGGCTTACATTAACACTGCAATGAAGTTACTGTGAAAATCCCCAAGTTGCCACACTCCAGCACTTGTTCAGGTACAGTGAGGCAGAATTTAGCACAGCCAGTGCACCTAACCAGCACGTCTTTTGGATTGTGGGAGGAAAGTGGAGTACGTGTAGGAAACCCATGCAGACAGTGATCCAAGCTGGGAATAGACCCAGGTCCCTGGAGCTGTGAGGCAGCAGTGCTAACAATCATTAACCAGGGTCCTCTGATTCCTGTCCTCAATTGGAGAGCAGTCTTTACAACAGCCTTTTAATTATTCACCAAATGCTGCTCAGGTTTCTGCTGCTTTCCCATGCGTTTCTGTTCACTCTTTCTTCTTCCTGATTTGCTGAGCTTTTCCAGAATTTTCTGTTTTCATTACTCATTTAGCATCTTTCCTTCGTCTCCCACATATTTTCAGCCTTTCTTATCCGCTCAGTGTCCTTCTGATTGTTTTCCCTTTCTATTTTCTGCATTCAGCTTGATTTTTAGTGTGTTTTGCGCCTCAGATTTGTCATCTAATATTGTCATGCAAATTTAAATTGAATTTTTACTCCACCTAGAAATTGCTGCTCTTGCTTCAGCATCTTTACCTCATATCTTCCATGTGTTCCATTCCATGTGTGAACTTTTCCGACTAGTGTTCTATTGATTTACTCACGTGAATGTTATACTCATTAAGCTGATAGATATTAGTATGAAGATTCCGAACACATCAATTGAAACATTCCCAAATACAGTACAGTATTTTTGGTTGCAGAGTTAACCTCCTGGCACAATTATTTCCCTTAGTCTAATGTACAGGCCAAAATTCTCCCGCCATTTGCTGCCAGTGAGAATGGAGAATTTGGCGCTCAGCCAAATCTCTGTTTATTGCAGCGGGACCGGAGAATCCCAGCTGCGGGTGAGGTCGGAGAATCTGGCACATGGAACAGCACAGCCATACTGTTCCAGTGTGCAAATTACACTTCTTACTTCAGCCATTATTGTGATATTTTTCAGTAATGTTACCAGTTTAATGCTATATTAATATAGTTTGTGTGTGGGCACACACAGATACAAAGACACATGGGCACACATGGCAGCAGGCACATGCAAACACACAAGCCACTTTTATGCCACACATGCACATTGAACATGCAGAGTGAATACGCACATAGTTGTTGTTTGGATCCTGACAGTCAGCAAAGGCTGGAGGTTTTCTTCCTTGGACTTTGCATTCATTGCTCTTATATTCAATAACAATGACTTGTGCTAGGCCCCAGAGATTGAAGGTATGACAATTCAGTACAGCCCTGCCATTCTCACCCACCAAACAAAAACTAACTTTTGCAAAGTTTTGTGCCAGCAAGGCCTCACGTATGGTTCAGCTAGTGTGTATTAGAAACATGTGGACAGCATCCCCCAAACTTTCCTTCATGTACTGCTGTGCATTTTGCAAAGTTTGCTCCCCAGAGTCAAAAAAGTGAAAGTGAGCCCTGATTGCAAGAAGTCTCATTTCACACAATCCAGAATCGATGAAGTACCATCTGTCGGCACTGTATGAATACAGCATTTTCAGTGTCATGTAAAATAGTCTGATTTAAAAAATAAATTCTGTTTTGTTAATTTTCTTCCTGCAGCTTGCCATGTTTTGTGTTTTCTGGCTGTACCGTGCCTGTTTTTTTCAAATTCTGATTAACATATTTATTTTTTCTGGGATCTGCTTTATAATTTTCTGTTC